>NC_089491.1:121470319-122849581 GCF_036850765.1 Saccopteryx bilineata | reverse complement strand
CCCTTAAAGTCCCTTAGGATTGAGGTCCAGCATGCTCCCAGGAGTAAGCCCACACCTTTCCCTTCTTCCTTTTCCTTCTCCTTCTCTCTCTCCAGGCACATTTTTCTTGCCCCTCTTTTTCTCCTAAGTGCTAATGGGCCCCCATGAAACTAGCAACCAGGGGAGCAGTGGGCAGAGGCAGCTCATCCCAGGATAACCCACTTCCTTTCTCTAAGGTCCCCTTTTCTCTAACTTTTTTCCTGCATGGCCAATAAAGTCTTCCTTTACTTGCTGCATTTTGTCTCTTCATTGAATTCTTTCTCTCAAGAAGGCAAGAATCAAGGTCTTGTCATTTCCCCTGAAACAGTAGGGCTTGGCAAGGCCTGATAAGAGCAGATAAAGCTCTAGACGTAACCAAAGACCAGACAACAAGGGGCCACTTACCTTCTGGCCTTTGTATGCAGCATTGAGGGGCCTAAAGCATACCCTGAAAATGATGGTGTATCACTGAATACTTTTAAACAGTGCAAAATAAAGGACATGGTTTATATATAAGGAAATTCATTTCTATAACATTGTGGGAGACGGAGTTAAGGAAAAACATGAGAGTCTTCAGAAATGTTGATGAAAATTGAGCAAATCTTAAAGCAGTGGCAGTAGGAATAGAGAGTGTTTTCTTGCTTGTCTTTGTTTATGAGATACAATTCATAAGTAAGGTAGTTAAGGTTTTTGAATATTTTTAAAACAGAATGCATTATTTCTTTTTAAACAATAGGTACATTTCAATGGAATAAGACATAGATGTAGGTGATACTCTTTGGACTAAATGAACTGAACTGTGAAAGAAGAGCCACCACAAAGTAGAAGTGGAGTTGTAGTAATATAATGTTATAGTAATTAAATATATAGAAATTAAAAATATGGAAGATATATAAAAGTAATTAAGATATATTATTAAAATTAATTAAGGACATTAAATAAAGTTATGCCATCTGGATAGGAATTAATATATTGTGTGTAGACATGATAAACAGACTCTGACTTTTGCGCAGGGCTCAGTGTGTGTGTGAAGTTATATATAGATAAGAAGTGGCTTGATGTCATAACTCTGTAATTTAACATAAACAAGAAGCTTCCCTAGGAACATCTTAAAAGTGGCTTGATGTGACATTTCAGTTGATTAGCATAAAAAGGGCTCCCTGTGAGGAACTTCCAAAAAGGTGGGTTGAGGTGATAATCCTGTAGATTGACACCTGTTAGAAGGCGTTGGCCAGAAAAGGTACTAAAGCTGAGAGATACCCTGCTGAGGTAGTCGCCCAGACTCCAATGTGAACGTGGACTGTCTCCATGCAGCTCTGAGCTCTGACCAAAGACAGCTGAGAGGAGCACACTGATGGGGCCCCCTTAAGCTGTACCCAGGCATGCCAAAAGGATTTGCGAATAATAAATTACTTGTGTGATTCTTGCAACTAACTTTGTGTGTCGGTCTCGTGTTTTTCCTCCCGTGGCAGTTAGTGTCGGCACTGATCAGTAGAATCCTCAAAGCCGCCTCAAGAGTAGTCTCAAAGAGGCAGCCAGCCCTGCTGTTAAGTAGGAGTGTCCCACTGCATGGGTAAATTGAATCAGGGAAGCCTAATCCACATAAAGCTTGGGCTCTACTGGGACAGGAGTCTTGGGGCTATCCAAGTGAGATAAAGGACACAGGACCTCACTCATTTTATGTTGCCTAAAATTTTACTTTTCTTACCTGTGTTATGTTCAATTTATTTTATTAGGAAAAAAATCTATAGAATTTATAAGTGAATAAATAAATATAAATAGTTAAATATTTTTAAAATGTATTTTTATGTATTTCATATATTTACAGCATGTCTCTTAACTTTTATTTTTATTTATATACACATTTTTAGTTCTGGTAATAAAATTACTTTATAGTTTGCTTAAAATAATTTTTTTTCAATTGTGAGAAAAACATTAAGTAAGTATTTATTATAGTTGCAAAATACAACAGCAACAATAAAAACATCTAAGGCCATCATTATGATAAAACTACATCTATATGAACAAAATGAACCCAAAATTTAAAAGAACACAGCAAAAAATATATATATTTCTTTGTAATACTAACCTGTTAATCTCTCCAGTATTTCTGAAAACAGCTATTACTAGCTGGAGAATTTCAACTAAGAAATCAACATTACTCTGGCTCAGTTAGTGGTCTATCATCTATCTATATTTTTGTACGTATGAGGGCAAGTTAATCCCTTAAAAACCTCAAAGACCCAGGACATCATAAGTCTTCATCAGAAAGACATGATGTAGCTCTGATTTTTAAACAAAGATATTGAGACTAAAGAGGAACTTTTCTAATTTTTCTATTTGTAGAGGCAAAATCAAGGTCTATTGTTAAGTCTTCAGTGAATCAGTTTTAGAAAAGACAAGACTGATGTGCATCATTGTTTTAATCCATTCATGTGCTTGTTTATCCAGGAGATAAAAGGATAATGTACCTAATGTACATCTCATACATCTGCCATTTGACTCAATCTGAACTGATGATGGTCCTTTGACGATAGGCTACTTTATCAATAGATAGAATTCACTAAAAATATTCTGTTAAAACATATACTTTAGAGATGCTTCCTTTGTTTTAGATATGTTTGAGGTTATATGGAATGAGTATATTTTTGACTGCATAATGGCTCCCAACATAAGCTTTATTGTTAACCCTTTGAATAGTATGAACCTTCATGTATGTCCTTACTCAAAGGGTTAACAAAAAACTCACTACTCAAAGAGTTAACTAAAGGAGGAACTATATTTACCAATTATATGCCTTATTATCTCCCATTGTATACAATCATGGATATCCATAATACAGAAAGCTGAAAATTCTTATTACTGAATTATAAATTCTAACTCGGTTCTGGCTGGTTGACTCAGTGGATAGAGCATTGGTCCAGCATGTAAATATCCTGGGTTTGATCCCTTGTCAGAGCTCACATGAGAAGTGAACATCTGCTTCTCTCCTTCTCCCTCTTCTTCTTCTCTCTCTCTTCCTTTCTTGCAGCCTATGGCTTGATTGCTACTGGCATCTGAAGAAGGAGTACAGTCTTGTAGGACTGAGGTCTTACCATGTGGACTCTGATTGTCTTCAGGTTGACGGTGTTGGAATTTAGTTGAATTGTAGGACACTCACGTGATGCCCAGAGAATTGCTTGGTGGTGGTAGTGGGGAAACCTTCCCCTCATGAATTGGAATTGGGATCTGGACTCTTTTAAATAAGGTGTGTCTAAAAACCCTTTGCAAGTGGATGTTAGAAGCAGATTATATTTAGTGGGATCTTCTATTTAAATGAATAAAATATTGCAGGTTAGAGATTTTTTTCTTTTTTTCTCTAAATTCTAATCTGTTACAGTCATGCACCACATAGTGGAGATATAGTCTACAAAATTTGTGTGTAGGCAATTTTGTCATCCTGTGAAGATACTAGAATGTACTAACATGAGCCTAGATGGCATAGCCTACTGCACCTGTAGGCTACATGGTACAGCTTACTGCTCTTGGTTACCAACCTGTACAATAATTGAGTGTACTGAATACTTGAGGCAATTTTAACACAATGGTGTGTATTTGTGTATTTAAACATAGAAAAGGAACAGTAAAACTTTGCATAAAAGATAAAACATGGCACACTTGTACAGGGCACTTACCATGAATGGAGCTTGTAACACTGAAAGTTGCTGTGGTGAGTCAGTGAATAAGTGGTGAGTGAATGTGAAGGCCTAGGACATTACTGTGCACTGTTAGAAATTTCATATACATTGTACACCTAGGCTACACTAAAGTTATAAAGCAACACGAGATTAAGTCAAGCACAAGAGAAAATGATGCAATCAAGAGACATAAATACAAGATGTACGAAGTTGATGCTGGCATAACATGGTATTGTTATTTACAAAAAATTTTTTTAATAAATTAAAATAATACACTCTAAAATAATGATAAGAAGTATAGTATGGAAAATACATAAAGCAGTAACATAATTATCAAGTATTATATACCATACATAGCTGTGTGTCCTGTACTTTTATATGATTGGCATTGAGGTAGGTTTGTTTACACCAGCATCACTACAAATGCAGGAATAATGTATTGTGCTATGATATGATGGCTATGACATCACTAGGCAATAGAAAATTTCATTTCCATTATAATCTCATGAGACCACCACTGTATACACAATCCATCATTCAATGAAATACTATGTGACACATGACTGTATTTTATATATGAGAGATATAAATTTTATAAGTCAAACACAGTGATATCATTTGCTATGTTTTATTTTGCTATTAGCTTGTTTAACATAACATGCAAATAATAAAAAAAAGAAACATACACATGACTTAAAGTAAAAAATAATTCCAGAAAAGTTTCTCTAGGTAACAATATAAATTCTTAATATTACAAATTCTGCTTTAAATGTATGTGGCTTCATTAATTTTGTTTAGTATTTTGCAAAATCATTGGTGCCAACATTTATCATCCATTTTTCAGCTAAACAGATTTGACATATTATGTTAATTTGATTCAATAGAGTAGACATCCCTATATATGTAATTCTTATATTTGGGCATATTAAGTTAAGATTTAGATATTATAAAACTCGGCTGGCTTGCATGCAACCAGTAAAAGGCTTTGCACGTTTGACAGTAGAGATGTAAAAAACACTAAATTTACAAAGAAATCATTAAGTTTGTTGTATGTGTGTGTATGTCTGTGCTTGTGATGAAATAGACCTGCTTTTCATCTCTTCTTTTTAAAAAATAGTAAAATGTTTACAAAACATTTTCTCTCAAAATGTAAAATTCATGGAAGTAATAAAAAACAACCACAAAATGAACATTATGGAAACCATCACAAAAAAATGTAACCATAAAATGTGCTCCAGGATGCACCTCAATATTATTGAAATGAGTAGATATTAATTAACAGTGATTTCATTTGCTACACGCAGGCATTCATACATATCAGGTGGCAGATTGGTGTGGGTGATACGGTTGCCATCTAGACGCAAATGCTTAATCTTGGAGTAGGATAGTGGTCCCAGGATTTTACAGAAGCTCTTTACATCAAACTCTGGAAATTAGAGAATAAAAACCATTAATCATCTTTTTCATTTTTATTAGACAGGGTTAAAACAATCTTTAAAAATTCTCAAGTTCATAATAATATCAAATAGGATTTCTTCTCATTTGAAAAAACAAAGTTATTTCTTGGTGTATCTTTGAATTTGGACTTACTAAAGAAATATGCCAGACTACTAAACAATACAATATTTAGTAACATAACAATAGTGGACCAGAATAGTCAATGGAACTTTTCAAAGAACAATATTTATTATAAGTTTTTCATTTAGAAAGACCTGATTTTAGAAAGACATTTAATGTGTATCATGTCAGCTAAGAACTTTTTGAAATATTCAGCCTGAATAAGTGAGAGGGGTTTACTAGATGACCTCTAAAGAGTTTCCAAATAAGCACACACCATGACAGATTCAAAACTCCAAGGCTAAACCCAGTCATGGAATGTCCACTATCTGAGCCACATCATTTTCTGTGGTCAGAAAGTTGGCACAAGAGAAAAACTGGTTTAATTCTAGTGGAAAATAAGATTGTGACTAGACTTCATGGGTTCAGATGTTTACATCGAAGTGTCTATGTTTACTCAAGTATATTTCAGAATAACCTCACTTGGTCCTTTATCTTGTTATTTTCGTTTATTCTCAAATTCTAGTTAACAATGACTTTAGTGGAAGCCCAACTACACTCTGCTCTTTACGTCTAGGATGCTGTCCTACATAACACACTAGTCAAATTCCAGGGATCTTTGCTCTGGTACCTCCCACAGAGAAAGAATAAAACAATGGAAAAAACAAAGGCTTAGGCCTGTATTTGTTATCTGCCTTTGCCATTTATCAGCTGGGTATCTTTGGATTGTTTATTTGATCTTTTTGTTAGATATATGTCACACTGTGTTATATGAATATTAAATTCATTAAGGTATGTAAAACACTTCATAGAGTGTTAGCACATAATACATGCTAAATAATTATTCATATCCTTTAAAATTTTTTTCTAAATTATGTCACATTAGGAAGAGCTGTGATTAAGCAAGTGCTTTAGACATATAAGTTTGAAATATGAGAAATAGTTTTTGGCTACAGATTTCCTAATGCAGAGAAATATTTAAGAAAATGCAGACAATTGGTATACATAATTATTATGTAGCAAAATACATTAAAATGAAGACACACATGCAAAGAAAAATGACAAAAATATCTGACATGTATATTCATAATTGTCCAGGATAAGGAAGGAAGAAAGGTAACTACTCATTTCCAAATGGTTATAAATGCTGGGCACTGTGGTTTCAATCTCACTTTGGTACTGAGTGGCTGTCAGCATTCAATCTCATAGCCTACTTTTCCCATCTCCCACATCAGCTCTTCCTTCTTTCACTCATGTAATGAGGACTGGTCTTTATCTCCCCAAATTCTCCTGCATTCATGTCTCTTCCCTCTTTGACCTCAGAGAACGAGGTGGTTCTGCCTTTGCTAGTCTCCACCCACCATGTATAATAGAGTTTCTTCAGCCCTCAAACATCTTCAATCCCTAGCATTTTGGCCAGTCTAAGCATCCTTCCTCCTAACCACAAATATTTATGATGTGGGACCATATATTACCACACAGTGAGTTTTCTACTAGAAAAAACTTTTAGGGTCCAGCTCTGATAGTTTGACTGTATATTCTATGACAAGCAAATATTCTAGGTACAAGAAAGAACATGTGGCATTTCAGAGTTGGCAATCATGGTCTTCTTCATGAAACACCCTAACCTTCCTAGGAGTTACAGAAAACTGTAAAACTGTTGCAGAATTACAAAGTGTTATATTAACAAGGCACACTGTAATTTCTCTAATAGGAATGTTAATATTCTTAACCAGCATGACAAGACAACCAACTTCCATGGTGTAAAGATGCTCCATTTCAAGAAATTATTTTGAAGATATAATTGTTTTATGTGTGAATCAGTGTTTCCCACCTGAATTTTCATTTAGAAAGCATATCCAAGAATCATAGGTTTCTCTTGTGCCAGGCTCTGTTAAAGAGTAAGGTGGTTCGGAATGTTAAATGCCAATTTTCCGCCTGTTTCTGTATCTGTATTATTTAAACTGAAAAATGTCCCAGAAGACAAAAAGCACACATAAATAGTCAAAGTGGATCAGATCAAACTCCTACCCAGAAGATAAATGAAAAATAAAATATGGCAGCCAGAGGCCCTGGCCGGTTGGCTCAGTGGTAGAGCATCAGCCTGGTATGTAGATGTCCCAGGTTTGATTCCTGGTCAGGGCACATAGGAGAAGTGCCCATCTGATTCTCCACCCCTCCCTCTCTTGCTTCCCTTTCTCTCTCTCCTCCGCTCCTGCAGCCACGATTAGAGTGAGTTGGCCCAGTCCTGGTTGAGGCACATGAGGGAGTCTGTCTCTGTCTCCTGTCTTTTCACTAAAAAAGTAAAATAAAAACAAACACAAAAAACTATAGCAGTAAGAGAAAGGAAGGAGAAACTGTGGAAAAATCAAATGGGGTAGAGGGTTATGTATAAGAAGGAGCTCTGTAATACTATTTTAAAAAACCCTTATCATATTCCTTCTCTTCTTAATCTTCCTCACAGTCTTCATACACCCTCTGGGAAGCCACACACAACCTGGATAATGGAGACAGAGGATGGTCAGGATAGCCAAGTACTCTGTTGAGTCCCAAGGGACGATGTTCTAAGGATAAGCAGGAAGGAGGCTGGAAAACCTCTGCTAGCCATGCCTCTTCTGCACTTGTTTGTTCCTCCCTCAGCTAGATCTTGCCAAGAAATAAATGTGGGACACAAATCTAAGTCACAAAGAAAACAAATAATAGATATATATCAAGCATTAACACATTAGTATTAATTAGCCTAGAATACTAAATTTGAAGAAATTAGTGATTAAATCCTATGATCCTAATGGTTTCTTATCTGGACACTCCAAAGAAAGGACAGATATTGGATAAATAACTGAGCTAGAATTCTTTTGTATTTGAATTAGAGGGATGTTTTATTGGTATTTTCATTAAATATTTTTAATGAGACCAGATGCAATGTTTCTGTTGCACTACTTTAGGCACTTAAAAACTTGTGAATACATAAATCAAACATAGGCTAGGCTTTCTACTTACTTTCAAGTTCGTTGACTTCCAGGTAATAGTTTTCAAGGTTTTCATTGACAGTCGGTATGCTTTTAAGCTTATTATAGGACAGATCCAGCTCAAGCAAGGATGATACGTTGAAAGAATTTCCAGGTATCCCACTATCGGCCAGTTCATTATGAGACAAACGCAGATATTGCAGTCCCTTAAAACGCTTGAAATACTCATCTGGAATGTTGCTGATCTTGTTGTTGTCCAAGTAGAGGGTTAGAAGAGAGACTGGGAGACCAGGAGGCAGTTTGGTCAACTGATTGAAGCTCAAGTCAAGGTATTCAAGTGACTTTAGACCTTTAAAAGCAGCTGAAACACCCTCGTCTTTCAGTTGATTCTGTTGAAGATGGATGAAGGTCAGGTTTACCAGTCCCTCAAAGGAGCCGAGCTTGGAGATCTTGTTATGAGTCAGCTGCAGGTCCTCCAGAGACTTGGGCAGGGGGCTCACCGATTCTGTCAGGTTATTGTAATTTATGTGCAGCTTCTTCAGCTGTTTCAGTTTAGAGAAGATTCTTCCTTTTATCTTGGAACTTTCTAGAAGGTTGTGATCTAGAATGAGCCACTCTAAGTCGGTTACGTTTTCAAAGGCTTTTTCGTCAATGTGGTCAATCTGGTTATTCCGTAGATAAAGGTACTTGATTCCGGAAGGCACCATGGGCACGCTTTTCAGCTTCAGCTCATCGCAGTACATGGCCGTGGGGTAGCTTTCGGGGCAGTTACACTCCGGTGCACAGTTTGGGGAAGATCGCCCGTAAATCGACAGCGGGAAGTCATAATCCTCGTAGTAATGGCTGCTGGCACAGACGATGAGTGTCAGGAGGAGGGTGAACGCACCCAGATTCATTTTTGGCATGCGCATTGACTCCTAAATAAAGTGAAAATATATTATGATCTCGTATACTTTCAAGAAAAAGATATTCTATTTGCAATGTTAAATGTATTAGACAATGTGTATTTTATCATTTTGTAGCGTTTTCCAGTGCATCTAAGGAGGTATTTTTAATTTTTATGTAAGTATGAGGAAAAGGATGTATGTTAACAACTTGTGAGGTGGTGAACAGTTTCAGGTTAGATTGCTTACACACGCGCCCCCTTCTGGGTGAGCTAGGCCTAACTGTTCCAGCCAATCTCTCCAGGTTCCTTCCTTAATTAAATGCTTTCTTGCAGGAGGTGTCTGGGTGGTGCCTGTTGACCACCATGGTACAGTCCTGCTTCAGAACACCCATCAAAACCACAAAAAATGAAAATGAGAAGACAATTGCAACCTGTACCATCTACCCTATCATTCAACATCATTAAAATGTCTCATTAAGAAGACCCACACTGAGAACATGAGCTGTCTGTGGTTTTGCTTAAAGGAAAGCTGCTCTTAACCGTGTGTGGCCGGAGGGAGAGGGCGAAGAGGAGAGAAAAGGGAGGGGGCAGTACATGCCTTTAGAAACGTCTGGTTATTGTTGTTGGTTCTCAGGAAAGGAAACGGAATTCTTGGTGGGGTGTATAGCTATTTAACTTTTGTTTAGCATTCCATACTGTTAAGCACATTGCAAAACTCTGTTCTAAAACTAATATTTAGTATATAAATACTAGTAAACATTTTTAGTAAAACTGATATTTATTAATCAGGGAAATGTCATAAATTCTAAACATTTATAAATCTACAAAGAGATTCAATTGCTAGAAAGAGATATTCTTTTTCAAATTTTGAATTAAAGTTTTCCTTTCTGTCAATAATTCACAAGTTCTCTACCTTCTTTAAGCCAAAATATTAGAAAGCATGGTTCACTTATTCATATTTTAATGCTCTTACAGAATGGAAATGGGAGAGACTGGTCATTGAGGAAAGTCTGTATTTAACAGTGACATGAAAAACCACACAAGTAAGGATAAAACTGAAAATATAAGTTAAAAAGAGTTTATAGCAATGGTCTTCTAGTATGAACATGTTTCTAAGTTGAAGCTCAATGAAGTATATTTTAATTGTTTGGGGAACACACGGTCAAAAATTTAGGTAATGGGCACTAGAATATAAGAGCTGGACTTTGTAGAGTGAAGAGCTATGGCTGAGGAGAATATGGTAACTCTGAGAGGGAAATCCTTAATGTGAAGCAGGGTCCACATCCCAACAGATACCATAAAGCATATATCATCCTGTGAGAAGAATGCAGAAGCTTCTGGATCCAGGGACTTTGAGATAAGTAGGATGTTTAGTATCAGAAAGTTTAAACTTCTTTGCTTGAATTTGAAATTATAAGGCACTTTATTTTGCAGATGTAACTCTAAAAAAGGTATTAGAAACACTCTGATGGCTAACACAATGTAATTTATAACCAGATTATTAGTAAATTATTCTGTAAGATAATGATAGAGTCATTTAATTTAGTTGCCAGGACTTGGCCATGAGAACAATAAATATTGCTAAAGTATTTATAAAACTTTTTGTAAGCTACAGTATGTTAATATTGTAAATACTCATCCTTTTTATTTATAAGCTTTCAATTTATTTTAACTCAGTATACACTGAAATAGACATGGTAACTGTAATGTATTGACTAGTAATGAAAAAAATGTTTTTACATTTTTTGGCAGAGGAAAAACAGGGGCTCTGAATTCAAACAGAGTTTGTCACCGGATAAGAACTCCACTATGAAGCAAAAGGGCACTTTATTTAGTCCCCTCCTCCCCTCTCCAGTTTTTGCAAATACCTGTGGTTATGGAAGAAATGCTTTAAAAAAATAAATTATGCTACCTAGAATTTCTTCAAAACGTGTCCATTAAAACATATATCTAAAAAGAAATCTTTAAAATTAACAAAATTGAAATAAGTAACCCATAAGAGGGTATAAGTTCTTTAGTTTACATTTTATAACAACATAAAATACTATGGCAAATTGTAACAAACTCTAGCAATATATATGTGGCAAGATAACTTTAACACTGGTTGAAGTGGCTTATCTTTGCTGCAAAATAAGTTCTAACATTACTAACCTATATAATCATTAACATAAAATATCAAATATTTTAATTGCCATACATTTTCACTGTCTAGTTCAAATATTTTTCCATTCCAACACTGAAACATTTTATAATCTCCTTTGACTAGCAACATAGCATATACTGTATAAAACTTATTTCAAATCCATAAACCATGGAAAACATTAAGAAAAGTGTGAAAGTAAATACTCAAAACTATGGATTTGCTGCTGAATAGCAATTGGCAAAGTTGTTCTGGATTTTTTTCTGTTACAATAAACACTGTCCCAAATAGTCAGCGTCCCCAGTGCTATAGTTAAAACAGTGCTTACCTTGCTGTCTTGACTCTGCTTTTGTTAATTCTTAAAGCAGATGCACCATGGACAAGAATCCACCAATATATGCTGTGAACTCTGTCAGGACGGAACTGGCTGCCAGATTCTCAGTGATACAAGAGCTGGAGGGGGGAAAACCCAGCCCAGTCACGCCAGTCTCTGCATGGAGTTATGTCATCATTATGGGGATCTTGTGGTGTGGCATGTGAACACTGCTCTCTAACGAAGTGCAGGTGGACATCGTGAGCAAGGACAGCCCAGTATGTTCCCTATGGAATGGGAGAGCGGATACGTGCAATAATACCACAGCTTTTCACCAAAAATTGCGTCCTGCTGGAAGGGAGGCATCTGGAGTGAGAACACTTCTCTTAAAAAGCTCTTCACTATTGCAGCTGTGACAAAAATTAAATGTGATTCTGTCCGCCAACTATCATGTTCATAAAGCATAAACAGAATAAATAATTTCAGGAAAATGCAAATGAGCAGACTTAGAGAAATTGAGTCCTTTTGTCTATTACTCTTGAAATCCATATTAATTTATTAGGACTAACAATTTTTGGTCAGGAGGGTAACTTACATTAGTTTTTGAAATATGAAAAGTACTTCATTTACATTCTGATACAAACGATAAATATCAACCTTCCCAGCTAACTTCAAATGTTAAGGAGACACATTTTATGCTTTTCAGGTCTGGAACCAATCAGCAATGTCCTGCCTGTTTCTTATTTCATGGACTTAATTTAGGAGTTCATCCAAAACCTTACTTAGGGATAGTATCCTATAGCTCAGTGCCAAAAAACATAAAAGAACATAAAAAATGTATGCTAAAAATATCACAAAGCAATAATTGTTCACTCTGTCATTGCATGCTAAGAATATGCTTTTTTCAAAACTAAGAATTATACAACATTGTAATCTCCCAAAGTCCTGGTTAGATATAACTTTTATTGTTAGTTTCTTATGCCTGTTTCTAGCAAATGAAAGATCTACTCATTTGCTTGTCTATTTCATTTTGTGATTGTATCAGCTGTATTTATATAATTTTTCTTCATAATTTTTATTTACTTAGGTTTATGAGAACTCTTAGAACTAGACATATTAATGTAAGTTTCCACATTGTAAGAATTGTCCCTTTTAAAATAATTTAAATTTCACTTTTTAAATGTAAAACCTGTGAAATGTTACTTAATCTTCATGACCACTAATGCATTAGCCTGAGAAATTAATATTAGAATACATGCCTTGTTTTTGTCATAGAACTGTTAGAAAACAAATAACAATCTTCTTGGAAGTAACTCAGAACTGTAAGGTGATTCATGGCATAATTTAGTATTATTATTTTAAGAAAATTATATAAAGACAGTTTCGTGATAGAGGAAATGAATAAATTTAGAAGAAATCAAGAAAAAAAAAGACAAAAAGACTAATTGCATAATTAGGTGGCTCATTGTAAGAAAATATACTTAAAACAATTCTAAGGATTAACTCTGAGTGTGTCAAATTATATACTCTGAGATTTTGTTTAAAAAATTTCGGCTATCTACTTCTAGGCTATTTCTTTATTAAGCAATAACTTTTCTAACTTTAAATTTTATGTTTTAAAAAACATGTAAGTATTATCATTACCTTTTCAGAAGTGTCTTTGCAGCTCAGGAAGTCTAAAAAATTTTCTAAAAGTCACTTTAAAGTAATGAAAGTTTCATCAATATCCATGTTTAACTTGTTTTGCTCTTTCAGCTCATCAACTGGATTCCCTTTGTTAACTGAGACCAGCAGAGATTATGAGCACCAGTATGATGATTCCATGCACCTCATTTGAGTCCAACTCTGTACTTCTCAGACACCTTAGCTCACCACAACTTGACTGTTTCATTTGTCATAACCATTTTGATGGCAGATTCTACTTATCCCAGGTTAGCTACAATAGTAAACTCTTAAAAGTCAATACTGGAAGAGCAAATAGTAAAACTCAGATTTTGTGGAAAAACAGGTACTGATTACAAACTTTCTCAGGTATCCTATCAGGAGTAGAAATGAAAAACATTGTGTAACTTGATAGTTTTAGTGACTTCATTTTAAAAATACATATAATAATGTTTGTAGGAAAATTTATGAGCAGCAAAAGACACCATGTGTATAATGCTGTTGATATAAGGCTTGGCATAATATGTATAATATAAGGGATTGATAGGTGTCATTAGGTATTATTCATAAAGTCATAGAACTTCAGGTCTGGAATAAATCTCAGAGATCATCTAAATGATGAATACTATTCAAGGAATTCTGTGGCAGGTCTTCTTTTCTCCTGTGAAGAGCTAAAGCTAATGTGTTCTCAGTACTCCATCCAAACTATAATGTTGTTCTCCATTTTGGGTAAATGGATGCCAATCTACTCCCTCCGCTCTTATACAGTAATATGTGACTGTCAATCTACATAAATGAAGTCATCTGAGTCCATAGAATATGATGAAATACAATAACAATTCCCCATCATTAGAGAAGAAAGTTGCAGTCCTCGCATCTTATACATTAGGATTTCAAACTCAACATTTTCTTATTAGAAATTTCATAAAAGTAGTTTGCTTTAGCACATTTGGAAAATACAGGAAAAAAGAAGAAAATAAAAATTTTAGCACATTTAGAGAAAACTTACAGAAAGAAAAGATGAAAACAAATATTCTAGAACAAAGATAATCATCTTTTGGTGTTTTTTTCTTAGGTTGTGAGTGTGTACACACACAGACTTATAGATACTTTGGTTTTCACATGGATATTTAAAAATTAGGCTTACAGATTTGTATACTTTTCCACATTAGTTGTGAATACTTTTACATATGATTAAATATTATTCTCTAATGTCATTTTTACTTACTAGAAGAAACTGTATTATGTGTATGTACCCTAATGTAGTGGTTACTTTTTAATATTACAATGAACACTTGCTTTCTCTCATCATTTACACAGCACTATCACATACAATAGAATTTTATTCTTCAAATTAATTGTACCTAATCTGTCTACTTTGCTTTTCATTTAAAATAGACATATTTTTAATAAAAATGCCTTTTAGTAAGTGGTTGGTATTTTCAGATTAGACAATAAAGGAGTAAATTAGAATTTTTTATCTTCTCAGATTAATCTTATTACCATTAGCATTTTTACAAGCCACAAAACTAGCTTTCATCCTCATACTCTTTATGCTCATGTATATTTTTACTCATTTCATAGTTGCTTCCATTTCTCTTGGCCTTTACATAATAACAAAGTTTTAGCATTATCAATAAAGGCTTTATTATACTATTGCATTAATGGATTTGCATTATAAAAATAATATACATGAATGGTATAACATGCTGAAACATTTAACAGCATACCAGGTTATAAGGTTAAAATAACCTGTCACTCAACTGAATTTCCAATCCCAGACTTTATTACTTCAGATATTTCAGACAATTCTATATATATACAACAAGACTTAATTCCCCTCTCTTTCTCTGTGTATATTTCTTTTGTTCTATATGTCTTGCATTATTCACCTAATATATGTATTTTATTTTGTCCTAATACATATAACTTAGCATTATGTTTTATATGGTTACTGATACCCCATTGTATGAGTATATCAAATTTATTTACGTTTTTCTTTAGTGTTTCAATAGTTTCAATATTGTTGGTTATCTTGATTATTTCACTATTATGAAGATTAATGCCATAGTGAGCAATTTTATGCACTAATACAAAATAGATTAGGGAAAATTTAAAAGTAGAATTTCTGGAGAAAAATAAATTCAAATTTTAAGACTATGCAATTATTGCCTAATTGCCTCCAAAATGTTCTTTTATTACTTCATCAATGGTATATGAGAATAGATTTTCACCACCCTCTCATGAAGTTTAGATTTGATCAAGCTTAAAATTTCTGTGACCTCATTGTTTAAGTTTTATTTCTTTTTTTTATTGATCAAGTTTTATTTCTTAAATATACAATACTATCTGGTAGTACCAGTTTCCCTTATTTGTTTCTTACTTTCAGTCTGCAAGACCTTAGATAATATGATGCTGGCTCAAGTCCCAGACCTCAATCCATTTGTGTTTTCTCCTTTTTTACACTCTAAACATTTTGGATTTGACCCTAGCTTTCAAATCTGCAAGGACAATTCTTAGTTTGGGGCCTTTATCAGTTGTTCTTGCTGACTGAAATATTCTTCCCCAAAATATTAATTCTCAAAGGACCCTTTAAATTCTTAAAATTGATATTTTGAGGACCCCAAGAATATACATATGGTGTACCTGTCTGTATTTACCATATGCAGAATTAAAACTATAAAATATTTTAAGTGTTTAAGTAATTTTATATATGTAAATAATTATATATTATATTACTTAACAACAACAACAAAAAAGAATGGAATCTTGTCATCTGTGACAACATGGATGGACCTAGAAGGAACTATGCTGAGTGAAATAAGTCAGAAAGATAAAGAAAAATACCATGTGATTTCAGTTACATGTGGAGTCTAGAAAGTAACAAAGCAAATGAACAAACAAAACAACACAGAAAGAAACCCACAGATATAGAAAATGAACTGATGGTTGCTAGAGAAGGTTGGGGGAGAGGGGATGGGTGAAAAGGTAAAGGAGCTTAAGAGTTACAAACTTGTGGTTATAAAATAAATATGCCACAGGGATGTATGTATAGCACAAGAAACATAGTCAATAATATCACAATAACTTTGCATGGTGACAGATGATGATAAGATCAGAAGAATATAAATGTCTAATCTCTATGTTGTATATCTGAAACTAAGATACTATATGCTATCTATACTTAAGTTTTTTAAAGAAATATATAAATAGCTTTTAAAGGTAATTTCAAATACTCTTTTTTTAAAACTACATCAAACCTCAAAAGTTGACTTTTGTTTTTCTTTAAGGTTAGAAGTGTAATGTGTAACCTAAAATCATGTCATGAATTTTTTCTGCTCTGGTTTCTAAAATTCTAAAGTTTTGTTTGAAAGTTTGAATTTTGTCAAATATAGTCAGTTGTTTTCCTTAAAGTAAAAGATGCTCTATGTATTTTGAGAATGTATTTGCCAAGTACCCTAATTTGACAAACCCTAGTTTGTATGTCAGTTAGACTTTTAATTAAAAATTGTATTCCATTAAAAAAAGTGGCTAATCATCTATAGATCTATTTAAAGAAAAAGTACAATTATACAGATATGATATTAACTCAGTCTTTGTATTTGGGATATTTTGATGAGTTACTGCATCATTGGAAAGAGACTCATTGTGATTATTTTACTGACTTTTCATCCACCAAACAGTTAGCAATGTCAGCTTAGTCTCTCAGCTTTTGTGTATACTTCTCAGTCTATGCAGTATACTTTATTCAGTAAAATGCTCAGTGGTTTTTCATTTGTGGGTTGAAAAGATATAACACTTTTTTTTAAGCATTTGTGACTTCTAAGGTTAAATATTTAGTTTTCTTTAAACTCTGAAAGATTGGTCTCAAAATGCTAGAATAACTCAGTACCATAAAATTATTTGAATGTTCTTTGTGTAAGACAAAATTACATTATTAATATCTATAAGTTAAGAAATATATGGTTTTATCATAATCTTTTGCTTATTTTCATTTTCACCAGTTTCTTTGGAGTAAATTTCTCCTTCCCTTGATTTAAAGAACTCTCTAATAGGCTGATTTTCTGCAGTGCAGTATAGGTTGAGAAAATCTTCAAATCTTCCCTTTTTATGACAATGATCCATTCTTAACTGTAAGAAAAATATATTATAATTTTTATTTTTATAAGCTAAAATATTAAATTCAAAATAGTAGTTATTTTAGACAAAATTTAAATATTTATAAACATTATTTTAAAGTTATAAAAATTAATATAAAACAAGACCACAAATATAATTACTTCTCTGTGTTTACTCTGAAGATTCAAGAAAATTTGAGAATTACAAAATAAGGATTGATTGAAGAATCACTAAGTTATAAAAATAATAGCTGATGGTGTTGGCTAGCTCACTCAGTGGATAGAGCATTGGCCCAATATATGGATATCTGGGTTCGATCCTCAGTCAGGGAATACAAGAGAAGTGACCATCTGCTTCTCTTTCTGTTCCTCTCCCCTTTCTCTCTCCCTTTTCTCCTCTAGCAGCCTGTGGATTGATTGGTTCAAGTGTTGGTCCCAGGCACTATGCTCATTGGTCTCAGTGGCGAGCATTCACTCCAGATGAGGTTGCTGGGTGGATCTCCATCAAGGCACATGCAGGACTCTGTCTCTTTATCTCGTCTCCTCTCACTTAAAATATTAATGATGATAATAATAATAATAATAATAGTTGATGTGAACAAAGATAGATATCAAGAATACAACATTTTTACTGAGAACAAACAGTCTCTAAAAATATTTTAAACCTACCAGTACAGAAAAGTCTAGAAAGCACAAAAATACACAAGCAGGTATTCTCTTAGCCATCAGATGACATTATCACATGTCGTGTAACCTCTATAAAACTCTGTTTTTTCTTGCAAGACAATTAAAGTAAAAATACAAATAACATCTTAATATCATCATTATTAATTTTTATGTCATATATCATTTATTTATTTACTTAAGCATAATATAACAGTCTCCTCACTAGAGATTGGAGAAACATTGAGGAAGTTGAGTAGAAATAGGTGGTGGTGACGATTGACACAAATTTTACTGTTATTATTGATAAAAACAAACAAACAAAAACTACTCAATGTAAGAAACATCTATTTGAAAATTTTATCCATGAAAAAATTCAAAGAATAATGTCATTTAAATTTATGAATCTTCAAGAAATTACTATGGTATTGTCAAAAGTTGATAAAGGCAATTTGTAAAAGAAGACAAATTTTACATATAAATTTCAATGCAAGAAATAAAAGGATAGCAGGTAGATTTTAATCTAATTAAAATAATAATTAAAGGTATTGAAATGTTAACAAATGTAATAATAAAATTCAATTAATAATGTACCCGCAATGCAAGGGTGGTTTAATGTTAAGAAACCCTAGAAGATAATTTACATTAAGAGAAAAACCATATTGTCCTTGTAAAAATTAAAATAATATATTAAAATTCAATAAACATTTCTTTTTTGATATATTTTTATATTTTTATTGAATTTATTGGGATGGTATTGGTTGCTAAAATTATATAGCTTTCAGATGTACAATTCTGTAATATGTCACCTGTATATTATAGTTTGTGCTCATCACCACAAGTCTTCTTCTATCACCATTTATCAGAACTTTACCCTAGCTTACACATTAATGTTATTATAAAAATAATTTTTACATTGTCTCTGACTTCCTGAAAGAATCTCAAAGTGCAAGACCCACACTTTAGAAACTGCTTCCTTAGACTTTTTAATTATTGACTTGTCACTTAGGTCTCAGTTTCCTCATCCAAGCTTTCTAATCACCTAAATGTGTGGCTCCTGTAGTTACTCTCCATCATTATAACATATTATAGTTTCTTGCCACTTATCACTCTGTGAAATTACTTTAGGTAGTTTCTTCATTTTTGAGCAGTGTATTTTATAACTTTGGCCTTCTTGATTCTCACTTCTATGTGAATAAGGACTTTATCTGTCCTTAGGTTTGGCACTATTTTCTGAGTGGACAAAGTATGATATATTTTCAGAATATTATTTGTACTTCTCAACTTGTCTATTTTTGGATGGATTTTCATATACATATACGTTCATATGTTACATCAAAAACAATACTATTTATTTGAATATGATCACATGGATTTTATAAATCAGCTGAAGAGCAGTTGACATTTTTTAAATATTGTATTTTGACATCCAAGAAAATGATAGTTTTATTTTGAAGTTCTAAGTTCAAACCTAGAAGTTTCTCTGACTTTTCCTCTAAAGCTCTCATAACAGACATGCTTCACATCACTGTGTATGAAGCTTGCTGACCAATATTAAAGCTTTATATATGTCTAATATCATTATATCATGCTTACATATATTTAATGGATTTAAGTAGTATGAAGTAAGAAGAGGTTTAATAATCATTTTCAATATGAAAATAAAAAGTATACCAAGAGTACTATACCAACCAAAAATAGAAAAGTGATAACATTAGGCCCTTTGCTTTCTATTTCATAATAATAAGTGTGCATTTGTGTATATGGGTGTGCGTGTGTTTTTACAAAACACATTCTAGGAATTGAATGCTATCTGCTGTGTGATCTTGAGCAATTTACTTTCTCTGTTTATCTTCAGATGGGTATGATCATGATGCCTATCGCATAAAGATTTATTAATGAACTTAAATGAGTTAATATATGTAAAACTATTAGAATTATCCCTTCAATGGTGGGATCTTGATAACATTATACAGAGTGAAATAAGTAAATCATAAAAAAACAAAAACTACATGATTCCATACATTAGTGGTACATAAAAACGAGACTAAGAGACATGGACAAGAGTGTGGTGGTTACCAGGGGTGCAGGGAGGGAGGATGCGGGAGGGAAGGAGGGAAAGGGGAAGGGGGAAGGGGAGGGGCACAAAGAAAACTAGATAGAGGGTGACAGAGGGCGATGGGTATGCAACATAATCGAATGACAAGATAACCTGGACATGTTTTCTTTGAATATATGTACCCTGATTTATTAATGTCACCCCATTAACATTAATAAAAATTTATTAAAAAAAGAATAATCCCTTCATACAGTAAATGCTTAAATGTTAGTTTTTATACTGTTATAGATTTCCAAAACTTTCAGCATGTATGAACAATAAAAACATAGAAGGTTGTGCTTTTTAAAGGAGCAGCAAATTATCTAACATGAGAATCTTTGCTTCTGTCTCCTCCATTGTCTGCTCTGTAAATAACATTTTTATATAAACTCTTTAAACCTCATTTCCACATTTATAAAATAGGGTTAATTATGCCTAATATGATGAAGTTAGGAGGATTAAATAAACTGATATATTAAATTACATAGAACAATTGTAAACATTGTTTACATATAGTGATCTATTTATTTTTCTTTTTTATATTTATTTATTTTTATAAGCTAAAATGTATGAAACTAGTTTTAATATTCATAATTGCTTGTTATACTAATATTACATTGAGAAAGATTGTAAAAAAATACAACTTACAAATATTATAAAATAAAATAATGGGTTGCAGTGAAAGCATAGAAAAGCAGAGAAAACCTCTCTGTTGGATAAACTAATACCTAAACTGGGTAGGAAAAAAAAAGAAAGAAAAAAAAATAAAACTGGGTAGGAAAAGGTGAAGAAGTAGAAAAAGTGTTCAACACAGAGGTTTCCGAATTTTTGAATGAGTGGCAGATGGTAAAATCTTGATGGTTAAGTGGCATGTAAATTGTAATTTGTCACATAATGATGATCAGTGAAGATAGGTCATAATATTCTATTCTACGCATTTTGATTTTCACTCAAGTGCTTTGGGATACTAGGGATTGTTAAGAAATAAAATAAATGGAAGCAAAAATCCCAATTGGGACACAACAGAATTGGTCTAGGCAAGAAACTTAAAGGATGGTTTGAACTAGAATAGTGGCGATTGAAATAGTAGTTGGTACACATAATTGTGATTTAATCAGGGAATGAGTTCACTTCATTCTCTCTTTAAATTTTTGTACCTAGGCTCTAATTAAAACCTTTAAAAATTGTAAGCACTGATAAACTCTTATGGAGCTACTTCCCAATGTATAATTCCAATTAAAATCAAGACAGAACTATAAAATAAATGTAAGACAGTTTTAAAAATTCTAATTTCCCCCTTAAAGAAAAACCCCATCATTCATCATCCATCCACACATAAGCGTCTGTAGAAACTTAGGTACCATATAGCACAAGACAAGAAGCTGTTTTTAAGAAGCACAAAGTCTAGGTGAAAAGGTGCAAAAAAAATAAATAAAAATATGCATTTCTGATACTGTGTGGCAACTTCTTTTATAGGAGGAAAAAGACACTGTTTCATGGAGCAGCAGCATCAGAACCAGCCCTGACATACTAAAGAAAGAATAGTTTACACTATTCTAGGCATAAGGAAAGCTTTCAAAAGGTACAGAGGAATAGAGGAGCCTAGGAACCAACTGGCTTTCCATGGCAGAATACATCAATAGATAGGCTGTAGATATATACTCAAAGTTCAAAATAAATCCCTTTTCCTTCTGATTAACTATAAAATGGTTCAGAACCTATTATTTTGCAAGGAGCTAAATTAATTAAAGGCTTAACTATGTTTAAATAATATATAACGTGAAAAATATTTGGGGATTAACCTATTTACAAATGAAGACTTTCATAGGGGGCATATCCTCTTAAAACTGTAAAGTTTTGAAGACTTAAATAATCCTAAAGTGCTTTTTAGTACCAGAGTCATTTGGCATGTTTTGAAAATGACATAATGTTGACTCATTATGAAATAGGTTCCACTAAAAACAAATTGACGTCTAACAGCAAATGGTGTAAGTGCTCATTATTGTAGTGTTGAAAGCCTCAGTCCTGAAATTTAATATGTACTTTTCACTGCAAATATCCTTCATTTATTATATTTGCAAGGAAATGGTTGACCTGTAAGATAGAGTAGTTAATAAACTTTCAGATGAGACATACTTTCCAAAATTATATGGTTTGCTGTAAGCTTTAAAAGGAAATTTTAGAAAATAGCTCTGAGGTTTTAAAATACAAGTTGTAGTTGACATATTCATATACCACAAAGATGTTTTTATGATAATTATTTCAATATTGAAAACTCTAGTGTGTTTCTAAGCTTCCTTTCTGCAGAATATATATGTCTGGATACTTACCCAAACCTATGATATTCCAAACCACACCCAATTTTTTCCTATGTACAACAATGGAATTGCCACTGATGTCAATAACAGTCCTTCTAAGTTTTCAAGAAGAAAATGGGGCAGATACATTATAATAATTTTTGTAAGAATTTCTTGGTTTAAATATTTAGGTATTGTATTTGTTTTAAAAAGCCATGTCTTTTGGGTCCTCTAGTTAAAGTTGGCCATAACTCAAATTTTGAAATGTCAGTGATTTTCACAGCTGGCTATTTATCAAAATCATTTAAGGAGTTTTCAAGAATTGTAGAGTTTCAAGAGATTTCCCTTGGACATCCTGATTAAATGTGTATGAGAAGCACCAGGAGTGATTAGGATAATCAGATGGCAGTAGATATTCGGTTAATTTCTCTAATTTTTTATTCCTCTGGTAGAAAATATAATCACTCTGTTTGGAGCTTTATGCTAATATCAGGCATGGGGAATCCTGTAGGTAACACTATTGAAATGATCTAATAAGGACTTCAGATTTCAAGTGCCTGATTTCTTATGGTCTCCTACATTAATTGAAGAGCCCCTTTATAACTTTTAAGTTGTTAGTCCTCTTAAGGGGATAGTGTCTCTGCCTTTTTTATAAATGAAAAAAAAATGTTTGACTTCAATGGAAGAAATTCAAGGTTAAACAGAAAGACACCAGCAAGGAATCAGAGTTGTTTTCAACATGATCTGCCTTACTTCTACTTAAAACAGCACAAATGTATTTATTATCTTTCAGTTCTGGAGCTCTGAAATCCAAAATGAGTTTCACTGGGTTAAAATCATAGAACCAGAAGAGCTGCATTTCTTTAGAGCTCTAAGGGACAATTCTTTTCCAGCCTTTTCCAGGTTCTAGAGACGCCAAAGTTTCTTATTCTTCCACCCACCATCTTTAAAGCCAGCAATAGCTTGTTGGGTCTTTCAAATATCATGTCACAACACTCTGACACTGATGTTCTGTGCCGTTCTCTCACTTTCAAGCCCACTTTTAAGGACCCTGTGATTACAGTAGTTCCACACAAATAATCTATATCTTCTTAATTTATTTTTATTTTTTTAAAATTGAACTTATTGGGGTGACACTGGTTAACATAATTATACAGGTTTCAAGTGCCCAATTCTACAACACATCTCTGTACTCAGTATAGTGAGTTCAATCCCTTGTGTATCTTCATATTTTAAAGACAGCTGAGTAGCACCACCCTTAAGTCCGGGGGCTATCTTAACTCCTCATGGCCACATAATGCAACACACTCACATCTTCTGAGAATTAAAAAGTGGACACACTTGAGAAGCCACTATATTGTGTACAACAGCTTCAAAACATTTTGTGAAACTATAGGTTCATTTAAATAAAATCACCAAATGTGGGTTTAATTAGAAGAGAGCCTCTACTCTTTAGATCTGTGACTTCTAATATGTTTGATAATATTTTTTCAAAACTTAGTGGTAGCCATGCCACATAGCATCTTCTAACTTACACTCTAACATTAGAGAATTAGACTTTCTACTATTAAGCTTTGAGAATCCAGTTAGGAAGGGGAGCTGAGATGCAATTTTTAGTAGACTAATGAAGCTGTCACATCACCAAATTGTGAATTTAATATTCTTTTGACAGCCAGCAAAAATAATTATACAATTAATATGAATTTATTCTGGATCTGGTTAATGTCTTTTCTGGGAATTGACTTTGGAGGAACTTATAAAGTACACTGAGAAATTTGCTTGCAGGTATGTGGGTTGTTCTTCCGAAAAGTGATGTGGTGCACTAGTCTGGGCAACCCAGGGGAGGGCCTGAGAGCTCACACGTCCGCGCTATTCCTGTGATCACGGTGATCGTGACTCAGAGTGGAGTCCTTAAATGATTCATGTTTCATGATCTCATTTTGCCATTTTGGAAAAAAAAAAAAGAAAGATGAGTATCTAAATAGAAAAACAGTTTTGCTGAGTGCTGGATCATGGATCACAGCCATTGAAAACACTTCTCCAAATTTCTAACATTATTTTGTTCGTGAATGTCACCTTATTAATGCTGACTCCCCTTCACCCATCTTTTCCTGCTTCTACTTCATTGTAATTACCCTTTACTGCTCCTTCATTCACTTTGTGATAAATGCAAACGTGTTATTTTTCTGTGTATGCATGTGTATGTGTGTGTATGTGTTAGTGCTTAGTACATATGCTGTATACACAGATGGAGACCGAAAAGAATAAGGAAGTAAACAAAAGAAAGGAGTTCTTATTTTTAGATTCCCTACTTCAATGTATTAGCCTTTGCATAGGATTCTTGCTTACCTTTATTATGGCATAAAGAATACTTTTATAGTATTTCTTTTGGGGACATTCCTTAGGAGAAAAAAAAGCAAAGTAAGTATTACTTAAATGCAGTTAATATATAATTTAATTTGAGCCCATTGCTTCCCTTCCTCAATTACAAATATCACTTTCTGTCTAAGAATATTACAAACGTGGGAAGGAAAATCTAATGCTGGGAAAGGAGTAAGGTTTCAAAAATACAGTAAATGAAATTCCCAGGTCTCCCTCTCCCATCCATACACAAGTCTTTCCATTGAGGTGGTGAAACATGTCCCAGGTACTATTATGTGTTTAAAGATTGTGACTCTTATATACCAGGTCTAATCAGGTTTCTTTAAACATGTCCAATTGTAAAAAAAAAAAAAAAAAAAAAAAAAAAACATGTCCAATTGTATATGCAAGGTTCTATCAGTAGTTTATTTTAATGTCTTGTTATTTATTTATATGTTTATTTGTTTATTTATTTATTTATTTATCTTTTTTATTCAGTAAGAGGAACAGAGGCAGAGACAGACTCCTGCAAGTGCCCCAACTGGGATCCAAATGTCAAGCTCACTGGAGGGCCAATGCTCTGCCCATCTGGGGTATTGCTCCATTTTTAGCAACTGAGCTCTTCTTAGTGCCTGAGGGGAGGCCATGTCGCTATCCTCAGTGCCGGGAATCAACTTGCTCCTTTTGAGCCATGGCTGCAGGAGGGAAAGAGGGGAGGGGGTGGAGGAGCAGATCAGAGCTTCTCCTGTGTGCCTTGACCAGGAATTGAACCCGGAACATCCATACCCTGGGTCAACACTCTACCACTGAGCCAACCAGCCAGGGCTAATGCCTTGTTTTTTTTAAAAAGTTTTTTATGGTAGTGATAGCCAGAGAAATTCACCAGTTTTCCATTCTTTTTTTTTTTTTTTTTTGTATTTTTCTGAAGCTGGAAACGGGGAGAGACAGACTCCCGCATGTGCCCGACCGGGATCCACCTGGCACGCCCACCAGGGGCGACGCTCTGCCCACCAGGGGTCGATGCTCTGCCCCTCCGGGGCGTCGTTCTGTCGCGACCAGAGCCACTCTAGCGCCTGGGGCAGAGGCCAAGGAGCCATCCCCAGCAGCCGGGCCATCCTTGCTCCAATGGAGCCTTGGCTGCGGGAGGGGAAGAGAGAGACAGAGAGGAAGGAGGGGGGGTGGAGAAGCAAATGGGCACTTCTCCTATGTGCCCTGGCCGGGAATCGAACCCGGGTCCCCCCCACGCCAGGCCAATGCTCTACCGCTGAGCCAACTGGCCAGGGCCAGTTTTCCATTCTTGACAAAGATAATAATGATCATTAATATTTTAGTAATTTACAATATAGAAGCTCTTTCAGTTTGACCTGATACTTATTGAAATTTAGTAAAACACAAACTATTAAGCTTGTGTTAATGATAAAGAAAGTCAGGCCTCAGAAACAGTACCCTTGCTTCCAAATTCCTGACTTCCTAGCTCTACCATCATTGAAATAAGCAGTATTATCTCTCAGGTTTTCCACATCTATTTGCATACTAGTTGTCTTACCAACCCTCTACCATCCCCAACTCAACTCTGATTCTGCTATCTCACATGGTACAATAAGCCCTGGGTTTTGTTCTCAGAATGTTGCCTAGCAGTCTCAGTTACTCTTTTGTTTCTGTCATAGCACCTATTACTATTTACCTTTTATTTTCTTTTGGTTGTTCTTTCCACATGTGTGTGTGTGTGTGTGTGTGTGTGCATATATATCCCTCAGTAATGACAGTGATACTTTCTTTTTATGTTGTTATCATAGTAGTGCCTCCATCACCTAACATATGTTTTTTACAGGGTGGAGTTCACATATTTGTCAAATAAATGAACACATAAATAAAGATCACAGTTTACTCCACTCATAGCTAAAATTATTGTTATACACCAAAGGGTTCTGGATTCTATTAGGAGTCTCTCGCATATCTTATTGGCACTGACCAGTAATGAAGTTAGTTCAGGAATTATATGAAGTCTTGCAAAATGTTGGATATATCAGGATTTTCCCACACTTCACAGGCCACATAAGGTAATCATATAAATTTGAATACTTTGCATTACAATACTCTCTTAAAACTTTGACTTTTCAACCAACTGATGTTTAAAAAAAATCTTTATGCTCTGAATTTCACAGATTTAGTAGTCTCTCATTGCCAACTTAACACATAATATTAACACTAATGTATGTGAATGATAAAACAAAAACAGGGCTTGAGGACGTAGTATTAATTCTTTCATTATTTTGCTGTTCTTTTTTATTTTATTTCTGGAAAATCATTCAATTTTTTTGATATATACAGTTATTATTATAATAAAGTAAGTAAAGTATAACTAGATATACAAATATAACAAAAATAATAGTAAACAAAAAAATAAGTGTCCATTGGGACTTATAAAATGATAGAGTTAAACAATTTTTAATCAGCAAAATATACTGAAAAGTTTATAACTTTTGATCCAGTAATCTTTACATCTATATATAAAAATATTAAGAGATGTATAAGCAGGATATTAGTTTTTTTCTATAGTATATAATAGAAAGTTGAAAAAAAATTAATAGAGGAGTAAGAGGATAAACAGTGGCCACGTGGTAAATTCACAATGCAGTATAATATATTATTAAAATTATACCTATATATGTAATGAAGTGGAAACATTTCTATCTACTTTTTTAGCTAGAGAGAGAGAGAGATAGGATGGGAGAGAGATGAGAAGCATCAACTCATAGTTGCAGCACCTTAGTTGTTTATTAATTGCTTTCTCATATATACCTTGATCTGGGGGCTCCAGCTGAACCAATGATCCCTTGCTCAAGCCATCAACCTTGGGCTCAAGCTAGTGACCTTGGGGCTCAAGCCAGCAATCACTGGGTCATGTCTATGAGCCTACACTCAAGCCCAGAACCTCAGGTTTTGAATCCGGTTTCTCAGCATCCCAGGCCAATGCTCTATCCACTGTGCCACCACCTGGTAAGGCTAGAAACATTTCTATTTAAGTAAATCAGTAAAAGTGCAATATAAAAATTCAAGATTTATAATTGCATTGATGTAACACTATGCTCTTGCATCAGATGACATACCTATAAATGAAGCAAATTCCATGAAATCATTGAAACAATTTTCTCCTTGAAATAAAAGATTCCTTTTAGCTTTAGTATTATAATTTTACACAGCTTAATATCAAAATAATCATCTCAGAAAGAGGCAGATTCTAATTTCTGATAACAAATATTTCCAAAATGCTGATGCAAGTATTATTCTTTTATTTTTTGTAATTATGATCTAATTCTCTTATTATTTATGTATTCTTATCCCAATCAAAAATAAAGTGAAGAATTTGCCTCTCAAACTTATGTACTTTGGATAAAACCTTAATAACTTTTAGTTTTCACACTGTGACAATTATGGTAGTTTTTGAAATGAAATTATACTTTTCTAATTCAATTGTAAGAAAAGATAATACAAAATTAGAATTATATATTCTACAAATTCCATTACCTTTCCAAATAATAATATTATAATGTATTTTTTTCAAGCACATCTCCTCTCATTTCTGTGACTGTATTTATTTTGAAGAAAATACTCTGGGTACTCAGAAATCATTACCTCACTTCAAAAAAATACTGTTTTTCAATAGGGGCACAGTCCGATATGACCAACGAAGGCTTTTCAGACATTATGCCTAGTATAAACAGAGACTAACCCAAAACAAACCTAAGCTCAGTTTGCAAAAAGGAATTTTTTAGGTGACTGTTTTTAAACTTCATTAACTCTAATTTTCCATCTCAGCAGTAACAATACTTTACAGTTTCTGAATACTGTGTCATAAGGTATCTGTCTAACTCACCAACATTTACAGAGCCCAGTATAAAGATGTAATTTTCCCTAATTTGCTTGCTAAATATAATGTGGTGATTACCACAACTGCAGTTTTCTGGGTTCAGAATCGAACCCAGAGGATAT
Source organism: Saccopteryx bilineata (assembly GCF_036850765.1). Lineage (NCBI taxonomy): Eukaryota > Metazoa > Chordata > Mammalia > Chiroptera > Emballonuridae > Saccopteryx > Saccopteryx bilineata. The sequence continues at coordinate 122,820,829 of NC_089491.1, read as the reverse complement.
CATTTGGGTTTCTAATTTGGTTCAGCTGTTGAAATGGAACAATTTTCTTCTCTCTTTCTCCTTCTCTCTCTTTCTTTCCACTTTTCTCTCTTCCTTCTTCCCCTTCCTTCCTTCCTTCCTTCCTTCCTTCCTTCCTTCCTTCCTTCCTTCCTTCCCCTCCCTCCCTCCCTCCCTCCCTTCCTCATTCATTCTCTTCCTCTCTTTCTCTGACTCTCTCTCATCAATCATTCTTCGGACACTCATGGCAAAACTTTGTTGAAAAGAGTGATTTTCAGTATCAGAATTGCTACTAGCACACAGTCATCTCACAATGCAGATTTCTGTGGGGATTTATAAGGAGTGATAAAGACTTCTAAATGTGCTAATACTGTCTTACCTTCTACTTATTATTATTATTTTTTTAGTTTAGTAACCAAGTTACTCCTTCAGATTCCCCTGGCAGAACACAAGTTACAAATTATCTCTGTTAACTGGACCTTCCCCCTACACATTCCAAATTAAGGAGAAGGAGATAAATAGAAGCAGCTTGTTTGCACAGTTTTGAACAATAATTCAGAACTTGAGTAGTTATTTGTGAGAATGATTATAGATATTAACTAACCAGTCTTTTTGTTCAGGCATTCATTCATGTATTTAACTCTTAGTTCAGTCAAGGTATATTGAATGCTCAACTATGTGTCTCGAATTAATAGATGTTTTTGGCATATAGGAATGAACAAAACAAAGAGCTTATCTATTTGGGGGAGAAAATAAAATAAACAAGAAAATAGTTTAATATTTAAGTACTATGAAAAAAACAAGATAAAGGAATGAAAATGTACACTTGAAACCTATATAATCTTAAACTAATAGCACCCTAATAAATTTAATAAAAAGTAAAAGTAAAAAACATCTAGACATTTAAAAGAAAGGCTTGCTCTACTCACATTTATGTTTATTTCCTCTTATTTCAATTAACAAATGCTTATTAACTACCTATTATAACCTAAGTCTTAGGGAAATAAATAAAAGAATGAACACAAATAGTTACAAATTTATCAAAATTCTGAGGGGCTTTTTGTTTGTTTGTTTCTTTAGAAGTTTAATGCCATAGAGAAGTCCAAGGCAGATATTTTGTTTTCTCTCTGTAAACAGACTCTTTTATTTGTTGTTGTTTGTATCACCTTATGTCTGTGTGATTTGTATATGTGTGTGCTTAATATTGAACTCATTTTTGAAATCCAAGTACTTCGCCAGGCAGGTTTCATTAAGATTCATCTCTTTTCATTATTTTTTTTGATCCTCCATGAGCCCCATTTTAAGTGGCAGATTCAAATCTTCAACTGACAGAATATTTCTCCTCTTCTCCTTTGATTATTCCATTTGTAATATTTGTATTAGTTTCTTTTTAAAGACTAGCAAGTACCCATGGATGGTTTTCTCTTTCTGTTTTTATTTGTCATCACAGTTAATTTCTTTGTTTTTTGGGGTGTTTTTTTTTTTTGCCTTCTTTCTCCAGTGTTGATTTACTGTTTTACTGCTTCTGAAGGTATTTTTTTTCTCATAATATATTTTTATTTCTTTAAACGCTGTCATTTAACCCTCTATTTCCCTCTATCTCAGTATCTCTTATTTCACAAATATTACTTTTTTAATATTTATTTACAGTAGAAGTAGAGCTTTTTAAAATTTGAAACTTGTTTTCTTGGTAAATAGTTTTCAAAGCAGTGCCTTTTTTCTCCACGACTTTAATTTTTCTTTTATGTTGCAGGATCTTTATTATTTATATATAGTATCTCAGTTAATCGTCCCAAGTTACTTTTATGGTAGGTTTCTTTATTTTTATTCCCCATTTTAAGTTTAAACTTGTAAACTGGTATGCCTAATGTCACAAAGTTTGAAAACCCCAAAACAGAGACTACCCCAGGTTAATCTGACCACAGGTTTTTACTCCTCATTGCAGCTCATTCCTGCCTTGGAAGCTGAATGAGATTCTGAGTCTGCAGTTCAGGCGTCAGCCTGGGCTGTGCGGACTCCCCCGCACACGTTCCCTCAGCTCGGAAACCTGGGCGGGTGCGGAGCCCGCGGTCCATCCAGGAACCTCCTCCTCTGAAAGGCCCCGTTCTGACCAATTCACGTAGCAAGGCTGTGAACCTCTCTGATGGTTAGAATTACCTTAGTTCAGCATGCCATGACAAAATACCATAGACTGGGAGGATGAGAAACAATATAAATTTATTTGCTACAGTTCTGGAGGCTGGAAATTCAAGATCAGGGTGCCATCACCATCAGGTTCTATTGAGGGCTGTCTCCGGGTTGCCAATTCCCCATTGTATCCTCGAATGTCAGAGAGCAGAGCAAAGCAAGATTATCTCTCTGGACACTTCTCTCTCTCTCTCTCTCTCTCTCTCTCTCTCTCTCTCTCTTTTGAGAGAGGCAGGGAGAGAGAAACAGGAACATCAAGCTGCTCCTGTATGTGCCCTGACCTGGAAATCCAAAAGGCAACCTCTCTACCTGGGTTCAGTAACCAGCCAAGCTATCTGGCTAAGGAAAGGGAAGCATTCATTTTTTCTTCTACTCAGTTGTACTTTCATTCGTTGCTTCCCCTGTGTGCCCTGCCTTGAGATCAAACCCACAAGCTTGTTGTTTTGGGAGGATGCTCTTAACCGACAGAGCTACTACTGGTCGGGGTCTGAAGACTCTAATAAAGGAACTAGTTTTACTCAAGAAATCGCCACTCTCATGAACTCAGCTAATCGTGATTACCTCCCAAAGACATTACCCTCTAACACCATCACAATGGGGGGAATAGGATTTCAACGTATGAACTTTAGGATGACACAAATATTCAGTCCATAACAAGGATGCAGTTGATAAATCAGAGAGTGAGAGAGCGAAGGGGTAGAGGGTATAACGCAAACAATCTGGAGCAGGAAAAGGGACCCCTTTCTTCCCCAGCTCTTGTTAGCAACTCAACTTTTTGTCCTAGCTAATGGGTTCAGGGCTTATGTTTAATCTCATTTGTCTATCAAAACCCTTTCATTTCATTTCATTTTCTTCTAAGCAAGAGAAAAAGATAGAGAGACAGACAGGAAGGGAAGAGAGATGAGAAGCATCCACTCACAGTTGTGGTACTTTAGTTGTTTATTGATAGCTTTCTTATATGTGCCTTAACTGGGGGGGCTCCAGCTGAGCCAGTGACCCTGTACTCAAGCCAGTCACCTTAGGCTTCAAGCCTCTTACCTTTGGGCTCAAGCCAGCAAACATGGTGTCTTGTCTATGATCCCATGCTCAACCTGGTGACCTTGCTTTCAAGCTCGATGAGCCTGTGCTCAAGCCGGTGACCTCAGGGTTGCGAAATTGGGTTCTCAGGATTCCTGGTCAACACTCTATCCTCTGTGCCACCATCTGGTCAGGTTATCAAAACTCTTTTAAATTACTTATTTCTTGTCTCTTTTTCTCATCAAAATATGAATCAATTATACTGTTGGTAGTAAAACAGCGATGAGATTATATCAGTGAATACACTTGTTAACCAAAAGCTGCCATGTTAATGCAAAGTAGTGTTGCTATTTTTATTATTATTGCTAATAAAAAAAATCAGAGAATGAATATAAACTGATGGATATTAACTAAACTTATTGTAGAAATCATTTAGAAATTCATATCTATCTCATGTCAATTCTATATCACTAAAACTGAAAAGAATAATTGTTTGCCCAAATGAAAAACGACATCAAATTTGTTTGCTGCTTGCTAGAGTCAGAAGGACTCTCATGACATGCTAGCAACCCACAGAAAGAGTGACTACATTATTACCTGATTTCCAACTTTTACTAACTAGGGCCTTAGGCAATGTTTTGAGAAAAAAGTTTAAAAGTGGACACTGATGTCACAGAAAATGTAGGTTTTGTGAATGTGACAGCAACTATTAAATCAGAGTTATCTTATATAGCTCACCCCTGAGTAACTGAAGGTTTCTGCACTAACTTTACCTTTCAGAAATCTAACTCTATTGTCACTCCTGTTAGGGGAATAGATCTTTAATATATTTATCAGTGAGAGTTGCTGAAGGCAGAAAGAAATACTCTAGGGGGAAAAAAAATTTGTCTATTAATCCAGATGGCATGAGAAGGAGCTTAATTACAATAACAGCATCCAGAAACATCTGGTCTCATAGCTCTGTTTATCATTTCCTAGACCTTAGTAAAAGCTTTGTGATTTGTAGGTGGCCTGGTGTTTCTTACAGTGTTCCAGATGTTTTTCCTGAAGTCAAGGACAACCACAGGAAATTTGTCTAACATAATAATTTTTAATCACAAATGGGTATTACGTTGGACTTTCATTTCCTCTCAGAACCATCTCATATATTATCTTTTCATTCATTTTTAAAGTTTATTGAAATAATATCTCACTTTTGCTTCCCATAGTTTTTACTACAGAGAAGAAAATAAATTTTATTTTGTTTTTATTTTCTCCAATCTAGCATAGTTCCTGTGATATTTTAAGTCCATAACTAATGTGTGAAATAAAAGAATAAATGAATAATTAAATTCATTAAAACTTTACATTCTCTCATGTGTACATTAATATTACAAGAAGATATCCACCCTCACACCCCTACTGAACACATAACTAGTTTTGTGAAAAGACGGGGAAAATAAATTATTTCAACAGAAAAATTGTGTATTTTATGCCTTAATGCTAGATCAAGTGAATATATGGATTGTTTATAAACTAGTGATCAATTCAAGTTGAGAATTGTCTATGCTCAGATTCCATGAAATAATGACCTTAACTGTGGAATGTATATGTGTTTCCATGGTTTTCTAGTTGAATGTGCTGGTACAGTGCCCAAAGCCCTCCGAGAGTGCCCGCTGTTTCCGGAATGTGCCTTCTTTGTGGAGCAGGACAGTCTATTCATAACTGTCAAACCACCAGCAAGTTAACGACCCACGTTCAAGGCCAGCTGTACTTTTGTTAATGTGAGCTCTTGTAGGAAACAGAAACTAGACTGCATTTATACAATTTTAAACTCATAAGAGAAAAAGAGAGCTTTATTTTTAAAAACAATAAAAATCTTTTCTCCTCAAGAGGTTTCTCTTCTTCTGTGTTGTTCAAGTAAGGACTGTTTGGGAAATGCTGACAGGATCTCAGCAGAGCCAACCAGTGGGAAACATATGTTTATTTATCTTGGAGACCACGAGAACATTGCAAAAGGCCAGAATTGGCCCTGAAAAATGTGTTGCTAATATGTACAGTATGATTGTTTAGTTTGAATAAAGTTAAGTCATTTCTGCTCTGATAAAGAAAATAAATCTGTATTCTGGTACTTTTCAGATTTGTGCCTACAACCCCACCTTCTCCTGTGAGCTCCTGACTCCTAGATCCAAAAAGCATCTTTGATACATCCATATGGAAATGGAATAGGCATCTCAACAGGAACACCTCCCAAAGCAAACTGTTGATTTCCATCTCCTCCTCCTCAACCTTCTCACAGTCTTTCCCATCTCAGTCAGTGGTGACTTTATCCTCCTAGTGACTCAGGCCAAAATTTTGAAAGAAGAATTTCGGTCTTTATTTTTTCTCTTTCACACCCCATTTGATCTCTTCAAAACATTCCCATATGGTGACCCTTTCTCACCACCTTTTCTGCTACTATCCAGGTCAAAACCATTATCATCTCTGGCTAGATGATTGTAATAATATCCTAAATATCTCTCCTGGGTCCCTCCCTGTCCTTCAGCAGTCTGTACAGCCAGAGGTTTCTTTCAAAGACAGTTGAATCAAGTCATTCCTCTGCTAAGAACCTATCAACAGCCTTTTGTTACACTCAGAGAAAAAAGGTGGTCATCAAAATAGCCTAAAGAGCCCTGCAAGATTTCTTTTTCTCTTACCTCGCTGACCTCATGTCACATATTGCCTTTCCTTCTTCATGTTACTCTGTTTACACTGGCCTCTATGCTTTTTCTGGAATCTTCACACACCTTCCTAATTAGACTTCCATTTTTTTTTGTCTTGCTTCTTCAATCCTTAGTATCTCCACCTAAATGTCACTTTTACTGAATGTCCTTCTCTGATCATCCTATATACCATAACAAGTACCACCCTCTCACAGTCTTATTTCCCAGTCTTACTTTACTTCTCTCAATTTTATGTGTTATGCCTCAAGACATCTCCTCCACTGTGACATTTGGGCATAAGGTCATGACATTGTTCATTCCTCCGTCTCAGCCATTGAGAGAGTGCCAAACACACAGAGGTCCTTAATAAATATGTGTTGCAGAAACAAAGCAATCTCTGCTAGTAGAGATATTAGGCATGGACTGAAAGGTTAGATGGTTTTGATATTTTGGGTCTATTTCTATTTTTAATTTTTTTGGCAAAAGAGACAGAGACAGAGAGAGGAACAGATAGGAAGGGAGAGAAATGAGATACATCAATTCTTTGTTGTAGCACCTTAGTTGTTTATTGATTGCTTTCTCATATGTGCCTTGACTGGAGGGCTACAGCCAAGCCAGTGACCCATTGCTCAAGCCAGTGACCTTGGGCTCCAGCCAGCAATTTTTGAGATCAAACCAGCAACCATAGGGTCATGTCTCTGATCTCATGCTCAAGACAGCAACTCTGTGCTCAAGCTGGAGAGCCTGTGCTCAAGCTGGTTGAGCCCACACTCAAGCTGGTAACCTTGGGGCTTCAAACCTGGGCCCTCAGTATCCCAGGCTGAAGCTCTACCACTGTGCTACCACCTCAAGTCACACCTGAGTCAGACTTGAGTATATTTTTAAATTGATTTTTGCTGCTATGCTTGCCCACAATGGTCTGCATCAATATCTAACGCATTGCTAAGACTCATGTCCTCAGGAGGCATCTAATCTAGTCCTTTTCTAATTATTTTACATTGGAGAAACAAACTTTCTCTTATTGAAAACTATTTAACTCTATTTTAAGGTAGTTTTATATTCACGGATGTTTATGTTTGTATTTGATTTTAGTAAGTTAAGTGTTTTTACCTCTCTTAATATAATCTCTCAATATACATTTTTTTGTTTTCCACTGTTATACTTTGTAATGTGAAACTGAAAGTCTGTCAGAGGCCTGTGACTTAAAGTAACTGTGACAAACGGTGTGCTAGAATACATAAAGACCAAAAGGAATTCTTTAGAAATATGTGTGGGAATTAAAATTAAGCAGCAAAGTCAAGAATGGAATGGCTGGAATTTCAATTAAGGGACCTTAAATACCTGTGCTGTGGGAGATCAGTCTAGAGGGCGAGAAAATCTTGTGAAGAGCTCCATGTGCTTTGTGGGAAAGTCTTAGACCAGGCCTTTCTGAGACTCTGGATGACTGAGAAACGGTTGTACATAGCATTTTTGGTTTACTTGAGGGATTAAGCATTTCTTTGCATGAACCATAAGACCAGGGGTCCCCAAACTTTTTACACAGGGGGCCAGTTCACCGTCCCTCAGACCGTTGGAGGGCAGGACTACAAAAAAAACTATGAATAAATCCCTATGCACACTGCACATATCTTATTTTAAAGTAAAAAAAAAAAAAAAAAACGGGATATTTAAAATAACAAACAAGTAAATTTAAATCAACAAACTGACCAGTATTTCAATGGGAACTATGCTCCTCCACTGACCACATATGAAAGAGGTGCCCCTTCCAGAAGTGCGGCGGGGGCCAGATAAATGGCCTCAGGGGGCCGCATGTGGCCTGCGGGCTGTAGTTTGGGGATCCCTGCATAAGACGATGGGACTCTGCAGCTGCAGCTACAATGAATTGTGGAATGAAGTAGTTCTTTGGAATAGTGTTATGGAAAAGAAGAAAGAAAAAAGAAATATAATGGCCACAACTCAGAAAGAAAATGAAGACCTACATTATACTTGATTTATATAATGAGGATGATGTAGCAATTTTCATTGCTGAATCAAGGTCACTGGAAAGGAATTCATTAAAAGAACAAACATACTGTGTTCTGTAATATTTGGGTCACTTAAATATGGTAAGATAATTGTCCTTAAGATGGAAAGGATTATAACCTAAGTTAGCAGGAATGTCTGAAAGAGGCTTACTCAACCACGAAGAGTTAGAGGGCAAAGTCACATTTTCCAGTCTTACGGAAACCACACACAAACAAAAGGGTTAATAAAAATAAGAACAAATATAAATAAACATTTTTATAAAGATCAAAAGTGCTGATCTGACTCCTAGTACCTGTGAATGTGACTTTATTTGGAAATTGGGTCTTTGTAGTTGATCAAGTTAGGATGAAGTCATACTGAATCTAAGTGGGCCTAACTCAGTGGTTCTCAAAGTGTGCGCCAGGGCACACTGGTGTACCCTAGAAGATTACCAGGTGCACCCTATGGTATTCCAGAGAAATATGTGCCTGTTGAGGACCAAAAAACCAACAGCATTTTTGGAGTTTAGATTTTTTGGGGAAAGACATGTGGGGAATTGGTTGTAAACTAACAGTCTGCCCAATCCCCCACCTCACTTGCCTGATTAGGTTGCAAAAGGCTGTTAAGCTGTGGTGCTGGATTGTTTACACTACCCCCCATGTTCCCCAGAAAAACTGGAGGCAAGTTTCTTCTATCCTTTGTTTGGTGTAAAGATGATATGTATGAATGAAAAAACTTAACACATTCGTGCCGGGACCTGACAAATTTACTAAATCTTACTGAGAATGTATCTATATATATATAAAGATAACTTTTTTGGTCGTATTTTTTATTTTTTAACCCCTCTTTTTTACAAATTCTAAAAAGCATAACTCAAAAACTGTAATGTAAAAATGATTTTTAATGTCAGAACAAATTTAATTTTGTCATATTTATTTTGTTTAATTACCATAAAAGCATGCTTAGACTTTATATTTTTTCTTTAATATTTGACTTATTGTAACATATTTCTCAGAAATTTGTATATAGTGTGCTTACAATTATTTGTAGGATTTTAAATGCTTCCCGACTTCAAAAAGTTTGAGAACCACTGGCCTAATCCAATATAACTAGGGTCCTTATAAGAAGAGAAGAATAGACATAGACACAAAAGACAAGAATAGAGAAGGCCATGTGGAGACAGGGGCAGATATTAGAGTGATGTTGCAACAAACCAAGGACAGCTATCAGAACATCAAGAAAAGGTTCTCTCCTAGAGACCTCAATGGGAGCATAGCTCTGTCAACACTTTGATTTTAAATTTTAAGCTTCTGGAAGTATGAAAGGATAAATTTCTCTCATTTTAAGTCACCCATTTTGAGGTATTCTGTTACAGTAGCCCTCGGAAACTAGAAGTGGTGGTTTCTCACAGGGGCCAACCAACCACTGGCAGACAGGAGACATACATGGTGCAATAGGCAATGAGAGGACTCTATTACTTTATTCTTCAAAATCTGAACCAAGGAGCAGCAGCATGCCCAGGAGTTTGTCTAAAATACATACTCTCAGAACCCACCATGGTCATAAGGACCTAAAAATGTCCATTGAGATTACTGCAGCCTTATTTATGCAGCCAGAGAAATAGCAGTTACAGCACCAACATGTTTAAGCCTTTCTCATGAGCTGGGCTCTGATGGGAGAATCACACTGTATGTTGACTCACTTAATTCACACACCAACCTACAGTCGTCCCTTGCCATATTGCAGTTCACTTTTCACGGTCTCACGGATCGCGGATTTTAAGATTGTATATACCTAATTTTGTATTGTGGATTTTTTGCAGTATGTAGGTATTTTTATATATTTAGTATTTTAATTATTTTTGTGATTAATTAAGTGTGGGAAAGGTTAGTAACAGTATGGGAAAGGTTTATAAGTGTGGAAGGAGGGTTTATAAAGCCTTAAATATATATAAATAATAAAATAAATATAAGGTCGCTACTTCGTGGATTTTCGCCCATTGCGGGGGGTGGGGGGTCTGAAACCTACCCGCCTCAATAGACAAGGGACCACTGTATTATTATTCCAACTTTACAGACAGGAAAATAAGTCACAGAAAGACAAAGTAACTTTTTGAAGTCATGCAAATAACAAATATTAAAGTCAAGGAGATGAGCCAAGTATATCTTTATTTAAAAGAAAAGATATAAAAGAATAGTTATGTTGATTTGAAAGAAGGTGTTGAAAGGTCAGGTCTCTCTTTGCTATTGATCCTGAAACAAAATTAGAACTAGCTCTGCTGCTGGAAAAGGTGTGCTGCATAATCTGTGTTGCAAATAAAAGTCCAAACTGGTCCTCTTTATTCTATTTCCACCATCCTTCACCCAGTTGTACGTTAAGCACTAAGGTAACTACAAGCTTTTCCCCTGCAAGAGGAATGACAGGATGTGGAAGAAGCAGGACTAGAGAAGAGAGGGCAGCATTCGAGGGCCTGCTTGGAAAAAAAAATCTCTCATGACATGGACCTTGAACACCTGAATACTTTCTTCTTCTTCTTCTTTAATATTTTATCTATTAGTGTTAGAAAGAGGATAGAGGGGAGGGGAAAAAAGCAGAAAGCATTGATTCATAGCAGTTGCTTCACATATGTGCCTTGACCAGGTAAGCCCAGGGTTTTGAACCAGCAGCCTAAGCATTTCAGGTTAATGCTCTATCCACTGTGCCACCACAGGTCAGGCATGAATGCCTTCTAATATATAGAAACTTTCTTTTACTCTGAGGATGGGACCTTTGGGGATTGTAAGAGAGAAGAAAAAGAAAGACATTTTCTCTCTCCTACTGAACATTCTATGAAATTGATATTTTGTGACTCAGCAATACTGTGGAAAGAAGAAGGATGACTTCCCTGAATGCTGTTCCTAGCTTTGTGTGTATATCCTATCTAATTTCAAACTACTGCATCTGCTTCAGAAGAAGGTGAAGCATCTGAGTAAACCTTCCTTATGCTGCCTATCCGAGGAGACTTGCCTAGGCACACCTCTGAGTCTCTGAACTTACTCTCTGTCTTGAGTAGCCCCTTTCTCCAAATCTCCCTGTTGAAAACTTATGCATTCATCAAAATCCACCTCAACCATTACCTCCTAAGGGAAATCTTTCAGATCTCTCTGTGCTTATTGTGCGACTTTTGGCAGAACTGATCACCCTTCCTCTGAGCTTCTGATGTAACTTGCATGTATTTCTATGATACCGTTTATTTTTCCATAGTTCTATTATTTGCTTATATGTTCATGTCCTTTAATAAACTATGATCACCCTAAAATCAGGGATGGCATCTTATTCATTATTATATCCCCAGTATGTAGCACAGGACTAGTAAATATTTTTGCCTGAGTAAAAATCCGTTCTGCATCATGGACGTTACATTTAAACTTATCAGGAGTATTTAGAATATGATATCCAATATGCAATCAAATAGTTATATATGGCCCTTAAATTTAAATTCATTGAAATTAAATTAAATTTACAATTCAGTTGTTTAGTTCTATCACATTTCTAGTGCTCCACAGATATGTGTGGCTGATGGATAGCATACTGCTCAATGTTGATATAGAGCACTTTCAAAATTAAACAGTGTTATAGTAGAATATTTTCTATTTTGTTATGAACAAATTTATAATTTTTGAAATATAACACCACTAATTCTGACTGGTGGGATTACCCATTATTTTATAGTCTTTCATAATATTTCGAAGATAGGAGTTACATGAATGTTCAGTGATGCTTCATGGTTAGACATAAATACGTTTTTCCCCCTAAAGTAGCAAAAGGCAACACATTGAAGTGATGAAAAGTTTGTCTTTCTTCTTTCTTACTTGCAAGATATATATTCATGGAGAAATTACTTGACATCTTTGTGACTTCATTTTCTCATTTTTAGAAGTGATATTAAATAACCATACTTAGCACATATAGCTATTGTGAGTATTGAGATACTTGTCTGTACAGTTAAAATATAGCATTCAATGAAAGGGCAGTTATTACCTTTATGGCCCCTAAACCTGAAGACCCTAAGCTATTAACACAATGCTCAGAAACTACTAAGAACCATGAAGAGACTCCCTGCTTAGTGTATAAGACTTCTACCTTTGGCTTTGACAATACTATGAATTGTAAAAACTATTGCAAAAGCAAAGGCCAAGCTTAACTGGATCAGCATACATCAGGGTTATAATGCTGACTCTGTATTTCCTATGTATCTCAATTTCATCATTTATGAAATGGAAATAGTATATTCTTATAGGATTTTTGTGATAAATAAATACATGCTCCAAAAAGAGCCTAACATGGAAGCTGGCAATTTGTATGCACTGAATAAAACTCTAGGAAAAATATCTGTTGTTATTTTCATTTTTCTACTAGGAGTTGTCTCATGTCAAGTTTATTGAAGGAATAAATAAATAAATGATGCCAAATCAATAAATAGCCTCTCCCAGTTATTGCCCAATAAATATCTTCTTCCATTAATTACAACTGTGAATAAATATTACCAACATGATCACTTCATGAAAGCCTAGACTAATTAAATAGCTTATACAAAGCACTGTACATTTCAGGCAGTAACTGGCAAAAAGAAAATGTGACTTTAAATGCAACAGCTTAAACTCTATGCTGCAATTCTCATGATTCTCATAATTATCAAAATATTATTTTTGTTTTCTGCCAAATTATATATAATATGTAACTGACTGCTTCTTAATATTGACAGTGTAAGTTTTCTGTTAATGCTTTGAGTTTTAACATGAACCATATTTATTTAAATTGGTAAACTTGGCTTTAGTCAAAGTCATTATCAAAATGGCCTTGTGTTTAATAATGGAAAACCAGATTCAGCTAATCATTTGACAATGTTTCATCAGATATGTATATTTTTAAATTTATTAGTACCTCTGATCAATGTAAAAAAATCTAAAATAATTGTGGTTCAGAAAAAGTGCCTGGGATAATATATGATGCGAATGTAATGTTTATCGGAGGTTGGTGGAACTTGTTCAATAATCCTGCAATTATAATTAGAGTGACCGGGCTAGTTATTCTCCAAGTGCCTGGACCAACTTCATTTTCCTGTCTTTGCTCTGCTGCAGGAGAAGACTTCATTTATCTGGCTTTCTTGATGGTTGTCTTTCCTTTAGGTTTGAAAGTGAGAGGATCTGTGTGAGGGGAGAAAGTTAGGTGCCTTTAGAATCTCACGTCTGGCAAAAGGTGTGTTCCTCCAGGAGCATGGCCCCCTGGGCACGAAAGTCCTCAATAGTTGTCCTCTTACTTGGCTCCAGAAACTCCATCTTTTACCCTATTCCATTCAGCCATAGGGTAGAAACGGCTTTCCACCATTGCCAGGCTCTAGGTGTCTCACCATCTCTTGTTTGATGCAATCAACTCTGTGCCTACTGTATAACAGTCCCTTCATTAATTATTTTCATATGAATTATCTGGGGTAAATTCTGATTTTTATCAGACCCTGCTTTTCACAAAGAAAAAAGAAAAAAATATCTGTTGCCAGGTATTTACCAGGTGTTTGACTGCAGTAAAGTTATTTCTACTAACTTCAGTTTACTTTTCTACAAAATGGGAGTGCCAGTATTTACTCATTGACTCTCCAGGGTTGTGAAGTTGGTATATATATCATAATTAGAGAGAATCTCATGACTTTTTCTGGAAACATTGTGCTGATATTCTTTTGTGTACTGAATATGGAATAAGTAGTGGAGGAAATCCCTATTTTTCAACTGTAAGAGAAGCCAGCCTGAAAATGTAATGAAGAAAGGCAAAGCTGAAAGAACTGCAGAGAAACTCATCTAGAACTCTGATCGAACTACAGCTAAAGGCTCACCTAATAGTAAGACTATTTTGTATTTCCCTTCATAGTTTAAACTAGTTTGGATTCAGTATTCACAACCATAAAGCATTCAACATTGCAGAAGAAAGAAACTGTCTTCGCATGTTTACTTATTAGATGTCAATGGCATAAATGCACCTTTTATAAATATTTACTCTTGGTAAATCAGCTTGTTAAATGGTCTGCTTTGATAGTTGTTTCTAAATCCCACAGAAAACATTCTAAAATTGAAGAAAAGTTTCACTAAATGCAATAAATATTTCTAATACATCTAGTAATTATAAAAATGTTCAGGAAAGAAGCCTAATTATAGACATGATAGTTTTAAACCTGATTTAGCATCTTAGTAACCAAAACTATCAGGTAGAGTCAGTGTTGTGCTTTATCAGCTTAACATTGAATATAGATAATGTAAGTTACAATACACCAATATTAAAAGACAGGAGCCAAAGAAATATATAGGAATTTGAAACAATGTGCTGTTTATATCAAGAAAGCAATGTCTACTTTTCAGAAAATTAAGTTTAGGGAAATATTACAATTACACTTTTATATAATAGTAATTTTGAATGTGAACTTGTGAATTTATTTTTTTTAGAAATAATGACAGCAAAGTTTTACATAGCCTATATTGAATTTACATATTCAAATGAGGCTTTTTCAGTAACAATAGGGATTAATACAGAGCTGAGCTTGACTTTGACATTATGCCAAAGGCACTAACCATCCTATGAGTTACAGAAGATTGGTACTTTTTAATTTTGATTCCTTCCGAAAATTAAAAAAAAAAAAAGCTTTACTAAATTTTGGACATACATATTTTCTCCAAATTTTACATTTAGTGAAGTAAGAATATCTGCAATAGCTCAGTTAACATCAACAGAAAGCTTCAAAAAGAATTCTGAAATGGCAGGCAAAATACTTTTTTATTGTAGGCAATTATTTAAACTGTGTATCTGGCTTTATGCATAATAAGTCATGTGGGAAAAACATCCACATTACAGTTAAATTTCATTATCTAGCTTTCATTTTCTTTTCCTTTTTCAGCAATGACATTAATGGGATTTTGCCAGATTATCAAAATGAGGGATTTCTGAGTAGTTACTTGTAGTTTCCAAGCTGGATCGCAGAGCGCACATAGACACATCGGAAGGTGGATGGCTGAATCTCCCAGTACTGAACTGGGTTACTGAAAAGGCTCACTCCAGAATAAGAAGCCTTTTTGGTGTTGTATCCAGGTGGGCAGAAGTCATTAGATCCAACTGCAGAAATGTTGTTGTTATGAAGATAGACAACCTGCAACGTGACATAATGGAGAATAATTATTTTCCTCTGAATATATTGAGGCCCCCTCATGTAATTACTTTATACTCTTTCAATATTTTCATCCTTCAGTTTAAATATTGTAATACATCTCAAACTAAACTTTTGATTGCTCACTTCCTTATAAAACTTGTTTTTCCCTTCCTTAGTTTCCTCATTTTGGTATATGGCATCTCAATCTTTTCAGATACTTAAACTAAAACCATTATCTTTGCTGCTTCCTTTCTCTTATACTCTCTGCCCAACCATCAACAAATCCTGCCAGCTCAAACTTCAAAATATACAAATAATACAGTTCTTATCCCCATGTATACTCCCAGATCCTTTTCCAAAGCCACCATTATCTTTTTCTGCATTGCTAAAGTTACACTGGTTGTTCTTCCTGCTTCCTCTTTTGTCTTCCTAAAGTTTGTTCTTTTTAAGTGAAAGTAGGGAAGAAAATGAGGCAGGCTGTCACATGTGCCCTGACTGGGATCCAACCAGCAACACCTGTTGCTCAAGTATGGAGCTATATTTAGCACCTGAGACTGACATGCTTGGACCAACCAAGCTGTCCTCAGCACCTGGGGCTAATGCTGGAACCAACTGAGCCACAGGCTGCAGGAGGAGAAGAGGAAGAGAAGAGGGAGAGAAAGGAATGAGAAGCAGATGGTTGTTTCTCTTTTGTGCCCTGACCAGGACTTTCATTCATGGGGCTGATGCTCCTAATGAATCAACAAAACTAATTCTATGACCTCAGTAATGTGTTCTGATGAACATTTGAAAAAGAGCAATCAGGAAGGTGAAAAAATGATTATTCTGAGATCTAAATATGAAAACAAAAACAAACCACCATCAACTAAAAAAAGATGTGATGGGCTGGGCTGGGATGGAATAGAATAAGCTGAATATAAAAGAAACTATCACTGTAATGCTAAGTATTTAAAAACTTTTATATGCACAGATTTATATATACTAAATCTCAACAAATATGTGTTTCTTATTGTGGATCACAGAGTAAAGAATACAAAACAAGCTAGTGTGAGGTCTTTGCTGAATATCAGCTTTCACTCAGGGTCTCAAATGCAGAAGGGCTTCATTCTTGATTTTCTATATCTAATTGGCTAGCCATGTATCTATTTTACTTCCTTCCTACAGCACTGAGGGATTTCACCTACCCTACTTCCTTTCTATAAGTACATAGTTCAGTTACTTAATATTATTTTTTTGTATTTTTCCAAAATGAGAAGTCGGGAGGAGGAGAGGACAGACAGACTCCTGCATGCACCTGACTGAGATCCATCTGGCATGCCCACTACCAGGAGGCAATGCTCATCCCCTCTGGGGCATTGCTCTGCTGCAATTGGAGCCATTTTAGTGCCTGGGGTGCAGGCCATGGAGCCATCCTCAGCACCTGGGCCAACTTTGCTCCAATAGAGCCTTGGCTGTGGGAGGGGAAGAGAGAGATAGAGAGAAAGGAAAGGAGGAAGGGTGGAGAAATAGATGGTCACTTCTCCTGTGTGCCCTGGCTGGGAATCAAATCTGGGATTTCCACAAGCTGGGCTGACGCTCTACCGCTGAGCCAGGCCAGGGCCATAGTTCAGTTCTTTTTAGCAAATTTATATAGTTGTTCAACATCACAACAATTCAGCTTCAGATAATTTCAATTACACTCAAAATATTCTTTTATTAATTTCTAATTATTCTCAATATCATTCCCAGATACAGGGAATCATTAATTTTCTTTCTACCTTTAGAGATTTGCTTTTTTCTGCACATTTCATATAAATTTAGTTATAACAATATGTGGCTTTTGTGTCTGGCTTTCTTAACTTAGAATTATTTCAGGACATCCACATGATAGCTATTTGTATCAGGTCTTCCAAGTGACCTGGTTTTCCTTAGGCTTCAAAACCTGCTTACCCACTGCTTCACCATCACCAATGACCCATTGAAAAATAATGAAATTTCGCCCTGGCTGGTTGGCTCAGCGGTAGAGCGTCGGCCTAGCGTGCGGAGGACCCGGGTTCGATTCCGGCCAGGGCACACAGGAGAAGCGCCCATTTGCTTCTCCACCCCTCCGCCGCGCTTTCCTCTCTGTCTCTCTCTTCCCCTTCCACAGCCAAGGCTCCATTGGAGCAAAGATGGCCCGGGCGCTGGGGATGGCTCTGTGGCCTCTGCCCCAGGCGCTAGAGTGGCTCTGGTCGCAACATGGCGACGCCCAGGATGGGCAGAGCATCGCCCCCTGGTGGGCAGAGCGTCGCCCCTGGTGGGCGTGCCGGGTGGATCCCGGTCGGGCGCATGTGGGAGTCTGTCTGACTGTCTCTCCCTGTTTCCAGCTTCAGAAAAAAAAAAAAAAAAAAAAAAAAAAAAAAGAAAAATAATGAAATTTGGAGTATATCAATTTAATTTAAAATTTCTGTTACAACTCAATAAAAATATCAGTAGTTTATTCATATTGTTGAGAACAGAGTAAAATATAAACCTATCATAAACCCCAAGCAGTAAAGTTGAGATACTAAATTACCAACTTTATAAATAGAATGGTTTTACCTATAACATAGTGTCAGTGTCAAGGTATAGTTTCTGAATCACCATAGTTGAACTAAGAACCTATGTAAATCTCTAAATCAATTTAAATATGACCTTTAAAAAGCTAAAAATTTAGATAAAATAAGAAAATATGTAAAATCTATAGATGACTACATGACTGAATTTTAAAAAAATATATATAAATTAAATAACATGTTTGTTTAGTTCCTCAGAGTAACAATGAAAGTTTTATAGTGTTATATATAAAATTACCTTCACTATTTATACTAATATGCATGTCTCATATGTATGGATTTATAGACCTCAAAGCTCTATTACCACAGTGTATGTGGTATTCAATCATATCTTCTAATCCTTTTGAGTGCACTCTAACTTGATAGTTTATATAAAGTTAATTCAGTCACACTGCTAGATAAGCATTCCCTTTTAAACTATATGACATCTGCTGAAGCTAAAAGTTAACATTACGATTTTATTTCATATCTGTGCATCACAGATTGAATCATTTTTTCTGACCACTATGTATTTACTACACTGATATGTGACTTGAAACTACCCTGCATCATAAAAAAAATATTACATTCTGGAAGCAAGCATTATATAGTAAGTTCTAGACAATAGTCCTAATTTTTAAAAAATAATCATTTAAACCTATATCTTATAAAACTAGAATGCCTATTCATGTGGAAACATTAAAAATATCTCTCTGCAAATGATTTCTAAGCAAAGCTTTCTACATCCTAGAATACCAATAAAGAGGGTTTTATAATAGTCAGTGGCATTGTGTTACCTGGATGTACTTATGTTCTGCCAGACCACCAGGCACTTTGATAAGCTTATTATTGTTCAAGTGAAGTTCCCTCAAATGAGGAGTGTTGGCCAGAGAACCATTGTCAACAGAAGAGATGCTGTTAAAACCCAGTCCCAACCTACAACAAAAAAGAGAAAACAAGTGCACATGTCACATATGAATACCTTCTTACAAGCATGTGATTAACCAAGTCAATAGAAAAGGACATTTTTCATTTTTGCATTTACGCTTTCCTCTGCCTAGAGAGCTTTTCCAAACTTGCTGAACTTTGACAAAGCCCATTTGTTCTTGAGATTTCAGTGTAGAGTTACCTTCTTTAAAACCCCTCCACCAGTACAGACTAAATCAGTACCACTAGTAAAGGCTCATATAGCAAGCATCCTGCTGTCACCCTCTTATAAAACTCGAGGGAGTGTGTACTTGTGTGTCTTTCCTTGTGAAGAGTAACTGTTGTGTTTATTCAGTACAAACACAGATCTTGATATGATCAATGAACAGCTGTTGAATTGATTTCTATATATCATGAATGTAGTAAATTCATTTGGGAGAGAACTAAAAGGAACACTCTTATACTTTGAAAATTAAACAATTGCATACTTATCAGAGGAAATTATTTGTTGGAAATAAACAGTACAGATTCTAATGAAACAATAAACCTACCTTCCAGAAAGGTTAACATAAGTAGCATCTTGCACAAATTTGAAAGAATTCATCAATGACCATCTGTTCTTGTCCGAATATATCTAGTGCTAATGTCTCTTGTCTCTTACCCTGATCTCTGACATAGGTCTCCAGGGTGAGGCAAGAATATGTTGGAAGACAGCCAGAAAGCTCCAAGGAAAAAGTAAGAGTAAGACTCTATTGGGTTTCTTCAAATGCAGTAAAAAAGACTTGGGCATATTTTATAGGATGATTTCTTCTTGCCTTCAGCTGGTTCTGACCTTTGAGCCCTTTTAAGATTTAGATGTTGACTTAAGTAACCAAAATCTTCCAATTTTAATGATGACTTGGTATGTGAAATAACTGAGATTAAAGTGTACTGATTTTAAGTAATTTATAGCACAGTTGGTTTATACATATTAGCTTTAAAGTCTTTTTTTAAAAAAACATTTATTTTATTGATTTTAGAGAGGAAGGGGGGAGAGAGAGAGAGACAGCAACATCAGTGTATTCCTGTACGTGTCCTGACTGGGGATTGAACTCACAACCTCTGCACTTCAGGATGATACTCTAACAAACCGAGCTATCCGACTAGGGCTTAGTTACAGAATCTTAACATGGCATCTTGGTTCAGAATATTTTGGTTCTCCCACAATCTTAGGCAATCATCTCTAGTTTCTGGCCTTTTTTTTCCCCCCAGAATCATGTCTCTTATTTTTTACAACAATCCAAAGCCCATATCCATTTTGGGCTAACACATTCTTAGAATATAATATTCCTAATAATTTATTCAAGAAAACTTTAATTTTAAATAATTTATTTTTATTTCAGGAACTTAATATGTTTGAGACATTATCTTAGGCCTGTGAGGGTAGAGGACACATGGCTCAAAGAACTATGATTTTTTCCAACAAAGAATATTGATATAATGACATATATATGATACATATCATATGATATATAATAATAAATATTTGTGTGTATGTGTGTATATATAATAAAAGGGAAGTTTGCCTGAAAATCATTTTCTTTTTTTGCAGAGGAACATACATTATTTTTCCCTCATTGTTCCCAATAACTAATTATAATACTTGCCCTGCAATTATATTTTGAGATTAGCTACCTTCATCTTCTTTTCACAGTTTTAATTTTTCAGCACCAAACTACTTCTCATGATTCAACATTAGTGAGGAGCAAGCAATACAAGAATTTGATAACTTAATAAACAAAATTTTCTGGACTTGATTCCAAAAAGAAATGTGTTGACAAATTCAAAGGTTAGGAAAATTTGCTTGGCCAATGAGGCAATCTGCATTAATTTACTGAATAAAATTTGAATCCATTTAAACAGAAATCTTCACTTCTATTGACCTTTTTGAAGTTTATTAGCTCTTTATACTTTTTTATGTTTGACATAAAGCATATGATGTTAATATTAAGTGAAAAATATCAAACTATCCATCCCATTTTCAGTACAGAGTATTTTTTTACTAAAAAGGCACAAATATTATGAATGATTTACCATATTGAGAATGTTATACTATTGTTAATTCTTATCCCTACTACTACTCCAAATAATGATCTAATAATAATAGCTGTCCTAAAGGCAGTTTTACACAATAAGCAATGCAACATATCTTTTGACTTTTTCTGCCCCTAGAGGGACTGAATCAACAAAAAAAGAGGTGGGTGATACATAATGCTATTTTGAAAAATATTTTCTATGTTAGAAGCTGTAATTAAAATAGCTTTAGGCAAGCAATTTCTTATCATTTGAGACACACCAGGGTAATACTTTGTAGCTATTGTCACATACATATACTCATATTTAGCTTCTAACCACCCATTGGCTCACTGGGAAATAGCCACAGAAATGGAAAAAGCTGCATTATATATCTACTTGGTAGTAAGGATTTCTCAAAGATGAATTGATTATTTTATATTTATTTATCTACCATGAAATTTATATACAAAAAGAAGAACGAGCCAATTTGGCATAACACCACACTTCTCTGTGAGAACATTCAGCAATACATGTAGATCAAGAACAAAGTGCTCCTTGAAGACATTTGAAATAATTTTCCAACACTTTCCTCTTTTTATTGCTTAACCAGATTGTAACTATAGGAAGACTGAAGTTAGGTTAGAAAAGAAGACTGATACTTGTGATCATAATTCGGAGAAAAAAAAAAAAAGAGCCAGACATTTTTTATACCTTTGTGAATACTATGTTAAATATCCAGAGACATTTTAAACTCTTCAGAATAAGACTTAGAGAATCTCATCATAAGTCCTCTGACTGTGTAATGTTGTGTGGGATGCTTAATATTTCCATACCCTGATATCTTTCATTTTAATGCTTTTTCAAATTCTGGGACACTGTATTATAAGTTACTTAACTTTCTGTTCAATGCAACTAAGTTAGAACATCCTGAATAAACATATTGATTTAATGAAATACTGTGAAATAAGATATATCTTAATCTAACAATAACAGGGTATTTATAAAATAAGAGTTTGATCTTGGTGGTCCCAGTCAGTATACCATTTCATTAGTGTTTTTAAGAAAAAGCAATTGGGCTAGCTGAAGTTTGAGGTTGTTTATAAACAACAGCAACAAATATGGTACAGTAAAAAATTAATCACGTTTTTAATTCTGAGTATGTAGTGACTAATACACCTAAACATTTTATTTATTTATTTATTTTTTACTTTATTTATTCATTTTTAGAGAGGAGAGAGAGACAGAGAGGGAGAGAGAGACAGAGAGAGAGAAGGAGGGAGGAGCTGGAAGCATCAACTCCCATATGTGCCTTGACCAGGCAAGCCCAGGGTTTCGAACCGGCGACCTCAGCATTTCCAGGTCGACGCTTTATCCACTGCGCCACCACAGGCCAGGCTAAACATTTTATTGATAGAATGTCATGAAATAATATTATTACTTAGCCAAATTGTTCAGTCCTTTCAGGCTAGCTGCATCAACTTTGGTGATTTTGTTGCCATCGAGATGTAATTCAGTAAGGGAAGGAGGAAGACCTGGAATATGGAAACAAAATGTTAAATTAGCACATAAACATAATTATAGAATACAGAAAGATGTCATGAGGACATATGCCATTTTCTAAAAAACATGCAGTTCTAAACTATTTGCTTTTCCTCTTGTTCATTAGTTTTGCTTTTCCTCATTTTCCTTCATCTCTTTCATAATAATATATGCTCCTAGAAGGAGTATGAGACATTTTTACTTTTCTAAATTGATTTTAACACAAACACAGATGGTACTTATCAGAGAGCAGTTTTTTTTTTTCCTAGGAATTGCTAGGATACAATTGTAGAACTGCAGTGAAACCCTGAATCTCATTAGGTTCTTACCTCTTTGTTGCTGAGCTAACACTGCCATTGGCAAAAGATAATAACTCTAAACCGAAGAGATGAGTAGTTGAACTATAATAAAGAGATGAATATACTGTATGTTAACTAGTTATTTCACTAATGATTATCATTAAAAACTAACATTGATATACTGACCTTAGTCTTAATCAACTTTTCCATAAAAAGTCTCAAATGCCACTGCAACATGGGTGTATAGAAAGAGCTAGAGTTTCTTCAGGCTTTTTAAATCAAGACTGTTTCTATACACAAATGGAGTGCAGGGGCCTATAATTAAGTGCTCTGCCATATGTTGAGCACCTGGGGAAATCATTTTAGATCCAAAGTATCTACTACCCCTCTGGATAGTACCTCTTGTATGGCTAAGATTTCTAAAAGTTTAGTAATATAAATATTATATAAAAGTTTAAAATTTTTTTTTTGCCATCTCAGGAGGTAATATGTTTTTATATAACTTTTTAAACAGCATATTGTTTCACTTATAAGAATAGCAACAACTACAAAGAAAACTGCCAATTGGTTACATGTAGAACTAACATCTGCTTAGCAGGAAGTGTTGGTTATTTGTCCATTAAGAACATAATTAGAAAATCACAGGTTATGTTTGGTCTAAAATTTTCATTACATCCTACTGAATTCTGTCAAGATTATCAAATTAATGGAAAAATTTAGTCCATATTTGATATTTAAATTACTATTGGTTTCTCTATTTAGGTGGAAGATGCTAAGGAAAGGTTCTACTTACTGAATATCTGTTATGTGCCAAACATTGAGATTGGCATTTTCCCTAATTTATCTCATTACATTTTTAATATTTAAATTATTTTTCATTTATTCAATTTCATAGATGAGAAAACAGAGATTCAAAGTTAAAAATGTTATAGTTTATCTAGCTACTAGGTAGAAAATGTACTAAGTTCCCAGATGGTCAAAGGGAATTAAAATAGCATGCTCTTAACTGAAGGAAATAAAATCTCAATTGCATTTTTCTCATGAATAAGGATCAGGAAATCACAGTCACTCTTGGAATAAATAATTTCAACCACTTGAATTGCCTTAGAATAAATACATGTGGATTTTCAAACTATTTCTATTA
The DNA here is from genome assembly GCF_036850765.1 of Saccopteryx bilineata. Taxonomy (NCBI): domain Eukaryota; kingdom Metazoa; phylum Chordata; class Mammalia; order Chiroptera; family Emballonuridae; genus Saccopteryx; species Saccopteryx bilineata. The sequence goes on along the minus strand of NC_089491.1, from coordinate 122,797,259 downwards.
GTAAAACAAGTGAGTATATAAAAAGCAATGAATGCATATCTTTTCTTCCCTGTCACCAGGAAAACATGTTTTTAAAATGCAGTGTCTCTAGAACATCAATTATCATTACATCTGTCATTCTTACCTAGTTCCTAAGTGTCTTCCTTTAGGCAGGGGTAGTCAACCTTTTTATACCTACCGCCCACTTTTGTATCTCTGTTAGTAGTAAACTTTTCTAACCATCCACCAGTTCCACAGTAATGGTGATTTATAAAGTAGGGAAGTAATTTTACTTTATAAAATTTATAAAGCAGAGTTACAGCAAGTTAAAGCATATAATAATAATTAATTACCGAGTACTTTATGTAGGATTTTTGCTAAGTTTGGCAGAATAAATCTTAATAAAACAACTTACTATAGTTAAATCTATCTTTTTACAGCTAGTGCTCAACTTACGACCACGATTGGTTCTGACAGACTGGTCATAACACGATTTGGTCATAAGTTGAATAAGCTATATGTACCGTACTGTGAAATGATGTTATAAAAATCTTTAAGTCAAAGACAAAGACAATTTCCTCTTGGTAGACATCTTGGGAGAGGTTTGATGAAAAATATCCAAGATATAAAACACAAATTGCTGTACCAAGTCTGGGATAACTGTTGAAATGGAGCATGCAGATATGGTAGTGCTGCCGGAAGCTGGTCCACACTGTCCTATGTCCAGCTGGGAAACACTTGCGCTGCCAGACGCAGCGCAGTCGTGGGTAGCAGTTGTGGTTGTAAAGTTGAATGGTCGTAAGTTGCATAGGTTGTAAGTCGATCAATACCTGTATTTATACTTTGGTTGCTCCACTACCGCCCACCATGAAAGCTGGAATGCCCACTAGTGGGCGATAGGAACCTGATTGACTACTACTGCTTTAGGGAATGTCAGTTTCCCCCCAAAAAAATTTGTAGCCAGGAGGAAGTTGACCATGGAATAAAACTTTGCATAGGGTAGAGAGAGAATCAAATTTATAAAGAACTGCTTTAGCCTTTGGCACTGCAGCATTTAGCCAAAGAACTTAAACTATAGTTTTTTTCTTTTTTTTCTTTTCCTTTCCCATTTGAGATAAAACACATTGAGAGCTTACTTTGGGCCAAATACTATGTGTGTGCATGACAAGTCTTATGTCTATTAATCCTTACAAATATTCTCAAAGATAGATATCATTAATGTCTTTATTCTATAGATAGCAAAACTAAGGCTTCAGAAATGTGAAATAATTAGCCTAATGTCAGAGAGCAACTAAAAGGCTGTGTCATGATTCTCACTCAGGTTGGTCTAACTCAGGAGTGAATTTATAATCTCTTCATTTCATTCCACTGTCTTTCTGTTTCCATTAGTGATGGAAGATAACATATGGAAATTAAGACTCCCTGAAAGTTGGTGATGCTCAGGCAGAAGGTTCTCAGCCTAAGAAAGTCAGACTTCTATATTAGATATGCATATATATGCATGGGGGTAGATTTTATCGGGCAACAGAGTAAAATGCTCAAACACAGGAGCTCTGACATCAACCCAGCACAACCCCAGCTCTGCCACTTCCAAGTTCCAAGAATTTGATCACAATATACCTCATCTTTTTAAGCCTTATTTTCTTCATCTATAAAACAAGTATAATAATATTACTTACACAGGATTGTTTTGAGACTTATATAACAGAATCCATGAAAGCATTTGGCACAAATTACAAAACCCATGAAAGGCATTTGGTGCAAGTGCCGAATAAAATTTAGTCACTGTTATTTTAATATTATTAAGTGTTTAGTATATAAAAGCAAGGTAAAGATGATAAGGAAAGATCATTTAGGATATGGTAAGGATACAGGAAAGCAAGAAAAACAGGCTACTATGTGATAAAATGTGTTACTGAGGGATATTTAGGAAGATGCATTAAAGATCACAAATTCAAAGACTGTTTAATGTAAGACATCTGGCTGTATGGAGTATTGGGAATACCTGGACTTTAAGTTCCAGCTACTTTATTTCACCTCCTACAAGTCTAAGGCTTTAGGCAAGATCTATCTATCATCTATCTATCTATCTATCTATCTATCTATCTATCTATCTATCTATCTATCATCTATTATCATCTATCTATCTACCTATCTATTTATCATCTATCTATCTATCTTCTATCTGTCTATCTGAATAACTATATATATAACAAAATATAACATGAACTGCATATATATATTTAACTGAAATATATATATTTTCTCTATATAATCTCTGCACTGAGGATAAGAAAGATCACTTGTTACATGTGAGTCAGAGACTCAGCATGAATGTGCTTTATGAACTGTAAATCAATCTCCTTTGTCTATCTATATCTATGTATCTACTGATTTATACCAGTAGTTGCTTCTATGAATCAGAAACATTCTTTGTAGCACAAAGACTGTATAGAGAACAAGGGGTGGTAAGAAACCATTCTATGAGATACGTGCTCTCAAGAGTTGAAGTTTCTATGGAAGCCTAATAAAGGGTCATTGTTTTCCGTGAGCAAGTAGTTATACATATTTTCTACACAGCCCAAGAATAAGATATTTAATTTGAGAAGCACCAGATTGAAAAGAAAATTTGGGAATATACAGGAGTTTTTGTGAGACTTAATAATCTATGAGAGGAAAAATGTGAAAATTAGAACTTATGTTTGGTGACTTGAAGCCGTTTCTGATTCACAAAGACTGACTTACGCACCTCTCCTGGGTAACCTTCAGACAATGAGCTTACCCCCATGACTGTGTGGTGACTGCTGCTTAACTGTCTGGCTTTGCTCCAGGCAATAAGCGCCTCCAAGGCAGGTAGTGTATCCTATGCACTGTCCTGTCTCCTGTGTTTGGAACTTCGCCTGAGCAAAATGAGTGTTCAAAACATTTTCAATGAACAACATACGGTAATAATTAATCCACTACTTATCTGTATGCCAGATAGTCCACTATTTGTTTTAATTTTTTTTAAATCCAAATGAGGTAGATATTAGTATTATTCTCACTTCAAAAATAGAGAGATTGAGGCACAGATTTTGATAACTTGCCCAAGGCCCCAGAGCCAATTAGTGACAATTTGAAGTCAAGCAGATACATTCCAAATCCACACTCTATCACACACACTGCATCTATTAAAATAAGAGTATAGTCATTGTGGATCCTCTTACTCAAGGAGCATATAAATGGAATATTTTAAGATGGAAATAAATTCACTACAGATTAGAGACTTGAAGTAAAAATTTTCTCAATTTTAGAGGTACTTTCGTTCATCTCTCTCATTCTCTTTTTAAACAAAGTACTGCTAAGGCACTCTATTTCTTAAAACTGTACTTTTTTTCTTTGTGAAATAATGATTCTATTATATAAAATCATCATGCATTACATAATAACATTTTAGCAGAGACTTTATAAGCAAAAGAGCCCGGTGACCTCTACAATGAGCATAGATGGCCCAGTGGTTACCTACTAGGATAGAGAATTTACTAGAACTGAAGTTGGCCTCTTGAGTCACCATTCAAATTATCAAAACAGTTTTTTTAAATGTCAAAGCTTTTGGGTTCATATTTTCAAATTCCTTTAGAGAACTGTCTACCACCTTGCGGGATGGAGGTAATATTGGTGTCAGCAATGCGGATGTAGGAGAGCTTCTTCATTCCCTGGAACGCCCCATTCTCAATTCCCGAGCTCTTCAGCGGGTTGGTACCCAATTCTACAAATGGAGTAAGTTCAGAGTTTTTAGACAAAAATTTTATATTGCAAGTCAGAATACTGTCTGTTTCAACAAGGAATTTAACAAATTTGGTTCAATAACATCTTGACTGAAAAACAAAAGAGAAATTAAAGCAATGCTCCTCAAAGGTATAGCAAAATGGGGTAAAAATGGCCCTTACTGAAACAACAAATAACAACAACAAAACCCATAAATATTTATGAAAAAGTAATAACAATGCAATTATTTATGATGCATACACAGTTTTGCCCAGAAGTCAATAAAAGCAAGTATTTATAAATTACACTTATCCTGGAGATATTACTTTTCTAAAATACATAAATGTTGTTAAAAAAATTTGAATCTAACATTTTGTAAGTCAATTATAAAATTAAAATATATTTAATTAAATGCTACTTAATTGCATCCCACATCTTGGACATGCAAGGGGATAACTTTAACTCTTGAATGTTCTCTATATTCTCAGATATCCATGGACAAGAAATAAAGACGAAGTTGTAAGGCAGATTCAAAATCTCATTTCTCCTGGCCCTGCTCTTGACGTTTCTATAGGCTTAAGACATGTAATTTCTCACTAATCTACCTTCCTGCAGCTAAAGTTTACTTGAATTGAATTCTCTTAAGGTGAAGCTTGAATCCTGGTCTTAGAGTTATAAGAATATCTGTACCTATGACAATCATCTGGTTCATTCCATTGAACACAGACTTTCGCACTTTGGAGATCTCGTTCTCATGGGCACGCAGCTCCTGAAGAGTTTTGGGCATTTTTTCTGGCAATTCCTTCAGCTGATTCTTGGACAAATAGAGTCGTTCCAACTTCACTAAAGGTGTAAATGCTCCAGGGCTGATTTTGCTAATTTTGTTGTTGACAAGAATCAATGCCTGTAGATAGGAAACAAAAACAAGCTCTTCTTAATTCCAAAATCCTTCCATGTATGTAAACCAAGTGTGTAGTCTACTCATTATTCCATTCATGGAACTAGCAGAGAAACCTGCAAAGGTGCAAGAAATCAGTAAAGATCACACAGATGTGATTTCTTTAAGAAGTGTATGAAGACTTGAACATCAGGAAAAAAGTGGAGAAAAATGTAATTGTATTTTTATATATATTTATAATTATATATATACTTATATATTAAATAATACTTATATATTAAATATAATTATATATATATACTTATATTATTTAAAAGTATTCATAAAGATTGGACCAAGACACCTGAAAAGTCATTCATTCTCTGGTTTTTCAAACTTTAAATACATCTTCATTGACTGTGGTCATGAATTCCACTCCAAATGGGTGGCAGCAATTTACACCATCAGCAGCAGTGCAAGCCAATCAAATTTGTTTCCAGCTTCAAAAGTCTAGATAAAATCTGTTTCAAAAGTTTGCCAAATTAGTATATTATGTTGTAGCTGATTGCTTTACTTTGCATTTTCTTGTCACTTGAAAGCTTTAAAAACTTTCCATTCATTTCATTACCATATACTGTAGTTTCTGGAGGGAAGCGATTGCCTGATCACAATACTTCTCATTTTTTAAAATTTTAATAATTGGTTAAGAGAATAAAGATGTAGTACATATGATATGCAGAGCATAAATATATGTTTTTTAAAATTTTCTTGCATTTTTTTACATATAAAGGTTTCATATGACCAAGTATATTAGTATGTTTTACAACTGTTAAAATTTTTGTTTCTGAATGTTCCAATATAGCAAATTATTCTCATTTGTTATTGCTATACCTATAGTTATTATCAAACGTGCTTTACCAATGATCAGAACCACTGAATCTTATTATTTTAAGTCTCTTTATCAATGAATCCTAATTAACAGGATGATTTTATCAAGTTTTAAGAAACTGGACTTTTGACTGCAGTACACTTATATGCATTTCTGAAAATGCAGAGGAACAAAAAAGGTACTAGAGTAACAGAAAAGTAGTAACTTTCTGTCTAAGAAGGCAGAATATTTTCTTATAATAACAGCAGATTAATTAAATCATGTACATCTTCACATAGTTTACATTATTTGACTAATTAAAACTTATGAGAAGTAATAGATTTTTTTTATCTGCTCCTAAAATACGCATTGGTGATTAAAACAAAAATATTATTTGGAATTTCTTAAGATTTTATGATGAACATTACAGAAAGTTAAAAAAGTTGTAAGAGTTTATAAGGCATATAAAATTTTATATCAACAAGCAAAATGGGCAGGAAATCAGTAAAAGCCAAAGCTTGAGAAAGATTGAGAGGCCTTGCTATTACTGTCTGTAGAAGAAAATTCTGAAAGCTTGATATAGTTATAAACATGTTTGAAAATCTGTTTATTTCATGTAAAATGTTAAAACCTATTATGTAGAATCAATTTGATGGTGTATTTACTTGTTATTTCAGGTAATAAAATATTACTTCCTTGACTAGATAATAACTAGACAATGCCTCTACCTGTGAATATGGTATAGTGATAACTGCTGATAAATTTGGGGAGTAGTAAGACATTTGTCCCCAAATAATTCTTTAGTAATGTGGGAATAAAAGTAACATCTAGAAAGGTTGTTGTGAGGATTAAAAATGAAAATGTATATAAAGTACTTATTTGCAAAATTCCTTTCAAATATCATTGATATTTAAATTTTTTAATCCAGTATAAGTCTTTGTTTTTAGAATAAAATAAATTTATAAAATAAAACTGAAAAGCTTGGTCATAATTTGATAACATTTTAAGGGTTATCGAAATTAAAACTTATCTAAAAGATCCACACACCAAAAAAAGTATTTCTGTATATATAGTATGGCTAAAGATGGGTAAGATTAGTTCCATACAGAGGGATATGTATCTAAGGTAGTGTAGGTATAACAGGCAATGACAAAATGTTGAGATGGGAAAAAAAACTGAATAATTACACTGGCTAATAATAAAGTCTAGCTACCAGAGAAGAAGTCAAAGGTGAACCCCAGGTGTTCTGCAGGAAGTCAGCTGATGCAAAGAAGAAAAACAAGCAGAGATGATAATCAAGAGTAAGCTTGGAGGCTGAGAGAAGTGGAATTAGAAGAGAAAGTGTTGCTTGAGGGGTAAAAAGTGACTTCAGTGTCATTTAATCTAAAATTAAAGCAGGGGCTCAAAAAGCAGGACTGCTTACTTCTTCAGTAACTAAAGAAAAAAGTGATCTAGCGAAGGAGGTAGAGAGAGGTGATGGAAAAAATGACAAGCAATAGAAATAGGGTAGAAGAGAAAATGGAAGCATTTTCACCACCTTTACCTGAGTAAGTGGAAAAAGGTATAAACTTTTGGTTGCAAGATAAATAACTACTCTGGTTGTATTGTACAATGTGATGGTTATAGTTAACACTACTGTATGGTATATTTGAAAGTTGTTAAGAGAGGAAATCCTAAAAGATCTCATCATAATGAAAAAGTTGTAATATCTATATGAAGTGAGGGCTAGTAACTAATCTTATTGTGAGAATCATTTTGCAATATGTATGTTAATTTTTTTATATAACTTATACAGTACAATAAGTCACTTATATTTTATTAAAATTGAAAGAAAAAAATATGGAGCCCTGGCCGTGTAGCTCAGTTGGTTAGAGCATTGTCCCAACATGCCAAGGTTGCTGGTTTGATCCCCGGTCAAGGCATATACAAGAATCAATTACCTAATGAATGTATAAATAAGTAGAACAACAAATCAATCTCTCTCTTTATTTTTTCTCTCTAAAATCAATCAATAAATATTTAAAAATTAAAATAATGGAAACCTGAATTTATGTGTACAATTCTCTCCAAAGCCACTTAAGCAGGGTTTACACTGTACCAAGTGTTGTTTTAAGAAATTGGATAATGGCTATTAAATTTATAGGAAATTACTAGTAGACATTAAAGCCAGACTGCTCCTGAGTTTAGATCTCAATCTTTGGCTCTTATTTACTTTGTGACTATGAGCAAGTAATTCAGCTTCCTGTGCTGGGTGTCCTCATTTGTATGAAGGGGTTATCAAGAGTGTCTACCATGTAAAAATAGTTATAAGAATTAAATAATCTGACTAGGGGGTGGTGCAATGGATACAGCATCAACTTGGGATGTTGAAGACCTCAAAGTCTCTGGTTTGATTGTGGGGTGGTCAGCTTGAGCGTGGGATCATAGACATGATGCCATCGTCACTGGCTTCAGCCCAAATGTCACTGGCTTGAAGCCAAGGTCACTGGCTTGAGCAAGGAGTCACTAGCTCAGCTGGAGTGCCCTGGTCAGCTCCATCTATGACTTAATGCTTCTCATCTTTCTCCCTTCTTGTCTGTCCCTGTCTATCTGTCTGGCTCTCTCTCTTGCTTAAAAAAGAAAAATTAAATAAGATAATGCATATAAGGTATTAAGAACAGTGCCTACAATATAAAAATTGCTAAACAAGTGTTTTTATTATGCAATTTTTGACACATTTTAATATATTTCTAATTTTAAAGATTTCTATATTTTTAAGCTTCAATTCTTAAGGATATTGAATGATGACATTATAATACTCAATTTATTATTTTATAAAATAAGTATGTAGTTTTTCTACTACATATAAGTGTAAAATTACTTTTATAACATGTACACACAATTAACCAGAGTTGTAAACTTAATCAAGTTCTTAATAAAAGGACATTTTTTCTGTTAAATTCTTTTTACTTTAATCCTTGTTAATTTTCCATTTTCTCCTTCCTTCTCATTTACATGTAGCTTTCCTGGAAGAAATTATGATGTTATTTGCACAATCACAAGGATAGAAACAATCATGAATAAAAGAGTCAGAGAAAAATAGCTGTTTAACATCCTCTGAATGGTTGGAAGCTTTAATAAACTCTTCTTCCAATGTATACTTTGAAGTAAAAAAAAACAAGATTGCCAAGATCATAATTGCCTTAAAACATACTTAGAAGATGTGGAAAAGAAAGAACACATTATTAGAATGCCAGATTTAATGAGAACATCAGAGAAACTAGATATCTCACATTTAAGGATATGAGGAGTTTAAACCAATTATTCAAATTATACTTAAACACACAGGAGGTAAGATTTAGAGAAAGATAATTTTTCATACTTAAAATATGTAGCTTTAGGGTAAATATATAAAAATAAAAAAGATTTAAAATATTTTTATGTACTGAAACTAACAACATTTAACTTTCATTCTTACCTCTTTTAGCTTATTTTAATGACAGTTTAAATAGTCATTGACAACCTTGTTGGTAGCACAGTTGGCTCAGTCTCAATGAAACCATAATATGAAAGCAGAGAGAGGGTGAGTAGGGGCTCAGGCCCAGGAAGCTATAAGTGGAGACGGATCCCACTGTGCCATGATTTGAAATCTCTAGCTCAAGCCTTATGCCCCACTATATTGGAGCTTGAATCTTTCACTCTAGCCAGTTTTTATTTTTATTTGTCTGTTTCTTATTTTCTTCTATATATCCTTTTCTCTTGCACAAAAATCATTCTTCTCTTCAACATGTTGCTAATATTCTAAGACTTTGTCTCATATTTTCCTAAAACACTAACTAGTAAACTGATATAAGATGATGTATGATTTTTTTCTTCCTCTGTGCTCATAACATTCACTACTGCTATTATATTGTGCTTGTATTGTTGGATAGTTCAACAGATTGACTATACAACTTTTTATGTGCTATCATTATAATTAACTGTTTTATAGAGAATCTTAAAATTTTAAGAAAAAAATAAATCTATGCTTTCTTTTTAAACTCTGGTATATTTTCGCCTAATGCATATATGTCTATTACGTTTTCTCATCTTGGCTATCTGAAAGCTGGTAACTACAACTTGTCTTTGTTATATAAACTCTATAGCATATTATGATGTTTATTTTATTTATATTACATTATTTTCCTTGAACATATATTTCTTATTCTAATATGTAGAATCCAGATAATTTATTTTTATATTTATATTTTACTATATATTGACTATTCTTACTATATAACCCCTCAATTATTTTTAATGACAGTGAAAAGTAATAAATGGTTGTGAAATTAGAGTTTTCTATTTTTATATTCCCAACCTTAAGAATGTATTTCTATAATATTTATCTTCACAGATAGGTAACTAATCACTAGGCAATCCTCTGCATTATTTGAAAATTCTATCTCTTTACATTTTATTTTTAATGTTGAACAAAATTCTGTGTCCTTAAAACTCCACTCAACTGACAATAGGACAGTTCTTTCATCGTATAGTTGAAGCAACAAAATTTAATTTATCTTCAACACAGCCCTTCAAATATGTCACTCATGACCTTTTTGAATGCAATTTAGATATCCACATCTCCATCAACTGTCCTAGAAGAAATATTGATAATTTTCAGATTTGTTATCCCCATGATAATCATTTTTTGGTTGCTCAAAGGTTAATGCCCTTCTTAAAATGTCTTGTCCAGGATTAGACTCAATAATTTAAGAAAGGCCTACGAGAGTAGTAGAATGCAGACATTGATATTTATTTGGACATTGAAATCTGACATATTTACACTAAATGTGTACTGTTAATTTGACTGGAAACCACAGGTGGGGAGGTGGACTAGGTAATGCATTCTTTTTTTTTTTTTTTTTTTTTTTTTTTTTTTTTTTACAGGGACAGAGAGAGGGTCAGAGAGAGGGATAGACAGGGACAGACAGACAGGAACGGAGAGAGATGAGAAGCATCAATCGTCAGTTTTTCATTGTGAGACCTTAGTTGTTCATTAAGTAATGCATTCTATAGGGATTCTGATGCCTTATGTGAACAGGCAGTACCTTTACTCTTAGAGGGCTACATCAGCAAAGCTTAAACTTATTTTAGTAGGTTGGTAATTTCTCATTTTTAAGTCACCTTCTTCCAAATGCAGTTATATATATTCTTTGCCCTTTTTGACCCTTCCTTATATACAGGGAGGCTGACCTCTGCTGACTTCATCACCCAGATGCCTTTGTCCTCTGGCTTTAAATTAGGTTCAGCATGGGAGACACTGGCATGAAACCAGGAGCTAAGACTACAGCTCCTCACCTCTCTCAAGGCTGGGACTCTCTATTTCCTTGAGGCCTTGTGGGATCGAGTATTGCACACTTTATTGCAGGGGTTGGGAACCTTTTTGTCTGAGAGAGAGTGTAGGAAATGAATGTTTTATATATATATTTCCCCCCCCTCCATTTTTCCATAGTTGGAAACGGGGAGGCAGTCAGACAGACTCCCGCATGCACCCGACTGAGATCCACCCGGCATGCCCACCAGGGGGCGATGTTCTGCCCCTCTGGGGCGTCGCTCTGTTGCATCCAGAGCCATTCTAGCGCCTGAGGCAGAGGCCACAGAGCCATCCCCAGCGCCCAAGCCATCTTTGCTCCAATGGAGCCTCGGCTGCAGGAGGGGAAGAGAGAGACAGAGAGGAAGGAGAGGGGGAGGGGTGGAGAGCAGATGGGCGCTTCTCCTGTGTGCCCTGGCCAGGAATCGAACTCGGGACTCCTGCATGCCAGGCTGACGCTCTACCGCTGAGCCAACCAGCCAGGGCCAATGTTTTATATTTTTAACGTTATTTTTTTTTTTTTAAGATTTGTCTGGAAGCCAAATGCAGCCATCAAAAGAGCCACATCTGGCTCACGAGCCATAGGTTTCCGACCCCTGACTTATTGGTTCCCATTCTTCTTTGTTAAATAGTCCCTTTAGCAAAGCCTCCCCTGTGGAATGTTTTTAGAATGCCATCTTCTTTATGCTGGCATCCTGACTGGTGGACTAGATATGTTTCCATATACTATAGTGGAACAGTGGAGGTAAGTAAAAATCACAATAAAAACAGAGCTACAGATAAGGATGGAGTATGCATAATCTGAAATACACAGATACATATACATATGTATTTATAAATGATTATCCCTTTTTCTTTTGGTTTACACTTCTCTGCACTTCTTAGAATATGAATAAAAGGTAACAAAAGAAGCAAGGAAAGGAAATAATACTGAGATCAATTCATTTTGTCAAAACTTTTATCCATGAAACATGAGAGCAAATTAAGATTCACAGTAGTTTTAAGAAGCAAATACAGAACATTGATGCAATATATGTAAAACATTTTGCTGACTTTTTAGGGATTAAAGACTGAATACCCCCCCCCCATCACCTCCTAAGTAGTAATTTGAATACATACTTAGATGCTTATTTATTACCATATTGTACTCTTGGCCTTACCTAAGCTTTGTTTTCGAAACTACTTGGAGTCAGACCTTGCTACAACTCAAAAATTTAAAAAAAAATGTAAATTCTTACATGAAGGTTCTTCAGGTTCTTAAAGTCCCCATCTTTGATTTCAGTTATTTTGTTGTTTTGCAGATCCAGCAGCGTAGTGTCAGGGGGAAGGTCTTTGGGCACTTTGTCCAGACCTACCAGGAGAATAAAAGCAATATTCAGTTGTAAATGGGACACATTATTACAGAATCACAAAGAATGTGTTTACAAAGAAATTACTGTTGCAATGATAGTTTAAAACGTACATTTCTCTTCTTCTAGAAAGTACATCAATTGTTGTTTTAAAATATCTGCTTTACTTTTTCCAAACAAGTCAAAGGATTTTCTTCATAAACAGAACATATTATTCTTTTAATATTAAAAAAAAAATTATAGATTGATTTTAGTGAGAAAAGAAAGAAGAGAGAGAGACAGGAACATTAATCTGTTCCTGTATGTGCCCTGACCGGGGATCAAACCGGCAACCCCTGTGCTTTAGGGCAGAGCTCTAACCAACCAAGCTATCCAGCCTGGGTTAAACACATTATTATTTTTTTTTTTTTTCAGAGACAGAAAGAGAGTCAGAGAGAGGGATAGGTAGGGACAGACAGACAGGAACGAAGAGAGATGAGAAGCATCAATCACCAGTTTTTTGTTACGACACCTTAATTGTTCATTGATTGCTTTCCCATATGTGCCCGACCGTGGGCCCTCAGCAGACTAAGTAACACCCCACTTGAGCCAGCGACCTTGGGTCCAAGCTGGTGAGCTTTGCTCAAAGACCAGATGAGCCCGTGCTCAAGCCAGCAACCTCGGGGTCTCAAACCTGGGTCCTCTGCATCCCAGTCCAACGTTCCATCCACTGCACCACTGCCTGGTCAGGCCACATTATTTTTTTTATTATGTAATTACTCTTCTTCATAAAAGAAACATATTTTGTAAAGATGTGGCTCAAATAATTAATACACAGTATATTATTTTTATTGTTCTTTAAAAAGTTATTCTTTTAATCAGTGTTAAGTGCAAATTATTTGTAAATCTATACCTCTTTATATATATCCTGTCAGTGGAGAGGAGCTTTAGCCAAAACATCAGTGAAAGATCCTTTTGATTAACCTAATGCTGTCACAGATTTATATTTAAAATTAAAATTATATAAACATTAAACACATCAACAGCTTGAAAATTTATTCAAACTTTTGAGGGTTCTTTCAGTTTTAACTGGAATGCTAAACAACATCAATTTAGTTGATATTTTATGATTGATAAACATGTGGCTAATTAGAATAAAATGAACTAAAATCATTAGTGTGGCTTCTCTAAAATATAGTATATGAAGCATTTCTTTTGCACTTTAAATTTTGGCGTAAATAAGTTATTGATTTTTGTTTACAAATGTAAACACATTGAATAAACATGTTCTGAGGTATTAAAATGTATTTATTCAATTAGATTTATAAGGATGAACAGTTTTTCTTTAAAAAGAATTACATTTAAAATAAGTTCTCATTTTGATTGCTAATGGAGAAAAATATTAAATTATATATCTGTTTTCCTTTTTTTTATTGACATTGTTCCATATTGATGGATGTTACTCAAAATTTGAGATTCTATTAATTCAAATTCATGTGATTATTTCTCTATTTTAATATTGCCTAACATAAATCAGAAATGTTTTTTCAACCTTTCTATCATATCTGAAACATGAAATACTAAAGATCATTCTTTCATTCATTCAACAAAGTTTTATAGAATATCTCCTAGACAGCATCACTTTATTAGGCCCTAGGGATAGAGCAGGAATAAGACTAAGGTTGCTCACATGGAAAATATAATTCAATATAGAGTTTTCAGTTTTTTAAAATGTTGCAATGGGAAGAAGATAGCTTTATGATTTTTAATCTTATAGATGTGCGTACAGGTAAATTATCATGGTGGCCATAATTTATTTTCATGAAAATTACAGAAAATGTTTTCTGAAATCTCCTGCTCTGAAAAAAGTCTAATTTCAAATTTAGTGATCCACAGTTATTTTAAATGTGAATATTAAAAACAGGTGATTTTAAAATGCATAAACTTTATTCCAATATAATGCATAAATTATATATATTTCAATAAGTCACAGAAACAGTTGATAGAGAAATAATAAGAGTGAAGTGTTTTCAAAGATGAACACCAAACCAACAGAACAGCTAACTGGTGGGAGGATTATTCAATTACACTATGTTATGATCATTATCATTTTCAAAAATGTCAGTTTGATGATTTTATGCCATTAGGAGTGGTAGACTTCTGCCAAATCTTTTATAATTAGTGTTCTCCAACCAAGAAAAGGCACATTTTCTTTCATTTGAAAAGAAGTAACCGTCTACATTTCATCGTCACTTCATAGGCATCTTTGTTAAAGTCTTAATTTTCACTTATGCCTACATTTATATGTTGTTGAACGAAAATCCTAGTGACCCTCTTAACTCTTGTTCAATGCCAAAGTGCTACTGAATTTCAGAAGTGAAGTGGAAAAATTATATATGTGGATGGCTGACAATTTTGATTATGTTGTAGATTTTATAACAACAGGAAATGCTTGGGGTAAATGAAATACCTTTTTATTCTGAAGATTTAGCATAAAACATTTTTAGGCTTATAAATTTTGTAGTTCAGTTCTTAGAAAGTCATTTGAATGATCAAAATTATAAACCTACAATCTTCTCTGAAATACTAGTAATTTCATATCTACTTGGGGGATTTTACATATTGCTATTTTATTATTTAAACTTTGTGTAGCTTTAAAGTTTATAAAAAATAAAATAAGTTATCTTTTTGACTGCAGAACAATTCAGTAAGAAAGGTAAGGCAGTATAATAAGTTTATTTTTTTAGATTACTTTTAGAAAGATTTAATGACATGAAAAAACTCATGTTGCGAGGAGTGACAAAAGGCACACCAGAAGACAATTCTGCCGGCTTCCAACAGGCTGCTTTTTGTGTCCTACCTATGTATAACCCAACAAGAATTGCTCTGACAGAAGACCCAACAACATGGTGCACATTTAAGGGCTAGACACTGGACTGGGGTGTTAACTAGCTTGCTTCACAACTATAGGCAGAGTATAATAGGGAAATTATCTGTTATGAATCACAAAGGGAAGAATTGCTAAGTATGAGCTACTCTATGGTTTTCAAATGCTGATCAGGTAGAATCTACAATAAAATTCTTATCAGTATATATCAAATTAAAAAAAATATGGCAATCGGGTTAGTTTTAATATAAATTATCACACACACACAACACAGACACACACATATACACACTGCCTTCATTTTAAATATACTGTTTTTAAAAACATGATTCTAACAGCAGATTGCAAGTTGTTGTTATGTTCTTGGGTTTGGTTTTGACTTTAATAAGAAATTTACTTATTCAACATTAAAAAATTTTTACTTGTCCCAGAAATTAGGGAACTTCTAAGCTAGTCTAACAATCTATTTTCATGAGTAAAAAAACAGAAGCCCAATGAAGGTAAATGACTTACCTGAGGTGCTTCCTAGCTAAACTAGACCAAGACTACGGTGGTATGGGTGCTCACTCTACAACTACTCAATGTGCCATATATGCATATAAATATTCTGCATGTTTTTTAAAGATGCTGATCAATCCTGTCTCTTGAACATACTGTGCTTATTTTTCACTACTCATTTTTGTTCTTATAATATATGTCTATGGAATACACCACCCACTCATTTTATTTTACTTCCATTCTAACAATCTTTTAGAGCAGTGGTAGTCAACCTGGTCCTACTGTCCACTAGTGGGCGTTCCAGTTTTCATGGTGGGTGGTAGTGGAGCAACCAAAGTATAAATAAAAAGATAGATTTAACTATAGTAAATTGTTTTATAAAGATTTATTCTGCCAAACTTAGCAAAAATCTGACATAAAGTACTTGATAAGTAATTATTATTATACGCTTTAACTTGCTGTAACTCTGCTTTATAAATTTTATAAAGTAAAGTTACTTCTCTACTTTATAAAGCACCATTACTGTGGAACCGGTGGATGGTTAGAAAATTTTACTACTAACAGAGATAAAAAAAGTGGGCGGTAGGTATAAAAAGGTTAACTATCCCTGCTTTAGAGCATACTCATTATCCTGTTTTACAATGTCTATCCTTACCAACCCAGATAATGAAGACCTCTTCCCTCCAGACTCCTTATGTATAAGCTTCTGATGTACCATAATGCATTTTAGATTTCCTTTTTTTAAAAAATTTTGGGTAAGCAGGGACAAATAACTGTTTTTCATCAGAGCTTTGATATTATCACATTACACACAGAAAGTAGCTTTTTGATTGACTAATTTTAAAATCATAATCTGTCCTACTGTCCCAGGGTGAACAGTTTAGGTCATGCTTCATAGCCTTTTCCACTATGTTTTGTTACAATCACCTCTTCACTGCTTTCATGAGGGTTCTTGTTATTACTCAGAAGTATTAGGTTCCAACTGATTTTAATAATTATAATTTTCTTTCTGATTCTTGGCTGCCCAAGAACATTTTAGAAACAAATACTACTACCAAACATATCATCCTCATTATCGGCACCTAAAAATAGTTCTCACTTTCTTATGTGTCTTTGATATATTTGTGAGGGATCTTTTGTTACTTATGTATCTAAAAACGACTGCCTTCTCTGTTCCACATGGTGACTGATTCAGTGGTAACAGTTTCTTTACACAACATATATTTCTCATGTTTCTTGTGGAGAGGAAATAATTATAACTTTTGGAAGAAGAAACAGATTCTCAATTATGGATTAGTATTGTCAAAACAAACAAACAAGCAAATAAATAATTCTGAATCTAATTAAGCCTCAAGATATCTCATAATTTACAAGAAAAAAAGAGGTCAAAAGAACATACTAAAGTCTACTAAAGAAATGGATTCAACAAAATTCCAATTTCTTCCACAAATAAATTACATGAAACAATGAGGAAGTATTGATGACCCTGTAGTTTAACAGAAATACGAGAGCTACTTAAGTTATTGCAATGTATGTACTGCATTTGGACTCTATTCGCACAAATAAATTATAAAATAAAACATTTATAATATTTATAAGATAATTTAAAATATGTAGTACATTGAATGAATATTTGTTGATATTAAGAATTTATTTCTTTTTTTGGTTAAGAAATGTATATAAATCTAAGTGACTGGGTGGATAATTGCATTATTCAAAGATGGCATTAATCATATCTCCCATCCAATCTGCTCTTGTTCAACACAAACTTGTCCCAACCCCACCAAAAACGTATCAAATTCCCCTCCCTTTGAATCTGGCCTGGCTTCATTCACAATGTCTCTATGGACTAATGCAATGTGGTGGATGTCAAATGGCATGGCTTTTGAGAGTAGGTCAGAAAAGTTGTACAGCTGCTATCCAATTCTTCTGGAATACTTGCTGTAGCCAGAGCATATGTAAGAAAGAATTCTGTCTTTGCTGAGATCACCATCCGGGAGATGCCACCTAAGGCATTCCAGATGACAGAAAGCAGAGCTCTCAGGTAACAGCAGCATCAACTACCAGTCATGAGAGGGAGCTGTCTTTCTTGGGTATTGGGCTTAATCCAGCAGCCCCAGGTCTATAGCTACAGATATATCTGACATACAAATGCATGGGAAACCCAAGTGAGAACAACCTTTCTGAGCCCTGTTCAAATTTTCTGTATCTTAAATCATAAATAAAATTATATTTTTAAATTGCCAAATTTTGAGGTGATACTTATTCAGCAATCCTATTAGCAACAGAGTGGCTCCCTAAACTTAACTATATTTCAGTGAGTATACTTTAACATGTTTCTAAAGTTTCCATTAAAATGTAGTTATTTCTGAATAATTTGCTCTCCCAAGTTCTGTAAAAGAAACTTTATTTTCTTTAAAATAGGGTTATTAAAGTAAATAAAATTCTATTTAAGACATGAACAGAAAATGATTTCTGAAATAAAAGCTTATTAGTAAAAAGAGTCTTGCTTTTTTTCCCCTAGCTGTCCTAGTGATGAACAGCATTGGTCAATTAGCCAATGTCAGCAATCTGCTAAACATCTTGTTGGACAAAGGACAGGTTGTCCTAAAACAGGCTTTTATTTTTCTTCCTTGCCCTGTGGCAAAGATCCAAATTCCACAATTTATTCTTGTTGATTTCCAACAAATTGTAATTCTGACTTCAATTTAATAATTAAGATGATGGTGATACATTTCAGTTTTGGGCATATAACCAAAACAATATGCAGATGTCCAGCCCCATCAAAATACTTGTCTGCTCAAGACATGCATTTTTCCTACATGACCTCTTAAAAATGGCAATTTGACTGTTACGATAGTTGGATCAGGTTTGAGAAATAGAATATTTTACCTTTAGTTAGATCTCCCAAATAAATTTGAGGAAAGTTTAAGCTTCCTTTTAAGGTCATCCTCAAATTGTAAAACAGAAGTAGACAAGCCCGAAAGTTACCTCAAAACAATCCACAGTTGAAGTTAAGGGTTAATTTAATCTTGAGTATTAAGTATTGTGTAGCTGTTACAAGGCTTCCTCCTTTTTTTTTTAAGACTGAAATGCAAACTGGTTTAATTCTTCTTTATCTTTATTTTCAAGGAAATATATAATCTTCTTGCTACTCTTTTGAAGGAGAAAAGTTAAAACTAAAGGGTCTTTGCATCCCCATTTTTACCCAGGGAATTCAAATTCTGGCTAACCTATTCCATCCTGTCCTTTGGAGCCAGGGATGGTCTTACAGAGGAGAATGTATCACAGCTGTGGTCTAACAAAGTGCCTTGATCCCACACAGCTGCCTCTTTCTCCCTCCTGGGACAGAGAAGGAAACCAAGGGTATGTCAGTTCTCAGTCAAGTCAAAGAGACAGAAGCTTCCTTTGAAGAGATGACTTCCTCCTGCCCATACTTAATTAACCCTTTGAGTCAGGAGCCCAAGTTACCCGGGTTACTCCTGAGCATTAATTACTCTTGCTTCATCTGAGGAGCTATCATTCTCCACCCTAATCCACTACTAATTTAGGGAGCCCACTGGGCATGCTCTGTGCACAGTCTCTTTCTTATACCACATCTTGGAGTTGCCCTTTTGATGCATCTAAACTCCTACCGAGGGTCACCCCACATCCTTGCTGCTACAGAACTAGACATAAAGCATGAAAGCAACTGAGCTTGGCAGCATTTCTACCCTCTACAAAACAGCCCTAGTTCATTCTTCTGGATTGATTTCATGGAAGTCTAGCAGTTTCTTGAACTCATATAGAAAATTTGCTTCTGAGAAGCTAATTACACCAGACAAGGGACAAGCTGTACTATAGTATGTCCTGAGTTGTGACCACTGATAAAAATTTCAACAGTTGAGAAAATAATTAAAAAAATAAAACTTTTTCATGCAGTTTAAAAGTTTGATTATACATTTTTTTCTGGAAAAAATTTTTAATTAAAAGTTCTTTGCAATATGAGGTACATTGTAGGAAAAGTATTTGTTTGTAATGATCTTACATGACAAAATAAAGCCTTCCACCTTCTGGCATTATTTATACAGAGCTAAGTATGTGGATTTGAGTCTTTTATGATTATAAAATAGCTTAGTGCTTCATTGTTCTCCACTCAACCAAATCGATTTTGTTCAAAGGAATAGTGTTTGGAGAACACTGAATTGTTTAATGATTGCACAATTTTCTAAATCTTGTCTATTTACATTGGAGTTGATGTGGCCCTCTTTGGGGAGAAGAGACAGAAGATGCCATTTTGTATCTAATTTGACAAACCATATACTTATTAGAGATTCTCAATTTCAAAAAAAATATTATTTCAGAAATAGCCTCATATTATTAGCCAACTTTGCCTGAGGTAAACTGAATGTAACAGTTATTATAGTAAACATGTAAAAAATGTTTAGTCTTACCTAATGATGCTATATTCCTATTTATCAAAGGAGAAAACAGATGTTGAAAGGTTCAAGGTTACACATAGTAAATGGTAAAGTAGGACTTGAATTTAAAGTTGTTGAAATATATAATCCAAGTTTTTTTTATTATTAAATAATTCTAAAAATATAATATTTTTGAATCTTATTCATAAGAAATTCATCAATAACTATTACTTTAATTTGGATAAACAACATTTATGCTTATTTCAACTGTAAGGGCTGATCTGCCTTTTAGCAATAAAATAAAAGTTCTGACCAAATAATGTCAATTGTACAGTCGATCCAAAGATGAATGACTAATCCAGAGAACACACAGATAAGGGTGACTGTCTTCCTTCAAGATACTAAGTACATAAAACAGAGCATCCAGTCACAGGATCAATATTAGGACATTTTAAAATGTTTTAAAATTTTTACTCATTGGTTTTAGAGAGAGAGGAGGGAAGAGAGAGAGAGATAGAGAAACAGAAACATTGATCTGTTCCTGTATGTGCCTTGACTTGGGATCAAACCTGTAATCTTTGGGTATTGGGACAACACAAAGCAACTGAGCATCCAGTCAGAGAAGAGGCCATTTTTAAAAATATTTGACAAGAATGAGTTGCAAAGTAAGTTTATTATTTTAAAGTAACCCACCAGTTTCTGAATTTACTCTTACTACATTTATCTTTATATTGTTATTTTTTTTGGAAATGCTATAATTAGGAGCGAATTGGTTTATGTTTTCAGAAGATAGATAAAGAAAAAATGATATAGACCTCATAAAAGTCTGGTTCAAATTACAAGCTGAATTGCAACACTTTCAGCCAAACCAACTTGGCCAACATCTATGGAGATTTCATTACTTCCTCAAGTAAATTAAGACATACATTTACTTTCTCCATATTCCATGCTCATCTGATACATTAGAACTAAGAATCCAAGGAGTCAATGTATCTTCCTAAAGGTCTCAAGTTTACCCATGGAATAATTATTTAATTTTAATTTCACAGTTTTTCATTTTTAGCTTTAAAAGAACTGTTTAAAAAACAGATTTTTTAAACAGAATATTTTTTAAATATATTTTAAATGTTTAATATTTTAAACAGAAAAATTTTTTAAACTTTGTCAGAAATAACATTTAGTGGCCAGAATAATCAAACATTTTAATAAAAAACATTGTTTACATATATGTGTGTGTCTCTGTGTGTATATATGTATATATGCATACATATATATTGTGTATATATATATATATATATAAATTTTTTCAATGATTAGAGAGAGAGAAAGAAAGAGAGAAAAACCAACTCATTGTTCCTTAGTTGAGCTGTTTGTCAAGGTATTAATAAGTGGACAAAGAATTTTGTCCTTCAACATTGTAGCTTCTCTCTGCTAATTTAAAGCTCTGCCAAAGATAAACCTAATGAAAACGTTAGTCTTTGACACAGATAAGCATTTACATTGCTTATCCCAAAGCTCACAGAATTTGTTCTTTAATATAGTAATATAAGCTTCATATTCAGACCACTAGGGAACTTAAAACCAAAAATAAAATGCATTGCTTTTACTGTGTATATTTGCTCATTTCTTTTTTATTGCTTTTTTTCTACATTTCTTTCATCTTTTACTCTATATAATCATCACACAGAAAACATGTTTTGAACCTCCACTATAAGTCAGATACCTCACACATATAATGAGCTTTCAAAGACTGACTGATTTTTCTGCAGATAAAGATGTCAAAGCTGTGAATAGCTTGCCAAAATCATAAAGTGAACAAGTTAGACAGTAGTTGAAAATGTGAATACAATGTTTTTTTAAAGACAAATGGATTGATCTTACTTCTAAAAAATATTTTTTTCACTTTGTTTTATAACTGTCTTACCACTGTGTATTTTCTGTCTTAGAAATATCTGATCAACATTTTGATGTCATATTTAAACATGCATCTGTGAATGAATAAAGACAAAATAATTTGGATGAGCCCACTGGTTGTTGGAACTCAGTTAAACATGGTTACCCCAAACAAATCATTATTACAATTTTAGCTACTTTTTTTTTGAGTCAGTACACTCTGGGATGTTAGAAATAAGATAACATAGGAAACATTCTCATCTAAAAACAACAAAAAAAATAAACAAAACAAAACAATAAGAACAACAATGAAACTATCATGATACACCTAAGTCTACGAACCTTGATGTTTCTTTACTAACACTGCACTTTTCTGTATAATTTTGAGCAATAGGCTTGGACCTTTTTTATAATACAAAATTGGAAAACTGTTTCAATGATTTTCTCAGAGTCAAACTTTATGGACCATTTATCGTGCAAGCAGAGAAAACTATATTTATGGAAAAATAAAACTTAAGTGACTGAACAAATCTTCCTCCCTTAAACACATCAACACTTCACTGTTGATAATATGTGGTGAGAGTAATCATGAAGTCTTTTAACTTTGTTCAGAGGCAAAGATTTGACTTGCATCACATTTCTTGGGAACTCAGCCATTTTATTAACGTCAGAAAAAGTTCAATGCTGGTATATCCATCAAGTAGTCATTCCTTTGTTCAGATAGGTTCAACCAAATTTTTTTCCTCTCTAAACCATATTCACGTAATCTCCAAATGCATATAAAAGTTTCTTTTGAAATTGATAGTAATCTATACAAGTCAAATAAGGAATAATCACTACCAGTAGACTATCAAACTCACAAGAACAGGGACCATATCTGTCTTGGTCATTTCTTTTCACCAGGAGCTAAGAAAGATCTGAACTGTTGTGGCCTTTCCATTTATTTGATGAATGAATGAATGAATGAATGAATGAATGAATGAATCCAGTGGGATTATCCTATAGTCTTCTTACAGCTTTTGATACACTTTTTTGGGTTTCAAGCGGCTATGCAATGTCTGTCAGTATTGAAGAAGAAGCTATCTAAAAGTGTTTCTTCTTCAGTTATTATTTAAGATATTTTATGTTTTCCTGGGTTCCTATATGTAGTTTATTCTAACTGTAGAAATTAGTGCAATTTTTCCTGCAAAATCCTGCTAGAAAGCATGTTTGGAAAAAATATAGGGATTCTGAAAAGTGTCCTGCTATGCTATGGTTTCATCCACAAGGAAATGCATCAAGGTATATTCATTCAGTGAGTGTATTTCTTTCTTTCTTTTTTCTTTCCCACAAGAAAATGAACCAAAAGAAACAAGGAATGTGAATCAGCTGCCATGTAAACAAAATTCATTCCCTTTTGGCCCATGTGCTGGGACTTCAAACTTTCTGGAGATTTATCTTCTGAGTGTATTGCTCTCAAAATTCCCAGACCAACTTTTACTTGAAAAATAATAAATCAAACTGTATTCACAGTGTTTAGGCTAAAGATATATGCTCTGTGAATATATTGAATATTTACCTCAAATCTTAGTTATAAATATTTACTTTGAAACTTTCTTCTAAAGATTATAAACAAGTAGATTATAAAATACCAACAATAAAGGCAAAAACTAAGACCCAGAGATTAATGGTATAGATTGGTATTTGAAAAATAATTTATGTTCTCAAAGTATACATGTTTTTCTTCTGATAACTCTGCATACTTTACAATTTTATAATGTTTGAGCTCTGTTGTGTGGACTAAGCCAAGAATAAAGAGGTTGCCCAGGTTTTCTTAGTATTTAAGATTTCACACAAAAACAATCATCAAATTAAAAGAAACCACCAATCTGAATCACAGAACATAAAATACTGTTTTCTTAAAGTTTTATTTTATAGAATGGGGACCACGAGACTCAAAAAATAAATGTTTTTTTAAGTGACTTGTTCAAGACTGCAGCTGTGACTTTTAATAAAAAAAGAAGGAAAAAGTGTCTCTTAACCTTGAAGTTACTTCTTTCTATCCTGCTTTGCTTCCTTTACTTCTCATTAGGTGGCACTGTCTCTCACATTTGGAAATGCAGAGATTAAAACTGAAAGTGCTAAACTCCTAGGGAAGCCATTCCAGGAATATCACAAACAAGGAAGGTAAAGAGAGCCTGCAACCCACTCACCCAAATCAGAACACTGGACCACTCGGAGATGGCATTGACAGCGGAAGGGACACACTGGTCCCATAGGCTCAAGAGGCACATAATCATCAGGAGGAAGGGGCGTTGGTGGGCCATCACCAGAAGCCTCATCTGCTAGCAAGAGGTCATAAAAGTCAAATATGCTTCTCTGTTGAAACGGTCCGGCCCAGGAAACTTGAGCAAGCAGGAGGAAGATGATAGTTGCCTTCATGGTTTATCTCATGTATTTTCACAACCAAGGAACCTAGAAAACAAGCAAAAGCTTTAGAAGAGTAGCCTTGCCTAGTTTCTAACACCCCATAGTAGAGTAAGCATAGAGCAAAGTAAGGAGTAAAAATAATAATTTATTGTTAGGAAACAGAGAGTTAAAAATGTATTTAAAAGTTGATAAGGTACATTACAGACTAATTTTTACAGCTATTTATTGATGAAAAAACTTAATGTATTAATTAAATCTGCTTGTTTTGAATTTTGGTTCTGAATGAAGACAACACACCTATATTCACATCAATTACAAAATTGTTATAGATAGATCATGCGGAAATGTTCTTTTTTATTAATTAAATTTGTTGGGGTGATACTGGTTAAACAACATAATTATATGGTTTCAGGTGCCCAAGTCTATAACATATCCCTGTACACCATGTTGTGTGTTCACCCCACTAAGTCAAGACTACATCCATCACCATTTTTCTCCCTATGCACTCCCCTCCCTCACTCCCTCAAACACCACACTGCTGTACATATCCAATAGTTTTTTTTGTTTTTGTTGTCCTTTTTAGATCAATCCTTTCATCCCCTTCATCCAGCCTACTGACCCCCTACAGCTGTTAGCTTGCTCACCCAGCCCTCTGACCCCCGACAGCTGTCAGCTTACTCTCTATGTGTAAGTCTGTCTCTATTTTGTTTGTTAGTTCATTTTGTTCCTTCGATTTCTCAAGTGAGTGAAATCATATGGTACTTGTCTTTTTAATGCTTACTCAGCACAAGCCATGCCACAAAGTTTTGTCTATACATCTGAAAGATCTCTAATCCTTGCCTGAGAAATATCTCTGGAAGCCAATCTTATCTCTCCATCCAAATATATTTATCTTGGTCCAGGCCCTTCTCATCTTCTGAAACTATGGTAAGGGCTCCCAACTGGTATCTGCCTTGAATACTCCCTCTACACCAGGCCATCTTCCACTCTGCTTCCCAAGTCATCTCCTAAAAAATTCTATTTAATTGTATGACTCTGCTATTAGAAACCCTTTGTTGACTTCCATAGCTTGCCAATAGCGTACGTAAGACTGTTCATAATTTGGTACCTACTGATATTTTAGCCACATTTCTCTCCATTTTCTCTTCACTGCCAGTCCTCACCTCAACCCAGACTCACTCTCAAAGCTAATTGCCATTTAAAATACCTACCTTATCAGAGTGCTGTAAAGATTAATGAGATAATGGGCTTCCCCTGTGTTTTCCCTCGCTTAACTAGGCAGGATGCTGCTTTCTCCCTCTTCTGTGCTCCCAAAGTCCGTTGCTCTTACCTCTTTTAAAGAACTTATCACATATTGTAATTTGTTTTGCGTGCTTGGTTTACCCCCCAGCTCCCCATTAGAAGATGTGCTCCTTCAGGGCGTGTCTTAGTATTCTTTGTTTTGTACTCAGCCTTGCACAACATTTGCACATAAATGACTCAGTTAACTATCAAGTTATTAACGCATGCTATTCAATTTGTGCTAAGCAGTCTGTCAGTCTGGTTTTTTAAACATAATTATCTTTTTCTCAATATCAAATTTCTAGCATAAGAAATATATTGAACTGAAAACCTCAAACTTGGTAAAATCAAGATTCACTTTAAAAAATAATTCTCTTGGATAGTTTCTCAAACTGATCATTTTAAATGAATCAATACACACATATGAAAAATCCCAAATGACTTTTATATGAAATATATTATTTAGATTTACCTGGAAGGCTATTTTGAAAACAACCAAAAAGTACAATTTTGACAAATCCATGCATTATTCATCCATTAATTCATTAATCATTTATAGATATATACATCTATGTTGAACTGGTTGTATAGCTGGCTGAAGTGAACTAAATAAAGTTACTAAATTTTAAGAAATCTGAATAACAAAAATTAGTTGATCATGTAAGGAGTAAGCAGTATATTTTTGAGTTGATATATTTTAAAATCATATTGAAGCTGTTCTAAATATTCTTAAAACATAATGCAGATATTATCTTTGGTCCCATTACTCTGCTTTGAATGGTGCACATATAAAAATCCAAATAAAAACTGCACGTTTGTAATTGGAATTAAATAACTGTTTGGAGTTATTACCCAACTGTATCATACGCAAAAAAATAAAAACAAAAACAATCTTTATATGCTCTAACCTTAATGTATCTTCAGGAAATTTTTGCCTAGATTCTCTAGAGAATAAATAAATATTTTTCAATTTTTTATATAATTGTCTCTTAGTTTTCTTATTATTATTGTTATTACTGAAGTGTGTCCATGGCAGCACATATACAATATGAGCTTGTGGATTTTCATTTAAATATGCTTCTAAAATGATCAGTCACACGGCCCCTTTAAATTCAGTATCAGGTTTTCCCTAGGAGCCTATTCCCACTCCATTACTGCAGAGCCTTTTAAGGGATACCCTATTGTTTTGGCAGCGTTCCCTTGGACTGGATCTAAGGGAAGGATTTTCTGTCTGTTTCACATTAAAATGCAAAGTTTATGGTTTACCACAATTTTGCTAGCCTTGCATATTTAATGTCTCACAATTTTAGAAGAATAATGAAGCAAAGTAATTGCAAATTTAATACATAGCAACTAGAATTAATGTAGTTGTCACGTTTTGATCTTTTCTCCAGAGCAGAAAACGCCTGGTTGTTTCACTAACCCACAAAAAGGAAATGGTGAGCATTAGCTCAAGGAAATATTATCATTTCTATCTATTTACTCTTGTCAAAATGGCGAAATTCTCTACACAAAATTCTTTTTGGTTGAAGCTGAATGCAGACGAGCAGTTCATAGCTGCCATTATTTCTGTGTGTGTGTGTGTGTGTGTGTGTGTGTGTGTGTGTGTGTGTGCATTTTAACCCTGATTTTCCTGGAGAATAATACTAACATGTCCAGGAACTTTACACAAATTCCTCTATGAACTAATTTCTTTTAAATTAATGCCATAATACTTGAAGACTCAGCATCTTAAAATGATTAATGTAGGCAGTTGATGCTAATGATTTCTTTAATCATTTCCTTCTTTCCTGAAGAAATCAGAAAAATAAAAAAACAACAGCTGCCCACATAGAAACCAGGCATGCTATTCTTGAGATGATAGACATTCTAAATTTCATTAGGTTGTTTTAAGTACTCTCAAATGTATGATTCTTTCCTAAATGCTAATTTCTAAAAATAATGTCCTTATTTCAATAACGTTCATTGCCATAGTTTATAAGTATTTTATCAAAAATAACAATCTCTGGTTTCTTAAATTACTTCATCCCATTAATTTAACTATATCATTCAATCAACATTTGTATGATGTCATTTATGTCTGTGGAGTGGCTTTCAAAGTCAAAAATTAACCCTCAGGAGATCAATGAAGCTGTAAGTGCAGAGCAAAATTACAATCCCCCAGCACTAGGAAACAAAAAACCTCAATAATAATAGAAATAATTTTAAAGTAAACAATACACATTTATCCATAAATAAGGGCTACTATAGGAGATAATTGGTTCTTTCTGGTCAAAACAGCAACTGGAAAAAAAAAAAAACCACAGGTATTTATATAGCCAGGAGCCCACTTAAGTGTTCATCATGTTACCCTGTTTTGCAATTAGAAAGAAAAATAACCTACATCCTCATTTCGTAATGAAATATAGTATCATAATAAAATTTTATTTGTATTGATGTTACTGACAGGGTCTCTTCTTTACATTTAAGGAAGTATGTAGCTGAATGTGCTATTATTTTAGTTAGGTCTTTAATAATCAGCATAAATGTTTTCAATGTTTATTTGCACCTCTCTGGTGATAATTTCTACTCTTTTCTAGGTTGTAGAAATATACACTAGACTTCTACAACTAACAACAGAGTTCACTTCTCTTAGGTTTTAAAAGTTTTAAAATATACAAGAATTCAGGAAGAAAATAAATCTTAAAATACATAACGCAACTACAAATAATATGCTAGTCTTGAATATCTTTCTATAAATACATTCTAAAACGCTAAACATTTCATTAGTACAAATACAAATAAATAAATATAGATAGTCATGGTGTTAGGTCATAGATTTTTAATAAACATTGATTTTTTTTTAATTTGCAAGAACAGAGAAAAAGAACTAAAACAATGCATTTAATCATTTAACCAGATATTTAACTTCTGTTTTCAAGCAATACTTTTTTAAATGCTGCATAAAGATTAAAAGTTTAGCACAATTACTTTTTCTTTTCTTTTTCTCACCGAATAATTTCTATTTCTCTTAACTTGATCAAAGTTTTATTAGTCTGTAGCAGAGTTCAGGACAATTATTGAAAACCATACCTTTTAATCCGGGAATTTGCCACAGGAGCCCTCAAAGCTGAGATGTAATTACACTAAATATTCAGCCCAAGCAAAAGAGTTTGCAGGTGTGGAAAGGAGGAGGGGGTAGGTGCTGCTCTGTGCCTGTCACTAGGTTGAAAATCTCCTGCGTCTACTCCATAGCCCAGATAAAAAATAAGGTTTCCCTCAATGAACACTACCCGGCTGACACCCACATTAGATCATATGGTAATGATATGTCTCTTGTATTGTAGCCAGAAACTTTATTGGCCTTTTTTACTCCGCATTTGCTTTATTCCTTTTACATCTGCTTAAGATTCTAAACTGCTTATGTAGAATAGTGGAGAACCTTGACTTGAAATTTGTTTTATTGTGTCGATTCGTGTCCCTAAAATATTGTAACTAAAGGATTTGCTTCCCCACCCCCATCCTAGCTCCAGTATCCACCCTTTCTAGCC
Source organism: Saccopteryx bilineata (assembly GCF_036850765.1). Taxonomy (NCBI): domain Eukaryota; kingdom Metazoa; phylum Chordata; class Mammalia; order Chiroptera; family Emballonuridae; genus Saccopteryx; species Saccopteryx bilineata. The sequence goes on along the minus strand of NC_089491.1, from coordinate 122,768,233 downwards.
TTGTTCATAAGGAACGTTTATTATACTTCTGAAACGGCAGTTTTTCTTGCTTTCAGGACATGTAAGTTCAGCAGATGGAATGAAATGAATCTTGTAGCTATTTTAAATGTGGTTTGTGAAAATAAATGAGTAGCCTTATGTGAAAATACTCATTTGGATTCTTACTTGCCTTGGGCTGTTTGCAAATTCAAGTACTGTGCTGTGGAGTTTTTCTGTGTATTCTGAATGTGTTTCTAAAGTATCCTGAATGAAAGCCATGGTTCTATATGAAAAGCATTTATTACATTCAATAATCATAGTTTAAAATCTATCTTGTTGTCTACTAGTTTTTTTTAATAAAAAAGAAGATGCGAGAAGTTGGTAACAATTTAATTTAGCTTGTATATAATTTTTTTTCTTTTTATAAGCTACATTTTTATATAATCTATAACTGTGAAGAGCCAATAGAGTTTGCAGCTCTTTCCAAATTTCAATAACTAGAAAAAAGTACAAATACAAGGAAAGTCATTTATTAAGCTACTGGAAGACTTTTTAAGTTTTGTAATTCCCTTGCTGGATGCTGTTAGTTCTTTCTGTGTGTGTGTCTCTGTTTTGACTTGTATTTTTATGCTCTGGCCCACAGGCTATTACCAGGTGGAAACTTGAAATCAACATCTGTGAAACATGAGAGGATCCCCCTCCATTCTCAACCCTCCCTCTTTCCCTCCTCTAGCCATAGGAGTATACAATTCCACAGCAAATGCTCTTTTGCCTTGGTGAAACTTCAAAGAATTAAATTCTTGAGTGGGTAACTAAAGGAAGAGAAAGGGTATTATCAAGTTATATTTTACCTATTTCCCAAGCCCTACCTCCCTAATTTTAATACCTTACTCTCTCCTTTTTTCCTTGACATTTCATAATCACAATCCCAGTAATTCTGATGGTTTAGAAAAAGTCAAGTGTTATTATCCCTGGATGTTGGTGTAAATGATCCCTTTACTTGGATTAATTGTTTTCTCTGATATGCCATTTATCTCTTTCTTAAGTCATAAGGTACTTCTTCTCCATATTACAGTTATTTATTTATGTATATTCCTCATCCCAAAGGAGGAAGCACATCATATTCATGTTATTGTAGAGTCCCTGCACCCAACACAATCATGGCATACAGCAAATTCTCAAAAACCACTCGAATGATTCCATGACATTCAGGTCATTGGTTATGGACCACAGCATGATTACTATTTTGCCCAGCCCTGGTTTGCTCCTCATCACAACCCAACCTTTCTGAAGTATCTATGATGAATAACAGCAATAACTGGTAAGAGACATCTGGTGAATAAGAGAAGGAGAATAAAGTGGAAGAAAAGAAGGCAGAGTGGGAGGGAGAAAGGGAGGAATGAAAGGGATAAGGTATTAAAGAAAAGTAGAAGTGGGACAGAAGGAGAAGACATGATTTGTGGATCATTTTACTGCTGTAAAGGAGAACCATTTTGATCAAGGTTCACATCTGGGTCCTTCCCTCTGGTATTAATGTGCAAACTCAGACAACTTACTTAACCACTCTAAGTCTCAGTTTTTATATTGTAAAGTAGGCAAAAATTATTACAGCATTCATAATGCTGGAGTGAAGATGCAATGAGACAACATACATAAAGCACATTAACTCAAAACATGACCCCAGTAAATTGAGCTCTTCTTCAGATCAAGAGAAATTATATTTACTACTTCAATTTTACAGATGAGAAAACTGAACTCCAATGATCTGGCCATATTGACCTACCTGGTAAAAAGCATAACAAAAACTAATACACATGTCTTCTAGTTTTTCATTACTATAGTACATTTTAAGAAAGATCAGACTCTGAAAACACAGAAATTTAACTGTCTAAATTCTTGGGTAACATGTCTTTGCAGACTAGTTTAAAAACTCTGACCAAGTTATAATTCTTTTCAAACTACATTTGTGCAGGAATGAATATGTCCATTTTTTTAAATTTTATTGAGAACCTCACCTCCAAACCCCCAAGGAGTTTATCAAACATGATTTTATTTAAAATCAGATGTTGTTACATATTTGTCACACTTGCTTTTAGATAGAAGAAACTAAGTCACAACAAAGTCATATGCAATTAAGTCACAAAGAAACCATGGCTGTCATCAGAATCAAGATTTCTTGCACTCTAATGGGAAAGAGAATAGTTCTGAGGCTAGAAGTAGTATTTGTACAAAGACTACTGAAATATATTGCTTTAGAATGTGTGGGGGTAGGATTTACAGAAACCTTGGCTGCTGTATAGATATTTGAAATATTCAAATTCAAAGCACATACCACATCTGCTGTTAAACCACTTAAACTGTGATTTCTACTGACAACCAAGCAGTTAACAGGGTAACTATATTCTGCATGCTGTCAAAGTTCATATCAAGGCTAGTCACTCTTTCTCACTGACATCAAATACATGTGATTTAAATTGTACCTGCATATTAAGGATGTGAAGCATGCCAAAGCCTATAAAGGTCTCCTTAAGACACCCTTTTATTTTTTAAGAAGTCTTGAAGCAAGTGATTATCTCCACAAACCTGATGTGGCTGGTTTATTCTTAGTGACTCTTCAAAGTCAGGTCAGGGGCTGCAGTAGATTGTGTGGCTCTTTCATTTGCCACCCTAGACAGATTTCCTCCTTTAGCCAAGAAAAAATGCTGGGGTAGAATTCAGGGCGGTCCTGAATGTAGGGTGGCTGGTGACAAAATGCGGTAGTAAAAAACTATTGCCTTGGCCATCTTCTTTTTTCCCACATGACTCCAATCCCCTGACCTGTCACCACTGTTTTCAGTGTCCTTGTACCTTTCTCAAGTCACTTAAGCTCTCTGTTCCTCAGGCTTTTAACCCATAAAATGTGGGTAACCATAAAACTATCTACTTACTAAGACCGTAGTGAAGTTTAGAAATGGTTAATACATAGAATTTTTAGAGCTGTGCCTGACAAATCTCAGACTATACTTAAGTGTTGTCATTTCTGCCGCTGCAACTCTTGTGGTGCTTATTGTTAAAAACCTTTCCTTGGACATACCAGTCCAATAAACAGACTGCATCTCTTTCCTAGCCCAAGGTGTTTTCTGCCAAGAAATTCTCTAAACCATGATATAATTGGAAAAATGAAGAATTCATAGTTAGATAAACTTGGGTTTAAACTTGCACTTTGTACTTGTTAAATAACGTTCTGGCTTTCTTCATGCATGGCATTTTACTGGGTTTCAAAAAAATCCTGCCAAAATGCACTCATGAACATCATAAAAATCCAGACATTCTAAGATGAAGAATCTCTACTCTGAGCAATGAAGCAGAAATAGTAATAGAGACAGGACAGGGTAAGAAATAGATTAATATAGAAAAATAAAATAGAGATATGTACCTCCCTTTAACCCAAGAATTGTTCAGTTTCTTCATTCTTTGATGTTTCTTGAATGTTCAGGAGCATCTCTTTTTGTCAATCACAGTCAGGAGATTTATTACTTTTTCTACAATATTGACTAATCAGTTTGCACTGCGACAACAAGCCAATGTTTATTGAATACCTAATAGTGTGTGCAAGGCACATACCTCTCTGTTAAATACAAAGGACTTTCCAGTAACATATCAAATGCTCAATCAATCAGCAAATATTGACTGAGAAACCACTATGGAAGAAAAATAATACTAGGTCCTATGGATGATTCCAAGAAGCAAAAATTATAAAGTGAAAGGCATGACCATGAAGCATTTAGAGTGAAGTAAGAAGATAAGGCATGTGTGTGTGTGCGGGTGTGTGTGTGTGTGTATATACATACACACATATGTATATATATAAAGACATTTTAGAGTTACCATACTAGAAAAGTAATAATGCATTATATAATTATAATTGCAAGTCAGAGTAAAGTATGTTGTACTTAAAAATAATAATCTTAGTAAGTCAGAAGTGGTATAGTGGAGAGATCACAGTACACAAGGTGGTTAGGTGAGTATTTATGAAAGACAAGATATGCTTTGAGCTGAATCCTGAGGGATAGAAAGCATGTGAAAGGAGAGAGACAGCTTTTTTGGCTGTAAAACAGTTTTTCAAAACCTTGGCAATAAGAAAGCAGAGAATAAATAAATAAATACAACTTAATTGGACACTTTCTTTCAAAGAAGCCATAAGCTCTTTTATCATCATTGAATATTCAACAACTGCCATAGTGCTTGACATGTTGAAGTCACAATAAAAATAAATGAAGTTCCAACTCTATGGTAATAACTAAAAGGTGATAGGAAAAGAAATGAAGGTAGAGTCTAACTATGGTAGATATTGAAAGTCACCCATGAGCATTTATTTATACATTCATTTATTTAGGACATATTCATTTGGTAATTAATATGTGCCAATTACTGTTCTAGTAGCTGGTACTTGAAAAACTTGATAAATGTTTTATTCTAGCATATCAAATCTAGGAAGTATATGCAGGGTGGCAAGACTAATTAGCAGGTTGTTATTCTTATTTTGGTGTTAATGTCTTAGTTACAAGATAGCATAAAAACTGGACCACTGCCCAAGAAGCTGATGAGATATATTAAAGATAAATGATTGGAAGACTTCTTCTTTTCCAGGTACTGTGGTGTATCCTTTAAGTGCATTATCTCAACTAAAACTCATAATAACCATATCAGTTAGGCACTATCATAATCAATTTTAAAAACAAAGAGCTAATGCTTGAAGAAGTCATGTACTCCACACTGTTTTCCTTACCACTCCAAACAACTTTTTTTGTTGTATTTGCAGACTATTAAACAGAATTTGTCATGTAGAATAAGCTATGCAAGTTCACGTCAAGCAACAAAAATTTTAGAATAAACCGAGGTTTTTAAGAGATTGTTTCTTCTTCATTTTGTATTTGATGTGCACTCTAGCTGGAAAGTAATGTACTATTTAGTTTGGAGATTTCAAATGTAGGTCATATCTGCGCAGTGTGTATTTACTGCATGGCATCTACTTGGTCTGTAAATATTCTCCTTCCCATTAATCCTGTATCCTAGGAAAAGTAAATGTTTCACCACAGAATACAGCCATCCAGAATTTAAGTGGGCAAATGAATGCAAAGCTTTATTCTAATATCTGTGCTATAAAATAATGACTTGGTTTGAGCAAAAGCTCACCAGGTTGGACCCAAGGTCACTGGCTCAAGCAAGGGGTTACTCGGTCTGCTGAAGGCCCACGGTCAGGGTACATATGAGAAAGCAGTCAATGAACAACTAAGGTGTCGCAAAGAAAAACGAATGATTGATGCTTCTCATCTCTCTCCATTCCTGTCTGTCTGTCTCTGTCTATCCCTCTCTCTGACTCTCTCTCTGTCTGTTAAAAAAAATCACAATAAAAACAAGGATAATCTGTGACAACAATAGGATAAAAGGGGAGAAGATAAAGACCATCAAAAGGAGGATAGAGTTCAGAAACACTCACATGATAATGGACTCTTGTAAATATGATAATTTTTCTTTCAATAACCAAAAGGTAACCACCCACAAAAAGGCCACTACTGAAACATGTAGCTTAAAAAAAGAAGAAACAGGGGGAAAAGTATGGAATACTACTAAACAAAAACAACTGATATAAAAACAGAAGAGAAGAACCAAATGAGACACAGACCTATCAGAAAATAATACATGATATGGCTATAAAAGACCCTCAAGTGTCAATAATTACCCTAAATGTAAATAGATTGAACTCACCAATAAAAAAACACAGAACAGCAGATTGAATAAAAAAGCAGAACCCAACCATATCTGCCTTCAAGAGATGCATTTAATCTGCAAGGACAAAAGTAGGCTCAAAGTGCAATGTTAGAATACAATTCTCTAAGCAAATAATACCTCCCAAAAAGTAAATCCATACTCATATCTGACAAAGCTGACTTCAAGACAACAAAGGTAACCAGAAACAAAGATGATCATGTCATAATGATAAAGGGGACATTGAATCAAGAAGACATAACACTTCTCAATATATATGCATTAAATCAGGAAGCACCAAATATATGACATTTACTAACTGATCTAAAGGAAACAATCAAAAATATATTTATACTTGGAGATCTCAATACACCATTAATGGCTCTAGATTAATCACCCAAACAGAAAATTAATAGAGAATATTGGCCTTAAATGACACACTAGACCAAATGGACATAACAGATATTTATAGGGCATTTCATTCTAGGACATCAGACAACACATTTTTCTCTAGTGTTCATGGAACATTCCCAAGAACAGACTGTATGTTAACTAACATAAACTAACATTAACAAATTCAGGTAGATTGAGATTACACCAAGCATGTTCTCTGACCAAAGTCATTAAAATTAGAATTCAACTTCAAAAAAAGAAGTAAAGAAACCCATAAAAATGTGGAAATTAATATGCTTCTCAAAAATGAATGGGTCAGAGAATAAAAGCAGAGATTAAAAGATATACACACACTAATGCAAATGACAATATAACATATCAAAATTTCTGGGATGCAGCAAAAGCAGTAATAAGAGGAAAGTTTGTATCGTTACAATCTTATATCAAAAAAAAAGAGAGATCCCAAATAAACAACTTAACATCACATCTTAATAAACTAGAAAAAGAAGAACAAAGGCAACCCAAAATCATCAGTGTTGTAGACTGCAAGTGGCAAAAAGCCTTTGTAAATTCGAGGCTTAGCAAAAGGCTAAGTTCTCCCCCCCCCCCACCTCCATATTGGCTATGATGCTGAGTATTTGCACTCACTTCATTTGCTCGCTTAAGTTGCTGAAAGCAATTTACATGCCCTTCCTCTCACTCTTTGTTTGTTCAGATGTTGGTTGATTTTACTTGTGCATGGTGGGGGGATTCCTGTTTTTGCCTCAGATGTGTAACTTTGTATCAAGGACTTCCTTGATTTGCATATGGCTATATAATAAAGCAAACTGGGGCTATGGGGCACTCAGATATTGCCATCAGCATTGAAGAGGCCTCCTGATCCCATCCTTTTTTCCTAATAAGTCTGTTTTCTTAATTCCACACCATTCTCCTTCAAGACCTGGAATTACAAGCTGTGCTGGTTCATGGCAAGTGGTCCCTGAACAGGAACTTGAGCACGAGAAAACTAAACTGAAGGCAGGTGATGAAACTCTCCAAATGTGCACAGTGAGGAAAGAAAGTTTTGGGGGAGATTATAATCAGGAGTAAAAAGTTATGGGACAATAAGGGTCAAAAGACCTTTTTGTAAAAAATAGTTTTGCAGCTAGAATGCTTTTTGCGATATGTTCAAGAAGTGTGCCCCTGGTTTCCGGAGGAGGGATTGGTTATTTCTGCTACAGGCAAGCAAGTAGGTAAAGTTCTGAGAGGGCAGTGATGTAAGAAGACTATGGTAGGAGAAATAAAAGTAACAATGTCTCTGGAAGTTGTTGCTATACTTTGTGGCTTGGGGGCTAAGGAACATAGGTTGCCTCTGGTTCTCTCTGGCTGCTTAGTCTGCCGCTCAGCTGAACTTGAGTTAGGGGAGAGATCTCAGCAAAGTCAACCTGAACTGCTGGTTACAGCAACTATAGAATTTTAGAATGGATAGGAGACTCAGGTATTAGGAAAGTTACAGCTTTTTCTGTTATGGTCTGATTTTCTTTAATGTTTTAACTACAATCTTCTGAACTATCATTTTGTTTCTTTCTTGTCTTTTTTTTTCTTTTATTTTTTTTCTGAAGCTGGAAATGGGGAGAGACAGTCAGACAGACTCCCGCATGCGCCCAACCGGAATCCACCCGGCATGCCCACCAGGGGCGACGCTCTGCCCACCAGGGGGCAATGCTCTGCCCCTCCGGGGCATCGCTCTGTTGCGACCAGAGCCACTCCAGTGCCTGGGGCAGAGGCCAAGGAGCCATCCCCAGCGCCCGGGCCATCTTTGCTCTAATGGAGCCTCGGCTGTGGGAGGGGAAGAGAGAGAGACAGAAAGGAAGAAGGGGGTGGGGGGTGGAGAAGAAAATGGGCGCTTCTCCTATGTGCCCTGGCTGGGAATCGAACCCGGGTCCCCCACACGCCAGGCTGACACTCTACCGCTGAGCTAACCGGCCAGGGCCTCATTTTGTTTCTTTCTTATTCTTTGCCTGGAAAGAGGGCAAAGGGGGTGCCTGTTTGGATGACTGCTAAACAGAAATCTCATATGGCCATCCTGAGATTTTTAGAGATTTCTGTTGAGTATTTATCCTTATTAAAATAACCCTATGTAAGAATAAGCAGGTCACATGTTAATCTCTAAAATCCCAGGTTTCACTCTTGATTTGTGTGATTGTATGTGAAGTTTTTGTTTAATGTCTAAATGTGTCTATTTTTGAGGCCTGAATTGAGTTTTTGCATGCAAAAATTGGAAATTCCAGCTCTAATATTGAAAAAATAAAGGGATTTTAGAACTTGAAAGGAGTGCTCATTTAAATTTAAATAGAATAAAATGTAGATCCTTAAGACTTACTAATTTGTTTAGTGCATTGTGATGTGTTCAGAGTTAGGAGCCAAATAGCAATTTAAATATTAGAATTAATCAAAGTTATATGTTATACTTGTGTTTTTTGTGCAAAAATTGTCTTGTTTATGTGTGAAGTTATACTCAGGTAGGCAAAACAAAAAAATTGAGCAAAATTAAGCAGGGCCCTAATAAGTCATTTCAAGAATTTGTCTCAAGCTGCTTCAGGCAGTTAGAAGAATAGTATAAGAATGCTAATTCTGCTTCTCAGGCCACATCCTGCAAAAGGGGCCCCAAGGAAATTGGTAATTTGACTCCTCTGACTGGATTGCCAGTTAATTTGTGGGGTAGAGATGTTTTGAAAAATATGGGAACATTGCTTGTCAGTCCTAATGGTTTAATCAGTACTCAAATGCTTGATGAGGGATTTTTTTTTTTAATAAATTTTTATTAATGGTAATGGGATGACATTAATAAATCAGGGTACATATATTCAAAGAAAACATGTCTAGGTTATTTTGTCATCAAATTATGTTGCAAACCCCTCGCCCAAAGTCAGATTGTCCTCTGTCACCCTCTATCTAGTTCTCTGTGCCCCTCCCCCTCCCCCTAACACTCTCCCTCCCTCCCTCCCATGTCCTCCCTCCCCCCCCACCCTTGGTAACCACCACACTCTTGTCCATGTCTCTTAGTCTCATTTTTATGTTCCACCAATGTATGGAATCATGTAGTTCTTGTTTTTTTCTGATTTACTTATTTCACTCCTTATAATGTTATCAAGATCCCACCATTTTGCTGTAAATGATCTGATGTCATCATTTCTTATGGCTGAGTAGTATTCCATAGTGTATATGTGCCACATCTTCTTTATCCAGTCTTCTATTGAAGGGCTTTTTGGTTGTTTCCATGTCTTGGCCACTGTGAACAGTGCTGCAATGAACATGGGACTGCATGTGTCTTCACGTATCAATGTTTCTGAGGTTTTGGGGTATATACCCAGTAGAGGGATTGCTGGGTCATAAGGTAGTTCTATTTGCAGTTTTTTGAGGAACCACCATACTTTCCTCCATAATGGTTGTACTACTTTACAGTCCCACCAACAGTGAATGAGGGTTCCTTTTTCTCCACAGCCTCTCCAACATTTGCTATTACCCGTCTTGTTGATAATAGCTAATCTAACAGGAGTGAGGTGGTATCTCATTGTAGTTTTGATTTGCATTTCTCTAATAACTAATGAAGCTGAGCATCTTTTCATATATCTGTTGGCCATTTGTATCTCTTCCTGGGAGAAGTGTCTGTTCATGTCCTCTTCCCATTTTTTTATTGGATTGATTGTTTGTTTGTTGTTGAGTTTTATGAGTTCTTTGTAAATTTTGGATATTAGGCCCTTATCTGAGCTGTCGTTTGAAAATATCAGTTCCCATATAGTTGGCTGTCTGTTTATTTTGATATCAGTTTCTCTTGCTGAGCAAAAACTTTTAATTCTGATGTAGTCCCATTCATTTATCTTTGCCTTCACTTCTCTTGCCATTGGAGTCAAGTTCATAAAATGTTCTTTAAAACCCAGGTCCATGATTTTAGTACCTATGTCTTCTTCTATGTACTTTATTGTTTCAGGTCTTATATTTAGGTCTTTGATCCATTTTGAATTAATTTTAGTACACAGGGACAGGCTATAGTTGAGTTTCATTCTTTTGCATGTGGCTTTCCAGTTTTCCCAACACCATTTGTTGAAGAGGCTTTCTTTTCTCCATTGTGTGTTGTTGGCCCCTTTATCAAAGATTATTTGACCATATATATGTGGTTTTATTTCTGGGCTTTCTATTCTGTTCCATTGGTCTGAGTGTCTATTTTTTTGCCAATACCATGCTGTTTTGATTATCGTGGCCCTATAATATAGTTTAAAGTCAGGTATTGTAATGCCCCCAGCTCCATTCTTTTTCCTTAGGATTGTTTTGGCTATTCGGGGTTTTTTATAGTTCCATATAAATCTGATGATTTTTTGTTCCATTTCTTTAAAAAATCTCATAGGGATTTTGATGGGAATTGCATTAAATTTGTATATTGCTTTGGGTAATATGGCCATTTTGATTATATTTATTCTTCCTATCCAAGAACAAGGAATATTTTTCCATCTCATTGTATCTTTTTCGATTTCCCTTAACAATGCTTTGTAATTTTCATTATATAGGTCCTTTACGTTCTTTGTTATGTTTATTCCTAGGTATTTTATTTTTTTTGTTGCAATCGTGAAGGGCATTATTTTTTTGAGTTCGTTTTCTAATATTTCATTGTTGGCATATAGAAAGGCTATGGACTTTTGTATGTTAATTTTGTATCCTGCGACCTTACTGTATTGGTTTATTGTTTCTAATAATCTTTTTGTGGAGTCCTTCGGGTTTTCGATGTATAGGATCATATCATCAGCAAAAAGTGATAGCTTTACTTCTTCTTTTCCGATATGGATGCCTTTTATTTCTTTGTCTTGTCTGATTGCTCTGGCCAGAACTTCTAGCACCACGTTGAATAAGAGTGGAGAGAGTGGACAACCCTGTCTTGTTCCTGATTTAAGGTAGAAAGTCCTCAGTTTTATGCCGTTTAATAGGATGTTGGCTGATGGTTTATCATATATGGCCTTTATCATGTTGAGATATTTTCCTTCTATACCCATTTTGTTGAGAGTCTTAAACATAAAATTGTGTTGTATTTTATCAAAAGCCTCTTCTGCATCTATTGATAAGATCATGTGGTTTTTGTTCTTTGTTTTGTTGATATGGTGTATTACGTTAACCGTTTTGTGTATGTTGAACCATCCTTGAGATTCTGGGATGAATCCCACTTGATCATGATGTATTATTTTTTTAATATGTTGTTGTATTCGGTTTGCCAGTATTTTGTTTAGTATTTTAGCATCTGTATTCATTAGAGATATTGGTCTGTAGTTTTCTTTCTTTGTGCCATCCTTGCCAGGTTTTGGTATGAGGGTTATGTTGGCCTCATAAAATGTGTTTGGAAGTATTGCTTCTTCTTCAATTTTTTGGAAGACTTTGAGTAGAATAGGAACCAAGTCTTCTTTGAATGTTTGATAGAATTCACTAGTATAACCGTCTGGGCCTGGACTTTTATTTTTGGGGAGATTTTTAATAGTTTTTTCTATTTCCTCCCTGCTGATTGGTCTGTTTAGGCTTTCTGCTTCTTCATGACTCAGTCTAGGAAGGTTGTATTGTTCTAGGAATTTATCCATTTCTTCTAGATTGTTGTATTTGGTGGCATATAATTTTTCATAGTATTCTACAATAATTCTTTGTATTTCTATGATGTCTGTGGTGATCTCTCCTCTTTCATTTTGGATTTTATTTATTTGAGTCCTGTGTCTTTTTTCCTTGGTGAGTCTTGCCAAGGGTTTGTCAATTTTGTTGATCTTTTCAAAGAACCAGCTCCTTGTTTTATTGATTTTTTCTATAGTTTTTCTGTTCTCTATTTCATTTATTTCTGCTCTGATTTTTATTATCTCCTTTCTTCGGCTGGTTTTGGGTTGTCTTTGTTCTTCTTTTTCTAGTTCCTTAAGGTGTGAAGTTAAGTGGTTTACTTCAGCTCTCTCTTGTTTGTTCATATAGGCCTGAAGTGATATGAACTTCCCTCTTATTACTGCTTTTGCTGCATCCCAGAGATTCTGATATGTCGTATTTTTATTTTCATTTGTCTTTATATATCTTTTGATTTCTGCGCTTATTTCTTCTTTGACCCATTCATTTTTTAGAAGTATGTTGTTTAGTTTCCACATTTTTGTGGGTTTTTCCCCCTCTTTTTTGCAGTTGAATTCTAGTTTCAAGGCTTTATGATCAGAAAATATGCTTGGTACAATTTCAATTTTTCTAAATTTGCTGATATTGTCTTTGTGGCCTAACATATGGTCAATTCTTGAGAATGTTCCATGTACACTAGAGAAAAATGTATACTCTGTTGCTTTGGGATGAAGTGTCCTGTAGATGTCTATCATATCCAGGTGTTCTAGTATTTCGTTTAAGGCCACTATATCTTTATTGATTCTCTGTTTGGATGACCGATCTAGAGCCGTCAGCGGTGTATTGAGGTCTCCAAGTATGATTGTATTTTTGTTAGTTTTTGTTTTAAGGTCAATAAGTAGCTGTCTTATATATTTTGGTGCTCCTTGGTTTGGTGCATATATATTAAGGATTGTTATGTCTTCTTGATTCAACTTCCCCTTAATCATTATGAAATGACCATTTTTGTCTCTGAATACTTTTTCTGTCTTGTAGTCAGCATTATTAGATATGAGTATTGCTACACCTGCTTTTTTTTGGGTGTTGTTTGCTTGGAGTATTGTTTTCCAGCCTTTCACTTTGAATTTGTTTTTATCCTTGTTGCTTAGATGTGTTTCTTGTAGGCAGCATATAGTTGGATTTTCTTTTTTAATCCATTCTGCTACTCTGTGTCTTTTTATTGGTAAGTTTAATCCATTTACATTTAGTGTAATTATTGACACTTGTGGGTTCCCTACTGCCATTTTATAAATTGCTTTCTGTTAGTTTTGTATCTAGTTTGATTCTTCTCTTTTGTTTTTCTATCATTTGTTTTTGTTTGTTTGTGTTCCATACTTCTTTCCTCTGTTGCTACCTTTTTTAAGTCAAGTGTTTTTGTGGTGGTTTTTTTAAGGGTGGTTACCATTAAGTAATGAAAAGGGTACCTACCATATTCATTGTAGTACCCTATCTTATAAGTATTTCTGCACTTCATCATCCTTTGCTACTGTTAATCTCCATCCTCTCCCCCCTTTTTTTCCTTTGTTGTCACAGTTTAAGTTTGGTTTTATTGTGTTCTTGGTGGAGCTGTTACTTGTGGTGTTGTTTTCTTTTGTTGTTTGAATCTGGTTGGAAAACCCCCCTTAGTATTTCCTGGAGTGGGGGCTTTCTGTTGATAAATTCTCTCATCTTTTCTGTATCTGTGAATGTTTTTATTTCTCCTTCATACTTGAAGGATAGCTTTGATGGGTATAGTATTCTTGGCTGAAAGTTCCTCTCTTTCAGGGCTTTAAATATTGGGGTCCACTCTCTTCTAGCTTGTAGAGTTTCTGCTGAGAAATCTGATGATAATCTAATAGGCCTTCCTTTATATGTTGTACTCTTCTTTTCCCTGGCTGCCTTGAGAATTTTTTCTTTGTCATTGGTTTGTGTCATCTTTATTATGATGTGCCTTGGAGTGGGTTTGTTGGGGTTAAGAAAACTTGGTGTTCTGTTTGCTTCTTGAATTTGAGGCTTTAGTTCCTTCCACAGGCTTGGGAAGTTCTCGTCTATTATTTGTTTGAGTATATTCTCCATTCCATTTTCTTTCTCTTCTCCCTCTGATATACCTATTATTCTTATGTTATTCTTTCTGATGGAGTCAGACAATTCCTGTAGGGCTTTCTCATTTTTTATTATTTTTGAGTCTCTTTCTTCTTCTCTCTGTTGTGCCTCAAGTTGTTTGTCTTCTATTTCACTAATCCTATCTTCAATCTGGGCTGTTCTGTTAGCTAAGCTTGTTACCTCGTTTTTCAGCTCGTGAATTGAGTTTTTTTTTTTTTTTCTCATTTTTCTGAAGCTGGAAACAGGGAGAGACAGTCAGACAGACTCCCGCATGCACCCGATCGGGATCCACCCGGCACGCCCACCAGGGGCGATGCTCTGCCCACCAGGGGGCGATGCTCTGCCCATCCTGGGCATCGCCATGTTGCGACCAGAGCCACTCTAGCGCCTGGGGCAGAGGCCACAGAGCCATCCCCAGTGCCCGGGCCATTTTTGCTCCAATGGAGCCTTGGCTGCGGGAGGGGAAGAGAGAGACAGAGAGGAAAGCGCGGCGGAGGGGTGGAGAAGCAAATGGGTGCTTCTCCTGTGTGCCCTGACCGGGAATCGAACCCGGGTCCTCCGCACGCTAGGCCGACGCTCTACCGCTGAGCCAACCGGCCAGGGCGTGAATTGAGTTTTTCATTTCTGTTTGATTTGTTTTTATAGTTTCAATTTCCTTGGTAATATATTCTTTGTGTTCATTGAGTTGTTTTCTGATCTCCATATATTGCCTTTCTGTGTTTTCTTGTATATCTCTGAGTATTTTTAAGATTTCTATTTTAAATTCTCTGTCATTTAGCTCCAAGGCTTCCAATATGTTAAGTCTTTTCTCCATAGATTTTTCCACATCTATTTGTGTTACCTCTCTTTCTTTTGTATCCATAATATTCGATTTCCTCTTTCTTATCGGCATCTGAGGGTGGTCTTATTGATAGCACTAATTAGAATTAATAAAGAGTAAAAAGAAAAAAAAAAGGGTAAAACACCCCACACAAAAAAAACAGTAATAATTTATTATTTCCACCTTTTTTTCTCTCTTCTCTTTCCCTCCTCTCCCCTCCTCAGGGAAATATTGTGCCTATAATGGAGGGCCTGATTTGGGTTGAAGAGTTCAAGGGGCAAAAAAATGGGAGTAGGGACCTACTAAATGCAAAAAAAAAAAAAAAAAAAAAAGGAAGAAAATCTTAGACAAGCATAAGATGATTTGCTTGTAAGTGATGGTCAACTAAGAGATATAATGAGAGGGATAAGAGGGAATCAGAAAAAAGGACCAAAAAAGAATAATAAAGAAGAAAAAATAAAAATAATAAGTAAAAATCTGTTGCATTAAGTGGAGCGAAGACTAAATACAATGGAGACCTTGGGTTGGGAGGACCCAAAATGCCACAAAAATAAACAAACAAGAGAAAAAATAAAAATAAAAACAAAAGCAAAAAAGAGAAATAAAGCCAAAAAAAAGCCTTGAGTCCCAAATTAACTAATTTGTTCGTGATTGAGGATTATATGGGAGGAAAGTAAAATGAGAAAAGAAAAAACGAATAGAAAGGAAAAAATAAGAAAAAGAGAAAAACGAAGGAAGAAATAAAATAGGAAGAGAAAAAAACAAAATAAAGCAAGACAAAAAAAAAAAAACAAAAGAGGAGAGAGTGAGAGTTAAGTGTTTTGGAGTATAACCTTAAAGGAGGGTGAGGATGAAGAAGAAAAATAAAATGCAACACTCATGGGTAGTGTAGTTCAAGAAAGGGGAAGCATAAGATGGGCAGAGAATAGAAGGACCGAGGTGGAGGAAATAAAGGCAAAAAGATAGAACAAACAAACAACAACAACAACAAAAAAAAATTAGTGGATCAAGTTGTAAAGTCTGTGGGTTTTTTCTTGATTTTGAGAGGTTAACTTCTTCCTTTTTCTTTTCTCTCCCTCTTCCTAGTCGGTGACTCTGTACCCCAGGCTCTGCCCCTGTGTCACTCTTAGGTAGGGATTTGCAGTTGATGGGATTCTATGGCAATGTCATATAATTGGCTTTAGTCTTGCTGGAAGTAAAGGCTTGTTGGCGTTTGCAGGGTCCAACGATGAGAGAGTTTGCTTTCCTGGATTCTCTCTCCTAGTTCCCCCTTTCTGAATTAGCAGCCTGGTGATCCAGCTATAAGGCTGCAACTGCTTCTGCCTGGGGAGTAAGAGGCTCAAAGAGCTGGGAAATCCCCACTCTATCCCCACTCAGTGCAAGGCTTTGGGAAAGGCTCTGACAGTCAGGGCCTCCAGTGTAATCAGGCGGGGGTGGGAGTCAATTGTTGTCAAGGTGACTGTTCAGTGCCTATCATTTAGTTGGACCTCTCAACCCAGGCTTTCCACACTTTGTAGCCTGTTTTTGCAGGGAAGAAGAGGCACTAGTCTCTGCTTACGACTAGTGTAGTATAGACCTTATTATCTGCCAAGTCCTTCTTGTTAGCATTTATCCCTGAATATGGAGGCTCTATCAATCAGAAGTTGCCCCCGCCCCTTTAGCGAGAGGCACTAAAAAATATCACGCCTCTTGTCTTGGATCGCTGAACTGAGAGAGATCTTATCAATTAGAACCGAGGGTGTGCAGATTTTATGGGTTAAGCTAATTTCAGTGATTGGGTCGCAGCTGTGCTTCCGAAGGTATTTTAGGCTGCCTGCACGCGCCCCTCCCTCAACGCTTGATTGTTAGCTTGAATGGCTGGGTGAGGTGCCCCGCCCATGGAGAGAATCTCCCAATCCTCTCCCACTCGCCCCGCCGCTGGCGGCTGGACCACACCAGGCGCAGGATAATGGAGCCCCCTGGGTGTGTGGGCCAGCAGGGTGCCCTGGGCGTGTGGAATGCCCAAGGCACGCGCGTGAATGGGGCGCTCCGGGCACCGGTGGCCGGCGACCCCCACTCGCAGTGTGCGGGCCGCTGGGAACGTCAGCAGTGCTCAACCGGACCGGGCGCGCGCGGCTGCTCGCGGGGGCTCGCGGTGGCTCGCGGTGGCGGCCGCTCGCGGCAGCTCGTGGTTCCCAAGTACATGGGCTGACTCACCGCAGGCGCACTCCCTCGCGGCTTGAATGAGCGTCGCTGCGGTAGCTTCCTCCACACCCTCGTCTCTCAGATTCAAGTGATAACAGTCCTTTTGCTTTCAGTTTGTGTGGAACTCCGGAATGCTCCGAGGATAAATTTTTCTGTTTCTAGTTGATAAATTTGTTGTGATTTAGGGGAGAGCTGTCGGACGCGCTTCTCACGGCGCCATTTCCATGACGTCACTTTGATCAGGGATTTTTGCCCACTAAGGGACTAGGGAAAGCACAGCGGGAAATTCTCACCCTCATAGAAGTGGCACCCAATACCAGAAGGTGTAGATTAGAATATCAAAATTTAGCATAGGGGCCTTGGTAGCTCCTGTTACCCCAGTAATGCATTGTGCAGACCCAATTACCTGTAAATCAGATAATCCTGTATGGGTAGACCAATGGCCCCTTTCTCAGGAGAAACTTAAGGCAGCAGCTTGACTGGTACAAAAGCAGTTACAGCTTGGGCACATTGAACCTTCTAATAATAGCCCATGGAATATGCCTATATTTGTTATTAAAAAGAAATAAGGAAACTGGAGGCTATTACAAAATTTGAGAGCAATAAATAAGACTATGGAAATTATGAGTCCTCTCCAGCTAGGACTCCCTTCTTGTACTGCCATTCTATGGAATTTTCACCTTGTAATTATTGACTTGAAGGATTGCTTTTTTCTATTCCTTTAAGCCCTCATGATCATAAGCATTTTGCATTCAGTGTTCCTTTGCTTAATTTCCAGGCTCCAATGAAGTGATACCAGTGGAGAGTTTTGCCTCAAGATATGGCTAACAGTCCTACCTTGTGCCAAAAATACATTTCTCAAGCTATCTCTCCAGTACAAAGGCAGCACCCTAAGGCATACATAATTTATTATATGGATGATATTCTTATTGCTCATCCAGATAAAGACACTGTGTTGACCATTTTGCAACAACTAGAATATTCTTTGAAAGAATCAGGACTTTACATAGCTCCTGAAAAGGTACAGCAATCTTTACCTTTCTCTTATTTAGGACAAATTATTGAGGAACAACAAATTCATCCACAAAAATTAGAAATCAGGACAGATCATTCGCAAACTTTAAACAATTTCCAGAAATTATTAGGAGACATTAATTGGCTTAGACCTTCCTTGAAATTAACTACCAGGAAACTGAAGCCACTTTTTGATATTCTTAGAGGCTTGGCTGAACCAGCTTCTCAGCTACTTACAGCTGTGGGACAGCAAGCTTTAAAGCTTGTAGAAAAGCCTTGCAACAAGCACAGGTAAAATGCATAAATCCAGAAGAATCAATTGGCCGTACTAATTTTTCCCTCGAGTTACACTCTAACAGGATTATTGTGGCAAGCTTCAGGTCCTATTGAATGAATTTATTTAGCTGTTACTCCTAAGAAAGTTTTATCTCCATATTTTGATCTTGTTAACTCCTTGATTATCAAGAGGCATAGGCAACTTTTACAGCTTATAGATTTTGAGCCTCAAATTTTTGCTGTTTCTTTTTCAAAGGATCAACAATGGCTCTGGGAAACTTTCACTAAATGGCAAATTACTTTTGCAAATTTTACAGGCCAAATTAATTCTCATACTCAGCTAATAAAATAGTTCAATTTTCATTAATTACTACATTTATCTTTCCTTAGACAACTGTTAATGAGACCATTCCTGAAAGACCTATAGTCTTTACTGATTAGTCCTGCTCAGGAATAGCAGGCTTAATAATTGATAGACAAGTTTATACTGAAACAATTGCCTTAAAATCCACTCAAAGAGTAGAATTTTATGCCATTATTATGGCTTTTCAGCATTTGCCATGTTCCTTTTTTAGTCTGTATACAGACAGCAAATATTTACTTATGGTTGTTTCCACTATAGAGACTGCTGTTTTAGGAAAAACTGCTGATGAGGAACTATTTCAGCAACTTCTCCTTCTTTAAAGACTTGTATGTCAACATAGAGCTCCATGTTTTATAGGACATGTTCGACCTCACTCCATGCTCCCTGGAGATTAAGCACAAGGGAGTGCCCTTGTTGATCAAGCTACCCCCCAAAATATTATTGGAGCAACCATGACAGATCAAGCAATTCAGTCTCATACTATTCATCACCAGAATGCTGCAGCCCTGTGTAAACAGTTTCAACTTTCTCGAGAAGCAGCACGGCAGATTGTTAAATCCTGTCCAAGGTGTCCTATACTGCAATCTGTCTCTTCACTTGGAGTTAACCTTCAAAGACTCCTACCAGGATAACTTTGGAAAATGGATGTTACTCATATATCTTCATTTGGCAAACAGTCCTTTGTTCTCATTACAGTGGATACTTATTCTGGATTTATAGTAACCTCTGCCAGAACAGGAGAGGCTGCTAAGCATGTTATAGCTCATTGTCTGTATGCATTTTCTATTATTGGACTTCCTAAACTGATTAAAACTGACAATACTCCTACTTATGAAGGAAAAGCATTTACTATATTTTGAATTATGTGTATTTCTTATAATCTTTAAAGTCAAGGTATTATTAAAGTGTATCCAGCAAATATTTAAGGACAATTTTAAAAAAATATAAAAGGGGGATTCATATCCTGGAACTCCTGCAAATCTACCTTATCATGCTTTTTACTTTAAAAAAAATTATTTTGAATGTTGATTTGCAGGAGCTCCCAAACCTCTTTACTTGCAAATGTCTACCCTCTTTTATTTGATCCAGCTAATAACACTGTTTTGCCTTTTTCCAAATAACTCTAGATATATAGGCAGATAAGGACCTTCAAACCCCTCAGTGAGATCTTATGAGCAAGGCTTTTAAGATCTATAATGACTAAGAGGCAGACAAAGCCCAAAAGAGATCAGGTAAAATACCAGCTCTTGGCATACACCCTTAAAGGCTCCAATGCCCCGAAGAGGCCTCATAGGACTCCATCTGGGCCCTGCTTTAATAGTGGAAAGGAAGGTCATTGAGCTAAAGCCTGCCAGGCTTCTTGGCCATGCCTTTGCTGTGGGAAAAAGGGACACTGGAAGATAGGTTGTCCCCTTGGGGAGGGTTCAGTCTCTTCTAGCCCTTCTCCAGACACCTGTGACCTACCCTTGCCCCGCCTGCTGGCACTTGCCTCTGAAGGCTAAAGGTGCCCAGGGCCATTGGCCCCATCTCACATCACTGTGGATGAGCCTAGGGTAGTTCTTCAAGTAGCAGGTAAACTGATCTCATTTCTAATGGACACAAGAACCACTTACTATGTCTTGCCTGAGTATTCAGGTTTCTATTCATCCTTCTAAGATCTCTGTTGTGGGTGTTGATAGTCCTATTTTCTGCTGCTTTGTTTATCTTCTTTATTCCTCTTGCCTTAATGCCCCATGCCTATTTTAGGCTGGGACCTGTTCCTAATTTAGACATATTTACCTCTGCCACCCAGCATAGTGTATCCCAGGGTTCTCTTCACCATGCCATGCTTGCAGAGCTCCAGGAAAAAGCAACCTGGTCTCATATCTCCAGGCTGAGGAGAATAGAAGCTACATCTCCACACATGCCTGAAGATGGCTTTTCCAGTCTACCTGAATCATTACCAGCTAGAAGCAGCAGTCATTGGGACTTGGACTCTAGCTGCAAAGTGTAGAAATGTTACAAAATTGTAGTGCCATGTGGACTTTTCCTGGATGTATTTCCTGAAATCCTGCTCCCTGTGACAGTTCTTAATGGTCTTAATGGACTGAACGACTGAACTGGGGTTGGATTGCAATAGCAGGGAATGCGGAATGATGATGTGTCAGCATGGACTTGGTGAATATGTTAAGAACATTCAAAACAGCAAGGCCTCTTTTATAGATTCTTCTGTATTGGCTAAAAGTTTGCTTGATAATCAAAAAGGCTTTATCCCTTTAATTTATTAGAATACTTGTTTGGGTATCTGTTAGCATTGGCTATACTAATTTTGTGTTTATTCTGCATTTTTTCAGTCTGCCTCCAAATTAGAATCTGGAAAACTAGGAAATCAGATGAGTGCAAATCTCAGCACACAAATTAAAAATATAAAAGAAAAGGAGAAGCCTGACCAGGCGGTGGCACAGTGGATAGACTGTTGGACTGGGATGCGGAAGACCCAGCTTTGAGACCCCGAGGTCACCAGCTTGAGAGCAGGCTCATCAGGTTTGAGCAAAGCTCACCAGCTTGGACCCAAGGTCACTGGCTTGAGCAAGGTGTTACTTGTTCTGCTGTAGCCCCATGGTCAAGGCATATATGAAAAAGCAATCAATGAACAACTGAGGTGTCACAACAAAAAGCTAATATTTGATGCTTCTCATTTCTCTCCAGTCTTGCCTGTTTGTCCCTATCTAGCCCTCTCTCTGACTCTCTCTCTCTCTCTGTCTCTGTAAAAAAAAAAGAGAAAGAAAAGGAGGATATGTTGTAGACTGCAAGTGGCAAAAAGTCTTTGTAAATTTGAGGCTTAGCAAAAGGCTAAGTTCTCCTCCCACCACCTCCATATTGGCTATGATGCTGAGAATTTGCACCCACTTCACTTACTTGCTTAAGTTGCTGAAAGCAATTTACATGCCCTTCCTCTCACTCTTTGTTTGTTCAGATGTTGGTTGATTTTGCTTGTGCATGGTAGGTGGACTCCTGTTTATGCCTTGGGAGAGTTCCTGTTTTTGCCTCAGATATGTAACTTTGTATAAAGAACTTCCTTGATTTGCATATGGCTATATAATAAAGCAAACTAGGGTTATGGGGCACTTAGATATTGCCATTAGCATTGAAGAGGCCTCCTGATCTTATCCTTTTCTTAATAAGTCTGTTTTCTTAATTCCACACCGTTCTCCCTCAAGACCCAGAATTATGAGCTGTGCTGGTTCGCGGCACATCGGAGGAAAGAAATAGTAAAAATTAGAGCAGAAATAAATGAAATAGAGAACAGAAAAACTATTAAAAAATTAATAAAACAAAGAGTTGGTTCTTTGAAAAAACCAATAAAATCGATAAACCCCTGGCTAACCTCTCTAAGGAAAGAAGAGGAAAAACTCATATAAACAAAACCCAAAATGAAAAAGAAAAAATACCTCTGATATAGACATACAAAAGATTATTGTAGAATACTATAAAAAAATTATATGGCACTAAATTCAAAAATTTTTAAAAAATGGATAAATTTCTAGAACTATACAATCTTCCTAGACTGAGTCACCAGAAAATATAAAACCTAAATAGTCTCATAAGCAAGAAGTAAATAGAAACAACTATTAAAAACTTCCCCCCAAATTAAAGCCTAGTGCTAGATGGCTACAATAGTAAATTCTGCCAAACTTTCATAGAAGAGTTGATTCCTATTCTTCTTTTTTTAAATTTTTTATAATCATTATTAATTTTAATGGGGTGACATTGATAAATCAGGGTACATATGTTCAGGGAAAATATCTCCAGGTTATTTTGACATTTGATTATGTTGCTTACCTATCACCCAAAGTCAAATTGTTTTCCGTTACCTTCTATCTTGTTTTCCTTGTGCCCCAACCCCCACCCCCATAATCACCACTCTCTTGTCCATGTCTCATTTTTATGTCCCACCTATGTATGGAATCATATAGTTCTTAGTTTTTTCTGATTTACTTATTTCACTCAGTATAATGTTATCAAGGTCCATTTATGTTGTTGTAAATGATCCGATGTCATCATTTCTTATGGCTGAGTAGTACCCAATAGTATATATGTATCAAAGCTTTTTAATCCACTCGTCCACTGACGGACGCTTGGGCTGTTTCCAGATCTTCACTATTATGAATAATACTGCCATAAACATGGGGGTGCATTTCTCCTTTTAAAACAATCCTATGGTGTTCTTGGGGTATATTCCTAAAAGTGGGATAGGTGGGTCAAAAGGCAGTTCCATTTTTAATTTTTTGAGGAATCTCCATACTGTTTTTCATAATGGCTGCACCAGTCTGCATTCCCATCAGCAGTGCAGGAGGGTTCCCTTTTCTCCACCTCCTCGCCAGCTCTTATTCTGTGTTGTTTTGTTGATAAGCGCCATTCTGACTATTGTGAGGTGATAACTCATTGTCGTTTTAATTTGCATTTCTCTAATGATTAGTGATGCTGAGCATTTTTTCATATGCCTATTGGCCATCTGTATGTCCTCTTTGGAGAAGTGTCTATTTATTTCTTTTGCCCATTTTTTGATTGGATTGTTTGTCTTCCTGGTGTTGAGTCTTACAAGTTCTTTATAAATTTTAGTTATTAACCCCTTATCAAATGTATTGTCGAATATGTTCTCCCATTGTGTAGTTTGTCTTTTTATTCTGTTCTTATTGTCTTTAGCTGTACAAAAGCTTTTTAGTTTGATATAGTCCCATTTGTTTATCCTGTCTTTTATTTCACTTGCCCATGAGATAAATCAGCAAATATACTGCTGCGATAGATAAATCAGCAAACATAGCTTACTGCCTATGTTTTCTTCTAAGATGCTTATGGTTTTACGGCTTACATTTAAGTCTTTTATCCATTCTGAGTTTATTTTTTGTGAATGGTGTAAGGTGGTGGTATAGTTTCATTTTTTCACAAGTAGATGTCCAATTTTCCCAACACCATTTGTTGAAGAGGCTGTCTTTACTCCAATGTATGCTCTTACCTCCTTTGTCCAATATCAGTTGTCCATAAAGGTGTGGGTTTATTTCTGGCTTCTCTGTTCTGTTCCATTGATCTATGCCTGTTCCTATGCCAGTACCAGGCTGTTTTGAGTACAATGGCCTTGTAGTGTAACTTGATATTAGGAAGTGTGATACCTCTCACTTCATTCTTCCGTTTCAAGATTGCTGAGGCTATTCGTGTTCTTTTTTGGTTCCATATAAATTTTTGGAATATGTGTTCTTTATCTTTGAAGTATGTCATTGGTATTTTAATTGGTATTGCATTGAACTTATAAATTGTTTTGGGTAATATAGACATTTTAATGATGTTTATAATTCATCTCCATGAACATGGTATATGCTTCCACTTGCTTGTATCTTCCTTGATTTCTTTTATCAAGGTTTTATAATTTTCTGAGTACAAGTCTTTAATCTCCTTGTTTAAATTTACTTCTAGGTACTTTATTTTTTTTGGTTACAGTAGTGAAGGGGATTGATTCCTTTTTTTTCTGATAGTTCATTGTAGGTGTATAAGAATGCCTCTGATTTCTGAGTCTTAATTTTATATACTGCCACCTTGCTGAATTCATTTATCAGGTCCAGTAGTTTTTTGACTGAGACATTAGGGTTTTCTATATACAATATCATATCATCTGCAAAAAATCATAGTTTTATTTCTTCTTTTCCAACTTGGATGCCTTTTATTTTTTCTTCTTGTCTGTTAGGACTTCCAGAACTATGTTGAATAAGAGTGGTGAAATAGGGCACCCCTGCCTTGATTCTGATCTTAAGGGAATTACTTTTAATTTTTGCCCTTTGAGAATGATGTTGGCTGTGGGTTTGTCATAGATAGCCTTTATCATGCTGAGGTATGTTTCCTCTATTCCCTCTTTGCTGACAGTATTGATCATGAATGGGTGCTTAATATTATCAGATGCTTTTTCTGCATTCATTAAAATTATCACGTGTTTTTTCTCCTTCTTTTTGTTTATGTGATGAATCACTTTGATTGATTTGCGAATATTGTACCAGCCTTACCTCCCCAGAATAAATCCAACCTGATCATGATGTATGATTTTCTTAATATATTGTTGGATCCAGTTTGCTAATATTTTGTTGAGGATTTTAGCACCTAAATTCATCAGGGATATTGGCCTATAATTTTCTTTCTTTGTGTTATCTTTGCCCAATTTTGGAATCAGAATATGCTTGCCTCATAAAAGGAACTTGGAAGTCTTCCTTCCTCTTGAATATTTTGAAATAGTTTAAGAAGTATAGGAGTTAGTTCTTCTTTGAATATTTGGTGGAATTCACTTGTGAAGCCATCAGGCCCATGAATTTTCTTTGTTGGGAGTTTTTTGAAAACTGTTTCAATCTCATTGTTTAATCGGTCTGTTTAGGTTTTCTGATTCTTTCATATTAATTTTTGGAAAATTATATGTTTCAAGGAATTTGTCTGTTTCATCTAGGTTGTCTAATATTTTGGCATACAGTTCTTCATAGCATTTTCTTACAATATTTTGTATTTCTGTTGTGTCAGTTGTTATTTCTCCACTCTCTTTTCTAATTTTATTTATTTGTCTTCTCTCTTTTTTTCTTGGTGAGTCTGGTTAAAGGCTCATCAATCTTGTTTACCTTTTCAAAGAACCAGTTCCCGGTTTCATTGATCCTCTGTATTGTTTCTTTAGCCTCTATGTCATTTATTTCTGCTCTGATCTTTTTTATTTCCTTCTTTCTATTACCTCTTGGCTTTACTTTCTGTTCCTTTTCTAGTTCTTTTAGATGTAGGGTCAAGTTGTTTATTTAAGCTTTTTTTTAGCTTCTTAAGGTATGCCTGTAATGCTATGAACTTCCCTCTCAGGATGGCTTTTGTTGTATCCCATGAATTTTGAGTTGATGTATACTCATTATCATTTGTTTCTAGGAATTTTTTTTTATTTCTTCTTTAATCTCATTGTTAACCCATTTGTTATTTAAT
Organism: Saccopteryx bilineata; assembly: GCF_036850765.1. Taxonomy (NCBI): domain Eukaryota; kingdom Metazoa; phylum Chordata; class Mammalia; order Chiroptera; family Emballonuridae; genus Saccopteryx; species Saccopteryx bilineata. The sequence continues at coordinate 122,742,764 of NC_089491.1, read as the reverse complement.
AGCATGCTATTTAGTTTCCATGTGTTTGAGTATTTTTCAGTTTTTCTGTTGTTGATTTTTTGTTTTATGCCATTGTGGTCTGAGACAATGCTTGATATGATTTCAATCTTCTTAAATTTGTTGAGACTGCTTTTATGCCCTAACATGTTGTCTATCCTTGAGAATGTGCCATGAGCATTTGAAAAAAATGTATATTCTGCTGTATTAGGGTGAAAGGTTCTAAAGATATTTATTAAATCCAGTTGATCTAATGTGTCCTTTAAGTCTGTTGTTTCTTTAATTTTCTTTCTTGAAGATCTATCTAGTGATATTAGTGGGATATTGAAATCTCCTACTATTATAGTATTGCTGTTGATATCACCCTTTATATTCATCAAAGGCTGCTTTATATATTTAGGTGCTAGTATATTAGTTGTGCAGATATTTATAATGGTTATATCTTTCTGTAGGATTGTTCCCATTATCATTATGTAGTGACCTTCCATATCTCTTACTATAGCCTTTGTTTTAAAGTCCATTTTGTCTGATATAAGTATTGCTAACCCAGCTTTTTTTTCATTTTCATCTGCATGAAATATTTTTTTCTATCCTTTTACCTTCAGTCTATGTGCATCTTTTGTTTTAAGGTGTTTCTCTTATAGACAGCATATGTATGAGTCCTGTTTTCTTATCCATGCAGCTACCCTATGTCTTTTGATTGGATCATTTAATCTATTTACATTTAAGGTTATTATTGATATGTAATTGTTTATTGCCATTTTATTCTTTAAAGCTGTATTCCTCTTTTGCTACATTTTTTTCCGCATTTGATCTGTTTACAACAGGCCCCTTAGCATTTCTTGCAGCATTGGTTTTGTTGTAGTGAATTCCTTGAGTTTCTTTTTTGTCTGGGAAGCTTTTTATTTCTCCTTCAATTTTAAATGTTAGCCTTGCTGGATAAAGTAGTCTTGGTTGTAGGTTCTTGTTCTGCATTACTTTGAATATTTCTTGCCATTCCCTTCTGGCCTCAAGTGTTTCTGTTGAGAAGTTGGATGTCATACTTATAGGGGCTCCTTTGTAGGTGACAGCCTTTTTTCTCTGGCAGCTTTTAATATTTTCTCTTTATCACTTAGCTTTGGTATTTTAATTATGATGTGTCCTCATGTACAAGAGATGTCTTTGGGTTTCTTTTTAATGGAGTTCTCTGTGCTTCTTCTTTTTTTTTTTTTTTTTTTTGTATTTTTCTGAAGCTGGAAATGGGGAGGCAGTCAGACAAACTCCCACATGCACCCGACCGGGATCCACCCAGCATGCCCACCAGGGGGCGATGCTCTGCCCATCCAGGGTGTCGCTTTGTTGCAACCAGAGCCCTCTAGCACCTGGGGCAGAGAACAAGGAGCCACCCCAGCGCCAGGGCCATCTTTTGCTCCAATGGAGCCTTGGCTGTGAGAGGGAAAGAGAGAGACAGAGAGGAAGGAGAAGGGGAAGGGCGGAGAAGCAGATGGGCGCCTCTCCTGTGTGCCCTGCCTGGGAATCGAACCCGGGACTTCTGCTCTGTGATTCTAGAACTTGTGTTTTTTCTGTACTACTTTATAGAAGTTTTCAGCTGTGATATGATTGAACAAAGTCTCTGTCCCTTGTTCTTTCTCTTCTTCTTCAGGAACCCCTATGATGTGGATGTTATTGCTTTTCATATTGTCACAGAGCTCTCTTAGAATTTCCTCAGACTTTTTGAGTCTCTTTTCTTTTTTCTGCTCTGCTTCTATGCCTTCATTTATCTTGTTCTCTAACTTGCTGATTCGATCCTCAGCTTCATCCATACTGGTTTTAATTCCTTCCATTTTGGTCTCTTTTCTGATATTGTATTTGTCATTTCTGACTGATTCTTTTTTATTATTTTAATGTCCTTTTTTTTATATTTGCTATGTTTTTATTTAGGTGTAAGTAATGACCATCTATTGTTGTTTTAAGATCCTTGAGCATCCTAACAATCGTTATTTTAAACTCTGCATCTGGTAATTTGGTTATAGCTGACTCATTCAGGTCCTTTTCTGGGGATTTCTCTTGATTCATTTGTGTTGCATTTCTCTGCTTTCCCATTTTTTCTGTGTATAAGTAGGTATTGGCCACTGGAGTTCAATGGGTGTGGCTTCTGTGTTCTCTATGTGTGGTCTGTCTGCAGGCTCACCATCCTCTCTGCCGCTGCTGCCTAGGGCGTTCAGGTATTGGCGTTGCCGGTGCCAGACTGCTGCGGCTGTTGCTGTGGTTTCCACCTCTCCTTCAAGGGAGGGGCTGTGATCACATGCCTGGGTCCTCAAGCCTTGGTGGCCTTGGCCTTCGTCCTACCCCCACAGGTGAGTTTATGTGCCATGCCGAGGCTTATAGGCAGGGCTGAGCACCTTTGCTCAGCTGCGGGTTTCTGCCTGTTTCTGGGCTTTTGCCCCACCTCAGTGGGAGGAGCCCACCCTAGTTGGCTGCAAGCGTCAGCTTTGCGGGCCAGGTGGGGTTGCACATCTGCACACAGTTGCTGGTCTCTGCCTGCTCTGGGCTTTTACCCCACTCACGCGGGAAGAGCCGTCTGGAGTAGGCTACAAGCCTCGATTTCATAGGCCTGGCAAGGCTGCGTACCTGTGTTCCCTTGCTCAGCAGCTGGTCTACGACCTTTCTTGGGCTCCAGTCCTTCCCCTGCAGGCAGATTGCAGGCAGCCTGCTTGGTATTAGGTGATGAATATAAAACATAATTGACTAATAAAATGATGCAGTGATGTTTCCCTAAAATCTATGTACACTTATTGATCAATGCCACTCTGTTAAAATTAATTTTCTAAATAAATAAATTTTAAAAAGAGTTGATTTGTTAACCTTCTGAATGATAACAACATTAGATGTCTCTCTCAAAAAAGCGAGAGCTACTGGGATATTACAGGAAACATTGTGAAGATTATTTTTTGTATTTTATTTCACATAGTTGCAAATCCTGACAGTGGCCAATTGGCAATTGAAATGTGGTGGCAACAACATTACATAACAAATAATGATGCCATTGCAAAATTCCTGGTTTCAAATGCAATTGTTTTTGTTTTTTGTTATTGTGATTAAAATATACATAATATAAATTTTACCATTTTAAGTGTTCAATTTAGAGACATTAAGTACATTCCCAATGTTCTACAACCATCACTACTATCCATTTCCAGAACTTTTCATCATCCCAAACAAAAATCCTGTATATACTGAATGATAACTCCATATTTTCTTCCCTCCTCAATCCTTGGTAACCTCTATTTTACTGTCTCCATGAATTTGTCTATTCTAGATACTGCTTCATGTATGTGGAAGCATACAACACATTTTTTTGTTTTGTTTTGTTATGTTTGCTTTTTCCCAAGTGAGAAGCAGGGGGAGGGGGAGGCAGACAGACAGACTCCCACATTCTCCCAACCGCGATCCACCTGGCATGCCCATTAGGGGGCAATGTTTAGCTCCTCTGGGGCATGTTTAGCTCCTGCTGGTGGGCCAATCACAGCACCGTTTGGTTACTCCGCTACCATCCGCCATGAAAGCTGGAATGCCTACTAGTGGGTGGGAGGAACCAGGTTGATCAGCACTGAAAAAGTGGGTGGTTTTTATGAAAAGGTTCTGCATCACTGTTCTAGGACAATGTTGACCTCAGTCAGGAAACCCTGATAGGTGAACATGGGAGCTTGCTATAATTATATCAAAGATGCAATTCAAAGACACTTAATATTCTTTATTAAAATCTTTACCAAATGAAAACATGACAATTAAAATATACAGATTTTCTATAGAAAGTGCTTTGCCAAAGAAGCCTTAATATTATCAAATATTTGTTTACAGTATTGAGGATATAATTTGAAGACCAGCTAATGAATTTGGAATGATAGTACTACTGACTCCTTAATAGTAGGCACATATTTTCAGTTCTCTGCTCACTACTGATAATTGAGCATCATTAAAATACCAGTGTTTTGCCTGACCTGTGGTGGTGCAGTGGATAAAGTGTCAACTTGGAATGCCAAGGTTGCCAGTTCAAAACCCTGGGCTTGCCTGGTGTAGGCACATATGAGAGTTGATGCTTTCTGCTCCTCCCCCCTTCTCTCTCTCTCTCTCTCTCTCTCTCTCTCTCTGTCTCTTTCCCTGTCTTTCCTCTCTAAAAAAATGAATAAATAAAAAAGAATTAGGGAATAATTAAATAAAATACCAGTGTTTTGCCACAGCCATTCTATGAAACAAGAAACATAAGGGTGTGTTTTGTGACTATAAAATACAGTTAAACAAACTTGACATAGTCAAATAAACATTTAATCTTGTTCTTACTAAAGATATTTCTTACACCAACTAGCTATTTTTATGAGAGTACTTCAAATAATATATTTCTGAAAGAACATTATATATTTTTGCAAAATACTTTAATTTTTTAAAAAATATTAAGTATGTTGAAGTTAAAAACAAACCATTTTATGCTTAGTCCCAAACAGTAGAAATAATTTAAGCATTGTATAAATATTTTTTAGGGAGAAAAAATCAATACCAGACAAAAACCATGGGAGAAGTAAATTTTTTCATTCATAATTTAAAAATCATAATTCAGTTCACTCCAAACTTGATATATACTAAGGCATCTTGAATTTGGATACCAGAATAAATGCTTCATCAAAGCAGAAATGTTTGTATCTTTTATTCACTGCTACACAACTGTGCTTAAAATAGGCATGACACAAAATGGGCCATTGTAAATTGTTGAAGATTAGCCTATATGCTTCTCCACATCCATTTTCATATCTCAAATCATTTCTTGCTTTCTTTTGTTTTTTTATTTATTCATTTTAAAGAGAGGAGAGAGAGAGGGGGGGAGAGAGAGAGAGAAGAGGGGGGAGCAGAAAGCATCAACTCCCATATGTGCCTTGACCAGACAAGCCCATGGTTTTGAACCAGTGACCTCAGCATTCCAGGTAAATGCTTTATTTACTGTGCCATCACAGGTTAAACCCAAGGCATTCTGACACTGCATCTTTTCCGTCACAACCATCACTTTTGCCCTAGCTCAGTGAGCCTCAAAATTCATTCAGTTGATTATCAACATCATAACTTTTTATCTACTTCTCTTTTATTTAATGATGATAATTTTTTACTTAATAATAATTGCTGTACGTAATACTAAAGTCTGAAAAACACATTATTATATGGCTATTTTCTTTATATGCTTAAATAAATACGTAATTATTATAATAAAATTATTCATCGGTATATCATGTAAAATCACATTGCCTACTATCAATGGTAGAGGTTTTTGTGAAAAATATTTATAACCCCAACTCAATCCTTTTAAAACTTTATTCTAATATTTTACATTTAACTTAATGTTAATAATAATGATTAACTATGGTAGATGTCAGGCTTACAGATACTTCAGGCTATCCACATAAAATCCCTTTAGTTTGTTGGGATCAAGTCAGAAATATATCCATAGTTTTCTATATTGTGAGGTAATTTAATCCTCTTTCCCACAGAGATTCCCAATAACAGCAATCTATAAGCTACATCAATTTTATTTTTTATGTATTAAATCTCTCGGGATGATTACCCACAATGCTCTTACTAGATGAAGTTACCTGGAGCAACAGTGTCTAGATCAAGTCTCGTGTATCTTCTAATGCCCTATAAATCATGCATTAGGCCTGACCAGGCGGTGGCACAGTGGATAGAGCATCAGACTGGCATGCGGAAGACCGAGGTTTGAGACTCCAAGGTCACCAGCTTGAGCACGGGCTCATCTGGTTTGAGCAAAAATTCACCAGCTTGGACCCAAGGTCACTGGCTCAAGCAAGGGGTTACTCGGTCTGCTGAAGGCCCATGGTCAAGGCACATATGAGAAAGCAATCAATGAACAACTAAGGTGTCGCAATGCACAACAAAAAACTAATGATTGATGCTTCTCATCTCTCCATTCCTGTCTGTCCCTGTCTATCCCTCACTCTGACTCTCTCTCTGTCTCTGTAAAAAAATTAAAAAAATAAAATCCTGCATTAGGTCTTCCCTAATAGATTTTCTTATCTTATGCCTTATTCTATTTCCAGACTGGCCCTTTAATATTTTGCTTGACTCTTACACATTTAGAACTGATTCTTCTCAACTAGAACAATACTATAACTAGAATAATACTGACATTTTATGTGCACATCATCCTCTCACTAAGAAAAGAGTCCATAAACATTGAATAATTCTAAACAGTTATTTCACACTATATCAATGAATAAAACACTGTGTCTTAGTCTGTTTGGGTTCCTTAACAAAATATTAAGGCTGAGTGGCTAATAAACAATGGACATTTATTTTCCATAGTTCTTGAGGCTTAGCAGTTCAAGATCAGGATGCTGACAGATTTTATCTTGTGATAGCCCACTTCCTGGTTCATAGACAGTTATCTTATTGTTATATATTTACATGGCAGAAGAGGCAAAAACACTCTCAGGTCTTTTATCAAAGCACTAATTCCATTCATGATCCTCATGACCTAATCACCATTCAAAGGCCTCAGTTCCAAATACCATCACATTAGTAATTATATCTTTATTATATGTGGCTTAAGTGTCTGTTTGTCACTGATAGCTTATTGGTTGCTTGCATAACTGTACTAGCCAATGGGGTGAAGTTGCCATGGCTGAACGCAAGTTGAGCATGTCAGGGGGAAGGTGAACATTTGTTTGCATTGGCAATCATCTGTTTTACATAGAAACTACATCTTAATGTAATTTCTTTTAAGAATGCCTCCTAGAAAATACAGCACTGAAGAGGAGAGAAAAGGCGCTTAAAGCTGCGCAAAAACGGCTTTCTTGACAAAAAGAAACCACTGAGCAGAGAAAGACAAGGCTTGCTTCAGTCACAGAGCAAATGCGTCTTTCTTGGCAAAATGAAACTGATGAGCATAGAGAAAAAAGGCTTGCCTCAGATGCAAGACAAAAAAGCCTGTCTCAACAAAATGAGTTCCTTGAACAAAGGCAGGAGAGAAATGTAAAAAAACGACAGAGTAATGCTGACCGAAACGCAAAAAGGATTAAAACAGTTTCAAACGGAGAAACTTTAATTTTTGAGAATTCCTCTGGTGACATGAATATTAAATGTGAACACTGTCAGTCCTTAAACTTCAAGTTAGAAACTAATCGATTTGACCGTGGCAAGAAAGGATTTTCTCAATGTTGCAAGTATGGAAACATTGTAGTTCCACTAACTGAGAATTATCCACCACTCTTGAATAAATTATTGACTAATCAGCATCCTGGCATTTGGACACGGTCAACTTTATGTTGCCTGTTCAAGAGTTCGTGAAAGAACGAACGTAAAATTAAAAATAATTGATGGTCCTCTGCAAGGCAAGCTTAAAAATGATGGAAAGATCTACACAAGAAATGTTGTGTACAAAGAGATCTTTGACATGTGAATTAACATTTTATTATTTAAATCACCTTTATTTATTGAGCTAGCGGTGGCTCTTAAGAAATGTACCACCAATGGTTTCCTTCATTGCACTCTACTTTAAGCAATTAAGCAAGTAGAAGGGGGAAACCCCATGGGGCACTAAGCAAAGGGGCATCCTCGCCGCCTGCCGTGGGTAATTCAGTTTGAATTAGCAGACAGCTTTGCACAAATCATTTTAATTACAATTTATAATATCTAGAACAGTGGTCATTTTGTATGACTGCTGGGCTTTCTAGTTTAAATATATGAGTTTTTGAAAGATATCCACATTAAATTTATAACACACTGTACTACAACTTCTCATATTTACAAAGAACCCTAAAGTACTATACTTATAAAAATTGAAAAATTAAATGTATTATATCATTTTTAAAAATTGTTAAAAGATTGAAAAAAAGTATATATTTTTTTTTTGTTAAAATGTAGCTTTTATTTTTTTTCTCTCTCTTTTTTTTTTCATTTTTCTGAAGCTGGAAATAGGGAGAGACAGTCAGACAGACTCCCGCATGCGCCCGACCGGGATCCACCTGGCACGCCCACCAGGGGCGAGGCTCTGCCCACCAGGGGGCGATGCTCTGCCCATCCTGGGCGTCACCATGTTGGGACCAGAGCCACTCCAGCGCCTGGGGCAGAGGCCAAGGAACCATCCCCAGCGCCCGGGCCATCTTTGCTCCAATGGAGCCTCGGCTGCGGGAGGGGAAGAGAGAGACAGAGAGGGAAAGCACGGCAGAGGAGTGGAGAAGCAAATGGGTGCCTCTCCTGTGTGCCCTGGCCGGGAATCGAACCCGGGTCCTCCGCACGCCAGGCCAACGCTCTACCGCTGAGCCAACCGGCCAGGGCCTGAAAAAAAGTATTTTTAATTTTCTCTATTTTCCTGACATGAGGCTGTTGATTTTAGATCTTGATTATTTTGTTATACACTCACTTAATGCCATGAATTCCCTCTTACCACTGCTTCTTCACTCCATAAATTTTGTTATGTTGCCTTCTCAGTTTCTTCATTTTAAATATTTAAAGAATTTCTCTTTTTTACCCACATATTTTTCTTTTTTTCTACTCTATTTAAATGTGTTAAGGTGTATTTTATGTCTTAGAAAGTGGTCAACCATGGTGAAAGTTCTGTGTGATTTTGAGAAGGATATGTATTCTTATCTAGTTAATTGGAGTATTTTATATATATTGCCTGGATCAGGTTGATTGATAGTGGTTTTCAGGTTAAATTTCTATATTCTGATATTCTGCCTGATGATGTGTTGAAAGCTTCAGCTGTAACAGTGCATTTGTCTATTTCTCCGTTTAGTTCTATCAGCCTTTGCTTTTATTATTTGTTGACATTCTGTTGTGAGGTAAACACATACTTATGAGAAATTATCATTGATTTTGTTTATCATTATATATATAATGCCCATTTATCCATGATAATTTTTCTTTTTCTGAAGTATGCTTTGTTTGAAATTAATATATCTACTTAGTTTTCTTTTAATTAACAATATATTGTTAACAATATATTGCTCCATCCCTATTAACTAAACTGAAATTTCATTTTTAAAGTTGGTTTCTATTAGACAATATAGAATTTGGTTCTGCTTTTTTATACAATCTCTGAATTTTAATAGGTTTAATCATTTACATTTAAGAGTTATCTTGATATAATTGGGTTAATATCTAACATGACTATAACTTTGTTCTGTTTGTTGAATTTGTCCTTTTTTTCCCCCTTTCAGCTTTGTCAGGTTAAGTGAGCATTTTATATAATTCCCTTTTATATCCTATCTTAGCATATAAATTAGTTTCTAAAAATTTAGTGATTACCTTAGGTTTTCCTATATAAACTTTTAACTAATATACAGGGATTGGCAAAAGTATGTTTGAAGTTGTTTATATGAAAAATAATACAATTAATAAATAATAAACAAAAATAACTGTTGTTTCACATATTTACCACTATAAACCTACTTTTGCCCCACCTTGAAACTTTTATTCAAATAATACTATACTGTTTCCCTTGTAATGCAGTACAAATATGTTATATCAGACTATTTCCAATTCCACCTTCCTCACCCTATGACAGTGCTGCCTTTTATTTCACTTATTCATATACTATAATCACATAATACATTGTTACCTCTAGTACATCAAAAAAAGTCATTTCTTATATCAAATAAGAATAAGAAAAATAAAATATTTTTATTTTCTATTTATTTTTTCCTTAAGTAGATCTAAGTTTGTGGTCTGTCTTATTTTCCTTCTGCTAAAAGAAATATTTTAACATTTTTTACATACAGGTATGCTGGCAATGAATTCCTTCAGTTGTTTATCTATGAAAGTTTTTATTTCTCCTCCACTTTGAAGAATACTTTTTCTTGGTATGAAATTCTTGGCTGGTGCTTTTTCTTTTTTCTTTCAACATTTTAAAGATTAATCTTCCTTTTTTCTTCCTCACATGATTACTGACAAGACATCTTGTATCCTTGCTCCTCTCTAAGTAAGATGCATTTTTCCCCTTTAGGTTCTTTCGAGATTTTTTTCTGTCTCTATCTATTTTGGAGGGAGAGAGATTCTAAATATGTATGATATGTCTATACATATGTAGTGTTTTGGTATATATGCTGCCTAGTGTTCTCTGACATTCCTGGATTTGTGTTTTGGCATTTTCCATAAATTTTAAAAGGTTTTCAACCCTTATGACTTCAAATATTTCTTTCTTCTTATGGTATTCCAATTATGTATATGTTGCTTCTTTTTATATTGTCTCCATTTTAGATGTTTTGGTTTTCTTATTCAAATTTATATGGGGAGTTTCTAGTGACCTATCTTCAAGCTCACAATTCTTTCTTCAGATTTATCTGTTCTCCTGATAAGCTTATCACAAGAACTATCCTGTGTGTTTTAGGCTTGGGATTTCTACCTTTTTTTTTAGATTCTTCTTCAGAATTTTCATCTCTTTGGTTCTGCTACCCAACTGTTTTTGCATGTTGCTTACTTTTTCTATTAGAAAAATATATAATGTATTACCAAAAATTTCTTTTTAAATCTCCTAAGATAATTCCAACATCTGTGTCATATCTGAGTCTGGATCTCAGGCTGACTTTGTCTTTTTAGACCATATTTTCTTGCCTTTGGCATGCCTTGTAATTTTTTTTATTGACAGTCAGGCATGTTGTATCAGGTCATGGGAACAGAGGTAAATAGGTCTTTTGTGTGAGGATTTATATTAATTTGCTTAGGAATTGGACTGTATTTATGATTGTTGCAGCAAGAGGTGACAAGAATTTCAATTTCTCTAGTGTTTTTATTTTGTCTCCCCACTAACTTTGGGTTTTCCTAAGTACCTTTCCTCAGAGAGAGTTTGTGTCTTGCAGCTCTTTCAGCTGTACTCACTGTTATTATACTGGAGACTTACTGTATGATGATAAAGAATGAGGAAGGAGAGAATTCTATAATCTTATGATTAAACTTTAGTATTTTGTTGTGCCCACAGGTCTGGGCTGTGACCTTTCACAACTATCTCTCTACTGGTATAGCTTCCCTCTGTCTTTGCTTCCACAAAACAGGAAGGTTAGAGAAGCTGGCATCACAGAAAACCCCTTCTCCCATCTGAGATAAGTCACTTCCCCTAAAAAGTCGACCTTTGTTATAGAGAACATTGTATTGCATAATGATTACTCATTTCCTTCTCAATCCAGAGTTGTGACGGGATTTCTCAGATCTTTAGCTTAAGAACATAGTGGGGTTTCTAGAGTTAAAACCCATAAAAATTTAGGAATCCCCCTAACCTAAGACTGTGAATCTCAGGAATTTCTCATTTTCATGACAGTTTACATTCAGCAATCAGCAATTGATCAAAATTACCATTTAAGTGTTTCTACCAGTCTATAGCTGCAAGCAGCTCTCATTAAATAGATCCCAGCTGTGATTCTTTGAATTCACCTAATAAGCCAGATTTCAGTATAGAGCTTTGGCCTGGAACCTCAGTTTTCTGGTCATCCAACAACATTGTTGATAATGAGTTTCTTTGTCTCTGTCTTATTGTAATGGGAGTTACTTCAAAGCTCTTTCCAAGTTCACGAAACTGGAAATGTCTGTTTTTTTAAGTCAGTGAATTTCATCCTTCTTTCTAGCTTCTATAATTCTATTGCAATATTCTTATTTTCTCTTTTCTCTGTTCTTTATGATGTATTTTTAAGACTTTTTTTTTCCTTTTTACATCTTTATGGTAAAGATGTAAGGTAAAGAAGTAAGGTTAATGCCTTGGTTCAAATCATCATTCAAACTTTACCATTGTATTTCCTTAGTACACCATTTAACATAATTTCCCCAAATATATCAATATCCATATTGGTTCTGAGAATTATCTTGTTCACTTTTAAATTTTAAAGCCAAAACTATATTTGGTAAATAATAGATACTTCAAAATTGTTCCTAAGTAAATTGATAGGTAAATGAATGAAGAAATGAATAAATGGTCAATTATTCTATTGATAGTCTTCTCCTCAAACCACCTCATCAATACTTTATTTATGCTGGAAATTCTTTTGCAGTTTCACAGATTTCAGTCTGGAAGGTTTTTCACTTTTCTGGTGTAATGTACTAATGTTGAATTACTCTGGTAGAAATGACGGGGGGAAGTCAATATCACCTAATATTTCAGTGGAAAATTTACCTGAACCTAAAGAGAATTTTTTTAAGATTGTCAAAAGTGGTAGAACTCACATATTTACCTTAGTAAGATTTTCTTCCTTGTGAAACTTTGAGGAAAAAAAGTTTTGAAAATTAAGGTCCTTCCCTTATCACAATTATATGTAGATATTTTAAAAATAATTGCTGAATTGCTATTTTTACTGAAGAATTTTTACATATAATTTGTTAGTCTAATGCCTGGCACATACATATTTCTTAATAAATAATATTTTATGATTGATTTAACTCATGAATGACTGGGTTTAACTCACACATTTGGTTCAGCGTGTAGGTTTGCTGCAGAGCATGCTAATCACTTGCACTAGAACAGTGCCAGCAAACTTTTTTTTTGTAAAGGACCAGAAATACTTTTGGTTTGTTAACCATAAATCTCTATGGTATCTACTTAGCTCTGGAATTGTAAAGCAAAAATGGACATGCACACTATGTAAAAAAAAAAAAAAAAAGGTCATGACTACATGCCAATGAAGCTTTATTTTTAACAAACTATAGAAATGATCCCTGAAAGTATAGTCTTGAAGCTTTATTTTTAAAAATAAGAAGTGCCCTGGATTTGTGCCATACACCATAGAGTCTTGACATTTGTCCTGTGCTCTGTAATTTTCTGTTTCTCTTTCTACCGAACATTCTCTCTAGGATATCTCATAGGTACCTCAATTTCAGCTTGTTGAAAACTGAGTTTCTTGCTGTTTACCAACATGTGTTCTCTGTGCATGTATTTTTCATCTTAGGAAATGTCAAACCATCTACCTAAATAATCAACAGTCTAAGGATTCTTTATGCAATATTGATCCATCATCTCTTCTTTACCTCCACGATGCTCCCTTAATTAAACTTCTCTCTTTCTATGTTGCAAATAAACTGTTGTTATAATTTGTCTCCAATATTTTTCCCCTAATCCATGACTGAATAAGCTACCAGAGTGATATATATAACCTCAGAATCTTATTTTGATGTTTCTTAAAATTCTTCAAAATCTACATAAAGACTATAAATAAGAGGCTAGACATTAGATTTGACTTCAACTCAAATATTATAAATCAGTTTTTCAATTGCTCACCCATAGACTTGTTTGCAAAAGAATTAATCACTCTGAAGTTATATGAATATTATAGACCCAATCTTAGTCTAATTCTCTAATGCTCAGGGATATTTCTGCCTTAGTGGTCTCCAAAATAATTCTCCTATTTTACTGGTCCACAAGTGTAAAAGGTTGAAAACCATTGTTTTAAATTACTGAAGTTCTTGAATAATCAGAACATCTAGCAACATTGTGTCATATGTTGAAAACTGTTCTTATTTTTTATGCGTATATGTTAAGCCAGATTTATTCATTTTTATTACTTGTCTAATCTCTGTAGACATTAAAAATTTAGATTCTTGTCCTAAATGATTCAGTGCTGTCCAATAGAATTTTATGCAATAATGGAAATGATTGATATCTAAACTGTCCCAAATAGTAGCCACTACACACAATAGCTTTTGATCACTTGAAATGTGGCTAAAATGACTTTAAAATTTAATTTTTAATTAAAGATAATTTTAATTAACTAAAATAAATTAAATAGTCACATGTAGGTAGTAGTTATCTTATTGGACAATACAAAATTAAACCACACAGTCCTGGCTGGTTAGCTCAGTCGGTTAAGGGCTTGTCCTGAAATAACAAGATTGTAGATTTAATCCTGTCAGGGCACACATGGGAAGCAATCAAAGAATGCACAACTGAGTGGGAACTACAATTGAATGCTTCCCTTTCCTCCCCCCTCTCTCTCCCATCCTCTCTCTGTCTTTCTAAAAATCAATCAATCAATAAAAAAATAATTAAGTCCTGGCTGGATGGCTTGGTTGGTTGGAGTGTTGTCCCAGAGCACAGAGGTTGCTGGTTCAATCCCCTGGTCAGGGCACACACAGGAGAAGTTCCATATTCCTCTCTCTCTCTCTCTCTCTCTCTCTCCCTGCCTCTCTCAAAACAAAACAAAACAACAAACAAACAAAACCCACACTACTTGGAATTTGAGATTAATGTTAGGTTCTTGCTTACGTCTCCAGCCTCAAAATGTGTCCTTCCATGCTCTAAGTCAGGGGTAGTCAACCTTTTTATACCTACCATCCACTTTTATATCTCTGTTAGTAGTAAAATTTTCTAACTGCCCACTGGTTCCACAGTAATGGTGATTTATAAAGTAGGGAAGTAACTTTAATTTATAAAATTTATAAAGCAGAGTTACAGCAAGTTAAAGCATATAATAGTAATTACTAAGTACTTTATGTCAGATTTTCGCTAATTTTGGCAGAATAATCTTTATAAAACAACTTACTATAGTTAAATCTATGTTTTTATTTATACTTTGGTTGCTCCGCTACCACCCACCATGAAAGCTAGAACACCCACTACTGGGCGGTAGGGACCAGGTTGACTACCACTGCATAAACACCAACCACAGAGAACAACTTGGAGGGCTCAACACATTGCATTATTTCATACCCCTTGGCTCATGCTTATGCTTCACTTCCTCTTCCATTAAGTAGTGGAATTTACTTGAGTTTTAATAGTCATTTAAAATGTAATAGTCTTTAAAATTAATTTTAAAATTATAAAATAAAATAAATTAATCAATTAAATAAAATGTAATTGTCTTGATTGTAGTGATGGTCTCATGAGTAAACACATTTGTCAAGCTTCTCCAGTTGATCACTTTAAAGATGTATAGTTTGTTGTTTGTCAATTATGCCTCAATAAAATTGTTTAAAAATAAAATATAATTCTCCATAAACTTGATCTTGCCATTATCTTGATCCTCAGAAGTAGCTATTAACTCCTTTTTGTCATTCATACCATCATGTACTTAGGACAGATATTTTCAAATCACCTATAATATTAAGTTGTGCTTGTCTGTTTATATGTCTTTCTTCCATTATTAGAAAATGCATTTAGTGTATATTGTTTTAGAATAAAGACATTTTTTAGTGCCTAAACAGTGGGTACTCTATAGATATTGAATAAACATTAATTAAATCAATCAATAAATTAAAAGAAATTTGGGACTATAATATTAACTAGTTAAAAAATGAACTACATAATATGATAAATTTCTATTCTGAAAAAAAAATCTTCCACTAAATCAGAGCCATATTACCAGAGTGTCTAAAAGTTTGATAGAGATTAATCTTTATTTTAAGGCTAACATTAAAAAATTTGGATTTGAAATTATTAGTTATTTAAAGAGTATAATAATAGGTTTGTTCCAGATTTCATAATTATATCTCTGTGATTATATGTACAAGATTATTTAAGATAATGCTAAAAGTTAAATTTTAAAAATACGTGAATGTCAAATCTAGTGCCAGGTGATTATACAATATATCTTATTCCCAGGGTGGACTTTAAATTTTATGAATAAAAACATAGAGGATCTATATTTGTTTGTGCACAGGTACAATTCTTATTTTTGAAACCTTTATAAGTTTCAGGGAGAAAACATTAGAATTTTTGGATTAAGATATTTTATAATATCATTTTGAACATAATAAGATGCTTTTTGGTGTGTTAATTCCAGATTTTTAATTTTTTACCAACTGATTGCCTTTTGTTCCACAATATTTTATAAATATCTATTCACCAAACCTAGTTGTTCTCTAAAATAAACTTATTTTCTCATAATGCTTGCGTGGAGTATGAAGACACATAATTTATGTATTTGGAAGGATGCATTATTGCAGATTTTCACTTGCAATTAAATTATACCCTGAAGGTAATAGTAAATAGTACTCAAGACGTTTTGAAAACATACAATCACATTTATTTGATCTTACTTTGAAGATTAGAATCAAGAAGTTATTTTTTTATTTTCTAGAAAAGAAATATTAGCTTGCAGAAAGTAATTTGTTTTATGAGAATTTCTATCTATAAATACAAAAAATCACGAGACATAAAACAACTCTGCCACTTAATTAATTTTACCACTTTAGAGATTAATTTATCTAATGCCCCATTATTTCCACATTCATTAAAATAATGCAGAATCTGTGGATAGCAACATATTCTATGTAATATGGTTAACATTATCAATGAGAGCAATGTTCCTTAATCACTCTATTTGATCTGATCTCGTATTTGTTTCCTTACACTCTTCTCATCACCAGAAGCGGTTGTCCATTGGTTTTACCTGGCTAATAGGGAAAATCTTCCATGTGTATGCAGAAATTCTCTAGGTAAACTGTTCATTGGGAGAGGTACTTTCTCAAAGCATGCTGCTACTGTAACAAAAACCTAAAATACTAGGTAATGGATTTGAGACTGAATAGTGAAAGGCAAGAAAACTGGCTTCTGAGAAATAAACAATGGGAAGAAAAATAATATAAGAGACTGGAAAAATGACAGTGCATGATATCCACTTATATTAAAAATGCACTGCTCTATCTGAAAAGAGAGCATATGAACCCAATTAAGTTGTTGATTTGGGCAAGATGGTTTCCAGGCAAAATGTTAAAACTAGAACTAATTGCTTTTAGCAGCATATGATAAGTTATTACAAGAAATACTGTCTTTTGTGTTAGTCAGAACTGTTTATGAATCATAGATTCATCACTTCATAGCTTGAAAACTACAGGCAAGTTTCTCTCTCTGAAATTTGGTTTATAAACTCATGTTTCATTAACATCCGGATAATAATCACCTATCTCAGAGAGTTATCGTGGGGCTTTCCTTTTAGAAAGAATGAGCAATGTGCTTGCCACAGCATCTGAAATGCAGGAATTCATCAATAGAGCTGCAAACACCACAATATCTGAAAGGAATAAATATCTTTCAAAATGATTGCATATGACCTTTACAATAAAATATAGTAGGGGAGTCCATCAAGGCCCATCAAAATCCCCATCAACTAGAAAAAGCTTTATGAGGGTAAGAACTGCCTGTCTTGTACATTGCTCTACCCTAGATTCAAAACAATGCACATAATAGACAATAAATATATGTACAGTAAGTGAGTGGTTAAGATAATGCTAACTTTTACTTTTTTATTTTCTGATTAATTTTAGAAAAAGAAGAGGACGGAGAGATATTTATTTGTTGTACCACTTATTTAGCATTCATTGGTTGATTCTTTTTT
Organism: Saccopteryx bilineata; assembly: GCF_036850765.1. NCBI lineage: Eukaryota > Metazoa > Chordata > Mammalia > Chiroptera > Emballonuridae > Saccopteryx > Saccopteryx bilineata. Next base: position 122,725,473 of record NC_089491.1, on the reverse strand, counting down.
TATGTGCCTTGATCAGGAATTAAACCCACAACCTTAGTGTATTGAGATAACATTCTAATCAATTGAGCTACCCAGCCAGAGCAACTATGCTTTTAGAATGGAAGGGAGAAGGACACTGGTGGGCCCTCCTGTTTGGGGCCTGCTGATGCAAATGCACTTGCCTGTGTTGAGTTAGTGGCAGAAACCGTGTCCATCTGAAAGGGCACACACCTTTTCTAAGAGGATCGCTATGACTCACCTCCAGCAGTCTGCTGATAATTTAGAATATGAAGGGTGAAAAATATAAATTTTTATATGAAATTTACCAATTTAAAGTAATTGCCTAAATTTTTTTTTGAAATATTCTCAAATCTAACAAAACATGGTCACTGGACACATATACTCCACAATTCACACATTTTTAATATCTAAACTTTATCTTTGACTTCTGCATTATATTGCAATCATTATTACATCTTCAACATGGTGTATATATTATAAGTGCACTTACTTTGTGCCTTCGAGTCTGAATCTGAAAAAATGGGGAAACACAGCTTCTTCCTATAATTGAATGATCACCTAATGTTACAATGATACCCTCCAAAGATAAGTTCTTTACAAATACTAAATTGCTCCACAGTAATAATTTATTATTTGTGTTATTCCATAAGCTCTTATGAAACACTAAGTTTTATCGAGGGTACTAACACTTAAATATCATGAATTTCAGTAGCATTTTGTTGTTTTTTTCATTTGTGTGATCACTTTCAAGGGTTTTATTGGCTGACTAGGCTCCGGCAACTGCCCTTTGCAAAAACTCAGACTACTTTTTAAAGGTCCTTTTAACATAGATAAAAATAAAGTAGTTACCACAATGAGGGGAGTAAAGAGGGACAAATATACAGTGATGGGAAATGATTTGACTTGGGTGATGGGCACACAATGCAATCAACAGTTCAAATGCTATGGACATGTTCACCTGAAACCTATGTACTCTTATTGAACAATGTCACCTCTTTGAATTTAATTTCTAAATTAAAAAAAAAAAAAGTTCCCTTAGAGACAAAGCGATGAGATTTGTTATTGAGGGATTACTTTGTACAAAGTTCCAGGTTGTTTTTTGACACTCTAAGTGCTGGCTCAGAGTATATAACCATGGATGTGAGTGAGGGCTTAAATCTAGACTTTGGTCTATTGTTCTTATTATTATTATCCTCTAATGGTAGTCCTCCTAATTAATCTGCTTAAATGAACACCTTTTGATTTCCCACCAACTTATCCATCACAAAGTCTGTGCCGGTACTCAAAGTGATATTTTTCAAATGCATAGACAGGCAACATCATGCCAGTGAGAAGAACTGGGAATTTCAGGTATTTCAAGGTAAAATTGGGAATATCACTTTATTTTAAAAGTAAAATAAAATATTGTTCTAGGACAAAGAATTCAGCCTTCTTCATTTATTTAAATCGGTGTTTCCCAACGTGGGGCCCACGCCCCACAGGGGGGAAATTCAATAGTTAAGGGGGGCAATTTGAAAATGGACTCGACACGACTTTAACTCTTTCGCCCCAGGCCATTTAAATGCAATGCTAGATATTGGTGCCAAATTTAACAAAAAATGCAATTCTTAAATAATTGCGGTAAATAATTATTAAGTATAATTTCGTTTGACGAGACCAAAATATCAACTGGGTGATTGGTGTCGTCAAGTAAACTTCGTACTGGGTTCACCACGGAGTGTGCCGTCTGCCGCGGGGAACCCCGGACGTTTTAAAAACTCGCTAAACAACACAGTTATTCTCACCTAATTGGCCCATCGCAACTTCTGTAGTGTTTCACATCATTCAGTTGGTGTTAATTTGAAATAAGTGTCAGTCAAAACTGTTGTAAAAGCTCATTGATTTAATAAATATACATATATATATATTGTATAGATATAATTGATAAGTATTTGATTTTATTTTTTATCAATATTAAACTCTTTATTAAGTACTTCTTGCATCCTGGCTAGAAAGCACTAATATTTTATAAATATTATTGGGGCTATAATAGTGCATGCACAACAATTTTAATTTTAGAAGCATAACTTTCCAGAAAATTTTTGTCAAGTGGAAAAAATATAGATACCTTTTGATTTGCGGTGGTAGTGTAGTAAATGTGTTATATACATTTAAATAAATATGAATTTTTAGTATATGTTTACTCTATTTCACACTGAATATATTTTAACACATATTTTAATATTAGTTTTTAATTGATCTTATTTTTATTTCTTATAGCCCATAGTAAAATGAGTGGTGCAAGCAAGAAAAAAACTTGTCAATATTCGGAGGAATATTTAAAATTTGGGTTCATATCCACTGTTCATGATGAGCGGATTCCTTTTTGTCTTTTATGCCAGCAATGCTTGACCAATGAATCAATGAAACGAGGTCGTCTTGAGGTGCATTTGAAGGTGAAACATAGTGCTCATATTAATTCAGATTTGAGTTACTTTAAAACTTTAAAGAAAAATTTTGAAAAAAGAACAACATTAAAGTCTTTATTTACTGCTCATACTTCAACTAATAATCATGTTCTTGAGGCTAGTTATCAAATTTCTTTATTCATCACTAAAACTGGAGAAAATCACACTATAGGAGAGAATTTAATAAAACTGTCAATATCAGCATTTCTTAAAACAGTTCTTGAAAAAGATGACAAAGATGTAAAAGCTACGCCACTCAGTGACAATACTGTTAGCAGAAGAATAGACGAAATGAGTGAGGATATTGAAAAACAACTTATTGAAAAGCTGAAAACAAGAAAATTCTCCTTGCAAATGGATGAATCAACTTTGAGAGACAGTGAGCCAGTATTGATAACTTACATAAGATATATTGATAAAGGACATTTTGCTGAAGAAATGTTGTTCTGTAAAAAATTAGGAAGCACCACTACCTCCAAAGATATATATAATAAGCTAAAAAACTACTTAGATGTCAATGATATACCAATGAAAAATATAACATCTTGTGCTGCAGATGGTGCTCCCAATATGATGGGCAAGAAAAATGGCTGCTTAAAATTGATGAAAGATGCGAATCCAGAAATGATTCTTGTGCATTGTGTTATTCATAGGGAAAACTTGGTAGCTAAAAACATCTTGCCTGTTCTGAATGAAGTATTACATACAGTAATAAAGTGTGTTAATGCTATTAAAGCTAGTGCCAAATGTGAGCGTCTTTTCAAGCTATTTTGTGAAGAACAAAATGAAGACCATGTAAGACTTTTACTTCATACTGAAGTCAGATGGCTATCTAAAGGAAACTGTTTGAAAAGATTTATGGAACTGTTTGATAATCTTAGTGATTTTTTAAGCGACAAACCTGAAATGAAGTATCTGTTAACAATAGCTGGTAAAGCATTTGTGAGTTATTTAGCCGATATCTTTGAAAAACTAAATATATTAAATAAGCAACTTCAAGGAACAAATGAAACTCTTGTTGATGCAAAAGCAAAGATATTTGGTTTCATTACCAATATTGAGTTATGTCAGAAACATATTAACAACAAAAACTTTAAACAGTTTCATTGGCTCCAAAAATGTGAAGTAACTGATACCGCTTTACTTGTTATTGTCAATCATTTGAATATTCTATCAGCTGATTTAAAAGAAAGATTTTCTGATTTAAAACAAATTGATTTCCCAACAAGGATGATGCAGCCAATGTTAGTGGATTTGTCTGATATATCAAATATGCAGTATCAAGAAGAACTTGCAGAATTGCAAAATGATGAGTGAGTTAAAACTTTATTTAATATCAAAGGAGCGATGGCATGGCTTTGAGAGGAAACAGAAATCAAATACCCAAATTCAACCAAATGTGCAAGAAAACTATTGCTACCATTTCCATCTTCATTTTTAGCTGAATGTGGATTTAGTGCTGTAAATGATTTACTGGTAAAAAAAGGAAATCAGCTGGATATAACACAACGTGGAGACTTGAGACTAAAGCTAACCAAATTGGAATCTAATATAAAATCTCTGTGCAGCAAGCATCAAGCACAAGGATCACACTAAATTAAAATAATAAATTAATATAGAAAAATCTGTATTAAAATTATTTGGAATTTAAATTTCTGTTTTTTATTATATGTTTTGAAATTTTACTTACTGTGTTTTGTTAACAATTTCATAGTGATTTCTTCCTAGAACCTATCATTTATGTTTATTAAGTGAACAAATCAATTTTTTAATGTTAAAAATTATGTATGTTACATAGGGGGGCATAAAAATTTTAGAAAGGTTAAGGTGGAGCATGGCACAAAAAAGGTTGGGAAACATTGATTTAAATTATTTAAAAACAATCTGTAAAAGCTTTCAAAGTGGGGCTGGAGAGCTGTGTTCTCTAATATGGGACAGAAAAGGGGAAAGACTGTTGACAGTAGGGTAACTGATTACTTCAAGAGAAAATTCACTTTATTTGTATAAACAGATATATTATTTACATAGAAATAAATCTATAAATCAAGTGTTTTGAAGCATAAAATTCATGTTGAAAGACCTAGAAATACTCATGTGCCTAATAAGAACTGAGGCTTTCCTGGAGTCAGAAGAACATTATATTCACATTTCAATTCTTTAGAAATAGCTGTAAATTTGGAAAAACAACATCTCCTGTTTATTAACACCATCTTTATGTATACTATATGCGTTTTTCTTGGATGATTACTCAAAATTTTGCAAGCTAGTCTGTGAATGAAAGAGTAAAAGTATTTATCATCAATCACATGAACTCCAAGAAATTTCCATTTTATAAAAAAGTGTGTTCCAGATATTGTTTGTATAAATTGTGTCTCCTAGAATCATAGGTAGAAAAAGAAAATTTAGATTCTTGAAATACTATCCCAGAATGCTATGTCTCATCTGTCAGCAGAAGTCTTAGGGGTAAATGCCCTTTGAAGTTCTCTAAACTTTAGCCTCCAGACACCAAAGAGAGGCAAAGGTGGTCAGAAATGGGTGGGCTAGCACATGAATTTTGTTCTGAGGATCCAGAACTCTAGGTCCAAGCATAAACAAATATCTTCCCCAAACTGCTTCTTAAGAAACAATGGAAAATATAGCAAAATATAGCATAGATGAACTTCTTGTAATACAATGCTGTAAATTACTATGGAAAGACCAAAGGGTGATTAATACTATATAAATATTTCTAATGTTGTCCCACCTGAAGCCTATGACACTTCATATGGGTAGTGATTCCATATCTAGATAGAATCCAAATGAAAGGTTCAATTTATACTCAAATGGGCAAAAGATAGCTTCATTTCAGAGGGTAACTTCTGTCCTAAGGCCATAACTAAGTTAAACTATTAATAGCCATTTTTACTAGTTTCTAAAATAGAACAAGTTCATCTTACTGTTGGATTTTTCACAAAATGTTCTGGTTTAGTGCTAGATTAAAAGGTAGAGTTAAATGAACATGGTACATTGTTTTGGAGTTTTTTTGCTTTGGAATCATCTGTATTTTTGTAACCAGTTTTTACTGACAGAGCCACAGAATGACAGTGTGGTTTAAAATTGCCTATGAAGCACAATGTGTTCATGAAAAAAAATGTTATGGAAAAGCTCTTTCTTTCCCATTATTTTCAGTTTCTCTAAATAGCAGACATGTATGTCATTGAGGTAAGAGTTTAGTTTACTCTTTCATATTCCTTACACCAAAACCTCCTATATAGTATTTCTCAAAGAATATTAGTGGCAAGTAACCCATTTATATTAAAATATCTTTCTTGCCACTCCTGTACAACATCTGGGATTCTTGCCACTTTGCCTTCTAACCCAGCCTTTCAATCCCAGCATGTGATCAGTCCTTGTCCATTTGGGTACAGGAAGAGAGTGTGGTAGGGGACCAGGTGTTTACCTTTGCAGTCTGTACTAGCTTCCTATTGCCACTGTAACAAATTATCACAAATTGAGTGGTTTGAAACAACACAGATTTATTCTCTTACAGTTCTGGATATCAGAAATCTGAAATGATCCCACAGGTCTAAAATGAAGATTTAGGTATGGCTACATTCCTTTGTGGAAGTACTAGTAACTACCTGCATTTTTTTTTTATTACAGACTCCTTTCATCTTCAAAGGAAGCAATAGCTGATATAGTCTTCCTTGCAGCATATGTCATATGTCATATTCTGCCTCTTCCACGTCAAGAACCTTGTGATTACTTTGGGACCACCTGAATCATCCAAGATACTCTTCTTATTTTAAGGTCAGTTAATCACTAAATTTAATTCCACCTGCTACTTTAATTTCCTTTTCTAATGTAATTAAACATATTCACAAGTTCTAAGCATTAAGGCATTGATGTTTTTGGTATATGTGTTAGAAGGAGCATTCTTCTGCCTATCGCAGAGTCAGACAAAAACTTGAATCCTTGCTTCTCTGAAAGCATTATATATTGAAGACAGTTTCCTGAATAGAAAAATCAGAACAATTATGCCCTACAGTAGTGACAACTACTATTTATTGCATTGCTTTTATTTCTTGGTAATGTACTCAACTAGATAGAATAAAATGATTTTTTAAATAAGCAACAAGGACTGTTTCTCTATTCTCTCTGATTTCTTCCATTTTAATCCCAGAGCTGTGAGTGGCAGCAATCAGTGGTGAGTGGGTTTGCCCTCAGTAGACCTCAAACTTTTCTTGAGTGGGATGTCCTATTGTCTAAGTGCATGCAAAGAATGGAGATCATTACCAAAACCACTTAGCCATTCACCTAAGCTACATCCTCCAATTGGCAATAAGGTTTTATTGGCAATAAGATTGACTTATTCATCCTATTATTGTATCTTCTCTGTGCAGGATAAGTTTTATATCTGACCCCCTAAAAACTGGACATCCTTTCTATACAGAAATTTCTGGAGCTACTCACATCTCCAGCTGGAATTCAAAGACAGATCTGAAACCAAAGGTCTTATTATTTTTTAAAAATTTTCCCATTGATTAAAGAGAGAGAGAGAGCAAAACATCAAATTGTTGTTTCTCTTAGTTGTTTAATTTAGTTGTGCACTCATTGGTTGCTTCTTGAATGTGCCCTGACGGGAGATCAAACCTGTGTGACCTTGGTGCCCTGGAACAATACTCTATCCACTGAGCCCCCTGCCAGAATCCAAAGAGCTGATTCTTAACTATTCATCATCTTCACCTACATCTACAGTTGTTTTAAGGTTTAAATAATTTTATGAGTCAATGTCACACTCATGATAAATATTCAATAACTGAATTCCCTCTTGATGTCATACGAATAGAGGGAGAATCAAGGAAACTAGAGACCTTATATATCATACAAGGTAATTGTTACATTAACCAACTCCATTTGTAAGGCAAATAATTCTCAAGCTGATGGTTTGTTTGTTCACTCATTTATTGTTCCCTTTATTCATACATTCAATTTATTTTTTTTTACTTTCTAAAGAAAATATAGGTAAAATGAGCAAGACTGAATTTGTTTTGCACATGACATTTGTGTTTTTAAATGAATATAGAAGAATAGAATCCAACTATATTCTTGTCATTCTCAGGACTATTATTTTTTTCTTTGTAAAAATCCTATTACAGAATAACATAACCAAGGAAGATAAACTGCCTGGGCTTTATAATAAATCACACCAGTTCAGCTTTGTAGCCATAATTTTTACTTTCATGACCTCAGCATGAATTCATTCTTATGTCTTCTTACAATAACATATTTTGGCATAACTCTAACTGACAGTGTCTGACTATTACATCCTCATAACAATAAGTATGGAATGTTAAGACAAAAGTTACTTGAGTTTTTAAAATATATTTGTAGACAACATACTTCCAGTATTATTAGGCTTCCTGGAAAAGCTAACTACTGACACTAACAAACTAATGACAGACTTTCTCTGTCACAGCTGGTGATTAGTTTTTCAGATCAGTAGATATTTCTCAGGACATCAAATGCAGGATGAGATCAGCTTGGCCCTATGGGATTAGTCTGCACAACTATTGGTGTTTTTTAAGAAAAACAGTGACAGATGTTATATCATTCACTTTTGTTGTTGGGTAGATTTATATAGGCATTGAGCTACCACATAGCTAATGTAAAAACCAGAATCTCTACATGTAAAAAATATGCACTATTGGTTTAAGAAGTATGAATACCTGCTGCATCATCTTATATTATAATGGTCAAGTAGAATGTGGAAATTTTACTTTTTGGAAAAATAATTTGGAAAGCAAGTCCTGATTTGATTTTTTTAAGTATAATTTTTTTGAGCCCTTTGATATTTGTTTGAGAATGGAATGATTTGCAATGTAGAATCGCAAAATAATTCAGAGACTAAGCTCTGCAGTCAGAAAGTCAGCGCCTGAGTCATCATCATCCAGTGGAGTCGCATGACCCTGCGGAAGTCTGTATATTATACATGTCAGCCTTAGACAGATATTATGAGCTTTTATAAGTCATTGTTCATTTCTTAACATAATATTCGGCATATAGCTATTAATTATAACTTTACACTAGTTATGGTTTGGGCAGAAATAGCACATTCAAAGTACTTAACTGAAAATAGTTTAATGAAAGGGCTATTCAAAGGTGTGGTCAGGCTACAAAGAAACTAGAGGGCATGACTGATCAGCCAGGAACCAACAGCAGCTGCAAACAATAACTATCCCTTGAGGGGTATTGGAAGGGACTCCTGTTATTAGAATCCAGAAACATCTCTAGCCTTGGGTGGAGGGCAGGGATGGGAATTCACTGTAAAAGTGCTGCATTAAAAGCAGGGTACATAGCTATTGAGACAATCACATTTGGTGGGGAAGGAGGTGAGAAGAATTAATTCTCCCCTGCCTTGCAAACCCCTCTTAGTTGTTAGACCTAGTGTAAGCCATAGGCTAAGAAAGCACTACAGCGGGTTGCTCAGTCGGTTAAGAGCGTCATCCCAAAACAACAAGGTTGCAGGTTCAATTCCTGGTCAGGGCACACATGAGAGCACCCAATAAGTGCATGACTGAGTGGAACAACAAATGAATGCTTCCCTTTTCCCTTCCCTCTCTCTCTTCCTCTTTCTGTCTCTAAAACAAATAAAATAAAATTAAGCCTTGGCTGGATAGCTCAGTTGGAGTGTTGATCTGGAGAGTGGAGGTTGCTGGTTTGATTCCCCAGTCAGGGCACATATAGGAACAGCTTTATGTTCCTGACTCTCTCTCTCCCTATCCTTTGCTAAAAAAAAAAAAGACAACATATTGAAATCCATAAAGGTCAACCCCTCTGGGGCACAGGAGAGTACAGAGATGCAAAATACAGTATAGCTAGCATGGCCTTAAATTGAACAATTTCCTCCTGAGGTCCTGTGTCTCCTCCTGCATTAATTGTGACAATCTGAGCCTGCTTACCAAGCAAGTGTTCGCTCTGTATCCAAGATACATACATGGCCTCTACCCAACCCCACTGCTCTAGGCGCCAGTAACTCCCTCTCAGCCACGTGGAATTATTTAAATTCAAGGGTCCTAGGGTCACAGTCCACAAAACTTTCCTGTACTGGAAGCTTCTCAGCCTGGCCTGCTAATGGAAAACCATTGTCAAGGGTGTTTTAATGTGAAGACAACGTATAGGCTTAGCTGTGTGAGTCCAGTGAATCATTGCCAATATCAGCAACTCGGAAATGAGCAGCCTGACCATCAACACTTTCTTCTCCCAAAATCATACTCTTTGGATGCAAGTAGTATTTTCTTTTTTTCTGGGTCCTTAACAAAAACCTCTAACTAGAAGAGGGTGAATTTATTTAATATAAAATACTTGCCAGTAGTTGCTCTTTATATGAGTAAATTTAGTTTAAGGCCTCGCTCACTTGGGAAGTGGTTGGTACTTTTTATAGTTTCATTTAGAAAGATACTTTAGGGTGATAAGATACTGGTATGATGTGTGATTAAATAGAAAATGGATTTTCAGAATATCTCTTCTCTACTGCTGTAGAAGCAGCTACATATAGAAGATTGAGGTAGGTCTCTGACTGCACTACTCAGTAGCTCAAAGAACTCACATAACCTCACTGGTGGCCCTGCTTTCACCTGTGACATTAGGATATTAATATATGCCCTGCTCTAGAGATAGAATCACATAATAGATATGAGAATCTCTATGTAAACTATAATTTATTTGGGAAACTCATTCTCTTTTTCTCTCTGTCTCTATCTCTTTCTTTCCTGGCAAAAGGATCTCTGCTGTCCTCTAAGTCAGGGAAGTTATGGGATTTTGGTCATGAATTATGTCTTGTCTAGTTTTGAGGCTTTGAAGAATACACATAACAGGAGGCAGATAATTGATTAAAGCATAGTGAATAAATTATACTAAATTTTGTCTTTCTTATTTTTAGCTTTAATTATACAAGGCTATTTCACTAAAATCATATTTGAATAATATTTTTCAAGATTTAGTTGATTTTACAGTTCCTTGCAAAGTTAAAGAATAATAGTGTTTTAAATAATTTGATTGATAATGATTAATGAAGTTATTCTGTTAATATAAGTTTAAAAAAATGTTTACACTCATTATAAAGGAAGAATGATATAACATACCAGATGGAAACTCACTTACTCCTTAGGGGTAAGGAATACAAATAAAATAGTTATGTAATAATATGGTCCAGCTGCATCTTTGGGTTTAGCAGAGGCCCCAGTTATTATGTGACATCTGAAAGATTTTTCACAACATATTTTTCCAGCTGAAATTTGACATGTCCAGATCTGCCAAATTATAAAAATCTACCCAGGCTAAATTTTACAAGAGAAGAGATTTGTACAAGTTAGAAATTAAGAAAAAAAAAGCAATCCAACAACTCAAAAAGTACTGTTGGCTGTATCTATAAAATAAGCAGATTTTACGTTGCTCTAAGAGTCTATCTTTTCTAAGCTTTATAAAGATATAATTTACATATAACATTGTGCAAGTATACGATGTACATTTGATGATTAGATACACATTGTATGGTAAAATGATTACCATCATACGATTACAGTGGTTCTTCCTCTATTGTGGGGGTTAAGGTCCAGAACCCCTTGTGATAGGTAAAAATCTGCAAAGTAGTGACCTTATATTTATTTTATTATTTTATATATATATATTTTTTATTATTTATATATATTTTATTATTTATATATATATATCATATATATATATATAGTAAGGCTTTAAAAACCCTCCCCACACTCTTATAAACCTTTCTCACACTTTTATAAACACATCATATGCTATTAAACATTTTCTAAATAATTAAGGTAGTAAATATATAAAAATACATACAAACCACAAAACCTCATGATATACAGAAAAATCTGTGATACAAAATTGGATATATACAATTTTAAAATCCGTGATACAGAGAGACCGCAAAAAGTGAACCACGATATGGGGAGGGATGACTTTTGTTAACACTTCTATCACTGTGTGTGTGTGTGTGTGTGTGTGTGCGCATGTATGTGAGGTGAGATCACTAAAGGACAACACTCTTATTAACTTTCCAGTATGTAATGCAGTATTGCTAACTAGAGTGACCAGGCTGTGCATTAGATCCCCAGAACTTTTTATCTTATAACTGGAAGTTGGTTCCTTTTGACCAATACCTCCTCATTTCTCCCACCTTCAGTCCCTGACAACCACCATTCTACTGAGAGATTATTTTTATTTCTTTATATAAAATGCATCAAAATTATAGAGGGTCTTTACATCTATGAATGTGTATGTGTGTGCATGTGATATGTGTGCATGTGTATGCTCACCTGTGTATGCATGTGTGTTTGTCTTCAAAATATGGACCATTAGTAGGAAAACCAAAAGCATTCAGGACACATACATCCACATCTTCACAGCTGTTCAAAAAACCTCATGGTTGGTGGCTGTGCATCACCGACTCTTTTGTACTATTGGCTCAATTAGTTGGTGTAATGAGGAGTGTTATAAACTATGAGTCAAGTGAACTGAATTCAAGTCCAGATTATCCCATTTGCAGGCTATGTGGACATGATGACAGTCATTAAATTTTCTGGATATGACTCAAAGACATACTTAGATCACAGATTCCTTAAGCAATTCTTAAATGCATTGGAACATATTATTCTAATTTTAGAATCCAATTATTTGTAACTTGTGTTTCCCAACACATAGCCTCGAAATAGAAATTTTTAAAAAATTTTTTAAAGATTTTATTTTTAGAGCAATTTTAGGTTTACAAAAAAATTGTGTAGCAAATTACCGGGAGTACCTGCTATTATTAACATATTGCATTAGAATAGTATATTTGTTACAATTGGAAAACCAGTATTGATACATGGACTAAAGTTCATAGTGTGCATTAGGTTTTCACTCTTTAAGTTATACAGTTCTTATATGTACATAATGTTATGTAGTCATCATTAAAGTATCATATAGAATAGTTTCAATAACTCTGAAGGTGCTCTGTGTTTCACTTATTATCCTTTCTCCTCCTTCTGAACTACTGATCATTTCACTATCTTTATAGCTTTGCTTTTCCTAGAGTATTATATGGTTCAAATCATACAGTACACAACCTTTGCAGATCCACTAGTTCTCTCAGCAACACGCATGCCAGGGTCCTTTGTGTCTTTTGTGGCTTAATCACATATTTATTTTAATCACTAGATAATTTTCTGTTGTATAATGTCCTTCTTTTTGTCTATCCATTATCCCTTTGAAAGACATTTGATTGCTTCTAGTTTTTGGCAACTATTAATAAAGCTGCTGTAAACATTAGTGGGCAGTTTCTATACAAACCTAAACTTTTGATTCATTTGAGTAATGATCACTGGATTATATTTTAAGATTATATGTAACTTTGTGAGAAACTGCCAAAATGGCTTAAAAAATAGTTCTATCATTTTGTATGTCCACCATCAAATAATAAGAATTTTAATAAATAAATATTTTTATTTTAAGAAGTACAATCTAAATAAAATAAGGAAAAATATCTTCTGAGGAGTATGAATTATTCAATAAATAAATGTCAATTAGCTTATACTGGTATATCAGAAATTACTTATATATAAAAAATTTAACATATGGCTAATAGTGTTTTTCAGAATTAACCATCTGTTGAAATATATATCTAAGATATTCCATATTCATAAAATTGTTTTTGTAGAGCTTTTAAGAACATTTTTAGCTCATATGTTGATGTTTATTATATTTCATGTACAATATGTCTATATTATTGCAAGCTGTGTATACAATTGAGCAGTCTCAAGAATTTCTATAACATGTCAGAGATAATCACAAGTCATATTGATATTGTTGAATCTCAATACTTGCTTTCTCTTGATGTAGATGTGTTCTAGTGATTAGGCATTTCTTAGAGAAATCCAAGAACATGTAGAATTCCATTGTATAAAAAATTAAACTGTTCAGGCCAAAATTCTCAACTTTACAGTATGATATACTTTTATAACATAGCTCCTGATACCCTCTTTACTTTCATTTATTTTCACTCCAAGGCTCCAGCTATAAAGAAATGATTCACATAAGGATGTTTGTGTTAGTCTCAAAGTTCTGGAAGCCAGCAGTCCATATTGGATTTAGATATAGTTTCTAGAGTCCAAGCTCTTGGTTGCATTCCCAGTTTCTGCAACTCTGCTATTCAAAAATGGGTAAGTCATTTAAGTTTTATTAGTCTCAGTTTCCTCACTTATGAAAAGCACTTACTTTATAGAGTTGTTGCAGGGATTAAGTGAACACAGCTTATATAGCAAACAAGAAATGTTAACAAGCATTATTTTTTTAATAGTTTTGGGCGTGTTTTTTTTTTTTTTTTTTTACTGTTCTTCCCTGTCTCTGCCTCAGTTATTTATAAAAGGTCCTTTAGGAATCTCCCTTACAACTCTTCACTGTCCCTCACTAACAGGCTGAGTGAGCTTTTCTTGCTGAACATACCCTTTTTTTTTATTCCAAAACTCATCACTCTCTAATTTGTTGCCTTTATGTTTCTGTCTCTAACATGTAAATCCCTTGCTGTGATAAACTATTTGTTGTTCCTTTGTTATTGACAGCACCTCTAATACAATAGTTGTATCACTTACGAATTTTTCAGTTAAGATAATAGGAAAACTTGACTCAAATTCAGCCTTAAAGAGAGAAATTTAGTTGGGTAAGTAACTGAAATGCAGAGCTATGTCATGCTTTAGACAAGGTTTGACTCTGTGTCTTCATGACATCACAAAACTCTCAATTCCTTTCTACATTTCCTTCTCAGTGCTGTTTTAATCTAAGGCTTTTGGGTTTACAAGATGGCTGCCAGCATCTACTAGTGGCTACCAGACTTCTCATCTGCAGTAAGCAAAAAGAAAGAACGTTATTCAGAAGTGTTCTCTTGGGAGAATGAGGAAGATTCTTTCCCAGAAGCTCATCTCCACCACATTGACCTGAATTAAAATCATGTACTCATCCCTGAAGGCTAGGTACATGGGTTGTGCCTATTGGCTTAGGTCAGTTTGGTCACACCTAGAGCAGGATTTGGGTTATCTTCACCCTATCACATGAAATGAAGGAACCTAGAATGAAATTAGAATTATTGCTACCAATAAAGGTAAGAATGAATGTGGCATATATAAGAATATACTCTCCCTTTTCAAAGGCACAAACCAGGATCAGAAAATATCTTGTGACCTTTGCTGTGACAGCATCTATGAAAGAGCATGATTTCCCCCGTGTCTACTTCACTTCTGCCTCTCTGGAATGAAATTCACGTTAAATGTATGCCAGCTCACTTTCAATATGTACATTTTAAGTTTCATGCAGGGTTTGAATTTTAATATGAGCTTCTTGAGAATGGCTTCCTAGTTTATTTATTTAGTGGTGAATTCCTAAGTCATATAACAGTACCTGACACATAGTAACATACAATAAATATTTTAATTAATTCATTTAATTATTTAATATTTTTAGAGTTTGAAGTTTTACCAATAGAGTGGCCACAGATGCAGATGTCGGAGTATACAAATTCACATTTTTTTTCTGTCTAGATTATTAAGATGTTCAAAATTCCTTTGCTAATGACTAATTTACATGGCATTAGAAAAAAGGGAACAAATGAAAACCATGTGTTCCAAAGAACATGTTCAAATCATGTGAGTGGCTGCATCATAAGATGACAAATGAAGACATGAGAAGTGGTGAGGCAAGAACTTTAGACTTTTATGCTGGGGGAGAGCAGGGTTAACCTCTTCCAGACTATTCTCAGTATAGCAACCTAAGGGAGCTTTTAAAATCTAATTCAAAATGTAGAACTTCTCTAGACAAAACCTTGCAATGACTCCCCACTTAAAAAAGAAAAAGTAAAAAATTTAAAGACTTATGAGACCTTGAGAAATATCTCCCTCCCCTTTACTACCACCACCACTGTAACTTCTCTGACTCATCTTGTGATACTCTTTGCCTTCCTAACTCCCTCACTGCCTTCCCACCATTACTTTCTTGTGATTGCTCAAATAAGCCATGCAGTCTCCTGCCATAGGACCTTTGCACTAGAAATTTCTTTTGCCTGAAAATCTCTTTCCTTACATTTTACACCTCTACTTAGAGTAACTTCTTTCCAAGGCTAATGTGGCCACCCTATTAAATGTTGTATCCTATGTTTCCCTTCCATCCTGACGCTAACTCCCCTCACCATACTCTAACTTGATTTTTTCTGTATCATTTATTGTATTTTCGGTTGTTATAGAATTTATTTTAATCATTATTATTCATTTTCTACTTCCCCACCAGAATGTAAACTCTATGAAAGTAATGATCATTATTTTTTTCATTGATTGATTGTGAAGCACAGAACAAATTTCGGCATATAATATAGTTTTAATATATATTTACTAAACAAATGAGTTTACACTGTAATAACCATTTATTCAAATCAGTAGTTCAAATTGTTCCCTGTAGAACAGTAACCCAAAAGGGCAAATTGAGTGTCTGCCTTTATTTTTCAACAAGCTATTACTTATATAGGCCTCTTCTATTGATATGTTAGTAAACATTCTTGCCAAATAAAATGTATTCTGAGCATATTTAATACAATTTTTTCCTGCATTTTAATGAAATACAACTGTCAAATGAAAATAAACAATGAGATAATAGGCAAAACAGTGACTAGGTCACAGCCAATTTTGCATTTCTAAATATTTCCAATGGTCCAAGTAAATAAATTTTTGAGTAAAGTTCAAATATATGTTTTATTACTTTATTGTGTAGCCCATTGGGGTTGAATCTTGAGTTTTTCTAGCGGGACACTGGCAGGTGTGAGGAATGCATATCTGACCAAAGAATGGCATATATCTTTAACTGAAGAGCAGAAATTTCTAAAATATTATAATTCTATGTTTAAACATTTTTTTAAAAAATACTTGCTCAGAGCCTGACCAGGCAGTGGTGCAGTGGACAGAGCATCAAACTGGGATGTAGAGGACTCAGTTTGAAACCCTGAGGTTGCCGGCTTGAGCGCAGGCTCATCTGGTTTGAGCAAGGCTCACCAGCTTGAGCCAGAGGTCGCTGGCTTAAGCAAGGGGTCTCTCAGTCTGCTGTAGGCCCCAGTCAAGGCACATATGAGAAAGCAACCAATGAACAACTAAGGAGCCGCAATGAAGAACTGATGCTTCTCATCTCTTTCCCTTCCTGTCTGTCTGTCCTTATCTGTCCCTCTCACTGTCTCTCTTTCTCTCTCTCTGTCTCTGTCACAGAAAAACAAAAGGTACTTGCTCAGAGATTCTGCTTTAGTGGAATCTTAATTTTTACAGAAGCTAACATATTTATAAAGGCAATAACCTTTGCTGCAATTTTTTCTTTATTAAAGTTTTCTGTCCTTGTTTATTGATACCAGTAATATCCCTTTACTTAGAAAATAGTCAACTGTTTTCACCGATGTTGATTGACTAAGTCCATTTGAGCTATACTTGTACGTTTAAACTATAACAAAAATACTATAAACTAGGAAGCTTATAAACAACATTTATTTCTCACAGTTTTGGAGTCTAGAAAGTTTACGATCATGGCACCTGTATATTATGTCTCAAGTGAGAACCTAATTCCTCCTTCATGACTGCCTTTTCACTGTAACATCACATGTAGAAAGAGGTGAAGGAGCTCTATGGAGACTACAATTTTATTAGTATGTGCTCTCCACCCTCATGACATAATTACTTACCAAAGCTCCACCTTTTAATATCATCATCTTGAGGGTAGAATTTCAATCTATGAATTTTAAGGGGACACAAACATTCAATCTATACTGGTGATTATTGGCAGGTTTTGTCCTGCAGAGCTTCATTCCTTGAAGACATTAGTTTTAGTTTAGTTTTCTTTTCTTTTTAAAAATTCATACTTTATTTATGTCATTTAACCATATGTTGAGAAGAAAGAATGACTGAGGTAACAAATGTTGTACCTTTAAACTGCCCACACTGCTAAATTTTTGTTAAATTGGGCCACATATTTTACTTGTGTCAGGCTTCTGGCAACTTCCTGTCTTCCCCTATGATGTCCTACATTTCTCAAAAATATTTTACCTAAATTCATCCAAACTTAGCTCTTTAAAACTGGAAATTTTTTATTATCTTATAACTGCTCTCTATTTAACTCTTCCCCTTTTTAAACAACCAAAAATTTTTCTTATTCCTTATGTAGTTTATCCATTCTTTTACTTGATCATTTCAATACATATTTTTAGTTCTTGGCATGAGCTGGGCATGCTTCTAGAGCAGGGATCGAAAATCTTTTTGGCTGAGAGAGTCATGAATGCAACATTTTTTAAAATTTTTTTATAATTTTATTTTTTAATGGGGTGACATCAATAAATCAGGGTACATATATTCAAAGAAAACATGTCCAGGTTATCTTGTCATTCAATTATGTTGCATACCCATCACCCAAAGTCAGATTGTCCTCTGTCACCTTCTATCTAGTTTTCTTTGTGCCCCTCCCCCTCCCCCTTCCTCTCTCCCTCTCCCCCCACCCCCCATAACCACCACACTCTTATCAATGTCTCTTAGTCTCACTTTTATATCCCACCTACATATGGAATAATGCAGTTCCTGTTTTTTTCTGATTTACTTATTTTACTTCATATAATGTTATCAAGATCCCACCATTTCGCTGTAAATGATCCGATGTCATCATTTCTTATGGCTGAGTAGTATTCCATAGTGTATATGTGCCACATCTTCTTTATCCAGTCATCTATTGACGGGCTTTTTGGTTGTTTCCATGTCCTGGCCACTGTGAACAATGCTGCAATGAACATGGGGGAATGCCACATATTTTAAAATGTAATTCTGTGAAAGCCATACAACAACCCATGTATTTTACGCATTATCCAATAAAAATTTGGCGTTGTCCCAGGGGACAGCTGTGATTGGCTCCAACCACCCACAACCATGAACATGAGCGGTAGAAAATAGGTTGTAATACATGAGAATGTTTTATAATTTTAATATTATTATTTTTAATTAAATATTTGTCTGCGAGCTAGATGCAGCCATCAAAACAGCCACATCTGGCTCACAAGCCGTAGGTTTTGACCCCTGTTCTAGAGAAAGGAAGCACAGTGGTGAACAATATAGACAAGTTCTCCACACTCTTGAAACTTACTAGATGTGGCCTTTTTATACCAAATAAATCATCCTCCATATACTCCCACTCTTGTGAAGTCCTTCTCCTTATGTCTGGGCTTATTATTTGACCTACTTTAATCAACGCAATGCAGAAGAAGTCATGTCAAGAGAAAGACATGCTAGCTACATGAAGAGACCATGTGAGTGAGGCTGTCTTGGGTGTAGATATATTCAATTGGTGTCTGTCAAATAAGCCACCCCAGGGGGTATAACCTTGATCAGAAATAACTCCCAGTGGCCACGGCCCAAGTGAAAATAAAATGATGTTTTAAGCCACTAGGTATTGGGGTAGATTGTTAGATGGCAATAGATACCAAATAACAAGATCTTTTCAGATGAGATTGATTAGAAAAAAGTCAAAACTCACCAAACATCACCACCCCCAATTGTCTTTCTATGTATATACAGATTTGGAGAATGAAATGTATTTAACAGTAATTATATAAGCAATAACCATTTATAAAAATATTATACACTTCCATAATGCTTTATTTATTTGGTTAGTTACACATTTATTTATATACATCTAATTTACTTTTTTTAGTCATTCAATATTTATTTTAATGGTGATTGAGTGCCTAGTTAGTGCCAGGTCATAGACACATGCAATACATTAGTGAATAAAACTGATCTATTTCATATTTCACAGAAACTGTGAAAGATAATAGAATGTGTAGTGTTAAAGGCATTATGTTTAGAGAAATTTGCTAACTAACTAATTCAGGGGTTTCACTTCAGATTATATCCCTCCATTCCCCAAACTCCCATTCCTGCTAGTCTCAAGATCCACAGATAACTTAATTTCTTATAAAACATAGATTTTGAAATACGATAGATCTTATTTCTAATTACAGATTCATAAGTTACTAACCACAGATCTTTGAGCAAGTCAGTTGACAGTTTTAAACTATCTTTCTCTATATCTTAGAAAAATTGTGCTGATATGTTTTATATCATGTGGATCTTGTGAGAGTCTAATGAGGCAAACATAACTGTAAGCATCTGTGATTCCCCTTTCTTTAGAAAAATTCTCTAACTGCTAAATGTCTAACAGAATTGGGGAGTGCAGAACAAGGGTGACTATGAGAAGACACATGATTATTTACTGTGGAGGCCCAGACATGGCATGAAATGGCTCAGAGAGAAAGGAATCAATATTGAGAGAGTAACAGGGAGAGGGATTTGTCTTGATGGTATCCAGTGATATACTTTTAAAAATTTTATAGTCCTTTTAGTGAAGCTCCACATCTTTAGGCTAAATATTTCTACTTCCTTTAATTATATCTCATATATGATTTTTTCATCACTCATATCTAAATATATTTTAATCTGTCTAAATTATTCTACATTAAGCTACCTAGAACTGAAAGGAAATAATTCAAACATTTACTAACCAGTACAGAGTTGGACTGATGCCTCCTTAGTTTTTTTATTATTTATTTTATTTTATTTTATTTTATTTTATTTTATGTATTCATTTTAGAAAGGAGAGAGAGGGGAAGAGAGAGAGAAACAGAAATAGAGAAGGAGGAGGAGCAGGAAGCATCAACTCCCATATGTGCCTTGACCAGGCAAGCCCAGGGTTTCGAACTGGTGACCTCAGCATTTCCAGGTCGACACTTTATCCACTGCGCCACCACAGGTCAGGCGCCTCCTTAGTTTTAATTGCAGTACTTCAGTCCCTACCTGACATTGAATTTACTGTTAAGCAAAAAGCTGCTAAGTCATAGCCTCTTTATTTTTACCAGTAAATTCTTTTGACAACACGTGTGTGAAAGTGTCATATTTACCCTTGGTAAATTTCACCATGTAACTTCATACCTCCCTCTACATCAGGGGTCCCCAAACTACGGCCCGCGGGCCACATGTGGCCCCCTGAGGCCATTTATCTGGCCCCGCCACACTTCTGGAAAAGGCACCTCTTTCATAGGTGGTCAATGGAGGAGCATAGTTCCCATTGAAATATTGGTCAGTTTGTTGATTTAAATTTACTTGTTTGTTATTTTAAATATTGTATTTCTTCCCATTTTGTTTTTTTACTTTAAAATAAGATATGTGCAGTGTGCATAGGGATTTATTCATAGTTTTTTTTGTAGTCCGGCCCTCCAACGGTCTGAGGGATGGTGAACTGGCCCCCTGTGTAAAAAGTTTGGGGACCCCTGCTCTACATCACTATCTTTTTGTAAAAAAATTTGTCCAGAGGCATATTTGTTCTCTTCCTCTGAGTTTACTATTCATTTACTTAATATTACCAAAATATTAATTTACTTAATATTACCTACATTACTGCATGTAGACCTATATCAAGGCATAGTGGGGAGATATAAATAGCAATAATATAGTCAGTACCAAAATGTATTTGAATCTATCTCAAAATCATCTTAATAAGTATAAGCTAAATAACCAGATATGCTTGATCCATATTAGTTACATTTGTTCCATAGCATACATTGTTAGAAATTTATTTACTTGCTCACTACTTGTTTGGACCATATACAGTACTTTGGTAGGAGCTAGGGATATAGCAATAAACAATACAGACTATATTTGTAGCGCTACAGAGTTAATAACAACCAACAAATGGCAACCCGCAACATTGGGTCAATTCCATTTCATAAACATTGCATAAATTCTTCATGTGTAATCATTTAACTGCCAGAATAATTGCAACATCATCACATTAAAATGAATTTAAAAACATTTTGTTCTGCTGCTGAAATGGAACTATTTATCTTCAAATTTTAGGCTGTTTTTGCAATGCTATCAGACTATTTCAGAATGTTTTATTTTTATAGCATATTTATGATAGTATCAGTTTTGTTTTTCATTGATTTTATAGATGTAAAATATATTTAATCAAAATAAATCTAGCCCGTGACTCTGTTTTGGTACATCAGCATTTTTAAAGAATGGACATCATTATAATGGTTGAATTGCTATGATTAGAACTATTCTATTGTAAATTCTGTTTTCTTTTTTAATTGGTTGTAATTTTGCCTTTGTGGTGCAGGTAGATTACATCCAAGGGCTTATTTAGAAAGAGAAATGTCACTGAAGATACAGGGTGTTTTCAGTAGATTACACTGACCAACAAACAGACTACTGCAAACTGGTGGGTACACAAGTATTGCAAGGAGTGCTTAGAGATATTTACTTATATATACATCATGCTGTGAGTGAGCTATGGAGAAACTAGAGGGTTCCCCAGAGTTGATAAAAGATTTGGACCCAGATTTTCTGCTTTTCATCCAGGAGTGTTTCTATCTCACTACATATAATGATTATAATGTTTATGCTGGGGCAGATAAAGATGAAACAAGAAGGGCTTGGTCATGAATCATAGGTTTATGGGGTTCTTTATGGTATCCTCAACTTTTGTCTTTGTTTGAAAACATCTGTATAAGAATGTTAAAAATAAGTAGAGAGAGCTCATCTCTCATTTAGTATGTTACAATTTATAATGTAGAGGTAACCAAGTATTACATAGTTTTTGAGGAAAGTTAAGTACAGATTATAAAATATATGCCAATGTAAAACATCCACTCATAATCATTCTAGCAACAAGAAATTAGAAACTCTTCTAAGAAAAAAAAGGCATGTTATAGAGTCACCATTTCAGCTTTGGTAGAAAGTTGTTTGGTGTTGTTTTTGTGTTGACTGAATTTCACTACTGTTGATAAGGTATTATTTCTGGGAAGTCCAAAATGTGAACATTTGTGATAGCCTACATACCATATATCATTTTATACTCAACTTACTGAAATATTAATCCAACAGAATTCCACTAATTGGGACCCTGCAGGAACAGCTTTTCCGGTTATCTATGGAGCAGCAGAATGAACGCAAATGCATTGATAGAGAGAATGCCATTGAAAGATAAATTCTAGGGTATGTAATTTCTACAGATTGTACAACTTCTTAGAAAAAAATGACAAGAACTTATTGTAAGTTAGTTGGATACATAAAGATACTATATCACATCTCTAAAGGAAGGTTAGGCTGTTTAATTACACAAAATGCACTCAGGCCACAAAGTGTGTTAATGAATTTTAAAAAGTTGTAAAAGAAAAAGCAAATAGAGAGCAGAGGCTTCTTTGTCCATTTTAACTAACTAGGAAATTTAATAAACAGAAATAATCATTCTCAGGGAATTTTAGGGTTATTCAAGAAGCTTCAGAACAGTAATGCTATGGGATGCAATGCATTATTCAAACAAATGCAGTGTTGATAACTGTCCTGAGTGTTAACAATAGTCACAGAAATTCCCTCCTGTTTTATCTGATGTTTATAGCAGAGAATAAAGGAACAAAATTTTTTTGCCAATTACTCTACAGAGAGTGGATTGCTAAACTTTTTCTCTGAATCAGAACTATTCTTGTGGTTTGAAACAATTCATATTATTTTAATTTACTTTTAAGAGCATGTTGTGTTGCAAAACTTGTGGCTGTAACTTTGAAGATTTATTTTTTTCCAGAGTTTACAAAATGAGCAAAAATATTATAGAGAGCCACTGAATTTTACTGACTTGGACTTTCCAGACTTCTTTTTCTTTTTCAGAACCACAAACTGCTAGTCCTCTCTCTGTCATCTGAAATGATCCAAAGGTTGCTCACCCAGTACAAATCCCCAAATTTCCAGTTTGAGCAAACACAGACATTTGATGAGGAGCCAAGCCCAAAACAGCCTGGCTGGCCTTTTTTGAACATAGAATTGCCTAGAATTAAAACTAATTCCTTCAGGGACCCCAGACAGGGTCATAGCTCTTTCACTCATTAAGCTGTACAACATACCAGAGAATTATTGTATTCATTCCTTGGTTCATTCATTCATTCACTTATGAAGTACTACTGGCAGAAATCAAGGTCCCTGTCACAGTGAGATTCATATTTTGGTCAGTGTGACAGAAAACGAGTACGTAAACAAATAAATAAACAAGACAATTTCTGTAACAGTTTATGAAGATTTAATTTCAGATCATTTTTATCAGTTGGTGAACTCAATAATGTTTCAAAACCTTTTTGGTATATTAATTTTTAAGATGTCAATGAAGCAAGAGTTCTTTTAGGCTTTGTGTGAGGATTAAATTAGATTGTGCAACAAAGTGCTTGGGAACTAATATATGCTGCAGTTGCATAGAATGTATGCTAGGATGTCTGCTGTGCTATTTTAGCATGAGAACAAAGAAATAACCTACCTTAGCTGAATAGCTCGGTTGGTTAGAGCATAGTCCCGAAGCACAAAGGTTGTGGGTTAGATCCCTGGTCAGGGCACATACAGGGACAGATGTTTCTGTCACTTTCCTGCTCTCTCCCTCTTTACTCTAAAATCAATAAAATAAACAGTAAAAAGAAAGAAATAAACCAAGTCCCCCAGAGGAAAGTGGGATGGATGAATGATATATGTTATATTCATGTGGTGCAATGCTACCCAGCTGTTAAATGCAAACAAACAAAAACCAAACCTAAAATATAATTTGAGTAAAACACGTGGCAGAAAATATATAGTATAATAATATATATTAACAATAGGATATTCATAAACCTATAAGTATAGGTACAGCAATATTTTTTAAAAGACAAGAAACATATATCAAATTCATGATAATGAATGTACCCTGAAGAAATAAAAGAACAATAGAAAACAATATAACTAAGAAGATAGGCGAATTCAAAGAGTATTGCTCTTGTATCTCTATATATTTTATTTTTAGAATTAAGCACATAATAAACTGAATTAAAAATATTAAAAGGAGATGTTTGGGGGGAGATAATATCTGTTGCATCAATAATCGAGATACCAAACAAAACAGTGACCTTGTGAAAGGAAAATTCTTTGTATATCTGTGGCCATCCTTTCTAATGCAGTTACTTTAAGTTTGACAGGTCCTTTTCCCTGACTTAGCATGGTTTTGTGAAATGAATGTGCCATTGGTTTTCAGTTTGCTCCTGTTTTTGAGGTAAAATGGACTTAAAATAATCGTCGATATTCTCTATATTTCATTTTATTTATTTCTTTTTACTTATTGTTTTGTTTCTATGTTGTTTTTCAGCCAGGAACTTCATCATGTCTGGGATACGACACCATATTCCTGCCTGCTGTTGCTGACTTTAATTTAAAAGTCAGGTGTTCCAGCGCATTTTCCTAGAACAGTTGACACATCCTCTCCCTGCATAATACACAGACCTGATTGACTTTCAGAGTCCAAGTGGCCCTCCTCTACGGTCTCTTTACATTACTAAGTGTACACATTTGTCAGACATTGCCAACCGAAATTCTTTCCAGCTCTGATGGCTCTAAATGTTTACTGAGTACTTACAACCCATGCACAGAGTCACTAACGAAGTTGTTAAGTTTCTATTTTCCTCCTCACATAAATACTCCAGCAGACGTGGATTGGGATGAATGTTCCCCCAAAACAAAGCTATTTGGCAAAGCATTTGTCTTTTCTTACACAAACAGTGGAAAGGGTTGTGGTGGCTAACATCTTTATTCACCACATTCACTGCATGAAAACCAAAATAAGCTTGTAATAGAGAGGCTATTGTGGTAGCTGTTTAAAGTTCTAACAAAATGAAGTGAAGCAATATTAGTTTTATTGTAATAACTTTTCCTTGCTGAGTTCTTATCAGGATCTAGTGGAACAAATTTTTCTGTTTTCTTTGGGGACATATTGCATGTGAAATTTTTGGAATATCTCCCAGGATTTCAGGATAAATAAGAAAACCCTTAAAGGACATTCATTTAATGAAACAAGTTTATAAGAATCCAACCAAGAATGGTGGGAAAATGCTAATCTTCTCTGTTATCTTTCAGTGTCCAGATAATGGCTTCAGATTCCTCCTCTGTGGAATTCTTTGCAAAAGAATAAGGGTCATTTTTAAAGTATAAAGGCTAATTTGCTTGTATTATTTTTCATCTTGTCTCATCGCGTCATATTGTTCATGCTACATTCCAATCCCTGAGTTAAACTGCAACAACCTTGAAAGGTGGCAGAGATTTCCAGGATCTCAGAAATACCTGAGCCATTGAAATAGATGAATTCACTGAGGGTGGAAAGGTAAACTGGTACAACCATTATGGAAGTATGCTGGTTCCTCAAAAAATTAAGAATATAACTACCCTATGACCCAGCAATCCCTCTACTGGGTATCTACCCAAAAACCTCAAGAACATTAGTAAGTAAAGACACGTGCTCCCCCCATGTTCATTGCAGCATTATTCACACTGGCCAAGACATGGAAATAGCCAATGTGTCCTTTGGTAGAGGATTGAATAAGAAAATGTACATATATACAACAGAATACTACTAAGATATAAGAAACAATGACATATTGACATTTACGACAACATGGATAGACCTTTAGAACATTATACTGAGTGAAATAAGTAAATCAGAAGAAGCTAGAAACTATGATTCCACACTTAGCTGGTATATAAAACTGAAACTCACAGACATAGATAAAAGTGAAGTGGTTATGGGGGAAGGGAGAGAGTGTTGTGAGGGAGGGTGGTAAGGGAGGAAGTATAGGGGAGGGAGTAAACAGGGACAAATATAAGGTGACAGAAAGTGGTTTGACTTTGGGTGAAGGGTACACAACATAATCAACAGTTCAAATTCTATAGAAATATTTACCTGAAACCTATATACTCTTATTGATCAATGTCACCCCATTAAATTTAATTTTCTAAATAAAATTAAAAGAAAAAGAAGCAGGACTCTGTCAACACCTACAACTTTTGAATGAAATACTTCTATTGAATGTTTATTTCTGTCTGACCCTGCATTTTGTTAACATGTGGTATGGCTTCTCTGTTAGACCAAACCACTTTTGCCTGTCCTTCTCTGTAATTCTCCTAATTCTTCTTACCGATGTGCCATTAACCCTCATGGATTCCATCTTAATGTTTGTTTCAGTAATCCTGATAACAAGAAAATGATCCAAATTCAGTTCCTCGAAGAAAACTCCCCTAATCCTTTCTATTTTTCCAACCAATTCTATGTTTTATACTCCCTGCACACTTTACGTGTGCAGGTCTCATTATATTGCCTGATATTTTTTCATTTGATCCTTATTAACTGCTCTGGATGTTAAAGAAAACATGTTTGATTCCACCCCTCAAGTCTTCACTGTCACCATCAACCTGAGACCGATGCCATGTATTTTTCTTCTGTGTCTTGTTTTTTAAAATCATAATTATTGAAAGCTGACAATGGGTGGGAGAGTCCAAAGAAAATAAAATTGGTTATAATCATCAAGAACTCACAATATTAAGGACTGATTGAGGAAACAAATATAATATTTACCTTAAAATAATGACATATATTTAAACCATTTATAACAAATACAGAAGAGAAGTGAAATGTTATCAAACAAATTGCCTCAAAATTACTTTGAAGAGGGAACTCAGGAGAGAGAGAAATGACTTCTAGATGGAGAGGAAGACATACTATATTTTAAGAAAGTAAAGAAGTTTTTTAATTTTCTTTGTGTGTGTGTGTGTGTCTGTGTGACAGAGACAGAGACAGATAGAGACAGACAGACAGGAAGGGAGAGAGATGAGAAGCACCAGTTCTTTGTTGTGCCACCTTAGTTGTTCTTTGAAGCTAATAGTCACCAGGCAATATGATAGACTCTGTGTTAAATAAGATTTTATTAGGTGAGCAGAAGGAAATAAAAAGTCTGTGAGCAGGACTAACCCGTTGTGGAACTGGCACAGAGATAAAGCATTGACTTGGAACACTGAGGTCCCCTGTTCAAAACCCCAGGCTTGCCTGAGCAAGACACATATGGGAGTTGATGTTTCCTGTTCCTCCCCCCTTCTTTCTCTCTGTGTCTTTATCACTCTCTCCCTTTTCTCTCTAAAAATGAATAAATAAAATATAAAGAAATAAAAAACACAAAGTCTATCAGCAGATGAGCAACTACAAGACTGCTTGAAAAATAGTAATGGAGCCAGTCTAGTGATCATTTATTCATGAACAGAGTCAGCAAAGAGTTATACTATTTCTATGTACTTTGTATTGTGTTAAGTTCTGGGAATGCAGAAATGACACAGACTAACACCTTCTTTTTTCAAGAAATCAAAATGTAATGAGACAATTGAACAAATATCAGAAAATATACAATACTTGGTGTAACAGAAGCATATAAACCACATGCCCAGAACTAAGAGATAACAACAAAATAATGCACAGCTTCTGACCTTAGTGAAAAACAGACATACAGGATAATTTATATAATAAATATTGAGACTAAGAATAAATGCAGGGAGCTTTGGGATATTTAAAAATATACAGAAAAAAACTAAATTATAGCTGAAAGAAAATTGACTAAAGACTGGATTTTTTAAAAGAAATGTGGAGTTCAGGTTAATGAAGCTTTGTATAATATCCTAGGGGAATCTGAACTTCAGACTATATAACCAATGGGAATCTTAGAAGAAGTTTTAATTGGTCAGAGAGATGATTAGAATGGGAAACTTCACTGTTCAACTTTAGTCTTGAAGTAATAAAAATGAAGGATGTGACAGAAGACCAGAATCAAAAGATTAACTTAAACATGAGGCTAAACTTTTTGTAGGAATACCACAAACATTACAATAAGTAGAGGGTAGGGGATCAATAAATGCAAAGCTTGCTGAATAAATGATTCAATAATTTTTTTCTGGTCACTTGCTTGAGAAGAGAAAAGCATGCAACTTGGAAGGTTGCAATTTTGTGTCTTAGTCCAGATTCCACTGGGGAGGAGCAGTGACACAGGAAGCCGGAAAGGCTCTGGGCCACACAGCCTGGGCCACTGCTGCCTGTAAATCTGTGTTCATTCCTTCAAGGGGAAATTGGTTGGCCTGATGTGAATATAAATGAACCTGAGGACCATCTAGTCAGAGTTAAGTAACATTTCTCTTTTGGGAAATTTGCTTCTTAGTATGAATTTATAAAAGTAAAGTTCTGCACACAATAGCTCGTAGCTTCGCAGCTGGAAGTTCTGTTTGACATTCCAGAAAGTTCTGCTCAACTTTTCCAGTACTTCAATTATAGAAAATGTTTAGCAGTAATTGAGATCTGGGAAGTCTGCATTCTGAAATCCCCTTGTCCTGTGACTTGCTGTCAAAACATTGGCATCTCAAACTCTGTGGCCCCTTTCTTCATCTGAAAATTTATCTCCACAAACATTTTAGTTTTATGAATATCTTATAATAATATATTATAACAATTTCATTTGAGAAATTGAGTAATACAAAATGTTTCAACAGCTTTTTGAGTTCTTATTTTATTACCTTGACATCATTCAGTCGTTTTATTATTAGACTTCTAACATTCATCTTTGACTATCTTACTGTTGTTTCTTTGGCCTTGTTTTTTTTACTTTTTTTTTTTTTAACAGGGACAGAGAGAAAGAGAGAATCAGAGACAGGGATAGATAGAGACAGACAGACAGGAACGGAGAGAGATGAGAAGCATCAATCATCAGTTTCTCATTGCAACACCTTAGCTGTTCATTGATTGCTTTCTCATATGTGCCTTGACCACGGGCCTTCAGCAGACGGAGTGACCCCTTGATCAAGCCAGTGACTTTGGGTCCAAGCTGGTGAGTTTTTTGCTCAAGCCAGATGAGCCCGCACTCAAGCTGGCAACCTTGGGGTCTCAAACCTGGGTCCTTTCGCATCCAAGTCCGACGCTCTATCCACTGTGCCACTGCCTGGTCAGGCTTCTTGTTTCATTTTTTAATACTAATTTCCCTTCATCACTGACGAACTCTTCTAATAAGTAGAAATGGATTGTGTTTTCAGTCCCAAAATAATATTTTTCTTGTCTTTTGAGTCTTAGTGAAGTTATATTATGCTAAGTCCTTTGAGTCTTAGTAAAATAGTATTATGCTAAGTAGGTGGTCTCTAATTTCTGTATGATCAAGCAAAACTATCTATTAAATCTTTCCATATATTACTTGATTGATTTAGTCCGTTAGGCTAAATGTATTATGTAATTGATTATATAATCTTAGCTACACACACATACACACACATCTGATATATAGGTACTCAGTCTGATTTAACTATTGCAGTATTAAATGTTTGTGAATAGAGAGCACATGTAACTTAATTACATTAAAATAATGTATTAATAATGAAGATTCACATTTCTTGTACATGTGAATTAAATATGGGACAATGGTAATGCCATACATCGTTACATCATTACTGTCTTATTATTAAAATTATTGAGCTAGCTAAGGTTTTAATTTTTTGTGTAGACATGAATAAACGAGATTACCATGCTAGAAGAAAAATATACATCCAAAGAAAGAAATGTGAATATACAAAAATTTTCCTCACACAATTTAAACCATTTTTTCTGATAAGAATAAAATAATCTAAGGGGCTATCTGATGAATACACAATAAATAAAATGAAAACATCAAATTTAGCATTTAAATACAAATATTATAACACCAAAGAGCTATACTGCTCACAAAAGTAGAGGATATTTTATTGCTTCATATTCATTTTGAAATATCCCCTAATTTTTGTGAGCAATATATATACTATTTTAACCATAATATTCCTTTGAAGAAACACCATTTTATTTTGTCGTCATTCTAGTGAAATAGGTATTTAGGGTTGAGATATATAATATCTACAGGTTGAGAGATAAATATTACAATTTTGCAGCTGTAGTAGACTTTTTCACTTAAAATATGGGTCAGTGGAACTCATGACATGTCAGCAAATATGCCCAACCACTGATTTAATCTTTATCTGTCTCTCTTTTTGTTTTTTGAAATATGATGTTGTCATTGGCTTTGTGATAAGTATACATTATTGGGGTTTGGTTTATCCCAAATAGCATATGTTAAACTCTGCTAAGTAGAGGTTTAAACTTGAATATAATGTTGAAATGTTACTTTGGTTATAGAGATGTGGGAAATAAAAGAGAAGAATTTAGCTCTCTACTGCCAATGTCTTCCACATCAAGGGGCTGGGTCAGAGCTGTCACTGGTTTGTTTCCTTCTATATTTTACACCTCAGAAGCCCTTTCTCTGTTCCTTTTCCTTATGCATTGGAAGGATCAAAAGGCCACAGATATTCAGTTATTTGAAAATGAGTAACTGTAGGATTATTTTGTTTTTGTTTTATTGTTTATGTAAGTCGAGGAAAAGGTATGGTATTTGGAGAGACACTTGCTAAGGTCTGACTTACTAATAAAGATCATGATACAGTCACAGGTTAACCTGCCAAGATAGCAATTTATGTTTTGTTATTCTATAGTCTCTCTGTTTGAAGAACACAGGTGACACTTTATTATTCTGTTCCCCAGAAAAGTCTGTGTAGTAGATGCTGCCTCAAATTTCCCTTTCCATTTTTCTTTTTTTTTTCAGAAAATGTAAGCTTTTAAAAAATAAGATTATGAGGATGAAAGCTGATATGGAAAAGCAGTCAAAAGAGACAATTTTGCCTCATTCTAATATAGAGGCTACAGGTTCACAGGTTCTATGAGTGGTGCAAACCAAAAACCTTGAAGTACCCATGGAGGTGGGAGGGGCATGCATTAAAAGAAATGATACCCAGACTTTCACTCCTATCAAATTATCTTTTGTTTAAGGAGACATAAAAAGATAGTGCTGTTGGACAGCAAGGTGCTCTGAGATCTTGGTCAATGTAGGTTGAGGTGGTAACCCAGTATAGACCTTGGACCTAAATAATCAGAGTGAAAAATAGGAAATAAGTTAGTAACAAACAATTTTTGCCAGCTCTGAGGGACAGAAATTCATTATCAGAATTACTTTAATTTAAAGGGGAAAATGTGATATGCAGTTGCCTACATTTTCAATTTGTGAAGGAAGAGTCACATCAGGTACAAATACCCAGTATGTGCTTATCTGCTGACCACATTGTTAAAATCAAAATAATTCTGTCTGGTTGGTAAAGAAAAGAATAATCATTTATACAAATTCTAATATAAATTCAATTTTTTCTCTGTCAAAGTACACAATGAAGCTATCATGCATATACTTTATGAGAAGTTTCAACACATGACCTGCTTTGCTAGGAGCCACCCTTGTTCATGCAAGTTGTCCTAGAAAAATTATTAACAACATCCACTTTCACAATCAACTGCTGTCCTAGTTTCAATGATAAACAACATTGTCAGCCTTCACATGAAATACTCTGGCCTTGATGTAATAGCCAGTTTATTATTATTACCCTGGACATATGCCCCATCTTCTAAGTAGCATGTATATAGTCAGTGTTTGGTAATTCTCCATCAAATAGGAAATGTATGATCTGTTGGTCATAAATTTAAAGACTTGTAAGAAATACTAAAAACAAGCAAGAAAACAGAAAGACAAAAAGTTGTTATAAATTTTTTAACTTATTTTTTAAGTTTAATAAGATGTAATCTTTTAAATTTGCTGGAAAACCTGAAAAAATTAATAAAAATATCAGCTTGACACATTGTCTATACAAAAATGAGAAAATCCTGAAATGCCACTGAATACTGCGCATAATATTGTACAAATTATTTGTATTTCTCATATAACATAAAACTTTTGATTACTTAAACAAAAAAATATAGTAGGTGGCTTTTTATGCCAGTGCTAAAAATGTTGAATGCAATGATATTCTGAATTTATCTTGGTATAAGTGAAAATAGTAATGCCAGTTTGACCAGAATGACAATCATGTTTAATAAGTGTTCATAGAAAAATTTTAAAAATTGCAATAATCAAAGAGGAAATAATATTTCAAAAAAAATTCTGAAACAATTTTATAAAGTATTTAAAATAATAAAAAGTACTAAAATATTTTATCAAAGAGCATTAAAAATGCAAGTGAACCACTATCAATTATGAAGTTAAAAAGAATGTTATTGTCCCTGGCTGGGTTGCTCAGTGGATTAAGTGTCAACTGGGGGCATCAGAGGTCATTGGTTCAACCCCTATAAAGGCGCATACGAGAAGCAATCAGAGTATACAACTAAATGAAACAACTGAGTTGACACTTCTCTCTCTCCCAAATCAATGGAAAATTAAAAAAATATATATAATCTTATTGACAAATATGTCATCACAGCTTAGATTCCTAACTCTATTTTTTTTTCTTTTTTCAGAATATTTATCTTGTCTGACCTGTGGTGGTGTAGTAGATAAAGTGTCAACCTGGAATGCTGAGGTTGCGGGTTAAAAACCCTGGACTTGCTGGGGTAAGGCACATGTGGAAGTTGATGCTTACTACTCCTCTCTCTCTCTGTCTCTCTGTCTTTCACTCCTCTCTAAAAAGAATAAAGTCTTTTTTAAAAAGAATCTTTAACCACAGACTGAGGAAACATGTTTTTGTACAAACTTTTTTCTTTTTCTTAATAACATTTTTTAAAATTAAGTGATAGGCAGAGAGGTAAACTGACAGACTCCTGCATGTGCTCTGACTGGGATCCAACCAGCAAGCCTCCTATGGGGCAATGCTCTGACCATCTGGGGCCACTGCTCCATTGCTTGGGTAACCGAGCTATTTTAGTGACTGAGGTGAGGGCATGGGGCCATCCTCACAGCTCAGGGACAACTTGCTCAAACCATTCAAGCCATGGTTGTGGGAGGAGAAGAGAGAGGAGAGAAAGGGTAAGAGGAGGGATGGAGAAGCAAATAGTAGCTTCTCATGTGTGCCCTGACTGGAAATCGAACCTGGGACTTCCACATGCTGGGCTGATGCTCTACTACTGAACCAACCAGCCAGGACCATGTACAAACTTTTAAAATGAAATAAAACGTTGATTATCATTGACAAACTTTTAAGTGCTTCATGTAATAATGTTTTCATATGTTCTTTAAAAGAAAAAATGTTTGGCTTGAAATGAAGTTTAATGGTTTTATTGAACTTGTGAAATAGAAGAAATGATATCTGAAATAATGTATCAAAGAATTCATAATGAAAAACAATCTTGTCAGTAAAATATAATAGTAGAAAAACCTCATTGGAATTGATAAGGGGAAACCTGTAGTGCAATGGTGGAAGTCTCAAGCTTTGTCAGATTTTTGAAAAACATTCTTGATCTTTAATTTGGCACTAACAAAATCATTGCATTCAGTGTTTTGGAAAAATACAATAAGAGATGTATATCAAGTAAAACCCTTTTTTATTCAATAAAAAAACTTGTCTATGGATTTTCTATCATACATCAAATCAACAACAGGGAAACTGAATAATACATTTGGATATATGGGAATGGAAATAATAAAAATTGGAAGAATATTAAAATCTGACCCTTGATGATCTCCCTTCCTGAATTCTACACTCCCATTTATTTGATAGCAATCCTTTACTACCTTGCATAATACATAATGTCTTGTTCATTTTATACCTCAAAACAAATGAAGAAACTACAATTTGCAATATAAATGGTGTTCCTTATTCTCATCTATATAAGTTTTTGTTTTGTTTTGTTTTTTATAATGCTGCACCAAGAACTTTACTGAGTAAATGTGCTGGTATGATATTAACTCTGTAGAAGATGAAATCATCATATTCCTAGAAAATGTCAAATAGAAAATCTGTATTTTATGTACATGGTTTTTCCTAGACAGCAAATGTGGAGATCTTCAATTCAAATATGTTCATATTGTTTATTTATAATATTTACTATCAATTGGAAACAACCTATATTTTCAACAGAAAGGTTTGTGTAAAGTAAAATGAGAAATTAATACAATAGTATACTAGACATGTGACAAGAATATTTTATAGAAGTTTAAATGACATGAAAAAATTTTGACTTAATATTCTACAATATTAAATAGGAAAAAATAAGATGCAAAACTATATATACAACGTAAGGATAATCATATGTATACCTGTATTGTGTGTACATTTAGTATACCAAAATAAAAAATGCTAAAATGTTAATAATGTTTGACTTCAGCTGGCAGTTTTCAATCATTGTTTTATTATATTTCCCACTTTTTAAATTTTATTGCCTACCTTTTCTACAATGGGTTTGCATAATTCTTTATTAGAAAAAATATGCAATACTTATTATGAATACTTTAATACATTTATTATAATATTGAAAAATAAGGTGCTACCCCAGTAAAATCTAACCACAGGTGAAGTTTATAATTATTAATAGAATTAAAATATTTATCAACCATTTCCATTAATAGTTATTCTATAACCAATACAGAAAAAAAACCATTCAATCTAGTTTTAAATGTCTTCATGGGATCTGAGAGACTGACACTGCAGTCTCAAAGTCAGTATGGTCTTCTGGGTACTAATCATTGGTGTTTGGATTTCTACCTTTTACCTTTGATAATAAACATACAAATAAAGGTATTTCAGAGATTAAATAAATTAATATAAGATTAATATAAGCATCACATACTACCAATAGTGGCCACAGGGTTGTAGTGAACTAATCATTATCTAAAATTTAGAGAATTTCAGAAAGTGATTTGATTTTTTTCAAGAGCTAACACCGGGCCCTGGCTGGATGGCTCAGTTGGTTACAGCAACATTCTAATATGCCAAGGTTGTGAGTTCAATCCCCAGTCAGTGCACATACAAGAATAAACTCGTGAATGCATAAATAAATGGACCAACAAATTGATGTTACTCTCTCTCTCTCTCTCTCTCTTTCTATTCCTTCCTCTTTCATTCAAATCAATAAATAATAAAAAAAATTTTTTTGAAGAGCCAGGAGCTGGACCTTAAGTAAAAAGAAAAGATTAAATACCTTATACATTCCCATTGAAATGACTTTGGAGTTCCACTGGATCCTAAATGTTAAGTGTGAATGCCGGCAATAGTCTTGAGATTTTTCTCTATTGAGGATATTTTAGCACAAATTTTCTAGATTGTTTATCTCCTAGGAAGTAGTAAATAGTGGGATTTAAGTGGTCTCCATAGATTGAGGCAAAATGTAGGCATAATATGAAATAGAACTTCTAGCAAACTAATGCAGCAATCCACGTATTTATGGACTATGAAAATCAAATTCCCAGAGTGTACCTTACCCCTTCATTTATTTATTAATTGCTCCAAGTTTACTTATCATTAATTAAAGATCTATTTATTGAGTTCTTACTCAAGGACAAGAACATTTGGGATACATTGCTGAACAAATTAAGCAGCATTCCTGACCTTATAGAAATTATAGTCTAGGCCCTGGCCGGTTGGCTCAGCGGTAGAGCGTCGGCCTGGCGTGTGGGGGAACCTGGGTTCGATTGCCGGCCAGGGCACATAAGAGAAGCGCCCATTTGCTTCTCCACCCCCCACCTCCCCTCCTTCCTCTCTGTCTCTCTCTTCCCCTCCCGCAGCCAAGGCTCCATTGGAGCAAAGATGGCCCAGGCGTTGGGGATGACTCCTTGGCCTCTGCCCCAGCCGCTAGAGTGGCTCTGGTCGTGGCAGAGTGACGCCCTGGAGGGGTAGAGCATCGCCCCCTGGTGGGCAGAGCGTCGCCCCTGGTGGGCGTGCCGGGTGGATCCTGGTCAGATGCATGCGGGAGTCTGTCTGACTGTCTCTCCCCGTTTCCAGCTTCAGAAAAATACAAAAAAAAAAAAAAAAAAAGAAAAAAAGAAAAAAGAAATTATAGTCTAGGAGGCAGGTTATCAACAAGATACTCCTTTTAAACAAAAATAAAATACCTAAGTGTTAACTGAGTGTCTAACTAAAATTGACAACCTCTGAAATAGCAATGATGAAGTTAGGTGCTCTGAATAACATGTGGTTGTTCAAAGCTAGACTTCTGAGCTGTATCTATGTGCATGAAGAACATTTATCATTCATTCTACAAATACATATTAGACCTTGGTAGACAGTGTGCCAGGGTCCCTCCAATATAGACATACAGGGTTATAAAATAATCCTTATTGTCATGATAGGTTTTGAAGATCAAGAATAAAAATAATTTAAGAATGGAGGAAAAAGAGAGAAAAAAGGGACACCCCTATTTATGAATCACATACTTTGAGTCTGACAGTTTGCTTGGCATTTTACAGGTTACCTCACTTAATATCTACAACAGCCAAGTAAAGTACGTATTTTTATCCTATATTCATGATGAGAAAGCTCAAGGTCAGAAAAGTAATTGTTAACAGATAATCAGTTAATTAGTGGTAAAATTAGTATTGTAGAACAAAGCAGTACTATTTTTTTCACCTATGTCTTAAATCATAATAATAATGTCATACCCAGTCTGTCTTGAAAATCTTTAAAAATGTCTCCTGTAATGTAATCGCAAACTAGGTAAATATGAAATACAGAAGTAAAATTGCCCATGTATATTAAATTGAAACATATTTTCTGGAAAACACAAGCTCTTCTGTAACTGAATAAATGAATGAACACATGCAACACATTTACATACATACATACATAAATCAACCCAGAAATTTAAACTATTTATTTATTTATTTTCAATTTACTAGATTAAGGTGGCATTGCTTAATAAAATTCTATGAGTTTCAGGTATACAATTCTATAACACATCATCTATGTATTGTATGTGTGTTCACCACCCCGAGTCAGGTCTCCCTCCATCACCGTGAATTGTCTAGTTTCTATATGATTTTATATTATAGTAAGATAAAGACATTTTAGATAAAAGAATTTACTTCAGGGAAAATGAAATATTGTTTAATAACTAACCTAAAAGTTATATTTCAAAATCTAAATAAAATGTTTTCTTTGTTATCATTTCCCTTGGGGGGAAAAGAAATTATATTAATTTCTATGGGAATAAAATATTTTTATAGTCTATAATTATCACATATTACATTTTCTAATATTTGAGTCTTTAGCTAAATATATGAAAATGTGTTAGGTTTGAGAGCTTGAAGAAATCTAATGTTTTAGAGTCTCTTGTCAGTGTAGGCATAGAGCTATGCAAAATACTTTTTACTTCTGGCAAAAACAATGGGAAAAAGGCATTCGTCTCTCCAGGGTGAGTTTTGGTACTTCCCACTCTAGGGCAGTCCAGAAACACAAAGAGAGATCAGAATTTTTCACTAATTTCTGGCTCTCTTTTTCTTCCCATTCTGGCAATAAAATGTGAAAAACATATTTGTTCAAGGGTAATGTGAACTTTTTCTGAACCTCTTAAGAAATCTACTCTTAGTCATAGAAACACAGAACTTTTTAGTTCTTTTTTAACTTCAACTGTTAATTCCACTAAAGAATTAAACAATGGCTTCTCCTAGTCTCCATCCAATCAGAGTGCATTTTCTTCTCTTGATCACGTCATCAGAATTTCTAAAACACTTGAACAAAGCCATAAAAATCAGTTTTGTTGCCAGAGTGAAAGAGTCAATATTCTTTAAAATGCCCCTTTTCTACCTCCAAAGCTATTTAAGCCAAACTGCTACTAAAATAATATGATGACTAATTTGAGTAGTATGAATTCTTTTCAAAAGGTCAAAGTCTATGATGTTTATCTTTAATAGCCTCCAGAGTTATTTGGTCATTTATGTTTGACCATGCAAAAGAGCTAATTTAGAGATTGTTTATTTTATTTTATGAATTGAAAAGAAAAAGAAAGAACCCTGAAAGACAGGAGGCCACGTTTGTTTAGATAAGTATTACATTTTGTTTGCTAAAGTCCCAAGAGCTTTTTCAGAGTGAATGTTTCTGCTAGTGCAGTGATTCTGAAAGACGAGTTTGGTTAATAAAAGTAAGAATCTGCACAATGACTAATTGCAAAAGAATTTACCAACAAAAAATCTAAATAATAGGATCCTGTTAGGAAGAGAGAAACATGCTAAGGGGAAGTCAACAGTACCTGCTTCATTGCTTGCAGGGGTGTTGAGCAGCTTGTTGTTACAGCAACTCACTAAGGATATTATTGTGAGTGAAAGAGATCGATATAAGAACTTTTATTTCCTTCCATTGAACTCTTAGCAATCTTTGATTGTTTTCTTTTAAGAAAATAATGGGTTGATAGCATACTGTTAATGTAGTTATTTATCAGAATTATTTTCAGGACTATTATCCTGAGATTTATATTTTTCTTTGATTTTTCAAAAAAGTGAATTTAGAACTTAGAATTGCGGAACACAAAAGGTGAGCCAAATGACTGGGGCTCACACTGATCCAGACCATATGTTCTACCAGCTTAACAATAACATGCATTGCTGACTGTTTTCATTGTGCTGTGGCTTGAGAAACATCAGGTTCCCATTCCATTTTCCTTCCATGTTTTCCAGTGCTTAAAATTTCAAAGAACAATTGCTTTAGAAATTCTTTAAAAAACTGTCTAGTTGTTTCCTATCTTCAAGAAAACTCTAAATCCATTTGTTCTTCACACATCTGCCTATATTCTGAATTTCAGTCCATCAGAGAAGATACCTTTACTTCCCAGAAATGATCTTTTTTCAGATTTATACTACATGGGGTGCCCATGTGTAGGGATCAGTAAAAGCATGTGTAAAACAGTTTAAAGTTTTGTGATTCATACTGTCCCTGTTGCAACTCTTCAAGTATTTGCATTTTATACAAGTTTCACATGCCGTGAACTTTTATTCTTTTAAAATTTTTAAACCTTTCAATGGCTAAATATAAATAAAATTATTCTTAGCTCATGGGTCAAGTAAAAACAAGCTAAGGCTGGATTGACACAGGGGTTATAGTTTGCTGACTTCTAACCTAGCGCATTAATTAGAAACCTCCACCTTGAGATAAGACATTGTTGAGTAGAACTAAAATTGGATCATTTATTGTGCATTCTTAGCTATATACAACCCCCTCCCTAGCATCTTCTTTTATTTTTATAAGTACAACAATATGTGTTTAATGATGTAAGGATTAAGTTTAATTCTTTTTTTTATTTTTTTTATTTTTTATCTTATTTTTATTAATTTTAATGCAGTGACATTGATAAATCAGGGTACATATGTTCCGAGAAAACATCCCTAGATTATTTTGACCTTTGATTATGCTGCATACCCCTCACTCAAAGTCAAATCATCATCCGTCAAATTCTATCTGGTTTTCTTTGTGCCCCTACCCTCCCCCCACCCCCTCCCTCTCCTTCCTCGCCCCCTCCCCACCCCTCCACCCCACTCCCTGTTACCATCACATTCTTGTCCATGTCTCTGAGTCTCATTTTTATGTCCCCTCTATGCATGGGTTCATATAGTTCTTAGTTTTTTCTGATTTACTTATTTCACTCCGTATAATGTTATCTAGGTCCATCTATGTTATTGTAAAAAAGCTGTGTCACCTTGCTTCATCCCCTGTGCAAACAATAGCCATCAACTATCTTTGGTAAATAACCTTTTTGCAAAACTTGAAGGACCTTGGTGTCATTCTCTTTTCTATCCCACCTAGGCTGATGTCTTGAGCTTTAATTTAGATATATTTCCCCTCTATTCTTTAGTCATGTTCTGAAATTCTCTTAAGCTATGAAGTGTTTCATATCCTCTGAAATCATGATGCCAAGAGTGGATTGAATTTTATGATCAAGTGTGCATTCATGTATTCAAAGTCTTTGCATAAATAACCACATGAAATGTTCCCACAAGATGTATCACTGGCTGATATTTTCTGAAAATTTAGGTATCATATCTAATGCTTTTTCTTTCCATAAAGAGTAAGGTGTTTTGCATGTTATTAATTATTCATTTTGCTATTTATATTGTAGTAGTATTTGTTGTTCATACATGAATTCAAAATCCCATGGATGTTTTAAAGGATGTCTTGTTTGATTTCTTATTTCTTCAACTAGTTACCTCAGCACTGCTCTTAAGAGTTACCTGGTTACTTTTATTTCTCTTTATTTTTACACATAATTTATTTATAAATTATCATTGGGAGAATACTGCTGATTGTACTTAAATAACACTTACATTCCTCTACCTTCCTCCCATTCTTAATGCTTAATGACAATTAATGTTTTCTCTATCTCAATAATTTTGACAATTCAAAAAAGATATATATAAATTGAATTATGATATGTAACTTTTTGGTACTGGTTTTTTCATTGGACACAATTACTTTGAGATGCATGCAAGCTGTGTGTATATAATATAGTTATTTGTTTGTTTTTCCTTGCTGAGTTCCATGTTCCAAGGAATAAATGTACCAGTTTGTTTAAAAATCCATTCACTGGTTGAAGGTATGTCTGAATTATTTCCAATTTGTGGCTATTATGAATGTAGCTACTATAAACATTTTTACATAGTTTTGTTTTGAACATTATTTTTCATTTCTTTAAGATATATGCCCATAATTCAACTACTGGGTAATAAACTAACCATGCGTTTAGTTTTTTGTTTGTTTTTAGTTTTTAGTGAAAGTAGGGGAGATAAAGAATTAGACTCTTAGATGTGCCCTGACCAGAATCCATCCAGCCACCCCAATCTGGGGCTGATGCTTTGCCCATCTGGGGCCATGCTCACACTCAAGGTATTCTTAGTGCCTGAGGCAGAGGCTCCACAGAACCATCCTCAGCACCTGGAGCAAATATACTCGAATCAATCAAGCCTTGGCTGCAGGAGGCAAAGAGATAGAAGAGGGAGGGGACAGGGAAAAGCAGATGATTACCATTCCTGTGTGCCCTGACCAGGAATTCAACCTGGCACTTCAACATGCTGGGATGACACTCTACTGCTGAGCCAACTGGCCAGGGCTATGTGTTTAGTTTTATAAAAAACTACTAAACTGGCCTGACCAGTTGATAGAACATCAGACTGGAATGCAGAGAACCCTGGTTTGAAACCCCGAGGTCTTCAGCTTGAGTGCAAGGCTCATTCAGGTAGAACGCAGGCTCATCTGGCCTGAGTGTGGATCACTGGTTTGAGCTGGGATCATAAACATGACCCCATGGTCACTGGCTTGAGCCCAAAGGTCGCTGGCTTGAAGCCCAAGATTGCTGGCTTGAGCTCAGGGTCACTGACTCTGCTGTAGTTCCCTGGTCAAGGCATATATGAGAAAGC
Source organism: Saccopteryx bilineata (assembly GCF_036850765.1). Lineage (NCBI taxonomy): Eukaryota > Metazoa > Chordata > Mammalia > Chiroptera > Emballonuridae > Saccopteryx > Saccopteryx bilineata. The sequence continues at coordinate 122,683,896 of NC_089491.1, read as the reverse complement.
AGTCAATCAACAACTAAGGATTTGCAATGAAGAATTGATGCTTCTCATCTCTTTCTCTTCCTGTTGTCTGTCTCTCTTTCTGTCTCCATCGCAAAACAAAAACAAAAACAAAAACAAAAAACTACTAAACCGTTTTCCAGAACAGCTGCACCATTTCTCATTCTCACCAACAATGTTTGTGATATATTTTTTTCACATCTTCCCCAACATTTTTGTCACTATTTTTAATTCTGATAGTTGTGCAGTAATATCTTTGTAGTTTTAACTTGAATTTTTCTAACAGTCAATGTTGAACATTTTTATGTGCTTATTTGCTATGTATCCTCATTATCAAAATGTCTGTTCTTCTTTTGTCCATTTTTTAATATAATTGTTTTCATTTTAATGTTGAATTTTTGAGAGTTCATGATATGTTTTAGGCACTACTTCTTTGTCAGAATCACGGTTTGAAAATATTTTCTCCAACTCTACAGCTTATTTACTTATAAGAGTCTTTCATAGACCAAAAGGTTTTAATTTTTATGAGGTTCAATTTATCTGGGTTTTGTGTTTCACATTTAGGTCTGTGATCCATTTTAAATTTATTTTTTGTATAACATGTGAAACTTCTCTCCAGGTTCATTTTATACCATAGACTACAGTTGCTCTGATACCATTTGTTGAAAAGTCTATTCTTCCTCCTTCAAATTGCTTTGAAACTTTGTCAAAACTTAGTTGACCATATTTGTGTGAGTCTACTGATGATTATTCTTTGTTTTTTTTTCATTTATTTATTGTTTGTACCTCTATAATACCCTTTTTTGTTTACAATAGCTAGAGTAAATTTTAATATCAGATATAGTAATTATTTCATTGTATTCTTATTTGTCAAAAATTATTTTCACTATTCTCAGTCTTGTGTGCCTCCATTTAAAATTTAGAATAAGCTTAACTGTATCACCAAACCCCTTGCTGAGAACTGCACTAAACACATAGATCAGTGTGGGGATAAATGACATCTTTAGTCTTTCAGTCTATTAACAGAACTAATTTATATTTATTGATTTCTTCTTTTATTTCTTTCAAAAGTATTTTGTAATTTTCAGCATAAAGATTTAGTATACATTTTGTTAAATTTATACATTTTGTTTTATTTAGGTGATTATAAGTTTTTAAAATAAATGTTTTTAATTTCCATTTCCACATAAGCTTTGTGAATATATTTTTCTGTTGCTCTTGAGATTTTCTTCATAGATAGTCATGTCATTTGCAAATAGGGACAATCTTATTTTTTGCATTCCAATAGTATACCTTTTTTTTCTTGCCTTATTGTAGTGACCAGATATTATACTATTACGTTAAATAAAAGGTGAGAGCAGACATTATTAACCTTCCTAATCTTAGCTGCAAAACTTTGTCTTTTACCATTACATATGATATTAGCTATAGGTCATTTTTCCTATAGGTTTAGCATCATGTTGAAGTACTTATTCTCTAATCCTAACTTGCTGAGAGTTTTTATAATGAATGGTTGTTAGATTTTACCAAATGCTTCTGCTTCAATTGATTTAATTATATGGTTTTTTTTCTTTAGCCTGTTTATATGGTAGAGCATACTGATTAATTTTTGAATTTTGAACTAGCCTTTCTTACTCAGAATAAATATCATTTGGTCACAGTATATAATTTTTTATGCATTGTTGGATTCAATTTTCTTAGATTTTTTTGCACATATATTCATAGAACACATTGGTGTATAGTTTTCTTTTTTTTTTTTTTTCTTTTTGTACTATCATTGTATGGCTTTGGTATTAGGAAAAATTGGCATTTAAAAATAAATAGAGATATTTCCCGTCCCTTTCTTTTTCCTAAAAAGATTATGTAGAATTGGTGTTTATTGGTCTTTAAATGATTGGTAGAATTATCCAGTGAAACTGTCTAGACATAGGATTTTTGTTTTCTACAAGGCTTCTAATTATGAATTCAATTTTCTTAATGTCTATAGAACTATTCAAATGATCTTTCCCATTTTAATTGACTTTTTGTACTTTTTGGCTTACAACAAATTGGTCCGTTCATTAATCCAGGTTGAATTTACAAGCATAAGTTATTAAAGTATTCCTTTCCTATATGTTTAATGGCTGTAGAAAATATATTTATATCCCTGATACAAGTTATTGTGTCTTCTTTGTTTTTATTTTTGTCAGTCATATCACTGGTTCATCAAATATATTTTTCTCAGAGAAACAACTTTTAGTTTCATTGGTTTTCTTTGTTCTTTTTTTATTTCCAATATGATGGATTCTTGCGCTTTTTAAATTTTTTATTAATTTTAATGGGGTGACATTGATTAATCAGGGTACCTAGGTTCAGAGAAAACATCTCCTGGTTATATTGACATTTGACTATGTTGCATACCCATCACCCAAAATCAAATTGTCTTTCGTCACCTTCTATCTGGTTTTCTTTGTGCCCTTCCCCTCCCCACACCCCTCACTTTCTCCACTTTCCACCTCCCACTCCCCTCCCCCAGTAACCACCACACTCTTGTCCATGTCCCTCAGTCTCATTTTTATGTCCCACCTATGTAAGGAATCATATAGTTTTAGTTTTTCTCTGATTTACTTATTTCACTCAGTATAATGTTATCAAGATCCATCCATGTTGTTGTAAATCAGGGGTAGTCAAACTTTTTATACCTACCACCCACTTTTGTATCTCTGTTAGTAGTAAAATTTTCCAACAGCCCACTGGTTCCACAATAATGGTGATTTATAAAGTAGAGAAGTAACTTTACTTTATAAAATTTATAAAGCAGAGTTACAGCAAGTTAAAACATATAATAATAATTACTTACCAAGTACTTTATGTAGGATTTTTGCTAAGTTTGGCAGAATAAATCTTTATAAAACAACTTACTATAGTTAAATCTATCTTTTTATTTATACTTTGGTTGCTCTGCTACAGCCCACCCTGAAAGCTGGAATGGCCACTAGTGGGTGGTAGGGACCACGTTGACTACCACTGTTCTAAATGATCCGATGTCATTATTTCTTATGGTTGAGTAGTATTCCATAGTATATATGTACCACATCTTCTTTATTCAATCATCTGTTGAAGGGCTTTATGGTTGTTTCCATGTCTTGGCCACTATGAACAATGCTGCAATGAATGTGGGGCTTCATGTGTCTTTATGTATCAGTGTTTCTGAGTTTTGGGGGTATATAACCAGTAGAGGAATTGCTGGGTCACATGGTAGTTCTATTTTTAATTTTTTGAGGAACCACCATACTATCTTCCATAATGGTTGTACTACTTTACATTCCAATCAACAATGGATGAGGGTTCCTTTTTCTCCACAGCCTCTCCAACATTTGTTATTACCGGTCTTATTGATAATAACTAATCTAACAGATGTGAGGTGGTATCTCATTGTAGGTTTGATTTGCATTTCTCTAATAGCTAATGAAGATGAGCATCTTTAGATATATCTGTTGGCCATTTGTATTTCTTCCTGGGAGAAGTGTTTGTTCATGTCCTTTTTTATTGGATTGTTTGCTGTTGAGTTTTATGAGTATATTTTGGATATTAGGCCCTTATCTGTGCTGTTGTTTGAAAATATCATCTCCCATTTAGTTGGCTGCCTGTTTGTTTTGTTGTCAGTTCTCTTGCTGTGCAAAAACTTCTTAGCCTGATGTAGTCCCATTCATTTATCTTTGTCATCACTTCCCTTGCCTTTGGAGTCAAATTCATAAGTGCTCTTTATAACCAAGGTCCATGAGTTTAGTACCTATGTTTTCTTCTATGTAATTTATTGTTTCAGGTCTTATATTTAAATCTTTTATCCATTTTGAATTAATTTTAGTACAGGGGGACAAACTGTAGTTGAGTTTCACTCTTTTGCATGTGGCTTTTCAGTTTTCCCAGCACTGTTTGTTGAAGAAGCTTTCTTTTCTCCATTGTGTGTTTTTGGCCTCTTTATCAAAAATTATTTGACCATATACATGTGATTTTATTACTGGGCTTTCTATTCTGTTCCATTGGTCTGACTGTCTGATTTTCTGCCAATACCATGCTGTTTTGATTATCGTGGCTCTATAATATAATTTGAAGTCAGGTATTGTAATGCCCCTAGCTTTGTTCTTTTTCCTTAGGATTGCTTTGGCTATTTGTGTTTTTTATTTTAACTTTTTTTTTTTTTGTATTTTTCTGAAGCTGGAAACGGGGAGAGACAGTCAGACAGACTCCTGCATGCGCCCGACTGGGATCCACCTGGCACGCCCACCAGGGGGCGATGCTCTGCCCACCAGGGGGCGATGCTCTGCCCCTCCGGGGCGTCGCTCTGCGGCGACCAGAGCCACTCCAGCACCTGGGGCAGAGGCCAAGGAGCCATCCCCAGCGCCTGGGCCATCTTTGCTCCAATGGAGCCTTGACTGCGGAAGGGAAAGAGAGAGACAGAGTGGAAGGGGGGGGTGGAGAAGCAAATGGGCGCTTCTCCTATGTGTCCTGGCCGGGAATCGAACCCGGGTCCCCTGCACGCTAGGCCGACGCTCTACCGCTGAGCCAACCGGCCAGGGCCTATTTGGGGTTTTTTATAGTTCTATATAAACCTGATGCTTTTTTTTTCCATTTCTTTAAAAAATGACATTGGAATTTTGATGGGAATTGTGTTAAATTTGTATATCACTTTGGGTAATATAGTCATTATGACTATATTTATTCTTTTGTGTGTGTGTGTGTGTGTGTGTGTGTGTGTGTGTGTATTTTTCCGAAGCCGGAAACGGGGAGAGACAACCAGACAGACTCCTGCATGTGCCTACCAGGATCCACCTGGCACGCCCACCAGGGGGCGACACTCTGCCCACCAGGGGGCGATGCTCTGCCCCTTCGGGGCATCGCTCTGTTGTGACCAGAGCCAGTCCAGCGCCTGGGGCAGAGGCCAAGGAGCCATCCCCAGCGCCCGGGCCATCCCTGCTCCAATGGAGCCTCAGCTGCCGGAGGGGAAGAGAGAGACAGAGAGGAAGGAGAGGGGGCTTCTCCTGTATGCCCTGGCCGGGAATCGAACCCGGGACTTCAGCATGCCAGGCCAATGCTTCACCACTGAGCAAACCGGCCATGGCCTATATTTATTCTTTTAATCCAAGAACAAGGAATATTTTTCCATTTCATTATATCTTTATTGATTTCCCTTAACAATGCTTTGTAGATTTCATTATATAGGTCCTTTACATACTTTGTTATGTTTATTCCTAGGTATTTTATTTTTTTTGTTGCAACCATGAAGGAGATATTTTTGAGTTTGTTTTCTGATGTTTCATTGTTGTCATATAGGAAGGCAGTGGACTTTTGTACATTTATTTTGTATCCTGAGACCTTACTGTATTGGTTTATTGTTCCTAGTAGTCTTTTTGTGGAGTCGTTGAGGTTTTCTATGTATAAGATTATATCATCTGCAAAAAGTGAAACCTTTACTTCTTTTTTCCCAATATGAATGCCTTTTATTTCTTTCTCTTGTCTGATTGCTCTGGCTAGAACTTCCAGCACTAGGTTGAATAAGACTGGAGAGAGTGAACAACCTTGTCTTGTTCCTGATTTTAGGGGAAAAGTCCTCAGTTTTATGCCACTTAATATGATGTTAGCTGATGGTTTATCATAAATGGCCTTTATTATGTTGAGATATTTTCCTTCTATACTCATTTTGTTAAGTGTTTTAAACATAAAATGATGTTGTATTTTATCAAATGCCTTTTCTGCATCTATTGATAAGATCATATGGTTTTTGTTCTTTGTTTTGTTGATATGGTGTATTACGTTAACCGTTTTCCATATGTTGAACCATCCTTGTGATTCTGGGATGAATCCCACTTGATCATGATGAATTATTTTTTTAATGTGTAGTTGTATTCAATTTGCTAGTATTTTGTTTAGTATTTTAGCATCTGTATTCATTAGAGATATTGGTCTGTAGTTTTCTTTTTTGTGTGTGTTGTCCTTGCCAGGTTTCAGTATGAGGGTTATGTTGGCCTCATAAAATGTGTTTGGCAGTATTGCTTCTTCTTCAATATTTTGGAAGACTTTGAGTAGAATAGGAACCAAGTCCTCTTTGAATGTTTCATAGAATTCACTAGTATAGTCGTCTGGCCCTGGACTTTTATTTTGGGGGAGGTTTTTGATAGTTGTTTCTATTTTCTCCCTGCTAATTGGTCTGTTTAGGCTTTCTGCTTCTTCATGACTCAGTCTAGGAAGATTGTATTGTTCTAGGAATTTATCCATTTCTTCTAGATTGTTAAATTTGGTGGCATATAGTTTTTCATAGCATTCTACAATAATTCTTTGTATATCTGTGATATCTGTGCTGATTTCTCCTCTTTCATTTTGGATTTTGTTTATGTAAGTCCTTTCTCTTTTTTCCTTAGTGAGTCTTGACAATGGTTTGTCAATTTTGTTTATCTTTTCAAAGAACCAGCTCCTTGTTTTGTTAACTTTTTCTATAGTTTTTCTGTTCTCTATTTTATTTATTTCTACTCTGATTTTTATTATTTTCTTTCTCCTGCTGGTTTTTGGTTGTCTTTGTTATTTTTTTCTAGTTCCTTAAGATGTAAAGTTAAGTGGTTTACTTGGGCTCTCTCATGTTTGTTCATATAGGCCTGTAGTGATATGAACTTCCCTCTTATTACTATTTTGCTGCATCACAAGATTCTGATATGTTGTGTTATTTTCGTTTGACTGTATGTATCTTTTGAACTCTATTTTTATTTCTTCTTTGATCCACTCATTTTTTAAAAGTATGTTGTTTAGTTTCCACATTTTTGCAGTTGAATTCTAGTTTCAAGGCTTTATGATCAGAAAATATGCTTGGTACAATTTCAATCTTTCCGAATTTGTTGATATTATTTTTATGCCCCAGATATGGTTGATTCTTGAGAATGTTCCATGTACAGTAGAGAAAAGTGTATACTCTAGCACTTTGGGATAAAATGTCCTGTAGATATTCATCATATCCAATTGTTCTAGTGTCTCATTTAAGGTCATTATTTCTTTATTGATTTTTTTGTTTGGATGAATGATCTGAAGCAGCGGTTCTCAACCTGTGGATCGCAACCCCGGCAGGTGTCGAACGACCAAAACACAGGGGTCGCCTAAAGCCATCATAAAATACATATTTATTATACAATACATTTTTAAATAAAATATGTATTTCCGATGGCTTTAGGCGACCCCTGTGTTTTGGTCGTTCAACTCCCGCCATGGTCGCGACCCACAGGTTGAGAACCGCTGATCTAAAGCCATCAGCAGTGTATTGAGGTCTCCCAGTATTATTGTATTTTTGTTGGTTTTTTGTTTTTAGGTCAGTCAATAGCTGTCTTATATATTTTGGTGCTACTTGGTTTGGTGCGTATATATTAAGAAGTGTTATGTCTTCTTATTCAATGTCCCCTTTATCATTATGAAATGACCATTTTTATCTCTGATTACCTTTGCTTTCTTGTAGTCAGTGTTGTTAGATATCAGTTTTGCTACACCTGCTTTTTTTGGATGTTATTTGCTTGGAGTATTGTTTTCCAACCTTTCACTCTGAATTTGTTTTTATCCTTACAGCTTAGATGTGTTTCTTCTAGGCAGCATACAGATGGATTTTTTTAATCCTTTCTGCTACTCTGTGTCTTTCTTTTTGTGAGTTCAATCGATTTACGTTTAGTGAAATTATTGATACTTGAGGGTTTCCTATTGCCATTTTATATATTGTTTTCTGATAATTTTGTGTCTTGTTTGGTTCCTTTCTTTTATTTGTCTATCATTTGTTTTTGTTTGGTGTAATCCATACTTCTTTGCTCTGTTACTTTTTCTTTCAAGCCATGTGCTTCTGTGGTGGTTTTTTCAGAGGTGGTTACCATTAAGTAATGGAAAGAATACATATCATGTTCATTGTAGTACATTATCTCATGAGTGTTTCTACACTTCATCCTACTGTTAATCTTTGTCCTCTCCCCTTTTTCGTTTCTGTTGTCACAGATTAATCTTGTTTTTATTGAGATCTTGATGGAGCTTTTACTTGTGGTTTTGTTTTGTTTTGTTCTTTGTGTCTGGTTGGAAAACCCTCTTTAGTATTTCCTGAAGTGGGGGTTTTCTGGTGATAAATTTCTTCATCTATTCTGTATTATCTTTTATTTCTTCTTCATATTTGAAGGATAGCTTTGATGGGTATAGTATTCTTGGCTGGAAGTTCCTCTCTTTCCTAACTTTAAATATTAGGGTACACTCTCTTCTTGCTTGTTGAGTTTCTGCTGAGAAATCTGTTGATAATAATGGGCCTTCCTTTATAGGTTGTATTCTTCTTTTCCCTGGCTGCCTTGAGAATTTTTTCTTTGTCATTGGTTTGTACCAATTTCATTATGATGTGCCTTGTAGTAGGTTTGTTAGGGTTAAGATAACTCAGTGTTCTGATTGCTTTTTGAATTTGAGGCTTTAGTTCTTTCCACGGGCTTGGGAAGTTCTCGTCTATTATTTGTTTGAATATGTTGTCCATTTCATTTTCTCTCTCTTCTCCTTCTGATATACTCATTAATCTTATGTTTCTCTTTCTGATGGAGTCAGACAATTCTTCTAGGGCTTTCTCATTTTTTTTTTAATTTGTGAGTCTCTTTCCTTGTCTCTCTGTAGTGCCTCTAGTTGCCTGTCTTCTATGTCACTAATTCTCTCCTCTATCTGGTCTGTTATATTGGCTAAGCTTGTTATTGTGTTTTTCAGTTCATGCATTGAGTTTTTCATCTCTGTTTGATTCATTTTCATAGTTTCAATTTCTGTGGTGATATATTCTTGCTGTTCATTAAATTGTTTTTTGAGCTCCCTAAATTGCTTTTCTGTTCTTTCTTGTATATCCCTGAGCATTTTTAGAACTTCAATTTTAAATTGTCTGTCATTTAATTCCAATATTTCCAAGAAGAATGGAAAAATGTAACACTTATGGTTAATAAAGTTCAAAATGAAAAGAATAAAACTGAAAGAGGATAAAATGACCAAGGTTGAAATTTTTTTCTGTAAATTTTTTCTCATCTATCTGAGCTACATCTCTGTCTATTGTATCTATGATATTCGATTTTTTTTCCTTAGTGGTATTTGAGAGTGGTATTGTCAATAACACTAATAAGAGTTGATAAAAAAATAATTTTCTGAGAAAATGCAGTGCAAAACTGAAGATTCAATTGTGCTAAATGGAACAAAAATATGTAGAATGCAGGGCCTGAGTTGGGGGGAAGTGACAAAGAGGCAAAAAAACGAGGCAAGAACCCACAAAATGCCACAAGAAAAAATTTTGGATCAAGAATAAAATAATATGTTTGTAAATGATGCTCAGATGAGGGAAATAGTGTATGAGAAGAAAAAAAAGAAAAAGAGGAAAAAAGGACAAAAAATACAGTGAAAAATAAAAATTCTGTTGTATTAAGTGGAACAAAAACTACGCAGAATGGAGATCCAGAGTTGGGGGAGATGCTAAAGAGATAAAAAGTGAAGTAAAAAGCACATAAAAATGCCACAAAGAAGAAATTTGTATCCAGAATAAAATAATTTGTTTGTGTGTGAGATTCAAATGAGAGAAAAAGTGAAAGAAGAAAGAAGAAACTAAAAGAAAGAGAGAAAGAAAAAAATTGAGTTAAGTTTTTTGGAATGTAACACTCATAGGAAAAAAAAGAATGGAAAATGTAAAACCTATGGGTAATAAAGTTCAAAATGAAAAGAATAAAACTGAAAGAGGATAAAATGACCAAGGTTGAAGGAAAAAAAAAGATAAAAAATACAAGGAAAAAAAAAGAAAATGTTATAAAGAGTGTAGATTTTTCCTGGTTTTGAGAGGTTATCTTCTTCCTTTTTCTTTCTTCTCTCTCTTTTTGGCCAGTGGCGTTGTACCCCAGGTTCCCCCCATGGCACTCTTAGACAGAGATTTGCAGTTGATGTGTCGCTATGGTGATGACATAAGCTGGGCCTCAGTCCTGTTGGTAGGTGGGGCTTTTCAGTGTTTTCAGGCTCTGACAATTGGAGAGTTTGTTTTCCCTGAGCCTCTTCCTAAATCTCTCCTTCCTGAATCAGCAGCCTGGGGACCCAGCTGTAAAGTTGCTCCAGCCACTGCCTGCAGAGCAAGAAGCCCTATAAACTTTCAAGCCCCTCCTCTGGGTCCATGTAAATCACAGACCTGGGAAAGAAGGCTTTGTCAGCCATAGCTGCTAGCGTAAACCAGCCAGGCAGTGAGCAGACTGTGGATTAGGCTCCTTTCAGCATTCCATGGGTCTGCTTACCAGAGGCTGCCTGCAAAATGCCTGCAACCTGCCTGTGCGCCATACCCCCAGCATTTCCACAGTTCTCTTTCCCAGGAACGTGCTTGTTAACCTGTATGGCTGGCAGAGGTTCCACTTTCAGACAGATCCGGGCATAGGGAAGCCAGCTCTGGTGCACTTCTTGCGCACTGTTTTTCAGGAAGCTGGGATTATACAGGAACTCTGGTCTCAGCCCACACAGAGGGCCACTACTGACAGTCTCTGACCCAGCCCCTCTGTCCTGGAACATGGGGCACCCACGCCCAATGCACCAAGTAGATCCACTCGCACACTGCCCTGCTTGCCAACTGAGATACTGGGAGTAAACAAGGCAACTGATTGCCCACCTCTGCCGGGGTCTGCCACTGGCATTAGCTCAATGTGGGCTGAGCCACCAGCCCACCCTTTCCCCAGCTCCAACGTCTCTTCCCTAGCCCAGCTTTTTTCATGCCGCCAGCCTTCTCTTCCTCTCAGTTCCAAGTGAAAGCAGCCCTTACGTCAGTCAATAAGCAGAATACTCTGTTCTCCATCTTATTTTCTTCAGTGTGGATTATATATTCAGCCACCTTTTTGCCCAATGTATTTGTATTTCAGATGCTCATGTAATTGTTTTTCTGTCTCTAGTTGTTGAATTTGTTGAAATTTCAGGAAGAGGTATTGGGAGATCCCCTCATGACGCCATTTCTCTGACATCACCGGATTCTTGATCTTTTCTTTATTATTGTACTCTTTGCCTGTGTTGCATTTATTCTGCCCTTCATTTTATAGTTCCTTAAGTTTACATTTTAGATGGATTTAAAACACTCTTTCTTTAACATAGGTTTTTTGTGCTATAATTTCCCTCTCAGAACAGCTTTATATACATCCCACATATTTTGATATGTTGTCTTTTCATTCAGGTTTATGCATTTTATTTTGTGTCAGAATTTCTTTGAACCATAATTATTAATAAATACATTGGTTAATATTTAAGAATATGGAGATTTTCTTTTCTCTGTTATTTTCAGTTTAAAATCATTATTATTTTAATTATTTTAAAGTTGTTGAGGTTTGTTTTATCACCTAATATTTGACCTTTCTTGAAAAATTTTCCATGGGTTCTTAAAAATAAATATGAATCTAGCTGTTGTTGAGTAAATTGTTTTATAGATGTCTAATATATTTTTGTAGTGTGTTGTGTATTTAAGATCATCATAAACATACTAATTTTATGCCTATTAGCTTTATCAGTTTCTGAGGAGGAGGTTCTTGAATTGTTCAACTACAGTTTTAAATTGTTTAAATTTTGAAAGGCATTTAGATTCTAGTTTAATCACTTCATAATTTTTAGAACACCTGGTAGAATGTGATCTTTTGTAAATTGAGATATAACTGACATATAACATGGTATAAATTTAAGGTATAGGGCAAATTGATTTGATACATTTACGGGTTGTAATACGATTACCACCATAGAGTTAGCTAACACATTTATCAGGTCACATAATTATCATTTCTTTTTGGTGATGAGAACATTTAAGATCTAGTTTCTTGGTAGCTTTCAAATCTATAGTACAGTGTTGTTGACTATAATTACTATATTCTGCAATAGGCCTCCAGAATATTGAGATCTTCAAAGTTCTTCTTTCATCATTGTAAATATCTTCCTCACAAATTTCATCATGGCAAAGTAACAGAAGTTTGATACAGTCCACAAGGCTAGTGACAAAGCACATAAATTTGGAGTTAGAAAAAGTAGCAAATTTTGGTAGGGGAAAAATATTTGGTGGTCTCCAAGAATCTAAGTGGCTTCTTAAGAATTAAGTATTGTGTAGTTATTTTGGTCCTCTATAAACATATGCATATTATGTGCAAATTGCACATCATTCTTTAATAGAAAAAGTTGACATGACTTTTTGTGCTAAGCAAATATTGAGTAATAGTAGTCATACTAGGGCATATAGTGAAGCAATCTTTAAACTTATACCAATAGCCAAGTTTTGAATGGAACCCAGTTTATCTAACTTTTACATTCTTTTTAATAGACTCTGGCCTTTTTTATATACATCTGCCTTTACCATGTCATCATAGAGACATCTATTAAATTTAAAATGAGAAATTTCTTTTCCAGTTTGGGCTTTTGCGTTCCACAATCATCAGAGATCTATAAGGGAGAAAGAACTTAGAAACATTCTTCCTGGTACTGTTATTATCTAATAAATCACAGCTGATTTTGTTGGCTAAATTGTCTCAGAAGAAAGTTTTATAACATGTCCAGAGTTCAATAATTGCTGAATCAGTACATCTTTATATAACAGGAAAATAAGAAAAACTCTGCAATAAGCATGTTGAACAAGGTTTTAATTAAAAGCAGCTCTACAGCTGGCAGCAGGCTTGATCCCAACCATAGTTTGACAAAATTCTCCAAAATATTTTAAAGTAATCTCTACCTTTAGTTATTAAAAGCAGTTATATTCTCCTGACTTATATGAATAAGAATCATTTTTCAGCTTATGTAATTAATTGGATAACAAATTTGCTTATATGTTATAGTCAGCCAACAATGGGTGTGTATGAAATAAGAAGTCCACCCTAATATCCCTAGTGTATGACCTCAACTTTGGAGAAGATAATAGAATTGGCTTATGTAAGAGATTAATTCCTGATGTTTACAGATTTACAATCCACAGAATGTGCTGTTTGTTCAAAAACCAGACATGGGAACTTGCTCTTGTTTTCAATGCCTTATTTCTGTGTATACCTGTGCCATGTTTTTTAATATGTTTTCAAGTATAACTCATTTAGTAGCTTCCAACTTTTATCTCACTGTTATGACAACATTTTTTTCTCATCCTCGCTTATTCTTATTTATTACAATTTTTATTTGTTATAAAGAAATGGCTTATCAAAAGAGCCTGCAGCTTTTTCAGTTTCTAAAAAGAGAGCACTCCATGTGAGGTTTTATAAGCCATGTTAAATGTCTTCGGTTCTTCAGTGACATTGATAAATTATTTTAAGGAGTTCTGGTAAAAAGAAACAAATTCCCAGGATATGTAGTTCTTTCATTGCCTCATCTCCTTATTTTTCACATGGTGGCCCTGGGATGCTTTGAGAACATCTGGGAGAGCTCTGATTACAAACTGAACTGCTTTGAGCACAGAGTGGTTTGTAATTCTGATTTCCTTCCATGCTAAATCTTGTTGTGTTCTCATCTCTTTTTCACTTAGACAGATGCCATGTTCCAAGGTCTCTTTTAAATGGGCAAAGTAAACTTGTAGTTAGGTTTTCTCATTACTTAAGGGAAATCTGATATAACAGTTTTCACTACATCTCAGTTGATACCATACAGGGTGAGGCCATTTAACAAAAAGAGAGACAAAGGATATACTATAGGGATCTTGGGATTGCAAAACCAATTTCTTTTATTTTCCCTTTTGTTTTAACTTTTCCATTGACTTGGGGGTGGCAGGGGGAGGGAGAGAGAAAAGCATCAACTCATTGCTTCACTTAGTTATTCTATTTATTTGTGCACTCATTGATTGCTTCTCCTATGTGTCCTAAGCAGGTGGTCAAACTGCTACCTCCGGTGTGTGGGTTGAGGCTTTTACCCACTGAGCAATTTGGCCAGGCCCACAAAGCCAATTTTTAAATTTCAGTATTGTAGCACCAGATATAGTTCCTATAGGAACTGGTTCATACACTTATTAGAACCTTTTAACTCAAAATGTCCCCTTGGAATTTATTGACGTTAGAGACTAGATTATTCATTTTTTCCTGTGTGAATCCCCAGTAGCTAACACAGAGACTGGTACACAATGTTCAGTAACTATTTATTGAATTAGATTTATACACAATTAATAGTTAAGTAGGTAAGTAGATAGATTAATTGAAATATATTTACTTTTAGAATTAGGGTCCTATTTCTATTTTTAAGATTTTTAGTAAAATTTAGAGTAACAGATGTTAAAGATAGGTATAATTTTTTAGACTGTTTTTGTCCATTATATGTATGTGATGTTAAGGTAAAATTGGCATTATCAGCTTGATAACTTGTAGCCTTATACTACATGGTATAATAATCATAGGTCTCACTTATTTAGCTTTGTTGTATGTGCCAAAGATTTTAGAACCAATATTTAATAACTTTAAAACTAGCTATGAATTGAGGTATTATTATTCTGTCATATAAAAAAATAAATAATAACTGGAAAATTTAAATAACTTTCCTAAAACTCCATGGCTGAAATTCGGTTTCACATGTACTTGTCTCCAAAATCTGGACTCTTAACCATTTTTAAGGAAATTAGCCCTTGATTAAGAACAAGATCAAATTTCACACTAAGCTCTGTGTTACTTTGGATAAGGGATGTAAAATTCTTTGACATTTTTCTCATTTGGAAAATAAAAATAAAACTAGTTAATGTATAAATCTTTTTTAGCTTTAAATATGATAGTGCAATAATCATAGATAGCTGTTAATTTTGGCCAATGTTATATCTTCTCTACCAATGGCCTCATAGATGTGACCAGGGCAATGAGGGAGCAGCCAACCCCAGCCCTGTGCACTCACTTGTGACTACACAGGAAATAAGCGACTTATGGATTAACTCACTTTTGACTACATAGGAAATACAATAATATAAAATAGACTTCAGACATAAAGAGATCCAAGAGAGCATCCAATTAAAAGCCCTGATTTTTCAAATAAGACAAATATCGCCTAAAGAATGTATAACTAAGTTACATAGTTATTATATTATTCTTTCTGGAATAATATGATGCTGATATTCTTCATAGAGATTTTAAAAGTCAGACAAGAGAATATAAGCTTAAATAGTGCTACAAAAAATCATAATAAACACTGAGAAATATGCATCCCAAACTAATTAGTGTATCTGTGCATTCAGTCAAAAAACACATTCCTTAACAAGCGCTGTCTCACAACTGCATACATGAGGCATGGTGCCTGATAACACAGAGCTTCCTGTTTAGTAAAGGAAACAGATAAGTAAATAGACTGTTATTTAAAAAATCACAGTAAATCCCGTGATGGAAGGAAGCAGAAGTTACTCTAAGAAGATACATCTTATTTAGATTGAGTGGGTTAAATCTCTGATCTCTTTTTTTTCTCTCTCTCATTTATTCTCTAAAATGATTTTTTAAACCATGTAATTTCTTGCTTATTTTAAGATGAGATCTAAAATTTTTCATCAGCAATGTATATAGTTCTAAAAGATTTCATTTCTAGAATACAAATACTGCTTTTAAAAATAAAAATAATGTCTCTTTTTAAAATATATCTAATAAGATTGAAATTGCAAAGCAATATGTCAAACCATCATCATTAAAGTATACATGAACAAGCTCTTTTTTGGTATTTAAATTCTTCATTATTCCTTTTAAGCCTTGACTCATATTTCTATTTCAATTCTTCTATTAAAATTTTTCAAATGCAATAGATGTTAACAGTTGAAAATATTTTCTTGATTTTGTCTTGATGTCATTTCTGCAACAAAAAAAATTACATAAATTATATCAATTTAATATATGATATAATTTTAATGTACAATTTAATATAAATGTAATTTTATTCTATATGCAAATTATTTAATGCAATTAAGTTTAATTATATAAAAGAATGTATATTAATAATATAAATTACATAAATTTAATTTATATATTTTTTTAAATTCCTCAGAATTTGAAGGTTCTAACTGCTAAAATATTTTGCTTAGAATTATCATTGTAATGTTTATTACTACTAACTGATAAAACAACAGAAACGTGACTAACTTAATGAGATGAATAAGAATCATTTCAATTATTTCATGTATTTGTTCCTAAATATTGTTTATTGTTTCAATAAGGCAGTTTATATTAGTTTTTATTCCTGATTTTAAAAGTTTATTTTTATAGAGGCTAACATCTATAAATCATTTTTACATAAATATATTTGTGTGAATGGAGGATTTTGTGTGTGTGCAAAAGTACCAATTATACAAATTAGCTTCCCTTTATGGGGCAAAAATTATGTAATATGGTAATCTGCCATCAAATATTTTTAATGAACGAGAGCTCAAATAAGCATTTTGTTAATTTTGTTGAAAACAAAAAATTAAAAAGTATCTGACATTAAATAGACTGTTATCAGGAGTCATTCACCATCTTATATCTGAAAAGTGTACTTATAAGACTTAAACAAATCTAATAAAATTATTTTTAATTTTGGTTACTATCCCTTCATTTTGAGGCACATTTTGAAGCCAAAATTAGGCAAAACTGAAGATAAAATAGCATAAACTTTGAAATTTTACATTTTATTGTTTTTCTTTTTGGCTATCTCAATGTTATTACTTATGTTGAATTGCCTTGAAAAGCACAAAAAGTTGACAGAAAACAGACAGTTAGTAATTGTATTAGTAATTTCTGCTCATGGTTGACAAAAGTTGTGTTTATAGTTATGCTGGGGCACAATTTATACAATTATGTCAAGTGAGGAGGAAGGAACTTAATCTTGATTAATTTTTAAGATTCATATATATTTACACATGGATAATCTTTTGTGTTAATTCACTATGTTAGAATGGCTATGATCAATAAGACAAGATATAACAAGTGTTGGAGAGCATGTAGAGAAATGCTTTTGTATAAATGCATCCTGTGTAAAATATTTAGTATGGTGGTTCCTTAAAAATTTAAGAGCAGAGGTACCATATAACCCAGGAATTCCTTTTTTAGGTTTCTTATATCTTTAAAGATATATGTACTGCTATGTTCACTGCAATATCATTCACAATAACTAACACCTGAAAAAAACCTACATGTCCTTCAACCAATGATTAAATAAAGAAAATGTGGTACTCAGTCAAAAAGATGAACTCTTTCTATTTATGACAACATGAATGGATCTTGAGAGTATCATGCTAAATGGAATAAGTCAGACTGAAAAGAAATAAGAACCATATGACTTATTGGGATATAAAACAAAAAGCAGTAATTGAACAAACAAAACAAACTCTTTGACACAGACAAAAATATGGTGGTTACCAGGTGGATAGGGGATGGAAAGGATAAAGAGAGTAAAGGGTAGGAGTCAAATAAATGGTGATGGAAGAAGACTAGATTTGGGGGGGTATTTTTCTATTTTTTTATTTATTGATTTTTAGAGATGGGGGGAGAGAGAGAGAGAGGAGGAGCAGGAAGCTTCAACTCCCATATGTGCCTTGACCTGGCAAACCCAAGGTTTCGAACCAGAAACCTCAGTGTTCCAGGTCGACACTTTATCCCACTGTGCCACCACAGGTCAGGCAAGAGAAGACTAGATTTTGGGAAGTGAAAACACAATAGAATATATAGATAATGCATTTTTAAAATTGTACACTTGAAACTTACATCATGCTATTAATAAATAATTTTAAAAAATAATATTGTGGAAATTAGAATCACCTAGAGCATTTGTTAAAGCATACAGGATTGCTTGGTTCTATCTCCAGAATTCTTGATTCAGTTAAGTTGGGGTCGGTCCCAAGAATTTGCAATTTCAAAAAGTTCCAGGACAATGATGATGATGCTGGTTCAAGGATAACACTAGAAAGACTACTGGTCTAGTTCATGAATTTTCATTTTATAAATAAGAAAACTGAGTTTGAGAGAGGTAAAAACTTGCCAAAGTGTGCATACTTCTTTGGTGAAAAATAATTAAGACCCGAATTCCCTGGTTACAGCTGAGTTTCCTTTTTCTTGTTGCATGCTTCTTTGGAGCAAGACGTGAAAGAAGGGGAAATATTTCTAAAGATTGAAATTAAAAAAGACTCACCTCACCTAATGAACAGGGACCCCAGTGAAGGTAGACAAAGTAGTTCAGTCTGGCTGCAAGGCAGAGTGCATTGGCCAGGAGTGGGAGTGGGCTGAGCTAGGACAGAAATCAAGCAAAGTAAAACTTGAAGAATATATTAAGCAGTTATATGTTGAGTAGACCAGGGGAAGAAAGCCAGCTGACAGCTGGAACGTTGTAAAATCCACTTGAGAGTTGAGAAAGGTCATAACTAATGTTAAGGGGGGTAACAATAGAGTAACAAATTGTCAATGTATACTTAGAAAATTAATCAGTTTTTTCCCCTTTTAGAACTAAAAAGGATTCGTAATAATAAATTCAGAATAACAAGCCAAACTTCCTGATCTCTCAGAAAGCCATGATTATAAAAGAAAGAAAAAATACATTTTGAATTGTTTTTTAAATATCAGGATTAACACTTTAATGTTGCATAAGATAGAGCAAAAAAAAAAAAAGACAAAAGAATAAAAAAAACAAAAACAAGTCTAGGGCACAGACAACAGTGTGTTGTTGGCCAGGAAGGGGCTCTGGAGGAGGGAATGGGGACACAAATGGTGATGGACGAAGACTTGTCTTGGGGTTGTGAACACACAAAATAATGTATAGAAATGTGTTGTAAAATTGGGCACCTGAAATCTGTAAAATTATGTTAACTAGTGTCTCCATAACAAATTCAATTAAAAAATGTTGCATGAGAAATAAATTCTGAATATTCCAACATTACAATGAGTAGAAAAGATCAATAATTTGAAAAGAAACATTAACTTCCTAAGCCAGTTCTAAAATCATTTATTAATAACTCAAAATAGATAGAAATTAGATTTATATCTTCTGGCTCCTGATATTAATTTTTAATAAATTACTTGAAAAGATAAAGAAATTTAATTAATTCTGAGTTTAGAGAAAGGGACTGAAGATTTTAATCTCTGAGGCAGGTTATAGTTAATATATTCTTCAAGTTTTACTTTGGCTAAAACTACATAAAAGGTTTTGTTTGAGGGGAAATTAAAGGAGGATTTTGTTTAATAACTTAATTTCCTAAATCTGTCTTTCCAACTTTTATTTATCCCTGCCCCCACAGAAGGTCAGCACAAAATCTCAGAATTAAACTCATCTAGAATTATTTTCTACAGCAAGACTAAAAACTAAAGGATTTATTGTGTAACTGGAAGCCTATATACTTACAGGACTTTGAATTCATGATGGTGGGTGGGATGATATATTAATATTCTATCCAGTATTTTGATAGAGATCAAAGAGTCAGAGGGTTGGGATAAGTATCTTTCATGTTCCTTGAATTAATGATTTATTTTTGACTCTTCTGAAAAATCAGTAAAATTAAGTAATTTCTACTTAGTCTAAGGAGCAGACTGTGCCTTTAGTCATTAGTCCCAATGCTCTATCAGGCCATCAGCTTCTGCACAGTGTGGTATGTGATGCAACTCATACTATGTGAATCCCATGGGCATTCCAGCATCTATTTTGCTAGGCAGTGGGCTCCTTGGTCAAACACTACTATACGTGAGAGTCCTTGCTTGTAGATCAGGCACTACATAAGCCCCTGAGGAGTCATACTGCTTGAGGCTCTATGGAAAGAAAAAGCAACCTTATCTGAAATATGTCTACATTTCTGTGAAGACAAACACTGGCTCTACTAGAATGAAAGAAACCTAGAGTAGATGGTTTGCCATCAGTGGCCAGTATAAGGCTAAGAAGGGCTTCCCACATCTCAGGAGCAGGGCCCCAGGTAAGGGGCAGAAAGTAGTTCAGTCTAGCTACAGGACAGTGTTCATTGGCTCTGGGTGGGAGGTGGCCAAAGACTATGACGGAATTGATTATCTAAGCAATAATATGTCAAGTGAATTGGTGAAAGCTGGAAGGAATAGCACCATACCAAAGTCTCAGCATTGGTCTCCATGGACAGTGGGTTGGACATTCAGAGTTGTCTGTAATCTTAGCAAATGGAAGTTCATTGGGCTAACGCATCATGTTCATCTCTGCCACTTTGTTCACGTGTCCATTGTGTCAGTTCTGGCACAACTGAATACAAAGTCTGACTGAATCATTCTGTCAACTTGATTGCTCAGCTCCCCCTCCAGGGTGAATGTTTTCTGGTAGAATTAATATGCAATATTGAAAGACTTCATCCTTCATCCCCATTCTATAATGTCCACTCTTCTTCTCCAGATATTCTTGTCTCTGACCTTCCAGTCCTTTTATTGTCCATATGCCTATAATACAGACCCTGTTTATTTTTGGTTCACACCCAAATATAATGTTATGCTCCCCATAAATCAAACTTAAGCTTTTGTATCTTCTTTTATCAGGAGGTAAAAGGCCCTTATATGGCTACAGGTGAAATGAAAACTAAAGAAAGTTCGCTGAAACGACTCTGGGTGGGGGATATGGAGGTCTGGGCCACACAGCTAACTCAGGCCCTCTGATCTTGCTGGAACTCAGTTACATTTTCTTCTTATGCTGGATTGTCCTGAACTCTTCTGGCATTATACTTGGCAAGTCTGACGTAACCAAGCTTATAATGATCAGTTTCACAGACCCGGTCATATGTTAAAATTTTCTATACTATCTAAGGCCTCATCACTTACCAAAAGCTTTTTTTCAAAAGGAGTATAATTCTCTTCTGCTGATGGTCCAGAACCCCAGGGGCTTGTCATAATGCCACACTGAATCTTTTGTTTTCAATTTCCTTTACAAACACAGCTGGGTTACATCTGATGGCCCACATGGCAGGTCTAAATTTTCTGCAGAACTGCTCTTGGCTCTGCTCAGAGCTGGCGGCCCTTGTGTCACCTGGTTTCTCAGCCAGAGAAGTAGATCTAGATGTAAAATCTGTTGACTTCAGAACTCAACAGTCCCTCTATACATTGTGCTGCTTTCTCTGTAATAAGTGATCAAAATGCAAGAATTTATCTTTTATTTGTAGAGATTGTATCAGTATGCCAGGTCATTATAGACCCATTTGAAATTTTCCTGAAGTGTCATGTCCTTGAATTTTCATATTTATCTCACTCCCTCCAAGGTACATGTGTCTTAGTAAACTCTTGCTCATTATGATTACACTGCAAAATGTCATTCATGTAACGGGTCAAAGTTCTGTGGGTATTTCTATCATGTGGTCTGTATATCTTTGGACCACATCATGAAAGAGGTGAAAAGAGTTAACATAATCCTGAAACAAAACTGTAAATAAATGTTGTTATTTGTCTATCATGAAAGCATACAATCTCTGTTGTTCTCTATTAATTGAATAGAAAAGAATGCATCAGCCAAATAAATGGTTAGATACCAAAAACTTGATACTTTATTAGTATGCTCTTGCAAAGATGCTATGTCCAACACAGCAGTTATGATCTGGGCAACTACTTCATGGGCTCTGACAAAAGTATAGTCATTCTTTGAGGTCTGTCTAGTTTGCACAGGGACCTGAGTAGCATATTAAATGAATGCATGGTAAGAACCATCACCACTGCATTTTTTAGATCTTCAAGGATAATACAAATTTTTTTCTCCTACCCTGAGATGCATATCTTGGTGTGAAAAAGGGAGCTGTTAGAGAGCTGTCATTGATTTTCATGTAGCTTTCCCGATTACCAAAGCCTTTATTCCACAGGCTTGAGATGCCATATGGGGTTACCCCAGTCACCAAGTATGACAATCTCAATTCTATATCCAATGACTAGAAAAATGAACTCAGGTGTTCTATTAAACGCTGGACTTTACCAGAACTCTTCCATTTATTGTGTAGTCTGCACATCACCTGTCTGATGGGGACTCACAATGATGATTCTGGTTTCTGGGTATCATATCCACTCAGACCCAGTGGCTAACTAATAGTCTTTGACATATCTGGTTATACTATCTTTAGTCCAATGTATAGACATCTGAATAAATGGTCTTAGTTTTCTTTTCAGATAAATAAGAAATAGAAAGCATACATCACAAAAATCTAATAACTCTCCTGCTAGAAATGGAATTATATCTCATGTTACATATGTCATTTTCCTTAGTGATTTATCCATGCGTAAAATAAAAACACTAAGAACCTATTTTGGAACAAACTCTTTGCTAAATGCTTGAACTCATATAAAAAAGAGTTCAGATACAAGATTAAGAGTTTCTGAAATTTGTCAAATTTCTCATTTGACAGAGCATATAAATTTAAGGAATTACTTTTTAAAGATATTTGATAATTTAAAAGAATATAGGCATATTTTATGATGTTAGTTCACATTCTTTTAAGTAATGCTAAGCTCTCTCTTATGCAAAAAAAAATAAGTTGAGATGCAGACATTTAAATAAATGTATTAAAACAATGTGGATATTGACCTTTGGCTATTACATATGGAACTACATAACTACAGGAAGCATCATTCACAGGGACTGTGATGTGACTGGCACCCCCTATGGTGAGCAGACACTGCCTACACAGTTGCATTCAAAGGCTCTACAATTCTGTCACCTCCAATTACAAGGTAATTACAGCCTGTCATGCAGGAACTAGTAGGAACATTCTGCCTTATTCCCACATTTGAAAGTCTTGAATTTGAAATTTTGATAAATGCACATAAGGTTATATATCCCATTATTATAAGTTTTATGCAAGATAAAATTATAACTTGGTAAATGTCAATATTTAGAATACTCAATGAGTTTTTAAAACATTTGTTCTTAGCCTGAACAGGCAGTGGCACAGTGGATAGAGCATCGTACTGGGATGCAGAGGAGGTTCAAGACCCCGAGGTCGCCAGATTGAGTGCGGGCTCATCTGGTTTGAGCAAAGCTCACCAGCTTGGACCCAAGGTCACTAGCTTGAGCAAGGGGTTACTCGGTTTACTGTAGCCCCATGGTGAAGGCACATATGAGAAAGCATTCAATGAACAACTGAGATGTCGCAATGAAAAACTAATAATTGATGCTTCTCATCTCTCTTTGTTCCTGTCTGTCTATCCCTCTCTCTGACTCTCTCTCTCTGAAAAAAAGAAAAAAAAAAAAAAACAAGAAAAAAAACCCATTTGTTCTTAGATAACAGAACATCAAAAAGAAAATAAATGAACAAAAATAAACAATAACAGAAGGAGTCCAGGCTTTGGTACATGACAGTGAAGTGAAGCAATTGTTACTGCCATCATTTCCATCTATTGTTAAAGAAAATGACTCCCACAAGAGCATATGCACACACACAGCTTCTTTAATGTTACTAAAGGTTGAGCTCTATCTAGTTGGGAAAATGAGGAAAGAAAACCAAAAGATTTTTATCCTGGCAAGGTGGGTGCTAGCACTTTGTAACCTGGGGAAGATAATTCTGTTTGATAAACATTCATTGCATTTTGTGCTCAGGCTATACAAAGGAATGTGGTCTTCCCCTTTCTCATGTGATTTACATTTGCGGAGGAAGATCAAAAGTAGTAATTAATTGGAATGATTTCTATGTACTTTGTACATAATATATTATGCGTTATGTACTCTGTTTAGTACAATGGTAATTGAATATAACTACATAGGTCATATGCCCATACAATATATGCTTAATCTCTCCATCTTTAAGAAATTTCTCTAGTACATTGGATTGCTTTTTAGCTAGCTTTAAAAAATCTACACTTTCTACTTTTATTCATACAGTATTAATAAAATAGCATTTACTAGTTTTTATTTATTATTGTCTCTAGCAAAGATAATACATTATCTAGTGACCAAATCTATAGGATTTGATCTCACTATAACATTTTATTTTTAATTATTTCTTCTTTGTAGGAACTCTAAGCCCTTGGTTTTGTTTTGTTTTTTTGACATTTTCTTCTGGTTCTCTTCCTACATGTCATTCATCTGCTGGAATATTTTTTCCCTGCTGTTTAAATTTCTATGTTTCTGACTTCAAATTTCCTCTCAATCTATACCTTCTCCCCTAGAAAACCTGAATTCCCATAACCTACGTTCTAGCAACTTTCACCTTTGTATCTTTACATTAAACTTTTCTTCTAAGTGACTGACCCATAAAATCTATTGCCTTCTAGATACTTACACTAAAATATCTCACTAGAAGTTAGGTTTTCTACTCACCTCTAAACTTTTGTCTCTTCTTTCCTATCTAGGTTAGGGACACACAGTTTCTCAAGCAAGAAATGCAGGAACCAAATCAACATGTATCCCGGATTACCTTCCTTCAATTTGTCACTAAGCTTTGGTTATTTCTTGTATACACTACTGTGATAGTTTTCTCAACTGTTCTTCTTCCTTTGAATTTACCTCCTTCCATCCCTTCCTCCATATGCTGCTAAAAGGAATATCTCTAAAGGTAAAATGTAAGTCTGATCATGTCATATTTTGTTCAGAATTTTCTAACAGTGTCCCATCACCTGCAGCATTAAAACTAAATTGTTGTTAGACATCTTTTGCAGGCATACAAGAACCTGCATGCTTTGGTTCTTCTATACTTGTCCAACCACATCTTGCTTATTAAGTAAACTGCTTAAAATTATCCAAACATTTCATGTTACTTTAAGCTCTTAATTTTTTGTTTATGTTATTCCCTCTGACCAGACTGGCCTTCTTTCTCTTTTCAACTTTAGAGAAGTCTATTGCATCTTTCAACCCAGCTAAACATCATCCACTCACAGAAATGGAATCCCTTCCCCTCTCCAAAATAAAATCTACCCCCACATTGTGTTATTATTGTGTCTTAAACTTATGTCTATTTTTGTACTTTTCACATAATGCTGCAATTTTTTTTCTGCATCTTTTTTTCCATGCTACTCCATACCTCCTTGACGGTACAAATTTTAGTTTCTATTCTCAGCACCTAGAACAGTTTGATTCATCTGACTCATATTTCATATCAACAAATGTGGGTACAAATGAAATAAATTCCAATGCATACAAGATTTTTTAAGAGAAAATATGTTATATGAATGCACTCTACTTAGTAAAGAAATGAGAGAAGCTGCTTAGTAATGAGTTATTTAGAGACCTTGACTATTAAGTCATATTTGAATAGTTTATGTAAGCTTACAAAGAAGCACTTATGTACGTTTCAGATTATGGAAAACCATCGATTTATTTTGGAAGCTGTACTACTATGAATCTATTAAAACTTCTTCCACATAGCAGAATGAAGGTTTCTGTTTTTTATTTTCAGTAATGTGATAGTGAATGATGAAGTTACAACTTGATCTCAGTGAAAAGATATCAGGATACGTGAATGGCTTTAGAAAAAGTTATAAATGAATTAAGAGTTTTAGCTGAAGAGTGGGTACAGAAATGAGAGTCAATGTAAGGGCAAGGAGTCACACATAGTGTAGATACAAGGTTGTGTTTTAATCAATCAATAGTGGAGAATTTTGATGGAAATGGGGACTAACCAAAGACATTTTGTAGCTGTGGCTAATGGAGTATATGCAAAATGAATAACGCATGGGGTACTTTTATTTTACACAAAAGGTATTGAATTTGGGAGTGAACTTCAACTAACTCTTGGTAAATTTTTGATAGTACTAGAAGTAACCAAATAATGTACATAGAAACAAATAGAGTTGAAAAAGTGAGGGTTCAGATAGTTGAATAAATATAAATTGTGAAATGTAAGATTAAAAACGACACTGCTCATGGCAGTCTTGGGGAAGGTAGAGACCACCTCCAGCAGAAGCGAAAACTCATTTTCCCAGATGCAACATCTGCAGTTTCTAACTCTGATTCAAAGGAGTTTAATGCAAAGAAGCAGATCTAGTGGAAATCCTTTTTGGCAAGAGCAGAGTAGTGGTTGAAGCTGCATCAAGTTTCAGAGGAGTCAATGCTGTGATTCTGTAGGCCTATCCCAGTTCCAGCCTGTCTGGTTTACATGGTACAACAGCTGTGCCTGTGTCCAGCAGTGGTTGCATAGAGGTATTTGTAGGGCCAATTCTTCATCACTTTGGAGATTGTTCCTGATGGTGTCGTCTTTAAGGACAAATTCTAAGTGTTCTTTAATAAATTCCTTTTCTACTTAAATTAACCTCAGCTTCTTTATGGTGTCTACAGTTAAGGACCTTGACTGATCATCTACTTTACTAATAAATCCAAAACTGAAATTTCTTATTGCACATTTAATGTATGCATGGAACTATATTCTGTGCTTGGAGTAAAGGGGTAGAGTCAAGGTGAGTAAGACATAGGCTTGTTCCCAGGGTCAAGCTTCATAAAACAATTACAAAATGAGGCAGGAAGATGAAAACACTAAGTTGAAATACAAGGTCCTGGCCAGTTGGCTCAGTGAATAGAGTGTCCACCTGGCATGCGAACGTCTCGGGTTAGAGCCAGAGTCAGGGCACACAAGAGAAGTGACCATCTGGTTCTCTATCCCTGCTTCTTTTCCTCTCTCCCTCTCTCTTCCCCTCTTGTAGCCAGTGGCTCAATTAGTTCGAGCATCAGCCCCAGGCACTGAGGATAACTTGCTTGATCTGGGCATCAGCTGCAGACAGGGATCGCCCAGTGGATTCCAGTCAGGGTGCATGTGGGAGTCTGTCTCTCTATCTTCCCTCCTCTCACTTAAAAAAAAAAAAAGAAAAAGAAATACAGCTGCATGGTATAGTAGAACTCACAATCATTTGTGACTAATTGAATCACGGGATTCTTCTTAGGAAAACAGATGAGAAGGAGTATTAATTAAGTCTAGAAGAATGAGTAGGCCTGACCAGGCAGTGGTGCAGTGGATAGAGCATCAGACTGGGACGCAGAGGACCCACGTTCAAAACCCCAAGGTCGCCGGGTTGATTATGAGCTCACCTGGTTTAAGCACAGTTCACCAGCTTGAACCCAATGTCACTGGCTTGAGCAAGGGGTCACTCAGTCTACTGTAGTCACCCCCCCCACACCAGTCAAGGCACAAATAAGAAAGCAATCAATGAACAACTAAGGTGCCACTTCATGAAGAATTGATGTTTCTCATCTATCTCCTTCCTGTCTGTTCCTCTTTCTGTCTCTGTCACACACACACACACACACACACACACACACACACACCACACAAAATGGGTAGGATTGTCCATAGGGCAATGGCTGGAGTGAAGGAAGTTGGGATTCATACTGAGGGATAGGAGGCTTAAAGGACAATATAATCAAATGCAAATAAGAGAAAGTAGAATATGGAAAGAACTTAAATGTAGGCTACTGTTTCACTTGATTATAATCAAGTGCTGAGGAACATGGACTACTTTAAGGATGATGATCTAATTACTTTTGGAGGGCATGAGCTTATTCTACAGGCGTGAGTTCCGAAGATCACATTCCAAGGCCTCAGGGAAGTGTAAATACTTCAGTGCCTCGCAGATCCAAATTCCTTTAGCAGATATGATAAGATTACCTCAGCCTGGTTTCTGTCTGGTGTTGTCCAGATTTGCTCCAATCATTGGTCAAATGATTATTTTCATTGTTTTTGATGTTAAAATAATTTCTTCAAAATACGTAATGTTCAAGAGTCCAATACTGAAAACAAATAAAGAGGATATATTCTCTGGTGGAGAGACACATAGAAGATCTCACAGCCTTTCTCTCAGGGCCCCCTCTTCACCACACCATACTCTTTTACACTTCACCTTGGGGCTCCTAAGAATATAAATAACTAAAGTATCTGAACCACTGTGTTATACAAAAATGGAATTCCAAAAGATTGCTTTAGGAGAAGACATAATGGAAGAATCTCACTGTCGTATGTTTGATTTCTATATGAGATATAGCATATATGTATATAGCCTCTTGGAGTCACTTAATCTATATTGTGCTATAAAGAGGAGAACATGAACAAATAAGTTACATATATAATTTATAGTAATATCAAAATCAAGAAAAGAGAGAAAATACATGTTACAGTTTAGAAAATAATAACAAAAATAATAACAACGATAATGATGATAGAAACAATTGAACTGAGGTAAGGACTATCCTGAAGGTAAAGGTAAAAAAATGTGGTGTTATTTAGCTTATTGTTAAAAACCAAGATATAACCATGGAAAAGCTATGGTCACTGGTTACAGAGGAAGTAAAAGCATAGCCATAAATGCGTCTATTGCTTTCAGAATAATCTGTGATGATTATAGCTGAAGTTATACTTTTCAATGTTAACAATGTAATAAGATAATTAAATAAGTGGGTCTGATTTCTTTGAGTTTAAGACACTATGAAGAATACACTGAGCTATTAATGTGAGGATTCTAGGGTCAGACCACCCAGGAACTAATTGAACTCAGGAAATGGCATCCTGTGTGGATGATATATTTGTGTTTTCTGGAAGAAAAAAAGTTTTCAGAAAGTAATATACTAATCTATACACATATGCCCTGAAGTGTGTAGTGAATTCTAGCATGTATATTTGCTCTTATAGATGAGACTAAATCAGGCAGAGCAAGAAGTTTCTAAATTTCTTTAAAGCAACAAATCAAAGTTATATCTTATAAAGAATCCTTTGGGGAATGGTGACGTAGGGTGCTAGATTACTACCAGGAGCCACATAAAACTAGCTACAGATTGATCAGTTATTCCCCTTTACATTACACTTTAGTTGTCCTCTTCCATTCTAGAAGTAAGGAGATGAAAATGTAAAAGTAAAAAAGAAAGAAATTATGAAGGTGTCATCAATGACAGATAGAAGAAATTATTTTTCTCATGATATTAGGAGGATTTCCATTAAAAATATAAAATATCTATGCATATATTTATATAAAGCTCTCGTGTTGCCAATTAGACACAGTCAAGGTCCCTAACTTCTAATAGTGTGAGACAGCCAATAAGAAAACAAGATAACCTTAGATTGCAATTACTATCATTGAGAAAATGGCTAGGTGATAAAATAGTAACAAGAATAGGGTTTTTTTTTGTTTGTTTAAGTGTTTTAATTAGTTTAATTAATTTAATTTTATCTTCATTGAAAAAAGTATACCAGTGCAGCCCTTTCTGAAAAGGAGTGAGATCACAGTTGTGTGTCACGTAAAAGTTCTAGGGAAAGAATAGTGAAGGTTGAGGATCAGTATATGTGAAACTCTGAGCTGGAAACAGTTTGTTATGTTTGAGAGAGAAGTAAGCAAGGGGTGCAGTGAGTAGGAAAGATAATGGTAAAAGTTGGGGCAGGAAGCTAGGTAGGCAGAAGTCAGACTATGTGTGACATTTTAGGCCATAATAAAAAAGCTGAGTCCAGCTCTAAGAAAATTTAAAAGGCACCTTAAGGTTTGAGTAGGGAGGATAACATGGTCTAGCTGGCTTTTTAAAGAATGTTTTGGTTGTATGGAGTATGCTAACAGAATGTGTGGGAGCAAGGACATTAACTAGAGGCCCCTGATGTAGGCCCACTGACAGAGGATGTGGCCTCGGCTAGGAGAGGCAGTGCAAGCTGAGAAAGTACATTCCAGAAACACTCTGGAATTGAGACTGATGGACTTTCTGGCAGTTTATATGTGACAAATTTGGTAGCGTTCACAGGAGAAGAAGGCTCTAAAATGACCACAATTTTGGCTTAAACAACTGTGAAATGGAGAAGGTTATGGAGGAGAAACAATATTGTGGAAGAAGTCAAAAGTTCTCTGTTGAACCTGAGGTGTTTCTAGAACATCTAAGTCATGATGCCAAGTATTCAGATAGCTATATCAGTAGGTCTCACTCATATAAGCTAAGACACTGTGCAAAGGCACCCAGAAGGGATCCATTTTAAGAACTCTACACTAACTCAGGATGTGCTAGGTGCCACGCTGCTGTGATTCAACTCCAGGGTCTAATTCTCCATACCCAGAGTATCAAATCTAAGCTCCACTTACAGTATGCGGCCCTTACGAACATCAGAACTGTCTTCCTTGGAACCGTTCCAACCTATAACGTGTAGTGTATTTCCATTACGTCCAGTTGGAGATAGTTTATTACTTACCCTTCACCTCAGGTGGCCTGCCTGCTGTTATTTTCAAAAGAGTAATCTTAGGAGTTATATTGCATAAGACTGTTCTTTATTTGACCTGAAACATTCCTTCCCTTCTAAAAGAAAGACAGGATGTGGCCTAATAAGAAAGGGTTCATCGAGCTCCAGTCCCAGTGCAGCTGGTGTCCATCTCTGCCTGTGGCAGCTAACAAGGCTGGGGGAGGGCCGCTCTCCTGCGCGCCCCACTCTGCAGCTGGGAAGGTGCGCCTCTCTGGAAAGCGCCTCCAGTAGGCCCGCAAGTGGGTGGCATGTTTACCTTTTCCCTTGAAAAATAAAAGGTCAACCAGGAACACATGTTTCTACGACAACAATAAATTCAAAGGGGAGGCTAACTCTGAGCAAATGTGGACACAGAGGGAAGAGAGGAGTTGGCCCAGTTCCTGTAGACAGGCCTAGACAGTACATTGAGGTTCTTTTTATTTCCACTTAATTCCTATCAGAATTTCCACAGGAAGAAAGGCTTTGGTGAGGAAAATATGTGAAAAAATAAATAGTAACCCCCCCCCCCCTCAAATGTAGTCTGTACACCAGAGGGGAGGTCTTCATGTGGTACAATAAACTAGTAATCTGATGCCACTAAATGATGTTCTTAATTTTCAAAATAAGTATGATAGTTGTTAGTATTGGAAATAACTTAATCTACTCTGCTGTCATTATTGAAAAACCACATTTGTAAATGTGAAATTTAAAAAATATATGTATATTAGTTTATCATTTGTGTTTTCAATAATTCAACCTAATTCATCCTACCATGATTTTGCTATTTTTCAGCCCATGGGCACCGATATATAAAATGTGGAAATACTTAATCAGCATTGCTTGGCAAGATGGGAAAAGGAGAAAAACAAAAAACAATAAGTATGAGAAATCAAATAGAAGAAAAATCCTACTCAGAATTCTTAATATTTAAAAAGAACAGAGAGAGTGAAAGAGATGATCATGGAGAAAAGTAACAGCACAAGTACTGGATTTTGTGTCACTTTTTTAATGTAGAAACATTGAGAGATATACTACACAGAGTGTTACAGAGTGTTCTCTAAATTATTTTAGGAACAAAAAATAAGACATCAAGTACAATTTATTTTTATTTAAAAAATCACAAATCCAATGCATACTTGTGAATTCTTCAAAAAAATCACGAGTATGGAGAAAAGATGGAATTCTTTACTGTCTCCTTCCCATTGTAGATAGGCAGTCTCTGTTAGAAGTTACTTGTGTGGTCGTCCAGAGTTGCTGCAGTTGCACTGTAGGAGAACCTGGAGTGAAGGCAGCAGGAAGTAGTGAAAAAACACCAAGACAGAAATGTCCCTTCCCAGGTCTGCCATTCTGCGGTTTTTGGAAATTTATTAACTTCTCTGGGACTCTGATTCCTGATGTGTAAAAGTAGGTCTGGGAAAGGGGGGTTGAGTCTTACCACCAGACATGGGTACTGGAAGTCTGGAGAGGATAGTTTGGCAATTTTATTTGTCATAATGACTAGGAAAGCCTCCTGATTTTTCCCCCCTGAGAACAAGCATGCTAAGTATTTCCAAAGCAAGATGAAGAATTTTCCCAGTCTAAATCCCATAGTAGCCTGTACCCCAGAAAAACACTGGAACATTACTGAAGTCTTCCAATACAGAACAGTTGATTGGTGATATGGAGCAATACCAATACTTACTGCTTACCAAGTGAATTTCCTACATAGAAACAAATTTTTTGTATATACCCCAAACATTTTATTTACACTTAAATGGTTTTCTTTGTGTTCTAATTCAACAGAAAAAGGTTATTAAGTTTAAATTTAGTATTTATTTTGGTGATCTCTCAGCTTACATTTTGCCTTTATTTATATCAGTAGGATAGTCTGATATGGAATCAGTTGTGATTATCCTTTTCTTTCCTTTTTTCTTTTGGTATTATGAACAACTTAGTTTGTTTTTAACAAACAAAACATTTTCATAAAAGTTTTCCTCTTTTATCACACATATAAGCACCAAGGAAAAACATAATAATACTTGTTAAATGTACACTACAACCTGGAAACCTTAAAGCTGATGTTACATCTAAGTAATTTTTAAATGATTGTTTAATATTCAATTATTTTTTAAGTTGTTTCACATTCTTCATGGGGCCTAGTAGTCCAGCCTTTCTCCTATTAAATTTCATTTCAAGAAAGCCAAGTTTATAAAATAACTTAGTAACAACAAGGATGCTCCTCAAGGAATACAGATTAACACTTAGTATTTGTAAAATGTAAGTGGAAACCTAGAGCTTATTTCTTCTGATGCTCTCACAAGAATCATTTTAGTGATCCTCACAGCAAGCTTGGCAGCCTGGGTAGGCCAAGGACTAGCATTTCCATTTTGTATTGAAATAAGTAAGGAAAGGAACAGAGCAGAGTTAACTTGACATTCAAATCATCTCCTTATAACAAACCCATTTTCTTCCAGGGTTTAAGAAACATAAATGTGAACTTTATTCTTTTGCAAATACACTTACTCTGGCAAAGCTTTTTCACACAGCAACAAATAGCATTTGTTACTTTTGAGGCAAAGCCAGCTGGTCTCCTTCCTGATCCCGGGGTAAACAGAAGGCTGCCTGCTTGCTTTGCCTCTGCTCTTGCTAATTAGAGAATGTGTAGTCTGTTTCACTTTAAGGACCTTCTGGAAAATAGTAGTTCCCTTTTCTTCTCAACTTTCCTGGCAGCTCAGGATTAGAAACCTCTCCTTGAGTACCCTTCCCTCTATTATGGGATGGCAGAAAATTCCTAAAATCCAGGGATTTTAGAAGCAGGAGCAAAGAACATCCAGGCAAGGAGTTAACCCATGTTTGGAATGAGAGTGATCAGAAGTGTTTATTTGTATTCCAATTTAAACTAAAGCAAAGATCAGATCCAGCAACATTATTTGATTTTAAAGGCTTAGTGAAAATACAACTTGCTAGTTTTTTAGTTGAAAATCTTGAAGATCAAGTTTAAAAAAATTTTTTCTCATTCACTTCCATTCAGCTCCCATTATAATTTATTGGGTCAAGAATAAGATATTAAAAGTTGAGTTTTCACAGCTCAATTTTCTCCTGACTTCAACGAAAGAATATTCTGTCTTGCCAAGAGATTGTAAATAAAGACTGCAGCAGGTCAGGGGGTAAAATAAAGGCAGTGGAAAAAAAAGTGAAATTAACAAAAGGAAGAGTTTGGGTAAAAGGAGAGACTTTTGGGAGAGCCTCTTCTTTGTGGGAGATATTTTAAAATAAAAGAATAATTGAAAGACATATTTGAGAAGTTTTTCTAGGTGTTAAAATCTATTCTCTATCTCCTCCTTTTTTGGTAAGTTTGAGAGAGACCTCGGTAAAAATATAATGTGCTTTTAACAACTTCTTGGTTGACAGGTTGTGTTTGTCTGCAAGTGATGTTGGCACAAAAGCATGTGGAAGCTAGTCTATAATGAGTATCACCTTTAAAGGTTGACATTTTCTCTGTGGAAGGGCTATCATACCATTCATTCATCACATATACAAAAATGTTAACTGCCTACTACCCAGAGTTGAAATTTTTCCACATGACTAACTATTAAGCAACACTAAGAAGAGACGGATATGACAATGAGGTACAAATGCTAACCACAAACATGTTCATACTTATTTTTGTTTATTTGTACTTAGCTTTCTTTGAATATTTTTTTTACTTAATTTCCCTTAAGTATGTATAGTTCTTTCTTTTTACCCTCTGAAGCTTTTCTTGGTACTGGTTCTCACTCATGTAGTGAAAGTATAAAATCTGAGAATGTAACATTTGAATTACTACCCTGTTTCTGGAATGTGCAGGACATAAAGGCTAACATGAAACATCCCGTGCCTTCAGTAAGGAGTATTACACAAGCGCACTGGCATATATCACATAAGATGATGCAAGGCCAATGCCTGTTGCACACATACTAATATAAGTCTGGACAGAGAAGAGAGCTAAAATGCAAGCCCTCCTAAAATCGTGTCGTTACCTCCATTATTATTCACTGAGTCTTGAAAGAGTTTGGGGAAATGAGACATCTGTCTGTTTCCTGCTTGCCCTATGACTTTATTAAAGAATCATCTTTAGGTAATTAGGGTTTTTCTAAAACATGAATTATTTATGTCTCCTTACAGTCACATATGCTGACTAATCTCTGGAATCTCAGGAACCATGTTGATTTGCCAGCCTCGCCATTCTTCCCAAGAAAACGTCCTAGAACTTAAGGAAATTGGCTAGAAACTCTTAAAGTCCTTTTAGTATCATTTCCTGCCCTATCCAGGTCAATATTTTTGTTAGTATTTTTCACATCAGGCAGTTTGCTTAATTATTTTATACCTGCTCAGGACCCTTCTTCTGAAAAATGAAAATAAAAGGCAAAAGAATATTTGCAATAGTGATTTTTCTAACTGGAACAAGGCCAAGGCTCTGTGTATTTTACATTCAGACTAGTTATGAAAAGTTGGCACCACTGCTGTTTCTGCCTCCAAATCTGTGAACAAATATGATAACTAATTAGTGTGTAGCATTTCCTAGCTCAGTCATTTTTTCCGGCATTCCTTATGTGACCATTCATGATAATTTCAAGAGCTACAGAAATAATTCTTCCAACTTTCTAGCCTGTCTGTTTCCTGAAATCCATTCCTCCATTGTCCTTCTTGTCCTTCACCTTATCTCATCAACTACTCTTACTGTCAGATTTTAGAGTTTGTCATTATCAATAAATGCCACTCCTTAATTTAAATTAGCCTACTTTTGAGTTCCACTTCTATGATATCCCATCTCTGGCAATCCTAGAACTATTGGCCCTATGAATTTTTCACTGCTTCTTATATGTCCATACTTCTTGTTTAGCTTAGATTCTATATTATAATTATACATATTATAATCATTACTTGAAACATATTATCAATCTTTTTGCCATCTCTTCCTTCATTTAACCTGGTTAAATCCCCTTTCACCTATTTGGCATCTAATTATCCACATAATTAAATATGCTGCAGAAAAATACAAAACCATCTTTCCTCACTAACCTTAAATAGGTCCATAATTATGGCAATAATTATATCACACTCCTAGTTCATTCACTTTCTGATCTTTTACAAACCCCAAAGCTTTCCCTCTCCCTTATTCCTAGAAGATGCCTGAGGGTACCAGTCCACAGAAAAAATAAAAGCAATCAAAAGACTATTTCTGCAAGTTATCACCATTGTCTACCAACCTGTATTTGCTCTTCATTTTAATTTTTATTGAATTTATTAGGGTGACATTGGTTAATAAAATTATATAGGTTTTAGGTGTACAATTCTATAATACATCATCTGTATATTGTATTGTGTGTTTATAGGCCAAAGTCAAGTCTCCTTCCAATCACCATTTACTCTTTCTTTACTCTCTTCCACCTCCCCTCCCCTTCTTTCCCTCTGGTATCACCATGCTGTTGTCTGTGTCTATGTTGTTTTTTGCTTAATGTTTTTACCTTTTTGCACCCAGTCCCCAAACCTCCCTCCCCTTTTACAGCTGTCAGGTTTTTTTTTTATGAGTCAGTGTCTATTTTGTCTGTTGATTTATTTTATCCAATAGATTACACATATGAGTGAAATCATATGGTATTTGTCTTCTTTTGACTGGCTTATTTTACTTAGCATGATACTCTCTAGGTCATCCATGTCATGTTGTTGCAAAAAGTAAGATATCCTTCTTTTTCAAAAATGTTTGCTCAATCCTACCACCTCGCCACTCGGCCTCCCAACTACTGACCCTCCAACACATATCAGCCTCCTCTCTATCTATGAGTTCATCTCAATTTTGCTTATTAGTTCATTTTGTTCATTAGATTCTAAAATTAGTTAAATCATATGGTACTTATCTTTACAGACCAGCTTATTTCATTTAGCATAATGCTCTCCATGTCCATCCATGCTATCACAAAGGGTAAGATAAGATTTCCGAAGTTTTTTTCACAACTGAGTAGTATTCCATTGTGTAAATATACCATAGCATTTTTTTTTTATCCACTCATCCACCAATGGGCACCTGGGTTGGTTCCAAATCTTGGCTGTTGTAAATGATGCTGCAGTAAACATAGGGGTGCATATACTGTTTTGAATTAGTGTTTCAGGTTTCTTTGAATAAATTTCCAAAAGTGAAAATGCTGGGTCATAATGCAGTACTGTTTTTAATTATTTGGGGTAACTTCACACTGCTTTCCACAGTGGCTGCACCAATCGGCATTCCTGCCATCAGTGCATGAGGTTTCTTTGTTCTCCACATCCTCATCAACATTTGTGTGTGGATTTATTGAAGATAGCTTTCCTAACAGGTATGAGCAGATATCTCATTTTTGTTTTAATTTGCATCTCTCTAATGATTAGTGATGTTGAACATCTTTTTTGTCTTTGTATTGTTCTGAATTTAGAAGCGGTGCAAGGGTCAGGGGACAGACAGATCCCACATGCACGTGACCAGATCCACCAGGCATTCCCGCCAGGGGGTGATGCTCTGTCCATCTGAGGTATTGCTCCATTGAGGCCAGAGCCATTCTAGCACCTGAGGTGGAGGCCATGGAGCCATCCTCAGTGCCCAGGCCAACTATACTCCAATGGAGCCTTGGCTATGGGAGGGGAAGAGAGAGATAGAGAGAAAAGAGAGGGGGAAGGGTGGAGAAGCAGATGAGTACTTCTCCTGTGTGTCCTGACCAGTAATTGAACCTGGGACTTCACATGCTGAGCCGATGCCCTACTGCTGAGCTAATCAGCCAGGGCCAGTGATGTTGAACATCTTTACATACATCTATTGGCCACCTTATGTCTTCTTTGGAGAAGTGTCTGTTTAGGTCTTTTGCCTATTTTTAATTGGATTGTTTTTCACTTTTGTTGGTTTTTTTGGGGGGTGTTCTTTTTGGTGTTGAGTTGTTAGCATGGAGACTCTGTTATCATTCTCAAGACAAACCTCTTAGTTTACTGGCCACTCAAAAGCACTTTGCCAGCATTTGATACCTTTCTCTTTGATATCTTCATTTTCCCTTTCATTGCCAGAATGTTTCAATTGACTTATAAAATGTTATGTATTTACGTACATCTTAAAAGTTCTTTTGATTTCACATCCCCTTTCAGCAATTGCATTGTTTTCCTTTATTACATTACTTCTTTAAAAAGTTTTGTATTTGCTATTCTTAAATATGTTCTTCTTTCTCTTACTTGAATTCATTTACTCACCACCACCACCATGGCATCACCAAATATATTTTTGATATTTTGGCCAGTGATTTTTTTTCCTTATTAATTCCAGTATTCTTTAGTGCTTAACTTTCATGACCTATTAGCAGCTTTACACAGGACTGATTACTTCCTCCTTTTGAGATTACGTTTTTTCTCTTTTATTTAGTGAGAGGAGGGGAAGCAGAGAGACAGACCCCCACATGCACTCAGATCGGAATCTATTCAGCAAGCTTACTAGGGAGTGATGCTCTGCCCATCTGGAGCCCTTGCTCTGTTGAACAGGAGCCATTTTTAAGTGCCTGACACAGAGGACAACTCATTCTGAAGAGAAGAGAGAAATAGAGAGAAAAAAAGTGAGAGGGGGAAGTGTGGAGAATCAGATGGACACTTCTTGTGTGCCCTGACCAGAAATTGAACCCAGGACATTCACATGCTGTGCTGATGCTCTACCACTGAGCCAACTTCAGGGACAAAATTTCTTGTTTCCATGTTCTATTTTAGTTAAAATTATGGCTCTTCTTTCTCAGTCTGTTTTGTTTTTTTTTTTGGTTCTTCCTATTACAAACTCTAAATATTAGATATCCCCAAACTCAGAATCTGTCCTCAGAGTTTTTCTTTACTTTTTCAACATTCCCACTCACTAGGACATTTTATCATGACTTTTAAACTATATAAATTCCTAAATTTTAGCTCTAGCTTAAACCTTGCTTTCAAAATCCAGACATATATATCTAATTGACCATGTGACACTTCCATTTGGAAGCCCAATAGGTATCTTAAATATACTATGTCCAAAATTTACTAACCTCTACTTCTCAAAAATTAAATTAAATATAAAAATTGCATCTGCCACCTTTTTTTACATATCAATAAATGGCAGCTTCAGTTTTCTAATAGCTGAGACTAAGAAGCTTACAGCCACTCCTGACTCCTTTCCTATCAAATCCCACATCTGATCTGTCCCTTCAAAAATACGGACAGAATTCCATGTCTGCTCACTACCTCCATGGATAGTATTCTGATTCAAACCATCATACCTTATTTGGTTTACTAAAACAGCAAAATCTCTTTTCTATTGCTGTGTTCTCTAACTTGCACCCTTCCCACTCCTGCATTTTGTTCTCACAGCAGCTAGAGTGATCTTGTTGAAATGTAAGTTTTATCAAGTGTCTGAGATGGCTAACTGTTCTCCAACAGGATCTCTCTCTCAAAGTTCTGGGACATTGCTAGAATCTTTTTCCCATTTCATTAGCTGAATGAATATTGCAACCAGAACCTAGAGGAAGGTGGTATCACAAGATGCAGACTGGGTCCCTGAATTATTCAATAGAGAAAAACCATGCACCAAAAAGAAACATCTCCTTTGAATTATTATGTTAGTCTATTGGACTTCAGAAGTTTTAAGTTGTTAAGTAGTATATTCCAGGAGTAAGCAGTAATTTAATTAGTGTAGATCATGTGATTTTTTTGTCAAAGCCCTTAAAATGGAATACAGTTTCCTTAGAGTAAATGTTTGTTGCTTATAGGCCTTGATAAATTGGTTCCCTTCTAACTCTTTGATTACATCTTCTATGGTGCTTAACCTGACCCAGCCACATTAGCTTTCTTCCTATTTTCTTTTTTTTTGCCGCATCTTCTTTATTCAGTCTTCTATATTTATACATATATATATTTTTACAGTGATTAAAGCCTTTAAGCAAACTCTTGGCTAATACAACAAGAATCCATAAAAGAGTAGTGTCCTTAACATATTCATCAAGTCCAAGTTGGCACCAACACCATTCCAAATCCCTACAAATGCAACCCAACCCCAGTTCAGTCCATTAGGAGCTGTCACAAGGAGCAGGAGTCCAGGAAAAGTCCACATCCAGGAAAAGTCCACATGGCACTGGACTTGTTGTCACAATTCTATACTTTGCAGCTCATGTCTAAGTCCCAATGACCGCTGCTTCTAGCTGGTAATGATTCAGGTAGACTGGAAAAGCCATCTGCAGCATGTGTGGAGATGGAGCCTCTGTTCTTCTCTGCCTGGAGAGATGAGACCAGATTGCTTTTCCCTGGAGCTCTGCAAATGTGGCGTGGTAAAGAGAACCATGGGATACACTAAGCTTGGCGACAAAGGTAAATTCACAATAAAAGTTGGCAAAAGGGGAAAGAGAGCTCTAAATTAGGAGTAGGTCCCAGCCTGGAATATGAGTGGGGCATTGAGGTAGGAGGGATAAAGGAAACACTATATATTAAACAAAGCAGCAGAAAATGGGACTATCAACACCCACAACAGAGATCTTCGAGGGAAGAATAAAAAATCTGACTATTCAGGCAAGACATAGTTAAGTGGCCCTTGTGCAAATGAGATCAGTTTACCTGCTTCTTGGAATAAATACCCTAGGCTCATCCACAGTGTGGTAGATGGGGCCGACGGTCCTGGGAACCTTCAGCCTTCAGTGGCAAACCCCAGCATTCTGGGCAAGGTTAGGTCATAGGTGGCTGGAGCAGGGCTGGAAGAGACTGAACCCTCCCTTAGAGGAGCGAGAGGGAAACCTACCTTCCAGTGTCCCTTTTTCCTCACAGCAAAGGCATGTAAGCCTGGCAGGCTTTAGCTCAATGACCTTCCTTTTCACTATTGAAGCAGTATCTAGATAGAATCTTATGAGACCCCTTTGGGGCGTATCCTAAAAGCTGGTAGTTCACCTGATCTCTATTGGGCTTTTTCTGCCTCTTGGTACCTTAAAAGCCATGCTCAGAAGATCTCACTGAGGGGTTTGAGGATCCCCATCCATCTATATAAACCTTTTCCATATATCTGGAGCTATTTGGAAAAAGACAGAACAGTGTTATTAGCTGGATCAAATAAAAGAGGGTAGAAGTTTGCAGGAGAAGAAGATTTGGCATCTCCTGTTCATCAGCATTCAAAACAAATTTAAAATTTTTTAAGTAAAAAGCATGATATGGTAGACTCGTAGGAGTTCCAGGATATGACTCCCCCCTTTTATTTTTTTATTTTTAAATCTTTTTTTTCTTTTTTTCTTTATTCATTTTTAGAGAGGAGGAAGAGAGGGAGAGAGAGAGAGACAGAGAGAGAGAAGGGGGAGGAGCTGGAAGCATCAACTCCGATATGTGCCTTGACCAGGCAAGTCCAAGGTTTCGAACCGGCGACCTCAGCATTTCCAGGTCGATGCGTTATCCACTGCGCCACCACAGGTCAGGCACTCCCCCCTTTTAAATTGTTTTAAATTGACCTTAAAATATTTCCTGGGTATGCTTTAATAATACCTTGACTTAAAAGATTGTAAGAAATACCCATAATTTGAAAGGTTTGACAAAATACAGTAAATGCTTTTGCTACATATGCAGGAGCATTGTCAGTTTTAACCAGTTTAGGAAATCCAATAATAAAAAAATGCATAGAGAAAATGAGCTATAACCTGCTTAGCAGCCTCTCCTATTCTGGCAGAGGTTACTATGTATATAAATCCAGAATAAGTATCCACTGTAACGTGGACATAGGGCTGTTTGCCAAATGAAGGTATATGAGTAACCTTCATTTGCCAAAGTTGTCCTGGTAGGAGTCCTTGAGGTTAACTCCAAATGAAGGGACAGATTGTAGTATAGGACCCCTTGGACAGGATTTACCAATCTGCCATGCTGCTTTCCAAGAAATATGAAGCTGTTTACACAGGGCTGCAGTATTCTGGTGATGAATAGTATGAGACTGAATTGTTCGATCTGTCATGGTTGCTCCAAATAATTTTCTTTGGGGTAGCTTGATCAACAAGGGCATTCCCTTGTGCTAAAGCTCCAGAGAGCATGGAGTGAGCTCGAGTATGTCCTATAAAACATGGAGCTCTATGTGGACATACAAGTCTTTGAAGAAGGAGGAACTGCTGAAATAGTTCATCCACAGTTGTCCCTAAGACAGCAGTCTTTATTTGGAAACAACCATAAGTAAATATTTGCTGTCTGTATATAGATTAAAGGAGGAATATGGCAAATGCTAAAAAGCCATGATAATGGCATATAATTCTAGTCTTTGAGATGATTTTAAGTTAACTGTTTCAGTATAAAGTTGTCCATTGATTTGCAAAAGCAATTTGCCATTTAGTGGAAGTTTCCCAGAGCCATTGTTGTTGATCCTTTGAAAAAAGGAACAACAATAATTTTGAGGCTCAAAACCTATAAACTGCAAGGGTCGCCTCTGCCCCTTGATAATCAAGGAGGCAACAAGATCAAACTATGGGAGTGTATTCCATGGGCTATTAGATGGTTCAATGTGCCCAAGCTATAGCTGCTCTTGTACCAATCGAGCAGCTGCCCTCAGTTTCTCCTGAGAAAGGCACCATTGGTCTACCCATACCAGATTATCTGATTTCCAAGTAATTGGGCTTGCACAATGCATTATTGGGGTAGCAGGAGTTACCAATGCATCTATACTAAATTTTGATATCCTAATCCACACCTTCTGGTATTGGGTGCCATTTCTATGGGGGTGAGAATTCCTCGCTGTTCTTTCCCTAGACCCGTGGTGGGCAAAATTCCCGATCAAGCATTTGAGTACTGACTAAACCATTAGGACTGACAAGCAACGCTCCTGTATTTTTCAAAACTTCTCTACCCCACAAATTAACTGGCAATCCAAGGAGCGCATAAAGCTTAAAAAATCCAAAATGACCTTCTTAATCTTCACAATGTAAAAAACTAGAACTTTGTTGAGGGGCTTTACTCTGCCCTATACCTTGTAATTCCATGGCTGCTGCATGAGTGGGCCAGGAAGGAGGCCAATGTAGCTTAGTAATAATAGATACATCAACTCCAGTATCTAAAAGTCCTTTAAATTTATGCCCTTGTATTGTTAGTTCCATTTCAGGACGTTCCTGACCTATTTTTTTAAATCCAATTGGCAAAGTCAGAGGAACCAAATCGCAAATTTTCTTGGGGCCCCTTTTGCAAGATGTAGCCTGAGATGCAGACTTAGCATACTTATACTATTCTTCTAACTGCTTGAACTAGCCCTGAGACAAATTCTTTTTTTTATTATTAATTTTAATGGAGTGACATTGATAAATCAGGGTACATATGTTCAGAGAAAACAGCTCTAGGTTATTTTGACATTTGCTTATGCTGTATTCCCATCACCCAAAGTCCAAATGTCTTCTGTCACCTTCTAACTGGTTTTCTTTGTGCCCCTCCCTCTCCCAACCCCCTCCCCCTACTCTCTCCCACCCCATAACCCCCACACTCTTGTCCATGTCTCTGAGTCTCATTTTTATGTCCCACCTAGGTATAGAATCATATAGTTCTTAGTTTTTTCTGATTTACTTATTTCTCACAGTATAATGTTAACAAGGTTCATCCATGTTGTTGTAAATGATCCGATGTCATCATTTCTTATGGCTGAGAAGTATTCCACAGTATATATGTACCAAAGCTTTTTAATCCACTCTTCCTCTGACGGACACTTGGGCTGTTTCCAGATCTTCGCTATTGTGAACAATGCTGCCATAAACATGGGGGTGCATTTCATCTTTTCAAACAGTGCCATGGTGTTCTTGGGGTATATTCCTAACAGTGGGATAGGTGGGTCAAAAGGCAGTTCGATTTTTAATTTTTTGAGGAATCTCCATACTGTTTTCCACAGTGGCTGCACCAGTCTGCATTTCCACCAGCAGTGCAGGAGGGTTCCTTTTCTCCACATCCTCGCCAGCACTTATTCTGTGTTGTTTTGTTGATGAGTGCCATTCTGACTGGTGTGAGGTGATATCTCATTGTGGTTTTAATTTGCATTTCTCTAATGATTAGTGATGTTGAGCATTTTTTCATATGCCTATTGGCCATCTGTATGTCCTCTTTGGAGAAGTGTCTATTCATTTCTTTTGCCCATTTTTGGATTGGATTGTTTGTCTTCCTGGTATTAAGTTTTACAAGTTCTTTATAAATTTTGGTTTTTAACCCCTTATCAGACGCATTGTCAAATATATTCTGCCATTGTGTAGTTTGTCTTTTTATTCTGTTCTTATTGTCTTTAGCTGTGCAGAATCTTTTTAGTTTGATATACTCCCATTTGTTTATCCTTTTATTTCACTTGCCTGTGGAGACAAATCAGCAAATATATTGCTGCGGGAAATGTCGGAGAGCTTACTGCCTATGTTTTCTTCTAAGATGCTTACGGTTTCATGGCCTACATTTAAGTCTTTTATCCATTTTGAGTTTATTTTTGTGAATGGTGTAAGTTGGTGGTCTTCTTTCATTTTTTTGCAAGTAGCTGTCCAATTTTCCCAACACCATTTGTTGAAGAGGCTGTCTTTACTCCAATGTATGCTCTTACCTTCTTTGTCCAATATCAGTTGTCCATAAAGGTGTGGGTTTATTTCTGGGTTCTCAGTTCTATTCCATTGATCTATATGCCTGTTCTTATGCCAGTACCAGGCTATTTTGAGTACAATGGCCTTGTAGTATAATGTGATATGAGGAAGTGTGATACCTCCCACTTTATTCTTCCTTTTTAAGATTGCTGAGGCTATTCGTGTTCTCTTTTGGTTCCATATAAATTTTTGGAATATGTGTTCTATATCTTTGAAGTAAGTCATAGGTATTTTAATTAGTATTGCATTGAATTTATAAATTGCTTTGGGTAATATAGACATTTTAATGATGTTTATTCTTCCTAACCATGAGCACGGTATATGCTTCCACTTGTTCGTATCTTCCCTGATTTCTTTTATCAATGTTTTATAATTTTCCGAGTACAAGTCTTTAATCTCCCCGGTTAAATTTATTCCTAGGTACTTTATTTTTTTGGTTGCAATGATAAAGTGGATTGATTCCTTAATTTCTCTTTCTGACAGTTCATTGTTAGTGTATAAAAATGCCTCTGATTTATGAGTATTAATTTTATATCCTGCCTCCTTGCTAAATTCATTTATCAGGTCTAGTAGTTTTTTTACTGTGACTTTAGGGTTTTCTATATACAATATCATATCATCGGCAAATAATGATAGCTTTACTTCTTCTTTTCCAATTTTGATGCCTTTTATTTCTTTTTCTTGTCTGATTGCTGTGGCTAGGACTTCCAGAACTCTGTTGAATAAGAGTGGTGAAAGGGGGCACCCCTGTCTTGTTCCAGATCTTAAGGGGATTGCTTTTAATTTTTGCCCATTGAGTATGATGTTGGCTGTGGGTTTGTCATAGATGGCCTTTATCATGTTGAGTTATGTTCCCTGTATTTCCACTTTGCTAAGAGTTTTGATCATGAATGGGTGCTTGATTTTATAAAATGCTTTTTCTCCATCTATTGAAATTATCATG
Source organism: Saccopteryx bilineata (assembly GCF_036850765.1). NCBI lineage: Eukaryota > Metazoa > Chordata > Mammalia > Chiroptera > Emballonuridae > Saccopteryx > Saccopteryx bilineata. Next base: position 122,639,339 of record NC_089491.1, on the reverse strand, counting down.
TGGTTTTTCTCCTTCCTTTTGTTTATGTGATGAATCACATTGATTGATTTGCAAATATTGTACCAGCCTTGCCTCCCCAGAATAAATCCCACTTGATCCTGGTGTATGATTTTTTTCATATATTGCTGGATCTGGTTTGCTAATATTTTGTTGAGGATTTTTGCATCTAAATTCATCAGGGATATTGGCCTATAATTTTTTTTCTTTGTGTTGTGTTTGCCTGGTTTTGGAATCAGAATTATGCTCACCTCATTAAAAGGAGCTTGGAAGTCATTTTTCCTCTTGAATTTTTTGAAATAGCTTGAGAAGGATAGGAGTTAGTTCTTCTTTGAATATTTTGTAGAATTCACTTGTGAAGTCATCAGGCCCAGGACTTTTTCAGGGGGGAATTTTGATAACTATTTCAATCTCATTTGTTGTAATTGGTCTGTTTAGGTTTTCTGATTCTTCCAGATTGATTTTTGGAAGATTGTATGTTTCAAGGAATTTGTCCATTTAATCTAGGTTGTCTAGTTTTTTGGCATACAGTTCATCATAGTATTTTCTTACAATATTTTGTATTTCTATTGTATCAGTTGTTATTTCTCCACTCTCATTTTTAATTTTATTTATTTGAGTTCTCTCTCTTTTTTCTTGGTGAGTCTGGTTAAAGGTTCATCAATCTTGTTTAAATTTTTAAAGAACCAGCTCTTGGATTCATTGATCCTCTGTATTGTTTCTTTAGCCTCTATGTCATTTATTCCTGCTCTTATTTTATTATTTCCTTCCTTCTACTAGCTCTAGGCTTTACTTGCTGTTCTTTTTCTAGTTCTTTTAGATGTAGGGTCAAGTTGTTTATTTGAGATTATTCTAGCTTCTTGAGTTATGCCTGTAATGCTATGAACTTCCCTCTCAAGACTGCTTTTGCTGTTTCCCATAAATTTTGAGTTGATGTATGCTCATTATCATTCATTTCTAGGAATTTTTAAATTTCTTCTTTTATCTCATTGTTTACCCATTCATTATTTAATAATGTGCTGTTTAGTTTCCAAGTGTTTGAGTATTTTTTGGTTTTTCATTTGTGTTTGATTTCTAGTTTCATGCCATTTTGATCAGAGAAAGTGCTCAATATGATTTCAATCTTCTTAAATTTGTTGAGACCGCTTTTGTGCCCTAGCATGTGGTCTATTCTAGAGAATGTACCATGAGCACTTGAAAAGAATGTATATTCTACTATTTTAAGGTGAAAGGTTCTGAAGATATTTATTAAATCGAGTTGATCTAGTATGTCCTTTAAGTCTGCTGTTTCTTTGTTAACTTTCTTTCTTGAGGATCTATCTAGTGATGTTAGTGGGGTATTGAAATCCCCTACTATTATAGTATTGCTGTTGATCTTGCCCTTTAAGTCCATCAAAGTCTGCTTTATATATTTAGGTGCTCCTATATTAGGTGCATAGATATTAAAAATGGTTATATCTTCCTGTTGGATTGCTCCCTTTATCGTTATGTAGTTACCTTCTTTATCTCTTACTATAGTCTTTGTTTTAAAATCCATTTTGTCTGATATAAGTATTGCTACCCCAGCTTTTTTTTCATTTCCATTTGCGTGAAATATTTTTTTCCATCCTTTTATCTTCAGTCCATATGCATCTTTTGTTTTAAGGGTGTCTCTTGTAGACAGCATATGTATGGGTCCTGTTTTCTTATCCATGCAGCTACCCTATGTGTTTTGATCGAATCATTTAATCCATTTACATTTAAGGTTATTATTGATATGAAATTGTTTATTGCCATTTTATTCTTTAAAATTTTATTCCTCTTTTGTTTTATTCTTTTTCTTCTTTAATCTGTTTAAAACAGGCCCCTTAGCATTTTTTAAGCCTTGGTTTGGTTGTAGTGAATTCCTTGAGTTTTGTTTTTTTGTCTAGAAAGCTTTTTATTTCCTCTTCAATTTTAAATGATAGCCTTGCTGGATAAAGTAGTCTTGGTTGCAGGCTCTTGTTCTGCATTTTCTTGAATATTTCTTGCCATTCCCTTCTGGCTTCAAGTGTTTCTGTTGAGAAGTCAGAAGTCATCCTTATGGGGGCTCCTTTGTAGGTGACAGCCTTTTTTTCTCTAGCAGCTTTTAATATTTTCTCTTTATCACTTAGCTTTGGTATTTTAATTATGATGTGTCTTGGTGTTGATTTCTTTGGATTTCTCTTTAATGGAGGTTTCTGTGCTTCCTGAACATGTGAGATGTTTTTCTGCCTTACTTGAGGAAAGTTTTCAGCTATGATATGCTTGAACAAAGTCTGTATCTCTTGTTCTTTCTCTTCTTCTTTAGGAACTCCTATGATGCAAATGTTATTTCTTTTCATGTTGTCACAGAACTCTCTTAGAGTTTCCTCAGGCTTTTTGAGTCTCTTTTCTTTTTTCTGCTCTGCTTTCGTGCCTTTATTTATCGTGTCCTCTAACTCGCTGATTTGATTCTCAGCTTCATTCATCCTGCTTTTAATTCCTTCCATTGTGTTCTTCATTTCTGATATTGTATTTGTCATTTCTGACTGATTCTTTTTTATTATTTCAATGTCCTTTTTTATGTTTGCTATCTCTTTATTTAGGTGTTTATAATGACCATCTATTGTTGTTCTAATATCTTTAAGCATTCTAACAATCGTTATTTTAAACTTCATCTGGTAAATTGGTTATATCTGATTCATTCAGGTCCTTTTCTGGGGATTTCTCTTGATTCATTTGTGTTGCATTTCTCTGCCTTCTCATCTTCTCTGTGTAAAAGAAAGTCTTGGCGACTGGAAGCCACTGGTTATGGCCTCTGTTCCCTAGGTATGGTCTGTCTGCAGGCCCGCCTCCCCCTCTGCTGTTGCTGCCTAGGGCGTTTGGGTATGGGTGTTGCCGGTGCCTGCCCACTGGTGCTGTTGCTGTGGTTTCAGCTTCTCCTTCACAGGAGTGGCTGTGATCATGTACTCAGGTGTACAAGCCTTGGTGGCCTTGGCCTTCGCCTTGCTCCCGTGGGTGGCGTTATGCTCAGTCCTGAGGGCAGTGGCTAGCACCTTTGTTCAGCTGTGGGTCTCCGCCTGTTTTCGGGCTTCCGCCTTGCCCTTGCAGGAGGAGCCTGCTCGTGGGACGGCTGCAAGCCTTGGCTCCACAGGCCAGGTGGGTACTATTTTCATATATTATAAATCTTTTTAATATTGACGTTGGAGGGCCATGACTTTAGGGGGAGAAATAGAGGCACATTGAGGGACACTAAAAGCTTATGGACATTTACAAACATTAAGAACATTACAAACATATTATGCACAGTCTTATACCTGGGTCTTTGCAATTGCTCTTCTCTTCTTTTAGAAATGTTCTTCCTCCATAAACGTTCTAACAACCTTCTTACCACCTTCAGGTTTCATCTTTCTTATCAGAAGCCTCCCCCACATTCTTTGTCAAACAGCATCTCTCCTCTGCTCCTTGAACTTTCTGTGTCCACTCCTGTCCTGCTTAGTTACTTCTATTTCATACCGCTTAAAACTGGCATATTATATGATTTATTTGTGCATGAATGTTAGACTGGACCTGCAGAAAAGCAGAGATGTTTATCTGTTTTGTTCACTGATATGCCTCAGCTACTGAAATACATAATAAATATATAATATATAACATATGTCACATAGTAAACATACAATATATATCAGACAAATAGATTATTGAATTCTCTTTTTTTGAAAAATGAGGTAATATATATATTTATGAGTAAACAATTATATATTATGAAGTTGATATAAGGTTATGATAATGCTATAACTAGCCTTCACTTGAAATGCTGACTAAGTTATTGTTTCAGATTCAATTAGATATATCTTTACCCTTTACCAAGTAAATCCTGATTCTAGATTTTAAACAAAAGAATCATTTTAAAGGTGTCAAAGATATAGGAAAAAGACATCAATATTTTTTCCAATTTATCCTGTTTATAATATAACTAAAATTTGGTGGGGTTTGTTATTTCATTTGTTTGTTTCAGGGCTTTGTCTTCTTAAATAAGATAAGGCTGATTTTCTTGAAGAAAAGCATATGCCATTGTTCAAAGTGTATATCTCTTGTCAATAAAACAGGGTTTTGCTTTGAACTTGTCTCCTCAAATCAAGAAAAATATGGATTCTATGATGAAGGTACTCATTGTCTAATCAAGTTTTATGGTCTGTGTTACAGTAATATAATATTATAGTAATTAAATATATAGAAATATAGAAAATATAGAATATATATACAAAAAAGTTAGGATATAATAATAAAAGCCATTAAGGCAAGTGAATAAGGTTATGCCTTCTGGGTGAGAGCTAATCTAGTATGTAAGGATATGATAGGCAAGACCATGTCCTCTGTGCAGGGCTCAATCAGTGTGTGTGTGAAATTATACATAGATAAAAAGAGCTTACTGCAAAGAACTTCCTAAAATCATAAATTCAGAATTAGCTTGACATGACAATTCTGTAGAGTAACATAAAAAATATTTTATATAGATTAACATAAAAGGGAGTTCCCTGTGAGGAACTCCCCAAAAGTGGCTTGATGTGATAATTCCATAGATTAACACTTGTTAGAAGGCATATACCAAAAAGGATACTTAAACTGAGGGGGCCCCAGCTGCAGTCAGTTGTCCAGACTCCAACGTTGAACATGGACTGTCTCCACACTACTCTTACCAAGGACAGACAACAAGAGCATGCTGATGGGGACCTCTTAAGCTATACTCAGGCATGCCATAGGATATGTGAGTAATAAAATGCCTGTCAGATTCTTGCAACTAACTTGTTTGATGATCATGTCTTTCCTCTGATGATAATTGGTTCCTGTACCAATAAATAGAATCCTCATGGCCACTTCAAGAATAATCTCAAAGCAGCTATCAGCCCTGCTGTTAAGCAAGAGTGACCCACTGCATGGGGAAGTTGAGCTGAGGATGCTTGATTTATGTAGAGCTTGGGCTCTACTTGAATAGTTTGTGTAACCTACTCCCTTCCATATCTGTGTGATTTCAAAGAAAAGGAACCCTTCTTTTTTTTCTGAGCACCAGGTCATGTGCATTACTATGGGTCTGATTATTCATTGCAAACTCACAACAAACAACAAATCCCTGGTGCAGTAATGATTAGTTGCCATTAAAAAAATAAAAGAAGAAAAATCTTTAACATTAAATTTCTTAATTCAACCAACAGAAGTAAAGCTTGAATACTTTTAATTATGACATAGATGTGACTTAAAACTAATAGGAATTTGGTTGATGTGATTTATTTAACCATTTTTTGTCCCACGGTTGCTATTAAAATTCAACTCTTAAATCACAGCTCAGGCCCTGGCCGGTTGGCTCAGCGGTAGAGCGTTGGCCTAGCGTGTGGAGGACCCGGGTTCGATTCCCAGCCAGGGCACATAGGAGAAGTGCCCATTTGCTTCTCCACCCCTCCGCCGCACTTTCCTGTCTGTCTCTCTCTTCCCCTCCCTCAGCCAAGGCTCCATTGGAGCAAAGATGGCCCGGGCGCTGGGGATGGCTCTGTGGCCTCTGCCCCAGGCGCTAGAGTGGCTCTGGTCGCAACATGGCGATGCCCAGGATGGGCAGAGCATCGCCCCCTGGTGGGCAGAGCGTTGCCCCTGGTGGGCGTGTCGGGTGGATCCCCGTTGGGCGCATGCGGAAGTCTGTCTGACTGTCTCTCCCTGTTTCCAGCTTCAGAAAAATGAAAAAAAAAAATCACAGCTCAGTAATAAATTCTAATAGGAACAAAATATGTTTTCTTTCTTGTTTCTGAATATTTTATAAAAACAAATATGACAACAAATGGTACTAATTATTTAATGAACTGACACTGTCAACCAAGAGCAACATTAGTTTTTTTTCATAAATAAATTTTTATTAGTTTTAATGGGGTGACATCAATAAATCAGGGTACATATATTCAAAGAAACATGTTCAGGTTATCTTGTCATTCAATTATGTTGCATACCCATCACCAAAGTCAGATTGTCCTCCGTCACCTTCTATCTAGTTTTCTTTGTGCCCCTCCCCCTCTCCCCTCTTCTTCCTTCCCTCTCCCCCTCCCCCTGTTACCACCACACTCTTGTCCATGTCTCTTAGTCTCGTTTTTATGTTCCACCAATGTATGGAATCATGTAGTTCTTGTTTTTTTCTGATTTACTTATTTTACTCCGTATGATGTTATCAAGATCCCATCATTTTGTTGTAAATGATCCGATGTCATCATTTCTTATGGCTGAGTAGTATACCATAGTGTGTATGTGCCACATCTTCTTTACCCAGACTTCTATTTTTTTTTACAGTGATTAAGGCCTTTAAGCAAACTCTTGGCCAATACAGCAAGAATCCATAAAAGAGTAGTGTCCTTAACATATTCACCAAGTCCAAGTTGGCACCAACACCATTCCAAATCCCTGCAAATGCAACCCAACCCCAGTTTAGTCCATTAGGAGCTGTCACAAGGAGCAGGAGTCCAGGAAAAGTCCACATCCAGGAAAAGTCCGCATGGCACTGGACTTGTTGTCACAATTCTATACTTTGCAGCTCACATCCAAGTCCCAATGACCGCTGCTTCTAGCTGGTAATGGTTCAGGTAGACTGGAAAAGCCATCTGCAGCATGTGTGGAGATGGAGCCTCTGTTCTCCTCTGCCTGGAGAGATGAGACCAGGTTGCTTTTCCCTGGAGCTCTGCAACTGGTGCATGGTAAAGAGAACCTTGGGATACACTAAGCTTGGTGGCAAAGGTAAATTCATAATAGAAGTCAGCAGAAGGGAGAAAGAGAGTTCTAAATTAGGAGTAGGTCCCAGCCTGGAATATGAGTGGGGCATTGAGGTAGGAGGAATAAAGGAAACACTAAAAATGGGCAAAAGAGATGAATAGACACTTCTCCAAAGAGGACATACAGATGGCCAATAGGCATATGAAACAATGCTCAACATCACTAATCATTAGAGAAATGCAAATTAAAACCACAATGAGATATCACCTCACACCAGTCAGAATGGCCCTTATCAACAAATCAACACAGAATAAGTGCTGGCGAGGATGTGGAGAAAAGGAACCCTCCTGCACTGCTGGTGGAAATGCAGACTGGTGTAGCCACTGTGGAAAACAGTATGGAGATTCCTCAAAAAACTGAAAATCAAACTGCCTTTTGACCCAGCTATCCCACTTTTAGGAATATACCCCAAAGACACAATAGAATGGCTCCAAAAGGAGAAATGCACCCCCATGTTTGTGGCAGCATTGTTCACAATAGCAAAGATCTGGAAACAGCCCAAGTGTCCATCAGAGGAACAGTGGATTAAAAAGCTTTGGTACATATATATACTATGGAATACTACTCAGTCATAAGAAATGATGACATTGGATCATTTACAACAACACGGATGGACCTTGACAACATTATACGGAGTGAAATAAGTAAATCAGAAAAAAAACTAAGATGAATCTATACATAGAAGAGACATAAAAATGAGACTCAGAGACATGAACAAGAATGTGATGGCAACAGGGGTGGGGGGTGGGGGAGGGGGGAGGGGGTGAAGGAGAGAGGGGTTGGGGGAGGGGAGGGGCACAAAGAAAACCAGATAGAAGGTGACAGAAGACCAATTTAACTTTGGGGGAGGGGTATACAGTACAATCAAATGTCAAAATAATCTAGAGATGTTTTCTCTCAACATATGTACCCTGATTTATCAATGTCACTGCATTAAATTTAATAAATAAATATATATATAAAAAGAAAACACTATATATTAAACAAAGCAGCAAAAAATAGGACTATCAACACCCACAACAGAGATCTTTGAGGGAAGAATAAAAAACCTGACAATTCAGGCAAGACATAGTTAAGTGGCTCTTGTGCAAATGAGATCAGTTTACCTGCTTCTTGGAATAAATATCCTAGGCTCGTCCACAGTGTCATAGATGGAGCCGATGACCCTGGGCACCTTCAGCCTTCAGTGGCAAACCCCAGCATTCTGGGCAAGGTTAGGTCATAGGTGGCTGGAGCAGGGCTGGAAGAGACTGAACCCTCCCTTAGAGGAGCGAGTGGGAAGCCTACCTTCCAGTGTTCCTTTTTCCTCACAGCAAAGGCATGTAAACCTGACAGGCTTTAGCTCAATGACCTTCTTATTCACTATTGAAACAGGATTCCATCTGGGTCCTTTAAGGGCGTATCCTAAAAGCTGGTAGTTCACCTGATCTCTATTGGGCTTTTTCTGCCTCTTGGTACCTTAAAAGCCATGCTCAGAAGATCTCACTGAGGGGTTCGAGGATCCCCATCCACCTATATAAACCTTTTCTGTATATCTGGAACAGTCTCAGTGTGGCTTCTTCAGTGTTCCTTGGTTGAAGAGTCCTTTCAGTTTAGTCCAAAGTTGGTTTTTCCAGATGATAGTTCTTAAAATTAGTTTGTAATCCACTTTGGTTCTGGGAGGTGGATGTTGGTACGTCCGCCTACTCCAGCGACATCTTGTCTTCCTAGCTTTTTTAAAATTATTAATTATTGTTATAATTGCTCATCTTCATTTGAATAAGGATAGACTGAAAAGATGCAAGATGTAAGCCAAGACACTAGATTTAATAGGAAATACTTTTAAAATGATTTGGATTTTAGATAGAGAGGTATAATCAAAACATAGGGACTAGTATTTCAAAGACCTAGAGGTCTGAGAAAACATAGCAAATAATGAGATTATTTTATGTGGAACTAATGCATGCAGTTTTCTAGTGTTTATATGTAGGCTGTATATATAAGAATGTGTCAAAGTGAGTGTGGACAAATGGTTAAATAGAACCACAAGCTCAGTCAAGAAGTAAGCATTAAGGAATGTGTATGCCACAGCTGTGTTAAAGACTTTTTATTTTATTGGGATGTAAAAGATAATTATTGTTCTATTTTTAAAACTTTTTTCTACCTTCTGTTTTCTTATCTTCCCTTCCTCTTCTCTGTTTCATAATTCCTTTTTTCTCCTTTATGTCTTTTCCCCCCTTATATTTTATTTGAGTACAAGAAGAGTCATTAATTCATTTAATAAATCTTTATTGAACATCTAGTACATATAAGACACTCTGGTGACCCTGAGAAAATTTATTCAGCAAGACAGATCTGAATCCATCCCTATGAAACTTAAAGACTGATAGATAAGCTTGCCATGTTCAAGGAACTGAACAAAGTCCAGTATCTCTTCAAGTTAAGGAAATTTCATGAGATAAGATCAGAGATAAAGACAAACACACAATCACAAGGGTGTTGTACATTACATACAAAATTTTGATCTTTATACTAAGAACAATGGGAAGCCAACAGAGTATTTCAATTTTGGAGATGATTTGATTTGTGTTTAAGAAAGATCACACTTGTTTTGTGTGGAGAATCAATTAGTAGAATGGAGGAATTGAGAAGGAGACATCAATAAAAATGCTATTCCTATAATCCCTATAAAATGATGATAAATTGGAACAAGAAGTTTGTGATGGTAGTAAGAGAAGGTAGTACTGCAGGTGGGGATAGAGGTGAATCAAAAGAGAATATGAAGTCAAGGTATTCGTTTGAAAGAAATTTAAAAGGTAAACACATTAAATAAAATCTATTTCATATTATTAACCAATGTCACAACAATAGGTCAATTAAAAAGAAGAAACTGTGGTTTAAGTGTACCTATAAAAATATAAATAAACAAGTACTTTTTTTCTACCCACACTTCTCTTATTAATCCTCTCTAGTAGTTTTCATTCCTTTATGCAACTAAAACAGCTTTTAATCTGAGCTCAAATAATTTCAGTAACATTGAAATTCCTGGACATTCTTTAATTTTGACTGCTTAGCATTATAAACTTCACCTTTCCTGAGTACTCTATTCTGTTGATTTTCATGACAATAAAATCTTCTTTTACTTCTGTGGCCACTTACTCCCTGTCTCTTCCGAGTTTTACTCACAGCCTTTAAATGTTGAAACTGCCTGGTCTTTAAGTGTTGAAACTAGTCATGCCAATATTAAGCCCTCTTCTATTTTCACTCTTTGCCCATACCATTTTTTCTAAGGTTATGTCCCTTCAATTTATAACTTTATTCCATACAACTTCTCTGAATTCCAGAATAAAATCTAATCTAATTGAATATTCTCACTGAATCTTCATCTGAATTCTTCACTAACACCTCAAACTCAACATTGACAGACAGGAAGAGTACAAAGAACAAGTTGGGAGTTAGATGGATATATGGATTGAGGGTGTCAATGGCCTAACTGTTTGAAGGAGAAAGTCTTTAAAAATAAGATCAAGAAGGCCTTGGTTGTTGACTCAGTAGATAGAGCATTGGCCAAGGGCATGGATTTGATAGAGCATTGGCCAAGGTCTTGGCTTCGATTTCTAGTCAGGGCACACAGGAGAAGTGACTGTCTGTTTCTTTCCCTCTACCTCTCTCCCTTCTCTCCCTTTTCCACTCCTGCAGCCAGTGACTTCATTGGTTCAAGGGTGCCCTGGGTGCTGAAGATCATTTCATTGGTTGAAATACATCAGCCTCAGGTGCTAAAAATAGTTCAGTATTGAAGCATTGGCCACAGACATGTTTGCTGGGTAGATCCAGGGTAGGGTGCATATAGGAGTCTGCCTCACTATCTCCTCTCCTTTCACCAAAAAATAAAAATAAAGAAAGAAAGAAAACAATAATAAATAAAATAAGATCAAGAAATTGGGAAGTCAAAGGATGGAAACATTTTTCAAAATAACACTAAAGCTACCTAGGAAAATGTCAAAAATTCTCAACAAAAACAATTGTTCACAGTGGCCAAGACATGGAAACAACCAAAAAGCCCTTCAATAGAAGACTGGATAAAGAAGATGTGGCACATATACACTATGGAATATTACTCAGCCATAAGAAATGATGACATCGGATCATTTACAACAAAATGGTGGGATCTTGATAACATTATACGGAGTGAAATTAGTAAATCAGAAAAAACCAAGAACTACATGATTCCATACATTGGTGGGACATAAAAATGAGACTAAGAGACATGGACAAGAGTGTGGTGGTTACCAGGGGTGGAGGGGAGGGGGGACGCAGGAGGGAAGGAGGAGAGGGGGAGGGGCAGAGGGAGGGGCACAAAGAAAACTAGATAAAAGGTGATGGAGGACAATCTGACTTTTGGTAATGGGTATGACAAGATAATCTGGACATGTTTTCTTTGAATATATGTACCCTGATTTATTGATATCACCCCATTAACATTAATAAAAAAACAATAGCAAACTAAATTCAACAGCATATTTAAAAGATTATACATAATAATCAAGTAGGATTTATTCCTGAACTGCAAGGATGATTTGATATATAAAAATTAATAATGCAATACATCATAATAAAATGAAAGAAAAAAAACAACAACACTTGATTATGATCATTTCATTTGATGTAGAGAGAGAAATTTGACAAAATTCAACCGCTTTTCATGATAAAGAAAAAATTGGAATAGAAGACAACTACCTCAACCAAATAAAAGCTATATATAAAAATTCACATTGAACATTATAGTGGAATACTAAAATCTTTTCTCATAAGATCAGAAATACAACAAGGCTGCTTGCTTTTCTCATTATCTTAAACATAGTATTGAATGTCCTAATCAGAGGAATTAGGCAAGCACAAACAAATAAAAGGTATCCAAATTGGGAAAGACAGAAGTAAAATGATCTCTGTTCACAGATAACATGATCTTGTATGTGGGAAATACTAAAGACTCCAGAGACCACAAAAAATATTTGAGTTAATAAACTAACTTAGAAAACTAGTAAGATACAAAGCAAACATGCAAAAATTAGTTGCATTTCTATTCACCAACAGTAAACAACCTAAAAAGGAAATTAATAAAACAAATCCATTTACTATAGCATCAAAAAATAAAATACTTAGAAATTAACCAAGGAGGCAAAGATGTGTACAATGCACATTCTACAATATATTATACATTATACAATATATTATTGAAAGATATTAAAGACATATATTTCAATATATTATTGAAAAATATTAAAGACATAAATAAACTGAAAGACAACCCATGTTCATAGATAAGAAAGTATAATATTATCATTATAATTAGCAGTCATTTGATTCTATCTAAAATGTCCATGGAAATAATTTGTCCACATCACAACCTCCTTCTTTGATACTTGGTCTGTCCAGAGCATACAGGGAAACATTTGGTTCATAGGCAGTATGAACCACACTTTTCTGCAAGATTTCAACCTTGACCCATTTACCTAATTCCTTGTGCCATTACCAGGTATGATATCGAGGCAAGAAGGGTTTTACAGAATGCAGTCACAAATAAATATTGAACAAATAATACATGATAATATTATTTTCTGTATAATCTTATTAAACAAAAGTATGGATAAACATATGGGTTGTTTGAACTCAGGGATGTTTTCTAAGCATGAAATTTTTTATAGGTCTAAATAACAATATGCAAAAGTTAACTCAAAATAGATCATATAACAAAATGTAAGGACCAAACAGTAAAACCCTTAGAAGATAACATTAGGTAAAACTTCAGAACATTGGATTTGGCAATTTTTTGTTATAACACCAAAGGCAAAACAACAAAAGCAGAATATACAAATTAAACTTCATAAAAGTTATAAAATTTTGTACTTCAAAGAATGCTAGAAACAGAGTGAAAAAGCAACCTATGAAATGAGAGAAAACATTTGAAATCATAGATAAGAGATTAATATTCAGAATATATAGAAAACTTCTAAATCTCAACAATAAACTTTGCTCAGAAATGGGCAAAAATTGAATGGACATTTCTCCATAAAAGATATATAGGTGGTCAATACTAATAAACACACAAAATAAAGTCAACTCCACTATCATTAGGTAAATGCAAATCAAAACCACAATAATGACATATGTGACAGTCCCAAACTGAAAAGAATCTTTATGTTCATTTATTAAAAGAATAAATAGAACAGTGAAAATAAAATAACTAGATATTTATAATATGAATCTGAAATACCATCATGTGCCACTTAACAATGGGGATAGTTCCACATGACCAGTGGTGACACAATTGATTAAGCATTAACCTGGAACACTGAGGTCCCTTGTTTGAAATCCTGAAGTCGCTGTACTGAGCACGGGCTTGCCAGGTTGAGCACAGGGCTGCTGTTTCGAGTATAGAATTATTGATATAAACCCATGGTCACTGGCTTTAGCCCAAAGGTCTCTGGCTTGAAACCTAAGTTTGCTGGCTTAAACAAGGGATCACTGGCTCTCCTGCGGCCCCCACCCCACACCCCCGTAAAAGCACATACAAAGAGCAATCAAAGAACAACTAAAGTGAAGCAACTACAAGTTCATGCTTCTTAATCTCTTCTCCCTCTCTCTCTTTCTTCCTCTCTCTCTCTTTCTCAAATCAATAAATAAAAGTAAAAATAAACACAATGGTGATAGCTCTGAGAAATGTATCATTAGACAATGCCATCATTGTACGATCACAGAGAGCCTCACGTAAACCGAGATGGTAGAACTTATTACACACCCAGGCTATATGCAGTAGCCTACTGATCTTAGGCTACAAGCTTATATAGCATGTATTGTAGAAAAACATCACAAGATTAAATCAAACATGAGAAAATGGTGCAATCAAGAAATGTAGTAAAAACAATATATATAAGGCTTTCCAGCATAACACAGCATACTGTTTTACAACAAACTTTTTATAGAAGTAGAAAGAGTACACTCTAAAATAATCATGCAGGTATAGTATAATAAATAAATAAATTAGTCATTTAATCATTTGTTATCATGATCAAGTATTACATATTGTATGTAATTATATGTGTAATACTTTCTTATAATTGGCAGTGCTGTAGGTTTGTTTACACCAGCATCACCACAAAACACTTAAATAATGCCTTGTGCTATGTTATGGCAGCTATGACATTGGTAGACAAGAGAAAAATTTCAGTTTTATTATCTTTTAGGACCATCATATTTGTGATCCATTGCTGACTGAAATGTTGTTATGAAGTGTATGACTGTACATAATGTTGCCTTTAAAGAGTCAGATATAAAAAAATAGGTATTGTATTATTACTTTGTCTATTGGTCAATTAAAAAGCCCACAAAATAATATATATATATATAGTGTTCAAAGTTAAGAAAAAGGTGACCTTTTGAGAGAAGGGAGGGATAACAATTTGGTGGTGGCATGGCAGGGGGACATTTTGAGTGCTCGGGATAGTTTATTATTTTATATGAAAGTGTTTACTCAGATGTGTACTTGATGTTAGTTTATTGAAGTGAAGTGTACATTTATATTTTCTTATACTTCTCCTTAGATGTACTTTACTTCTGATTTAAAAAGAAAATTTTTTTACAATAAAATTATAAATACCTAGTAACAAAGTTAGTAGCATAGGTAAGTTGCCTATATGACATACACAATAAAAGAAAACATGAATAAATTGGGATATGACCTGGGATCTAGAATATATAAAGGCATACCATAATTTGATTTAAAAAGTAACTAAAAGGAAAGAGTCAATAAAAATTATCAAGAGAGGCCCTGGCTGGTTGGCTCAGTGGTAGAGCGTCGGCCTGGCGTGCGGAAGTCCTGGGTTTGATTCCTGGCCAGGGCACACAGGAGAGGTGCCCATCTGCTTCTCCACTCCTCCCCCTCTCCTTCCTCTCTCTCTCTCTCTTCCCCTCCCACAGCCAAGGCTCCATTGGAGCAAAAGATGGCCTAGGAGCTGGGGATGGCTCCTTGGCCTCTGCCCTAGGCACTAGAATGGCTCTGGTCACGACAGAGCGATGCCCCGGATGGGCGGAGCATCGCCCCCTGGTGGGCGTGCCGGATGGATCCCAGTCGGGCGCATGCGGGAGTCTGTCTGACTGCCTCCCCATTTCCAGCTTTGGAAAAATACAAAAAAAAAAAATTATCAAGAGAGCCTGACCAGGCAGTGGTGCAGTGGATAGAGAGTCAGACTGGGATGCTGAGGACCCAGGTTCGAGACCCTGAGGTCGCTGGCTTGAGCGCCAGCTCATCTGGTTTGAGCAAAGTTCACCTACTTGAGCCCAAGGTCACTGGCTTGAGCAAGGGGTCACTCAGTCTGCTGTGGACCCCCGGTCAAGGCACATATTAGAAAGCAATCAGTAAACAACTAAGGTGCCACAATGAAGAACTGATGCTTCTCATCCCTCTCCCTTCTGGTCTGTCTGTCCCTCTCTGTCCTTCTCTCTGTTTCTGTCTGTCTCTCTCAAAAAGAAAACATTATCAAGAGATAGTCAATTTTACAGAGGAGACAATGCAAAAGTTGAAAGAAATTATTTCAAAGGTGTTAACCACACTATAAAGAAAAGCTGAGGAGAATGAAAGTTAAAACAACATTATCATAATGCATTATATTAATCATATTTGAAAACTTTATAAAATACCTAAAATATTCAGGTAAAAATATATAATAATGTGAGAAAATAGAAACTTTCTTGGCCACATCACTAGTGAGAAAGTGTTAACTGAAACTTGACAAGATGGATGGACTTTGGGAACATTCTCCTGAGTGAAATAAGTAAATCAGAAAAAGCTAAGAACTATATGATTTTGCACATAGGTGGGATATAAAAATGAGACTCATGGACATAGATAAAATAAAAGTGAAGTGGTTACCAGGGATTGAGGATAAAAGAGAGGCTAATATACAGTGATGGAAAATGATTTAACTTTGGGTGATGGGCACACAACACAACAGTTCAAATATTACAGAAGTGTTTACCTGAAACCTATTCTTATTGATTAATGTCAGTCCATTAAATTAAATTGGAAAAAAAATAGAAAAACAATAGTCTGGCAATATCTATATATCTGTTACAATTAAATGTTTAGATTCCCTCTGGCTCTATTGAAATAATGATACCAGGGAGTGACGTCAGAGAAATGGTGCCGTGAGGAGCATACTGATAAATCTCCCCAAAATTTCAACAAGTTCTTCAACCAGAGAGAGAAAAATCTATTCTTGGAATGTCTAGAAGTCCCACACACTGAACACAAAGGTATGATCGAGCGAAAAATTGACTATATAATCAACCCCGAAGGAAATAAGATGAAGAAAGAAACACTCTGCCTTCCTCACTAACCTAAACTAGGGCTGCTTTCATTTGGAACTGAGATAGGGGGCTAAGGGTGTGGAGGGAGCTGGGCAGTGGCACAGACGTCTGAGCCAGGCTGCAGCACAGATGTCCAAGCCGAAGAAAGAGTGTGCCTGTGGCAACTCAGCCAACACGAGCTAACACCAGCACCAGACCCTGACAAAGATGGGCAAGTGGCGGCCGCCATTAGCCCCGATATCCTGGTCGGCGAGCATGGATAGGGTGCGAGAGGTTCCTCCTAGTGCCCCAGGAGTGGGCGCCCGTGTTACCGGACAGAGGAGTAGAGTCAGAGGCCTTTGTGTGGGCTGTGACCAGAGTCTCCATGTAGTCCCTGCACCCTGAACAGTGGTGCGCGGTGAGTGCGTGAAAGCAAACTTCCCTATGCCCAAACTTCTCTGGGCGGGTGGGGTGCCTCACCCTGCCATTCAATCTAACAGCCCTGGGAAGAAAAAAAAAAATGAAAGTGACCTGCAGATCCAATTGCTGAAATGAGCTTATCCCACAGTCTATTCACCTCCCAACTGACCTATGCGGCTCTAACTGACAAGATCTCTCTCAGTTCAGCAATCTAAGACAACAGGCATGATATTTTTCAGTGCCTCTTGCTATGCTTGTAGGGGTGAGGGCAACTTCTGATTGGCAGAGCTTTCAAACTCAGGGTTACATGTTAAAAAGAGAGATTTGGCAGCTTGTAAGACCTCCTGTTTTGCAAACAGCAACTAGGGCATCTTCTTCCCAGCCAAAACAGGTTACAAAGTGCAAAAAGCCTGGGGAGAGTGGTCCCACAAAGTGCTGAGGCATACTGAACATGCCTGGAGGCACATAGAAAGGCACCTTGAGAGCAATTGGCTCCCAGCCCCCCTGATTACGCGGGCGGCTCTGACTGAGAGAGCCTTACCCAGAGACCTGCGCTGAGTGGGGGTAGAATGGGGATTTGCCAGATCTTTGGGCTTCTTACTCTTCAGGCAGAGGCAGCAGCAACCCCATAGCTGGATCATCAGGCTGCTGATTCAGGTAGGAGAGACTAGGAGAAAGGCTCTGGGAAAATGCACTTTCTCATTGTCAGAGCCTGCAAATGCTAATGAGCCTTGACTGCCAACAAGACTGAAGCCTAATATATGACATCGTCATAGAGACTTATCAACTGCAAAACTCTACCTAGCGTACCACAGGGGCAGAGCCTGGGGTACAGAGTCACCGACCAGGAAGAAGGAGAGGAAAGAAAAAGGAAGAAGATGGCCTCTCAAAATCAAGAAAAATCTACAGACTTTATAACCTTTTCCATTATTTTTTATTTCTTTTATCTTCTTGTCTTGATTATTTTCTTCTTCTTCCACTTTGGTTGTTTTTATCTGCCTATCTTATTCTTTCCTCTTCTTGAACTACAACTATCCATAAGTGTTACATTTCCCATTTTCGTTCTTTTCTTCTTCCTTTCTCTCTATGAGGGTTCCACTCCAAATCCCTTAACTCTCTCTCTCTCTCTTTTTGTTCTTTTTTCTTCTTTTCATTTTTCCTCTTTCTTTATTTCTCCCTCTATATTAGTTTCTTCTTTTCTACTTTACTTTTCTTCTCATTCAATCCTCAATCACAAATAAATTATTTTATTTGGGAACCAAACTTTTTCTTTGTGGCACTTTGGGTGCTTTTTACCTCACTTTTTCACTCATTAGCATTCCTCCCAACCCTGGCAATTCATTCTACCTAGTTTTTGCTCCTCTTAATACAAGAGTAATTTAAATTTTTTTTTCCTTTTTCCTGTTTCCTTCTTATCCCTCTCATTATAACTCTTAGTCGACCATCATTGACAAGCAAATCATTTTATTCTTGACACAAATTTTTTTCTTTATTGCATTCTGTGGGACCCTACCTCCTTTTTTGCCCTTTTATCACTTCTCCCCAAATCAGGCCCTCCATTATAGGTAGTTTTTATTCCATTTAGCACAATATAATTCACAGTTTATCACAATTTTTTCTCAAGAAGGAAGGGAGAAGAGAGGAGAAAAAAAGGGAAATAATAACTTTTTTATTTTTACTTCTTTTAATTTTTTTATTTTTATTTTTATTAATTCTCATTAGTACTATCAACAAACCACTCTCAGATTCCATTGAGGAAATCAAATATCATGGATACAAAAGACAGAGATTTAGCACAGATAGATAAGGAAAAATCTATGGAGAAAAAATTTAATATATTGAAAACCTTGTAGCTAAATGACAGAGAATTTAAAATAGAAATCCTAAAAATACTCAGAGATATACTAGAAAACACAAAAAGGCAATTTAGGGAGCTCAGAAAACAACTCAATGAACACAAAGAATATATTATTACCAAGGAAACTGAAACTATAAAAACAAATCAAAGAGAGATGAAAAACTCAATTCATGAACTGAAAAATGAGGTAACAAGCTTAACTAATAGAACAGGCCAGATAGAACGTAGGATTAGTGAAATAGAAGACAACCAACTTGAGGCACAACAGAAAGAAGAAGAAAGAGACTCAAAAATTTTTAAAAATGAGAAAGCTCTACAGGAATTGTCTGACTCCATCAAAAAGAATAACATAAGAATAATAGGTATATCAGAAGAAAAAGAGAGAGAAAATTGAATGGAGAACATATTCAAACAAATAATAGATGAGAACTTCCCAAGCCTGTGGAAAGACCTAAAGCCTCAAATTCAAGAAGCAAACAGAACTCTGAGTTTTCTTAACCCCAACAAACCTACTCTAAGGCACATCATAAGAAAATTGGCACAAACCAACGACGTAGAAAAAGTTCTCAAGGCAGCCAGGGAAAAGAAGAATACAACATATAAAGGAAGGCCTATTAGATTATCATCAGATTTTTCAGCAGAAACTCTACAAGCTAGAAGAGACTGGACCCCAGTATTTAAAGTCCTAAAAGAGAGGAACCTTCAGCCAAGAATACTATACCCATCAAAGCTATCCTTCAAATACAAAGGAGAAATAAAAACATTCACAAGTAGAGGAAAGATGAGGAAATTTATCATCAGAAAATCCCCACTCCAGGAATTACTAAAGGGGATTTTCTAAACAGATACAAAGAACAAAACCAAACCAAACCACAAGTAAAAGCTCCACCAAGAACACAATAAAACCAAATTTAAACTGTGACAACAAACACCAAAAAAAAGGGGGGGGAGAGGATGGAGATTAACAGTAGCAAAGAACGATGGAGTGCAGAAGCACTCATAAGATAGTGTACTATAATGAACATGGTAGGTACCCTTTTCATTACTTAATGATAACCACCCTTGAAAAAACCACCACAGAAGCACATGACTTAAAAAAGGTAGCAACAGAGGAAAGAAGTATGGAATACCAACAAACAAAAACAAATGATAGAAGAACAAAAGAGACGAATCAAAGAAGATACAAAACTAACAGAAAGCAATTTATAAAATGGCAATAGGGAACCCACAAGTGTCAATAATTACACTAAATGTAAATGGATTAAACTCACCAATAAAAAGACACAGAGTAGCAGGATGGATTAAAAAAGAAAATCCAACTGTATGCTGCCTACAAGAAACACATCTAAGCAACAAGGATAAAAACAAATTCAAAGTGAAAGGCTGGAAAACAATACTCCAAGCAAATAACATCCAAAAAAAAAAAGCAGGTGTAGCAATACTCATATCTAATAATGCTGACTAAAAGTCAGCAAAAGTACTCAGAGACAAAAATGGTCATTTTATAATGATTAAGGGGACACAGAATCAAAAAGACATAACAATTCTTAATATATATGCACCAAACCAAGGAGCACCAAAATATATGACAGCTACTTATTGACCTTAAAACAAAAACTGACAAAAATACAATGATACTTGGAGACTTCAATACAGCACTGATGGCTCTAGATCATTCATCCAAACAGAAAATCAATAAAGATATATTAACCTTAAACAAAACACTAGAGCACCTGGATATGATAAACATCTACAGGACATTTCATCCCAAAGCAACAGAGTATACATTTTTCTCTAGTGTACATGGAACATTCTCAAGAATTGACCATATGTTGGGTCACAAAAATAACATAAGCAAATTTAGAAAAATCAAAATTGTACCAAGCATATTTTCTGATCATAAAGCCTTGAAACTAGAATTCAACTGCAAAAAAGGGAAAAAACCCACAAAAATGTGGAAACTAAACAACATACTTTTAAAAAATGAGTGGGTCATAGAAGAAATAAAAGCAGAGTTCAAAAGATACATACAGTCAAACGAAAATAAAAATATGACATATCAGAATATCTGGGATGCAGAAAAAGCAGTAATAAGAGGAAAGTTCATATTATTCCAGGCCTATATGAACAAACAAGAGAGAGCTCGAGTAAACCACTTAACTTCACACCTTAAGGAACTAGAAAAGAAGAACAAAAACAACTCAAAACCAGCCAAAGAAAGGAGATAATAAAAATCAGAGCAGAAATAAATGAAATAGAGAATAGAAAAACTATAGAAAAATATTAATAAAACAAGGAGCTGGTTCTTTGAAAACATAAACAAAATTGACAAACCCTTGGCAAGACTTACCAAGGAAAAAAGAGAAAGGACTCATAAACAAAATCCAAAATAAAAGAGGAGAAATCACCACAGATATCATAGATATACAAAGAATTATTGTAGAATACTATGAAAAACTGTATGCTACTAAATTCAACAATCTGTAAGAAATGGATAAATTTTTAGAACAATACAACCTTCCTAGACTGAGTCAAGAAGAAGCAGAAAGCCTAAACAGACCACTTAGCAGGTAAGAAATAGAAAAAACTATTAAAAACTTCCCAAAAATAAAAGTCCAGGCCCAGATGGTTATACTAGTGAATTCTATCAAACACTCAAAGAACTCTTAGTTTCTATTCTACTCAAAGTCTTCCAAAAAATTGAAGAAGAAGCAATACTTCCAAACACATTTTAAGAGGCCAACATAACCCTCACATCAAAACCTGGCAAAGACAGCACACACACACACACAAAATACAGACCAATATCTCTAATGAATACAGATACTAAAATACTAATCAAAATACTAGCAAATAGAATACAACAACATATTAAAAAAATAATACAGAGATGACATCAGAGTAATGGTGCGGTAGGAAGTGATACCGATAAATCTCCCCCAAAACTCAATAAGATCTTCAACCAGAAACAGAAAAACCTATCCTTGGAGCCTCCAGATGTTTCACAATATACCCAAAGGTATAGTCGAGTGAAAAATTGGCTAAATATATAATCAAACCCCAAAGGAAATAAGGAGTAAGAAATGCTCCGCCTTTCTCACTAACCTAAATAGGGCTGCTTTCACTGGGAACTGAGAATATAGAAACTCAGGCGGGCAAAGGGGGTGAATAGATCCAGGCTGCAGCACAAACAGCCGAACCAGGCTGTGGCACGGAGATCCAAGCTGAGGAAAAACTGTGCCTGTGGCAACCCAGGCAATACAAGCTAACATTCGCTGCCAAACCCAGACAAAGAAAGACAAGTGGGGCAGCCATTTTCCCCAATCTCCTGGTCGGCGCGCACAGATAGTGGGTAAGAGATTCCTTCGAAAGCCCTGGGAGTGGGCACCCATGTTATCCCACAGAGGGGCAGAGTCAGAGGCCTTTGTGTGGACCGAAAGCGGAATTTCTGTGCCACCCCAGCGCCCTGAAAAAGCTGCACATAGGGAGGGAGTGAGAGCCAATTCCAATGCTGGAATTTTTCCATGCGGGCAGGGTTTTCACTCAGAGGGTGAGAGACAGCCGGCCTGATATCCTGGTCTGTGCGCACGGAGAGTGGGCAAGAGATTCTTCCAAGCACCTCAGGAGTGGGCGCCTGTGATACCCCACAGAGGGGCAGAGTCAGGGGCCTATGTGTGGGCCAAAAGCGGAATCTTGGGCTGCCCCAGCACCCTGAAAAAGCCGCACATGGGGAGGGAGCGAGAGCCAATTCCAATGTTGGAACTTTTCCGTGTGGACGGGGGTTTCACTCAGAGGGTGAGGCGGCCGGCCTGATATTCTGGTCTGCACACGCAGATAGTGAGCGAGAGTTTCCTCCAAGCGCCCCAGGAGTGGGTGCCCACCTGTGTTACTGGACAGAGTGGCAGAGCCATAGGCTTTTGAGTGGGCAGAAGCCCCGCCTGATTATGCTAGCAGCTCTGACTGTCTGAGCCTTACCCAGAGCCCTGTGCTGAGTGGGAATAGAGTGGGGAGTTGCCAGCTCTTTCAGCCTCTTACTATCCAAGCAGTGGCAGCAGCAACCCCATAGCTGGATTATCAGGCTACTAATTGAGGAAGGAAAGACTAGGACAGAGGCTCCAGGAACATGGACTCTCTCACTGTCAGAGCCTATAAATGCTAATGAGCCTTGACTGCCAACAAGACTGAAGCACAATACATGACATCGCCATAGAGACTTACCTGAGTCTCTACCTGAGCATGCCAAAGGGGCAGAACCCGGGGTACAGAGTCACCGACCAGGAAGAGGGAGAGAAAAGAAAA
This sequence comes from Saccopteryx bilineata, assembly GCF_036850765.1. Classification (NCBI taxonomy): domain Eukaryota; kingdom Metazoa; phylum Chordata; class Mammalia; order Chiroptera; family Emballonuridae; genus Saccopteryx; species Saccopteryx bilineata. Next base: position 122,616,658 of record NC_089491.1, on the reverse strand, counting down.
AGCAAGAAGATAACCTCTCAAAATCAAGAATAATCTGCAGACTTTATAACCTATCCCATTTTATTATATTTGTTTGTTTCTCTTATCTTCATTCTTGATTTTTTTTTCTTCCTCCAATTTGGTCGTTTAACTCTGTGCCGGTCTTACTCTCTCCTCTCCTTGAACTACACTACCCATAAGTGTTACATCCCCCATTATCTTTTCTTTCCTCTTCCTTTCTCTTTATGAGGGTTGCACTCCAAAACCCTTAACTCTCTCTCTTTCTCCTCTTTTTTCTTTTTTCTCCTTTTAGTGGTTCCTTCTTTTTTTCTCTCTCTCTCTTTCCTTTCTTTTCTCCCTCTATATTAGTTTCTTCCTTTCTCCTTTACATCTCCTCTCATTCAAATCTCAATATGAAACAAATTATCTTATTTGGGACTCAAACTTATGTTTGTGGCATTTTGGGGGGTTTTTACTTCACCTTTTTAACTCACTAGCAGTGCTCCCATCCTTGGCTCAGCATTTTATCTAGTTCTTGTTCCACTAAATACAATAGTAATTTTTTAATTTGTCCCCCCATTTTCCTGTTTCCCTCTTATTCCTCTCATCATAACTCTTAGTCAATCAACACCTAAAAGCAAATCATTTTATTCTTGACTCAAATTTTTTCCGTATTTGCTTTTTGTGGGTCCATTCCCCCTTTTTTTCTGTGTTTTTTTTTTTGCCCCTTTATTACTTCTCCCAAATTCAGCCCCTCCAGTACAGGCATTGCTTGTTCTATTTACTACAATATAATTCACAGTTCACCACAAGATTTTATTTTATTTTTCTTTATTTAATTATTAATTTTTTTAAAAAACAACTCTTTTTTATTTTTTATTTTTATTTTTTAACTTTTTATTCTTTATTAAATCTCATTAATACTATCAAAAAAACCACCCTCAGATGCCATTAAGGAACAGAAAATCGAATACCATGGATACAAAAGAAAGAGAGGTAGCACAGATAGATGAGGAAAAATCTATGGAGAAAAAATTTAATATATTGGAAACTTTGGAGTTAAACGACAGAGAATTTAAAATAGAAATCCTAAAAATACTCCGAGATATACAAGAAAACACAGAAAGGCAATTTAGGGAGCTCAGAAAACAACTTAATGAATATAAAGAATATATTTCCAAGGAAATTGAAACTATAAAAACAAATCAAACAGAGATGAAAAACTCAACGAGCTGAAAAATGAGGTAACAAGCTTAGCTAATAGAACAGGCCAGATAGAAGGTAGGATTAGTGAAATAGAAGACAAGCAACTTGAGGCACAAACAGAGAGAAGAAGAAAGAGGCTCAAAATTAAAAAAAAAAATGAGATACCCCTACAGAAATTATCTGACTCCATCAAAAAGAATAACATAAGAATAATAGATATATCAGAGGGAGAAGAGAGAGAAAATGGAATAGAGAACATACTCAAACAAATAATAAATGAGAACTTCCCAAGCCTGTGGAAAGAACTAAAGCCTCAAATTCAAGAAGCAAACAGAACTCCGAGTTTTCTTAACCCCAACAAACCTACTCTAAGGCACATCATAATGAAATTGGCACAAAACAACAGCAAAAAAAAAAATTCTCAAGGCAGCCAGGGAAAAGAAGATTACAATATATAAAGGAAGGCCCATTAGATTATCATCCGATTTCTCAACAGAAACTCTACAAGCTAGAAGAGAGTGGACCCCAATATTTAAAGTCCTGAAAGAGAGGAACCTTCAGCCATGAATACTATACCCATCAAAGCTATCCTTCAAATATGAAGGAGAAATAAAAACATTCACAGATACAGAAAAGATGAAGGAATTTATCATCAGAAAACCCTCACTCCAGGAATAACTAAAGGGGGTTCTCCAATCATATACAAAGAACAAAAAAAAAGCCACAAGTAAAAGCTCCAAGAAGAACACAATAAAACCAAATTTAAATTGTGACAACAACAAAAAGAAAGGGCGGGGGAGAGGATAGAGATTAACAACAGCAAAGGACGATGGAGTGCAAGAGTACTTACAAAATAGTGCACTACAACAAACAGGGTAGAAACCCTTTTCATTATTTAAAGGTAACCACCATTGAAAAAAAACACCACAGAAGCACATGATTTAAAAAAGATAGCAACAGAGGAAAGATGTATGGAATACAACCAAATAAAAACAAAAGATAGAAAAACAAAAGAGAAGGATCAAACAAGACACAAAACTTACAGAAAGCAATCTATAAAATGGCAATAGGGAACTCATAAGTGTCAATAATAACACTAAATGTAAATGGATTAAACTCACCAATAAAAAGGCACAGCGTAGCAGAATGGATTAATAAAGAAAATCCAACTGTATGCTGCCTACAAGAAACTTATCTAAGTAACAAGGATAAAAACAAATTCAAAGTGAAAGGCTGGAAAACAATACTCCAAGCAAATAACATCCAAAAAAAAAAAAAGCAGGCATAGCAATACCCATATCTGATAATGCTGACTACAAGACAGCAAAAGTACTCAGAGACAAAAATGACCATTTCATAATGGCTAAGGAGACACTAAATCAAGAAGACATAACAATTCTTAATATATATGCACCAAACCAAGGAGCACCAAAATATATGACAGCTACTTATTGACCTTAAAACAAAAACTGACAAAAATATAATCATACTTGGAGACCTCAATACACCACTGATGGCTCTAGATCGGTCATCCAAATGGAGAATTAACAAAGATATAGTGGCCTTGGCCCTGGCCGTTTGGCTCAGTGGTAAAGCGTCGGCCTGCCGTGCAGAAGTCCCGGGTTCGATTCCCAGCCAGGGCACACAGGAGAAGCGCACATCTGCTTCTCCACCCCTCCCCCTCTCCTTCCTCTCTGTCTCTCTTCCCCTCCCGCAGCCGAGGCTCCACTGGAGCAAAGATGGCCCGGGCGCTGGGGATGGCTCCTGGGCCTCTGCCCCAGGTGCTAGAATGGCTCTGGTCACAACAAAGCAATGCCCCAGAGGGGCAGAGCATCGCCCCCTGGTGGGCAGAACGTCGCCCCCTGGTGGGCGTGCTGGGGGGATCCCGGTCGGGCACATGGGGGAGTCTGTCTGACTGTCTGTCCCCATTTCTGGCTTCAGAAAAATACAGAAAAAAACAAAACAAAGCAAAAAACCCAAAACCCAAAGATATAGTGGCCTTAAACAAAACACTAGAGCACTTGGATATGATAGACATCTACAGGACACTTCATCCCAAAGTGACTGAGTATACATTTTTCTCCAGTGTACATGGATCATTCTCAAAAATTGACCATATGTTGGGCCACAAAAACAACATCAGCAAATTCAGAAAAATCGAAGTTGTACCAAGCATATTTTCTCATCATAAAGCCTTGAAACTAAAATTCAACTGCAAAAAGGAGAAAAAAAATCCCACAAAAATGTGGAAACTAAACAACATACTTTTAAAAAATGAATGGGTCAAAGAAGAAATAAGTGCAGAGATCAAAAGATATTTACAGACAAATGAAAATGACAATACGACATATCAGATTCTATGGGATGCAGCAAAAGCAGTGATAAGAGGGAAATTCATATCACTTCAGGCATATATGAACAAACAAGAGAGAGCCCAAGTGAACCACTTAACTTCACACCTTAAGGAACTAGAAAAAGAAGAACAAAGACAACCCAAAACCAGCCGAAGAAAGGAGATAATGAAAATCAGAGCAGAAATAAATGAAATAGAGAACAGAAACACTATACAAAAAATTAATAGAACAAGGAGCTGGTTCTTTGAAAAGATCAACAAAATTGACAAACCCTTGGCAAGACTTACCAAGGAAAAAAGAGAAAGAACTCATATAAACAAAATCCAAAATGAAAGAGGAGAAATCACCACGGACACCATAGATATACAAAGAATCATTGTAGAATACTATGAAAAACTTTATGCCACTAAATTCAACAACCTAGAAGAAATGGATAAATTCCTAGAACAATACAACCTTCCTAGACTGAGTCAAGAAGAAGCAGAAAGCCTAAACAGACCTATTAGTAGAGAAGAAATAGAAAAAACCCATTAAAAACCTCCCCAAAAATAAAAGTGCAGGCCCAGATGGCTATACCAGCGAATTTTATCAAACATTCAAAGACTTGGTTCCTATTCTACTTAAAATCTTTTAAAAAATTGAAGAAGAAGCAATACTTCCAAACACATTTTAAGAGGCCAACATAACCCTCGTAACAAAACCAGGCAAGGATGGCACAAAAAAAGAAAACTACAGACCAATATCTCTAATGAATACAGATGCTAAAATACTAAACAAAATACTAGCAAATCGAATACAACAACATATTAAAAAAATAATACATCATGATCAAGTGGGATTCATCCCAGAATCTCAAGAATGGTTCAACATACGTAAAACGGTTAACATAGTACACCATATCAACAAAACAAAGAACAAAAACAACATGATCTTATCAATAGACACAGAAAAGGCTTTCGATAAAATACAACACAATTTTATGTTTAAGACTCTCAACAAAATGGGTGTAGAAGGAAAATATCTCAACATGATAAAGGCCATATATGATAAACCATCAGCTAACATCATATTAAATGGCATAAAACTGAAGGCTTTCCCCCTTAAATCAGGAACAAGACAGGGTTGTCCACTGTCTCCACTCTTATTTAATGTGGTAGTAAAGGTTCTACCCAGAGCAATCAGACAAGACAAAGAAATAAAAGGCATCCATATCGAAAAAGAAGAAGTAAAGGTATCACTTTTTGCAGATGATATGATCCTATACATTGAAAACCCCAAAGAATCCACAAAAAGACTACTAGAAACAATAAGTCAATACAGGAAGGTCGCAGGATACAAAATTAACATACAGAAGTCAATAGCCTTTCTATATGCCAACAATGAAACATTTGAGAACGAACTCAAAAGAATAATCCCCTTCACGATTGCAACAAAAAAAATAAAATACTTAGGAATAAACATAACAAAGAATGTAAAGGACTTATATAATGAAAACTATAAACCATTTTTAAGGGAAATCAAAAAAGATATAATGAGATGGAAGAATAGTCCTTGTTCTTGGTTAGGAAGAATAAATATAATCAAGATGGCCATATTACCCAAAGCAATATACAAATTTAACGCAATTCCCATCAAAATTCCAATGACATTTTTTAAAGAAATGGAACAAAAAATCATCAGATTTATATGGAACTATAAAAAACCCCAAATAGCCAAAGCAATCCTAAAGAAAAAGAATGAAGCTGGGGCCATTACAATACCTGGCTTCAAACTATATTATAGAGCCACGACAATCAAAACAGTATGGTATTAGCAGAAAAATAGACACTCAGACCAATGGAACAGAATAGAAAACCCAGAAATAAAACCACATATATATATAGTAAAATAATTTTTGATAAAGGGGCCAACAACACACAATGGAATAAAGAAAGCCTCTTCAATAAATGGTGCTGGGAAAACTGGAAAGCCACATGCAAAAGAATGAAACTGGACTACAGTTTGTCCCCCTGTACTAAAATTAACTCAAAATGGATTAAGGATCTAAACATAAGACCTGAAACAATTAAGTACATAGAAGAAGACATAGGTACTAAACTCATGGACCTGGGTTTTAAAGAGCATTTTATGAATTTGACTCCAAAGGCAAGGGTAGTGAAGGCAAAAATTAATGAATGGGACTACATCAGACTAAGAAGTTTTTGCTCAGCAAGAGAAACTGATAAAATAAACAGAAAGCCAACTAAATGGGAAATGATATTTTCAAACAACAGCTCAGATAAGGGCCTAACATCCAAAATATACAAAGAACTCATAAAACTCAACAACAACAAAAAAATCCAATAAAAAAATGGGAAGAGGACATGAACAGACACTTCTCCCAGGAAGAAATACAAATGGCCAACAGATATATGAAAAGATACTCATCTTCATTAGTTATTAGAGAAATGCAAATAAGAACTGCAATGAGATACCACCTCACACCTGTTAGATTAGCTATTATCAACAAGACAGGTAATAGCAAATGTTGGAGAGGCTGTGGAGAAAAAGGAACCCTCATCCACTGTTGGTGGGAATGTAAAGTAGTACAACCATTATGGAAGAAAGTATGGTGGTTCCTCAAAAAACTGAAAATAGAACTACCATATAACCCAGCAATCCCTCTACTGGGTATATACCCCCAAAACTCAGAAACATTGATACGTAAAGACACATGCAGCCCCATGTTTATTGCAGCATTGTTCACAGTGGCCAGGACATGGAAACAACCAAAAAGCCCGTCAATAGATGACTGGATAAAGAAGATGTGGCACATATACACTATGGAATACTACTCAACCATAAGAAATGACATCGGATCATTTACAACAAAATGGTGGGATCTTGATAACATTATACAAAGTGAAATAACTAAATCAGAAAAAACCAGGAACTGCATTATTCCATATGTAGGTGTGACATAAAAGTGAAACTAAGAGACATTGATAAGTGTGTGGTGTTTACAGGGGAGAGGGTAGAGGGAGAGGGAAAGAGGGAGGGGGAGGGGCACAAAGGAAACTAGATAGAAGGTGACAGAGGACAATCTGACTTTGAGTGATGGGTATGCAACATAATTGAATGACAAGATAACCTGGACATGTTATCTTTGAATATGTGTATCCTGATTTATTGATGTCACCCCATTAAAAAAATAAATTTATTAAAAAAAATAATAATAATACATCATGATCAAGTGGGATTCATCCCAGAATCTCAAGGATGGTTCAACATATGTAAAACAGTTAACGTAATACACCGTATCAACAAAACAAAGAACAATAATCACATGATCTTATCAATAGATGCAGAAAAGGTATTCGATAAAATACAACACAACTTTATGTTTAAGACACTCAACAAAACGGGTATAGAGGCCCTGGCTGGTTGGCTCAGCGGTAGAGCTTCGGCCTAGCGTGCGGAGGATCCGGGTTTGATTCCCGGCCAGGGCACACAGGAGAAGCGCCCATTTGCTTCTCCACCCCTCCACCGCGCTTTCCTCTCTGTCTCTCTCTTCCCCTCCCGCAGCCGAGGCTCCATTGGAGCAAAAGATGGCCCGGGCGCTGGGGATGGCTCTGTGGTCTCTGCCTCAGGCGCTAGAGTGGCTCTGGTTGCAATATGGCGACGCCCAGGATGAGCAGAGCATCGCCCCCTGGTGGGCAGAGCGTCGCCCCATGGTGGGCGTGCCGGGTGGATCCCGGTCGGGCTCATGCGGGAGTCTGTCTGACTGTCTCTCCCCGTTTCCAGCTTCAGAAAAATGAAAAAAAAAAAATGGGTATAGAGGGAAAATATCTCAACATGATAAAGGCCATATATGATAAACCATCAGCTAACATCATATTAAATGGCATAAAACTGAAGGCTTTCCCCCTTAAATCAGAAACAAGACAGGGTTTTCCACTCTCTCTACTCTTACTTAATGTGGTGCTAGAAGTTCCAGCCAGAGCAAACAGACAAGATAAAGAAATAAAAGGCATCCATATTGGAAAAGAAGAAGTAAAGGTATCACTTTTTGCAGATGATATGATTCTATTATATCATCTATGAAAACCCCAAAAAATCCACAAAAAGATTATTAGAAACAATAAGCCAATACAATAAGGTCACAGGAAACAAAATTAATATACAAAAGTCTATAGCCTTTCTATATGCCAACAATGAAACATTAGAAAACAAACTCAAAAAAATAATCCCCTTCATGATTGCAACAACAACAAAAAAATACCTCGGAATAAACATAACAAAGAATGTAAGGGACTTATATAATGAAAACTACAAAGCATTGTTAAGGGAAATCAAAAAAGATACAATGAGATTGAAAAATATTTCATGTTCTTATATAGGAAAAATAAATATATATAATCAAAATAGCCATATTACCCAAAGCAATATACAAATTTAATGCAATTCCCATCAAAATTCCAATGACATTTTTTAAAGAAATGGAACAAAAAATCATCAGATTTATATAGAACTATAAAAACCCCAAATAGCCAAAGCAATCCTAAAGAAAAAGAATGAAGCTGGGGCCATTACAATACCTGACTTCAAAGTATATTATAGAGCCATGATAATCAAAACAGCATGATATTGGCAGAAAAATAGACACTCAGACCAATGGAACAGAATAGAAAGTCCAGAAATAAAACCACATATATATATGGTTAAATAATTTTTGATAAGTGGGCCAACAACACACAATGGAGAAAAGAAAGCCTTTTCTTCAACAAATGGTGCTTGGAAAACTGGAAAGCCACATGCAAAAGAATAAAACTCGACTACAGTTTGTCCCCTTGTATTAAAATTAATTCAAAATAGATCAAAGACCTAAATATAAGACCTGAAACAATAAAGTACATAGAAGAAGACATAGGTTCTAAACTCATGGACCTTGGTTTTAAAGAGTATTTTATGAATTTGACTCAAAAGGCAAGGGTAGTGAAGGCAAAAACAATTGAATGGGACTACATCAGACTAAGAAGTTTTTGCTCAGCAAGAGAAACTGACAACAAAATAAACAGACAGCCAACTAAATGGGAAATGATATTTTCAAAAAACAACACAGATAAGGGCCTAATATCTAAAATATACAAAGAACTCATAAAACTCAACAACAAACAAACAGTCCAATAAAAAAATGGGAAGAGGACATGAACAGACACTTCTTCCATGAAGAAATACAAATGGCCAACAGATATAAGAAAAGATGCTCATCTTCTTTAGTTATTAGAGAAATGCAAATCAAAACTGCAATGTGATAAAACCTGACACCTGTTAGATTAGCTATTATCAACAAGACAGGTAATAGTAAATGTTGGAGAAGCTGTGGAGAAAAAGGAAACCTCATTCACTGTTGGTGGGAATGTAAAGTAGTACAACCATTATGGAAGAAAGTATGGTGGTTCCTCAAAAAACTGAAAATAGAACTACCATATGACCCAACAATCCCTCTACTGAGTATATACCCCAAAAACTCAGAAACATTGATACGTAAAGATACATGTAGCTCCATGTTTATTGCAGCATTGTTCACAACGGCCAAGACATGGAAACAACCAAAAAGCCCTTCAATAGATGACTGGATAAAGAAGATGTGGTACATATACACTATGGAATACTACTCAGCCATAAGAAATGATGACATCGGATCAGAAAAAACTAAGATCTGCATGATTCCATACACAGGTTGGACATAAAAATGAAACTAAGAGACATGGACAAGAATGTGATGGTTATGGGTGGGTGAAGGGGGGAGGAAGGGAGAGGGGAAGGGGAACAAAGAAAACTAGACAGAAGGTGACGGAGGAGGACAATCTGACTTTGAATGATGGGTATGCAACCTAATTGAATGACAAGATAACCTGGACATGTTTTCTTTGAACATATGTACCCTGATTTATTGATGTCACCCCATTGAAATTAATAAAAATTTATAAAGAAAAAGAAATAATGATACCATATCCAATAATATTTGTATAATGTTTTTGGTGTTTTTTTTGTTTGCACTACTGCTTATAATGGCAAAATTAGGAACACTCTAAGTGTCCATTTTTGATAAATCTTTGTCTACTCATCTTGAAGGGCTGTCCATAATCAATTTTTGCCAAATGAAAAAATTAAGTTGCAGATATCTATGGTTATATTTTGGTTTTGTGAAAAGATTGTCACACAAATCACTTTATTGCATAATGATTTGTAAAAGACATTTTTAATCTATTATTCTCAGAAGTATGGAAGTGAAGAACACTAGAGGTCAGATAGAGATATCTTTAACTTGTTTCCAGTCATCTTTATTTGTTTTATTTGTTATAATGAGCAGGTATTTATATAGCTGAAAAACTAAGAATGTTTATAAAGAAAAACATTTCTTTCACAGATTGAATATATGGCATTTTTTATTCTTTTTCTTGTAACCTTATTCTTTTGGTCTCATCCATTTAAAGCTCTCAATTCCAGTTGTTTCTTGTCCACTTTCATTACCTTCCCTTGAAATTTGTCTGGCTATGCCAGCTTTTCTTTTATTATACGGGTTATTTACATCTGACAAGTATTTATAGTGTGTTGAGATGACTCTGCCGCCAAGCTTGAAAGGGAATTTTGGTAAATCCCTTCCACTTACAAGACTTTTATCTATTAATTTGCTATAGTTCACTACGCTGCTTTGTGTACTTAAAGATTTCATCTAGGTTCTTTATGCTTTGCCAGTACCCAAAGGCACACTTTTCTCTTGATGCATTCCAGTTGCCACAGTAATATTGGCTAGCTTGATTCTCTAAGAGACACTCCTTTGATTGAATTACAAAGACTAGATTTAACCCAAGATAAATGTTGAATATTGCTCAGGGTCTGGAAAGCTTAGATGCTCTATGAAAGAATGGCCCTACCTCTAAGTTAAAAGCAGCCTGTTTAAACTTCCAAATTCACATTCCACTTCAGTGTACTCAGTCACCATAAGACTTCCATACCCAGGGCTCACCTTGACAACACAAATTCCACTCTTACTGGGTCAGTTCTTTCCACTAGGAATTTATGTAGAACACAGACTCTAAGAGCACTTGTTTTTCTCTTTCTGAAAGCATTATTCTTATTTTAAATTCCAAGCTTTCAAAGTCACAATGGATCCCAATGTCTTCATAGTCAAACACAAACACTTTTTGTGGCCCTCCAGATGCGACCATAGTTTGCACTAGTAAAATTCAATCCAAAATGCTCAATCCAACCATTTGTCCAAACAAATCTGCCTCATACCATTTCCTCCTCAACACTTAATGGTTCAAGGAGTCCTATAAAAAATGTTGGGCCCCTCTCCTTTTGCCCCTTTTCAATTACCACAGCTGGCTGTGCTTATTTTCATGTCTCTCCTGACAAATACAGTAGCCCTCTCTCTGAGCTTTTACCTCTAGGCTCTCTTACCGCATAATCCATCTTTTACACTTCTGATAATGTTACTTTTTCAGAAACAAGGACCCAAGCTTCTCTATTTCTTCCTTAAACATGTTTTCCCAGAATCTACAAGAAAAAAGCTAAAGGCCTTAACATGTTATGAAATTCTATTTTGATTTATTTTTGCCTATTTTCTGATCCTGACACTAATATTTTGCCAGCTTTGCTCTCTCCCAAAGATGACAGGCTTCGTCATGCTTTCTTGCATTTAGATATACTGTTTTCTTTGTGGGAATGCCTTTCTGACCCTGTTCTGCTTGGTGGGTTCTAATTCATCCTTTTAGAGTCTACTCAAGTATCACAAGCTCTGAAGCCTAACTAATTCCATTAGGCAAATAGCTGGTTTTCACTTTTGGCTTCATAGTGCTGTTCACACTTCTGTTTTAGCAAAAATCAGATTGTGTCATGGCAGCATTGAACTACTCAGAGACCAGATGAAATGTTTTGAGGGGCAGAGGGGAGGCAACAGTCCTGGACAACAGATAGATGGACTGAAGCTCCATCCCAAGCCTTAATTAAATATATTTTATTAGCCCATACAAATAACTTAAGGAAGCAGACAGAAGAAGTTCTCAGGGGGTGAAGTAAAGGACAAGGAACATACCGACTTCTAATCTCTGTTCTGGGAACCTAAACATTTCTGTGTTGCTCAATCTTATCCTGCTGTTTTGCTGTTTCCAGCAGGCACTGTTAACAAGGGTCAGAGAGGCCCCTGGACTCTAGTTTGTTCAGGACTTTCGCCCTAGGGTGCCTTGCTGTCTCTGACTGTTTACCCTAACTCTGTATGCTTTCATAGCATATTTCTATAAGATTGTATTTTAATCATTCAACCACTTACCTGACCCCTTCCTTAAATCATGAGTTTCTCAAGGTTAGAGATGATGATCTTATACCCACATAATGAAGTTAAACCCACAAAGTTGGGGTCAGTTTCTGACATGGAGAAAGACTCCAGTCCATGCATATTTAAGAACTGCAGGAATAATAGAACAAAGAGTTCTTATGCAGAAATCAAGAGTCTCACTCCATAATGCCTTTTGTAAAAACTTGACTAAAGTAGTACCGGGAAATGAATCAGAGTGATGCCTCTGTTATTTTGTTTAAAGAACATCCTCCTATAAACCTCTGTTGAGATTCAGTGGAAAATGACATCAATTTCCCTCATTTCAACTGTGGCCTAAATAGTATTGCCAAAATATTCTACTATTAAAAACTGAAATGTTGGTTTCCAGATTGAAGATGTTTCAAACCCTTGTTTCTTTCATTATTACTAATTCAAGATTGCATTTTGTTTCCTACTCAAAATTTGATTTTAATCGAGGTTTTCTTAGAACGCCTTGTGTTAGTAAATTTGTTTTCAGAGTGCAAATTCTGATGCTCAATTTACATTATTTTGTCTCCTCAATTATAACTATAATTTACCTATTACAATTATTTACAAGTTTGCTAAAGAAGCATTTTTATAGGTACTTCAATAGAATATATCAATAAACATAAAAAAAGAATGATTTAAATTTCATCTCATGGCCTGACCTATAGTGGTGCTGTGGATAAAGCATCAACTTGGAACACTGAGGTTTCTGGTTTGAAACCTTGGCCTTGCCTGGTCAAAGCACATATGGGAATTGATGCTTCCAGCTCCTCTCTCCTTCTTCTTCTTCTTCTTCTTCTTCTTCTTCTTCTTCTTCTTCTTCTTCTTCTTCTTCTCTCTCTCTCTCTCTCTCTCTCTCTCTTTCTCTCATCCCTTTCCTGAAATGAATAACTTTTAAAAAATAAAAAATAAATTGCACTTTACATATACACATTTCACATAAAGGGATCTGATACTTATATATACATTTCAAGTAAGGAATCTGATACTTAGAAAGCCTAAGTCACTTATTAGAATGAACAACCATCTCAATTTGGCCTATATAAAGAAGGTTACTTGAAAGCAGAACCTCATTTTTTTATTAACTGAGAGGTGGGGAGGCAGAGAGATAGACTCCTGCATGAGCGCTGACCAGGATCCACCTGGCAAGCCCCCTACCAGGTGATGCTCTTCCCATCTGGAGCCACTGCTCTGTGCTTGGCAACCAAGCTATTTTAGCACCTGAGGCAAGACCATGAAACCATCCTCAGCACCTAGGGCCAACTTGCTCAAATCATTTGAGCCATGACTGTGGGAGGGGAATAAAGAGAGAGAGGATACAGTGATAGAGAAGGGGAGGGGTGAAGAAGCAGATGGTCGCTTCTCCTGTGTGCCCTGACTGGGAGTCAAACCCAGGACTTCCATACTCTAAATTGATGCTCTACTGCTGAGCCAACTGGCCAGAGCCAGAACATCAATTTTAAAACCAGAATGATCCTAAGCCAATTATAAGGAGTAGTTCATTTAGTCACTTACCCAAAGTCACACAACAGATACATAGTTCAAAATCAGTCTTTTCTATGCTCCCAAATTTTATATTCATTTCACATGCTGTCTCCTTAGATTTATATTTCATCTATAAAACATATTTTTACATTGTAAGTTATATCAGATCAATAATGAAGTTTTCAGAAGCAATATAGAACTGAAAAACTCTTATTAAAATATTTTAACTAAATATTAATAATGTATCAGTAATAGTCTGATTTCAGCTACAAGTGTTTATCTTCTAATTTCATGCCAACTTACTAGAATTATTTTGTATAGTGTCACATTATAAATCATCTAATAATTTATGGACTAGTTGTTGAGGTTTTCAAGTTAGACTATCACTTCCCTTAAGTTGTGAAAATAAGTAGTTGTTAATGTTTGTGAATGTCCATAAGCTTTTAGTGTCCCTCAATGTGCCTCTATTTCTCCCTTTAAAACCATGGCCTTCCAACGTCGATATTAGAGAGATTTATAATATATGAGGAAGAGGAGAAAGATAACATTTGCACTGATTTGAGGAAAAAGGAAATAAGCTAGTAGGTGGATTATGGGGAAGAGTGTGAAGAAAAATTGGATGAAGAGACAGTAAATATTTAAAGAGGGTTGTGTACCAAATGACATGTAAGCTTAATATAATTTTTCTTGTGAAATTTTGCCACTAACCTCTGTGTATTTCTAAATAAATGCTGTTAACCCTTTCCTTGAAAGAAATATTCTAAAACTTTAATTTCTTATGGAATGTTACAGATACAGGCATATTTCCAAATTTGTCTTTGACAAAAATCCAAAACTCACATATCTTAATATTAGAAAATATTGAGAGAAATGGAAATAAGTAACATTGATAGCATTGTATATTTATTCAACAAACAACAACAAGGTAATGGTACAAATTTTAAACTAAGGGTTAAAGATTTTAAGTACATGTTTACCTTCTACTTGTGATTAGCTGGATAATCTAAGAACATGATGTTTCACTTTTCAGTTTTATATTAGTAATATGAAAAATAAAATAACAGTCTATCTTGCCCATAGATATAGAAAGAAGTTCATCTATGTGACTACTATGCATGCTAGGAAGGACAGTGATTAGAAAGTCTGAGCAAACAGAAAGAATGTTGTAACTATAATAACTGTACATGAACTCTAAGATAAACTAGAAGGGTTTGAGACAATATGATTTGGGCACAAATCACAAAATACTTGAACTTACTCAGGTAACTCTTGGGCACTCAGGTTTATGAATACTATAGCACACTGGTGTTTCTTACACTTCTGGTGTGAAGGTTTATTACCTAAAGATTTGTTAAAATGCAGATAAAAATTCAAAAGATCTCTGGTTCAGACTGAAAATTTGCATTTCTAAGAAACTCTAAGGGGTTTTTATAGTTCTGGTAAGGTACCACACTTTGAGTAGCAAGGTAGAAGGCTAGTTGGTTTCCATAGTAATAACAGAGATGATGAAAATGAATGACACAAGGATATACCCAAGAGACATTCTGATGTACTAGACATTACAATAGAGACTTATTTGAAATTTAGAGAAAGGGATATATATGAATTTGAGGTAGTTATATGACAAGGTAAAGAATAACTAAGAACAGATTGGAGAGAAGTTTGAGTATATAGACTACAGAGACACCTTGCTTAAACAACACAAAACAAGGTAGAGGAGATAGTGTACAAAATTTATGTAGAAAAGAACATTTTGATGAAATGTCTCAATAATAAATAAAAATGAATGGGGACAGATGCAGCTGGGTCAGCTCCAAGGACTCAGAATAAAAGAGGAACTTAAAAATTGAGTGGTACCATCTGCACAGTGTTGGGAAGATCCAAAAGCTATTAAGGATGAATAGGCTTAGAAAAAAAAATTAAGATTTTTTCAGGTGGTGGCCAGACAAAAAAGGCAAAGAAAAACCAAGTCATTAGGATGTTACATGTCATCTCTTTGGGGAATATAACCTTTGCTGAGGAGAATGAACAGAAGAGGGAAATCCATAATCCATCTGCATTCACTAAGAAGAAAAGAAGAGATGTTATCTAGAAGCAATTAGGGAGAGAGTCTAGAGAAAATGAGATGATACCTACTGTGTTTTGAACAAAACTGGCCAAAGAAGTCAATGCAGGTATTGAGAAAGAATAGGTCCTGAATCAAGGCAGAAATGAAGGGAGAGAAAAGAAAAACTAACAAAGAAAAAAATCATATTTCAAGTGTGCCTTTACTAATTAAAATCACAATGTTGATTTTTTTTATGACTCACTATTAAGAAGGAAAAAGATGACATCAATTTCTGAAAAATTCCAAGTAACTGTATTAAAGACTGATGGAAAAGATTGCAGCACAAGAATAAAAATTATTTTTAAAAGTTGGAAAGAACAACACAAGTAAAGAACATGGTAAAATAAAGTAGCAGGGCAAACAGTAAAGACCAATGACCAACTGGTTGGAAAGCATGATACAGAAAACACAGTGAGGAAAAAGAGTCTGCAACTGTAAAAATAAGAACTTAATTCATCTGGAGGAAGTTAGGAAGTTTCCACTCATCTATGACACAGACATATTGAAGTATATTTGAGCCTGATCCTAATGAGCAATAGACCTTCATCTCTTTTGGCTCTACTCCCACCTTCTTATTAGCAGTATATTGTTCTACTTTTTTCATAAGACTCTTGAAACTGTTAAAGAAAACAGAGCCAGATAGTAGTTAAAGTGCTAAAAACATTTTTTTTCAGGAACTATTGCAATAGAGGAAAAGAATTCTCAGTATAAAACAGGGCTCAATTTAAAGCACAGCAATGACAAGTGAAGATTTACAGCCAAGGAGCAAATTGAGGAGATTGATGGATGGAACATTACTGAGTGACAAAGGGTAGAGTAGCTCTTGATAAACAGAGTAAAAAGTATTCTTGCTGAAAGTAGGTAGGATAATCAGATGTCACTTGGGAAAGTAGAGTGGGAAGATGAGCAATTTGATCAAATGAAAAAATTGTAAGATATTGAGGGTTGGAGATCCTTGTTAAACTGACCTAGCAGGATTTTTGCTAAAACTGGGCAATCGAGCCTGAGGACAGGACTTAAAGATGAGGCCTAGTAGAGAAAATGGGTCTATAGGAACCTCATTAAAGTTTTGTCAAGGAGAAAGTCTTTGTCAGGCAGAGGCTCAACTCTACTCATACTCTGCTTTGACTTTCCTGGTCTTTCCATTGGGTATTTGGCTTCATCTTTTACCTAAGATCTTTGCTCTTTTCATCAAGCGAACAAAATACTCGGGCCTTTCTCATTTGCTTTTTCCCTTCAGGTCCTAGTCGATGACTGATTGAGCATCTAATTAATTTGAGTTATAAAAATAATGTTTAATAGTAATTTCTATCTCATTCCTTCCAGATATGTTGGTAAGACTAAGTAATGTTTACATAGGGATACAAGACCAGAGAGTTTTCATTTTGAGGGTATTTTCAGCTATATAAACTCCCTGAAAAGATCAATCTTATGTGATAGCCAGAGCACTATAAATTTTAAACATCTAATTGGACTTGGTACATATCCAATTCTGCCTTTACTCAGTGTTCTCAAATCTATTTCAGAGTTTATCTAAGGAACAATGGGAAAATTATCCAAAAACAAATAACCATATAAATCATTACTTGACTATGATGTATCTCATTCAAGAAATCTTTGTAAGACAGAAAAGCAGAGCAGAGGTACAATTACTATCATGTTATGACAAAAGAAAAAATTATCAAGCATTAAAAATAATTTAAAATATAAAAATTTTAGCAGAATATGCACATAAAATAGCTGATTTCTTTTTATAACAGTTACCATAGAAGATAATCATGCAATAATGTTTCTATTGCTTCAGCACATTTTTGAAACACTTCCCAGAAATTTTTATAAGAATCATTTTATAAGACATACAAGAAAATCATTCCCATAGAATTATGGTCATTGACTACATGCTTTTACATTTTCTTAATAGCCTCTAGATCTTTATTTTTAAAAACTAACAAATAAAAATACTATTGCTGAAATAATGAAAGGATCAGCTTAGTGTGTTGGAATAAAAATCTAAATAACACTAAATATAGTTTTTGATTTGGATTGCTTGAAGAACCAAATTTCCTGACTTCTCAGTGGTTGTGTTTTTTATTGGCTATAGTTTTACAAGGAAAGAAAGAAAATAAAGCTTGATTCACAATTTTTTGGAATAAACAAGATAATATATTCCCTCTGTGATTTCTTTGGGCTTGAAAAAGAAATAGTCACGCAAAAGATTAGCTTGGAACAATAATTAATAAACTTACTGTTGTCAAAGCAGCAAGTTTATAGTAAACAAAATTTTTGGCAATTTTGAGTCATTATTCAAAATGAAAACTACAATGTGTTTTCTTCCCAGCATGAACAAGATATAATCTCTACGTAGCCATATCAATCTGATGTCGTTTAGTAGAATTTTGGTATCATGTTGTCTGTCAATTGCTATGTTGAGTATCAAAATAATATTTTTGAGTTTATTTTTCCCAGTGTGAATCAAAATTATTTTTATTAAGTTATTTTCCTTTATAAGGGGAATGTTGATAATAGTCACATTTATAAATGATTCCATTCCTTGGCATAGATTTTTTTAAATACAGATTCCCAGATTGTTTAGAAACTATGTATAAGGAGGTCAAATTAAGAAGATGTCAATAAAAAGTTTATTTCCTCAACAAATTTTCTTTAAACACTCATACTAAATGATCTCCTTCTTTGCATTTTACACTTAAGTGCTTTTTAGTAATTATTTTGGGTCAAGCCAAAGAGAAAACAATCAATAGGTTTTGAAAAAAACTATCTTTGCCTTTCATCTACAAACACAGAGTTTATAATATCTAATCCTTGCCAAGAAGTTCATATTCTTTGAAAAGGAAAAAAAATGAGGGTCTATATAATTTGTAGCAATAAGAAAATGAATGCACCATCTTTTCATGGAGGTTAAGTAGTCAATAGGATTCACTCCTTCAACAAAGACGAGCTTAGGTAAGGTTTTGATCCTATACAAAGAGGTCAGAATGCATTTTGTTTGGGAACTAATAAATAGTTTTAAGCAGCATACTTGAAATGTTTTGGCTGCCATCTGTTGAAATCCTTGAAGGAAAGCAAGCCTGAAAAAAGCAAGAGCAGTTAGAAAACTATCACAGTGATGAGGAAAAGATGGTGGTTGTGAACAGCAAGAGACTTGGACCTGCCTATAAGGAGCTCACTGAAGGTACTGATAGTTATATATTGGGGGAAGTGAAGCATGAACATTCTAGGATCATCCTTCAATGTTTACCTTGATCCATGGAAAAGTAATAGTGCTATTTAATGAAATGACATTGACACAGAGAGTAACAGGTTGAAGATAAAATGAATGAAGCATTCTCCTTTGGCCATGGTAAGTCTGAGATGCTTACTAAACACCCAAAGGGAGAGATTCAGGAGGCAGGTGACCATAAAAGTATGACATTTAAGAAATGGGACAAATTAGAAACAAAAAGATTAGAGTCGTCCAAATATAACTGGCATTTTAAAGTCAATGGATTAAATGAGGTCACCCAGGCAAAATAAAAGCAATAAGGAAACTCAAAACACTCACACATTTAAAGATTGAATAGACAAGAAAGAACAAGCAAAGGAAAATGAGAGTATCCAGGAAAGATGAGAAAACCCAGAACAGCACATGATATCAGAGAAACCTAGAAAGGAAAGGGTTTCTCAAAATAGGGATGAATGGCAGTTTCAAGTTCTGCTAAAAGGCAGTAAAGGAAATATCATCCGTGGTATCTCATAGTAGATACTTAATAAATGCTATTTCCCTTCACTTTCTATTTCTTTTTCAAGAGGCACTACTGGTATTTTGTGGTTAAGAGTGTAGGCTTAGGAGCCAACTGCCTTGCTTCAAATTCTTCCTCTGGTATTCCATAGCTGTGTGGCCTTACACAAATCATTTCCACTTTCTTTTTTTTTAAATTATATTTCTCTTTTTTTAAATTTTTTATTCATTTTAGAAAGGAGAGAGAGAGAGAGAGAGAGAGAGAGAGAGAGAGAGAGAAGGGGGGAGGAGCAGGAAGCATCAACTCCCATATGTGCCTTGACCTCAGCATTTCCAGGTTGACGCTTTATCCACTTCGCCACCACAGGTCAGGCCTCATTTCTCCTTTCAATAATTTGGTCCCTATAGTTTAAAATTAGGGCAACAATAGTGCCTACTTTATTGGTATATAGCTAATACATTGTAATCAATCAGTAAAATGAATTAGTTTTTTTATTATTTAATTTTTCCACATCATGTATTTTTTAAAAATTATCTGGTAATAAATATGAAATACCTTTTAAATTTCCATAATGAGTACTTGGTTGAGTGACTTACTAGTTAGATATATTTCCATAGCCAGTGAGAAAATGAATAAAACCCACCCTTTTCACATTGTGCACCTATCTCCTTTTAAAGAATGTCACTATTTTTTATCGATTGGGGTCGTGACTGTGTGTGGGCATGGTGCAAGCAGCAAACAGGGGATGGTGGGGCACCAGAGACAAGCACCAGAGCAGTGTTGTTTCCACCATAGGACCAAAGGGACAAGAGGAAGAAATGGTGTTTACCAGAGTTCACTGTGAACTGGAATCACAAGAGTACTTTTCTACGAGGAAATAGGAACACAATTATTACCAGTGACAGAGTGCTGACAAAGAGAGGGAAAGGGGTAGAAATGAACAACTGGCTCTTTCACCTTTGTATCTTAGTTTACTGGGACTACTGCTGATTCTAAGCAGAAGCTAGCTGGCAAGGAAATCAAGGTGAAGCAGTTTTCAGAAATTAGCCTTCTCAGGTCCAGAAGAGGTAGAGAAGGATGAAGCATATAGACTCAGGGGGCAAACAGAGAGCAACCAAAGACACTCTGCGATCCTCTAGTGTTATATGTTCCTGTTCAAGTCACAGAAAAGGACAGCCAGATAAAGATGAGTCCTGCCTATCTCAATCCTCTTCTTCCATGCGAATGAGCAATCCACAACCAAGACTGTAAATTCCTATATCTAATTTCACGTCATCCAAGTTTCACAACAGTCAATAATGGAATCTGCTTACTTCTCATTCTAACACTGCATAAATGCACTCACATACACACATTGGTGAAAGATTGTCTGTAAATTATAAAAATGAAAGGCTCGATCTAAACTCTTCCAGAAAATAAGCCAAAGATTTTGTTTGTTTTTAAGAATTGGAGACAATTTCTTGAGTTGACTACACCCCACAAGAATGCCTTCATTCCTCTTTTTTTTGTTTGTTTTGTTTTGCTTTTTTTTTTTTTTTTTTTACTGAAGACGTCTAAACTGTTGACACCATGGATTTTAAAAACTAAGCAGATGGGTATGTCTTCATGACCTCATTTCATGTTGAGGGTATAAATATTTAGAGAGAAGACAAAGTCTCTATTTTTTAATGTTAATAAATAAAAGAATTTGCCAATGTCACTTTAACCAACCATTTATTGTTTATATGTTGATGTTTAAAAGGTTAATGGTTGTGGCAGGAAATTCTTTACTCACCAGTAATTCTAGGTAACTTATAGTTTAAAAAAAAAAAAGAAAACAAGCTCAGGGATCAAGATATCTAGAAATGTGAAATGAGTGAAATTTGTCATAATCATGACAAGATGACCAAAAATCCTTTTTCAATAAAAATAACTTTTCTTTATAAAGAACCCCTTTTGTTCATTTTACAGACTAAAAAAATATATTTGGCATAGAGTTGTCCTAGACTTTAGCCAGAGAAGAGTTTGTCCAGAACTTTGTCCCTTCTTTAGTTTAGGTCAGTTCAAACTCTGGCAAAATTATAATTTCCTTTGTTACTTGAATATCCATTGAGTTCTATTGAAAAGGAGCCTTGGAGAATAGTGACTCTACACGCTTAAATTTGAGATAGGGCAGCACAAAACTCTTCACTATTTAAATAATACCAGAAAAACAGTTTGTTACCTCTCTGGTTATTGTATTTGAGATCAACAGACCTTAATCTGTAGATACAAAAATTCACCACCTTCCCAGTTAAAGTCACTTTATAAAATAATGAAAACCATTACCTACATAATAAGCTAATACTACAAACTCTCATGTCATTTTCAAACAAGATCAAGTCGTACACAGCTCTTTTTTTTGAATGGATACTCCACTATCACAAAATAGATGATAATTATAAATTGCATTTGGTCAAACATAGAATCTGAAAGAAGTAAAGGTTATTCATGGCAAATCAACAAGTAGTGATTATGTACCAACTGAGTATAAAGTCTAGTATTCAAAATTAATAAAGCCAAATAATTGATATTATGTGTACCTTTTTTTTTCTGTTCAAAGTAATTTTTGTGCAATGTAATTTGATCACATTTTTATTTCATGGAGAATTACTATTGTCTGGTTCATACTTTACTCATGCCACTTTTTCTATCAAGTGATAATTGATGAGGGAGAAAACACTGTTACAATAACCAACATGTGCTCTAAGTATTTATTGAGTAATATAAGCCCAAACATTCAGAAAACTTTTATGGAGCACCTGAGATTTGAGCTGATACCACAACAAGATTGATTGAGCCAGTGTATAGACTACATAAGAAACTTTTATTTGGAAGCAAATTCTATAAAGTGATGGTCTGGTTATTTTGGTTTTCAAAGTATATTTAAAGTAATAACTCAGATTTAAAATTTCTCTATTGTATGAAAAATGTCCTTTTAATACAAACAGCCACATATCACAATGTGATCAAAGTACACATTTTTTAAAAAACTGCCAAGTGGGCTAGTTAAAATGTGTTGTTGTTGTTAGGGGTGGCGTGTATATGGGAGCCTTGACTGGGAGAGAACCACCTCCGTGCGCCTTCACTCAGTGGAGAGACTTCCAAGCCACAGAACTTGTACAAATGATTCCAGCTAAAACAAGTAGAAATGTCATTTAAAGTGTGCATCCAAGTTCCCAGGGTGAATTATTTGAGAATATTGTAGCATTTTCTAATGCTATGTCATATAAACTGAGATCCATTTTAATGGTATAAATTCACTCTTCAGTTAAACATATAATGATTTTTAAAAATTGCTAGTATCAGAACATATATGTTTTGCAAAATTTCTATCTTTAGTCTTAGCAGCAGAGATTCAAATAGATTCTTCAAAAATAACTAATTTTATCCTTGACCAAAAGGTTTTGTTTTCTAAAATTACTTTCACTAGGCATAATACATTCTAGAGAAGAATAGTTTGAGTTATTCTCTGCCATCTCACCTATAATAGTAGAGAAAATATTACTAACTACTCTGTTTCTCTAACTAAAATATTTTTTTTAAATGTCAGGAAAGTAAAGTACTAGCAACATAGATTTATTTTTTATTATATATTTAGACCTTATTTTTCAGAGAACATTGAAGATTAGAATGATAGTCGTTTGCCCAAAGCCACATAGTGATTGAATGTTCTGCTATGAAATAATTAGTTTGTTTCATTACACTGGGCGGTATATATTACTCAATGTGTTAATGTAACTTTATTATGTAAAAAGAATATACTTAAAATGCATGAAAATTTGTTGGTTATGAGAACCCTTGAATTCTTAGATATTAGAGAAAAATCTTGAAAGAGGGGCACCAATGGATTGCAGCTAAGAAGGGGGAGATTCTTTTAATTGAAGAGTTGAGAAGAAAAGACTAGAAGTCACTGTAAGTAGAAAATTTATTCTAAAGAAGATTTTTGTTGGTTTGTTTGTTTTGGTAGGAAAATGTGACAAGTAAAGGATGATAGAATCAGGGCAGTGCTCTATGAAGGACTGGAAATAAAATTTTCAAAGAAGTTCCAGTCACTTAAGTTCTGCGTGGCAAATTTGGTGAATAGAAGAAGAAAAATTGACAGCATTACTGGAGGTTCCTATTGATAAAGTTAAGGACAATGTATGTCTAGGTTCATTTTATAAATAAAGAAAGCATCATCTCATTATAATACAATTGGTGATTCAAATAACTCTAAGTAACACAGTATATCTGAGACCCCATTCCAAAAATATAAATTAACACACAACTGATAACTTATGTGTGAGGAAAGTCTCTATTATACTAATTATACTGAGGGGCATATGGTGTAGATGGAACACTACCAAATAATGTGGTGCAGATACAGTTAGTAATGGGCCTGGTTAAAGCCCATTTGAATGACGAGGTGGTGGGGTCAAATTCCTATGCAAGGGCTGCTGAAAAGAGAAAATTTATATAAAACCTAGACTTTAGATAACATCTGAATTTATATGTGCCTAAATTAATCATTCTGTTACACAGAAAGACTTGGGGGAAAAAACTCATAGATACAAAAAAACAGAATGGTGGTTACCAGAGGGAAAGGGGTTAGGGGTTAGTAAATGGTAAGGGGGGTTAAATATGTGATGATAAAAGAAGATTGACTTTGTGTGGTGAACACACAATACAATATACAGAAGATGTGTTGCAAAACTGTACACTTGAAACCTATATAATTTTTTAACTAATGTCACCCCAATGAATTTAATAAAAAATACTAAAAAAAGAAGGTCTTGGGGAATGCCAACTCTGAGAAGTTACCTGTTACTAATGCTGTACTGATTGCTTAAGAATGGTGTGATTTTATTTATCTGTCAACTGATAATAATTGTATCTATTTTTTCATAGAAAGAATATTTGTTTAATTTACATTTAAATTCTGTCAACTCCCAAGAGTTCGAAGTATTGATAATATCATCAAGCACAGATAATTCAACACAAGGGCCTTCCACCTGCACCTAGCTGACAGCTATAAAGAGAAGCCGATTTGAAAACAAATATAATTCTGTCTGTATTCAAAAAAATTCTGAAAATTGGGCTTAAAAAGAAAGAATGTTGATATATGCAAGGTACAACTTATTTGACAATTCCTTGGGAAATGTCAGAAGAAATTAGAAAGTTAGCATAAACCAATCCCTACCTGGGTTGAGATTAGAAAAAGCATTGGAGTACATGGATTTCAGTCTCATGGTATCTTTTTATTATTTTTACCCCTTGTATTATTATAGGCAATCATTAAACTCCTCAGAATAAGCTCCCATCCTTTAAGCTACAGAATTACACTAATAATACTTGCTTTTGCTAATTTAAACAATCCAACCAAGTATTTTGTTCTCTATCCTGATTGGGTTGTAGAAACATGTTTTCCTCTTACCTGATTCATTATCACAGAGCATCTAATTCTTTTAGTGACCTAGTGCAATGTCTGTCACACAGCAGGTGTTCAATGGGAATTGTGATATCTAATTGAATAAGGTACACAAGAGGGAATAAATAAGGTACTCACAAAGATTTATTAAACACTCAAAAATTAGGAGCATTAGAGAAGTCAAAAACATAAAAGGAGTAAGGGACGGAAAGAGGGCATAAAAGACATAATTAGGCCTGATAATTATTCTTTGCTTGTTGTAAACTTACTTACAAACCCAAGTAAATTATCAGACAAAAGCCTATAGTAATCACACACTGGATTAGCCCATCACACCATGTATCTGACCTTGTGTTGTACTTTCTCCATACTCTACAGTTAATAACAGTACTATCTGAGAGGACTTTCAGCAACAATGGAACATTCTATATGTGCCCCTGTTCAGTATAGTAACCACTAGCCATATGCAGTTGTTGAGCATTTGACATGTGACTAGAGTAACTGAGGAATTAAATGTATAATTATATTGAATTTTAATTAATTTGAAATTTAATAGTCACATGTGGCTAATGGCTACTGTATGGAAGAGCACAGATGAATGACCATTCTTGCTTGGAGCAAAGGAGGACTTCTAAGATAGCACAATGGCTCAAAATAGTATGTGCCTGAAAAAAGAATCATTGTTAAAGAAACTCCAATTTTCAAAACTATCTAAGATTTTGTTTCCTAAAATTTGTGACTTAATAGATCTCTTTGGCAGATCATTGCTTTCTTTCAACAAAGTAGAAACAGAATTCAGTTGTGTTCCATTGAACACACTCTTTTACCTTCCTGGCACTCAGTTTTCTTATCTGTCAAATGAAGTGGATGGAACTAAAACATCATATTTAAAATTCTTTTCAGCTACAGTGTTTGGACGCAAATGCCCATTAATTGCTGGGAAGAACCTGCATGCTTCACGTTAAGTTTCAGCTGTTGAGCCCTGTCTCATCACCAGAGTGTCTCCAGCACTGTTTCCTTTCCCACTGTGCCTCTCTTTCTTATCTGTTCTCAGTTCAAAAGATTTCTTCTGTCTGAATGATTTATCCTTCTGGATTTATGCAGTCAAAAAGGTTTGTTTAGATAGAGTTCAGACATACTTGTGTGCTGCTATGCATTCTAAGCAAGAAGTACAACTTCAGAGGGGCCAGTGGTTATCTACAAAAAGAATTAGAACTTTAGTCAAAGATCAGAAGAGAAGAAAAACATTGCAAAATAAACTTGGGATAAAGAACTCTCAAGTTTAAACCAAACTAAGGCAGGAAGCATATTTTTTGTTCACAAAAATCGGACTAATTCTTATTTGAAAGGTTCTTTGAGCAGAATAGAGCTACAGTCGCAGAAATGTAGATTT
Organism: Saccopteryx bilineata; assembly: GCF_036850765.1. Taxonomy (NCBI): domain Eukaryota; kingdom Metazoa; phylum Chordata; class Mammalia; order Chiroptera; family Emballonuridae; genus Saccopteryx; species Saccopteryx bilineata. Next base: position 122,590,619 of record NC_089491.1, on the reverse strand, counting down.
CCAACTTTCTGACGTGGCTGTTTCAACTTTATAGTATAAAAATTCACTGCGGTCCCTCTGGCTCCCCTGGTTCTCTGCACCCTGTAAAAGAAAAAGATGACACAAGTGCCACCTTTTGGAGAAAATAGTAATAGCAGTAAAGGAGCCAGATAGTAAAAAACATTAATTCTATTTTACTCTCAAAGGAAAAAATAAAGTGGTAAATATCATTTTAATCTTATTATAATGTTTATAAGTTACATACTATAGAGATTTCTAAATCATTTGACTTAAATATAAGTAAAGACTGAATTAAAACTTGGATTTGGTTTTTCTCATTTTTTTTAATGGCAGCAAGTCAAGTATATCTAAATTTGTTTTAAAACAATATCTGAAATAACCATGGAGAACAAAGTTCTACCCAACATCCTGATGTCATGATTTTATTTTAGCCTTGAAAATGAACACAGATCTGGAAATATTAATTATCTGCTCCCAGTTACTACTCCACCCTAGCTAAGATAATTCTTGACTTTAAATAATGTCCTGTTTTTAGTATTTAAAATGGAAAGCCAGAAAGACAGAGGGTTTTTTTTTGTTTTGTTTTGTTTTGATAGAGCAGAAAATTATTTTTTATTTTATCCAAAACTAGGAGAAAGTGGTGCCAAGAAATCTGCAAAGTATCTTGGACTGGTATATTCAAAGTCTTCTGAGATCCTACAAAGTGTAGTAGAAGATAATTATTGTTTCATACACATAAACACTTCTCACAAGTCTCAGGCATTATGAATATGCCCTCTACGGTCATAATGATCACTGAGCAATGCATTCTGCAACTACACAATACAAAGGCTGGCCTTTCATATGCTTCAGGGATGGAGGTAGGGAGAATGTCTGAATTTCATTTAAGCCATGTTAAGATACCCACAATGTGACTTAGAAATACTTCTTGGCCTGACCTGTGGTGGCGCAGTGGATAAAGCGTCGACCTGGAAATGCTGAGGTTGCTGGTTTGAAACCCTGGGCTTGCCTGGTCAAGGCACATATGGGAGTTGATGCTTCCAGCTCCTCCCCCCTTCTCTCTCTCTGTCCTCTCTCTCTCTCTCTCTCTCTCCCTCTCCTCTCTAAAAATAAATAAATTAAAAAAAAACTTAAAAAAAAAAAAAAAAGAAATAGTTCTCATTGGGCTGATGTATTGAAATTATAAGCATTAAACAACCCTCTCCACTAATATCTTTAATTCCCTTCTCTCTCTGAAGAACCTTTCCAACATAATCAATGAAAGGTATAGGGGCAAAGGTGATAAATGGCTGGTTGCTTAACTATTTCTCTGAGTTCATTCCTTCAGCATATTTTTGTTTTTGCAATTACCTACACATAAATTCAAAGCATTTTTTAATGTTTAAGTTAAGTCATACTCCAAATAAAATCCTATTTTATTCTCTAAATAAAGTATTATAAAAGCTGCTATCGTTTTAAAATAGAAAATAAAAGCCACCCTTGTAAACAACAGCAGAATATTTTGAGGAGCAATCTTTACTGAATATAGATCTACCATACTGACTTTTCATATATCCCTTTCTTCCTCGGTCCACCCTATAAATTTTAACAAAATTATTTGCCCTGAAAATAAATACATGAAAGAATGATTACTAAAACAGCATTTTGTGTTTTATGTTCTGCCAACATGGGGATGTTAGAGTTGGAGTAAAAATTCCTCAGCACGCCTTACTGTGGTTGTCACTCATAACTCTCCCTTTCCAAAAACCTCAAAATAGCTTATAATGCCACGTACCAAACGTGGAGTAATAATTAGGCTTAGCAGGGTGCTTTTCTGTTGGACAATCTCTTTGGCATCGACAAGCCATAAACTCCCGTTTTTTTATACAAAGTTATCCAGCTTTCTTTCAAATGCTTTAAAGACCATAGCTGCAATATCACTTGACAAGTTGGCATATTCAGAGTTGACTAATGGGCACTATTGGCTCTGGAGTTTTTATGCATTTTTTTTTCTTTTGGGATATCCAACAGAATTTAAATCAATAGTACACATCCACAACCCCTGAATATAAAGTGAAGGCAGGCATTTTAACAGTGTCATTTAGAACTGATTTAAACAAAATAATTTGGGACTTCAACTGAAAAGTAAATATTAAGAACTTCCAAAAAATTTAACATTTGAATAAGCTGCAGGGAACCCAGGGACAGTATCAAATTATTTTCCTAGTTTGAATCCCTATATCTGGTCTCTCCCTGTGGGTACATAAACTTCTGAAACTGTGTTTGGGGTTGCTCTCTTGCACTTAATTTGTACCCCAAACAACCTCAAACCAGATGCATTTAAAGCATGTGTCCTTAAACTCTGCCACATTGGCACTATAAATCAGAGAAATTGTCAGAAATGACTGGAAAAAAATAAAAGAATATTTAAATATTTACAGAGTAAGATCCAGATGGCTTAAACTCAGTTTGTTGAGGTCTAAAAAAGGGGATGGGTCTCAAAAGTCATCTTAGACACAAACACACACAGGAAGGCATTTTTGTTCATGTAAGCAAGTTTAAAACAGGGTCCTTCAGGTGCCCTGAACAAATAACTTAACTTATGATGGTGCCCTGAAAAAATTTTTTGAAAAAGATTCCTGTCATTTTTTGATACAAAATTTTATCCAAACACAAGCTTCTATCAATCTTTGTTTCTTTTAATATATGTTTAATTAAAATTCACAGAGGATATGGGGAAAAAACACATACAGAATGATGGATTGCACATTGAACCTATATATCTAGAATGTTCCTGTTAGTTTCTGCTCACTTTACAAAATTAGTCTATTCTATACTTAATTTTATATACTTTAGCTTACACATGTTTCAGTATTAAAGCAAGCAGGCACCCACACATCATATTTAAAGTTGATTTTAAAAATTTATTTTATTGTTTTCTAGCCCTGGCTGGATAGGTAGGTTGATTAGAGTGTCATCCTGATACACAAAGGTTGCTGATTTGATCCCCAGTCAGAGTACATACAGGAATAGATGGATGCTTTTGTCTCTCTCTCTCTGTTATTCTCTCTCCTCTCCTCAGTCTCCAAAATCAATAAATACATTAAAAATAAAATAAAATTTTATTGTTTTTTTTTTAAAAAATAGTAAGTATTCAACATATGTACATTAAGATATACATATGTATGCATGTGTGTGTATGGTGTGTATTGTATGTGTGTAATTTGCTACCTTTTTAAAACACATTGTGTGTGGGAAGGATGAAATTTAAATACAGCCTGGTCGCCATTACCAAGAAATGTATAGCCTTTTTAGACCCCATTAGAAAATATTATAAACTTAATTCATACAATTAAAAATCAGTATGTTCTCCATGGGGAAGTTATTGAAATCCAGAAGTTCTTTATTCATTTATAATTTTTTAAAATGTAAGAAATAATGACTTGTTTCTTAAAATGATATAGTAGGAGGATATGGCTATTAAATCAGAGAGTTTAGGGTTTGAATCTTATTTCTAATATCTTGTGTAATATCCAAGATCTGTGATCTCAAAAAGTCATTAAGCTCCTGATCCCCAGTTCCTAGCGAGCAAAACCAGACTGCATGGACTGTAGTGAGGACTTAATATGATGACAAAGGTAAGTCTTTCAGATGCCCGGTATTTCCTGTGCTTTCCCACACAGGGTGCAATAAATATTAATTTTACTTATTTTGAAAGCCAAATACTGTTCACTGAAACTACCTTGATGTACAAGGTAAATGAGCACTAATAGCACCCTAACGTTGGAATGAAAATGAAGAAATGCCTTTTGGAAAGGCTTTCTTGTTGCTTTTTATCAACATACTTTCCTTCCTTCCAAAGTTTTATAAAAAGGCCCTTCTTCCAGGATAAACGCCGTACAGACAAACTCCACCCAGCTCAATTAGTCACATTGGTACCAGCATACACTTAATCAATTTAAAATCCTCAATGAAACAAGTCACTTTTAAGGTTCTGCCAATCATATTTTACTGTAGCATTAGGTAGGCCAGGAGTCTTTCCTTTCATTCAGTCTTCCATTCATTCACTCATCCATTCATCAGTCAGTTATATAACAAATACTAAGGTATGTGTCAGAGAGTGGGATTTCTCCAGAAAAGTTGGAGAAGAGCGGGGGATGCAAGTGTGTGATTGTTTCACTGAGTGCCTCCAAACCTCGAGCAGCTTTCTCGGTTTACTGCACACTCCTGCACGTGAACTGGGTAGTCAAAGATGAAAAGGCTAACAGTATCCATAGCTTTAGTGTGTTTCACTGTTTATCAAGGGTCATGAGCTCATTTGATTTTGACAATCCCATGGGGCCATTTTCTCAACTCAGAAGGGCCCAGAAACATGACTAGGCTGGTAAGAACTGAAGCTGGCCTCAATGTTAATTCCTCAGAAGTAAATTTTCTCTGAGGGCACTGTATTAATATTTTTATTTGTAACATAAACAATTTTTTATTGATTGATTTAGTGAGAGTGGAAAGCAGAGAGACAGACAGACAGAGATAGAAACCGATCTGTTTCTGTATGTGCCCTGACCGGGGGTTAAACCTGAAACTTCTGCACTTCTTAACCAACCAAGCTATCTGGCCAGGGCTGTAATTTTCTTTTCTTTTCTTTTCTTTTTGTATTTTTCTGAAGCTGGAAACGGGGAGAGACAGTCAGATAGACTCCTGCATGCGCCCGACAGGGATCCACCCAGCACGCCCACCATCAGGGGTGATGCTCTGCCCACCAGGGGGCGATGCTCTGCCCCTCTGGGGCGTCGCTCTGCCGCAACCAGAGCCACTATAGCGCCTGGGGCAGAGGCCAAGGAGCCATCCCCAGCGCCCGGGTCATCTTTGCTCCAATGGAGCCTTGGCTGCGGGAGGGGAAGAGAGAGACAGAGAGGAAGGGGGGAGGGAGTGGAAAAGCAAATGGGTACTTCTCCTATGTGCCCTGGCCGGGAATCGAACCGTGGTCCCCCGCATGCCAGGCGATGCTCTACCGCTGAGCCAACCGGCCAGGGCCAGGGCTGTAATTTTCTAAAATTTATTGATTCTAGAGAAAGAGAGGATTGGGGGGGGGGGGGGAAAGAGAGAGAGAGAGAGGGAGAGAGAGAAACATCAATTTATTGTTTCACTTGATTATGCATTCATTGGTTGCTTCTTGTATGTGCCCAGACCAGGAATTGAATCCACATCCTTGGAATATCAGAACAATACCCTAATCCAGTGGTCGGCAAACTGTAGCTCGCAAGCCATATGCAGCTCTTTGGCCCCTTGAGTGCCGCTATTCCACAAAATACCATGTGCAGGCACTACCTCGATAAGGAATGTACCTACCTATATAGTTTAAATTTAAAAAAATGGCTCTCAAAAGAAATTTCAATCATTGTACTGTTGATATTTGGCTCTGTTGACTAATGATTTTGCCGACCACTGCCCTAACCAACAGCGCTACCTGGCCAGGTATATGTGTAATTTTTAAGTTTATTCCATAAAGAAGGCGAAAACATTTATGGGTTACCAGACACACAAACCCGGTTCTACTACCTTAGCCTTTACTAGATTCGTGTTTCTTTCTGTTTGTTTCACTGCACTATGAAGCTATTGCCTTTGGCAATTAATATTCCTTATAACATCCAAACCAGTGGTTCTCAACTATACTATGTAAAATAGTTATCTGGAAGATTTTTAAAATGGTATTACCAAGCTTCCACACTACGGAGTTTTTATTTCAGGTCTAGTTTGCAATCTTAAGAATATATATATTGTAAAAAGAAAGAAAAGAATATATATTGCATATATGATGTGCATATGATATATGAGATATCATATATACAATATATATCATATGTATAATATATGATTATCTTTATATATTATATTTATGCCACATATCTTATATGTAATATATTTTTATTTATATATGTGTGTATATCTATATGTATATATCCTGTATATGTGTGTGTGTGTGTGTGTGTATATATATATATATACACCTATATATCCTATGTACTAGTAGTTAGGTATGCTTGGGATCATACATTGAGACTCAAATGCACACTAATAATTTTAGAATTGAAAGGAAAGTTAGAATTTATCTGCTAGTGACATTCTTTATGTTAAGATAAGCTAAAGTTTTGGCTGCTCTGTTGGGTAATTTCAACTCAAAAATATGACAACTCCAAGGGGCTAGAAAGGGGTGAGAGGCTCAGTTTGGTTAAATACTCTGTTTCACATAGTACTTTGAACAGATATTTAAAAGTATTCATTATATTCATATCAATTCTTCCATAGACAATGCTGCCATTCAGAACACCCTGGTAATGACCTCACCATTAATCTTCAGTTCAACTTTCACAGTGGCCAAAATGAACCTGCAGTCATATAGATTGGCCCTAAAATAAAATGTAAATCATTTCCACATCTCCATTTTGTATATTCCATCTACATTTAGCACTTTTAATCCCATTGCTAACTCATTTTATTCATCTTTAACTGCTGTCTCAATTTTAACTTCTATTCCTTCTACAGGGCCGGTAATTCCTGCCAGCCACCTGGTTCTATCTCATTCCAACAGTTCCAAGCCACCTATTTCTTTACTCCTCCATTCCATCTGCCATGAAGCAGACACTGCAAAAATTACTAAAATCTTCAGAGATGCCATCTGCTACCCAGTATTGTCTATGAATCATTCAGGTTATAAATATTACCTTTGTGTTGTGTGGCCTGGGACATCTGAGAGAATGGCTCCAGTAATTTAACATCATAATTATTATCATGACCTAGAGGACTATAACACTCAAATATTATTTCACCAGTAAGAGCAACGACTTTTAAATTACTACAATATCCTCCTTTTTTCCTATCCCTTTCCCACCATCCAACCAACTCCAGCCCAGAATCAAAGATTCTGGAAGATACCACTCCTTCTAAATTATACTAAGAATCAATTAAGAACTGAAATTTAGCTAAGATTCAAACCATTTGGAGATTTTTAATACAGTATAATAAAATGATATGTCTTAGAAAATATACAGTGTGTTATATGATTAGTTGAAGGTGATTAAAGGTAATCATTATACTCAATGAGTAATTAGTTGAAAAAGAGGAAAAAAAGCTCTGTTTCACCACCAATTAGTTTCCTAAATAACAGAGATTTCCATAGTCCTTACTATTTAGCACTATTATTTTAATAATCATTATAAATTTAAAGTATAAGTAATAGAAATATTTAATTCCCAATATTAAGTCACATGTATTACTAAAAACATATTTAAATCTAAATTATTTAAATATTTGTATAAAGGGCAAACTTCACTTAATGATTTAAATAATTTGTATTTTGTATTTCCCTTATTATTATTATTTTTAATTAAGAAGTGGGGAGGTAGAGAGACAGGCTCCCACATGTACCCAGCAAGCCCCCAATGGGGTAATAATACTCTGCTCATCTGGGACCATTGCTCTGTTACTTAGCAACCAAGCTACCTTAGCATCTGAGGTGAAGCCAAGGAGCCATCTTCAGCACCTAGGGTCAACTTGCTCTAATTGAGCCATGAATGTAAGAGAGAAAAAGAGAGATAGAGAGAGAGAAAAGGAGAGAGGGAGGGGTTGAGAAGCAGATGGTCACCTTCTCCTGGTGCCTTGACCAGAAACTGAACCCAGGACATTCACATGCCAGACAGATGTTCTACCACTGAGCCAACCAGCCAGGGTGTTATTTCCTTTATTCTAAAGACTTTACATATATGTAATATTTTTCATTCTCTGCATTATATTATGAAATAAATATTAACAGGATGACATAAATGGTTATGAAACCAAAATATAGATTACATATTACTTTCAACAACACAGCAATACTAATAATTAAGTACTTAAACTTGATAGAATAACCCAGTACCACCACCTGCTGTTTGAAAGAGAAAATTCAATTTAGGGAGTTCAATTTAGAGTTAAGGAAATAGGAGTTTAAATCATGGGACAGTTATAAATCATCTTAAGGAAATAAAGTACCATTATCATCATTATCTCTATTTAAAAGTTTTTAAGTAATATATTTTTGAGCATATTTGCAGATTTTTAAATATCCTAATATTATGAAGAAGAAAAAACAGAACAAAACAAGAAAAGCTAAATCAAATAAATAAACCTTTTTGACTTGAGTACTATGTTGTCTCGTAAAGATAGGAGAATTTTATTTTTCTACCACAAAATTTAATCAGCTTCCACTCATACTGATTACTGTTAATGATTATGCATATTTATTCCTCTGTATGTATATTACTGGTAACAAGTATATTATCAACATAAGGTAAAAGATAAACATGACCTTTTCAATTATGACAAACAAACTTTTTTTAATCTTATTTTTATTAATTTTAATGCAGTGACATTGATAAATCAGGGTACATATGTTCAGAGAAAACATCTCCAGATTATTTTGACATTTCATTATGTTGCATTCCCATCACCCAAAGTCAAATTGTCTTCCGTCACCTTCTATCTGGTTTTCTTTGTACCCCTCCCCTCCCTCCACCCCCCCCTCTCTTCTTCCTCACCCCCTCCCCACCCCTTCACCCCACCCCCCATTACCATCACATTTTTGTCCATGTTTCTGAGTCTTATTTTTATGTTTATGGCAGCATTATTCACAATAGCAAAGATCTGGAAACAGCCCAAGTGTCCGTCAGTGGACGAGTGGATTAAAAAGCTTTGGTACATATATACTATGGAATACTACTTAGCCATAAGAAATGATGACAACAGATCATTTACAATAACATGGATGGACCTTGATAACATTATACGGAGTGAAATAAGTAAATCAGAAAAACTAAGAACTATATGAATCCATACATAGAAGGGACATAAAAATGAGACTCAATTACAACAAACTTTAATTCCAAACCTTCCACTTGTTATCTGTGAGCTCAGTCTAGTTATGTAGCTTCTCTGAAACCCTGCTACATATTTTTAAAATTCAGATATCAAATTTATGATGTGATATTCTCAAATAGTATATATAAAGCACTGGGCACACAGATTAGGCACTGAGTTGATGGTATCTCTGATTATTTTTTCCCACAGTTTCATGTAAAAGAAAAATGTTTAAAACTAGGCTTTGTCTAGATTTTCAAATGAGTTTATGAAAACTTCTGTTTCTGCAATGGGTTATCACATGCTTTGTTTAAATTGACTTAGTTTATTTTATGTTTAATCTTTTGCGTTTCCTATTTGTAGCCTTGGCAACGTAGTGACGCACAATCACTGAAATCCCAAACTTGGGAAGTTTAAATCTCATAGGACCATGGACAGATGTCAGGGCATGAGAAGACCTAAGATGTCTTACCTTTCAAATAAACATAAGGCAGACATTTAATCTAGTTTATAAAAACATCAAATTTATGGTAGGCAAGCCTTATAGTTTTAGTCTGCAACCCAGTTGGGGATTATTTTTTGACAAAGAGATGGGGAGAGGAGTACAGACATATAAACCTGTATTCATGGATGCATTTGGATTCAGCTGATGATGCGGGGTCACTTAAGAAAGTATGAACCTCTCCCTCATGGACAAGCTGCCTACACATTTTAAAGAATAAACTGTTACCCTGTTTTCTGAAGTAGTCCCATAGACAGTAGTAATTTTTGAAAACCCTATGAATACTTAGTTATATTTGGAGAAATGACATTGTGAGTAAAGCCATAACCAAAAGTCTTTTGTAAAACTTCAGTTAGGTGAGGAAAATAAAACAGGCTTATACCATGGAGCTCTTTGTTACTACATAGAACAATTTTTTGATAAAAGATGAATGGATGGATAGATACATGGATGGGCTGGTGAAGAAAACTCTGAAAAGTTTACCAGGTAAGAAAGGAAAGCACTTTCTTACACTAGAATTTCAACTAATAAAAGTCCAAAGAATGATACAAATAGAAAGTCATTATTTGAAAACCACTCTAGTATTAACTGTTTCAAGTAAGAATCATCAATGAATCTGTAGATAAAAATATAGTGAGAAGCAGGATGGTTATATAATCTCGAAGCAGGTTTCAAAAAGATTGTTATTAATTACAAGGGGGAAAACATTAACTTTGCATTGAAGAAAATTGGCATATGTCACCTTTAATAAGTGGACAAAGTGAAATTACTGTCTCACTAATGGCAGAGCAGGATGCATTGAGAGACACATAAGGCCTGTGGTATTCTTGTCAAAAAATGCATCACCTGAATCTAATAATATGCAAATACCAGACAAATGCAAACTGAGGAACATTTTACAAAATAACTGGTTTGTATTTTTTTATATATAAATGTCTGTGTCATAAGAGGCAAAGAAAAACTAAAGGTCTGTTTCAAACTTAAGGAAGATAAACAGACATGACAATTATGTGCAGCATGTGATCTTGTAATGGTCATGAACATTAGTGATACACATGAATATTAATGTTAGGTTCTTGATTTTGTTTATCATAATATGATGAAGTAGCAAAAGATGTATACTGATATATTTAGATATAAAGAATATCACGTCTTAAATTTATTCTCAAATATTTAATAAAATATATAGCTATAGTTGTTTTTATCTATATTTATATCTATATCCATAACCACACTCATGGAGACAGGTACAGAGAAAAGAGAGAGAGAGAGAGAAAGAGATGAAAGCAGAGAGAGAACAGCAGTAAAAGTGGTACAATGTTTGGGTATCTGGGAATTCTGCAATGTTTTTGAACATCAAATTATGTCAAAATTAAAAATTTAACGTGGTAAAAGAGGAGCTAGGAGGAAGACAAAGAGAAAAAAAAGAAAGATGAAGAGAGAGAGAAATAAAGGAGTACAAAGGCTTACCTTCTCAAAAGAGTTTATACCCAAATCCTCTCATTCCAAGCTGTTACATAACCCCAGTCATTCATATAAATGTATTGAATGAAGATAATTTGAAAGGGAAAAAGAAATAAAGAAGCAGGATCTGGGGTTTGGAATAAACTGCACATCTAATTGAATTCATTTCCTGTTCTATAAGCATGGGACAACAAACAGATTGGTTTTGCTCAGTGCTGTTTATCCAGTTCCATTACAGTGCCTGACACATAGGAAATGTTTGATGAAGGTGTATTAGAATGATGTGCAATACCTACTTTGTGATTTGTTTAACTCTTATTCTTCACTTTTGCAATTGTTTGTATGCCTTACTAAAATCTTTCCACTATAGAGCAGCACTCGCACACTCATTTCCTCGACACAGCCGGGCTTCAGAGCTGATTCCCTTAGAATCAAAGAAGAAAAATTGAAAGCTCAACCAAGTCAAGTGATATACTTATGGGAAGATAATTGACATGACAAGAAACAGGGCTCTGGTAAGTCAGCACCAAAACCAAAACAGGAAAACATAGCCTTTATCTGGAGGAACTGGGAAAGTTATTTCAAAACTAAACTAAAAGCATCAAAACTCAAAAGGAAATCAGAAGTCTGAGCTAGCAAATGTCCAACCAAGAATCTGGAAAAAGGTCAGAAGACACTTGAGCAGGGAAAGTATCGTTGCTTAACAGCCAGTGAATCCCAGAATGGAACAATGTTTTCTGTAACACAATAGTGGAAAATATATTTGTTTTTCATTATGCTATTTAAAAAATACTAAACTAAAATCTTTCCTCTAAATGTGTGAAATCAGCATACATAATTATTCAAACTGAGTAGCCCCTTTAAGACAAATTGTGTAAGACAGAGAAAAATAATATCAGAGTATTACTTAGCAATAAAACACTAGGATCTCTTTGCTGGCCTATGCAAAGAAGAAGGTTTGTGGTTAATTTTGATATTTTTCCCCCTAGCGAGCAACTGTAAACTTCCTTGAACATTAATTCAATATTAATAGTCTTGGACAGCTGTAAAAGAGTTGTGGTAAAATAAGATGGTTGGTAGAATATAGCATAATATTTCAAAATCCAAAGTCTCAGCAACATCTAATTTTTTGGGAATGCAAATTGTGAAATTGGAAATTACCAGGATAATTGGAAGTGCTGGAGAAATAAGAGAGACACAATTAAACAGGACATGTAGACCAGCTGGAGGGACAATGTGTGGCAAAAAAAAAAAAAAAGTTTCAAACCTGCCTCACTAATTTTATCTCTATTTTGGTAACAACTGGATTTTCCTTTATGTTAAATGGTGTACTAAACAGTCTAAGTCTGAGAATGCCTGCGAGCTTCCAACTTAAGGCATTTACTTAAATAGAAGTTTTCAGCATAGAAACAAATGGATACCACATTTGCACACTCTGTCCATAGCTGATAAATCCAACAGTGAGCCTTTGACCCAGGGTCCACCGATCCATATAGACAGTTTCTTAAACAGTTAAACATAAACTCAGATATTCTAGTCCTAGCTATTTACTCAAGAAAATAAAAGCATATGTCATTACAAAACTTCTATTTGAATGCTAACATCAGATCTGTTTGTAATAGATCTGCTACCTATGTGGTGGCCTCGAGCAAAAAATGATGTACATGGAAGATCGTCATTGCGGAGTTTTGTGTTCAGCTCTTCCTAACAGAATTATTGAGACATAGTTGACATTAACTAACTATAGATATTAATTGTATAAATTTTGATGTTTTAACATATATATGCTATGTTTTTTATAGACATAACACCCAGGAAATCATGACCAAATCAAGATATTGAAACAATCTGTCACCTCCAAAACTGTCCTTCTGACACTTTGTCATTCCTTCCCTCTGCCTTCCCCACATTCCTCTCATACAAGGCACCCTATATCTGCTTTCTGCCACTACATGTTTATACACTGCTCACAAAAATAAGGAGATATTTCAAGATGAATATGAAGCGATACAATATCCCCTAATTTTTCTGAGCAGTATATTTATTTCCTAGAACAGATAGAAACATTCATTGTGTCCTATTTTACATAGCTGTTTTACTTAGCAAAATTATTACAAACAGATCTGATATTAGCATTCAAATAGAAGTTTTGTAATGACATATGCTTTTATTTTCTTGAGTAAATAGCTAGGACTAGAATATCTGAATTTATGTTTAACTGTTTAAGAAACTACAATCTATTTTCCAAAGTGGTTTTACCATTTTAGTTCCCTAACAGATGTGTGTGATAATTTCAATTTCCCAACAGTTTTGCCAACGTTAAGTATAGTAGGTCTTTTTTTATTTTAGTCATTCAAATAGATGTATAATGTTAGCTCACTGTGTTATGTCATTGATTTGTATTTCCAAAATAACTAATGGTGGTGAGCATCTTTTGGTGTGTTCCCTTGTTATCAGTACATATTCTTGAGTGAGGTATTTATTTAAATAGCTTGCTCATTTTTAGTTGGATTGTTTGTTTCTATTATTTCATTTTAAGAGTTCTTTATATTTTCTGAAGACATATCCTTTCAAATATATAATAAGCCTGAATATCAATATGTATGTGTGTGTGTGTTTTGCAAATGTTCTCTGCCAGATTGTGACTTGTCTTTTTATTCCCTCTTATAAAGAGTAGATGTTTTTAATTCTAAGAAAACTCAATTTATCAATTTGTCCTTTTATGGACCATGCTTTTGTTTTGTTTTGGTTACAGTGAAAGTTACTAAAAGTGAGAAAACCTTAGTTCACTAAAATTTTGTAAAAATGTTTTATCATAAGTTGCATTTTAGGATCCAAAACATATTCCCTTGATATAAATACACAGCAGGAGGTCCATGGAGCTTCTAGGATTTACACTTTAGATTAGTCACTATTATTATTCATGATGTGTTGTGGGTGACTCCAGGGAAGCCATAACAGCTGAGGAGTTTCCCATAAGTGGTACCTGGATATCCTCCTCTAAAACCAAATGTGTCAAGCAGGTCAGAATATTAATACAAGGTTGGTCCTTTAAAACTGTTCTCTGTCCCACAGAACGGTTCCTAAGCAGCGCAGTTGCTTTGAGAAGCTAATTGGTTGTAAAACACAGTAGATTTTCAAACAACATGCTCTAAAATAAAGTGTAAATGAACAGAATATCTGGCTCAACATAAGCTCTTAATTAAATACAGTATTAAAGTAGAAAAGTTTACCAACATTCTCTAAATCAGAAACTGTTTTGGGGTTATATAATAAGAATAAACTAGATAATAAGCAGAAAGTTATCATTGTTTTTGTCTTTTTGAAGACAGAAATCTTCAAAAATATTTTTGGCATTTTAAAGCTTGGATCAAATATCCTTCAAAATATTCTAGCAGGTATTATAATATTTGAGATACTCTGAAAAGATTTCACTAGATAATGGTTAGAAAAGTTTATACGATTTGCCTATTCAACATGTATAGTTTGATTTTCTGTAGAGTTCCAGGCACTGTTGTAGGCATTAGGGCTACCCAGCAGGTACAAGATGTATTCTAAGTGGTGATAAGTGCTGTGAAGAAAAAGTATGCAAAGGAGATTAGTGGTTGATAGAGATATGCTATTTAAATAAAAGGATAGGAAATTTATCTTCAATAAGGAAACATTTGAACAACAACTATACAAAGTGATAAATGGTCCATGTAAACATTTGGGAAAATGTTTTGGGTATCGGGAGGAGCAAATGCTCAAAATTCAAAGCAATGGAATATTTGGCCATATTCAAGACATAGCAAGGTGGCCAATGTGAACTGGAGTACACACCAAGAATTAGACTTAGACAATGGAGATCCCTGAGCCTTCTACCTCCTGTCAAATACACTTAATCTCTCCTAAAATTCAATAACCTTGATGCAAAATAAATTATTTTTAAAATTCTGATTCTTTCAAGGACCTGACATCGCTTGCTTTTCACATATACTCTAGGAATTTCAGCATATCTCTATCTTTAGGTATATATTTAATATCACAAGAAAATTTTTTTTATATTTGCTGTAGTCTTTTTTTCCTTTCCTTTTTTGATGTCTATGTGGATGTGTCCATTTAGAAAAAGTTATGACAGCTGCAGCTGGAGAACTGAGCTCTGATCAGGTCAGATTCAGTAATTAAAATTTCAAGAGGGTTTATATTTCAACTTCTCATCACCCACCTAAAATCATAAGAAGAATAAAAGGAAAGAGCTGAATTTCAAATAAGGAAAATAGAGAAAGGCTGCATTTTTGGCAGGTTTTCCTGAGAGCCCGTTTAAAATTATTAGCAATACTTGTCATTGGAAGAATAAATAAAAAAATAAAATTTGTACATAATCACATCTTTTAATTTACTGTGAAACCTAAGTAGTAAAAAACAAACAAACAAAAACATTGTTTAGGATTTTCTCCTTATAAACTTGTCCTCTATAATTCATTTTTAGCTTTTTCACTCCTTACAGAGATATTGTAACATTTTGTTCTCAGAGCTTTTTAAGAGGATGAAGAAACAAAATGAACACATCATATAAATTATTTACATTGGCTAAACCAGAGAAAATTTATTTATGCAATCTGTATCCACAAAAATGACATAATAACTTATAAACACTATTTTGGTAACATCAGGATTTTATCAAAACGATGAACTAAATTTCCTTTGCTCTGTATCTGTAACACATCACACAGTTCATCAGTCATGTGTGGGGGCATCTTAAGGTGATTTTGTAACTCCAGTTGTAAAGTATGCCTGAAATTTAATTCAAACACATTTCATGTTAAATAATATAGACCTATCTTATCTTCTGCGGCAGCAGACATGCTACTTCTTCCTTTGTCTTGGGTTTTAGGAGAAGATCAAGAAGAGGCTTGGGGAAGCAAGGAAAGTCCCCATTCAGAGATGAAGCAAAATAAGGAGTCAATAGCATTAATTACATCACTGAGTTTTCTTTATGATGTACACATTATTTTATAGAACTTGCAATTTAAGACACTTATAATAACAAACAACTGATTCAAAGTATATTTGGCAGGTAAGCTCATAAAAAACACCCAGAATTCCTGACCCAGAGAGTAAAGGAGTTATGTCTGCTCTAGAAATGGACAAATATTCTATATAAGCTCACTCCGCTTTTGCTTTATTACTTCTCTGTAAGAATACTGCTCAGCCAAGATTAATACAGAGGAGTTAGGCAGTACACCAAATTCTTAAGAGAGTCTGAACTGATTTTCAAAACATTCATGGAATATTTGTAGAATTGAATGGGTCTTAAATATTCACACGAGTGATACCTAATACTGATATATAGCCTTCATGTCAACCTGGCACCTTGACATCCTAAATTGAAAAGGGAGAACATTTATATTAGCCTTATTAGAAGCTACATCTTAACGTACTAAATCATGTGGCTTAATCCAGAAAATTAAAAAATAAAGTGATTTCAATATGATCTTCAAATAAATGTAATTCAGTTAAAATTCAATTTTCTGAATATAAAAATAAAGCATACTTAGAATTGTGTTGCCTTCTCATTCATCAAATTGCAAGGATACATATTTCCTTATGAAAAACAGTTATTTTGAATCTTGCCTGCCTAAGCATTTTCTTTGCATTCTTATTGCTGATGATTCAGGTCTGAAGGATTTATGGATCAAGAAAAATAATTCATTCTTTCTATATTATAGAATATTTCTATCACTAAATATAACTTAATGCCAATCTCTGCAGCATCCATCTATATTACAAAAGTCCCGATAAACACTAGAGTTGGAAACATTTGTACATGCTTGAGAGATTTGTGAGATTTCTAATGTTTCATTGGAAAGAGTCATACAAGCTTGAATCTTTGTCAAAGATAATGATGTTTCATCCACTACAGTCCTCCGCTCTACCAACTGAGCTATCGAAGGCCCCGCTGATAATGATGTTTCAAAGAATTGGAATGAACATTAACTGTGCCTTATTGGTATGAGTATAAATAGAAAAAATTATTTTCTTCTTATTTTCTTTTAGTTTTTACAGTGACTTAAATACTGTTTCTTTAATAATATTTCAAAGTATTTTAATGAGGATACAATGCAGTCACAAGTTTTCTATTATACTTTTGTTAGTGTTATGTTTTTTTTATTTTCCAATATTTTGTTCTTATTGCTCTGTTATGGCTATTTAAATATACACATCACCTCTCCCTTTTATATGTGCCGTTTTTATTCTGTGCTGGGCATTTCTCAGTACACCAATTTTTTATGTCTTATCAGGCTTTTTTCAAGTTTTCAGATCATACAACAATAATAGACAGTCTTTAGGGCTAAATTATATTAAAAACATGAGCTATGTTTTATTAATAATGGATAAATATTTTCAAAAAGCTCTCAGTTTAATCATAAGTCATTTAATAAGCAATGACTAGAAAATATTGAGGAACACTAATAAATCAAGATGAAGTAAGTCATGATAGATCCTGGTTGGTTTCTGGAGGGTCATTTGCCCTACCCATCTCTTCAAGTCCCATGGAATCTTTAAGGATATTATGCATTTCCCAGAAGTGGAAGCATTCCCTCATGAGGCATATGAATCGCAATGTACTCCTAGTAAATGATATAATGATTCTGACGTGCAGCATTCCAGAAGGCAATCTGAGTGTGCGTTAAAGATGTTTCTCTTTTGCATGGTCTTAAAAACACACATACACACATTTTCTAGGTACAGAAAAAATTCAGTTTTCTACAAAGAAAATGCTTGCAAATATAAATCATGATTTGCAAATATAAATCATGTGAAAAGATCAGCAGGGAGACCAATGTGAAGATATAAAACAGAAATGTTAAGAAATAGAATTTCACTCTAAATATTTTTAATTATCAGAAATATTTTTACATACATAAAGCGCTAAAAAAAGTAAAAGAAATATATTTCAGAAAGATCTATCATAAACTAAAAGATCTGACATAAACTGAAATTTCTAAGTATAAGACTATTTAAAAATTTAACAGAAAGTATAGTTCATTTTCTAATTAGAGATATATTATCAATGTACTTATAGTATATTCTATAAGAAATAAATATCAATCATACTGTTTTTAAAAACCAATGTCTGGGAAATATTGAATATAAAATATTTTACCCTCTATCTTGATTCCTTAGGGCTTGGACCATATTTGGCAAATAATTTAAGTTAATTAGTCAAGGAGCAGCAGAAATTATGAGTAACCATTTGGTGGGTTAAGTTTGATAGATCAAGTCCCACAGTCCTTTTTCTGAAATTGTCAACTTCACTGATTGAGACTCAAATGAAAAGATGCAAATTTGTTGACAATTTATTATTTGCATATTGCATAAAAATGACATGTAGTGTTCACACCAGCCTATGGCTTAGGATTCATCACACTTGTCTTAAGAGTGAAGAGACAAGGATTGAGGAAGATTAGATCGTTTGCCCCAAATCTTCCACCAAGATTCAACATCAGATCTATGTGATCCTGAAGTTAGCAATCTTCCTCTTAAATTATAATATTGCTTTGTATTTCATAAAGACTGAGGGGTTCAGTACCTTGGAAGATGGATTGTGAAGATCAAGATGCCTATGAAATAGAAAACACTAAATGACATTCTAAGGAAAGGTAAGAGGATAGGTGAGTTCCTGCAGTGCATACTGTGGAGCATGAGCATTTGTGTGGTCCCTGAAGCAACTATAATAGATTCCATTCATGGCAGAGTGGGAAATTGGGGCAAAGAGAGTCATCAGAGTGGAGCATGACTGAGGAGTTGGAAGAATCTAAGGGTAACAAACAATTATGTAAATAAAAACTCTACTATAGCTTAATTTGTCCCATATTCAAGCCTGGTTTTTTTGTCTGTTTGTCCCTGTCATGATTTAATGTTTACTGGTTGGATGCCGGCTTGCTTTGCCTTTCCCATTGATTGGATTCAGTAACATGTCAGAGGCCAAAGTCAAAGTTCAAATATTCCTTTTTTTCTGAAGATCCTCACAGAGCACGGTAGTCAGATAGAGCTGACCAAATGATTAAAACTTTGGGAAGACCCAATAACACAGATAAAAATTATTTGTAAATGCACATGTTAGTGGCACAGCAAGAATCCCATTTCATGAAAATAGGGCAGACTATTTTGTGCAGATGTACACAGCCTCCCCTCTGCATCCTTCCATGAAAAATAATATGAGAGGCAGCTCTGGGGTGATCTTCCCTGGTAGATTCTCTACTCTATGAACACTGCTGAATCTGGTTTGGTAGCACAGGGCAATCCTCTTTGAGGCCAAATGAAGAAACCCTGGAGTCATGTCAGTCCCTAGAATCCTTGACCATGTGTTTACCCTATGAATTGTTCGCTGATTCGCTAGTAACCCAATCTGTTCCAAGTCATCATTTTCTCCAATGCTCAAATTTAAACCAGCTTAGTGGTCTAGCCTCACTCAGGCAAGATAAGGTAGTTGCTGATTGCCAATATTTGCTGTAAAGCACTTTATAATTATCAAAGTTCTGTTAATATCTACCTAATTTTATTTTTTATAATACTCTCATGAAGAAATAATGCTATTCTATACACTGCTCACAAAAATTAGGGGATATTTCAAAATGAATATGAAGCAATAAAGAAAGAAGCATTTGCCCTGGCCAGTTGGCTCAGCGGTAGAGCATTGACCTGGCGTGCGGGGGACCTGGGTTCGATTCCCGGCCAGGGCACATAGGAGAAGCGCCCATTTGCTTCTCTACCCCCCACCCCCTCCTTCCTCTCTGTCTCTCTCTTCCCCTCCCACAGCCAAGGCTCCATTGGAGCAAAGATGGCCCGGGCACTGGGGATGGCTCCTTGGCCTCTACCCCAGGCGCTAGAGTGGCTCTGGTCACGGCAAAGCGACGCCCTGGAGAAGCAGAGCATCGCCCCCGGTGGGGCAGAGCGTCGCCCCTGGTGGGCGTGCCGGGTGGATCCCGGTCGGGCGCATGTGGGAGTCTGACTGTCTCTCCCCGTTTCCAGCTTCAGAAAAATACACACACACACACACACACACAAAAAGAAGCATTTGATTTTTTTTATTAAACAAGAACACCAGAAAAGCAAACAAGTCAAAGAAAGTTGTTCAATTATGCAAATTTGGTACAAAACCAACTTCTATTTCATTGGTGAAAATGCACTATACAAAAGGCTGAAAATACTGGAGTATCTGCATAGTCCCTGATCCCCTAATTTTTGTAAGTAGTGTATATTTCAATATGAGGAAACTAAGAGCCAAAGTTGTGACATCTTCTATGATAACACATCATGGCTCTTCACTACTGTCCTGCCTTATGTACAATACTTTATTAATATGATCTATGAGAGTATTCTATAGATCCTCTTTTGTTCCCCCAGTATTGGGAACTTTTGGATTTCCATTATGTTTCAGCACATTTCAAAGGAACTGTAAGGGTGTAAGATCTGCCCAGTGGAGAGAAAAATCACAGAAACTTAAATGAAATTCTTTTTAAGTTTAAAAATGCAATTAACCAGAACACAGCCTTGGATGAAATTCTAAATAGGGAGTTTAAAGACAAAGTTGATCTAATTAGTAAAGTGTGAAGAAAATATCCAAAGAATAAGCCATATGCCATGTAATAGTCTGGAGCTAAATAAAGAAAAGCTGCCTTGGTGTTTAGAAATAAGAAAGTCATGATTATACAAAATTGGCACCAAAATATTCATCACTTCAACTCATAAAACAGACTTTTAGCCTATGCTGGCTTGGGAAAGAGGTAGGTCAAGGAACATAGACAAGCATTTGTCACACAAAGTTTAATCAACGCTTATTGAATGTATGAATGAATGGATTGCCACAGAAATGGTTGAGGAAGGAAAATAGGAGGTGCTTTCCCAAACATAGATCTCATTTTGTGCCATTCTACAATTTATTCTTCATCCGTTTGTTTTTTAATTTCTAATTTTCTCCAGGTCATGGACCTATATGTCTCAGCTAGCTCCACATAGACTGAAGACAGTTCCAGCTGGAACAGAAGGTTTAGGCATTGATGATGGTAGTGAAATGTAGTTGAGAGAGGCATTTATTGCGAGATGTACAAGATTAGACCTTCATTAACCATAGCTGCCACTGTGGGCTAGTAGATTTACCTCTACTCGTTCATTTAATTCTCACAGTTCTTGGAGGGAGCTATTCCTACCTCTAATTTATTTATCAAAAAATAAAGACAGAAGTACCATGTAGAAAGGCAGCAGATCTGAAATTTTAAACAACATCTGTCTAAATCAATGTTCTTTGCTATTTTCACTAAACCACTCTCAGACCATGGGAATAATCCAACTCCATTTTACACATCAATAATGAGAGGTAATTTGATGCTTGAAGATTACAAAATATTGTATTTATGGATCCAGGTACCCTAATTTCTTTTTTGGTTCTTTTAATATTATACCAAAGCTCTACCATGGTTGATTAGTTGAAGATGATTATAAAAGCAAATCATATAAATAGATTCAGCATTTTTAATAAAACTGCTAGTTGCATAAATGAAAGATAAATAAGCTGCCCCTACAGTGCCCTTGCCTCCAATATTACATCATCAGGGTTAACTGCTACTCCCCCCATAAAAATCCTGGTGGCCCCCAGTCCTGGAGAACTTGTGTAGAGGCTCTTGTTTCCTGGTGTGGAGGAACAGTATATATATAAAAATTTGAACTCAACTGAACATAAACAAAAAAGTCACTAAAAATGGCTGCAGGAACAATTGAGTCATTTACTCAGGGTGGGATGAGATGTCCTGCTGCAGTTTCCCCTGAAGCCAGGGAGGATGGTCTTGCCATTTGATTGTCAGCTTAAATTAATAATTTCAGAGGGTGCTGACCTACCTTTGTTTCTAGAGGTTATGCATGAAGGGCCCTCGTGTAATAAACTCCAGCCAAAATTTTCCTATAAATTGACACTAACCTTGGGTCTCAGAGCACCCCTGAAGCTCTAGAGAACTCTTCCTCGTG
Source organism: Saccopteryx bilineata (assembly GCF_036850765.1). Taxonomy (NCBI): domain Eukaryota; kingdom Metazoa; phylum Chordata; class Mammalia; order Chiroptera; family Emballonuridae; genus Saccopteryx; species Saccopteryx bilineata. The sequence continues at coordinate 122,568,775 of NC_089491.1, read as the reverse complement.
GATGCGCGCTGAGGGTGGCCGACTTTGGAGACCAGGCTCACACTTCCCAGTCTGGGGATGTGTTCCTTCACGGTTTGGTAAGATTTGGACATACTCATGTTTCTCTTTTTCTCAGTCTATTGCTTTAACTAGCATTATGGATCTCTAGAACCCCAGGCTGATGTTTCCCCGTTTGGTGATGTTGTGTAGAGCTGCTACTATAGAACCCAGGCTGATGTTTCTTCATCTGGTGATGTTGTGCAGCTTATTGTCGTATTGATTCTTTTTCTTTATTCTACTTAAGATTACATAAGTTCAAAGCCCTTTTGATTTTGCCTTGATTATTTTTAATTGTTATTAATCATAATAAATTTCCCCCTAAAATCCATCCGTAATTGCAACTCCATACCGCACCTCCCCTATAGCATACCTGGTGTCCCTTGTCTAGGCAGCTGGCTACCCTAGGGCCTGGGCCATTCATTTTCATTTACAATGCATGTGCTTATCTTAACTTTTTTGTCATAAATTTTTTGACATAAAGTAAAGTTCAGGATTTGTAATTCTTAAATTAACAGGATCACAAAACCATAATTGAATCTAATTTAGTGTTTTTTCTTTCCTGTTTCTAAAGTTATAGTATTATAGTAAATGGCACCTAAAATTGTTTTTAAAATATTCTGGCCAGTGTTTTAATCCATCCAGAACGTAAAATTTAATAACTTTAAAAGATTTTATTCAAACTTCAAAAATTATAGCTTTCGTTGGTTTTTACATATTTCTTAGTTTAAATATAATCTCAGGATGGTAGATATTTTTATTTATTTAGAGAAAAAATATTTTCTGATTAGTTATTTAAATAATTTTGACAAAGCTGCTGTCAAAATAATCTTAAAACAAACAAAAAATGATGTCAGAATACTGACTTGGTGTCTTCCAATTTAAAATGAAAAAGAAAAATAGAAACAGGCATGTGCTTACAAGGACTAATTATAGTCTTGGGTCACTGAATATTCCACAAAAAGCAATAGAACATTCTTTCTTTTGAAATAACAAAATAATGGTGTTAACAGACCATAGTCACAGTGAAAAACTGGAATAACAAAAAAGTGAAAAGAAATTCCAACATTAGTGCCAAAATGTCAAGACAAAATGCAAAGAATGATGATGGTTCTTTACTTTTCAAAGATTGATTTTCCATTTTTTTCTGAGACTAAGTATGGAAATGTGTCAGACTGGTAGAATGCCATACTTTGCCACACCTAAAATTGCTGAGAGAAACAATTACAAAATCCCAAGTGATAGTTAATCTTGAACATTTTCTCTCGAATATTATTACTTACCAATTCAACGTAGGGCCTCGGCTGTTAGTTTTCTCATCCAAAAACAATTGCTGTGAAATCTCAGCATGTTGGAGCTCAAACAGATGGTAGTAATGAGAAATCAAATGTAGAACTGCCCTTGTCTTTGTCAGTTGGAGGGGCAGAGTTCCTGCTTGTCTTTGCAAAGATTGTGGAATGGTTTCCTTTAAACCTGCTTTCGCATATGCTGGAAATTTTTACCTTTTGAGGTACTTGTATCTTAAAAGGGTCCCTCTTGAGTATAAATATCATATTTCCAAACCCATCTTAAGCCAAATATGTTTGATTGCCTATTCTATGCTGATTCTGTTAGTGAATACAGCTGCCTAGAGAATGGACTGGGGAAGATTTGAGAAGTAGAGACTCAGTATGAAATTGTCTGTTGTCTGATGGCAGAAGCAAGGGAGAGAGGAATTGGAGAGTTTGGTGAAGGGTAGGGTATCAAAGATACTCATGATGCTCATTTTCCAACTCTGTTTTAAATCATTATTGGTTGATAAGTAACAAGAATACGAAGCATAAAAGCTAAGCTGTCAAATCTAATTTTATCTGTTAACATCTTCAAAGAAACATATCTTTATTTTTATAATACTAATATAAGCAGAAACATCTAATTGATATTATTTGCATATTCTGCCTTGACTTCCGGCCAAGGTGGAAGAGTAGGTAAATAGTGTGCTTGCCTCTTTCATGACCACATCACAATTACAACTAAATTATAAAACAACCACCTTTGAGAACCACTTGAAGACTACCTGAACAGAACTTCACCTAAAGATATAAAGAAGGCCCTGGCCGGTTGGCTCAGCGGTAGAGCGTCGGCCTGGCGTGCGGGGGACCCGGGTTCGATTCCCGACCAGGGCACATAGGAGAAGCGCCCATTTGCTTCTCCACCCCACCCCCTCCTTCCCCTCTGTCTCTCTCTTCCCCTCCCGCAGCCAAGGCTCCATTGGAGCAAAGATGGCTCGGGCGCTGGGGATGGCTCCTTGGCCTTTGCCCCAGGTGCTAGAGTGGCTCTGGTCGCGGCAGAGCGATGCCCCGGAGGGGCAGAGCATCGCCCCCTGGTGGGCAGAGCATCGCCCCTGGTGGGCATGCTGGGTGGATCCTGGTCGGGTGCATGCGGGAGTCTGTCTGACTGTCTCTCCCCGTTTCCGGCTTCAGAGAAATACAAAAAAAAAAAAAAAAGATATAAAGAAGAAGCTACCTAGACACTGGTAGGAGGGGCAAATATGCAAAACTGATTGGTCCAACACCCACATGTGGCAGTTAAGAATCAGAAGGGATATCTTGGTTGAGGAGGTACCTACAGAGAAGGATGGGTCCCAGCCCCATACGGGGCTCCCCAGCCTGGAGTCCCAGTATAGGAAGGAAGAGTCTGCACAACAGCTGGCTGTGAAAATTATCAGGGACTCAATCCAAGTGAGACAGAGGGCTGTTGTATAGCCAAGCATCCTCTGAAAGGACCTGAGTAAAAACTCACTTGCTCAACCCAACCGAACATTCAACCCAATCTTCAGAGAAGTGACAGCTGTTCAAAAAGCACTAGGGACAAGGGGAGGAACTGAACTGTGTAGCTTCAGAGTGAGACATTCTACAGGACTATAGTGCTGTGAGCACCATTATTCCTTTGCTAAGCCTTCCCTCTACTGAACCTGAAGGCACAGGTGAAAGCCAAATCTCAGTCTCCATTAACCCGTCTAACACCACTCTCACCTTAACCCTGGTGATTCTCTGAGTACCCACACCTCCAACTCATGTGCCTGGCAGGAACTGCTTTCATAACCTAATCCAACAAGTGTCTGATCTGGGCCCACACTGTGGTCTTTCTAAAATCTATCAAATGTCCACGTACCCCAAACAAGCATCATTGGCCTCGTTATCCCCTAAACCTCTTGTTAAATGGCCCGAGGCTCAGTGTTATTGGTAGCCTGCCTTAGTTCATAGCATAATCTCTCCCAGGAGTCTCTAAGCCCAGCACATGCAGCTAACACCTAAAGATCATTTTGTAGGTCCTACCAGGTAGTCCTGGGCTGGGCACAGGCAGAGGCTGTCCTTAGCCTGCACCAAAGCCCCTTTGGAGAGGCCCCAGAAACAACACATCTGGTGGCAGCTTCAGACTGCACCAGAGTACCTAACAATGCCACAAACAACACATCCAAAGAGCAGACTTGCCAGACACTAAAGCCACACAATAGTGAATTCTGCTTCGTGGAGTCAACCCCTGCACAGCAGCTTGTCTGCTGCAGTAAGCCTGAGAGTTAATCCCACTCACTGAGGCACTGACAGCAATCAATGCTCATCAACAGAATGACACACACAACTCACACAAGGGGCATACCTGGAGTACCTCCCCAGGTGACCAGAGAGACTGTGCCACTAAGCCTATAGAATACCTACTACATAAGGCCAATCTCCCTAGACTGTGAGACATGTTAAACCTACTTAATGTATCAAAACAAACACAGTGAGGCAACCAAAATGAAGAGGCAAAGGAACACAGCCAAAATAAGAGAACAGGACAACTCTCCAGAAAAAGAACTAAACAAAATGGAGACAAGCAATCTATTAGATGCAGAGTTCAAAACATTAGTTATAAAGATGCTTAATAAATTTAGAGGAAAAGGAGAGGATATCAGTGAGAACTTCAACAGAGATAGGACACATAAAAAAATGAGATAGAAAGCATAATATATAACAAGTTAGAAATAAAGAATATAAAAATTGAATTGATGGATACATTAGAAGGAATCTACAGCAAATTAAATCAATTAGTGATTTGAAAGCAAGGTAGTAAAAAAAATTAAATCAAAACAAATAAACTGGAATCCAAAAAAAAAAAAAGTGAGGTTAGGTTAAGGGACCTTAGGAATCATATCAATGTAACAGCATTCACATAAAAGAGGTACCAGATGAAGAGAGAGAGCAAGAAATTGAAAATATATTAGATGAAACAATGACTGAAAACTTCCCTAATGTGGTGAAGGATATAGACACGCAAGTTATAGTAACACAGAGTCTTGATCAAGATGAACACACAGAGGCTCACAATAAGACACAGTTTAATTAAAATGTGAAAGCTTAAAAATAAAAAGAGAATCTTAAAAGCAAAAAGAAAAGAGTAGTTAGCTTTTATTACTAAGAGGAATAAGGGAGGAAAAACTACTGAGAGATCATGGGCAATCTCTTTCACAATAGACTTTAAGTAAACAAGCAAAGCCAAAATTGAGTCTTTACCATTTCCAACGATGTCTTTTAGACTCTGGCTTTTTGCTCTGCCTAACGTCTGTGCCTTGGTTTAATGTCCTTCATATTGAGGTCATTTGAAAAAAAATAGCCTTGTGGATAAAGACATATTCTTATAAACAATCTCTGCTACCAGATTGTATATTAAAAAGTGTCACCCTTTATGGATGGAAGTTGTTTGATAAGATTCGCTCTTCCCGTTTTAGCTTGCAGTAAAAAAATGTGATGTTTTCAGTTCTTTAATGTTTCATGTTATGGTACTCTCAGTCAATTTTTATTACAAGCCATGGGCAAAAAACCTTTTTTTTTTTTTTTTTGGTTTTCTTCCTTCTTTGTTTACAGAAGTGTTTACCTCAGTTTAAGAGTATAAGAAGAATATACAGGGTGGGAATACCAAGATGGCTGCAGAAGAGGTGGAACCTACAATCACTTGCTCCTGGCCAAAAACCAGATTTACAGTGAAAGTATAGAGCAATCAATCTGAATAACCACCTGAGGGATAGCTAAACTGAAATATTATAACCAAAGGTTAATAAAATAAGCTTCATAGAGACTGTTAAGAAGGGTGGAGATGCAGAAAGGACTGGCTCCTGCAGCCATGTGTAGAGGCTAAGAAGCCAGAGGGATATCTTGGCTGAAAAATCCCTCCTCCCAAGAACATGGGGTCTCAACTTCATACAGTAATCCTCAACCAAGAGCAACAGAGACAGGAAGAGGGGCTCGTATATCACCTGGTGGTAAAGATCAGTAGGGATTCAGTGTGCCAGGGAGAAAAGGGAATCAATTTGCTGGAGACCCAGATGTCACCCTCCCAGGGTCGAGAACTCTTCTTATTGCAGTACCAGCCTGTGGAGTGCACTGACTGTTGTTTGACTAACTGGTGAGGCCACTCTGCCGCGCTCAGGATCTGCAGAGGGATCACTAGTTACTCACAGCAGTGCTTTTAAGGTGCTCTTTTTCTGGGGAGGCTCTTGGTGGAGACACAGACAGTGAAGATTAAACTGTGTGACTTTGGAAAGGGGACTTGTCTCTCCCACTTCAAACGCATAGTCACCACCTCCCACACCCCACGTGTTGAATCACTGGGCCAGCCCTGTTCTGCTAAGTTCAGTCACATAAAGAGATCAGAGTGCCACCCAGAGCAGGTACTTTCAGAGAGTATCTCCTGGGGAGGCTATTGTTCAGGAATCAGAGGAATAGGTGCTGGGTGATGTGGCTACATTGTGGGGGGCACTCTTATCTCCCCTAGAAGATTAACCCATGCTGTCCCAAGAAGGGAAAGAAGTGCCCGCCCCTCTTACAGGTTTGTGGACACCATTCCAATGGGAAACTATTTAAATCTGCCCTTCTAAATCCCAGATATCCAGCCTTGCTGAACTCAGTTCCACGGGGGAGAGGGAAAGCTGCTTGGAGCTGGGACACTCAGAGTGTGTGTTCCTCGGAGAATACTGACTGGGACCAGGACAAAGTGCTCATCTGCCTCCTGTGGGCTCAGCTGGCATCATCCCCAATGGGAGACTCTTTATCTGTCCTCCTGAGCTCAGTGGTTCACCCAGCTGAGCTTGCTTCTACAGAAGGGACAGCTGACTGCATCTAACCTGAAATCTGGCACTCTTCTTCCTGAGGGAGCTAGAATTGGAGATACTAGCAGAGACTACATGGTTTGGTTCTGGACTAAGAAAAAGATAAATAACATATGATCTCACTTATATATGAAATCTAATGAACACAATAAACTGACTCGCAAAATAGAAACAGAGACATGGACATGTGAAACAGACTGAGAACTGTCAGAAGGGAGAGGAGTTGGAGGACTGGACAAAAGAAGGTGATGGTATTAACCAAAAAGCATATAACACATAAACAAAGACAACTGTGTGGTGGTAGCCTGAGTGAAAGTGGAGGTTAGGTGGAGGGAGACAGAGGGAGGAAAATAGGGACAGAAAAAGGTTTTGCTTAGGGTGATGGGCACATGATGCAATGCACAGATGGAGTTTTATTGAGTTGTACACTTGAAACCTGTATGGTTTTGTGAACCAATGTTGCCCCACTAATTTAATTTTTTAAAAGATAATATACACACATATTCTTGTATCACATATCAACATATATATATATCTCAAATTATATACCTATATATATCAACAAAAGGAAAAATTTAAATTGAAGCCAGACTTAAAAAGAACTTATTCCATGTGGTAGAAGGAATATAAACTTTAAAAAATTTTCTATATTTTAACACAGATCCAAATCATCCCGGCATGAAGGATGAGGGTGTCTTACATCATCACCCTGGGAACGTGTCTTTTTGCCATTTCTCTAGCCTTTAAATAGGATGGATAAGTCTTACCCATAAAATAATATTTCCCACAGTTCAGGCACAGTAGCAATGGTTTCATCTGAGGTAATAACATTTTATGGAGCAAGTATCACCGAGTGAGCCAGCCTGAAACTATACATTCATGAAGAATTGGGAGACAATGACAATTGTGAGACAAATCAGACATTCTACTTTTTTTCTATTCTGAACCAGTGTAAGTTATTTTCAAGAATCAAGGTGAGAATAAGTATTGTGATCTGAAAGTTTTCAACTGCATTTCTAGTTACCGTCTGAAATGATGTCTGTTATGTGTGTTGGGGCGTGTACCTCTCCTCTTTCATTGGCATGCTCCTTGCCTTTCCATTTTTGTAAAAAGAGGAGTCAATGACCTTGGTAGTGACCTTAGTATTTTTCTTAATCTCTCTGATCCTCCTTTTCCTTATCTGTAAAAGGACAATAATAACTCCCATTATGTCATGTTGCCATAGGATTTAAGGAGTTAAGTATGATACTAAAGTGCTGATCATAGTTCCTGGCAGTTAGTAATCAATAAATAATAGTAATCATTATTGCCTCTATTTTTCTGAGAACTTGCACAGACCCTGGCACGGAAAGTATGCAGTATATGTACACTAAATAGATGATTCTGGTTGTGAACTTTTTTTTTTAATTTTTTGTATTTTTCTGAAGTTGGAAACGAGGAAGCAGTCAGACTCCTGCATGTGCCCAACTGGGATCCACCTGGCATGCCCACCAGGAGGCGATGCTCTGCCCATCTGGGGTGTCGCTCTGTTGCAACCAGAGCCATTCTAGCACCTGAGGCAGAGGCCACAGAGCCATCTTCAGCGCCCAGGCCATCTTTGCTCCAATGGAGCCTTGGCTGCAGGAGGGGAAGAGAGAGACAGAGAGGAAGGAGGAGGGGAGGGGTAGAGAAGCAAATGGGTGCTTCTCCTGTGTGTCCTGGCCGGGGATTGAACCCGGGACTCCTGCACGCCAGGCTGACACTCTACCACTGAGCCAACCAGCCAGGGCTGGTTGTGAACTCTTATAGCAGGGTGACTACCTCTTCCTTAGACTTGTCCCATCAGTTCACTCCTACTAGAGACGAAGTATATATATTTGTTCGCTGTGTAAGTATCTCTTGAGAATTCAACAATGGACAAAACTGGTGGCTACAGTTATGAAGTTCGGAGTTCTGATGAGGCTCCACAGTCTTGGCTTCTTTTGTTTTTACAGTTGATTAGTTTGCCTTGGCATGAAAATTGTGTACTTTGTTTTCAGTTATTTACATGAGGTCCTTCTTATCGGTGTTTTGGCTCTGGCCTCAGTTGATTGTTCCTCAGGCTTGCATTTATGAATGGCTGGCTTCCCAAAAACACTTTCTCCGTAAGGGAAATCCAGGAAGGCACATTTGAAAGAGAGATGGTGAATTCTCTTCTATAATAGAGTATCTATCTTTTAAATCAGGGGTCCCCAGACTTTTTACACAGGGGGCCAGTTCACTGTCCCTCAGACCGTTGGAGGGCTGGACTATAAAAAGAAACTATGAACAAATCCCTATGCACACTGCACATATCTTGTTTTAAAGTAAAAAAACAAAATGGGAACAAATACAATATTTAAAATAAAGAACAAGTAAATTTAAATTAACAAACTGACCAGTATTTCAGTGGGAACTATGCTTCTCTCACTGACCACCAATGAAAGAGGTGCCCCTTCCGGAAGTGCGGAGGGGGACGGGTAAATGGTTTCGGGGGGGGGCTGTAGTTTGGGGACCCCTGTTTTAAATACTTCTGACTGTGGGAAATTGCCCTGGGCGGTTTCTTGGATGTTGGGGTTGAAACCTGGGCACTGAGTTAAGCTGCATTGCCATCTATTGGTCATATAATGTGGTGCCCAGATGCAGAGTTTCAGTGAGTATGTATTGAGTGAGTAGGTTTCAGAATTTAGAATTGAAGAGAAATCAGGAATCACCTTGTTTACTTTCCTTATTTATACATAAGATAAACAAATCCAAGAAAAAAAAACGACCTAAATTTTATGTTATAAAACGTTCATGGCAGAAATGTCACCCCATTTTAGTTGCTATTTTCCTCAACAGTGTGCAATGTATAGTGTGTCGGCAGTGGCTGAATGTTTTCTTTTACAGAGCCACATAACGTACTGTAAACCTGAGTGTTCTTCCTTTTCAAGTGAGGATTATATGGCTGTTGGAAGTATTGATTAAATAATAGGGATGTGAAATGGCTTTATAAGCAACAAATCAAAAGAAATTTAAGTTAATACATTTTTAAAATTTCTTGGTATGAAAACAAGTGCATCGGTGTCAAAGATGCATTTGCAATTAAAAGCCATTTATTTATTTATTTATTTGTAACTTTTCCCCCTGAATATGATCGGGCAGTTGCTATGTCATTATTATAGGAAGAGAGGACACCAAGATTAAGAAAACACACACTACCTTTGAAATAAAGCAGGGTAGTAATGAAGACTAACATTAATATGCCCAATGTGTTGTGACGCTGGTACCAACTTTAGTGCTTGCATATAAAAAAAGTGTTTCGTTCTGCCAAGTGTGGGGAGAGGTATTGCAGAGATAGAAAATATCAACTTGAATTATTTTCAGAAACATACTAGTGGTATGCCAAATAGAGATGTGAGAATAGCTGGGTAGAAGAAATTCTACACATGGAATGCTAAAATCTTAAAAAAAAAACCCTATAAAAATAAAAACAATATATTTCTATAGTTACAAAAATATTCCAGTTCTGGCACATATGACTTCCAAACTCATAGCTGTCATTCATAGTGAATGACAAAATAATCTGATTTAGAGCCAATATTTCATAACATAACAAAATTTAATCTTTTTGCAGTTATAAAAAGTAAGATAATTTTAAATTATGGAATATCATATAACTTAAAGAGTCAATAGAATACAATGGAAATAAAATGGTTTTTTGAGATCTCATCTAAATTAATCATTCCATTAATTTTTCTCGTGCATATTTGCACTTAGTTCTGTGTTAAAAACTGTTGGAGTTTGCTTCTACCTCCCTCTAATGATATTGAGTATTTAAAAAAATATATTAATGTCTTAGAAATCATACTTTCTCTTTTCAAATTCCTTCTGGTCTTCCTCACCATACTGACATGCAGAGAATTGCTTTTTAGATTAATTAATCTGTCTATAGATAGACAGCTGTCTATCCACCTGTCATTCATTCTAAATAGTTCCCTTCTAGGCTATCGTAGGCAGGATAAGAAGTGTTATTAGTCCTTCAAAACGTAGCTGTAAAGACAGCTCTGTCAATAAGACACTCCCATGTACAGAGCAAGTACAAACTCACATTCTTTCAGGGTATGTTTTCCTATTCCTATGCATGTCAAGGAGAGAGGAAAAACCTCAGCTTTTTAGTCAAATATGCTAACAAAAATAATCAAAAAAGAAAAAAAATTCCTTTGATTTAAGGGAATAAAACATTTCCAAATTACATGAAAGTCTGACTGTGGTTTTTTGTTTTTTGGGGTTTTTTTTTTTGTATTTTTTCTGAAGCTGGAAACGGGGAGAGACAGTCAGACAGACTTCCGCATGCGCCCGACCAGGATCCACCCGGCACACCCACCAGGGGCGACGCTCTGCCCCTCTGGGGCGTCGCTCTGCCGCGACCAGAGCCACTCTAGGGCCTGGGGCAGAGGCCAAGGAACCATCCCCAGCGCCCGGGCCATCTTTGCTCCAATGGAGCCTTGACTGCGGGAGGGGAAGAGAGAGACAGAGAGGAAGGAGGGGGTGGGGGTGGAGAAGCAAATGGGCGCTTCTCCTATGTGCCCTGGCCGGGAATTGAACCGTGGTCCCCCGCACGCCAGGCCGACGCTCTACCGCTGAGCCAACCGGCCAGGGCCCTGACTGTGTTTTAAAAACTAAATTGGGAATTTTCTCCATCATTTGCACACTACAAATATTGTAATTTTCAAAAAAATATTTTTTCCTGACTCTCCTTGTTTAGGTCACTCCTTCTGCCTTGAAGTGCCTGCTGCTCGCCTGACTTACTTTATTTTTTATTTTTCTCAGTTCTTTTTTTATTATTAATTTTAATTTATTGTGTTTACATGGATTCAAGTATCCCACTGAATATAACTCCCTCACCCCCACCCCTGTGTCCCTTTTTATACCCCCTTTGCTGCCCTCCCTCTACCTTCCTCCCCCCTTCCCTCTAGGATTTGCTGTCCTGTTATCTATATCTCTGAGTTATGTATATATAGTTTCACTATTCCCTTTACTTTCTCTGACCCCATCCCCTCATCCCCCTTCCCTCTGACAACTGTCCCTCTGGTCCCTGTGACCCCGCCTCTGCCTCTGTTCTGTTCCTCAGTTCACTTTGTTCATTAGATTTCACATGACTTTTATTTTCTCTTTTTCAGTGACAACTGTGATTCAAGATTAAGCCTGGAAATCACATCCTCTGGGGATGTCTCCTGACTTGTTTTGCTGGAACGTGTGCCCACTCCATCTACTCACTTGGCACCTTATGCTACTCACTGGGCAGATTGATTACAGACAATGTCCCAGTTGTTTGTGCCTCCATGTTTTATGTCCTTTGCAGCAAAGCTTTGAACCTCCTATCATGAAGGGTTGACTTCCTATTTCTTAAATCTGGATTTGCTTTGTGACTTGCTCTGGGCAATAGAATGCAGAATATTGGTTTGCCAGTTCTGAGCTATAAACCAGAAAGATTGCATTGCTTGAAATCAAGGACTGGGGAGATCCTAATCACAGGGTACTAAATAATTTCTCAGGCACCCACTTTCATAGAAGTCCATAAAAATGATGACAGAATATAGATATGTTGAGACTTCCCTACACTAAAGAATTTCACTGACAGAGACCAGTACAGTGTGCCTTGAGGAAAATGGATTTGGATAGTTGTCTTTGAGACTAAATAATTATCAAATCTGATCCTGAGAAGTGGTGGGTATGATCTAATGTGTATGACTGACAAGAGTCAAACAAACTGTTTACATATATATCCTGTGGGATTCTCTCAATCTTAAAAGAATGCTCCGGCCCTGGCCGGTTGGCTCAGCGGTAGAGCGTCGGCCTAGCGTGCGGAGGACCCGGGTTCGATTCCCGGCCAGGGCACACAGGAGAAGCACCCATTTGCTTCTCCACCCCTCCACCACGCTTTCCTCTCTGTCTCTCTTGTCCCCTCCCACAGCCAAGGCTCCATTGGAGCAAAGATGGCCCCGGGCGCTGGGGATGGCTCTGTGGCCTCTGCCCCAGGCGCTAGAGTGGCTCTGGTCGCAACATGGCAACGCCCAGGATGGGCAGAGCATCGCCCCCTGGTGGGCAGAGCGTCGCCCCTGGTGGGCGTGCCGGGTGGATCCCGGTCGGGCGCATGCGGGAGTCTGTCTGACTGTCTCTCCCTGTTTCCAGCTTCAGAAAAATGAAAAAAAAAAAAAAAAGAATGCTCCTAATTATTTCTTTGACCACTGTCAGTGTCCATTACCTAACAGAAAAAATTATTGGGGAGCATAAATTACTTTGACATGTTAGACTATTTAGTGACATAATTATACTGGCAGAATTCTGAAAGAACGCAATTTACAACACCTAGCAGTGCCCACTGTGTTGGAATTGAAGGTTTGAAGTTGTCAGTTGATGACTGCTAATCCTGCCAAACTTTTGTGAAAAAAACTGGGCACATAGTGTCCCAACAAGGAGAAATCACTCCATCTGATAAAGTATCAATAATCACTAATGTAGGGGATCCCTAAATCAAAGGGTACATTGCTTTCTTTGTATTTTGTGGCTCCTAAAGAAGATCTCACTGACTTTCTGTTATTAGAACAAAGCTGGGACCTTCAGTTTAAGAAAGAAAAAGGTCAAGTACAAATGGAGCTGATTCCTACTTTCTAGCCACCTCCCGTGAATCCCCTGTCTAGTCCTTCATTGATTCTATGATGCCGTTGAGATGCTAACTTTCAGTCCAAGGGAGAGCATGGGCATGCCAATAGCTTTCACCATTTGGGATTTTTCTCAAATGTCAGACATACTGTCTTCTTTTCAAGTTAACGTTCCTGGCCAAAAACTTTCAATCACAGAAAAGCATGTGGGATACCTTTTGAATTATAGCAAAATAACAATTCAAATGCATAAATATATAGCAATGCTTAATTAGATTCCAAATGGCAATGGTAGACATATCTTGTAGCAAGCTATAAAATCCTAGTACATAATATAGAAGTTCAGGGACACCTTCCTGCAGACACATATTCAGGAGAATACAATTATTCCCAGGGAGGAAGTCAGGAAAATCTAGCATTCCCAAGGGACAGAATATATTTCTGAAAGTGAAAATTGACCCTCATTAGTTCTGTAAGCAAAAGCTTGAGGTGCCTTCCCCCATATCCATGGAGGTGAATATCACCTATACTGAGTTCGATCCCTTTCCACCCTCTCAGTGTATAAGGGATGAACTGTGCTGGTGGCTTGAAACAGATACTAGAAATATGAGCTGTCAACCAAGGAAGAAACTTAACTCTTCCTCATGTAAAATAAATCCAGAGATATAAAGTCCAAGGCTGCTAAGTTATCCCTACAGAATTTTCCCCTCTCTTTCTGTTTCAGTATCTTATACACATGTGGCTTCTGCCCTCAAGGTCACCTCTTGCCCAATAGAGCTACTAGACGCCCACACAGAGCATCTACATTCTAACGTAAAAAGAAAAAAGATAGGAAGGAATATCAGATTTTTCTTAGCAGCATAAAAGGTTTTAAAGAAGCTTCCCTGAAAATCCATACTAAAAACTTCTACTTCTACCACTGGCCATAGTGTACTCACTTATCTATACCTGGCTGGAAGGGATGCTAAGAAATGTAGTCTGTTAGCTGGGAACATTACTGATTCACATTAGTTTGGTGCTCAGAAATGAGTAGACAATAGATCTTCAGGGAAAAACTAGCCAAACTTGCCCTCCCAGGATTGGGAAATGAGAGAGAAAGTGTCACATGAGTGGACAATGAACTGATGGAGATGACACAGGAGAGGGCAGAAGAGTCAGATGAGGCACCAAGAGCTTAAATTTTTCTCTGAAGTCTAGAACAATTCAGAAGTCATTAGTGGACCGCCTCATTTGGAAGTTCAAGATGCTTTCCAGCCAGCACTGAGCCATGAACATCTCTCGAGACAAATGGGACAAGAGCCGCAGGACCGGGGCAAGAGAAAGCCCCAGCATGAGAAGCAAAAGTATGAGCCGGATGCTCTGCTGCCGACACGTCTGGCCGCAGCTGCATATATATACACAGCCCATGCGCTGGGGGGCACAAGAAGTACTGTGCCTTGGGTTGGAGGTGGGCAAATTCTTCTGAGGCTCTGAGAGTTAAATGTGCAAAACAGGGATTATTGATATTGTCTTCAGTGCACCCAACAACAAACTGGTCCTCATCAAGACCCTAGTAAAGACCTGCATTGTGCTCATTGACAGCACTGCACCTGGACTGCAAGAAGGGGCCAACGTGACTCTTGAGGAAGAGTTTTTATTTATTTTTATTTATTTATTTTTAAAATTTTATTTATTCATTTTAGAGAGGAGAGAGAGAGACAGAGAGAGAGAAGGGGGGAGGAGCTGGAAGCATCAACTCCCACATGTGCCTTGACCAGGCAAGCCCAGGGTTTTGAACCAGTGACTTCAGCATTTCCAGGTCAACGCTTTATCCACTGCGCCACCACAGGTCAGGCCTTATTTTTATTATTATTATTATTATTATTATTATTAATTCAGTGAGAGGAGGGGAGACAGAGCACTCCTGCAGGCACCCTGACCAGAAACCACTGGAAAGCCTAATAGGGAGCAATGCTCTGCCCATCTGGGGCATTGCTCTGCTGCAACCAGAGTCATTCTAGCACCTGAAGTGGAAGCCATGGAGTCATCCTCTGTGCCAGGGGCCAGCTCACTCCAATCAAGCCATGGCTGTGGGAGGAGAAGAGAGAGATAGAGAGTGAAGCGAGAGGCAAAGGGATGGAGAAGCAGATGGTCACTGCTCCTGTAGGCCCTGACCGGGAGGAATTGAACCCGGGATATCCACACACTGGCCGAGGCTCTACTGCTGAGCCAGCCAGCTAGCCAGGGGTGAGGAAGAGATTTTAAACAAAGATAAATCAAAGTAAATTCAAAAGAAATATGATGAAAGGAAATAGAATAACAAAATCAGCAGTCTTTTAGAGGAGCAGACCCAGCAGGGCAAGCGTCTTGCAGGCATTGCTTCAGGACCAGCCCCCTATGGCGGAGCAGACCATCACGTGATAGAAGGCAAGGTGCTGGGGTTCCAGCTGAAGAAAATCAAGGTCGGGAAAGGTAGTAGATCCTTCTCCTTCCTATCTTTGCTCATGTAATAAAGGTATTTATTGTTGTAAAAAACAAGAAGTTCAAGATTTAGGATAAGAAAAGTAAAAAAAAAAAGCTATAAATACTATTTCCTGGTTTTAGTAATCCATCTAGGAAGAGAGCTTTAGGTAAATCTAGGTCAAAATTTTTTTCCCAGCCTTGGCTAGATAGCTTGGTTGATTAAAGCAGTGGTAGTCAACCTGGTCCCTATCGCCCACTAGTGGGCATTCCATCTTTCATGGTGGGCAATAGCAGAGCAACCAAAGTATAAATAAAAAGGTAGATTTAACTATAATAAGTTGTTTTATAAAGATTTATTCTGCCAAATTTAGTGAAAATCCGACATAAAGTACTTGGTAAGTAATTATTATTATATGCTTTAACTTGCTGTAACTCTGCCTTATAAATTTTATAAAGTAAAGTTACTTCCCTAATTTATAAATCACCATTACTGTGGAACCGGTGGGTGGTTAGAAAATTTTACTACTAACAGAGACACAAAAGTGGGCGGTAGGTATAAAAAGGTTGACTACCCCTGGATTAGAGCATTGCTCTGATGTCAAAGGTTGTGTGTTCAATCCCCTGTGAGGGCACATACAGAAACAGATCAAAGTTTCTCTCTCTCTCCCTCCCTTTCTCTCTCTCTCAAATCAATAATTATATATATATTTTTTGTACAGTTGCCCTTCAACATCCTCTTTAAAAAAAATTCAGGCCAAAATTTCTCAAAGTTTAATCACCTTCAATACAAATTTCATGCTTTCATATTCAGTTGAAGATTTTATTCTTAGTCTTTACCTGGCCTGGAACCTATTCACTACCAAAAGAAGAGATAGTTGTGCACATATCTCTGACCCCTAGAACCAGAGAGCTGGGAACTTTCAATGATGGAATGTCAATTGTTAAAAGCAAATTCTACCAGATGAGTAGTCACTTCCCCCTTGACACCTGACTTTCTTCATGTATTCCCATAATCATACAAAGAACGATGTCACTAAATTGTCTTATTTTTATTATTCAAGAAAACTCTGGTTTGCTTCTGATTTATGTTTCAGTTTAAGACAGAGAAGTAATGTGTGGGCATGTTTTCAGTGTTCAGTTTGGTTTAAAAATGTGTTCCAGAAATTGAACTTTCTAAGCTCTGACATGGCACACCACAATAGTCAATGTGATAATGTCTGGGTTAAGTATCAGGTCCTACAAGGAAAGAATGAAGCATTTATCTACACCGAGGACTTCTGGATCGAAGAAGAAGAGCTGCTGAAGGGAATCCCATGCCCTGCCTCGGATGTAATGGGAGAGTCAAGGTTTAAGAGGAAAGTACATCTGATCAAGTTAAGGAACTGGACCAGGGTGGCAGTAGATTTTCACATACAGGAAGATTTAGAAGAAAACTAGTCTCACTGAGAGAGTTGAACAAAGAGGTATACCACTTTCTAGAGAGAACTCAGGAGGCTTTGACTATAATGCACCCAGGAATGATCAAACTGAGTGAGGTAAAGGGAATGGAGGAGTAATCTGTAAAGGGGTGCCATGAGCTTGCCTATGGCAAGACCTCAACCCCACTGCAGAAGCTCCAGTGAGACAAAGCAGGGGATACTGAGACCAAAAGAATGAGGAAAACAAACTCTGTGAGAGGGCTTTCTACCATTACAACAGGTCTGGGGAAATAAATAATGTGAACAATAAAAGGAGCTACCTGGTAGGTTTGACAGCTCAATAACTAAAGATAACCACCTGAGGTGTTCTGATTATAAAAATTCCTGAATGGTTATAATGGGAAGTCATGTCTAAAGGCCTATGTGACAGATTACTCTTCCACTTCAGCAAGTCCTCTCCATTGTTGTTGTGCATCTAGGTTTTTTTGTGCATATAGGGTAACACATTTAAAATGTCAGAATGATCTCCTCCCCAGCACTCTGGAGATAAGCACTTCAGCACTGGCATGAATCGAGCCCAACATTCCTAATTGTCATCTTTTATCTCTATACCTCTGTTAACTACATATGTTAAGTATTAAATATTCTGCACCCACCAGTGTAAAAGGAATATGTATCTTCCCGTTTCATTTTTTATATATTTGACTTTCCATCCCTTAAACCAGTGGTCCCCAACTCCCAGGCTACAGACCAGTAGCGGTCCGTGGGTCATTTGGTACTGGTCCGCAGAGAAAGAATAAATAACTTACATTATTTCAGTTTTATTTATATTTAAGTCTGAATGATGTTTTATTTTTTAAAAATGACCAGATTCCCTCTGTTACATCCATCTAAGACTCACTCTTAGACATTGCTGAAGGTACATTGCTTCGTAGGCAAGGCTGCAGAGTACCTTCCCCTTATCTACCTACTTCTCTATTTACCCAGTCACATCTGACCCCACGCTACTTCTTTCTGCCATGGCTGTGCAGTTCTCCCCTCTGCCACATAGCTGCTCTGCTGTCCAAAACACTTTTCACCTGCTTACTTGCCCCTCCCCCCCACACTGAACACACGCATGTTTCAGGTATACTCATCCTTCAGTTCTCAGCTGGAGTGGAGCACCTCACTGGAGAAACTATTTTAAATTCTTTTTTTTTTATAGAGATAGAGAGAGTCAGAGAGAGGGAAAGATAGGGACAGACAGCAGACAGGAATGGAGAGAGATGAGAAGCATCGATCATCAGTTTTTCATTGTGACACCTTAGTTATTCATTGATTGCTTTCTCATAAGTGCCTTGACCGTGGGGCTACAGCAGACTGAGTGACCCCTTGCTCAAGCCAGCAACCTTGGGTTCAAGCTGGTGAGCTTTGCTCAAACCAGATGAGCCCACGCTCAAGCTGGCGACCTCGGGGTCTCAAACCTGGGTCCTTTGCAACCCAGTCCAATGCTCTATCCACTGCGCCACCGCCTGGTCAGGCTTAAAATCTTAGGAGCAGTTAGTCTTATGTATATAGACACTTGAGCTGTCATTTCTAAAAATGTAAATCCCAGACTGTAATTGTGCATAAATTATTATTAGTGTGATTATCTGATTAATGTTCCTCTGTTCTATTGGTTCTAAACTCACTGAAAACAAGGATCATAGATTTTTAACAACTATTGTATCATCAGCACTCCACATAATGCATAGCACATAGCAGGTTCCCAATAAATATTTTTTTATTATTTTTTTTAATAAATAAATTTTTATTTTAATGGGGCAACATCAATAAATCATGGTACATATATTCAGAGAAAACATTTCCAGGTTATCTTGTCATTTAATTCTGTTGCATACCCATCACCCAAAGAGAGATCATCCTCCATCACCCTCTATCCAGTTTTCTTTGTACCCCTCCCCCTCCCCCTCCCCTCCTTCCCTCCCCCCATCTCCCATAACCACCCCACTCCTGTCCATGTCTCTTAGTCTCATTTTTATGTCCCACCAATGTATGGAATCCTGCAGTTCTTGTTTTTTTCTGATTCACTTATTTCACTCCACATAATGTTATCAAGATGCCACCATTCTGCTGTAAGTGATCCAATGTCATCATTTCTTCTAGCTGAATAGTATACCATGGTGTATATGTGCCCCATCTTCTTTATCCAGTCTTCTCTTTTGTTTACAGTGATTAAAAGCCTTTAGGCAAACTCTTGGCCAATACAGCAAGAATCCATAAAAGAGTAGTGTCCTTAACATGTTCACCAAGTCCAAGTTGGCCCCATCACCATGCCAAATCCCTGAAAAAGGCAACCCAACCACAGTTCAGTCTGTTAGGAGCTGTCACAGAGAGCAGGAGTCCAAGAAAAGTCCACATCCAGGAAAATTCCTCATGGCACTGGAATTGTTGTCACCATTCTATACTTTGCAGCTCATGTCCAAGTCCCAATGACTGCTGCTTCTAGCTGGTAATGATTCAGGTAGACTGGAAAAGCCATTTGCAGCATGCGTGGATATGGAGCTTCTGTTCTCCTCTGCCTGGAGAGATGAGACCAGGTTGCCTTTCCCTGGAGCTCTGCGACTGTGGCATGGTCAAGAGAACCTTGGGATACACTAAGCTGGGTGGCAAAGGTAGATTCATAATAGAAGTTGGCAAAAGGGGGAAAGAGAGCTCTAAATTAGGAGTAGGTCCCAGCCTGAAATATGAGTGGGGCATTGAGGTAGGAGGAATAAAGGAAACACTATATATTAAGCAAAGCAGCAGAAAATAGGACTATCAACACCCACAACAGAGATCTTTGAGAGAAAATAAAAAACCTGACTATTCAGGCAAAACATAGTTAAGTGGCCCTTGTGCAAATGAGATCAGTTTACCTGCTTCTTGGAAGAAATACCCTAGGTTTGTCCACAGTGTCGTTGATGGGGCCGATGGTCCTGGGCACCTTCAGCCTTCAGTGGCAAACCCCAGCATTCTGGGCAAGGTTAGGTCATAGGTGGCTGGAGCAGGGCTGGAAGAGACTGAACCCTCCCTTAGAGGAGCGAGGGGGAAGCCTACCTTCCAGTGTCCCTGTTTCCTCAGAGAAGAGGCATGTAAGCCTGGCAGGCTTTAGCTCAATGACCTTCCTTTCTACTATTGAAGCAGGACCCAGATGGCATCCTATGAGACCCCTTTGGGGCATTGGAGCCTTTAAGGGTGTATCTTAAAACTGGTAGTTCCCCTGATCTCTATTGGGCTTTTTCTGCCTCTAGGTATCTTAAAAGCCATGCTCAGAAGATCTCACTGAGGAGTTTGAGGATCCCCATCTGCCTATATAAATCTTTTCCATATATCTGGAGCTATTTGGAAAAAGACAAAAGAGTGTTATTAGCTAGATCTAATAAAGAAGGTAGTAGTTTGTAGGCAAAAAAGATTTGGTGTCTCCTGTTCATCAGCATTCAAAAGAAATGTAATTTTTTTTTTTAAGTAAGAAGCATGATATGGTAGACCCGTAGGAGTTTCAGGATATGACTACCCTCTTTAAATTTTTTTTTTTAAATTGACATTAAAATGTTTGCTGAGTACACTTTAATAATACCTTAACTTTAAAGATTGTAAGCATGACAAAATACAATAAATGCTTTTGTTCCATATGCAGGAGCATTTTAAGTTTAGCCAGTTTAGGAAATCCAATAATAGAACAATGCATACAGACAATGAGCTATAACATGCTTAGCAGCCTCTCCTGTTCTGACAGAGGTTACTATAGATCCGGAATATGTATCCACTGTAATGTGGACATACGATTGTTTGCCAAATGAAGGTATATGAGTAACATGCATCTGCCAAAGTTGTCCTGGTAGGGGTCCTTGAGGGTTAACTCCAAATGAAGGGGCAGTATAGGACCCCTTGGACAGGATTTCCCAATCTGCCGTGCTGCTTCCCGAGAAAGTTGAAACTGTTTACACCAGGCTGCAGCGTTCTGGTGATGAATAATATGAGACTGACTTGATCGGTCTGTCATGGTTGCTCCATATAATTTTCTTTTGGGTAGCTTGATCAACAAGGGCATTCCTAGGCCCTGGCCTGTTGGCTCAGTGGTAGAGCATTGGCCTGGTGTGCAGGATTTCTGGGTTCGATTCCCAGTCAGAGCACACAGAAGAAGCGCCCATCTACTTCTCCACCCCTCCCCCTCTCCTTCCTCTCTGTCCTTCTCTTCCCCTCCAGCAGCCAAGGCTCCACCAGAGCAAAGCCACCCTGGGCACTAAGGATGACCCCATGGCCTCTGCCTCAAGCGCTAGAATGGCTCTGGTTGCAACAGAACAACACCCCAGACAGGCAGAGCATCCCCTCCCCAGTAGGCATGCCAAGCGGATACTGGTCAGGCGCATGCGGGAGTCTGTCTGACTGCCTCCCCATTTCCAACTTCAGAAAAATACAAAAATTAAATAAATAAAAGAAAAAATACAACAAAAAAAAGAAAGAAAGAAAAAAAAAAGGGCATTCCCTTGTGCTAAAGCTCCAGGGAGCATGTAGTGAGCTTGAGTATGCCCTAATGAAACATGGAGCTCTATGTTGACATATAAGTCTTTGAAGAAGAAGAAACTGCTGAAATAGTTCATCAACATTTGTTTCTAAGACAGCAGTCTTTATAGTGGAAACACCATAAGTAAATATTTGCTGTCTGTCTATAGATTAAGGGGGGAATATGGCAAATGCTGAAAAGCCATGATCTTTGTGCCCCTCCCTCCCCCAACCCCCTCCCTCTCATCCCCCCACCCTGTAACCCCAACACTGTTGTCCATGTCTCTGAGTCTCATCTTTATGTCCCACCTATATATGGAATCATATAGTTCTTAGTTTTTTCTGATTTACTTCTTTCACTCAGTACAATTTTATCAAGGCCCATCCATGTTGTTGTAAAAGATCCTATGTCATCATTTTTTATGGCTGAGTAGTATTCCATAGTATATAAATACCAAAGTTTTTTAATCCACTCATCCTCTGATAGACACTTGGGCTGTTTACAGATCTTTGCTATTGTGAACAATGCTGCCATAAACATGGGGGTGCATTTCTTCTTTTCAAACACTGCTATGGTGTTCTTGGGGTATATTCCTAACAGTGGTATAGCTGGGTCAAAAGGCAGTTCGATTTTTAATTTCTTGAGGAATCTCCATACTGTTTTCCACAGTGGCTGCACCAGTCTGCATTCCTACCAGCAGTGCAGGATGGTTCCCTTTTCTCCACATCCTCACCAGCGCTTATTCTGTGTTGTTTTATTGATGAGCGCCATTCTGACTGGTGTAAGGTGATATCTCACTGTGGTTTTAATTTGCATTTCTCTAATCATAAGTGATGTTGAACATTTTTTCATATGCCTATTGGCCATCTGTGTGTCCTCTTTGGAGAAGTGTCTATTCATTTCTTTTGCCCATTTTTGGATTGGATTGTCTTCCTGGTATTAAGTTTTACAAGTTCTTTATAAATTTTGGTTATTAACCCCTTATCAGACGCAATGTCAAATATATTCTCCCATTGTGTAGTTTGTCTTTTTATTCTGTTCTTATTGTCTTTAGCTGTGAAGAAGTTTTTAGTTTGATAAAGTCCCATTTGTTTATCCTGTCTTTTATTTCACTTGCCTGTGGAGACAAATCAGCAAATATATTGCTGCGAGAGAGATGTCGGAGAGATTACTGCCTATGTTTTCTTCTAAGATGCTTATGGTTTCACACCTTACATTTAAGTCTTTTATCCATTTTGAGTTTATTTTTGTGAGTGGTGTAAGTTGGTAGTCTAGTTTCATTTTTTTGCAGGTAGCTGTCCAATTTTCCCAACACCATTTGTTGAAGAGGCTGTCTTTACTCCATTGTATTTTCTTATCTCCTTTGTCAAATATCAGTTGTCCATAGAGCTGTGGGTTTATTTCTGGGTTCTCTATTCTGTTCCATTGATCTATGTGCCTGTTCTTATGCCAGTACCATGCTGTTTTGAGTACAATGGCCTTATAATATAACTTGATATCCGGAAGTGTGATACCTCCCTCTTGATTCATCCTTTTCAAGATTGCTGAGGCTATTCGTGTTCTATTTTGGTTCCATATAAATTTTTGAAATATGTGTTCTATATCTTTGAAGTAAGTCAATGGTATTTTAATCGGTATTGCATTGAATTTATAAATTGCTTTGGGTAATATAGACATTTTAATGACGTTTATTCTTCCTTACCATGAGCACGGTATATGCCTCCACTTATTTGTATCTTCTCTGATTTCTTTTATAAATGTTTTATAATTTTCTGAGTACAAGTCTTTAATCTCCTTGGTTAGATTTATTCCTAGGTACTTTATTTTTTTGGTTGCAATGGTAAAGGGGATTGATTCCTTGATTTCTCTTTCTGACAGTTCATTATTAGTGTATAAAAATGCCGCTGATTTTTGAGTATTGATTTTATATCCTGCCACCTTGCTGAATTCATTTATCAGGTCTAGTAGTTTTTTGACTGAGACTTTAGGGTTTTCTATATACAATATCATATCATCTGCAAATAATGATAGTTTTACTTCTTCTTTTCCAATTCGGATGCCTTTTATTTCTTTTTCTTGTCTGATTGCTGTGGCTAGGACTTCCATATCTATGTTGAATAAGAGTGGTGAAAGGGGCACCCCTGCCTTGATCCTGATCTTAAGGGTATTGCTTTTAATTTTTGCCCATTGAGTATGATGTTGGCTGTGGGTTTGTCATAGATGAGATATGTCCCCCTTTATCATGTTGAGATATGTTCCCTGTATTCCCACTTTGCTGAGAGTTTTGATCATGAATGGGTGCTGGACTTTATCAAATGCTTTTTCTGCATCTATTGAAATTATCATGTGGTTTTTCTCCTTTCTTTTGTTTATGTGATGAATCACATTGATTGATTTGCGAATATTGTACCAGTCTTGCCTCCCCAGAATAAATCCCACTTGATCATGGTGTACGATTTTTTTCATATATTGCTGGATCCAGTTTGCTAATATTTTGTTGAGGATTTTTGCATCTAAGTTCATCAGGGATATTGGCCTATAATTTTCTTTTTTTGTGTTGTCTTTGCCTGGTTTTGGAATCAGAATTATGCTCGCCTCATAAAAGGAGTTTGGAAGTCTTCCTTCCTCTTGAATTTTTTGAAATAGCTTGAGAAGGATAGAAGTTAATTCTTTGAATATTTGGAAGAATTCACTTGTGAAGCCATCAGGCCCAGGACTTTTCTTTTTTGGGAGTTTTTTGATAACTGTTTCGATCTCATTTGGTGTAATTGGTGTGTTTAGGTTTTCTGATTCTTCCAGATTAATTTTTGGAAGATTATATGATTCAAGGAATTTGTCCATTTCATCTAGGTTGTCTCGTTTTTTGGCGTACAGTTCTTCATAGTATTTTCTTACAATATTTTGTATTTCTGTTGTGTCAGTTGTTATTTCTCCATTCTCGTTTCTAATTTTATTTATTTGAGTCCTCTCTCTCTTTTTCTTGGTGAGTCTCGTTAAAGGTTCATCGATCTTGTTTACCTTTTCAAAGAACCAGCTCCTGGTTTCATTGATCCTCTGTATTGTTTCTTTAGCCTCTATGTCATTTATTTCTGCTCTGATCTTTATTATTTCCTTCCTTCTACTAGCTCTGGGCTTTACTTGCTATTCTTTTTCTAGTTCTTTTAGATGCAGGGTTAAGTTGTTTATTTGAGCTTTTTCTAGCTTCTTGAGGTATGCCTGTAATGCTATGAACTTCCCTCTCAGGACTGCTTTTGCTGTGTCTCATAAATTTTGAGTTGATGTATGCTCATTATCGTTTGTTTCTAGGAATTTTTTAATTTCTTCTTTGATCTCAGTGTTAACCCATTCATTATTTAATAACATGCTATTTAGTTTCCAAGTGTTTGAATGTTTTTCAATTTTTCTATTGTGGTTGATTTCTAGTTTAATGCCATTGTTATCAGAGAAAGTGCTCGATATGATTTCAATCTTCTTAAATTTGTTGAGACAGCTTTTGTGCCCTAACATGTGGTCTATCCTAGAGAATGTACCATGAGCGCTTGAAAAGAATGTATATTCTGCTGTTTTAGGGTGAAAGGTTCTGAAGATATTTATTAAATCAAGTTGATCTAATATGTCCTTTAAGTCTGCTGTTTCTTTGTTAATTTTCTTTCTTGAGGATCTATCTAATGATGTTAATGGGGTATTGAAATCCCCTACTATTATAGTATTGCTGTTGATCTCGCCCTTTAAGTCCATCAAAGTCTGCTTTATATATTTAGGTGCTCCTATATTAGGTGCGTAGATATTTATAATGGTTATATCTTCCTTTTGGATTGCTCCCTTTATCATTATGTAGTGATCTTCTTTATCTCTAACTATGGTCTTTGTTTTAAAGTCCATTTTGTCTGATACAAGTATTGCTACCCAGCTTTTTTTTCATTTCCATTTGCGTGAAATATTTTTTTCCATCCTTTTATCTTCAGTCTGTGTGCATCTTTTCATTTAAGGTGTGTCTCTTGTAGACAGCATATGTATGGGTCTTGTTTTCTTATCCACGCAGCTACCCTATGTCTCTTGATCGGATCGTTTAATCCATTAACATTTAAGGTTATTACTGATATGTAATTGTTTATTGCCATTTTTTTTCTTTAAAACTGTATTCCTCTTTTGTTATATTCTTTTTTTTCTTTGATCCGTTTACAACAGGTCCCTTAGCATTTCTTGCAGCCTTGGTTTGGTTGCAGTGAATTCCTTGAGTTTTTTTTTTTTTTTTTTTTTGTCTGTAAAGCTTTTTATTTCTCCTTCAATTTTAAATGATAACCTTGCTGGATAAAGTAGTCTTGGTTGTAGGCTCTTGTTCTGCATTACTTTGAATATTTCTTGCCATTCCCTTCTGGCCTTAAGTGTTTCTGTTGAGAAGTCAGAAGTCGTCCTTATGGGGGCTTCTTTGTAGGTGATAGTCTTTTTTTCTCTAGCAGCTTTTAATATTTTCTCTTTATCATTTAGCTTTGGTATTTTAATTATGATGTGTCTTGGTGTTGGTTTCTTTGGGTTTCTCCTTAATGGAGTTCTCTGTGCTTCCTGAACATGTGAAATGTTTTCCTGCCTTAACTGGGGGAAGTTTTCTGCTATAATATGTTTGAACAAAGTCTCTATCCCTTGTTCTTTCTCTTCTTCTTCAGGAACCCCTATGATGCAGATGTTATTTCTCTTCATGTTGTCACAGAGCTCTCTTAGAGTTTCCTCAGACTTTTGGAGTCTCTTTTCTTTTTTCTGCTCTGCTTCTGTGCCTTTATTTATCGTGTCCTCTAACTCATTGATTCGATTGTCTGCTTCATCCATCCTGCTTTTAATTCCTTCCATTGTATTCTTTATTTCAGATATTGTATTTGTCATTTCTGACTGATTTTTTTTATTATTTCAATGTCCTTTTTTATATTTGTTATCTCTTTATTTAGGTTTTCATATTGGCCATCTATGGTTGTTCTAATATCTTTGAGCATCCTAACAATCGTTATTTTTAACTCTGCATCTGGTAATTTGGTTATATCTGATTCACTTAGGTCCTTTTCTGGGGATTTCTCTTGGTTTATTTGTGTTATATTTCTCTGCCTCCGCATTTTCTCTTCACAGGAGTGGCTGTGATCATGCGCTCGGGTGCACAAGCGTTGGTGGCCTTGGTCTTTTTCCCGCCCCGTATGTGACATTATGCTCGGTCCTGAGGGCACTGGAGAGCACCTTTGCTCAGCTGCGGGTCTCCGCCTGTTTCCAGGCTTTCGCCTTGCCCTCGCAGGAGGAGCCCACTCAAGGAACAGCTGCTAGCCTTGGCTCTACCGCCAGGCAGGACTGTGTGCCCAAGCTCAGCTCAGTAGCGGAACTCCACCTCTTCTGGGCTTTTGGCTCCACCCCTGCGGGAGGAGCTGGCTACCAAGTCAGACCGCAAGCCTGGGTTGCACAGGTAGGGCAAGGCTCTGCTCCACTGCCCTTGCTCCGGGGCTGGTCTCCACCCTTTTCAGGGTTCCCGCCCTTCTCCTGCAGGCTGGATTACAGGCTGCCGGCAGCTAAGCTTGACCACTTTTGCACGCCCTCTTCTCCCCAGCTGGGCAAGATTGAGCTCACACCTGAGCCCAGGGGTGGCCAGTTGGCTTCTGCCCCTGCCAGCAGAACCGTGCTTTTTGTCTCCTGCTGCTGCCCACCCTCCGGCGCGCCCTCAGCCGCGTGGGTGGGGGCGTTGCAGCTCAGACCCTAAGACTCACTACCTTAGACCCAAAAGCTACCTTCTTCTATGCGACTCTGCTCTGAGATCCGTGGGGGAGCTTGTTTGGCTGCTCTCCTGCTTCCCTTTGCTGGTATTGCTGTTTCTGGGGGAAATATTCACTTCTGCTTTGAGGAGTGACTCGTCCCAGGAGTTAGGGTGGCTATCTCCCAAAATTTTTCTCCCTGTGCCTCCTAGATTACACTCTCTTCCTGTTACTCTGGTCCTCTCCTCTCTCCCTGTCCCCAGGAGCCCCAGGTGAGTGGTTGTGAGAGATATGTTCTGCGCGGTCCCTTTAAGAAGGATCCTGGGTCTGAGACATCAGACTCTTTTTCACAAACAGTATCCTGACTTGTTTCCAGCTAAATACTGTCCTTACGCCTCTTCTGGGCTCTGGGGCTGCAGGTTGGGGCTTTGTTCCTGGGGCTCAGGACCCTTTCCCCTCTGCTAAACTCCCTTCCCACCATGTGAGTCTCTCCCTGCTGCCATTCGCTCTGGGGAGCTGGGCAGCCCTCTCCGCGTTTCCGCCTTTCCTACCAGTCTCGGTGTGGCTTCTTCAGTGTTCCTTGGTTGAAGAGTCCTCCCCAATAAATATTTTGTAAATAAGTGTATGAGTTCTCATCTAACAATATTGTCTCTGGGAAATCAAAGGTGATTTTACACACATGCAAACACACACATATGTCTTAAATAAATATATAAACTAAACAGGCCCATATGTGTTACATTAATGAATGTATAAATGAGTTATTTAGGATACTGTGTAATACAGTAAAATTACATGAAAATGCCAATCAGCAAAGTTAGGATCAACTGCATGCTTCAATTAGCTCTCTGAGTTTGGGCAAGTTATCTGACCTCTCTGAGTTATAGTTTCCTCATTTGAGGAAAAGGGTAAGACCTTAGAATTTGGCTGTCAAATGTAAATGAGATAATGTAAAAAAACTTCTTTGCCCACTGCTTAGTATGTAGTAAGTTCTCAATAAATGGTATCTACTGACAATTGAATTTTTTATGCCTATGTGTTAAATCAGAATATAGAGCTCAGTTTAATTGAGTTTCTCACAAAAACAATTCTGGATACATATAGTCATATGAATTCAATGAATAGTATAGAATAAATGCATTCATTTAGAACATGTGAGAATTGTATTATAACCAATTTATTTTTTAAGACTATGCTAGCACAATTTAGAATCCTGCCACTAGGTGTCGATAAGTATACACTTTCAAACAAGGCCTAGGATTTCTGCATTCTGATTCTGATGTTAAAATTTCTTGGATAAGTAATATTAATGCACTCCAACTATTTATAACTAAAATTATGTGCTCACTCGGTTATTCAAAAGTTGCCAACCATATAAGAATATCTATAAATAAATCAAATTTTTACTCTTTCTTTTTCATTTTTCTTTCTCCTTTATTCAGTAGTGAGATTCAAATAATTTAACAACCGGTTCTCTGCCCTAATGACCATTTTAAGTATAAAAAAATGATATACCAAAAGGCAATTTATTATTTTAAGCATTTAATACTTAAATAAGAACAATAAAAGTGGTACATAAAACCAGATTGTTGTAAGAGTTTTAAAATATTAATGAACAAATATTAAATAATATACCTGACAAAAACAATATAACTGTTATTTAAGATATTTCCATATTGCTTTTTTTTTTTTTTTTTTTTTTGTGACAGAGAAAGACAAAGAGAGGGACAGATAGGCAGGAAGGGAGAGAGGTGAGAAGCATCAATTCTTTGTTGCGGCACCTTAGTTGTTCATTGATTGCTTTCTCATATGTGCCTTGACCTGGGGGCTACAGAAGACAGAGCGACCCCTTGCTCAAGCCAGAGACCTAGGGCTCAACCTGATGAGCATTGCTCAAACCAGATGAGCCTGCACTCAAGCTGGCGACCTTAGGGTTTCGATCCTGGGTCCTCCGCATCCCAGTCCAACACTCTATCCTTGCTTCTTAGTTGGCGTCCTCACTTGCAATTTTCTTAGCTTTTATCCGAGCATCATCGGCTGTGTGATTTATCCTTAACCATCTCTCCACTTTAGGAGTAGGACCCCATTCCTTTAGAGGTAGGTGCTTAGAATATGCTTTTGTGCAGATGAACATTAAAAAAAGAGTAAGAAATGTAAATTTGTGATTTCTACATTGGGAGGCTGCCCAGGTACCCACCTTAGAGAGAACCCTGATTACAAGTGCCATTTTAATAACCGGTTTGCCACAGTCAACAAAAAATTAGGTATTATTTTGTCGAACTGGTACAAACTGACTGAATTCCACCACTGCCTTTATTCCATCCTTTCTTCCCTCCTTCTTCTCTCCCTTCCTTCCTCCCTCCCTTTCTCCTGTCCTTTTTCTTTTTCTTTCTCTCTTTCTTTCTTCCTTATTTTCTTTCTTTTTTAAAAGAGAACAAAAAGCAAGGTCTTTACCTCTCTTGGTAATTTAATAAGGCACGCACACCCACAAACAAGGACAATAAGGAATAAGGCTCCTGTTGGAAAAGTGAACTTTTGACTGCTTTTAAGCTGCACCAGCCCAAATAGCTTTGTAAAGGCCATCCACCTCTTTCACAGTGGTTCAACTTTCTTGACTTTTTTTCCCAGTTTATCCACAATTCAGGTTCCTTCTATTGCTGAAGCTCCAGTTCATACCCTGTGGAAATTCCACCTATTCCACCCTACTCCATTTAA
The DNA here is from genome assembly GCF_036850765.1 of Saccopteryx bilineata. NCBI lineage: Eukaryota > Metazoa > Chordata > Mammalia > Chiroptera > Emballonuridae > Saccopteryx > Saccopteryx bilineata. The sequence goes on along the minus strand of NC_089491.1, from coordinate 122,539,148 downwards.
TGCCCTGGATGTCTGGGTAGACTTAATCTTGTTTTGGGGCCTCTATTTAGATGTAATTCTCAAAAAGTCTTATGTTATTCATCCCTCACTAGAAGCAGGTTCTGTGATACACACTCCATTAGTTTGCTAGAGCAGCCATTACAAAGTGCCACAGACTGGGTGCTTTTTATTATCTTATAGTCTGGAGGCTACAGGTTCCAGAATGGTGTCAATGGGGTTGGCTACTTCTAAGATCTCTCTCCTTGGCTTGGAGATGGCCATTGTCCTCTTGTAGCTCCACATTGTCTTTTCTCTGTGCATGTCTGTGTTCAAAGTTCCTCTTTTAATAATGACACCAATGATATTGGATTAAGGCCCTCCTTAATTTTAACTGAATTTTCTTTTTAAATACCTTACATCTAAATACAGTCACATTCTGAATTACTGGGTATTAAGACTTAAATATATGAATTTTGAGAGCACACAATTCATCCCATAACATAAGGCCTCATAGCACCATAGGATTTCTCAATACACTTACCATAACTGTAATTCTTTAAATGCACACGTCATTTTTAAATGTCTACTACATACCTGTAGACTATAAATTCCCAGAAGGTCAGGAATCAGGTCTGTTTTGTGGAAAATGTAACTTCAATATCTGCAATTCTGCCCAGTGCCTAGTACATAGTAGGTTATCTTCTTTACATTGCTAATAATATCATCCTCTTTATTATTATTTCCTACAAAACTTCAGTGTTTAGAACTCATGGTTGAGTAAATATTTAATTAAATCCATTTAATAACTAGCTTTAAAAAAAACCCAACAAACTACTTGCTGTCTTTAGTATGCCAACCCACTGGTGTAGCCACCCCTCCATGGCCACAGTTTTGCATTAGCAAACAGATGAGGAGATCTCCTACTATTAGGTGTGCTCCAATATAGCAAATTAATCTCAGCTTAGGTGAGGAAGTGTGGCTGAAGGAAGGCTGACCATACCTTTGTATCTGCCCTGGAAAATCACGAGCATGCCTCTTCAACATTCTCAAACACGCTCAGAAAACTTAAACTGATGAAAAGTAGCAGAGGATAAGGTAAGTCGGTTAACCTGAAATCAGAATTTGCTGTTGGAGAATCTTCTTCCTTCTCTGGTTTTAGGTAATGAAGTATGCCAACAAATATCTTCTAAAAGATGTCAGAGGTCAAAGAAGTTCATTTCAGTTGAGATGAACAAATTACCCCTCTTTTTTAATTCTATTCTTACTTCAGCAGTGAAGAGGGAATGTATTAATTACATAATGTTGAAAAAGGTTGTGACAGAAGAAGCTCTTTTTTAAAACTAAATGATTTTGTATGATTTTCTGGTAGAAAAGATTTGATGAGATGACTGTGTTCAGACTCCGGATTTCCACTGGCCAAAAATTGTTTATCTTCTTAGAGGGCTTGGCAGGTTTTTTCTCTTTAGGAAATGAGTTGGAAAACATCAGTGAAACTTCAAAGCAATGGCTCAGAGTTATCTTCTGATTTATGAAATAACTATTTCCATCACTTATCGGAACATGAAGTCCTTCCTGTGGAATTGCAACCCTAGTATGTAAATAGAATCAGGGAACTGCTGGTTATCACATTCATGGTAGGAAAAAATCTTACCAAAATGTCCATACCAGAGTGATAGATGAGTTTTTAAAGCTGTGTGAGGTACAGGAGAATGTTTGATGAATGTAAAATTTTGGAGATTGGGAAACACAACCTTGTTTTTCTTAATTTATGCTTAGTGTTATACTTTTCCAAATTAGGCATTATTTCCCACTCTAAAAGTTTCTTTTGATTTCCCTCATTTTTCAATTCCCCTCACTCTCAACAATTGAGAGTCAAGAGCATGGCGTTTCATTCCAATTATGTCTGTCTTGTTATATGAGCTTGAGAAAGTGACAACCTCTGTAAAATCAGGCCAGAAAATCTCATAGCAATAATAATAATAATAATAATAATAATAAAAATTTAAAAGTCTAGACCAGTGGTAGTCAACCTGGTCCGTACCACCCACTAGTAGGCGTTCCAGCTTTCATGGTGGGCAGTAGTGGAGCAACCAAAGTATAAATAGATAGATTTAACTATAGTAAGTTGTTTTATAAAGATTTATTCTGCCAAACTTCGCAAACATTTGAGATAAAGTACTTGGTAAGTAATTATTATTATATTCTTTAACTTGCTGTAACTCTGCTTTATAAATTTTATAAAGTAAAGTTACTTCCCTACTTTATAAATCACCATTACTGTGGAACTGGTGGGCAGTTAGAAAATTTTGCTACTAACAGAGATACAAAAGTGGACGGTAGGTATAAAAAGGTTGCCTACCCCTGGTCTAGATGCTGCCATAACCATATCAAGTAACTATAATTCTTCATTATGGGCTCATTATCTTTTTTCTAATCTCCATAAAACCTAACTTCCATGTTACTGAACTATTTGATATGACCATTCTAGGTAAATGGAGTTTGCTTCCTTTCCACATACTACATTTTCAGTCATGTGATCCTGAGGATAAATTTTAATCACATGTGCTGAACATGAAAATACCCCAACTAACTAGTGTTGGCAAACCATGTCTTACAGAGAGGCATTATTTTTTTAATTTATTTATTTTTATTTAGACAATTAAATTTAACAGGGTTGGTCAACTAGAGTACATAGATTTAGAGAAAACATCTCCACATCGTTTGAACAGTCAATTATGTTATATACCCACTACCCAAAGTCACATCATCCTCCGTTACTCCATATTTGTTTCTCTTTATGCCCTTCTTGCTCCCCCAACCCCCTCACTCTCCTTCCTTCCCCTCTCTCTAGTAACCACTGCACTCTTATCTATGTCCATGAGTCTCAATTTTGTGTCCCACTTATGTATGGAATCATATTGTTCTTAGATTTTTCTGATTTACTTCTTTCACTCAGTATAATGTTATCAAGGTCCATCCATGTTGTCGTAAATGATCCGATGTCACCATTTCTTATGTCTGCATAGTATTCCATAGTATATATGTACCACATCTTCTTTATCCAATCCTCTATTGAAGGTCATTTTGGTTGTTTCCATATCTTGGCCGCCGTAAACAATGCTGCAATGAATATGGTGGTGCATGTGTCTTTACATATCAATGCTTTTGAATTTGGGAGGTATATACCCAGTAGAGGGATTGCTGGGTCATATGGTAATTCTATTCTTAATTTTTTGAGGAATCATCACACTTCCTTCCATAATGGTTGTGCTAATTTACATTCCCACAAACAGTGAGTGAGGATTTCTTTTTCTCTGCAGCCTCTCAATACTTGTTATTACCTGTCCTGTTGATAATAGCCAATCTAACAGGTATGAGGTGGTATCTCATTGTAGTTTTGATTTGCATTTCTCTAATAGCTAGTGAAGGTGAGCATCTTTTCATATATCTATTGACCATTTGTATTTCTTCTTGGAAGAAGTGTCCATGCCCTCTTTCCTTTATTTTATTGGATTGTTTCTTTGTTGCTGAGTTTAGTGAGTTCTTTATATATTTCAGTCCCTTATCTGAGCTGTTGTGAAATATCACCTCCCATTTAGTTGGCTGTCTGTTTAGTCAGTTTCTTTTGCTGTGCAGAAACTTCTTAGTTTGATGTAGCCCATTCATTTATCTTTGCCTTTGCTTCCCTTGCCTTTGGGGTCAAATTCATAAAATGTTCTCTATGGCCAAGGTTCATGAGTTTAGTACCTGTGTTTTCTTCTATGTAATTTATTATTTCAGATCTTATATTTAGATCTTTGATCCATTTTGAATTAATTTTTGTGCAAGAAGATAAACTGTAGTCTTTTTATAAATCATTGTTTTTATGGATTTTAAAAATATTTATTTCAGATACTTTTGAATGACTCTATTTACAGATTGTAGTTAAATGGCATCTTGTATGTAAAAAGATTAATGTAATATCTGATTTATAAAACTTCAATAAAAAAGTGACCCTTATTTTGTTTGGCCCTGCTACTTATGACTTACATTAGTAAAACTGTTGTATCTTATGATACTTCTTTACATACTATCTTATTTACTCTTGTTAAGTAGGTATAAGCACAACTTCTTTATTGTTAAGAAAATTAAAATTGAGAGGTTTGTGGGAGTCCCGGGTTTGATTCCCGGCCAGGGCACACAGGAGAAGCACCCATTTCCTTCTCTACCCTTCCCCCTCTCTTTTCTCTTTATCTCTCTCTTCCCCTTTCACAGCCAAGGCTACATTGGAGCAAAGTTGGCCTGGGTACTGAGGATGGCTTTATGGCCTCTGTGTCAGGTGCTAGAATGGCTCTGATTGCAGCAGAACAATCACCCAGAGGGGCCAAGCATCACCACCTGGTGGGCATGCTGGGTGGATACTGGTTGGGTGCATGTGGGAGTCTGTCTGTTCCCCCACCACCACCCCGCTTCTCACTTCAGAAAAATCCAAAAAAAAAATATTTGAGTGGTTACCTGAGTTTCTCAGACAAAATCACACAAGAAAAATACAACAAAGTCCACATTAGTTCAGCTTTTCTGATTTTCGAATCTGATGACATTTTAGCATATAATTTTCCTCTTTGGCAACCAGTTTGAATTTCTCTGTGCACTTTTTATGTAAAAACATTCCATTTTCTTTTTTCACACTTATGAGTTCATCATGGCTTAAATGTGGAACCTATCTCTTTTTAACCTAGGGAATTTTGAGGAACCCCAGTTAGGGACTGATGAGTTGGGGACTTCATACATTGTTATAGAGACTAGGATATGGTGTTCTTGTAAGAAGAGGACATTAGGACTCACCAAAGGACATTCAGCTGTGTAGGCACAGAGGAAAGACCACATGAATACACAGCACAAAGATGGTCATCTGCAAGCCATCTGGAACCTAAAAGAAACCAACACCTTGATCACATACTTCTAGTCCTTCTAACTGTGAGAAAATAAATTTCTATTGTTGAAGTCACCCATTCTGTGACTGCTGTTTGTGGAGCCCTAGCAAACTAAGGCACCATCTTCTTGAGGAGGAGTTCTAGCTTGGACTCAAATGTGTTTTCTGAGTATCCTTCCTGTTGACTCCCTGTATGTCTACCTCAGTGGATCCCAAAGGCTCCCTAACTTCACACTCCCAACTGTGCCTCTTCACCCACTGGCTTTATTCTGACTAGAACTTCCCAGTGTGAGAAATCTAAGTCTCACTTCTGACAGCAGTTGGTTTTTACTATATTGTTGTCTGCAGAGGCCTGCCATTTGGGAAGGGATGTATACAGTTCCCCATCCTCTACTATGCACAGTCAGGCTCCCTGAACTCCTGAATTCTGAACAAGCTCCGCTATTTCTTACCTCCAGAATGATTCAGTGCACACTCTCCTTGGGCTTGTGTTGTTCTCTACTCTCACTTTCTTTTTGCCTGGCCATTTTTATCAATCCTTTAGTTCTCTACTTAGGAATAACTTTGCTGAAAAGACTTTCCTTACCCAACGAGAGTGAATTAGCCTCTTTTTTTTTTTTCTGAAGCTGGAAACGGGGAGAGACAGTCAGACAGTCTCCCGCATGCGCCTGACCGGGATCCACCCGGCACGCCCGCCAGGGACGACCTCTGCCCACCAAGGGGCGATGCTCTGCCCCTCCGGGGCGTCGCTCTGCCGTGACCAGAGCCACTCTAGCGCCTGGGGCAGAGGCCAAGGAGCCATCCCCAGCGCCCGGGCCATCTTTGCTCCAATGGAGCCTTGGCTGCGGGAGGGGAAGAGAGAGATAGAGAGGAAGGAGGGGGTGGGGGTGGAGAAGCAAATGGGCGCTTCTCCTATGTGCCCTGGCCGGGAATCGAACCCGGGTCCCCCGCATGCCAGGCAGACGCTCTACCGCTGAGCCAACCGGCCAGGGCCTGAATTAGCCTCTTTACATGTTCTCCTATACACCCAACACTTACCTCTTATTATAACATAGTTCAGTGGTTCTCAAACTTGAGCGTGCAGCAGAGTCAAGCATAGGGTTTGCCAAAACAAAGACTGCTGGGTGCTCACTTTGGCAACACATACACTAAAACTCTTGAGAGATCTAGCAGTGCCCCTGCACAAAGATGCCATCCAAATTTGTGAAGCATTCTATATTTTGAGAGAGAGAGAGAAAGAAATAAAAAGAAAATGCCAGACCCCAACCCAGAGTTTTGGATTTTGTAGCTTTTAGATGGTCTTAATAATTTGCACTTTTAACAAGTTTTCTGATAATAAGGTACTGTTGGTATCGAGACCACACTTTGTGAACAACTTCTATACATAAATAACCTATTTCCTTTCATTAACCTTCCCCATTTTACCATCAATAAATTGTATGCTTTATAAGGGTAAGGACTTTGTATTTCAAATCACTTGTGCCCAAGATTTTGCATACTGCCAGGAGCATGATAAATACTCAACAAATAATAATGCTCAAGAATATTTTGTCGCCCTGGCCGGTTGGCTCAGCGGTAGAGCGTCGGCCTAGCGTGCGGAGGACCCGGGTTCGATTCCCGGCCAGGGCACATAGGAGAAGCGCCCATTTGCTTCTCCACCCCTCCGCCGCGCTTTCCTCTCTGTCTCTCTCTTCCCCTCCCGCAGCCAAGGCTCCATTGGAGCAAAGATGGCCCGGGCGCTGGGCATGGCTCTGTGGCCTCTGCCTCAGGCGCTAGAGTGGCTCTGGTCGCAATATGGCGACGCCCAGGATGGGCAGAGCATCGCCCCCTGGGGGGCAGAGCACCGCCCCTGGTGGGCGTGCCGGATCCCGGTCGGGCACATGCGGGAGTCTGTCTGACTGTCTCTCCCTGTTTCCAGCTTCAGAAAAATGAAAAAAAAAAGAAAAAAAAAAAAAGAATATTTTGTCATACCAAAGATAATTTAAAATACATAAACAGGAGAATCAGCATTCATTTAGAAAGGGCTAAGTGTCTAAAACATAACGTTGTTTATACTGCTATATATAGTACATACACAAAACTGCTTTATAGGATCTTTGGCTAGGGTTATCTTGTCACAGAGAACTGTTGTAAAATGTATAGCTGAAAAAGAGAAATGTAAAATGAGATGTGAACATGAGGCCTTAGGAAAACTGGTCATTATCTAATGAACAAGGCAAACAAGAGAAGAGCCTCCAAAACCCATGACTTCAAATCCTAAATCAGTCTAGAAGGCAGAACAAATAAAACCGCAAGGTGTGTCCTTGCTCAGACTGTAGCGGTGTCACTCCAAAGACACTGCATGCAGAAGCAGAAACACCTGCACTTGCCTTGGCTCTGTTGCTTTATAACAGTGACTACACTGAAGCTTTAATGTACCCTGCAGCTCCCAACCTCCACTTCATGGTTCCACCAATGCATTATTTGTAGGGCAGTGGTCCCTAACCTTTTTTGGGCCACGTACCGGTTTAATGTCAGAAAATATTTTCACGGACCGGCCTTTAGGGTAGGATGGATAAATGTATCACATGACCGAGACAAGTGTCAAGAGTGAATCTTAGACAGATGTAAACAGAGGGAATCTGGTCATTAAAAAAATAAAATAAAACATCATTCAGACTTAACTATAAATAAAATGGAAATAATGTAAGTTATTTATTCTTTCTCTGCAGACTGGTACCAAATGGCCCATGGACTGGTACCGGTCCGCGGCCCCGGGGGTTGAGGACCACTGTTGTAGGGAACACCATGCAGAGACCCCGCGGGCCGCACATCATGGCCTCAGCTGCAGTTACATAAATATTAGTGCTCGGAGACCTCTGAGAGAAAGAGTAGTGGTGATTCACCAGCTCCCTAGTCTTCTTTCATATATATATTTTGCTGACTAGCTAGACCACCTGTGATTTAGGTCTCCATAGACTCAAAAGAACAAAGCAACATCACATCTTGAACATCTGAGAGGGATGGAAAGGTTCTCCTCATGGGTTTGCTGACCTGGCTGAGTTAATCCTCAGCTGTTCAGGCAAAAGAGGCCGTTGGCAAAGTGTTCCTTCTGAACGCTGGTTCTCCGTGTCTGAAAATCGACCCCAGGCTTCATGCTGGAATCAGGGTGCTGTCACTCTGCCACTCATGCCTTATATCACCACTTCCCTCCTCGAAATTCTTCCACCTTATTCTGTGCCTATAGTCAGAGTAAATTTAGGTCTCAGTTCAATAAGGACATTCCAATTTACACTTTCATCAGGGTAATTAATAATTCTCTCTTTCAAAGTGTCCTGGGTGAAGCCATCCTGATTACCCTATCAATAGCTCCACAGAGGAGTCAACTTATGATCTGGCTCTACCTCAGAGGATGTTTCATTTGATGCCATTTTTATCCCCTGCCTCAAGCCATGCCTAACTAATTATTTTCTCTCAATATTTCCCCTCAGTGCCTTCACACTGGCACGGCCCCGTGCCCAAGTTGTCCTTGCCACCCCCACTCAACTGAACCATCTCCTGATTAAATGCCTACTATGCCCAGTCTTAGTTTAAAGGCATCAGAGTGTCCTCTGTGACTTAAGTATTCCTGTTCAATGCCTCTACTGCACAGCAAATGTGCTCATTACAATGCTGGATATTCTATTTTGTAAATGTCTTTACATGAACCTGTATCTCAGTCATAAGTAATTCTCAGGGATAACAGTTAAGTCTTTTCTCCTTTACATGATATCTCAATGTTGAGTGAGTGAATAAATAGAAAGAATCTGCCTAAAACGACCTAAGGGCAGTCGGAAATAGTTTGGAAAAAAATGTCCTTCTCTGAGCGTTCTCCAAGTCCTTCTTTTAGTCCAAATGCCTAAACCAACATGGAGTGACACAGGCACAGCAGGGCTTTGTCTAGAATCATCTTGATGTCTGCATCTCTTTTGGGACATGGCATATCCTTCCTAATTGAGGAAAGCTCTGTGTTCATTTCCTCGTGTGATCTCTTTAACTCATGATCTTTCTTACTGACTATGCTAGCTAAATTAGCCTTATCAGAAGTCATACCAGTACTTTGATGTACTTAGCTTTTTCTTCTTCCTAAAAATAACTAAAAGAAAAAGTCCTTTTAAGCATTGGGGTGACTCTGAGAAGCCTTCCTGTAGTGCTCTCCAAGTTGATAAACTTCATTAGCCCTGGGCTATGCATATGTACTACTATATGGTGACAGTGTGACATCTTAGGACAAGCAGTGCAGGCCACCAGCCATGAAAACTGAGTACATCCAGTACATGGCTGGAGGAAAAAAAAAAAAGAAACAACCGTTAGAAATGTAGCAATATTTTCCACAGAATTCTATGTACCCAACATCAAGGAAGCCCTACCCTAGAGACTTAGCTAAGAACAAGGTCAGCTAATCACACCTCTCCCGCCCTTGTAAACGTTGCTTACTTGCTCAGCCTAGATAGCCACCCTATAAAAAGGAGCCATTTTAGAAGCTCGGGGCTGCAGTGCTCCCTTGCATGGGTTGCCTGCAGTCCCTGCACAGGTTTGCAATAAAACTTATAAAATTCACTTTGGGTTTGCTGTGGTCTGTCTCCTGAGATGTAACAACAGCATAACTCATGGACTGAAGTCCAGTTTCTGAACATATGGTATACAGTAATTCCTGATACTTCTCTGAAATAGTAGTCAAATGAAGAAAGATCAAATGCTAAGGGGAATCTCTAAAATGCATTCATTTGGCCTATTTAATTTCTCTTCCAAATTCTTTAGTTTTATGTTTATTCTAACATAGGGTGGTGAAAGGCTGGAGAGCAACATGATTGAAGATCTTAAATTCCTTAGCCTTTTACATGCAGAATACCCACACCTTGTATATTTCAAAACTTGTGTATGCTTCTGTGGTTTTCCGTGTTGCCTCATTGACTTTTGATACCAAAGACAACAACTACAGCAAAGTTTGCAGAAAGCCTGGGATGATTTTAATGAAGGAGGTTTAGTCCCAAAGGTTAATGAGGTTTTCCATTGTGCAAAAAGTAATGCCCTTCACTGGTGACAAAGTAATACTCAACAGTTTTCAAGACCTCTCATCCATCATCAATTTGGATTGTATTTTGCTACTGATGTAAAGTTTTAAAAGAATCATCCTCAGAGCATCATGCCTCTTTTTCCCACGCTAACCTTAGTGGCACATGTCAGCTAACATCTGGACACTGAGCTGTGAGGTTTTTGAGAGGCCTGTGCAAATGCCTCTTTTCAGGGGCAATTTGATAAACAGCATATGTGCTCATTTGAAGGATGCTCTCTGGCCCCACAGACACTGGGCATAGAGTGATGGGTCCTATAAAATATTCAGTCATGTATTTTATTATTTTAATCAAAGGAAGGATAGCACTGACATTTTAATAAGTAAATGAAGAAACAAAAATGGACTTTGCTGTGGACATTTGTACTCATACCCAAATGAAAAATGATTGATTAACAAAGAACCTTTCCAAGACAGGCCTAAGTCATTATGTGTCAAGACACACTACAGTTGTCCTAGTTTTAATGACTTCACCAAGGGACAAAGAGGTGTTCTAGCCAAAAAAAAAAAAATCAAAAAACTTGTTAAATGATTTCACAGCATTTTTCCAATACTTTTGTAGTCTTCTGTTTGAAATGGCCATTTAAAAGCATTCTTTTGTAAGTCTGTCAGTAGTAACTGACAAATCATCCACACTTAGAAATTACAGAGACTTTCAAATTGTATGAAAGAGGGAAGAGCTACCACAGGAAGGGTCAGCTGTAAATAAGACCCCTTATGCATGCAGCTATGATGAAGACTCTAAATGGTGCCTCTTTATGCTTTTGCTTTTTGTTCCCTTATTCTGGACATATTTTTAAAAGGAAAAGAGATCTTATCTAAGAGTCCTATAATCTTTTGGATTTGTAAAATTCATAATTATATGACCACACTCAGCCATACCTCCTCCTGAATTGTTTACGCCTCAGAATATAATGAATGTTCACATAATGAATGATTTTGAATGCCAATAAAAAAAGTTAGCTAGTATTTACAGATTTCTTTGACTTGTTAAAATAATATGCTTTACTTATACATTGCTTCAAACTTGTGTTTACTTTTTTTGCCCTGCCTAAGTTTTATCTTGCCTTCTTTATACATGTTCTTCCAACATTTTTTCTTGGTGTAAAAGCCATAATAAGCCATAATAATAAGCTCTGTTTTATTAAATGCCCAGGAATATTGAGATTTTGTTGTATTATTCTGAGGTCTGTTATTTTCTTCTGTATTCACTTTGCAAGCATAATTCAGTTTATACTTACAATATAATATAAATTCAATTATTTTCTCATTTGGGAAATCTATTTCAGAGTAAATATTTGCAATATACAATATATCTTTTAATAAAAGCCAGAACAGTTAAGGCAGTACAAATTTCAATTATATGTTCTATTTTATTTTATTTTTTCTTATTATTTTCTTTTCTATTTTTCTGAAGTGAGAAGCAGAGGGAGGCAGACAGATAGACTCCCACATGTGCCCAACCTGGATCCACCTGGCATGCCCACCAGGGGGCAATGCTCTGTGCCTCTGGGGCTGCTGCTCCATTGCAACCAGAGCCATTCTAGTGCCTGAGGTGGAGGTCATGAAGCCATCCTCAGCACCAGGGCCAACTTTGCTCCAATGGAGCCTTGGCTGTGGGAGGGAAAGAGGGAGACAGAGAGGAAGGAGAGGGGGAGGGGTGGAGAAGCAGTTGGGCGCTTCTCCTGTGTGCCCTGGCTGGGAATCGAACCCGGGACTTCCACATGCCTAGCCGATGCTCTACTGCTGAGCCAACCAGCCAGGGCCTATTTTTATTTTTAATCTTCATATTTTATTTTTCTAATTAGCCACATTTTTATTTTTCTTTATTTCATATTTTAAAATTTTTAATGACATCTGTTTCTGAATTTCTTCTTAAAATAAAATCTTAATTTTTCCCACAGCATTTACTTTGTTCTAGCTAAATTTTTATTTAAATGGTTTGCTTTTAAGTTGTTGTTTCAATTTGTAGGCTTCACTGTAGCCTGAATGCAAAATTTATAAATATTAGTTGTTCTTGCACCAAACTACACTTTAGCTCAAATCTTTTCCCCAAACTTGCCCTTATCTCAACTTTGTATATTTTCATGTTATTAAAAGTAATAATTTCCTACAATCCTCAGAAGTTTCTGCAAAGTACTTTCTTTCACCTACTACTAGTCTATTAAATTATTCATGTGATTCTGCTCTTTTTCTCATGTTCTAAGGTTTTCATATCAATATTGTACAAATTGTCTCCTTAACAGTAAACCATTCACAAGATTTTTTTTTTTTTTTAGAAAGAGAGACAGAAAAGAAAGAGAAATAAAGAGAGGGATAGATAGAGACAGATAGACAGGAAGGGAGAGAGATGAGAAGCATCAATTCTTCATTGTGCCACCTTAGTTGTTCATTGATTGCTTTCTCATATGTGCTTTGACCAGGGGGCTATAGCCAAGCCTGTGACCCCTTGTTCAAGCCAGCGACCTTGGGCTTAAAGCCAGTGACCTTTGGGCTCAAGCCAGCAACCATGAGGCCATGTCTATGATCTTATGCTCAAGCCAGTGAACCTGCACTCAATCTGGTGAACCTGTGCTCCGGCCTCCAACCTCAGGGTTTTGAACCTGAGTCTTCTGCATCCCAGGGTGATGCATTATCACTGTGCCACCACTCAATCAGGCCAATCACCAGATTTTTAAAAAGACCAACCAATGGATATATGACAGGGCAATATTAAGCCTATTAAGGTGAAATTGTTAAGCTTAAATGAATATTTAACAGACTAACTTTGTACATAATGTCCTCAACAAAACTAATGTAAGTCACAAAGGAGATTTTCTCTGGGACTGTAAATTAATCAGATTGAAATGATGACAACCCAGGTGAACAATGAATGTATTCTGTGGTATGTTGTCACTTTCTACAGTTATGTTCAATGGCACAGTAACACACACACACACACACACACACACACACACACACACACCTGAAAATAAATACCTTTAGAAAAAGCAGTCAGATTTTCAATTTAACCTAAACGGAAGAAGAAAAAAGAATCCTATATTCACTCTTAGTGAATTTGGAAATTTCACTCTTAGTAAGTTTGGAAGACGGTGGAGGAGGGTTTAGAGGAGTGAAATAAGCTTGGCCTGAGTTGAGTCTACATAGAGGGAGAATTAAAACAAAATGTGAAAGCACTGCATTCATACAGTGAGAAGAAAGCAGATTCCAGAGGTACCTGTGACTATCTTGGCCCACTTCATTGTTTTGCCAAGAACACAGGAAACAGTTATTTGTTAGTGGTGATGTTAGACCTCAGTTCTTGAGTTTGGCTAAGAAAGAATTTGGAGCCCAGAACTCTAGCACAAGTTTATTTATCTTTTATAAAGAAAGTCACTAGGCAGAAGAAGTGAGCCAGCTGGGCTGTGTGGATTCAGGGAACAAGTTACAAAGGCAAAAGAAGGGCTCTTGGAGCTTGGGAGAAAGGAAACAAAGGAAACACTCCTAAGGAAAGGAGAGGAGACATTTGCAGGCATGCTCTAGAGAGAGATACCACACTGGGTCCTTTGTGTTAAGGGTTTATTTTTTACCTGTTTTCTAAAGGCAGGAATTTTAGAGAAGATCTCAGGGGAGCATCTCAATAAAATATTTATCAGCTTTCCTTGTGTATCTTTTCATGGTCATGGTCTTCACTGACTTGTCAACACCAAGGCAAGGGGTCATTAGTTATTGCAGCTGGTCCTAAGGTCAGCCATGGCATCACTTCATCTAGTTTTGCTGCTTTTCTGGGCCTGGAGCTAAAATATAACTGAGGCTTATCTCCAATTTGACCAAAATTCTGTCTCTTTGATCAACAAACCTGAGGCTTTGTTCCTAAGTTTATTTGATGCCTGTCAGACCTTGTTGTTGTGAGGGCTTAATGCTTAAGGGAGCGGATTCCAAAGGAGAAGAAGGCAGCTGGGGCAGGGTGCTGGATAGGGTCAGTTTGAATCAGCTTTCTGTCTCAGTTTCTCCGTTCCACTTGCTAATGAATTTTTCTGGCTTCTTATTATTGTGCCTCAACTCTAAGAAAATACCTACTTTATCATAGGAGAATTATAACTTAGCTTGTTATAATTTTTTTCAGGCTTATTGGCTCTATGCATTTGTAGGTGTGAGTGGTAACATCAGCTTTTTCAAATACTTCACAATTAAAATTAGAAAAATTATCTGTCAATTTATCAATTTAACAATGTACTTTTTACTACTATTATCACAGGTAACAGGATCTCGTGTAGTTATAGGAAAAAAATAAACAATGTTAAATTTCAGTGTCTCTAGTCACTCAGTATTTCTCTTTCTTTTTTATTTTTTTGTATTTTTCTGAAGCAAGAAGTGGGGAGGCAGAAAGACAGACTCCCGCATGTGCCTGACTGGGATCCAACCGGCATCCCCACTAGGGGGTGATGCTCTGCCCATCTGGGGCGTTGCTCTGTTGCAAACAGAGCCATTCTAGTGCCTGGGGCAAAGGCCAAAGAGCCACCCTCAGTGCCTGAGCCAACTTTGCTCCAATGGAGCCTTGGCTGTGGGAGGGGAAGAGAGAGATAGAAAGAATAGAGAGGGGGAAGAGTAGAGTAGCAGATGGGCACTTCTCCTGTGTGCCAACTGGAAATTGAATCCAGGACATCCATGCTGGGCCGAAGCTTTACCACTGAGCAAACCAGCCAGGGCTTCAGTGTCTCTTTATCCTTACATATGTTTATCTCTTTAGGCATCTAGTAAGCACCATTTCTTTTTTCTGACTACATCCAGGGAGATGTAGCGAGGTAAAAAGCTGAGTATTTATCCTCTCACAAGTGTCTCAAGTTCCCACAAAAAACAAAATGTACATGTTGGTCAAATGAGTTTGTAAAATTTGTATTTTTTGATTTTGCTCACTTTTATTGTTAAAAAATGGTGCTGGGCAGTGCCAGGTATGTGATCAGTGAAACTGCAAATTACCTTCCTGCTTGGGAAGGGCCATTGTCTTGCTAATGTTTGCTGGAGGAGAGGTTTTTGTGCCAAAAGGTTTTAAAGAGAAGGAAGAGAAGGAAAGGAAGAAGAATGAAGCCATGTTTGCAGAGTGAGAACAGAGAAAATAAATGTGTGCTGATGGGAACCAGAGATGAGGTGCTTTAGTGAACTCCACTGAGACTGATGAGGTCTTTGATTCTAGGAGAAACCGGAGAAGATTCTCCTGGTTGTGGAACCAGATAATGTGTCAGGGTTTTGTGAGCTCTGAATGAATGAAGAGGGAAGTGTTTTCCCTGTGTGTTTGCTGTTGGCCAGTGCAAGACTTTAATAAAGGATTGGCCCACCATTTTTTTGGATCCACTGTTTCTTTACTGTCTGTCTGAATCTAATGGGAACCTGCATGTGAATGCCATGATGGCCGCGGCTACTGGCCATACAGTATATGATGCAGGTTTAAGACTAATCAAATGCTAAGCAGAGAGGTTAAGATACAAAAAGAGTAGAGGACTTTTTATCTTTTATTTTACTTATTTTATTTTACTTTATTTTTACCTTTAAGAAATTTAAGTACAAAGCCATAGGAAGAACTGAAAATAAACATGAATCTAAAATCATTAATATTATATAGTAATATTTTTTTAAGCATACAAGCATAAAACTAATGAATTGCTCAGATGACCAAGTTAGGAGTAAAAATACCTGGCATAAGGAAGTGAGAAAATAAAATGCAAGCCTTGAATAGAAAAATTGCAATGGGTTAATTTCTGCAAGGTTCAACATGTTATGCCCTAGCAAACAAATAAGAATCCCACTGGGTCTTGATCTAGCAGATTCCTTTAATTTACTAAGACTGCATATTAAACTAAATTGTTGGCAGCTGGTTGTCTGCAAAAGCCTAGCAAAACTCCTGGGAGCTATTGAATAGCGGCCCTCTTAAAACCTGTCTCAATGTATACTAAATTGATGTTGGAAAGAAAAAGATAACTCTTCTCAAAGTGCCTTATTTCAGCCATTAAAATTCATCTTCAGAAACCCAGAGAACATTTTTTCTAAACACTGTATTCTGTATTTCTTAAAGTAAAAAAGCTTCCTCCCTAAACTTCTTTGTGTTCCCTTCACTCTGGCAGAATTGTTTGTGAATTCCTGGGCTGATGCCTACCATATACTTTGACATTCTTGCTTACAGAAGACCACAGCAAACCACTTTCGCAATTCCAACCTTGGATCTTGACTCTTTTTTTTTAATTTTTTCTCGAAGACTTTCAATTTTCTCAATACGCCCATTGTTCAGATTGTCTGTTAGCATATATGTCTAAATGTCACCCTGATGGCTTCCAACTAAAAGTAAAAAGGAATTTTCTTAAAACAAACAAACAGCAAATGAGGTCACAGTCCAAGCCTTTGTAATATATATTAAAACAACAACAACAAAAAAAAAAACAAACCACAACCTAAAACATATTTTAAAAATTAGGCAAAGCTTTGTTCTTTTTTGTTATTATTGTTGTTTGGGTTGTTTGTTTTTGCTTTTTTGTTGTTGCTGTTGTTGTTTTTTCTCCTTTCTTTTCAGGAAGAGGTCTCTCTTCCTGTTAGTAAATTTGCTTTATGTTTGGTTCCTTTTTAACACAGTTCAATAGATGAGGACTGGAAAATCAAAGATTAGGGCATGACTTTTCCTTTTGGCAACCTTCATTTCCTGATAATATTGGATAATTAACAAATTGTGTGTTGTAATGCTTTGTCACTTCAAGTGCATTTGGAAAAATACTTCTTGTGCCTACTGAGTAATGGCTTAAATGAAAGAACATGCTCAAAAGAATGCTTTATCTCTATACATAAAACACTGAATATTAATGGCTTTAATTGCTACAAACCATGTGCATACTCATTTGTACAAGTATATACAACTTTAAGTGGCAAGGATGGCTTTATGACTCTATAAAATTTTTTCAGCAAGTTGTTTGAAAATTTCTATTAACTCAAGATGAATATCTATTTAAAATTCTTTTGGAAAAAAAAAACCCTAGTATGTGGTAACTGGGATTATTGTGTGTTTGAGAAATAACTAGATACTATCGTACATTCTTTTGCATAAAAAGGGAATAGTGATTATTTCTTAGACTTACCTGGCTTTTTACTAAATGGAAAATTCAAAACTGGGAGATGCAGCTCTAAGTTTGTTGTTTACAAAGAACACGAGCTAATGCAACGTGTATGAGGAATTAAAAGAAAAATGCCAAACACGCTGTAACATGCAAAATGTATTTGGCTGTTTGTTTTAAATATGCTACGTTCAGTCTCCAGTATACACTCTTTCTTAGACCGAGTGTTTTTTGTGAGTGAAGCTAAAAATAGCCAGCCAACCCTAACAACTAGCTTCTGATTGGCTCAGTGCAAAGGCCATTCAGCCAATGAGAACCTCTGGGAACAAATGCAATTCTTTTGTGTGAGAGATGCTCAACCCACGTCAAAACAGCTTCAGGCTGTAGAAATGATTTTGGTTGAGATTTAACAAGGTAATAATGCATTTCAGGCCCCTGAAAGGTTTGAAGCGAACAAAGAAGGTAGAGAAATCTACAAAACAAATGGAGCTCTCAGGCTTTCAAGGGATGAATCATCCTGCTGCCCTGAGCTACGCACATTTGCAAACCCAGAAAAGCAAGCGCGCTAGGATTTTTTTTCTTCCTTTCTGAGACGTTACCTTCTTCTCCAAGCGTTTTTTCTGCCAAAGATATATATATATATATATCAAAGACGTTACATTCGGACTATTCACAAGTTATTATGCTGATTTGCTAATGCATAGAAGGCAACTTGTTCTGATTTCTTTAATTCTCACGAAAACAAAGACTTATGTGCCATCGGTAGTAGGTAGTAAAGTTCCCGGAACTTTGGACTTTGGTTCTGTGGTATCAAAAGCACCCCCTATTCTCAAAGTAAAGGCAGTTCTTGTTTACTGCAATATCTTTCACTACAATCAAAATAAGGCAGGGCTCGATTGCATTTGCAAAAAAAAAAAAAAAAAAAAAGTGCAATCTCGAGCCACTGGTAGGTTTTAGCCACATTAAAGGCATTCAGACTCGAGGGGTCGCTGTTGCACAACCAAGAAATCTTTTCAGGATGTCTTTCCTTCTTTAATCTTAAATGAAAGGAAAAAGGGCTTGGTAGGTGCCTTTCAGGTAGGACAAAAGGGAGAAGAGAGTCAGTGTTTGAAACCCTTAAGTATGGTTTATGGTCAATCACTATGAGACAAAGCATCCCATAACAATACAGATTCTTTCATATGAGACTGAAAGGCTGTACAGGACAAGTTGTTGCTATAGTAACCACTGGAATTATTACATAACACATAGGAGCTCCTAAGCTATTTTATGGCTTTAAACTCACTTTATTGAACAGGTGATAATTGAAAGATGGTGTGACATTTCATAGGCTCCAAGTTTTTAAGAAAGACGCTCTGGCACACACTTGAACCTATGAACAAGTTACCCAGTCCAGAACAAAGTCTGTGGGCAAAGAATTGCAGATAAGTATATTATTGACACGTTTTTTTTTTCCAGAAAAATAATAGGGTTTCAAAAAACTTTTTGTCTTGAAGTTAGTTTTTACAATAAACGATTAGTAAATGAAACCTTAATTAAGCTTTAATCTTGGTGTGGCATATCAGACCTAAGAAAATCCAAAAGGTCAGTACAATGGAATCATACTTTTATTGTGTTGTCAGGTGTAATCGAGAAGCAATATTTCTTTGTTACCTGTTTAAGGAAATGCAGAGTCTGTCATAAAATACGGTATTTGCTAATTATAGGTCCCAACTGCTTTTATGAGCCTGTAATAAAACTTTTGCAGTAAAACATGGATTGGGTGGGGAAAGGAGAATTGCTGAGAGAAGGATCATATTCACCTAACCAATAAAGCAGAATGGGAGTACTTTTTTTTCTTTTGTCCTTGTATTCAGTTTATAATAGTCTTCTTTGGCAAAAGGAAAATAAAGAAAAAAGAAATAATCTAAGAATTAAATTACTAAACAACTAAATCTCCAGAGGACTGTATATCTGTAGTTTCCAATATTCAGTGTTTGGAAAGAATGTGGTTTCTGTTCCCTTGAAGTACTTTAGTAAGTTTTATAACCTTGGCTTGATCACATTGGCCCAGTGCCAATTTAAAAAAATTCATCACCAACTGTGTATCTATTACAACTCAGGGGGGAGTGTCCAGGGGTTAGTTTAGAAGTAGGGTGGATGGTTGCAGTAGATGAGGCCTTGGACAGTGAGAGCAATCATGTTTTATCTCCCTGCACCTGTTAGCTGCTGAGTTGCTTGAGCCCCAGCCCTGACAGCTGCCCTTTGCCATCCTCAGGGTGCTCAGTGCCAGCAGAAGCGACGGGATGAAGTAAAACAAAGACCCTCGTGGATCTACTGCTGCAACTCAAAAGTTGGAATCAGAAGCATCCAGAAAGTTGCCTCTGACCTTGCTAAAGGCCTAGAGTATTCCTCACAGAAAATCAAAGCTGCTTTCTTTTCATAACTGGTTGTCAGTAATATAAAGCTTAATATGGTGTCAGTATAAATTATGTTTATTATACATTATTTTTTTTATTTTCTCATTTCTTTTCCATTTTGTCCCTATACCTTCCTTCCCAGGGATAATAGCCTCTATGCCTCTGGTTCATCTCTTCAGAGAGGAATATGGTAAGGCAAGAAGCAGAAGACTGAAAGTACTCCTGGCCTTACTTTCCAGACTTACACCAATCACCTAGGCGAGGGTTTCATTGACTATGGACTTCAAGCAGTGGGACCATCTCCCCGGGATCTTCACGAATGCTGGAGCAGTAGGGATGCTCATTCAACACTGGGAGTCCAGGGAAGCAAGGTGGATACAGGAAAAGATGACCATACCCAGGTTCCCAAGCCTCCAAAATTTCCACCTGAGAATGTTTTGAAGCACCTGAGAGCTACCAGACCTCAGAGAGATCTTTTGGATATTGAAAGAATCAGAGGTGATTAGTCAGGACAGAACAGCTTCTTTCCTACATGTGGGAAGTTGTAAATCCCTCAATTTGTGGTGCTGATTTAGGAAGGCTAGAGGAATCCTTGATCATACAGTGAACTTGAGTCTTGGAGTTTAAAGTACGTTAATTTAAGAAAAATAATACAAAGCCATTTCTTTTATATTTGAGATTTAAATCATACAAAATCCATACTTTGTATTTTCCAACAGTTATGTTATTCATTTCTTCATTTGATCCTCAGTGAAATCCTATAATGGAGTTAAGTATCATTTAGCATTAACAAAGCAAGTTATTTTCATTCTTATGTTATTCTTCACATCACTCTCTGGGACTTGTTATTATTATAATCTTTATTTAATAAACATTTTAAAGGGTTTATAAACACTAAGTTGAGGGATTTGGCAAAAATCATCCAGGCTGTGCCTCTTATGCCAAAACAAAATTGATAATTGAGGTACTCTCCTGGGTAATTTTATTTTCAAATCCTCCTCGTTTCTGAATCGCCTGTATCACTCATGTTTTTAATGTTCATTTTGAAAATGGAACCATGGGTTCTTGAAAAAGCACTGGCTTGGGGTTTAGATTTTGAGATTAAGTGTTACAGAAGCACTTAGGATTTAGTTATAGGTTCCAGGGAGAGATTGGTCATAGCTAAGAAGTTAGATGATGAAGACCAAAGGATATAAAAGAGAAAAAACATAGCTATGCACTGCATAAAAAAGTCACCAGGATCACAAACCTAGTAATTCTACAATTAGTGGAGTTACTGCTCTACAATTATTAGAGTACTCCTACAAAATATGAACATAATTCTACAAAAATGTCTACAATTATGATATTATGTGTAGACAAGGATTTTGGAATCCTGAAAAGCACAGTTAGAACTGGAAGACCTTGATAATAATGAATTGGTTGTCCAAAGATTACACATGGGGCACAAAGTTAGCAGGAAATCTTGGTTAAATCTCATTAGTTAAGAATTCAAAGTTCACAAAGGAAATCAAGGCACCAATAAAGATGGAGGAGTCAATATTGAGGAAGGGACCATTTCTTAGGAACTAATCAAAGTGCAAATGGCTGTGGATTCTCAGTCTTGACTTGGACATTTTGGCTCAGAGCCTTTTGAAGGGATTCATCACCAACTGTGTAACCACAACAACCCATAAGGGAGTATTCAACAGTTAATTTAGAAATAGGACAGGATGGCTACAGTGGAAGAGGCCCAGGTCTGTGAGAGCTAAGTACCTTTCTCCCTGTCCTTCTTTTCCTTTATTCCCTACAGCAAAAATTATAAATGTTTGGCACTGATGCTGTTGCTCTTTCATTCATACTTGTCAGCTGCCAGGTATCACTAGAAGATCAGAGCATCCTTTTGTGTGAAGCCCAGATGTGGTCTGAGAATCCTTCTCAATAGTGCCCAAGAAAGTACAGCTAATCCAATGAAATTACAGTTTGGGGTCTATATAAAGAAAACAAGTTAATATAGCCTATTGGGGAATGAGAGTTATGGTGTGCTATAGGGTACAGTGATTGTTTATCACAGATTTCCCAGAACGGTCCTAATTTACATCTCATTGTAGCATTATTGTTAATAGCCCCAATCACCCTTAAAAGTATTGTAGTATGGACTGTAATTTAAATATGTTCCTCTATTTGGGGGACAAATAGGGAGGCATTCAAGCCTTACTTCTGACTATGTAATTTTTCTTTTTTCTCTTTTGTATTTTTCTGAAGTTGGAAATGGGGAGGCAGTCAGACAGACTCCCGCATGTGCCTGACCAGGATCCACCTGGCATGCCCACCAGGGGGCGATGCTCTGCCCATCTGGAGTGTTACTCTGTTGCAACCAGAGCCATTCTAGCGCCTGAGGCAGAGGCCAGAGAGCCATCCTCAGCGCCATGGCCAACTTTGCTCCAATGGAGCCTTGGCTGCAGGAGGGGAAGAGAGATAGAGAGGAAGGAGAGGGGGAGGGGTGGAGAAGCAGATGGGCATTTCTCCTGTGTGCTCTGGCTGGGAATCAAACTCAGGACTCCTGTACACCAGGCCAACGCTCTACCACTGAGCCAACCGGCCAGGGCCCTGACTATGTAATTTTAAATCTGTTAGGTCAGTCAGTGAAGAAAGCAGACACCCTGAGAATTTGGCACCATGGAGATGGCACTTGCTTTATGTACACCCATCATGTCTGTATACACTCTGAGCTTCATCTTACCTTTTAAGATAAATGAGTACCTACATTCAAGACTAAAATGAAGGAAGTAACATAAGAGTTTCTCAATGAGTTTGTGTCCTTTGGACCAGAGGTTCTGAGATGTGGTAAATAATATTTTATCTAATATGTCTGCATAACTTTCAAGGGATATTACTGTTAGGTTTGTTGATGTGTTCATTCCCTGAACAAATAGCAACAGAATGGCTGTGATGAAGAAAGCAAACGTGGGGAACATTTGCTGCCATGCCCAGTGTCCTCCTCCTGTGGCAGAAATCACTAATTGATCATGGCACTCTTTTCCTATCAGAACAGGCTCGACATCAGAATCCTCCTTCACAAGTACTCCTGGCAGCCACTCCAGCTAAATTGAACTGATACTAGAACTAAAATCAACTTTCTGTCCTTTCCTGGCCTTCTGTATGCCAGATACAAAAGTAGGAGGTAAAAATACCTGGCATTGCTCTGGAGAGGTTTCCTGAGAAACCTTCTATTGGAGAAGGCAAACACCTAAACCATTCACTGAAGTGGTAGAAGGACTCAGGGATGCTTGTATGACAGATACCAAGCACACCATTATTTACTATGACGAATATATATATATGGCTAGAAGAATTACTGATGAAACTCTGGGGCAGTCCAAGAAAAGCTTTGCAGTTAGAAAATATTTAAATTGAAATTTGAACAATAACTAGGAATGATCAGACTAAGAGGAAGTAGAGGAGTTCAAAGCAGAAGAACCACAGGTGCAAAGCCATTTTCAATCACGGTGAATCGAAGTAGAATGAAGTGGGACATGGGGGTGGTGAGAAGGAGGGTGGCATGCTGGTACCGAAGGGTTTGATTTCAGTGGGGTAGTGCGAAATACAAATTAGAGCTATGTCCACATTGAAACCAACCTGTTAGGAATAAAAACAGTCACCAATTAATTGAATGTTCTGTCTACACATGAAACTTTTTCTGATAGAATCTTTTTAGAAATGAATTAAACAGTAAAGTATTCATTAAATCACTGTCCCCACACCCCATTTTGGCTTAATGTAGCCACAGATTCAGATTCTTTATTTCTTGTTTAGTCTTCTGTTTTTCTCTTAAACTCTCATCTTAAATAAAGAACAAACAGCCATGCCTAGCACATTAGTTGGGTTTTTACATTTGTCTATTGTTTTTTATTTTCTATCCTAAAGTCATGCCACCTTTAACTGCCATATCTGTATAGAAATCTAAACCACACATTTGCTGAAGACAAAGTGAAAAGTTGCTGTGACATTCTAGCATGTAGGATGTTTAGTTCATGACTTCTAGCAATCAAATACTGTGGGAGATCAGCTTGTACATTTTCTTACCCACAACCCCACAGGCTCTTTAGATTGACCTTCAGAGTGTTTTATCCACCTCCATTCTTTCAAATCATTCTGTCATTGTGCCTGCCTTTCCTAGTAAAACTTGGTTAGGTTTGTGGACCTGACCTTCACTAACTGTAAGCCCTATTTGCCAGAATGTGTATCTATCTACTTTATACAACTATCTTTGAGTTCTAAACTACCAATTCCTCTGGTCCACCACTAAAATGATCTAGAATTGTCTTCTAGAGTACCTGGAGAAGCTCCTTGGCATTACCATCCAATATCTCAAGTTCTATTCCAAATATCATTTCCTCTCTGTTTCCTCTCTGTTACCTAAAAATTGTGTCCTCAAGAAATTTCAAAACATTTTTATATCATAAACATTCTGAAATAATTGGGTCTATACCTCTAACAGTTTATTTTTCCAGTTTCATATTATGAACCTAGGCATTTTTTGAGGCAAAAATTAATATATTTATACATGTGAGACAATTTCTAAAGTTAGAAGTAGTTTTTCTCAACATAAATATTAAAATAAATCACAGAGGGGTTTTGTTTGTTTTTTGTTTTCTAGGCAAAAGTTTTTTGCTTTTTTTCCCTTTTTCTAGCTATAGTTCTCTGATGGTTATAAGAGATAAGAAAACCTCAAAATATTTTGGGTTTGGATCAGATAAGCATCTGTGACTTTGAATGTTATTCCAAACTTTTGAGTCCATAAATTAAAAATGTATGAGCAAATGGCTCACGCCAGAATTTTGCTCTCAGATACAGTCAGCAACAGCAACAAAGCATGTAAATGACAAATGCAATATAAATTTTATCTGACCTATAGGCAGTCTTAGGTGTATGAGCAGGTTCTTTTTAAAGACTTTATTTTTAACTTGCTTAGAATCCACAATCAGTACTCATGGAAAGTGTGCTACACTATGGTGAACTGCCTGGGCCAGCCAATCAAAGCCTAGCATGGAATGCTAAGACTCCCCACGACCTTTTGTCATGGACTCTAAGTTGGAGAACAATAATAATGTAGTTATTCATTCAGCTCTACATATATTAGCTTATTTAGCAACAAATAAGAGATAAGTACTGTTTTTATCCAGAGTTTATGAGGATAAAGGAGTTAACTCATCTGCACACAGCACTCAGCTTGCAGAGGCAGAATTTAAATTTAAATCCAGGTGCTCAGGCTCCAGGGCTTATGTTTGTGCCCACCTCTTTCAGACAGGGCTAGGAAGACTAGACAGGTGGGTGGGAAAGGAATGGGTGGGCAGAAGAAGCTGCCCAGATCAAATACTATATAAATGAGGGGAGAAAATGATCAAAACGAGGAGTTGAGAACAGCTGGTCATCCAGGAGAGGGTAGAATCCTGCCCACTGTTTCTAATTCCTTTTTCTTATTCTCTATTATTTTCATTTTTATGTCCTCATTTATTTATTTTTTTTATCTTATACCACTGCAGAGTCTAACATTAAAAAAGGTAAATTGGATAACAGGAAAAATAAGCCTGGCCTGGTTTGCGCATGCTGTAGAAGTTTCTGGGGACATATTTTTCACTCTAAAATCAGGAAAGTCCCTGTAAAACTAGGACTAGATTGGTCACCTTAGTGTGTGTATGTCAAGAAGAGGACTCTATGGAGAAACCAAGAGGAAGGGAAATAAGGACCAAAAATTTTTTCTTGATCCATGTGACCATGGGCAATCTGTGTGAGCTTAACTTCAATCAGCTGAGTGGAGTTTGAGCTTTAAAGTTCAAGTACATTGAGTAAAGGTTTCTGCATCATTTCCTCCCAGCTCTTAAGCGATATTTTGACATATATAATTAGGCCCCAGTCAAGCTCAAGAGGCTTTGAAAGAGTATAGGGTAGAGTGGGAAGCAGCTTTAATCTGATGAAACCAATTGGAAAATGAGTATTCTCATCCCTACAGAAAATAAGTATTCAGATTACTCAATGGTATTTTATGTTTTTTATTTTATTTAGTGATTGAGAGAATAAGTAACATTGCTATCAACTTAAATTTTACATATAGACAATTAATAGTTTTTGTAATCTCAAATTATATTTTATTGTGAAACAGGTAGAAATCCCCTATAAAATTCTATGCTATCTACTGTGTTCTGGCTTATTCTATAAGTACAGATCTATTAACTATCACTTGAATTACTGTTCTTATCTTCTTAAAATTATAATTTGTTGAAAGTTGGAAATATTATGTTGGCAATACTAAGTTGGAAATATAATGGCAAGTATTGTAGTCTGTTTAGCTAAAACTTTAAAAAGAAATTACTATTGAAATTGCAATTACTCATGATTTTTAAAATTAAAATTCCATATTATGTATAGAACACTGAGTTTTCTACTAATTTCTTTCTTCTGGCACTGAAATGAGAAAAATAGAAAGAGTAACATAGTAAATCTGTATACAATACCCTCAACAGAAACCTTCATTAATGTATTAGTCAATTCTTGGTGCACTAAGAAACATCTCTAAAATGTCAGTAGCTTGTGAGATGAACACTTAGTTTTGTTTATAGTACATGAGGACGAGGGTTGTCTTCAGCTCTGTTTAGTTCAATTGGACTCAGCTGAGTCTTGCTCCTCATATCTTATCATTCTGGATCTAAACTGAAGACACAGGCCCTATCTGGAATATGCTATTTTCATAGCAGAGAGCAGAAACTCAAGTATGAACAGAGTTTGATGCAAACACTTGGTGCCACATATCACCTACACAGCTCATGTTTCTCCTTTACTCTCACAGTACTACCGCACTCACAACACTTCTGACAACTGAAGTGTGGGTGTTTTTCACACCAAGCCATTCTGGGACACCAGCTGGGTGTCACACAATTTAACTCATTCCTGCCACTATCTAACTGGAGGTAGCATCAGATTCCACAGGTTAAGGTCTCTATTTCACAAGACTGTCCAGCCCTCCACTGAGATGCCAATCACAAGTCTAGGTTGTTACCTGTGTTTCTGACCTATAAAGCAGAGGTTTCTACTGTCCTCTTCGCAGAGTCAAGTCACTTGCAGAGCAGCTCATAGAACTAAGGAAACAGTTCACTTACTGTTTACTGTTAATTATATAAGAATCTGATAAAGCATAGAGATGAAAATCTACATGGAAGAGACATGTAGGGCAAGTTATGGGGTAAAGGCCACTGAGCTGTGTTCCCCAGTGTGGATGCTCTCCAAATGCTGTATTTTGGGGATTTTTATGGAAGCTTGGACATGTAGGCATGATTAATCCTTAACTCCATATCCAGCCCCTCTTCCCTCTCTGGAGAATGGGAAGAAGGGCTGAAAGTTTTGGGATTCTTCATGGCTTGGCTTTTCTGGTGACCAGCCCCCATCCAGG
This sequence comes from Saccopteryx bilineata, assembly GCF_036850765.1. Classification (NCBI taxonomy): domain Eukaryota; kingdom Metazoa; phylum Chordata; class Mammalia; order Chiroptera; family Emballonuridae; genus Saccopteryx; species Saccopteryx bilineata. The sequence continues at coordinate 122,512,267 of NC_089491.1, read as the reverse complement.
AGCTACTCAGGAACCCAACAAGAGTCATCTTATTAAAACAAAATACATTCTAATCACCTGAAAATTCCAAAGAATTTACCTGTGTGTCAAGAACCCAAGGCAAAAACCAAATATTGAAACAATACCTGCTCTTATGTGTGTTCTTATCACTTAAGAAATTTTAAAGAGTTTTAGGATTCTGTGCCAGGAACTGGGGGCAGACCAATACTATATATATTTTCTATTATTTCACAATCTATCTCTGACTTCAGCAGTTTTGAGGATGCGGACAGTGTTACAACTCAAACCCTAATCAGGCAGCTCTCAGCCTTTTGGCACCAGGTCTTTCTTAACAGCCTCAGTAGTCAGTTCTGTCTGCACACAGTCCTTGCTGAGCATTGCCTCCCAGCTGGTCCGTCAGCTTCAGCCTTCAGTCATTGCAGTACTCTCTTAGTCAGGCTGGGAGATTCTAGATGGTGTGGTATGTGATACAATAGGGGAGGGTTCCTATTTGCATGGCTCATTCCTGTTTCCCTTTTACTGTGAAGTGGAATGTCTTTCACTTGCATTAATTTGTGCATGATTCCAACTCTTTAGATCAAATGCTCCTTAAACCTCTTTCCTGATTGTGGTGCTAGCTGATGATCTGCAGCCAGAGGAGGGAAACCCACCTGGAATGAGTCAATATTCCTAGAGTAACACACCACTGACTCTTCTGGGAAAAAAAGAGGCCAGGCCCAATCTAGTCAACTTTCAGTCATTGGTCAGTTGGACTACTCGAGAAATAATGCAATGTAAGGATGTAGTGTTGGTCCTATTGTTGGCAGCTGGGATATTTAGAGGTGACAGTTGTTAGAATGCCTTTGGTAAGTGGGTACCTATGCTGTGGGGTCGGCATCCACATCAGCCACAATTGCTGATGTGGGCCAGTCTGTTGCTGTGCCCACTGTGCCTGTTTTGTAGTGACAAGTGATGAAGAATGGCTAATATCAACTGAATTGGTTTTGGTTTTTTGTTTTGTTTTGTTTTTGTTTTGAAGTTGGTTGCTCAGTGTCTTTTCTGTGGTGAATGCTCTCTAATAGAAGTTATTATGTGGCAAAATAAATTTTATACCTTTTCCTTGCTCCTGTATATTTATCAACATTTTTCCATGTCACCTTTCCACATCTGACATCATTTTACCTATTCTTCGGGTCCCTTTCTATCTAAATTCATGAGCCATTGGGCAGGGTATAGGCTCTTTCACCTGAATTCATATGTTTTCTCACCCCAGACCATTTTTCATTTCTCACAAAGTGGGTGACTAAGAGGTCCATTTGAAGTTCTGCTTGTTGAAAAAATTTCCTGTCATCAGCTTATTTTAAGGCCATTCTTGACTGTGGTTATAATGTCACCACCATCTATTTTCTGCTTATGTTCATATGCCGAGCTGAACTATCTGTAAAAGATGTTCAGACTTTTTCTCCTGCTCCCACTGGTCATACAGGATCCCTGCCCATGATCTCAGGTATATTGTGAGGGAGGGACACTGGTTCAACTAGAGTGGGTAACATGGGAGCCTGGGTTTCCTGTACACAGAGTTTACTCATACTTTCCAGCCCTTCTTGGCTAGATCCAAGGTACAGTATTTCCATTTTATGATAGACTGCTACTGGGCCCACTTAAATTGGGAAAATCAGGGTGTATGGTCACTTGTTTTACTTGATGGTCAAACATTCCATCTCTTCAAGTGCCCAAGAGTGTGCCACGAGTTGTTTCTTAAAATATTTATAATTCTCCATTTTGGACATTATGGCCTTGATCTAAAACCCCAGAAGCCCATGATGTGATTATCTCACTGGCTTTTTGTATATACATTAAATGGACATTTCCCATAACTGACACCTCCAATAGTTTGAGGTCTGCTGCATCATATGGCCCAAGAACCAGGAATGCTTGCACTGTAGCCTGTACCAGCTACACACCCTTTCCTACTCCAAACCCCACTCAACTCTGGCAGCTTTTTGTGCTACATCATGTATGAGCCAAACACAAGACAGGTGTGGGTTAGATTATCTACAGAGCTTGAAGAGGTTTATCAACTTTAATGCTTTCTCTTTTTGTGGTAGGAATAAAAAATATATAATAAATTTGTCTTTTACTTTGAAAGAGATAACCTAGTACATTATGGACACAGGACATCTAAAGCCTTAATGAGAGTGGCAGGTCCCTAACATGTCATAGGTTTTATCTCACTTTGGAGCCTGTATGTCTTACTAAGGCTTGGAGCTTGTTAACCACTTCCTTTTTAGTCTGCCTTGATCACCTTGAGTGTAATGGAACAATGTGATATTTTGGGAGATGCCCTGATGTTCTCTTGTCTTTAGACTATATTATGATGGAGGGCAGGAACATGAACATAGCCAAGAGAAAAAAAAGTAAATATGTATTATTAAGCATTTTATTTAAATGCAAACTATTTGTAATCTTCTCTTCTGATGATATGGAGAACTCTGCAGATGAAGCACTTTTTTTGTCCCTCAAACCTTGCCAGTCAATATGCCCCCTGCAGCTTTCCGATTTCCAACAGTTAGGCATTGCTATCTGGGCTCAGTTTCTCCAGGCCTCCCATCATCTCCACTTCTATTAACAAGCTAAGCTATGTGACAGTCTTTCCTACTGTCAGCCCTGATGTTCAGAAAAGAGCCAGGACTGAGTAAATTAGTGATTCTGATGTCCTTCTCACCAGCATATTTCCCAGTGGTTTAAGTGAATTATGTGTCTTATAGAATCTTCCATGGAAAACACTACTCTGATGGGTTTCCTGGCATAATATGATGAATAAGCTGAAGAGGAATTCAGGATCCTATATTTAGGGGCATGTGCAAAGATGACTGAATGCTCAGTTGAGATGTGTTCTTATGCTAATGGATGTCATATATCCATTCCAGCATACACATTTTCCAGTCTTTAACCCTTTTATATCTTCTGTGGTAAGTCAGGCATTTCAACCTTACCAAGACTTTTCCAGGTTTTTTAGACCCTTTCTAGCAGCAAACTTTGCCCAGATCCTGGGGTCTTTACCAGGGTATTAACTCCCATGTTTGAAGTTATTGCCAAGTCATAAAGTCTTGCTTTTCCAGTCATAACTTCTCCCTGTAGATCAAGTACTCTGAAAATCCAATCCCAATGATATTCTCCTGATTCCTGATAGTACAGGTACATGGTAGATAATGCTTGGGGCTTTATGGGCAGTTACCACTTTTCTTATTTATCAGTTCTAGCATGTTTCCATCCCATAAGAGGACTATGCTAGAATTTAACCACACTTTCCAGCCTAGAAGCCAGGAGTGAAGGTTGGGCCAATTCCTGAGGGATGTACCCTCTACCTTAGAAGGGAGCAGCCTTTGAAGTATTGTCCTGCATGAGAAAATTGCTTGCTCTTAATGGAGAAGCATGGGTCAACTCTATAGGTTGTAGAACCCTATAGGTGAATTTCAGGAAAATTCACCCAAATATCCTCATCCTTTGTTTTCATGCTCCAACTTTTCCTAAGCAGAGCTCTGACCTTAGCTTAGAATACTCCTCAACTGAGCATTTAATCATCTTTGCAATTCAGCAGCCCTAAATATCAGATTCTGTGTTTGCTCTCCAGCTATGTTTATTCCTTCTTTGCAAAAGATAAAGACCTCTTTATAAGCTACCCAAGACACCTTCTTGCTTTCACAATTATATTTGAGCTATTTGTTAACAACATTCAGCTTTTTATTATATTTCTTTAGGTCTACAATGGCACTTACCAATACTCAGTCAACTCTATTGTCTTTCTACGGATTCTTTGCTCCATATTTTTTAAATGCCTGAATATTATCCTGGCTAGGAAAATTCACACTTAGCAAGATATTCCCTAACATTACCACTGATGACATTATTATCAAATGGACTACAGTCTTATGCCAGAAAGGATCTTTGAACCACATACCCCTTAAAAAGGGATCTTCATTTTCTGTTATGTGGCAAAAAAATCCACTTCCAACACTCCATCTTAGTCACTGATATCATAGACCACATCCAGTATTGATGTGTCAGCTGATTGTTCTGAGAAACAAAAGCCAAGATTGAGTTAAAATGGCAAGAAATATATTGGAGAAAAATATCTGTGAAACATAAACAAACAAAGGGGATGAGAACCTCCAAGAAAGCCTTCAAAATGTGATAGAGGTCTGTGTCTCCTGGGAAAGGAGAGAAGGAGGCCAGAGTGTTGAGTAGACTGAACCACAGCACAGACCTTGGGAAAAAATGCAGCTAATCACACAGGAGCTCCATTGGAAAGACTGTGTTTTGAGGAGTCCTGTTCTGCTCAAAATTAGGGCCCTCTTGTACCACCATCAGACTCATTGGCTGAGCTGTGTCTGAAAACGTGAAATTTTGTCTCAAAGTTGAGGCATAGCTTGAAGGCACCTGCACCAGAAGGCTGTGATCAAACTGTACTTCTGTTGATAGTTTATTTTTTTTTTCAAATAAAAGAAGATCTGAATAGCAAACCTTTCTGGCTGACTAAATATTTCTGAATAATACAGTTATTGTAACAATTTATTCAAACAGCTAAAACTTATCACAACGTGAAATAATAAACACCAAAAAGTGTGAGATTAAAGAAAACCACCAATATTATTTTGTAATAACCTTCTTTTTACAATTTTTTATTTTTCTTACTCTTCTACTTATTTACTTTACATATCCTTCTAATATTACCCATTTTATATAAAAAAAACATGCCTTCTATCTTTATATTTCCTTGAAATAAAGCTTACTCTATTTCCTTTCTTCTCATAGCTTTGGTATTCTTTTGTGTAAGGTATATGTTTTTTGTTGATCTTTTTAGTGAGGGAAATCTAATAGCTAGCATACAAAAAAGTTATACACACATACCCTTAACTTCCATAAGACATTGAATTATGAGAAATAAAAGATATGTACTATTTTTCATCTTCGAAAGGCTCACAGTCAGCTAATCAAAGGGCAGAATAAGGCAGTCCTTTCTCACTCTTATTCCCTTCCATCTCCTGCTATCACAAAAATAACACTACCCTCTGTGGAAGATAAAGACAGCATCCTCTTTCCAGTTCCTGCCAGTTCCTGCTAAGAGATATTAATTGGCCAGGATATGAGGATGTTGATCTTCATGAAAGCTAGCCTCTTGCCTAATTAGGAAAAGTTTTGTCATCCACATTATTAGCTGGCTTCCTGCTTCACCCTAATAATAAATAATTTTGTGCTGGATGAAATAAATTGTTCATTTGATTGTTACTAGAATAAACATTCCAATAAGGAAATATAGAACATGATAAAGCTTATCTTTTCTAAAGCCCTAACTCTAAACCTTATTTCAAAGTACAGATCTCAAATAACCACATCATAACATTTTAAAACACATTTACCAAGAATTTCTTAAACATTTTCAAAGTGATCTCAAGCGTGTATTTTTTCAAGTGAACACTAAAAAATTACTTTTGGGTAGGATGATGCTGACTTCCTTTTTAGGGGCCTGACTTGCTTCCAATAACAAAATGATATTCTTATCTAAACATGCAATGGCATCAAATCATAAAATACATTTATTTTTATAATCATATACTTACTTAGTTATATAGCATTATAGGCCAAGCATTGGGTATATAATACTCTGAAATTTATATACTGAAGATATTAACTGGCTCTATGACTCTGAAATATGCAGTAAATGCCCCTCATACAATCCTCTCTAAAAAAAAAGAGAGAGAGAAAAATCTAAATGAAAAATTCTGATTGCCCAGAACAAAAGGAAAAATTATTTTTTTACTAAGTGAGTGGCTATTATATATTTTTGGTTATGGAAAGTACAGAAACCATAGATCATGCCCCATGGATAAAGAACATTTACTTTACTTTGTTTTATGAGTGCAACTTTGCTCCTTTGCTTCACATATTTTACACAGAACAATTTAGTGGGTACAACCTCTTCTCTTGTTTTCTCACTTACCCTAAAACAATCTCTTCTTCTAAAATAGGACATTACTAATGTGCTTTAGTTGGGAAAGGGTGCAATTGCATTGGTCCTCCTAGCTTGACTATTGCCTAAGAACACTGTGTAATACTGGATGGGGGTGGGAGATGAAGGAAGGTACATGGGGAGATAAATGGTGATAAAGAGAGACTTGACTTGGGGGAAATGAACACACAACACAGTGTACAGAGCTGTGTTGTAGAATTGGGCACCTGAAACTTATATAATTATGTTGACTGTGTCACCCCTATAAAGTCAATAAAAAAATACACTGTGCAGCCTGACCAGGCGGTGGTGCAGTGGATAGAGCATCAAATTATCAAATGGATGCAGAGGATTAAGGTTCAAAACCCCAAGGTCGCTGGCTTGAGCTTGGGCTCATCTGGTTTGAGCAAGGCTCACCAGCTTGAGCCCAAGGTTTCTGACTTGAGCAAGGGGTCACTCAGTCTGCTGGAGCCCCATGGTCAAGGCACATATGAGAAAGCAGTCAATGAACAACTAAGGTGCCACAAGAAAGAATTGATCCTTCTCAACTTTCTCCCTTCCTGTCTGTCCCTATCTGTTCCTCTCTCTGTCACAAAACAAACAAACAAAAAAAACACTGTACAATAAAAGAGAATTCACAATGAACTCATCCTCTCTTTAAAATTTGAAATAAACTTCTTCCGTTAAAGTCCTGAGGTGATCAATTGAGTCAGTAGAAATTTCACCAGAATCTTTTCCCTTTATGCGTGTTATTCTTTGTCCAAATTTTTATGCAAGCCAAAGCTAGAGATGACACAAGACTTAAGTCAAACCATGAGTGGAAACAGCAAGGAAAAAGAACAACATTAACATCTGTTTGAAATATCAGTGTCTTGAGAATAAAGGAATTTTAAATGTGGTAAAGTGATATATTGCAGTGGTTAAGATGAAGGACTTTTGGAGTATTGGACATATTGACCGGATATATAGTTTACCTAACTGAGTTTTAACTTCATAATCTAAAGTATCAATAATATTATACTTTCATTATGGAGTTGCTTTAAAGATCAAATTAAATTATCTATGGAAGCACTGACACAGTTTTGCATATAGCCAGTGCTCAGTAAATTACTATTAATTATCAGTGTAACATACAGCTCCAGAATGTTACACTGATTAAAACAAAAATATTTGACAACAATAGAATCCTTTCTTTTAACGTTCTACCAAAATCTATCAAATTCTAGAAAAGTTATTTAAAATTAAATGAAGCAGATAATTACAACAAATATGCTAAAAGAAACATGTTAGAATCCTGGGAGGAGTTTTGTAATTTAAATAAAATCATAATTTAATAACATTAAGATTAACCAAATGAAATAAAAGCACTTTTAAATTATTGTATGAAGTTAAAAAGAATGAGGAAAATAATTTTCTGAGCTCATGGAAACACCTGAGTACCTTTTAATCTCCTAATTTTTCTGTCTAAAAATGTATAAGAAAAGCTTTAACAAGTTGAAATGTGTGGCATGCATACTCTGTTTAAAATGTTTTGGAGTAAAAGCCACTTAAAAGACACATAAAGGTTTGTGGGTGAACTCATCTAATCACTCTAACAGTCATTTTTAGTTGATACCAAGGTGAATGAGGTCTGGGACCTTGTCTTTGGCCAGAAGAACTTTGGTAAAGACTTGAGCCTTATTAACTGGATACAAAGTTTATGTCTCTGGAGATCTGGACTGGATTATCTTTTAATATATTTAGATCACTTACAGGGTTAGTTAGAAGCGAACTTAACAGTGGGTGCACCGAGCATGTGACCTGGGCCCCAACTTCTGAAAGGCCCTGACTTCTGAAGGGCCCTACAAAACCCCAACTCTACACTTTTTTCTAATGACACCAAATTTGGTTTCATATGTGCAGTTTTAACATTAATAGTACATAATATTTTTTATTTATTTAAAAATATTGTTAACATGTATTTTTATTTTCCCTGTCTCTCTCTTTTTTTAAGGGGCCCAATATTTCTTCTCTGCCTGGAGCCTCAACTGACCTTAATCCGCCTCTGGAGTTAGTCTCCATTTTTATGATGTGGTCTGATATTAATAGGGACTTCCATGGACTTAAGATCTAGTAACATGGTCTGATTTGGAGTAAGAAAAAAACCTGGGTAGAGAAGCTGTATCCTCACACTCCCAAATGATGACTACACATTGTAAACTCAGCTCACTGACCATGTCTGTTCTGCTTGTGATGTATTCCCTTCTGCTAATGCCAAGCCCAGAGTAGGCTTTGAATGAATAAATCAACTTTCTGTCCCTTTCTTTCGTTGGATTAGATTTCTAATCAAAGAATTCAGATTTCAACTCAGTTGGATGTTTGTTGGCCTCTTTACTTCCTCTGGTGGGGTTTTCAGTCCATTACAGAACCCAATTCTCTGTCAATTCTCTTTGGATCTGGCCATTGGCCAATTCCCTAAGTCCTGGGCTGCATGATACTTCCATGATTAATAATTCCAATGTATAATTTGACCATTTCCATTTGAGGTTAACAGCGCAACATCATTTCTTAACTCCCCCTCTAATTTGTTATTCAAGAAGCACTCCACTTTATCCCATTCTCTCCACCTCGACCATGGGAAAGGCTTTTGCAGCCTTACAACTAAAAAACATAAACAAACTGCAAAAACAGCAGAGAAAATTTATATCTTCCCAGAACAAATATTAAATAAATCTTTATGCTTAGCTAAACCAAATAATTTCTGACTTTGCTTTTTGCCACCATAAACATAAAATCCATGAATAAAGATAACTAAAGAGGGTAGCAGAAAGGGCTCAGTATTATTAATTCAACGTGGCCTATTGTTTATTATTCTGATCCCACTTAGGGAGAAGAAGCAATTCATTGCTAAATTATATGATACTAACTCAGTAAAAATTGTCCTATAGATCTTACCTTTAAGTTTGTAATTATTTTTGTCATCATCATAATGATTATTTCCTCTTCTGCTTGTCTACTGTATATCTTATTTGGAAAAAAATCTGTTTAAACCTTTTGACTAATTATTTTTACTGTGTTGTTTGTTTTCTGATAATTGAATTTTAGAAATTATTTATACATTACAAATACAAGTCTTTCATCAGGTATGTGATTTGCAAATATTTCTTTCTCATCTATGTCTTGCCTTTTCATTTTTCCAAGAGAAGACAAGATCTCAGACCCCAATGACTTTGCTATCCTTTCCACACTGGAAAGTCTCCTCAGTGACTTTCACAGATCAAAATTTGTTTGCTTATATTTTTATTTTAATAAAGTTTAATTTACAAATAATTAATGATGATTTTCTCATTTTAGCGTAAGAAATCTTTGCCTAAGAGAACATTTATAGTCTTAAATTTCACATGTAGGTCTATAATCCATTTTGTGTTAATTTTTATATGTTGCAAGCTTTGGATGATGTTCTTTTATTAACATATGGATATCTCTTGTTCCAGTATCATTGTTAAAAAACATTATCTTTTCTCCACTGAATTGCTTTTAAACTTTGGTCAAAAATTAACTGAATATATGAGTGGGTCCATTTGTGAACTCTATTCTATTATATTGATCTATGTGTCTAATTTTATTATGTAAACCCTACACTGTCTTAATGACTAGATTTATAATAAATCTTGAAGGCAGATAATGTAAATTCTCCAAGCTTATTATTCTTTTACTGAGATATTTTTTAAACCTGTTCTTGACATTTTTTCATTTGTATATGAGTTTCAGAATTATTTTATGGTAATGCTGGTTCCACAGAATGTTATAAAGTATTTCTTATTCTTCAATTGACTTAAAGAATTTATGTAGTATAATATTTATTATTTATTTCTTAAATATTTGGTAGAATTTATAATTAAAGTCATCTGGGACTAGAGTTAGCTTTTGACGTTGAGGATGCTTGATCAAGGAAAACAAGAATTCACTGACTTGGAGACACTCTCTGAAGTCAAGAGATAGGTACTATTGCAGGTATTGTTTTACTATTTGAGCTTCAGTTATCTCAACTGTCTAAGATTTATAAAATGCCTGATATAAAAGCATTAATTCCTCAAAGAATAAAACATCCACCCAGTGGGCCCACTACACAGCAAAGAAAGTACAGCAATGGACTGCACCATATATCACACAATACAAAAGTAACTGACCCACAGAAAGCTGGAATATCCTTCTAAAGATGCAACTGACACGCCAGATCAGAGGAAAAAATCTGAAAGAATAATGTGACCTCCTTTACAATGCAGTATTTACATTAAGTCAGATGCCTCTCTTCTTCTGCATTTAAAATAGAAAGACTATGTTAGATCTTAAATCAAAGGTAGAGAAACAAGGTGGTCCCACCTACCGTCACAGTTGAGGAGGAGAATACTAGTGTCTAGTGCCTCGAGGTCAATGGTGCTAACATTCTACAAAGCACAAGCCACATCCAGTCCCAAATGCCAGTGGAGGAAGTTAAGGAACGCTGCCTTAGAGAATATACATTTACCAGTGAACAGCAAGGGAACCACTGTGCTACCAGGACGCTTAGGACTCCTTTTGGCAAGAAAAAGAGTTACCGTCATACAGGAGTAATTGACCATCATTAGTAGAAGGTGGGAGGGCTACTTTCACACAATGCGATGGGGAGGAATATATGTGCAATTTGAGACCATTCTCATACATGCCATCTCTTACTTATGAATGGACATGAGCAACAACTCCTGCTATGAAAGGAACAAATGGGGAGGGCTCAGATACACTAGAAATGAAGGTTTAGGTCACGTCAACCAAATAAGTTAGTTAGAACCACTAAAGTGAGAGCTGAAGTTAAGAAAAAAAATGTAGACTAGTGGAAAAGAGACTGGATGACCACCAATTTTTTCCCCAAGACCAACTTCAGCAAGGGAGGTTGTAGTGATTCCATTCACTTCCTTCTACATTTTCCCTCAGGAAAAGAGGCCCATGGGGACACTGAGTTGCTGCTCACTAACACAGATGGATAATTGGCACAAGGAATGGACTGTGATAGATATGAAAGTGTTCAGGTCAGATTTCCGTTCAAGGAAGAACTTGCCACAAGTTGTATAGCCGGCTGACCACTTCTGGCTGCCGTGTTGGTAAGATCCGCTTCAACTTCTAATTGCTGGTTTGGCTTTCTTTCTTCTTAATATAAAGTGCTATGTGTTCATGTAAAGTTAGAAAACAGATTAATTTGTTATTAACATGAATTATAATGTATAATTGGTAGTGACTTCTCAGATATCTATGATTGCTGTAAATGTTCAGCTTCCTTGTTAACATTTTTCCCCTCCAAGAAAAAGCTATTAATTTCCATTTCAATTTATATTTCTTCTTTGTACACTCTGCAACTAAAAGGAAATGCATACTTAATTGTAACTTTTACCTGTAGAATTCTTTTCTTTTTTTCGGAGGGGAGATAGGAAAGAGGCAGGAAGAGAGATAGGAACATTGAGCTGCTCCTGTGTGTGCCCTCAATGGGAATTCAACTATCAGACTCCAAGCTCTGGGTCAGCGCTCCAACCAACTGAGCTATCTGACCAGGGCTTATTTTATTATATTTTATTTTTTAGAGACAGAGAGAGGAAGGGAGAGAGAGAGGAGGGGAAAGAAAAGCATTCATTTGCTCTCCCACTCAGTCATACATTCATTGGTTGCTTCCCAGGTGTGCCCTGACAAGGGACAAACCCTCAACCTTGTCATTTTTGGACAATGCTCTTAACCAATTGAGCTAAATGGCCAGGACCTTACCAGTAGAATTTGATTGTTTAACAAGGGTGATGAAATTAGTAAAATAATCTTATTTGGGGAGGATATATTATCTGCATTGTGCTAACAATCATCAAAGGGCTGACATATTTTGCCTCTTTTCATAATGACTATTTATTAGACTTCTATTTTTTTTTTCTACAGAGACAGAGAGAGAGTCAGAGAGAGGGATAGATAGGGACAGACAGACAGGAATTGAGAGAGGTGAGAAGCATCAATCATCAGTTTTTCATTGTGACACTTTAGTTGTTCATTGATTGCTTTCTCCTATGTGCCTTGACCATGGGCCTTCAGCAGACCGAGTAACCCCTTGCTGAAGCCAGCTACCTTGGGTCCAAGCTGGTGAGCTTTGCTCAAACCAGATGAGCCTGCACTCAAGCTGGCGACCTTGGGGTATCGAACCTGGGTCTTCCACATCCCAGTCCGACGCTCTATTCACTGCGCCACTGCCTGGTCAGGCTAGACTTCTATTTAATTTTTTTTTTTTTTTTTTTTTTTTTTGTATTTTTCTGAAGCTGGAAACGGGGAGGCAGTCAGACAGACTCCCGCATGCGCCCAACCGGGATCCACCCGGCATGCCCACCAGGGGGTGATGCTCTGTCCATCCGGGGCATCGCTCTGTCAAGAACAGAGCCACTCTAGCTCCTGAGGCAGAGGCCATAAGGCCATCCCCAGCGCCTGGGCCATCTTTGCTCCAATGGAGCCTTGGCTGTGGGAGGGGAAGAGAGAGACAGAGAGGAAGGAGAGGGGGAGGGGTGGAGAAGCAGATGGGCGCTTCTCCTGTGTGCCCTGGCCGAGAATCGAACCCGGGACTTCTGCACACAAGGCTGATGCTCTACCACTGAGCCAACCAGCCAGGGCCATCTTCTATTTAATTTTAATCATTGACCATTACCTAGTTGTTTCTTATTTTTTCATCTTGCAGCATCTTAAGCAAATGTGACTTGTGACTCATATTTTATGCACTTGAATATATAATGTTAAGCAAAAGTAGGTTTAGAGTTGTGAGTACACAAAACACAGTTTATTATTGTATTATTATTTATTAAATATTGTGTTATTTTCCATATGAACAACTATAAACCTACATTTGCCAAACTCTGTATACCTTTTAAATTTGGAATAACCTCTTTGCATATGATTTCATGCTTTCATTTAAAAATTTTTGTTGATGATGTTTCAATACATCTGTTTGAGGAGTAATTTTCTTTTTCAATAGTAATTTTTAAAACTTTACTTAACTTTTCCCTTTCTCCCCCTCCCTTATGATATTTATTTAACTTCTGCCTAAAATGCTTACATTCTTTTTTTCTTGCTGTGTAGGTCAGTGGAGCCTACTGCTATTAGTCTCAGGGCTTTGATTTGCTTGCTCAGGTACATTTATATAATTAAGTGTTTTTTTATTTTTTTTAATTTACTTTCTTTTGAAATGAAAAGTAAAACCCTAAGAAGTAGCTGAACTACAGTATGAAAAAAACTAGAATAACTTTTCACTAATAATTTTACCATCAAGAGGCAGAAAAATGAAAAAAATAATTATAATGGACATAGATATATCCAAACTAAAAAAGACTAGAAAATAATAACTTTGAAAAGTGATTTAACCCAATTGACATAGCCTTACAAAATAATTGTAGTGAATATTCTAATGAATAGTTGAATAAACAAACACTTGCACTGTGTAAAATAGAAGTATCAACAAAGTTGCCACAAATTAATAATCCCATACAAATATTGCAGGCAAAGCTAATCAGTGATAAATTAATATTTTGGTCTGAGTATTTTGTATATTTTAATAACTTTTTGTGTTTTATAATCTGTAGACAATTTATCGATTTAGAGAATTAACATACCAAAGGGTTTGTTTCTTTTAAAAGGAAATAACCTTGACAATGAGACTTGATTGGCACAGGTATAACCCATCACTCTCTGAGTTGAGAATTGAACCTGCCTTCATCCACATAGGTTAATTATTAGGACTGAGAACTGAGCACACCTGTGTCAACATGACTTCAGTGTTTGTTCCAAGAAAATTCTCACTCAGGAAGATAAGAATATAACTAATAAATAATTTCATTCTTGGTTTCAGGATCTGTACAAACCATTTTGGGCAAATATTTTTCTCCTCTAGGCAAATAGCTATTTTTTCAAGACAACAGATGGCTTTCCTAGCCAACAGCTCACTTTATCAAACAATGTTTTATTTACCTGCTCTGCCTCAAAACCATGCCTCATCCTGTCCACCAACTCTCTGCCACAAACTATCCAATCCCAATTAATTTTTCATCTTGAAAGATCCACCTTAAACCAAATGTGACCAGATCACAAACCTGACAGATACCTCACTCTGACTTTTCCCTTCAGAGGCAGAACTGAGACTGTCATGTCCACTGACCACAGTGGGTTGATAAATTTAGCTTTGCTTAATTGACATATTTGCTCTGCTTTTGAGAAGTAGTTGATGGTAATAGCCATAGCTATTACCCCATGGTCCCCCACTGCTAGCCACACCATTCACATACTACCATCAACTCCATCAAACTCTACTGACTGCAACTGGACTAATATTTAAAAATATATACACATATTAAAATTAAGAAAAGAAATTTTTTCCTCAATGAAACTTTTTTTCTCATTCTTCTGAAGAAGACTTATTTGTCCAAGCTGATGGTTAAAGTACAAACCTTGTTAATTCTATACTTACATGAACACATTTATTTGTACATGAGCAAAATGAAGGCAATAAATAATGGTATCTGGACTACATGACTTTGGGCAAAAGATCTAACCTTCCTAAATCTCAACGACCTGAATTGTAAAACAATGATAATAAAAAAATAAAAATTGCTAATACATACTTATTACTTATTACATCTGATGTGAAAATTAAAATCAATATACTTTCCTGATTTTGTGCTAAATAGTACTGGACCAGGCAAAAATAGCAGCTACATGGGCCAGGAAATAATTGTTCCCAGAAGATACACCAATTAAAACAATTCATTTAACAAGACTAATTGCTTTTGTAATAACATCTGTACCAACCTCTTGCTTCTTCGTGCCCAACAATTCATAATTCTCATATCATAATCTGCTCAATTCTAATCAGTTATCTGCTTTACAAAACTCTTCCCAAAATTAATTATAAATCCAGTTTCTAATACTATAATATATATAAAACACACACACATATATGAATACACACCTTTATACACGTATACCTATGTGGATACATGCTTACATACATACATATATATGGTATTATATGTATTTTTATATATGATATGAATGTGTGTGTATGTGTGTGTGTGTGTGTGTGTGTGTATATATATATATATATATATATATATATATATATATATATATATATTTTACCTGACTGTCTTTTGAGACTCTCTTCAGAATGTAGAATGGTATTCCCCTTTCTAACACTAGGTTTACTAAATTTAGTCCAACTAGTTCAACTGACTTTTGTCCTTTTGGGGTATAACAGATGACACAAGCCATCTCCTAAGTATCATTTTTATATTAATTTTTTTATCCTCAAAATAGCCCTCTGAGGTAGGTCATATTTTATCCACATTTTACAGAAAAAAGAAACTAAGATCTGTAGAATTTAAATAACTTAGAAAGATACTTTTACTTTATTTATTTATTTATTTATTTATTTATTTATTTTTTAATTTAAGAGAGAGGAGAGGAGAGAGTGCAACAGACTCCCGCATGCACCCTAATCAGGTTCCACTTGACAATCCCTGTCTGGGGCTGATGCTAGAATCAACTGAGCTATCCTCAGTGCCTAAAGCTGACACACTAGGATGGACCAACCAACTGAGCTGCAGGCTGAGGGAGGGGAGGGGTGAGAGAAAGAGAAGCAGAAGAAGGAAAGAAGCATATGGTCACTTTTCTTGTGTGCTTTGATGGGGAATCAAACCGTGGCTGTCTATACGCCAGGCCAACACTCTATCCACTGAGCCAACCGACCAGGACCAGGAAGATGCTTTTATGAGGGTTAAACATAATAATGCAGGAAAAAAAGCACAACATAGGTGTTAGTACAAAGTAAGATTTGTGAACTCTGACTCTGTTTTTGTTATATTAATACTACAAGAGTAAAAATAATCATTTCACCAAAGAGAACTCTACCATAATGCTGGGAAAATAATACATTTTTCAAGTTCCCAAAATGTTTGGCGATAGAGAAGCTAGAAGCTGGGTAATTTGTAGCAAATGTTCATTTTTACTGAAAAATTTTTATTTATTTGAAAAATAACATATTTAAAATTTATTTTAAATTTTTATTGAATTTATTTGGGAAACATTAGTTATAAAATTATGTAGATTTTAGGTGTATGATTCTATCACACATCATCTGTGTATTTATTGTGTTCTCCCCACCCCAAGTCAAGTCTCCTTCCATTTCATTTATCCCCCCATACCCTCTTCTGCCTCCCCCAACCCCTTTAACCTCCAGTAATCACTACACTGTTGCTTGTGTCTATGAGAATTTTTTTAATCTCTTCACCGTTTGTAATACTACTCAGCCATAAAAAGGAAATCTTACCCTTTGTGACAACATGTATGAACCTGGAGAGCATTATGCTAAGTGACATACACTAGTCAGAGAAAGAAAACTGCTGTATGATTTCACTCATATGTGGAATTTAATGAACAAAATATACTAACAAACAAAATAGAAATATACTTATAGAAAGAGAAGAGGCTAACAGTTGTCAGAGTGGAGGGAGCTTCAGGGAAAAATAATATATTTATAACGTGTGTTAGTTTTTTATTATCTTTTATTAAAAAAATAGGATCTTTTTTATTTTTTATATCCTTCAAATTCTTGATGTAGAATGATAATATAACCTTCAGAGAAGTTTTTTATTATTGCTGGAGTTGAGACACTAAAGGGTATTGGACATATTTCATGTAGACCAGGAGTCAGTGATATTTTAGTAAAAGTCCAGGTAGTAAATAATCTGGGCTTTGTCCTCCATATGCTTTCTCTTACAACTACTTAATTTTGCCATAGTAGCAAACAAAAAAAAAAAAAAAAAAAGAAAAAGAAAAAAAAAGCAACCATAGGTCATATGTCGATAAATGAGTGTGAGTGTATTACAATAAAACTTTATTTATAAAAACAGTTGGCAGGGAGTTTTTAGTCTGGGCTATAGTTTTTGCCGATAGCTCTTCTACATACAACTCTGAAAGCTGCCACAGAGAAGTTTTCCCTTGTTTTCTCTTACTCATGGTTGACAATTACGAGAGGTGTTCATAGATGCAGCACTGCTTCTCTATTTTCCTATCTGTCTTTCAGAGTTGTCATGACATTTAATATTGTACTCTGATGGTTTCTGTGACAAAATAAAGACATTATACGTGAACCCTGGCTTAGAAACAACTCAGCTCCTGTTCTGTGCAAGATCTGACGTCTGGACGGTACAATGCTGGCGTTGCCTGGCTGTCCTTTAGAGAAGGGGGTCTCTGTATGAGCTTAGACAACAATTTCACTAGGGATAAATGAACTATTTTGTCAAATTCAGCACCCAATCCAGTCTCATTATTTTAGAATAAAAAACTGTTTGGCGATAAGCTTTGTTTACACTTGGCAAAGTATTGCTTCCTTTTCTGAGAGGGGGAAAAAAGACCAAAAAAAAACCTCATAAAAATTTCAAAAAGATTTTGACTTCAAATGGTTCTTGCAAAACTGCACTTGGATAAGTTAAGTGTAGAGGAATCAAAACCATATGGATTATACTTCTTTTAAAATAAATACTGATTTAAGAATTGAGGGAAAATTCTTGGAAAAGTAGGCTTTAGTCTTCACAGACTTTAAATAGTCAAAAACAACGTTAGAAATTTGATAAACCCAAAGCACAGCTGGGTTTACCCATTCTTAATTATAGTGTTTTCATTGTATATCATGTAAAAATAAACAGTCACAGGAGTGGCCTAAATTCACTTATTTTAGAAGAGGATAAGGGTTTTTTATACATCTCTAAAGTAACCTTACCCAAATCCTGGATTTGAGGTAAATCACATTAAAGTATTTGAAATATTAAAATGTTAAGCATTTGTCACTCGTCATATTTTATTATAAATTGTCCAGTCTTTTCCTCCAATCAGATATAACAAAGTGTTCAGAATTCTACACACAATTCTCATGAGGTGACTTACTCTGATATAAATCTATATACCTAAACACTTAGTCATCAAAAAATGAAAATAAATTAAATGACATTTCTATATTGGGATTAATGCTCATATCAAGTTTTCATAACCATGGTCTTAATTCAAGTGAAATCAAATGAATTAACCATGAATTCATTCTCCACCATGTTGCAGGAACTTTGCTGGGCACTGAAAGTTCACAAACAAGGAAACATGATCTCTTGGAAGAATAAAACGTGAAATGTAGTTGGGAAAGCTATTACATTACATTGTAATTTTTGTTGTAACACATGGAAATGTAAGCAGTTATGACTCCAGAGCAGAGATGACCAGTGTGTTGGAGGAGGGAGTTAAGACTGCTTAGGTGAAGAGACATTTGAATTGGGCCATAACAGATCAGTAAGAGTTTGCTTAATGAAAAAAGTAAGTAAAGCATTCTATGTAAAGGGAAGAAATGTACAAAAATTGGGATAATATGGGAGACTCTTGAGCATCTATGTGTGGCTGAAGTAAAAGGTAGGTGGAAATGTCCAGAGAAAGGGCTAGAATTTAAGGTTAAGCCACATAGAAAATGACTTTGAAGGTCATGCTACAGAGTCTGGAGTTTATGGGTAGCCATGCACAGTTTTTAAGATGCAATGAGAAATACAATTCTGACAGCTGGAGGATAATTTTTAGAGGTGTGTGTGTGTGTGTGTGTGTGTGTGTGTGTGCGCGCGCGCGCGCGCGCACGCACGCTCGCGCGCGCAGAAGGAAGAGGAAGAAGGGAGGGAAAGCTCAAAAATATGGAAACTTGTTAGGATTCTCCAAAAATGCATAGTGGCTACTATAAAACAGCTAGTTTTGCCAAATGCACCTGCTGTATTATACTCTCACTTCAAAGTGCGCTCCATGAGTAGGGACATCATCTGGCATACTCACTACAGTATTTTCAGCCTCTAGCACAGTGTTGGCACATAAGAAGTGAGCAATAAGAACTTGTGTGAATACATGACAAATGGAAATGTTGTATTATATAGATATGAGCCAGTGTCATAATAAGTCAGGTCTAGAAGATCTATAGTAGGAGTAATAGCCAGGAAAACAAATCCAAAAGCACACCTCTGACTTTCTATCTCACTTACACTAACTTGGGAAGAGGAGGAGGCTTCTGCTCAGGCAGGGTCAGTGACTATTGGGGCAGCCTCTTAAATTCTCTTGCTTCCTAAGCTATCTCAATCATTTTCTATTTGTTCCTTGTGTGCTGTGCCCATACCTCCAAAATTCTCCTTTCAGTTCAAGAAAAGCATCCCTGACCTGGGAAAAATTAGGAAATAAATGATATTCTGATTTTGTTTTGTGAACCCTCATTCTTCCCTTTTCTCCCCTCTTTCCCTTCAATGACATACATCCCCTTTATACATTATGTAAAAGCAGCACAGGACTTCCTGTTTCTGATGCTGCATATAAGGAGCTTGGAAGTCACCACTCTGTCTTAACAAGTAAAAAAAAATTAAAAGATTAAAAAATTAAAACTTTTGATTTTTTAATTATTTTTTGAGGTTTGCGAGGGAGGAAGAGAAAGAGAAAGAGAAACATCAACCTGTTTCTCCACTTAATTGTGCATTGATTACTTCTCATACATGCTTTTGCCAGGGATGGAACAGGCAACTTCAGGTCCAAGCCGGTGACCTCGGGATCATGTTGGTGACCCTGTACTCAAGCCCATGACCCCAAGCCTGAGCTGGCAACCTCTGAGTTTCAGGTCGATGCTGTATCCACTGTTCCAATCAGGTGAAGAACTTTTGATTTTTTTTTAAGAGAGCAGAGGACACAGGGCACACTGCTGCCCCTAAGATTAGAGAGAGACAGGAGGATTACAGAGAGTTACGGTTTACCAGAGCAGAGGCTTCCTGGTGGAAAGCCCCTGGGGAACCTGTGCTGGGGTAGGAAATACAGAACCGTAATTGGTGAATAGCTGGAGGGTCAGTGCAGGCAACTGAAAGTTTAAAACTCCAAAGCATCCAGCTCATGCAGAACCCCTCATGGTATTATGTGATTTACCTTCAAAAGCTTGACCAGACTCGCACAGTAAATACTGTATTGGAAAAAAAAAACCATTTTGGCTCTGGCAAGGGGAGGGGAAAAGAAAATATTTTTAAGTATGACAGAGCACCCTCATTTTTTAAAATAAGATCTGCCCTAAGGGGAAAAATACAAACCCTAACCTGTTGGGGTATTATCATAATCTAACTGACTAGAGGAAGGGAAACTCCCAATTCCAGTATACTGTAGCCATCTTGCTTACCTAAGTGAGTGAAGTTCACAGTCCAGAGGCATATCAGAGGACTGTAGAATGTTATTCCTGACCCTTACGTCTCATTACCACATCACTACAAACACTATTTACAGTAGTTCTTTTTACTCCGCATACCCTATCTGGCTATTAAGACAAACTTTCAAGGCATATCAAAAGTAAAAAAACACAATTTGTAAAGAGAACAAGCATCAGAATCAGATGTAGTAGAGGTTTTGGAATTATCAGACCAGGAATTCAAAACATACAATTAATACATCAAGGGCTCTAATTGTAAGCAACCTGCAAGACTAAGTGAGGAATATAAACAGGGATGGAAATCATAAAAAGTGAATAAATGCTAGAGATAAAAAAATAACAACAGTATGACAAAAATAAATATTGCCTATGATGGGATTATTAGTAAACTGGACACAGCTGAGAAAAGAATCTCTGAGTATGAGGATATATCAATAAAATCCTCAAAAACTGAAAGGCAAAGAGAACACAGACTGAAAAAAACAAACAGAATATCCAAGAACTGTGAGAAAACTGCAAACATATATACATAATGGTAGTAACAGAGGAGAATAGAAAGAAGCCAAAGAAATATAATGACTGAGCATTTTTCCAAGTTAGTGTCAGACACCAAACAACTGATTCAGGACACTCAGGAAAAATCAAGAAAGATAAATAAAAATAAAAACAAACATACAAAAACTAAACTTAGGCATTTGTTTTCAAACTACAAAAGATCAAAGATAAATTTAAAAAATCCTAAAAGAAACCATAGCAGGTATGGGAAAACACCTTACTACAGAGAAAAATAAAAGATAAGAATTGTATCTGACCTTTCAGAAACCATTAAAGAGAGAGCACAGTGGAATGAAATATTTAGAATGTTCATGGGGTGAAGGGTGTGTGCGTGTGGGGGAATCACTGGTCTAGAATTTTATACCTTGCAAAATTATTCTTCAAAAATTAAAGAAAAAGCAAACAAACAGGGATTTTTTGTCAGTAGAATGGCCTTTCAAAGAATGTTTAAAGAAATTATTTGGTGAAAAGGAAATAATATATGTCCCAAATTAGATCTAACATAAATTAAGGAAAAGCATCAAAGAAAGAATAAGTGAAGATAAAATGAAATCTACTTTGTTAGGGGCATAAAAGAGATATAATCAGGCAGGGCATAGAAGGTTTGTAGTGCAATGAAAATTCTATGATACTCTAATGGTAGATACAAGTCATTATATATTTGTCCAAACTTGTAGAATGTAGAATAGCAAGGGGTAAACGTTAATGTAAACAATGGACTTTAGGTGATTAAAATGTGTCAATTGCAACAAACTTAGCACTCAGGTGGAAGATGTTGATTATGGGGTAGGCTATGCATGTGTTTGTGCAGGGGGCATATGGAAATCTCTTTACCTTACCGTTAATTTATCTGTGGACTTAAAACTGCTCTAAAAAATGAAGTCTTAAATAAGAAAAAAGCAGAGTGGGACAGATAAATGAATGTAACCTCCTTTATTGACTTTGTAGTTGTGTCAGGTTCACTAAGCCTCATTTTCTGCCTTGATAAAATGGACATAAAAATAATGGTTCTTGTGAAAATATTTATTTTGATGAGAGCAGGTCCCAAATAAGTGTTAATTATCTTATCCACTTACTTTCTCTCCTATCTCGTAGCCTGCTTGGTGCCTGCTCATGTCTTCCTGTGAAAATTGAAGCAATGTATCTTCAATTATAGGCATTTAAGTAGAAATTTATACTAACTGTTCAAAGTTAGGGAATTTGTGTCTGTGCATTAAATTTATTTTCTTTTTGTTGAAAAGTAATTTTACCAAAGGTCATGTTATCTTTCCCTAAAGTAAATGATATATTCATGAAGCCTTTAAACAAAAACCTAAATTAGGACAAGGAAGAAAAAAAGCCCTTTCATTTGGTAAGGGCACAGGCTAGCTGCAGTATGAAATTTAAGACTATGACTCAGAGACCTACAAGCAGTTTCACCGACCAAAGGCACATACACTGTGCCACACCTGCCAAGGGCCACACCTATTGAATTACTGAGCATTGTGGGAGACTAAGACAGGCTCTTCATGGAAGTAAGGAACTCCTGGGATTGTTGACTTTCACTCAGGGACTCCTGATGGCCGTGCTGAGCATTCATTAAATAGGTGAACCATTTATGATGCTTCCACTCAATCGCCCCTCCCTCTCTCCTTGACTAGAGGTCAGATCAGAATCATGTTCAGACAGATCTTCCAGTCTCTTCAAGCTCCCTATTCATTTGCTTTCACATAGTTGTGTTTCTTAATAAAAATTCTTGCAACTTTAATTATATATTTTATTTTTTCTTAAAAATAACATATTAAAAGGGCTCAATGAGAGTTCTCTTTCTCTTCATACACAGTTATTCATGTCTCTACCTTCAAAAGTCAAAATTGCTAACCATCTTTAAAGGATAGTTTACATTTTCAAAATAAAACCAACACGCAAACCATGACCTGGCATGGTTGTTACAACTACACATCAATCCAGACTTCAAGTCCTTTTATATGTGGTCTCTTATCCATTCCTCCACCACCCACGTACTTCACACTGTAGAGTGACTCAAATGTTCACCATTCCTCGTTCATAACCTGCAGGTGCTTTCATCTTTACCAGTTTTGCCTCTTTGGTTTAAACTGATCTTTTTAATTCCAGCCTTAACAGTCAAAGCTATCTGAATGGCTTCCTTAGATCAGAGGTCTTCTCCCAATCTTTCAGATAGGAGTACCACTAAAACAATCGCTTCACCCACAAGTGTGTGCACCTCTGAGTAATAGAGCTAACTGTATCTCCAATCACACTGTGTGAGATTCATTTTTTGTGTTATCCACAGTGCTTAATTGAGAGCCTGATACACTGTAAATTCCAAATTTAATGAAAAGCTGAATCAGTCAGTGTTATTTAAGGAGAATAGGATGAAGTTTGAAAATAGGGCAATTTGAGTATCAGATCCTTACTTACTAGTTGTGTGACTTGAGGTAAATTACTTTGTTTCTCTGAGGTTTATGAAATGGGAATAAAACACCTCACATTACAGAGGCTTTATGAGAATTAAATGATAATCTATTTATTTTCATTCACTCCAAAAAATAATAATAAAACCAAACAACTGAGCACCTACTATGAGACAACACTGAAAGACAGTAACAAATTAAACAGATTAAAAATTTGCCAAATGTCATAAATGCTATCAAGACAATAGGTATTATACTGTGCTAGATAATGATGGAAAGGGGAGGATAAAACTGTTAGGATAATCAGAAAAAGTGTCTTTGAGGAAGAGTTGGACAGCACATAAAATATTTTTTGTATCCATCAGGGTTACATCAGAATAACAAAATAAATGGGACATACACATACAATCTTTCCTCAAAAAAAAAAAAAAGAATAAAATAAAGTATATATATATATATATTGCAATTAGACTCAAAATTCTCTAAATGCAAACACACATATACAGTGTATATGTGTATGCATGTTTATATAAATATATATAGTATGTATATATAGTTGTATATAACCTATATGATTTTTTACAATGATTTGGCTTATGTGATTGGTTAGCTAGGCATATCCAAAACCCATATGGCTGAACAAAAACTCCAGAGCAGGTGCTGAAGCTGCAGTCACAGGTAGTATTTCTTTTCTTTTTTTTACAGTGAAATCTCAGTTGCCCTTTTAAGGACTTCAATTAACTGGATCAGGTCCAACCAAGTAATCAAAGATAATCTATTTTACTTAAAATCAACTGATTAGAGATGTTTAGCACACTTATCAAAAATTTTCACAGTAACACCAAGACAAATGTTTAATCAAATAACTGTGTACACTGAGACTATTCAAGTTGACACTTAAAATGGACTATCCCATGCTCTAAGATGTTCATATCCTTGCCATAAATTGTTTAACTTATGGTAGAGTGTCGGCCTCGTGTGCAGGAGTCCCGGGTTCGATTCCTGGCCAGGGCACACAGGAGAAGTGCCCATCTGCTTCTCCACCCCTCCCCCTCTCCTTCCTCTCTGTCTCTTCCCCTCCCGCAGCCAAGGCTCCATTGGAGCAAAGTTGGCCATGGCACTGAGTATGGCTCCATGGCCTCTGCCTCAGGCGCTAGAATGGCTCTGGTTGCAACAGAGCAACGCCCCAGATGGGCAGAGCATCGCCCCCTGGTGGGCATGCTGGGTGGATCCCGGTCGGGTGCATGCGGGAGTCTGTCTGACTGTCTCCCCATTTCCAACTTCAGAAAAATACAAAAAAAAAATTGTTTAACTTAAAGCATACTTCGGAGATCCTGGGTGTATAATCAGTTTTCCAATGGAAATCATTCTCCCAGGGCTTTTGCACATCTCTCATATGAAAACCACAACATATAAGATCTTTAAAATGAAAGATGTTTCATTTTCCTGAAACAAAACAACACATCAGTCTTACCTATTGTGAGATTCTATACCATAACAATCAAAGAAGGTCAGTTTTAGGTTATTCATTATTTTACAGACGAGATCAGTCGCGTTCAGGGTAGTATGGCCGTAGACATCATTATTTTAAAGATGAAACAAACTGTAGAAAATATGCCATTTCTCTAAAATATCCAGTAGGCAGTACAACTATTAAATACTTTTACATAAGTAATAGGAAAATACTATATTTTCTTCCTTGTGATATCTCATATTTTTGTTTCTAGATATTTTAATATTCATTTATATTGATTAAATACCTGCATCTTCCATATTAAAACTAAATTGAAAACTTATTTATTTTTCAAGTAAGTAGTAAGCAACATGTGAATTGAAAAACCCAACCTAAAAATCAGTATAACAATTTTGTTAAATAAATCATATAAAATTGATTAAAAATATCAACTCTTATTGCTCTTTTTTTGTTTTGACAGAGACAGAGATAGAGTGAGAGGGACAGACAGACAGGAAGGGAGAGAGATGAGAAGCATCAATTCTTCTTTGCAGCTCCTTAGTTGTTCATTGCTTGCTTTCCAATATGTGCCTTGATTGGGGGCTACAGCAGAGCAAGTGATCCCTTGCTTTAAGCC
The DNA here is from genome assembly GCF_036850765.1 of Saccopteryx bilineata. Lineage (NCBI taxonomy): Eukaryota > Metazoa > Chordata > Mammalia > Chiroptera > Emballonuridae > Saccopteryx > Saccopteryx bilineata. Next base: position 122,486,944 of record NC_089491.1, on the reverse strand, counting down.
GGAGACCTTTGGGCACAGCTGGTGAGCTCACGCTAAAGCCAGTGACCTTGGGATTTCAAACCTGAGTCCTCCACATCCCAGTCTGACGCTGTATCCATTGTGCCACCGCCTGGTCAGGAAACTCTTATTGCTCTTCATCAAGCATATGTGCTATGCTGTTTTTTCCCCTTCACCTAAAAATATAATTTTAAATTAATGGATGTTCATTTTCTTTTTTTTTTTTTCCTTCTTTGGTTCTTAAAATCTACACAGTAGAGTCTAAATTTTTTGGTTTCATAAATGTAAATGGATCTTGGTAATTCTTGCCAACTTTTCCTCTGAGAGTCAAGGACCATCACTTTTGGTAGACTTCCACAAAAATGTCAGATATTGCTGCAGACCAGCGCAGCTCCTAATAATGGTGCGAAATTAAGGAAACACACTTGTCAAAACAAAAACGATGGGACTCTTCAAACTGCCTGGCAGTATCTGAGTGCTCCATAGCCCCAGTTCACTTTATTATATAGCCATATGCAAATCAAGGACCCTGATACAAAGTTGCACATCAAAGACTAAGACAGGAACTCTCCCAAGGCAAAAACAAGATACATTAGTGAAATCTACCAACAGCAGAAAACAAACAAAGAGTCAGAGGAAGGGCACCTATATTACTTCCAGCAACCCAAGGAAGCAAGTGGAGTGGGTGCAAATACTCAGCATCAAAGCCAAATATGGAGATGGAGGGGGGAGAACTTAGCCTTTTGCTAAGCCTCGAATCTATAATGGCTTTTTGCCATTTACGGTCCACAACAAGATATATTGAAAGTAATCAGAAGAGCCCATAGACTCTTTGCAATTTATTATTTATTAGGCTGCTCTGTCACAACAACTGGAAACAAAAGCTTTCACTAGAGTTCGAAGTCATTCTTTTTCAGCTGTGAGGAAACTGGGTTTAGTCCTACTGTTGAAACATTTTTACCTGCATACCCAGCTCCAAGTCTGAGCACAGTGTTCTGCATCCTGATGCAGTGTCATCTTGAACAAATCAGCTCTAACTCATAACTGGTACTTTGAGATCCAGCTTTTCCCTCTAACCACAAAATGGAAAGTTAGAGTATTTCTGTAATTCAGAGTTATGCTCTCCTCCAAGGTAATTTTGCTTTAACACCATTTAAACCTCTGTTCTCTCCCTCAAAATTATTTTTAAACACATTTTAAAATAAAAACAATTTTATTTGCTAGGAATCCCATCCTAACAAGTTAAGGATTATTGTGCTGAAGTTTTAGAATCCTTGTAACAGTTTTAATGATGCATAATTCAATAAGAAAAAAATCATAAACTAATATTTTATTTAACAAAAAAAATGTATGAATATACAAGAATAAAGGATAAGGAAACTGAGGAATGGAAAGATACATAAATTACTTAGATTCCTCTGGTAGGCATGAAAATTTTTAATGTGCTATTAATCTGCTCAGGGTATATATCCCAGGTTTGCATGTTTGATAAATGCCATATGTTGTAACTTTTTTCTTATAGTATATGATGCATATGGCATATTGAATTTACTGCCGTGAGAAAACTTGAGCTCATAGCTCATAGTGTTTAAACTTATTTGATTTTCTTTCCTCTTCTTTCTTTCTTTCTTTCTCTTTCTTTCTTTCTTTCTTTCTTTCTTTCTTTCTTTCTTTCTTTCTTTCCCTTCCTTCCTTTCTTTCTTTTGCTTTCTTTCTTTCTTTCTTTCTTTCTTTCTTTTTTCCTTCCTTCCTTCTTTCTTTCTTTTTACTAATTAATATCCTGAGATTCAAGTCTCTGGAATATATTTTAGGAAATATTATGCTAGATCCTAGTGTAAAGGATAATCAATGAAAGTCAGTGGTTAGAACCAGGAAAAATATTGTCTCTAGGCTTCAATGGAGAAAGGGAGGGTTACAGAGGAGAAAGGCAGTGGTAAAAGATCAAAAAGTGTACTAAAAAAATAATAATAGGTTTTGATTGAATAGAACACTAGTGACCAGTGGTATAAAGTTGTAGGCAAAATTAGATCTCAGCCCTGGTAGGTTGGCTCAGCAATATAGAGTCAACCAGGTATGTGGAAGTCTTGGGTTTGATTCCCAGTCAGGGCACACTGAAGAAGAGACCATTTGCTTCTCCACAACTCTCCCTACTCTCTCTCTTTCTCTCTCTTCTCCTCCCACAGCCATGGCTTGAATGGTTTGAGCAAGTTGGCTTTGGGTGCTTAGGATGGCTCCATGATTTTGCCTTAAGTGCTAAAATAGTTTAGTTGCTGAGATATAGAGGAACACCCTAGATGGGCAGAGCATTGCTCTGCAGAGGGCTTGTTGGGTAGGTCCTGGTCAGGGTACCTGCAGGAGTCTGTCTCTCTGCTTCCCTGCTTCCCACTTAATAAAAACAAAACAAAAAAACCCACTAGATCTCAAAGATATAAGTGATGTAAATGGATTAACAGCAATTTGGCTCCATACATCTGGTTGTTAAAGAAAACATAGAAGTGGTTAGGAAAGATAACTGTATTAAGTAAATTGGCTATTGTTCATTCTTTCAACAGCTGAAACTTTCTATGTGGGAAATTAGAAGGGGAAGACTGATTAAAGGAAAAAAAAAAAGAAATTACAAAGCTTCCAGTAGAAAAGTTTAGATTAAAGCACATGGGCTTATCTTGTCTTTCTTCCAAAGTCCAATATTATTAAAATTAGATTGGAAGACTCATTATTGTTAAGATATCAATTCTTTCCAAATTGACCTGCAGATTCAATGCAATCTTCATCCACATCCCAGCAAGCATTTTTTTTTGTAGAAATTAACAAGCTGATTTTAAAATTCATGTACCAGTTCAATGAGTCCTGCAAAGAAAGCAGGCTCAGTTCTCCTCTGAAATCAGCCTAAGTGGCTTCTTTGCCATTGCTTTGTAAGGCATCATATGTTCTAAAAATTGTGTGCAATATTAAAGAAAATCAATTCAACAAAAATTCTGTGTGTGTATATATATATATATATATATATATATATATATATATATTCACTTAAAAGCTCCACAGAGTTTCTTATTATTGGGATATATATTTTTTATTAAACAGCATGTCACAAACGGATCTCACCTCAAAAGCAATATGTTAACAAATTCGTGAAATATTCATTTGTTTTTATTCAATCCAGGTACATTTGTAGAGCACCGAAAATATGCTTGGTAATATGAGATGTTCTGGAGAAGCCACAAAAATATCAAGAGATAGAAATATCGTTGAACATTTAAAATAATATTCACAACAAAGTATTATAGCCCTGGCTGAGTAGTTCAGTGGATAGAGCATAGGCCTGGAGCAACAAGATCATGTGTTTGATCTTCAATCAGGGCACAGAGGAGAAATAACCAATGCGGACACAACTAAAAATGGAATAACTAAGTGGAAGAATGAGTTGATGCTTCTCTCTCTTTCTCTTTCATTCTCTCTTTTCTCTCTCCCCTTTCTCTTCTCTCTCTCTCTCTTTAATCAATGGAAAAAATGTAAAAAGTACTCTAAAAGAATGATGTAAAAAGTGTTATAAGAGCACAAAAGGAGGTTCTTGAAAAAAGTTTCCCTGAGAAGATGACATTTGAATTTCCTCCTGGGGATAAATATGAGTTTGCCTGAGACAGAGTGAAGTATATTACAAACAAAAACACAAGTATGAACAAAGGTACAAGATTGAAGTTATGGTGTTTTTAAAACAACATAGAGTTTACTGAAAGTAAAACACAGGTGTACCTGAGGCAGGTGGAGAATAAAAGGCCAGAGAAGTAGATTCAGAATAATAAAAAACAAATACGAAACTGGTGTTGTTGTGTTGTGGTTTTTTTCACTGAAAATAAAAGGGAACCAATGAAACTTTCTAAGAATGGTACTGACATAATTAAACAGATGAATAGCTTAGAAATATTACCATGGTAGGGTGAGAGAAATGGCCTGAAAAGAGTGGTAAATCTTCCCGGAAGTACAGCTGCTTAGAGCATTGTTACCCTATGCCAAGGTTGTGAGTTCCATTTCTGGTCAGGGTACATACGAGAATCAACCAATGCACAGAGTAGCAGAATAGATTAAAAAAGAAAATCCAACTGTATGCTGCCTACAAGAAAGTCATCTAAGTAACAAGGATAAAAACAAATTCAAAGTGAAAGGCTGGAAAACAATACTCCAAGCAAATAAAATCCAAAAAAAAGCAGGCATAGCAATACTCATATCTGATAATGCTGACTACAAGACAGCAAAAGTACTCAGAGACAAAAACGGCCATTTCATAATGGCTAAGGGGACACTGAATCAAGAAGACATAACAATTCTTAATATATATGCACCAAACCAAGGAGCACCAAAATATATAAGACACAAAAAAAGAAAACTACAGACCAATATCTCTAATGAATACAGATGCTAAAATACTAAACAAAATACTAGCAAATCAAATACAACAACATATTAAAAAGATAATACATCATGATCAAGTGGGATTCATCCCAGAATCTCAAGGATGGTTCAACATACGTAAAACGGTTAATGTAATACACCATATCAACAAAACAAAGAACAAAAACCACATGATCTTATCAATAGATGCAGAAAAACATTCGATAAAATACAACACAATTTTATGTTTAAGACTCTCAACAAAATGAGTATAGAAGGAAAATATCTCAACATGATAAAGGCCATATATAATAAACCATCAGCTAATATCATATTAAATGGCACAAAACTGAAGGCTTTCCCCCTTAAATCAGGAACAAGACAGGGTTGTCCACTCTCTCCATTCTTATTTAATGTGGTACTAGAGGTTCTAGCCAGAGCAATCAGACAAGACAAAGAAAGAAAAGGCATCCATATCAGAAAAGAAGAAGTAAAGGTATCACTTTTTGCAGATGATATGATCCTATACATCGAAAACCCCAAAGAATCCACAAAAAAACTACTAGAAACAATAAGCCAATATAGTAAGGTCGCAGGATACAAAATTAACATACAAAAGTTTATAGCCTTTCTATATGCCAACAATGAAACATTTGAGAACGAACTCAAAAAAATAATCCCCTTCACGATTGCAACAAAAAAAATAAAATACCTAGGAATAAACATAACAAAGAATGTAAAGGACTTATATAACAAAAACTACAAACCATTGTTCAGGGAAATCGAAAAAGGTATAATGAGATGGAAGAATATTTCTTGTTCTTGGTTAGGAAGAATAAATATAATCAAGATGGCCATATTACCCAAAGCAATATACAAATTTAATGCAATTCCCATCAAAATTCCAATGACATTTTTTTAAAGAAATGGAACAAAAAATCATCAGATTTATATGGAACTATAAAAAACCCTGAATAGCCAAAGCAATCCTAAAGAAAAAGAATGAAGCTGGGGCCATTACAATACCTGACTTCAAACTATATTATAGGGCCACGACAATCAAAACAGCATGGTATTGGCAGAAAAGTAGACACTCAGACCAATGGAACAGAATAGAAAGCCCAGAAATAAAACCACATATATATGGTCAAATAATTTTTGATAAAGGGGCCAACAACACACAATGGAGAAAAGAAAGCCTCTTCAATAAATGGTGCTGGGAAAACTGGAAAGCCACATGCAAAAGAATGAAACTGGACTACAGTTTGTCCCCTTGTACTAAAATTAATTCAAAATGGATCAAAGATCTAAATATAAGACCTGAAACAATAAGTACATAAAGAAGACATAGGTTTTAAACTCATGGACCTTGGTTTTAAAGAGCATTTTATAAATCTGACTCCAAAGGCAAGAGAAGTGAAGGCAAAAATTAATGAATGGGACTACATCAGACTAAGAAGTTTTTGCTCAGCAAGAGAAACTGATAACAAAATAAACAGACACTCAACTAAATGGGAAATGATATTTTCGAACAACTGCTCAGATAAGGGCCTAATATCCAAAATATACAAAGAACTCATAAAACTCAACAACAAACAAACAATCCAATAAAAAATGCGAAGAGGACATGAACAGACACTTCTCCCAGAAGAAATACAAATGGCCAACAGATATATGAAAAGATGCTCATCTTCTTTAGTTATTAGAGAAATGCAAATCAAAACTGCAATGAGATACCACCTCACACCTGTTAGATTAGCTATTATCAACAAGATAATATTGCTATTATCAATAATAGCAAATGTTGGAGAGGCTTTGGAGAAAAAGGAACCCTCATTCACTGTTGGTGGGAATGTAAAGTATACAACCATTATGGAAGAAAGTATGGTGGTTCATCAAAAAACTGAAAATAGAACTATCTTATGACCCAGCAATCCCTCTACTAGGTATATACCCCTCAAACTCAGAAACATTGATACGTAAAGACACATGCAGCCCCATGTTTATTGCAGCATTGTTCACAGTGGCCAGGACATGGAAACAACCGAAAAGCTCGTCAATAGATGACTGGATAAAGAAGATGGGGCACATATACACTATGGAATACTATTTTGCCACAAGAAATGATGACATCGCATCATTTACAGCAAAATTTTGGGATCTTGATAACATTATACGAAGTGAAATAAGTAAATCAGAAAAAACCAGGAACTAAAAGAGCAAGACTAAGAGACATTGATAAGAGTGTGGTGGTTACGGGGGGTGGGGGGAGAGGGAGATGGAAAGGGGGGAGGGGGAGGGGCACAAAGAAAACTAGATAGAAGGTGACAGAGGACAATCTGACTTTGGGTGATGGGTAAGCAACATAATTGATTGACAAGATAACCTGGACATGTTTTCTTCAAACATATGTACCCTGATTTATTGATGTCACCCTAGTAAAATTAATAATAATAAAAAAAGAATCAACCAATGAATATGTAAGTGAAACAACAAATTGATATTTCTCTCTCTCTTTCTCTCTCTCTCCCCCTTTCTCTCTCTAAAATCAGTAAATAAAAAATATTTTTAAAAAAGAATGGTAAAGAGTGGGATGCAAACAAAAAATGTAAATCTCTTATTTAACACTTTTTCTTCTCTAAATATTTATAATTTCTGAAAGACAAGAGCTTTGATGTTCAGAGAAAATTCCTGAGTCATTCTCAAGATCCAGAGCTAATAAAAAATATACTTCTGCACTATTAACTTTCTAAAGGAATATGCCTGACAGATATTAGGTTGGGAGAGAGTTGATAGCCAGACCCAGAGGAACATCTCTCCAGAGTCACTCAAACACAGGGCAGGATAATTATTTTTACAAGTAAATCGTGAAAATTTTGGATTCATAATCTATTTTATGCATTAGATCAAGAGAGAATTGCTCTCTAAAATGTTTTCCAAAAATTTATTTTGGTGAATTGTAACATATATTATGAAAACTTTGGCATACTGCAGGTCTGATACTGTTTGGAAAAATACCTTTAAAGGCTAATTAGAAAAGATTATTGTTGTTTTACGGTCTATGAAATAGAAAAAAAAATGACATCATATTCTTTAGGAAACAGTATATTTCAACTGATGAGGCTTGCTTGGCTTCATGCTAGGAGAATCCTGTATCTTAAATAGTCTAAATGAGAAACACTGCTAACTCATCTTGTTTTGGCCCTTTAAACTCCTACATTGGATTGACCATGTGTTTAACCAAAACTGATTACATAGAGCTTGGCCCTTTAAATACCTGGAGTCTTCAAAGTCTGGTGAAATGGAGATCTTGTTTAGTTTAGCCTTCTACTCAAAACAAAACCAAATTGCAGCATATGAGACAACCTTGTATTTTTGTTTTTCAATTTATTTTAAAATAATTGCTCGCTAAACATTCCTCAGAGGTTCTTATTTGGTTCTTCCTCTTGATGGTGAGGTTTGCTTAAATAATTCATTTGAACATTTATACTCACTATGAGTTAAATACCATGCTGGACACTAATTCAGTGAAGGCTAAGACCTGCCAAGAAATCATCTATAAATACTGGGGGGATGTGAATGGGTGCACCATCTTGTAGAGCTATTAGGCAGTAGAGTTCCAGAATCTCCTAACTGTAATTCAGGAATGCAGAAAACATTGAAAATATATGTACTAGCAGAACTTGCCCTGAAATGATATATGTGGGTTTTTTTCTGATATTTATGCTGTTTAATGGGAATATTCGTACATTTTCTTATGTGGGTACTAACATGTTTAATAGCAGGGTATTGCCTCAGACAAACACTCCTAATGATGTTTGCTGGTCTACAGCATATGTTTTGTGTTATGTTTCTAAAAATCTGAAGAATTCTGAATTCTGAAACACATATGACTTCAAAAATTTTATATAAGGGATTATGGATTTATATTTCCCTCTTGCGGTGTTGTTAAACCTGATGTGAAATCACTGTGTAAACAACATTATTAGCATATATTCTAAATCTTTTATAGATAACATTTAAAGAGTAAAGTTTCCTAAGACCTCCTATACAGTTTACCTGTTAATGCTAAAAAAAAAAAAAGGCCTCATTATATTTTAAAACAGTTTTTAAAATAATTTTTAATGTTATTTTTTCCTATAGTGTAAGTCATGTGTTTAAACCAGTCCTTCCTTCTTCATTTCTTGTCTTTGGTACTATTATGCCGATTGCTATAGAGAACTTCCAATGAGTTTGTGGACCCATGTGGAAAACCATCATTTAAAAGGATTATTTTAGGTGGTATATTCACTAGTACAAAAGCAAGAAAAAATTTTGCCTGCCCCTCGTTTTTTTAAAAATTTTAATGGGGTGACATTTTCAATCAGGGTACATAGGTTCAGAGAAAACATCTCCAGGTTATTTTGACATTTGATTATGTTGCATACCCATCACCCAAAGTCATATAGTCTCTGTCACCTTCTATCTGGTTTTCTTTGTGCCCCTCCTCTCTCCCCACCCCCTTCCTTCCCCTCCCCACCCCCAGTAACCACCACATTTTTGTCCATGTCCCCGAGTCTCATTTTTATGCCCCTCATTTTTGTATATGGTACAGATCCAAGACCTTCCTTCATTCTTAGCTGGGACCCAAGTTAAATTAATTCCTTATGTGCCTGGTGGTTTTCAGTTTTCAGTTCATCTTGTGCAGCCGTAGAAATGAATAATGAAAGCTGAACTAGTCTAACAAGAGAAAGCGCAACGGGATTCAAAAGGAGACAATTAAGTCCCTCAAGTGCTGTAAGGCCAATATTAAAAAACATGAAGAAATTGGTCTCTCTTTTATGTTTTGGCATACCTCTCCCATTATCTGCACAAATACAGCTTTTTAGCCAGATGGTAATCAAGTGGCAAAACTACTTAGGGGTTCAGTTCAAAGGCTTATTCAAGCTTTTGTTCAAGCCACAAGAAGAATAAGACAAATAAGTAAACTTACAGGAAAATCTACTTGCCACTGAATCTAAGTTTATAATTTTCAAGACTGGACCTCCCTTAAAATAACTAACTTGTATGTGGATCAGTTTTGAAAGTAACATCACTAATTGAGCATTCTTTTCTTCTAAAAAATATATTCATGGGAAAAAATGGAAGACTGCCCTCCTTGGGTACCATTACCCAAAATAAAAATGTTAACTACTAACCCTCACCTCCCCACATACTATATGTGCTGTCCACCTTCAACTTTAATCATATTCTCTGTTTCATACAAATTACCTCTTCCATACGATATTCTTATCTTTACTACAGCCCACCATGAGCCATTGGCTTAGGAATTCCCCATATTTCTAAAATTCCAGAATCAAAATATATTTGATACATGTCAAATATATATTCTTTAGAAGTGTATTGTCTACCACTTATTTGGAGAAGTGTGCGTTTCTATGTATTTCACTTTCCTCATGCATGCCAACTATCTAGATCTACAAGTTAGGCAGATGTTAGAAAGGCTTACAGTTCTTAAATAAAGGGTTACTTGTGGATGTGATGTTTTAAGAGGTGATTTTCAAATTGTTTCCTATGGAACCTTAGTTCTGAAAGGTGTCTTCAGAGGATCACTGACATTTGATTCTACTTTAATATTTTAACTGTAATAAATTGTTAAGACACACATTCAAATGTGTTATATACTAAATTGTAGACCACCAGTATATTGACTTCTGCTGCCAGGTTAATTTGTTTTAGTGAAGGCCTTCACATAAAATCTTTCTTACCATCCTTGGAACTATATTTGAATTTGCAAACATGTGTCCCTGATTAAGATGGTTATAGCTCTAGGCTTCTATTTTATTTACATTTTTGTCACTCACATCTGTGCAGGCCTGTACACACACACACACACACACACACATGTTCACACACACACACACGTGCGTGCGCGCGCGCACACACACACACACACACACACACACACACACACAAATACAAGGTTGTCCCCTCCAGTTTATAAGAGTCAAAATGTTCTATTTTCTAAACAACCCAGTAAATGACAAAAATAAATTGAATGCCAAAGCTGATAGGAGTTCAGCAGTCATCTAAATCACTGTTTAAAGTTTTGTTTGTCAAACAGGATTTTCACTTCTTTTAGTGTTATGCAATTTCCATAGCACTTGAAAATTTACAATGTATGTGCATCGTTATAGTAAAAAAAGAAAAAAGAGATAAAATATTACACAATAGAATGTAACTTAAACCTTTTTTGCATTACATATTATATATTTTTTAAAAAGAGTATTTCACTGCAAAAATATTTGAGAAAGATTACTGTAGATGAAGTGATTTTAAAAATTATACTTTTAGCCATGCTTAAGTACTCAGGCAGTTGATTCAAACAACCTGTTTGTTGTTCCATCTCTTCTACTAGCATTGTGTAGATGAAAGGAATTTAAGATCATTTCTAATATACTTTCTCCATAACAAAATGAAGTTCATATTAGTTATCTCCATGGTCACTGGAAGGTTAAATGAGAACACTGAGTGCTGTTCCTATCTCACAATAAGTCTTCAATACATGATGCTTTCATTATAAAATATTTTGAAAGAATTAAATGTGTAAAATAATTTTTCAAAACTAATCAATTAAAATGTATAAAACTCAGTTGCTTGATACTGTAAACAAAACTGTATGACTTAAGTTTCAGTGTTTATTCAAACAGATATAAAGTGGTTAAGAGCTGGGCTTTACTTAAAATATGCTAAGATTAATTATATTTCACATTTTCTCAACACCTCTAAAATAAATATCCCGGTTTACAGAAGGCATTAAGCTTTCTCTGAGTAGTGAAATGCCAGGCTGGGGGTGGGGTCTAGCATGCTGTTAATATAAATGGGTGGAAAAGTATTTGAATGACTTCCAGACTAGATGGTAGTCAGTTGAAGGGAGAAAATTTTTTTAAAAGCACTATAGTATGCTCATGAAATGATTCTTCCAAGCAACCCCTCAGAAACAAGAATGGAAAGGACAGCTGTTATGGGAAGTTCCCCACTTCAATGAGGGGTCAGCGCAGCCAACAATAAAATGAGGGGCATCACCTACAAGTTTCCTGGAAACCAACCGGAGAATTTACTTTTACCTGTCTTCAAAGCGGTGGTGTGTCTATACCTGGAGCACAATTTGCTAAGCTGGCCACTAGAAAAAAACAAAACAAAACAAAACCCCAAAACAAATCCAAGGAATTGCCAATGAAGTAATCTCTTGCTTAAGAGAATTATATATTTGATGGCATCATTGAAAATTCTATCCCCTTGAAAATGACATATATAAACTTACAAGCAAAAAATCATGATATGAATAGTATTTGTTTAAACTTGCCCTTCAGAGAACACTTAGTGGCCTGCCATGAGGCAAAACAAGTTCACTTTGCCAAGTGTATGTCCATTCACAAAGCAATTGTATACTTGTTATCCCATTTGGTCCTCAGAAGAGTTTATAGCAGCTCCCAGAAGACAGACTGGCTGGTGGGACTCATGGAGAGGGTCTGCATGCTGTACTCAGCCATTTATATTATTGAGCACCATTCAATACTGACAGCATTCTGTGGAGAAGTAGGGGCTGCTATGCCCAGAAAATACTTTTATAGGCAGCTCTATAAATTCCTTTGTCATTTTAAAGGATGTTTTTAAAATGTATTCCTTCTAAGTCCATATTATTACATGCTTTCTGTAGATATTTTAATTATTTTTAGTTTGTTAACTGCAAATGTAAATTAACTTACTATTGCATAAGATTACTTACTTTTTTTCGGCACTTTGCTTTTCTGGATTGAAATTTGGATTAGGAAACCTTGTTTTCTTCTCCCATTCCAGTTTTAAGATTAAAAAAATAAAGTGCTAGATATCTGATGTCTTCCACTTCTTTATATTGTCAAAGGTTATTCAGAATGCCCAATTATAAAACTTTAATTATATCAGTTTATTGTGATATTTTATTTGTGGTAGTTTGGAGTGATGGGATTTCCAACTGAGATAAACCAGTTAACCTTGAGGTTGTTGTGATGCAAACTAGAACTCCTGCTTGACTGATAAATGGCTCAAACTTTTGTTTATTTGAATTTAAATAATCTCTGAACGTTCTTTTTATAGCACCTTGGTACAGCACAGGTGAAACTAATTGGTCTGATTAAACTCCTTTGATTTTTATTCAAAACTTTCATACTGTAAAAACAAAAGACAGATATTGCCCATTATAAAAACAAAAATAAAAAAAACTTTAGAAATATTTTATCAGATTTCAGGAATGCCAGAAATATTAACCTTTGTAAAGATTGGACTTAGATACACTCATTCCTCTGTGGACTGCTTTCAAAGTCCTACTCTCAATTGTCAGAATCATACCTAACTCATACCAGAAATTCTCTTTTTACACCACTGGCTGATGCAGCAATTACAATACAACTGAATACTTAATGGTGATTTACAAATGCCAGCAAGCAACCAAACCCACAAACAAACTGGGAATGGCAACAAAATTCAGAATAGCAAAGGTTGTGTCTTAATCAAAGAAATGGACCCACCTTTTGTTTGTTTGTTTTACCTATTTATTTTTTAACTCATTTTATCTATGATAACATGCATATTTTAAAAAATTTTTACCCAAATATTTCCATTAGAACCTTAACATGTTCCACTCACTGTGCAAAACCTTTCAGACCACCAGCAAACTACAAGACATAAATCTTAAACAGATAAATAAAAATTTTACTATAAAATTAAAAAAAGAGGAGACTGAGGAGAGGCAACTGAAATGATATATTTTATGTTGGGCATTTTGGAAGCAATGAATTTGATATTTTGATGATGACATGTCTGTGGCATCATTTAGCTTCCTAATGTTTCCAGATCATGTTATGCATATAAGGACAAAACCTGTTAAAGAAAACCAGAACTAATACTGTGGTACTGATAGTATTTAATTATTTTTATTCTTAAAATCAAGCACAACAATAAATAATGCATACATACTTTTGAACAAAGCACAATTTAAGTAGAAAAAATAAATTTTGTGTTATACTCTAAATGAAAAATACGCTAATGTACATAACATGCATTATGAATTGCCCATTATGAGATAAAATTAACTCAGTTTGGAAAGTTTTTTCCCCCTCAGGTCAGCAGAAAGGATAAACACATTTTAAATAAAAGTATATATATTTTATTCATGCCCAGAAAGTGTTAGAAATTATAAAACATTTAGATGCAGATAAGATGGAGAACATGACAAAATAGATAAACATGTTAAAAATGCCTTGTTTGAATAAGCAAGCATGTACGAAAAGTATGAATGTACTTACTCTCTTTTCCTGTGTGGTCGGAGGAAATACCACAGAGGAAAAGGCTGGAGCGGAACCTGCTCACAGGTATAAATAACCTGATTGATTGTGTAAAAGGGCAGTTTCAGTTTTCGCAATGGAAACAGATATGAAGTATGGAAGAAAATGTGACTGACAACTTTCACAGAACTCACTTGCCCATTTCCATTTTAGGAGCATGCTTTGTGTTTTCTCTGTTCTGCACCTTTGCTGGACACTATCCAATAGAACTATTATCTTTTGGAGATTTCCCATGTGGAAATACTATGCAAATGGCAAAATCAAGCTTACTGCTATATTCCCCACAAAGATTGTCTAATCCCTCCAGCTACAATCTCTATCATCTCTCAAACTCTTATAACACTTTAGAAAACACTGTACATTAAGTAGTCATTAGTCTACACTAGGCAAAACCGATACACGTGTATATTAGCTCACTGAATTTTTGCCAAAAACCTTATAGATCCATTATTCGCTGTTTAAAGAAAAGGGAATATGAATAGAAAAGGTATGTAATTATTTATTGAAAGTCATACAGCTAGGAAGGAGAGAATTTGGATTCAAGCTAAGGTCAGTTCTACTTATTTTTATTGAATCTTCTTTTATGCAACAATTTTCTATGAATTTTGTATTTCATTATCAAGTAAAACACTTTGAGTTGAAAGCAACAGAACTCCTTTGAATCTAAATTAAGTTTAAAGGTGTTATGTTAGTAATATGGAGTTATATCACAGAACGTAAGGGAAGGGAGGACAATGGAACCTCATGAAGGAGTCATATGAGAGTTGACTCATCACAAAAGGATTGAGATTTCTAGGTCAGTGATTGGTTCCTTGTATTTCTTCTACCTCGGCCACAATATGGTTTGGGTCTGAGCAACATCAATTTCTAATTCAGGGTTCAACTGTTGGTTTAAATCACCTAGGATAATCTTATTCAAGATTTCAGGCAATCAATGTTTGGCCTTCCCTGGCTATACTGATTGATTTTTGGGTTCAGTATATGACTTATGTGGTTCCAATCAAAATAACACTACAACTTTTTTTTTTATTATGGTTGGATAAACAGAAGTTTTCTTCTTTTGATAGATGATTTCTGAGATCAAAGACAGCCAGTGAAGTAGGGTAGTGACTCTGAGAAACAGAAGTAAGCCTTGATCTAACTACATCTGAGTTTTAAGTGGTAGGTGCATTGTTATTCCAGAATATTATCTGCCTAACCTTGCAAGAATTATATTTACCTATCCTCTTGATACAGGTCTTTGCCCAGTAACTTGCTTTGTGAGTTGAAAAAGAAATGTATGTGTTATCTGAAAAGAAGCTTTAAAAGCCAATATACAGTTCAATTTTTTTTCTTTGTATTATTTCATGAGATGTCCTATATAGGGGCTGCTCCTTCAGCCCACATACCAGAATAAAATAGGCACTTGAAGTAGAGAACTAGCTTGCTTCAAAGAAGCCTATGCTGTAAGCTCCCACAATTTTGGAATTCTTCCTATAGCATAGCCTAGTGAAAAGCAATTACTGCTATCTCTGATCTTTGCCAATAAATGAGCCAATAAATGTCCTTTATTGTTGAAGCCAGGATGACTTTTCTATTATTTTCCATTGAAAATATCTTCACTGACAAACCCATTTTAGTCAATTGAATAATGTTATCAACCCTAAGTGGTATGAGGAAAGACTTTTAACATGAAAACCTCTTAAAGATATATCATCATAAACTCTTGCATCTGTAGTGACTGATACTTAGTTGGTCATGGCTGCCACTACAAGGATGAAGGTCACCATCTTTGTGGACATCCACATGAAATAAAAAGCCATTTTTCAGTTTCTTTAATGATCTTAATAAAATCATGTAGAATGAATTTAATATAATGTATAGAATTTTACCATTTGTATTGTCCAAAATTATTTTTCTCCCATGTAAAATATGTATGTTCTCCCTCACAACAAACAAAATCAAAAGCCAAAGCACTTAAGTGGGTTTCTTTGATGCCTATTTCAAAGCATTTCAGAAGAGTTAATTACAGCAATCCTCTCAGAAATAGTTAAGTGCTATTATTTCTCTTCTATACATGGGGAAATGGAAATACTGAAAGTATAAATACCTTTCTTGAAGACCACACAGAGTCACTGACAGAACACAGTGTTCTTAACCTCATTGACCTCTGTAATTTCAGTGTAGTCTGTAACCTTTTACATCAGAACATTCCCAGGAAGAGGAGACTTTTTATCAAAACACCCTACTAACACTAAACCATAGAACTTTTAGTGCTTATAGTCATTTATAGCCTGTTTTGAGTTCACCTTTAAGATCAGCAAGACACTGGAATTAAGTTACTGCAAGTCCAACAAAATAGCCAATGTCTGTTCTAAATGCCTCTGAGCCATTGTCTTAACAAGGAAAGTGTATTGTTCAAGTATCCTTTGGGTGTATCCTTTTCCTTCGCTCTAATTCAATGAATTGCCATAGTAGAGTGACAAAAAGACCTAAGGATAAAAAAATAATTATTATTTTTATCTCTAAAGAATGTACTACCTCTACCATGATGATAATAATAATAATCTAATAAAATTATTGCCATACCTGGTCAACATTATGTACATTTTAACAATTTTAATGACTATATTAGATACATTACCTGACCTTTCTAATAGACTATGTAAGTAGTAGAGATTTAGTTATTAAGAATAAAAACTGGATACAATAAAAAATGATGATTCACCAGCCATTTACAGATATATATTCCAAGTACCAGGGTTATGACTAAAACTTGTATCTTTTCACAGTGAGTTTTTTTTACCTCAGCTTGAAAATTATATAACTTCTTCTAAGCAATAAAGCAAAACATGACAATGTAAATCTTAAAATACATATTCTTTTGCGTTGGCAACTTATCTCAAGATGATAGATACTTCACATAAGCATAATAAGTTTAGTGTTTAAATTGTCAGTTATCCATATATTTAAGCCAAAAGACTATTAACTAGAGTATTCTAAATTTGATATTTCAATCTTAAAAAAGAAAACATTTTTAATATTGCTTTAATCTAATTTTTAATTATTTAAAATATGCCAAAACTGTACTGCTAAGCTTACTCTTAACATGTTCCCCTCTAAAAAAGGGTAAAATTTTATTTAATTAATTTACAGAAAATAGACTGTGTTTAGATTCATAGATCTTCCTAAAGGAAACTAGCACTATTTTTCAACTCTTATTAATTCCATGGATTATTTAATGCAACATTATTTGTACTTGCTTTATTTTTCCCATTGTGCTAATTTACAAAAGCCTAACTAAATTTTGTCAACATCACTTTAGGAACCACAGATAAGAACAATATATATACAATTATGTACAATATATTCAAGAATGTAAGCCCAAACTCTCAAAAAGCAGTACCTACTAAGAACCCCACAAAAATAAATAGTATAAATATCCATCTAAAGATAAACAGCTCAAATATCATTAACCTTTTTTGATGCCAACATCTGATATGCAAAACCGGAATAGCTATCACCAATAGTTATATCTGCTATGTTATTAAAGGTCAATTTTTATGATCTATATTTTAAAAATCAATTATCCCTTTGTCCATTCACATGTACAAAGTTTCATACCATAAAATATTCTCAGTCTGAATATAAGTTCTTGTCATTCAAATGTCACTGTTGGAGGTGCAAGGTATTACATACTACTTGATTCATTTCAACTACCTCATACATTATTTATATTTAAAAATAAATAAAAATCTAAACAAAAAGTTTTAGCCTATAGAAGTGAATACTAAGCAACATTGGCAACTTATAAAAGGCCAGGAGCCCTGCTTTCTCCCAGCTTTGTCAATGGAAGCTATCTTAAAATTTGGTGAATCTGCAATGTTATGAGCTCAGACTTTTACTTACACATTAAGCAAGTTATAAAATGGGTTTATGTTAAGAAGACAATGTCCTGATAACAGAAGCTAGAAGTAAACACTGGTCTTCAAGTTGGAAAGAAAAAAAATTTTTATGATATTTGTATAAGACATTGTCAAAATATCACATATATTTTGGCTTATCATTCTTTCAGTTTTTTTCTGAAATATTTACCACTTCAAATAATGAGAATTTCTAACATTTACCTTTCAGCACAGCCTTTAAATGTTATTGTTTATATTTGTTTTCTTTTTTCTTTTTTTTTTCTTTTTTTTTTGTATTTTTCTGAAGCTGGAAACGGGGAGAGACAGTCAGACAGACTCCCGCATGCGCCTGACCGGGATCCACCCCGCACGCCCACCAGAGGGCGACGCTCTGCCCCTCCGGGGCGTTGCTGTGTTGCAACCATAGCCACTCTAGCGCCTGGGGCAGAGGTCAAGGAGCCATCCTCAGCGCCCGGGCCATTTTGCTCCAATGGAGCCTCGCTGGGGGAGGGGAAGAGAGAGACAGAGAGGGGGAGGGGTGGAGAAGCAGATGGGCGCTTCTCCTGTGTGACCTGGCCGGGAATTGAACCTGGGACTTCTGCATTCCAGGCCGATGCTCTACCACTGAGCCAACCGGCCAGGGCTTGTTACTGTTTATATTTGAAAACAAAGATCATAACACATTCTCTTGGGAAAAAATTATGATATAAAATGAAATTTCAAAATAACATCTTGTGAATACTGAGGAATTGAGAGAGAGAGAGAGAGAGAGAGAGAAGGAGAGAGAGAGAGAGAGAGAGAGAGAGAGAAAGGGATTTTATGTACTTCCCCCACACTTTTAATGAAGTTAATGATTCTTCCAAACCCTAAAGTAGATGTTGTTTTTAAATGTTTACAATTTAAAGATTTTTTTTATAATTCTCTAGGAAAGATGAAGGTAGATAAGGATGATAATGATATATATCATTCATGAATGCATAAATTCATTTATCAAACATTAATTTAGCTCATGCAATGTGCTCAGTTCTGAGAACACAAAGTCTAACAACACATGGACTTCGCCTTTGGTAATTCACAGTCCATATGGGAGAGTCAGAAAAGTCATTATAAACATTACAACATAAAAACTAACTCAAGCCAGACTGGTGGTGGTGCGGTGAATAGGGTGTTACTCCAGACTCTGAGGTTTCAGGTTCGAAAGCCAGAGGTCATATGGCTTGAGCGTGGGTTCACCTGCCTTGAGTTCAGGCTTGCCAGGTGGAGGACGAGGTGCCCAGCTTGAACGTGGAATCATTAACATGATCCCCAGGTAACTGGCTTGAGCTTTTGCTGGCTTGAGCCCAAGGTCACTGGCTTGAGCAAGGGGTCTCTGGCTTGGTTTGAATCTCACAGTTAAGGCACATATGAGGAGCAATCAATGAATAACTAAAGTGACACAACTATGAGTAGATGTTTCTTATCTCTCCCTTCTAGGCTATCTCGAGGGTTTCTAAAGATTGTTGAAGAGACTAGGACAGGGACACCTTAATCTGAGTATTTGGGAAATTTTCAAAGAAAAGTCATTTTTATGCCCTTTTTTTTAAAGGAGTTACTTTATGTATTTAAGATGTGCAAGTACATTATGAGGAGAGAACTCTAATCTGTGGAATAGCATGTGGAAGGTATGGATATGTAATATGGTGTTAAGCCAAATTCGGAGGGACCCAAAACATGCAATACAGGAACAAGGTCCGTCGGTTACACATCAAAGCTTTATTGTCTAGCTTGGCCAAGCGGCGGCTACTCCGACAGAATTCTGAAGGAAAAAGCACGCCGGCCCTTTGTTCTACTTAGTTTTTATAGTTTTGTAAGTGGGAAGTACAGAAGCAAAAATTGCAATTAGGAGCCCCTTACCACTATTGGTTATAGTCATATGTCCTTTAACATGATAGGACCACGTTCAATTTGCAAGCCATACATTCTTTTGGGGAAAACAAAGTTTACAAGCGAACACAATGGTAGAAAGATGTCTCTTTACATATTAAAAGGCATCCCTATATTATCTAGTGTTCATCTGCTATTAGAGTCACACGTGTTAACCACACGCATTTACATAGGAGAGGTAGTTTCAGTGGGGACAAATTCCTGCAAATGGCTCATTGCTATGAGAAAAAGTTTATTTTGGCTTTTCTCTCCCTGCACCTGGCTAGCCATTCACCCTTTTCCCCACAGGCATAGTGGAATGTCTGGGGATCCATGTTTTCCTCCCCTCTGCATTTGCAACACAATGCCAAGGGCCATCCTGACTATGCCGATCACACAGTACAGAGACTATTCTCACACAATTTCTCTGCACATCTTAACCCAAATTAATAAAATTTCTCCAAGCCTCTTAAAATATTAATATTAATTCTGTGGCCTTTGGTACTTTACAACACCTGCGGGTGAAATGGCTCAGTGGCTCCTCATTGGTTGAAGAGGTACAAAGTGATGTTTGATGGAGGGGCTGGAGGTTAAGCTGAAAGACAGGGAGAAGCCTGATTAAGAAAGTCATTGCATGAGAAATTTAGGGGACTACGGGCTATGACCAGGTGGTTTCAGAGAGAATTCACATTTTGGAAAGGGTACTCTGGAAGAATAATAGGAGATAAGAGGAAAGCAGGAACTTCTCTATTATTCCTATTCTTTCTCCTAACATATTAAGCAGCACACCCTGTTGACAACCCTATCTGCAAGAGAAAATAGTATGTCTTTTTATTCAGATTCTGCCTACAAAACTACCTATATACACACACTGTTAAGGGCCTCCTTTTTGAAATCCACTTTATTAACACCAATCTAGAAGGTTTGTTTTAAAAAACTGAGTTAAGGTATTGTGGTATCCAAGAGAGCTGTAAATGAGTTAGCACATTTCTGCCCTCACCAGTTTTCAGAGATTAGAATTTGTAGAGAAGAGAATTTGTAGTTCACTTTTTGGCTCCTAGAGTTGCAGAGGCATGAAGAGGAGAGGTACAAGAGAAGAGAAGCAGGGTAATGAGAGAGCTCAATATTATGAAGTCTCCCAAGTGGTGAAAAATGAGAGGTCAGAGTGGGGAATCTGGATCATGAGTGCCCTGACTGAAGACTAGGCCAGGCACCAAAGGAATGCTTTTATAGTATGGATTGAAGAGCTGGAAAAGTTTAGTTTGGATTTCTATTTGAGAGTTATTTTCCTTTTCTATCTTAGGCAAATCACTTCATTCTCCTTACCTATTTGTCTTTACAGAAAAATAACATGAGATTAAAGAATCCCTGAAATATTTTCAAGTTCTAATATTCTATTGTTCAACTATGATACAATTTTGCACAAGACTGCTCTAAACATCTGTACTCTATTCTTGGTCCTTTTTAAATTTTTTTTTAATTTTAATGCTCCACTTTCTTTTTTCTTTTTTTTTTTTTTTTAACCCAGGGTTTCAATTTTTATTTATTTTTTATTTATTTATTCATTTTAGAGAGGAGAGAGAGAGGGAGAGAGAGAGAGAGATAGAGAGGAGAGAGACAGGGGGGAGGAGCTGGAAGCATCACCTCCCATATGTGCCTTGACCAGGCAAGCCCAGGGTTTCGAACCGGCGACCTCAGCATTTCCAGGTCGACGCTTTATCCACTGCACCACCACAGGTCAGGCCTATGCTCCACTTTCTTAAAAGAACAGTAGATAAAAAGCATTAAACTCACTGAGTGAATATTTCAGTGATGTATATGTATAAAATTGAGTTTGGTTTAAAAAGGAGGGCTACTATATAATAAGTTGTTTGGTCTTTATGCCAGTGTCCTGGGAGATAGCTTCTAAATTCTTGGAAGTTCTTGACTGATAAGAGGAGCATCTTTATTTTTCATGATGGGCTTCTGGGGCATCACCTGAATTTGGGTAAATAAGGTGGCTCATGATTTTTCTCAGGATGGGAGCTGGCCATTTGAAAAAGACCAATCATGGAATTCTAGGTCTGGAGCTCTGAGACAAGAGATATCAGCCTGACCTCTGATATCCAAAGAGTGGGCAGGAGCTAGACATTCAGTTCAATCCCATGGTCAATTATTTAATCATTCATGCCTTCATAACGACATCCCAAATAAAATCTCTGGTTACTGAAGCTCTCAGATGAGCTTGCCTGGTTGGTAATCATCCATCAATGGGTCAAGGGTAATAATGTGTCTTGATGATATAGAAACTTTACATTTGGGACCCATCTAGACTTCACCCAAGGTGTCTCTCTCTAGCTGGTTCAGATTTATAGCCATTTGTTATAATAAAAGTGTAATCATATATATAGCATTTTCTTAAGTTCTGTGAGTCATTCCAGGGAATTACTGAATCTGAGGGAGTAGTGAAAACTCCTGAATTGATCAGAGTGTGGCTGTCCTGGGCAATGCTGAAGTGTAGCTAATTTCTGACATAAAGACTTTTTTTTTTTTGAGATGTGGGTGGATAGTAAGACAGACTCCTACATGCACCCCAACTGGGGTCCACCCAGCAACCCCTGTCTGGGGTCAATACTTAAATCAGCTGAGCTATTTTTAGTGCCTGACACCAACTCGTGGACCAACTGAGCAATCCTTCATGCCTGGGGCCAATGCTCTAACCAATTGAGCTGCTGGCTATGGGAGGGGAAGAGAGAGAGGAGGAGAGAAAGGGGGGAGGGGTCAGCTTCTCTTGTATTCCCTAACCAGGAATCAAACCTAGGATGTCCATATGCCAAGCTGATGTTCTATCCACTGAGCCATGGGCCAGAAGGCAGTTTTGGGGGGTTTTTTAGGGACTATTCCTTTAACTAGTGAAGATTGTTCTAGATGTGTGGATAGTTAGCATTAGATTTGCACAATAAGGGCTTACCGAATATTTAGCGTATTTTCAAAATTAATTTTTTATGAAATATTTGTGTCATATTTTCACAATTAAACTCTCTGGAGTGCTTCATTACAGCAGCCATGAAAGAATTAAACACGGATGCAACAGAAGCACATAGTCTCCTCAAAGGAAAGAATTAACATTGTTAGTTGCTGTTAGAAGAAATGATTGAATAAAGAAATAGGTAGTTTGAAACTACCATACAGGAAGAAATGACAGAGAACATGTTTTCTCTTCTTTTCTTTTTTAAGTCAAGAGAATGAAACTTCTCACAATTTCTTTTAAAGGAGACTCAGTGGTGCACAGCCAAAGAAAATAATAAATTTGAGTAATTAATACCAGAGTTCATTAGTACATTATATAAGTTCAAACATGAGAGAAGTTTAGAGTATATCTCACTGGAAAAATACCAACTATTGTTTGAAAAATCTGGTAAAAGATAAGAATGGTAAGATTTTTTGAGAAGTATAACATATATAATTGCATAAAGAATGTTAACATTTTTATATTGAGATGTAATTATAACCCACCTTAAAAATATATGGTTTTTTCTCATATGAAAAAATACAAATTTTTAGAAAAATATAACAATTTCAGGGCAACTCAATTGATATTTCAAACAACTAATATTTTCAATAATGCATATAAGCTGACCTAATGCATATTAACTTTCATGAGACAGTTTCAGTTTAGCCTAAGTTAAGAAAAAATATTGAATCATCATGTATCTTTTTCATAAGTATATTTAAAAATATTAGCTTATTTACCTAAATGTCAATGTTATGCTTTAGAGGGCAGCATTTAATTCAGGGGAGAGGGCAACCCATGTGATATACAATTTTAATCAGTGGAAAATAGAGGAGGAATACATAAAAAGATGAATCATTAAAGGCACCATCAAATTCTTTTAAAGTTTCTTTCAGGGACTTCATATACACTACAAAAGAAACATAGAGCTCCCTTAATCAAAACACTGAGTATTCAGGTTAGTTGTCTGTGCTAATGACCCTGTCACTTTCAGAAGTCTGATTATCATTCTGGTATGAGGTGGCAGTACAGCTAACTGACTTGACTCAATGATAACATCTTTGTGACTCAAATGATCATTGCTGCCACCTATATAACTACCACTACTTCATTCAGGATGAGAGCCTTTGGAGTTATGAAACCAGAGAACAATCTTCATTGGTCCATTAATCTTTCTGACAAACTCTTATTCATCATTTAAAGCCCAGAAACCACATTGGCAAAATGAATTACTCCACTATCTAGAATCCTATAGCTTTTTAATAAATATTTTAATATGGACATGCAGCTACTTATATATTTTTCTCTTTCTAACTATCTTTCCTAACCAGAATTTTGCACATTGATCATATAGCTGTGTGTGCATGGAATTGTACATAAATTCTACATATGTAAGGATTCTAACAGGTAAGATCTGAAAGGCTATCTGTAACAAAGAGATACCTAAATACAGTGACTTAAATAAAAAAGTTTTTTTATCTTTTACATATTTTTTAGTATTGAGATGGGTGGCTGAGGTTAATGAAGCTGTCCTGGTCCACAAAATCATTCAGGGGATCTTTCACTGACCAAGTTATTTCATCCTCCTGTTTTCCTATTTTCTAGGGTATTGCCATTCTTGTATTGTTGAAGATGAGTCACCCCTTCCATGTAAAAAGGAAAAAAAAGCAGAATAGAGTTTGCTCTTGCCAATACTGGGAAGTGCCACTAACTGTTTCACTAACTTAGTTACTAAACTTAATCACATGGATGGCCATATCTACCTACAAAGGAAGTTGGAATATGTAGTCGCTAATAGAGTGGCCATGTGCTTCCATTACCATGGAAGGAGAAAATGGTTTTCAGCAGTTTGCCACTTTTACTGCATATATGATGTAAAATCACAAAGGCTGATACAACAGAAATCCAAAGAGTAAATAAATTTTAAAAAAATGTTCTTAGCAGTGTTTTGCAACTAAGAGGCATTCATTCTATCTTTCTAAGAAACATTTGGCCATGTCTGGAGACATTTTTGTTTGTTATAACTGGGGATGGGTTACTACTGGCACGCTGTGCATAAAGGCTAAAGATGCAACTAAGCATTCTATAATATACAAGAAAACAGCTACATCACAAAGAATTACCTGGCTCAAAACGTCAATACAGTTCAGTAGCTCTATATTATAATTTTCATATTTTCAAATTATTGCGTGCCATTTGAAGCAAATTGAGAATATAAAAGTTTATGCTTCTTTTGCTGATTTACCTGTGTCACTGTTACGTGACTTGAAGCAATCTGAGATGAGAAATGTTGTTTTGCTATTTCTGTTACAGGCATAAGGGCAATGGGTTCATGTTTTTGCATAGATTATAGTGACTACAGAGCATCTCCTCTGTGCATTGCCCTGTACCAGTTTCTGTAGGGATCACTGAAAAGCTCATAGTCTCTCTTCTAAAGATGATTGCTGTTGACAGTTATCGTTTTTGTTATTTCTCTTAATCCTAGCCCTAACTCTAACCCCTATATCAGCTGTATCTCTACTTATTTCTATCACATTTGCAGAAATGTCTGTGTTTGAAGGTTGTTTTTTATACCTTGGGCCAACACATTTTTGAAGTCTAAGTTAGTGATGTATAGCCATGACTTCATCTCATGTTCTGGCAGGATAGTTAGGTTGGTTAGAACACCGTCCCAAAGCTCAGAGGTTGCTGCTTCTATTTCTGGTCAGGGAACATACAGGAGAAGCTCAATGTTCCTGTCTCTCTCTCTCTCTCCCTGCCTCTCTTGCTAAAAATCAATAAATAAAAATTAAAAAAACAAAACCCTTTTAATAAAAATTAATTAAATAAAAATTTTTCTTTTAAAGCAAGCCAAACCAGGAAGCAGCTCTAAATCATTAACTTTTTAACAACTTGACTCAGATATAAATGAATTTAAGATTTACAGAAATATAAAGAAGGTGCTTGCTATTCAAAAATGGGAAATAGAAAGAAAATCCTGGGCTTTATAAGATCTTGTAGAATAACAAGCATACTCAAAAAGCTGAGAGGAATGAATTAGGGAAATAAGCATTTGATGAATTTCAGATGAACTTTTGACCTTCTCAAGGGTTGCATAATTGCTTTTCTACCCCCTGAGACAGGCTTCTTCCAAGCAACTTCTATTTTTTCTTTGTCTTCTCTCTCTCTCCCTTTATGTCTCTCTGTCTGTCTCTTTCTTTTTCTCACCTTCCCTCCCTCTTTGCCTCTTTCCATGTTTCCTCCCTCCCACACTTTCAAATTGTTCCACCTTCATTCCCAGGTCTTCAGTTCTGGTTTGTCTCTCCCTGACCTACTGCCCTTTTGCAAACTTTCTTGATGTAGGCCAGAGATCATACATTATGAAAGCTTATCTTTCTCCATCTTCATATGTCCCTTAATTTGCCCAGAGATAAAATTTGATTTTCCAGCACTGTGTCAGTGTTCTCCATTGGGGAAAAATGTATTATGATCATTATCAAGTGCACCATAAGGAATCACAAGAAAGGCAACATTGTGCATGGAGCTTATTGAATTGCAAACAGCTTTCTCAGAAATCAAGGCGCCCCCTGATGCAAATCAGATGCTTACTTAATGCCATTTCCTTGGAGGGCAACAAAAGAGCGATGGGATTAAGATGCCCCTTTGTGGAGCAGCGAAGCTTTTCTGTCTTCTTGCTTAAAGCAGAACATTTGACATATTAACTAGATTGGCACAAAAATGTATCTAAATCTATTGAACACACATATTTCTCTTATAGAAATTATAACAAGCGTCTTACCAAGGGATTTGAAGCAACTGGAAGCTACTAGGATGTTTCTGTTCCTTTTTTCCTCCCTCTTCTCCAGCTCCACATATCCCTCCCCACTCCTTCCATAGTCTTTAGACATTTGACAAAAAGTGGTCACAGTATGAATGGGGAAAAATCCATCTCGTTTTCACTGGATTTCATAATTTAACACCATTTTATATCAATTATACACACATGTGCTACAGTGCTTTTTTTTTTTTTTTTTACAGATGGCACACTGAATTAGGACCAGTGATCCAGCAGTCGTTTTGCATAAAGCCAGATTCCAGTTTGACAGACGCTATGCATCACCACACACCCTTAAGAATAATGCTCTGCTGTGTTTACACGTGTCTTCCCAGCAGCTGATTTCTAAATATGGGCACTGATGCATGACATGTATTAGAGACTAGAATATACCCCCTATTGTGCAATCTAAATGAAGCCGACTGTATTTTCTACAAGAGTACCCTGCCTTTCTTTCTTTTGTCCTTTTATCTTTGCTCCACTTTCTCCTCCAAATTTCCTTCTTTCTCTCCCTCATCATTTCTTCTCTTCATATTTTTCTCTTTGATCATACTTTTTTCCTCTCCTACTAATTTAGAGACTCCTTGAAAATAGCATTGTATCTTAGTCTTTATACTCAGGATCAGGCCATAAAAAGAGTGTCAATAAATATTTATTAGATAAATGGCTGATGCTATATTTCTAATAGTTAAAAGCAGATTCATCTAAGATAAAGGCCTAAAGCTAATGCATAAAATTCTTCCTTTGTTATCAAAATAACCACTCCTGCCATCATTGTTAACACATCACCATTACTATAATGAATGCCCACTCTCCACCCTCAGCATTATAAGTATTATTTTATTTAATTCTATAGTGACCTTATTAGTGCCTCATCTTTGAAACATAGATGATAATAGCGTCTTATCCACAGGCTTCTTGTGAAGACTAAATGAAATGATATGCAAAAAGCATTTATTGATATAATGATGATAATTTTAATTTTTATATCATAGTTGAAGAAATAGGACAGGGAAACTAGGTGGTTTTCCAAAAGCCACTCAGCTGGTAAGTGACATAAATTGGAAACAAACTCTTAATTTTGGTTTCATTGACAAGGCCATACAAATACTGCTTTTCCATTATTAGAATCTCTAAAGTTCTTGACAAAGTAGCAGTAATAAGTCAAATAACCAACTGTGATAAATTTAGAATGAGAAAGATTTTTTTTTTTCAGAAATAAAGTGTAGAATAAACATAACGTTAAGAGAAAATACATAACATCAAAAGGTTTTAGGCTTACCATTAAAGTTTTCTTTATCCCACGTTGGGAGCACAGTGCAATTATACTTATGTCAGAAATTTGTCTACAATATTACTGTTTTTGCTAAAGCAGTACTAGTCAATTTTATGATTTTTGTCCTTTGATTTCAAACTAAGCTTTGACTAGTTGATGAATCTCATTTCTATGGCAATAGCTGAATGATGAGATTGGCTCTAAAGGAGAAAGGCAGGCCTTCTTATACCCTGTTCTTCCTTTCTCCTTTCCCACTTTAACAGTCTATGATTTTAGTTAATGTTTGTTAGACTTAGTGATAAACTTGTGCTTTGTTACATAAGCAAAATATAAAGATGATTAAGGGTTAAAGTAAATATTTAAGAATTTAAGAAAATATTTACAAAAGGGATAAAGAAATTTACCTGTTTTTAGAATCATAATAAAATGTTTTGTTTAGAAGAGAGTTTATAAAGATAAATAAAAGTAATTGTTAAAAATTACCACATATGAAGAAACTATTACCAATTATCACATTTTAGTGACTCTCATATCACTGCTTATAAGATGCACCTTATTTTCTGTAAAACTAAAAAAAAATATCAGCTAATCAAAGCTTTTTTAGTCTTTTTAACTTCAAATATGAAAAGGGTATTTTAAGACTAATTTAAACATTAATTTTGATCATATTTATCTTGTGTATACATATAAAGATTAGCCAGTTTTATATTTGGAATTAAGATAATATAATTTAAAGGTTGATTATATATAAACCATAGACAAATAACAAAAAGGAAGAATATCAACGCAAACAGATGATAAAAATAAAAAATAGCAAGTGAGTAGATTTATATTCATTTGTTTTAATAATTACATTTAATATTAATGGCCTAAACACCTCAACTAAAGGGCAGAGAGTGTCGGATTGAATAAAAAATTAAGATCAAATGCTTCACACAAAAAGCCCACTTTGAATATCAACATATTGGTAGTTTAAAAGTAAAAGGATAGAAAATTAAATGCCAACCAAACACTCACCATAAGGAAAAGTGAGAGGCTATATTAACACAAAATAGAATATAAAATGAGGCATATCTCCAGGCATAAACAGGGACATTCTCTATAAGTCTCTAAAATATTCTCACATACAGTATATTTTGTTCTGTATAAAAAAAGTAATAGCTTTTATTATGGACAACTCTTTTAAGGATGTGTGTGTAGTGAACAGCTTTGTGAGACAAATCTAATGTCTCCCTTCACCTCCAGAACATAGGGAAGATTTGTTTGCTGTCCAGAAGAGTAAAGATAATGTCCTGCAGTGAAAGTTTTAGGCAGGTTTCTTAGCAGCTATCCTTACAGGATTCTTTCTTTTTTTCAAGTTAGGGTTCCTCAAGAGGACACAAACCCACTCTGTGTATACTATCAACCTAGCCTTACTTTTGCTTTATGCCTATGAAATTAAGGTAGAAGGGAGAATTGATGTAAATATGACGTTTATACTACTTTCTGTTCTGTGAGTAATAAAAGACTTTAACTCTGGCCCAAGGGTCTTGTATCTCCTGCCAGAATCTATGGAACCATGTCACTGTGATGGTAAATAAATCAATTTTTCAAGAGGACATAACAATCCAAACTATTTATGTATGTTAAAGATCACCAAAATATATAGAACAGAAACCTACAGACTTAAAAGGAGAAAGCGACAAATCACTACAAAATTTCTTCCTCAGTAGTAAAAACAAGAGACAGGAACTAAAAGAATATAGATGATATAAAATAATAAAACAATCAACTAATCTGATTTAATTTATATTTTTAGAACACTTGACCCCAACACAACAGAATAAACATTATTTTAATGTACACAGAACATCTACAATGATAGATCATATTATGGGTGATAAAACAAACATTGACATGTTAAAAAGAATTAAACAAAATAATTTATCTGGCTACAATAAAATTAAATAGATATTAGCAGAAAAAAATAACTCTCCAAAAATTTAGATTTAAACTATGTAATTTGAAATAATCTATGATGTAAAAGAATTATAAAATATTTAGCAATGAATAAAAATAAAAATATATCAGACTTGAGAGATGAAGCTAAAGCATCATTTGAACATAATTATGACAAATGATGATATTAGAAATACCTCAAATCAATAAACTAAGCCATCACCTTAAAAACTACAGAAAGAAAAAAAAAATATAACCAATGCAATAAAGGGAAAGAAATAATAAAGAGAAAGAATTAATTAAATAAAATATTGATAACTCTAACAACTGTTTATTTCAGAAGCTCAAATAATTGAAGTAGACTGTTGAAGAAAAAATAAGAAAGCAGGTAAAGATTACTAATATTATCAATACAAGAAAGAATATAACTATAGATTTTAAAGAGGTAATAACAGAATGTCATAAGAAAACAATAAATTTTAAAAGATCAATGAAATTTATAAATTACTGGGAATATGAAAACTACAGAAGGTCACTCAGGAAGAAGACAACCATAATAGTCTGGTTTCTAATAAGTTGTTTGAATTTATTGCCTACAATCCTTCCCCAAAGTAAATTCCAAGCCAATGTGACACAATGTGTGAATACTATAAAACATTTTAAAGAATTATCTTGTTTTCACACAAACTTCTTTGGAAAATGAAAAATGAGATGGATTGAAAAACTTATTATTGCTAAATTTCCAATTCTTACCAAATTGATATTTAGATTCAAAAGTATACATACTAATCACAATCCAATGAGTCTTATTTTTAAATATAGTGTGTCTGTAAAGTCATGGTGCACTTTTGACTGGTCACAGGAAAGCATCAAAGGACAATAAAAATGTGAAATCTGCACCAAATATAAGGAAAACTCTCCCAGTTTCATACTATTCAGTGTAGTTCGATGTGGGCTCACGCACAGATTTTTTAGGGCTCCTTAGGTAGCTATCCCGTATAGCCTCTACAGACTTGTCACTGACTTATGGCCTACCAGAACGGGGTTTCTCCACCAAACTGCCAGTTTCCTTCAACTGCTTATCCCACCAAGTAATGTTATTCCTATGTGGTGGCACTTTATTATAAATGCGCCAATATTCACATTGCACTTTGGTCACGAATTCAAATTTAGTGAGCCACAGAACACATTGAACTTTCCTTTGTACCATCCACATCTCGACTGGCATGGCTGTGGGCTGCTCCACTGTATACATGGTGTTACATCATCATCTGCGCATGCACACATGCTGCCACATCATCCTACAGAAACTGGGAGGGTTTTCCTTTTACTTGGTGCAGATTTCACATTTCTCTGTCTTTTGTTGCTTTCCTATGACCTGTCAAAAGTGCACCATGACTTTACGGATGCACTGTACTAAAAAACTTTTTCTATAGTTTACATTGGAAGGCAATAGCCTTAGATTAACACCAAAAATTTTGAAAAAAAAGAACAAGTTTGAAGCTAATACAAAGCTTGATTTCAAGACTCACTATAAAGCTTCAATATTCAAGACAGTGTGGTTTTAGTGCTAAGATAGACATATTAGCTGATGGAACTATATAAATAGTCCAAAATATATAGATTCACATGTCTGCAGTCAAATTTTTACAAATATAATGTTCCAAAGTAATTCAAGAAAGTACACTCTTTTTAAGAAATTGTGCTAGGGAGAATAAAAAAATGAACACATCATCTCTTTTCTTTCCACACATTGTTTACAAAAAAATTAGCTTAAGATAAATCATAGGCTTAAATGTGAAACTCAGAAAGTATAAGGAAAAAAATTTGTGATCTTGGGGTAGGCAAATATTCTTACAGAGCACACAAAAGCACAAACCAAAAAATAAAAATTTGTAATTTGTACTTCTTAAAAATCAAAACTTTTTGTTCTCAAAAAAACTCAACCATTATGGAGGAAAGTATGGTGGTTCCTCAAAAAACTGCAAATAGAACTACCTTATGACCCAGCAATCCCTCTACTGGGTATATACCCCAAAACCTCAGAAACATTGATACGTGAAGACACATGTAGCCCCATGTTCATTGCAGCACTGTTCACAGTGGCCAAGACATGGAAACAACCAAAAAGCCCTTCAATAGAAGACTGGATAAAGAAGATGTGGCACATATACACTATGGAATACTACTCAGCCATAAGAAATTATGACATCAGATCATTTACAGCAAAATGGTGGGATCTTGATAACATTATAAGGAGTGAAATAAGTAAATCAGAAAAAGACACGAACTACATGATTCCATACATTGGTGGAACATAAAAATGAGACTAAGAGACATGGACAAGAGTGTGGTGGTTACCAGGGGTGGGGGGAGGGAGGACATGGGAGAGAGGGAGGGAGAGAGTTAGGGGGAGGGGGAGGGGCACAGAGAACTAGATAGAGGGTGGCGGAGGACAATCTGACTTTGGGCGAGGGGTACGCAACATAATTTAATGACAAAATAACCTAGACATGTTTTCTTTGAATATATGTACCCTGATTTATTAATGTCATCCCATTACCACTAATAAAAATTTATAAAAAAAAAAACTCTAAAAATAAAATAATAAGAACACACATCCAACAAAACTAGGCAGAAGAAGCTATAGATGTCAAATAAAATTATTGAGAGATGCTTGACATTGTTAATAATTGGAAAAATTAAACTTAAATCACAATAAGATATGACTAAATACCTACTAGACTAGCTAATATTACACACACACACACACACACACACACACACACACACATTTCTGGTGAGAATGCAAAGCATCTGCAACTCCCATAGTTTGCCAGGGTAAATGGGAAATGGTATTGCCATTTTACAAAACAGTTGGGCAGTGTGGTGTACAGTTAAATATAACTTAACACATCATCTCACAACAGGATGCTTTCACAATTATAGAAAACATATCTCTACACAAAGACTTGTATCTGAATATTCATAACAGTTATATTCATAATTACCAAAAACTTGAAATAATTTAAATTCCAAATGGTAAATAAATAAACAAATTGTGGCTCATTCATAGAACACGTCTAAGCAAAAAGGAATAAATGATACATCAACAATACGATGCTCTTAGCCTGAAGGTAAGTGAAAGAAGCTAGTCAAAATGGTTATATACCCCATGTTTTCATTTGATGTTATGATAAAAGAAGCAAAATTATAGCAACAAAAATCAAATCCATGATATGCAGGGGCTGAGAGTAGGTGAAACCTCCCTCACTGCATAAGTAAACAAGTTAAGGTTTTAGGGTACTGGAATTATTATATAAATTGATTGTGGTTGTGGCCATAGACAGTATACATATATCAAATTCACAAAGAGTACAACTAAAACAGGTAATTTTTGCTGTATATAAATCACATCTCAACAATAATGAACCAAAACTAAACAACAAAAAACAGACAATCAGAATGTTAAGGTTATTGTGTCTATATATTTCAGCGGTGACTACCAAAATATTATGGGAAATCATTTGGCAATATATGTCAAGAGCCTTAAGTATGCTCTTACATCTCACCCATATTTCTCTATTCTAGTATTCAAAGAAAGTAATTTAGCATATGAGAAATTTTATACGCATAAAGATGGTTATTATGTTATTATTTATAATTGTGAAACATAGAAGTTAAATTAAGATCTAACAATGTGTGAATGACTAAGATGTAGAGAAACATCTTGATTCAGAATTTTAATAATAAGACTTGAATAAAACAGAAAAGATTATGATGCGATGTGAACTGAGGGAAGTAATATACATACTAATTTTAAAATGTTTTGTGTGAAATTATGGTTGACCACACACACACACACACACACACACACACACACACACACACACACATTTCTCATTCCCTATATTGTTAAAGTTGAACATATAGAAGTAGGAGTAAAACCTTGCCTAAGCGATCTCACACTGATTGGTGATTGCTTCCCCTTTTCCCTTCAACCTACTCTTGACCCACCTCTGCCATTTTTTATTTTTTATTTTTTTTTAAACATTCACATGTATTACAATCCATTTTTTAAATCTTTTTAAATTCATTTTAGAGAGGAGAGAGAAAGGGAGAGAGAGAGACAGAGAGGGAGAGAGAGAGGAGAGACAGAGAGAGAAGGTGGGGAGGAGCTGGAAGCATCAACTCCCATATGTGCCTTGACCAGGCAAGCCCAGGGTTTTGAACCGGCGACCTCAGGATTTTTTAAATTAATTTATGCATTTACATAGATTCTAATGATACCCGTGTTCCCCAGAACATCCCCGCTGTCTCCCTCCCCATAACATCCTCCCCCCTTCCCTCCAGGATTTGCTTTTCTGCTCTCATCCCATCCTATCACCCTATCATCCCCTTTCCCTCTGTCCGCTTTCCTTCAGGATCCTTTGATCCCGCCTCTGCCTCTATTCCACTCCTCAGTTCATATTGTTCATCAGATTCCTCATATGACTGAGGTCATATGATATTTTTCTTTCTCTGCCTGGCTTATTTCACTTAACATAATAGTTTCCAGTTCCATCTATGTTGTCACAAAAAAGAATATTTCCTTCTTTTTCATGGCGCCGTCATCTTCCATTGTGTATATGTACCATTGCTTTTTAACCCAATTCTCCAGTGACAAACACTTGGGCTGTTTCCAGATCTTGGCTATTGTAAACAATGCTGTTGTAAACATGGGGGTGTATTTCTCCTTTTTAAATTGTGCTATGGTGTTCTTGGGGTATATTCCTAAAAGTGGGATGGCTGGGTCAAAAGGCAGTTCAATTTTTAATTTCTTGAGGAATCTCCATACTGTTCTCCACAGTAGCTGCACCAGTCTGCATTCCCAACAGCAGTGCAGGAGGGTTCCCTTTTCTTCACATCCTCACCAGCACTTACTCTGTGTTGTTTTGTTTATAAGCGCCATTCTTACTGGTGTGAGGTGATATCTCATTGTGGCTTTAATTTGCATTTCTCTAATGATTAGTGATGTTGAGCATTTTTTCATATGCCTATTGGCCATCTGTATGTCCTCTTTGGAGAAGTGTCTATTCATCTCTTTTGCCCATTTATTGATTGGACTGTTTTTCTTCCTGGTGTTGAGTTTTACAAGTTCTTTATAAATTTTGGTTATTAACCTCTTATCAGACGTGTTGTTGAATATGTTCTCCCAATGTGTGGTTTGCCTTTTTATTTTGTTCATATTGTCTTTAGCTGTGCAAAAGCTTTTTAGTTTGATATAGTCTCATTTGTTTATCCTGTCTTTTATTTCCCTTGCATGTGGAGATAAATCAGCAAATATATTGCTGTGAGTGATGTCGGAGAGCTTATTGCCTATGTTTTCCTCTACGATGCTTATGGTTTCATGACTTACATTTAAGTCTTTTATTCATTTTGAGTTTATTTTTGTGAATGGTATAAGTTGGTGGTCTAGTTTCATTTTTTTTTTTTTTTTTGCAGGTAGCTGACCAATTTTCCCAGCACCATTTGTTAAAGAGACTGTCTTTACTCCATTGTATGCTATCATCACCCTTGTCAAATATCAATTGTTCATAAAGATGCAGGTTTATTTCTGGGTTCTCTGTTCTGTTCCATTGATCTATATGCCTGTTCTTATGCCAGTACCAAGCTGTTTTGAATACAATGGCCTTGTAGTATAACTTGATGTCCAGAAGTGTGATACCACCCACTTTATTCTTCCTTTTCAAGATTGCTGAGGCTATTCGTGTTCTTTTTTGGTTCCATATGAATTTTTGGAATATTTGTTCTATATCTTTGAAGTATGTCATTGGTATTTTAATAGGAATTGCATTGAATTTATAAATTGCTTTGGGTAATATGGACATTTTAATGATGTTTATTCTTCCTAACTATGAACACTCTACATACTTCCACTTGTTTGTATCTTCCTTGATTTCTTATAAATGTTTTATAATTTTCCAAGTAAAAGTCTTTAATCTTGATTAAATTTACTCCTAGGGATTTTATTTTTATTTTGTGGCAATAGTGAAGGGGATTGTTTTCTTAATTTCTCTTTCTGACAGATCATTGTTAGTGTATAAAAGTGACTCTGATTTCTGAGTATTAATTTTATATCCTGCCACCTTGCTGAATTCATTTATCAGGTCCAGTAGTTTTTTGACTGTGACTCTAGGGCTTTCTAGGTAAAGTATCATATCATCAACAAATAATGATAGTTTTACTTATTCTTTTCCAATTTGGGTGCCTTTTATTTCTTCTTCTTGGTTGATTTCTGTGCCTAGGACTTCCAGAACTATATTGAATAAGAGTGGTGAAAGGGGGCACCCCTGCCTTGTTCCTGACCTTAAGGTGATTGCTTTTAACTTTTGCCCATTGAGTATGATGTTGGCTATGGGCCTGTCATAGTTGGCCTTTATCATGTTGAGGTATGTTCTGTTTATTTCCACTTTGCTGAGAGTTTTGATAATAAATGGGTGCTGGATTTTATCGAATGCTTTTTCTGGATCTGTTGATATCATCATGTGGTTTTTGTCCTTCCTTTTGTTTATGTGATGAATCTCATTGATTGATTTGCAATTATTGTACCAGCCTTGCCTCCCCAGAATAAATCCCACTTGATCATGGTGGATGATTTTTTTCATGTACTGCTGGATCCAGTTTGCTAATATTTTGTTGAGAATTTTAGCATCTAAATTCATCAGAGATATTGGCCTATAATTTTTTTTTGTTATGTTGTCTTTGCCTGCTTTTGGAATCAAAATTATGCTTGCCTCATAAAAGGAACTTGGAAGTTTTCCCTCCTCTTGAATTTTTAAAATAACTTGAGAAGGATAGGGGTTAGTTCTTCTTTGAATGTTTGGTAGAATTCGCCTGTGAAGCCATCTGGCCCAGGGATTTTGTTTGTTGGGAGTTTTTTGATAACTGTTTTGATCTCATTTGTTGTAATCGGTCTGTTTAGGTTTTCTGATTTTTCCAGTTTGATTTTTGAAAGATATCATTTTTCAAAGAATTTGTCCATTTCACCTATGTTGTCTAATTTTTTGGCATACTGTTTTTTATATTATTTTCTTTATGTATTTTCTTTATGTATTTCTACTGTGTCCATTGTTACTTTTCCACCCTCATTTCTAATTTTATTTATTTGAGTCCTTTCTCTTTTTTTCTTGGTGAGTCTAGCAAGGATTCATTGATCTTGTTAACTTTTTTAAAGAACCAGCTCTTGCTTCCATTGATCTTCTGTATTTTTTTTAGTCTCTATGTCATTTATTTCTGCTCTGATTTTTATTATTATTATCTACATCCTCTAGGCTTTACTTGCTGTTCTTTTCCTAGTTCTTTTAGTTGCAAGATTAAGTTGGGGTTTTTTTTTGTTTAGCTTTTTCTAGGTTTTTAAGGTATGCCTGTAGTGCTGTGAACTTCCCTCTTAGGACTGCTTTTGCTGTGTCCCACAGATTTTTAGTTGTATTCTCATTTTCATTAGTTTCAAGAACATTTTTTATTTCTTTCTTGATCTCATTGTTGACCCAGTTGTTGTTTAATAACATGCTTTTTAGTTTCCTAGTGTTTGAGTGTTTTTTAGTTTTTCTATTGTAGTTGATTTCTAGTTTTATGCCATTGTGGTCAGAGAAGATGCTTGATATGGATTTAATCTTCTTAAATTTTTTGAGTCTTGTTTTATGCCCTAATATGTGGTCTATCCTATAGAATGTATCATAATCACTTGAAAAGAATGTATACTCCACTGTTTTAGGGTAGAAGATTCTGAAGATATCTATTAAATCCAGTTGATTTAGTGTATTCCTTAATTTTGTTGTTTTCTTGATGATCTTGATGATCTATGTTGTGTTCTTGATGATCTATCTGTTGATGTTACTGGGGTATTGAAATCCCCTATTATTATAATATTGATGTTGATCTCTCCCTTTATGTCCATCAAAATCTGCTTTATATATTTAGGTGCTCCTATATTAGGTGCATATATATTTATAATGGTTATCTCTTCCTGTTGGATTGCTCCCTTTATCAGTATGTAGTGACCTTCTTTATCCCTTACTATGGTCTTTGTTTTAAAGTTTATTTTGTCAGATATAAGTATTGCTGCCCCAGCTTTTTTTTCATTTTCATTTGCATGAAAATTTTTTTTCCATTCTTTTACTTTCAGTCTACGTGTATCATTTGTTTGGAGGTGCATCTCCTGTAGACAGCATATGTACAGGTCCTGTTTTCTCATCCATGTAGCTACCCTATGTCTTTTGATTGGAGCATTTAATCCATTTACATTTAGGGTTATTATTAATCTGTAGTTGTTTATTGCCATTTTATTCTTTAAAGTTATATTTCTCTTTTACTATATTCTTTTCCTCATTTGTTCTGTTTACAACAGGCCCCTTAACATTTCTTGTAGCATTGGTTTGGTTGTAATGAATTCCTTGAGTTTTTTCTTTTTTGTTTTTTTTTTGGTCTGGGAAGCTTTTTATTTCTCCTTCAGTTTTAAATGATGGCCTTGCTGGATAAAGAAGTCTTGGTTGTAGGCTCTTGTTCAGCATTACTTTGAATATGTCTTGCCATTCCCTTCTGACCTCAAGTGTTTCTGTTGAAAAGTTGGATGTCATCCTTATGGGGGGCTCCTTTGTAAGTGATAGCCTTTTTTTTTCTAGCCGCTTTTAATATTTTCTTTTTTATCTCTTACCTTTGGTATTTAATTATGATGTGTCTTGGTGTAGATTTTTTTTTGGTTTCTCTTTAATGGAATTCTCTGTGCTTCTTGAACTTGTGTGACTTTTTCCTGCATCAATTTAGGAAAGTTTTTCAGCTAGGATCTCATTGAACAAGGTCTCTAACCTTTGTTCTTTCTCTTCTTCTTCTTCTTCAGGAATTCCTATAATATGGCTGTTGTTTTTCTTTTGTTTGTCACAGAGCTCTCTTAGAATTTCCTCAGATATTTTTTAGTCTCTTTTCTTTTTGCTGCTCCACTTCCTTGCTTTCACTTAGCTTATCCTCTAAGTCGCTGATTCAATTCTCTGCTTCATCCAGCCTGCTTTTAATTCCTTCCAGTGTAGTCTTCATTTCTGATATTGTGATTGTCATTTCCACCTGGTTTTTCTTTATAATTTCCATGTCCTTTTTGATGCTTTTAATTTCTTTACTGAAGTGTTCATTAAGTCCATCCATTGTAGCTTTGAGATCTTTAAGTATTCTAAAAATCATTATTTTGTACTCTGCATCCAGTATTTTGATTACTTCCAATTCATCTTAGACTTTATCAGATGGTTTATCTTGTTGAAGCATATGACTTATGTTTCTCTGCCTACTCATTATTCTCTATGACTTGTAGGCTTCTTCCAGCTGTGATCTCCTTACCTAGTAGAGCCTCTTTGAAGTCTTGATTTCTTTGTTTTCTTTTCAGTTTTCTTAACTCAGTGGTAATCTTGTTTACTGATCTCAGCAGGGGGCTTATTTGAAGCTGTATCCAGGATTACAGTGGGTGTAACCTGAGACTCTGAAGGTGGGGTGCTTTCTCCATTTCAGTAGGGGAAGATGTATCTCCGATCTACATGGAGACCTGAATTATTGTCCCTACTTCCCATTTCCTGTTTTCAGCTGTGTCTTGTTGCTCTGTTTGGAGCTGGAGAGGTTTCTGGAGGTGGGTCACCCAGAAACACTTTAGGCTTGTGTTTTGTTGAGGGTTCTACCCCTCCCCCAGCTATGGGCTCCTCCACACTGGATAAGTCAGCTTCTCAGGTCATCCTATGCATTCCTTTGTCTGTCACCATCTATCTCTCTCTACCCACTTTCCTTTTGGAAGATAAGCCAGCCCTCTCAGCTCACCTTGTCCCCAGTTCCCCAGGCAAGTGTCTGTAAGCGATATTTTCTGCTCTTCTCCTTGTAATGAGAGCCCTTCTAGGCTCTCAGTCTCACCCCACCTTCACTCCTGGAAGCAAGAGAACCCCTCCCCACCACTGCTTAGAGCTCCCTTCCAGGCTTGGTGTAGCTTCTTCATTGCTCCTTAGTTTTTGAGACCTGTTCTTTTAATCCAAAGTTGGTTTTTCACGCTGATTGTTCCTAAATTAATTTGTAATCAAGTTTTGTGGTGTGAGCTGGGAGCTTGGGCATCTGCCTACTATGCTGCCATCTTGGTTTTGACCTACACCTCTGCTTTTGAGGCATCCTTTCACATACCAAAATTCTATGAACAAAGTTTCAAAATCCTCATGGTAAAGTATTTTCCTCAGATTTTTTATTCTGTTTTGAATTTAAATAATAAATCTAAAGTCATGGCTATATTTATGAGGCATAGTAAAAGAAATTAGTCAACAACAAAAAAAAACAAGTCAACTAAACATACATTATATAGGCCTCAAGTGTATTATTGATGATACATCATCTGTATATTGCATTGTGTGTTCACTGCCAAAGTCAAGTCTCCTTCTCTCTATATATTCTCAACCCTCTCTACCCTCCACTACCTCCCACAAGCCTCCTTTTACTCTGGTAACCACTATATTATTGTTTGTGTCTATCAGTATTTGTTTGTCTTATATTTTTACTTGTTGCTTTCAATTTTGTATCCAACATATGAAAGAAATCACATGGTTTCACTACAGAAAACGGTATGAAGTTTCCTAAAAAAATTAAGACCCTATGACCCAGCAACCCCTTTTCTGGGTATCTACCCCCAAAATTTGAAAACATTTATTCACAAAGATATGCAGCCCTATGCTCATTGCAGCCTTATTCATGGTGCCAAGAGATAGAAACAACTAAAGTGTTCTTTGATGGATGACTGGATAAAGATGTTGTACATATATAATGGAATACTAGTCAGCCATAAGAAAAGATGAAATGCTGCCATGTGTGTCAACATGGATGGATCTTGAGAATATAATGCATGATAAGTGAAAAGTCAGAAAGAGAAGGTCAAGATGAGCATTTTTATCTGCTCCCCTTGTGATGAGCCCAGGTTTTTAACCATGGGGAAAGGGTGGTGGAGAGATACAGGTGGGAGACCAGTGGAGGTGAAAATGTGGCATTCCTCTGTCCATTTAAAAATGTTTTTCTTTGTTTACTTTGGGACTCCTAAATGCAAGCCTCATTGGTTATCTGAGCTAGGCAGTTCAGGCTCTTCCCATTACAGCAGTCTCAATGGCTGGGCACCAGAAGTGTGCACAAAATGCTTCCAGAGACATGCTGTCAATTTTATTTTATTGTTAGAAGAGCCAAAGAGAGAAGGAGGGATGCCCTTGGCTCTCCCAGACTCAGTAGTTGGATTGCAGACTCTCCCTAGAATTGTACAAAATTAGAAGTAGCTTGTTAAGTATTCAGTCAAATCCCCCTTCAGGGAAATACCAAGATGGACAATTTTGCCTGTTCTCTCTGCACTGAGCCTTAAGGTATAGCCTTAGGAGTGCTTGCAGACCCATTGACAAACTACTGTGCTATAGTCCTTTGATTTTATGGACACAAGCCATGAATGACTTGTTACCACTATATTTCCAGCCCCATCCAAATGCAAAACTGGCATATAATAGGTGCTCACATATTGTTTAACAGGTGGTGACCTGAATCAAGAATATTTCCAGTAAGAGGAGAAAATTTTATCAAGGCTGATGTAGAAAAGGTGGATATCTAGCTGCTTTATCTTTTACAAATTTACCTCAAAACAGTGGTTTCTAACAGGTATACATCGAATTTTTTTAAAAGCTTTTAAAAGTACAGATGTACTGAGTTAGACTCTCGGGTGACAGATATTTGAGAACAAATGCTTCATGGATTTTCTAACCATGTTAGTAGCTTCTGCTCTAAAATAAGTTTTTTAATATGATTTGAAGAGTTCTGAATTTTCAACCTTAGCACAGCTACACAAACTCTCTTTAGCAAAAGCTTTAAGATAATCTACTGTTTCAAATTTTTAATTGAGAACTCTCTGTCGATGACTTGGCAGAATTATGTAAAATTATTCTAGCATATTTTCTATGTAAAAATTCTAATAATTTAAAATAACCCGTTTTCCCTAACAATTACCATTTTATTCACCTACCTTAGTTCCTTAAAATATAGGGATTTCAAGATTTAAAATGTGCCCTTATCATGAGCTACTCCAAAGTAAAAACAAAAAAACAAAAACAAATAAATTTAAGTATTGTCTTGTAGAATATTTGCCGCCTTTTCATGCTAATAAAAGTGGTTTCCGATGCCTCCTTTCCCTGGCTTGTCCACATAACATAGGCAACTCTGTCAACATTGAGCAACTTTAAATGTGCACCAGACACTGACATACACATAAAAAACATTTCTGTATTCAACAACCATCTTATAAATGATTCTGTGCAATGTGCATATTAAAAAGCCTATTTTCCCTTCCAACAATGACACATGTTCAAAAGTGGATACATACTGAATATCTGTTATATATGTTGGCAAATGATAAAACATTAAATAAAATGATAAAAATACGGTCTAATATAAAGACCATTTCACACCAAGTTCTTTCTACCATTAACATGCTAGAACCTTCACTTTGAAAAGTTATGACCTCTGGGTGGAAAAGAAAAACATCACAGTCAGAATATAGCAGGAAAAAGATTCTGTAAAGAAAGAGAAGGCCATCTGAAGGACTGTGGATGTAAATGGTACTTATTCCTTTAATTTTAAATTAGAAAATATGTGTCAGGTGTTGACAATGGACTCTAGTAGTAAAGGTAATTCAGTGTTGTACAAGCCATTGATTGTGTTGGAAAAGATGGAAAAGAATACAGTCATTCTTGTAACTTTAAAAGTAGTAAATACTCTTGTATTTTTTAATCAATCAATACAGGAACATATAAAGTAGAAAGTGAAAGTTATTTTTCTCAGTACCACTATTATGAATTCAGCTAAATACTTTTCTAGAATCATGTATATATATGTGTATGACTCTGTGTGTGTGTGTGTGTGTGTGTGTGTGTGTGTATCTGTGTGTAAAAGGTATCCAAAAAGAAACTCTAATGGCTTCCATAAATTTGGTAAAGCCTTTCTGGCAATATGTAATAGAGATGCTCACATCATTGAAGGGAGAACAGAGAAGCCCCTAATTGCCTATCGCATTACTTTTGGAGCTAAGTGGATGTTACATTATTCAGGATTAAGAGATATATTTCCAAAGCATCAAGCAAGATGGATGCCTCGGAATCCCTCATTTGCTCCAAAAGCTGTTCATTGTTTGCCTTTTTATTGCTTTGTCATTGCCACAGTGAAGGATATCTTTGGTGCATGATGTTGTTTACTGGACAATTTTTGTCACAAAAAAAGAATTAATTATTTTCTGCCATCTTCCATTTTCATCACCAATTTCCTAGTGTCATGAATGTGAGCTCTGTTTTTACACGACATTCCATTCTTATTACCATCTTCATCCCAAGAATGAAAGTCTGTAATGAAAGCAAAGCCAGAGCTGGCACAGGAGGTCTGTTATAATTCACTCTCATGACAAAGATGGTAATGAGAAATGACAGTGGCACAAAATGAATCCTTTCCCATCCCAGCCCCTTGGATGATAATGAAAACAGAAGATGGCACCAACTTTATTCATCTTCATGACACCTATTGTGGCAGGATTGAAAGCTGCAGCTACAAACCCATCTGAAGTTGCAATTTCCCAGTCTCGTTCCCATTAGGTGTTCAATAACAAGAACAAACAAAATAAAACAAAACACCCCTCCATGTTACCATTTCCCCTGGGAATCCAGTTATAGGGAAGCTTTCAGAGGTTGCAAATTTGCAAATTTTTCCTTACTACCGGCAACAACAGAGGGCTTCCACCTCCTAAAATAATGTTTTCTTTTTTTTTTATTGTGAAATTATCTCAGCAATACTTCTAAAAGTAGTGATGTGAAAGAGGAGGAGAGAATAGTCAAATATAGACATTTTTAAAGTTATAATTCAATTTTCTGACTCTCCTGAAAATAATGCAAATCTAAGTTATAAAATATTCAATCAATGCAACTAACAGGATTGTACCTACTTTTGCATTCTTTCTCTTCTTCTTTTTTCCCTCCTCCTTGCTAGTCTCCTCTCCTTTTCCCTCTCCTCTCCTCCCTCTTTTTTTGAACTATAATTATATCTTTATAAAAATCTATTGATAAAAGAAATTTAGAGCTAAATTTATTCAATCTCTGCATTTTATAGATGAGA
The DNA here is from genome assembly GCF_036850765.1 of Saccopteryx bilineata. Lineage (NCBI taxonomy): Eukaryota > Metazoa > Chordata > Mammalia > Chiroptera > Emballonuridae > Saccopteryx > Saccopteryx bilineata. Next base: position 122,443,218 of record NC_089491.1, on the reverse strand, counting down.
GGGATAAAAGGCTTAAAAAGATGAAGCATCGCCTGACCTGTGGTGGTGCACTGGATAAAGCGTCGACCTGGAAATGCTGAGGTCGCCAGTTCGAAACCCTGGGCTTGCCTGGTCAAGGCACATATGGGAGTTGATGCTTCCAGTTCCTCCCCCCTGTCTCTCTCTCCTCTCTCTCTCTGTCTCTCTCTCTCCTCTCTAAAATGAATAAATAAATAAAAAATTAAAAAAAAAAGATGAAGCATCTTATGCACCGTCGCCGAAGTAGTGCCAGAATACTCATTCACAATTTTTCAATATGCTTTTTCTATGATGTGAGTTAAAAATGCCAAAGGGAAAGGTAGAAGGAAGTGTATGCATTCTGCTCGATTTATTTACAAATACTCTGTAAAGGGGAGGTGCCATTCTTTCAAGTAATTTCTTTTAGAGTCACAAAACACCTGGCTCTGTGCCTTTGGGTCAAGTGTGTTTCTGAGTTTCCATCTTCTACTATAGGACAAGTTTAGAAAATATAAATGGTGTAATAAACTATCTTAAATAGTGATCACTTCATTCTTTCCCCTTCTTACTGTCTTCAAATATGACTTCCTTCCACATCCAACTCACTCTGCTTCTAACTATTCTGTGGCCACGAGCTAGGGAAGTGTGCGAAGCAAAGTTATAAAGGCTCTAATTCCTTGTTGAGTATCTCTGCACTACCTCATTTCATAGGCAATGGACACTTTGGCTGACTTCTTACAACTCACCCTCCACTTATGGCAGTAAAGCAAAATGGTCTATTTTTCCTTCTTTGCAAGCACCTAAATCCTTTAAAAAATATTCAAGCATAGCTGTTTTTCTGGGTATCCAGGCAGTTCATGCGAAAATACCACCTAGCCCTGACTTTCTCAAAAAGTCAGGCCAATCCATTGCCGCCTTTATTCTTGCTTTACAAACGGGGCCTGCTCTAGGCACCATCCTATATTCAGAATTCCCCAGGTAAGGGACAAGCACCATTCTCTGTCTCTGCAAACTCCAGGGAACACATGCAAGCCTGAAGGCATCTATTCTCTACCAGCATGGGCAGACCTATTTATTTTGCAGTTAACAAGCATTTAGCAAGGATTGAGAATGTGTTAATGAAATGTCAATATCCACTTTCCATAGATATTCCAGTCTCTGCATGATTATTGGGAGATGCCTTTACTTGACTAAAGGGAAGAAGGAATGGGATAGTCTTATATATATACATATATAACCACAAAATTCCTTCCTTGAATTTGTTCTTTAACAAATCTCTAACCCTCTTATACATTGGCTATTGGGAAGCCAGCTGTTCATCCCTGGACCAGTGTAGCCTTATGGGAATGAATCTGTTACTTTCTTTAGAAAACAAAATGTGTCTTTCATTGTCCCGTACTTCATACTTAATAAGAAATTGTGGGACCCAGAATAAGTCTCATTGCATTCTTTACAGATCTCACATGGCTATTGTTATAAGTGTAACTTTTTGATATGATAACTGGTTCTATATTTCTACTAAATGTTTATATAGTAATTCCTGAATTGTGGGGCAGCTAAAGTCTATAGTGCTCTGATTAAATAAAAATATTTCAACAAATATGAAGTAAAAATGCATGTCACAACACACTGTATTTTTTAAGCAACCTAAATATCTGGGATTCCTAGAGCTTTCCCTGTTTCATGATTGGTTACATTACAAAATTTAACTATAATCTACATTGGAACTCCTCTACTCTGAAGATTCCGCATTGCTTCAACCCACTACAGTAGTTGGCCAGAGATCATATTCATGGGAAATTATTACCCTGTAAATACCTCTTTATACATAATGAAGCATTCATGGTGCCAGTGGTAGCCAGGGTACTACCAGATGTGTGCAGCAGTGGTGCTTAGACTGAATTTTTGTGGTTCCTTTAAGACAACATGCTGCCATCTCTTTCAAACTTTTTGTAAAGTTTTTAAAGCTACACATAGACTTTTGGGGGCTGAATTTTTATAACAACCATTCTCTTTTTACACTTTTCTTTGTACATTTCCAGGAAAATGAAGAACTTTTAGACAAATGAAATAAAACAAAAACACACTATGTTAAACAACAATCATAATTTTGAGGAGAAAAATGCTCTAGATTTGTAGATCTGCCTTTTGCACTGATTAATGTAACCTCCACCATAGTAACTATATTTTGAGACCTCGTGTGTTCAAGAATTTGAGTTCTGTAATCTTGAAAAAGTGGTTTTACTTCTTTAAGCTTTTGTTGACTTGTGTATAATATGGGGGAGATTAAAATTAGGTGTGTGGTTTGTAATCTGTCCTGAGAACTTCTTGTGTTCTGTTGAGATACTCAACAGCAGCCACAGAGAAAGAAGGAATAGCACAAGTGAATTTTAGGGCCTGAACTCTTAATCAATGGAGGAGGTCTGCTTATGTCCTTTTATGTATTTTGCTTCTAAACAAGATTGATTTTTGAAAATGAAGTTCAATCCCTGAATTAGAATTTCCTTCTGACTGCTTATCTATGCTCCTGTGAAATAGGGCATAATTGCAGAAACTCAGAATAGTTTAAGTTAACTCACATTCCCTTTCAAGGCATAGGGTAAGTTTGGAGTCATATAAAATGGCTCTATCACTCAGCTTGACATCACTGGCTCTATTTTGTTCAGTGAGCAAATAACAGCACAAAATAAGATGTTCCCTTGCCATACTCATCCCTGGCAAGAAAAGGCTTTATTTGAAATGAATATCCTGAGGCTCAAAGGAAATATAAAAATTGGTAAAAACTGGCCAAAAAGGTGAACACATTTTCTTCAAACCTTACCATAGGAAGACATAAAAAAGTCAGCGATGATATAACTGTATAGTCGCTTTGTCTCAATGGGAGCTTTTTTGCAGTTTCCAATCTTAGCACCTTTAAGAAAGAAACATTATGTGCAATTTATTTCAAAAATAAATTTATTTTGACCTAAAGATAATGAGTATTTCTTTTTTCAGTTATGCAGGTAGAGATAAAAGTTATGCCTGACCTGTGGTGGTGCAGTGGATAAAGCGTCGACCTGGAAATGCTGAGGTTGCCGGTTCAAAACCCTGGACTTGCCTGGTCAAGGCACATATGGGAGTTGATGCTTCCTGCTCCTCCCCCCCTCCCCTCTCTATAATGAATAAATTAAATCTTTAAAAAAAAGTTATGTTAAAGTGCTATGGATACTTTTAAACTATATGAAGTTAATATCAAAATAATATCAGGAAAAAAGATTAAATACATATAAAAATCTTTGATTCTGTTTCTAAACTTTTTTTTGTAACCAAATGAAATATTTTCAAGAATAAATATTTCATATTAGTTTTTAATTTTTATATCTTCCATTTATAGTCTAAAGGATTTGCTAGAGTAAATGAGATGATCACATATTTTTGATAAATAATCTTACTTTTGGTGATTAAGGCATCAGTGAGATTAAAGAGATAACTTGGAAATTCCTTTCCTGATGACTTAAGAGTGAAATTGCTTTGTCTTTGTGCTTAGTTAAATGCAGCGTTCCTACTACATTTGAATTGCTATAGTAAGTCAAGCTTAAGAAAAATGCATACACAAATACTGTCTTGCAATTACTTTGCTTGACAGTCATTCAAAATGTAATTAAAGGTTTGAATTGTACAGGTGCTAAAAATAAGTATATTACAAAATAAGCAAACTATAATGTCAGGAACTCAGTTTGGATTATTAGCAGGTTATGATCTTAATTATGACTTTCCAGTGTTATATAATCTCAAGTCTATTGCTGAAGAATAGAGGTTATAAAAGTAAGTTGTCAAAATCTCTTATCAGAGTTATTTTAACATGATTTTTGAAGAAAATTTATTGTTTAATTATAAAGGTAATATAACTACAATCTAGAAAATATGTAAAATGATGAAAAGAAAAATAACTGTCTACTATTCCAAAACTCAAACTACCATGATTAAGTTGGTGGAATTCCTTCCAGGCTTTCCTCATTTGTTTTTATTAATCTTTTTGTTTATAATCCTAATGTGTGCACATAACATTTTGTACCTTGTTTTTTCCCTTTATTGTATATATTTAATCAAGTTTTATATTTTCAAAATGAGCCTTGTTTGTATCTTAGGAAATTACTTGGTAAAAGAAAGTAGTGAACAAGGCACTGGGCCTCAGGCCTGGTCCAGAAGGTATTTCCACTTGGTTATGAGGCTTGCAACACTAGGTCATTTTCATTCCCTGGAACCATTTTATGAGAAATTCTTTGCTCTATGCTGAATGCTAAATACAGGATGAAGGCTCCATCAATTAAGGCTTGGAATGAGGCCAGGCCTAAATCACCAGGGTAGAATCCTTGCATCTCAGCTTCATAGGGATCACTGTATAAAGACACCAGATGACACAGGACACCGTAATTGCTACCCATGGAAGCCAGAGAAGGGCATTTGAATCTGTAGAGATGAAAGCACTTCTTTCAAGGACACCTGAAGGCATGTTATGAAAGCAAAAGCTGCAATAAAATCAAAATTACCTAGAGAACTAACCATAACATATAAAACATTGCAAGAATGAGTATAACCTTAATTTAAAAAAAACAAAACAGTATATAAGTAATTCAAACACCAAGTGCCCCTGAAATTTTGTTCTTTGAGATTAAAAAAATGAATATAAAAACCTATAAAATCAACTTTATGTGCATATATGTAGTCATAATTTGGCTTAAGTATGTATGGAAACACTATCTTAGTAATATCTAAATTATAAACTATACTTTAAGTAATAAAAAAAAAGCTGAAGTCCATGTAAGGTTTCAGGAAGGTTGAATCCCTCCAAAACTTCCAACAGCTTCATTCATCATTCAGAAACCACACAGATTAAATATTGAGTCTTAAAGATTCTAGTACTTACAATGTTTAAAGGCATAACAAGATTTGTGAGAGTGTTTCCAAAGCTATAAAGACTGCTTCCAGATCTTCGCTATTGTGAACAATGCTGCCATAAACATGGGGGTGGATTTCTCCTTTTGAAACAGTGCTATGATGTTCTTGGGTTATATTCCTAAGAGTGGGATAGCTGGGTCAAAAGGCAGTTTGATTTTTAATTTTTTAGGAATCTTCATACTGTTTTCCACAGTGGCTGCACCAGTCTGCATTCCCACCAGCAGTGCAGGAGGGTTCCCTTTTCTCCACATCCTCACCAGCACTTATTCTGTGATGCTTTGTTGATGAGTGCCATTCTGACTTGTGTGAGGTGATGAGAAAGAAGGAAATCTGACCTTTTGTGACAACATGGATGGACCTGAAAACTATTATGTTAAGTGAAATAAGCCAGGTGGAAAAAGAAAAATATCATATGACCTCATTCATTTGAGGAATCCAGGGAACAATGTGAACTGGGGAATGGAATTGAGACAGAGGAGAAATCAAAGGGACAAGAGGAAAAGAGGACAGAGGGAAAGGGGATGATAGGATGGGATAATCCTGAAGGGAAGGGGGGAGGGTGCTATGGGAGGAGGTTAAGGGAGATGTTGAGAGGAATACAAGGGATGAGGGATGCATTCAGGGCAACATTAGAATCTATGTAAGTACAAAAAATTTTTTAAAAAAGGTAAAAGGAAAAGGTTTAGAACTTCTCGAGAAGTCTTTAAAAAGTCATAAACTGACCCTGCAATTGCATCTCTTAAACATTTTATTTCCTCCCTCCAGATGCTTTTTAAAATATTTTTACTCCATTTTTGGTTTCAGTAGTTTCATTATAATGTCTCTAAGTATAGTTTTCTTTGTATTTATACTATGTGGGGTTTATAGACATTCTTGAATATGTGGCTTGATATCTATTTATAGCTAGGAAATTCTCAGCCACTATTTCTTCAATGTTTGCTTCTTTGATCAAACATATGTTAGCTATTTCCCCTCTATCTTATGTCTCTGCTTTTCTCTGAGTGTGTTTTCTCCCAGTGTGTTGCTTTGGATATTCTCTACTGCTCTATGACCTGATTTACTATTTTTTTTCTTTTTACTATTTCTAATCTGCTAACAAATTATTCTAATAAATTTTTTATCTTAGTCATTATGTGCTTTACCTGTAGAATTTCTTTTTACAGGGTGTGTGTATCTGTGTTTATGTGTATTCTATGTGTCTACTAAAGTCTCCCACTTTTCTCTATTTTTTCCCTTTATATTAAATTTATTTGGGTGACACTAGTTGGCAAAATTATGCAGGTTTCATGTGCACATCTACAACACATCATCGGTACAATAGATTGTGTATTTACCACTCCAAGTCAAGTTTCCATTTGTCACCGTTTATCTCCTCATATCTTTCTCCATCTCCCTCCACTTTCTTCCCCTAAAATCACCACACTGTTGCCCATGTTCATGAGGTTTTTCTTCTTTTATTTTTCACTCAATCCCTTCACCTTCCAGCCCCCACTCTCCAACAACTATTCTCTATTATTGTGTCTTTCTCTGTGTTGCTTGTTAATTCATTTTGTTCCTTAGATTCTACATATGAGTGAAATCGCATGGTACATGTTTTTCTCTGACTAATTTCACTTAGCATAATGCATTCTAGGTTCATCCATGTTGTTGCAAAGGGTCCATTTAACATGAGGTGTCTGTGTTCTAGGCTTCTACAAAAGTTTCCCATTTTCTTTTATTTTCTTGAAGTATATATCAATTGTATTATTTAAAAATCTCTAATAACTCTGATATTTGATTTACCAATGCATCTATTTCAACTGTCTGCTTTTCTCTTGGTTTTGTTCAATTGTTTCTATATTTTAACATTTCTCTCATGTTTATTTTGAAACTGGAAGTGGTAAATTTAAAAAAGAAATCTATAGTCCATGGATAACATTATTATTTTCAAAAAGATTGATTAGTTATTTATTAATTTTTGTGAAAACAACAGTAGATTACTCTAATTCTTTTATAAATTGGAATTAGTTTTTATTTGTTTGTATCAGTGTTTTTATTTTTTTAACATTGTTATGCTTTCCATTTTTTCATTTTTTTGTTATGACCCTTCTGAGAATTTGCTAGATATTTAGTAAGTTCTGCTTACTTGATGGAACTTGAACTTTAATCTCTTTCCTTAGCAGTAGAGAGATTTTGAAATCTCCATTTGTTTTCTTAGATGCATTATTAGGGTCAGTCAGTATCTTGAAGAGAATTGGTAGGAGATTTGGGGATTCATCTGAAACCTTCTTTTATGGGATATTGCCACTCAATTTATACCCTCTCTGTAAGTCTTAGACTCTGTCTTCTGTCCCTTAAGTCTAGAAAGACTTATGTTTTCTGCTTGGTTTTTATTACTTTGTAGAGCAGAATATTTCTAAAGTACTTTCATAAGAAAATCCAGCTAAGTGTAGAACTCACCTTATGCTCTTTTATTCATTTTTTTAATCCTTAAACTTTTAAAAATTTTAAATTGATTTTAAAGAGAGAGATCAATTTGTTGTTCCACTTATTTATGCACTCATTGGTTGATTCTTGTATGTGCTCTGACCCCATCCTTGGCATATCAGGACAATGCTTTAACCAACTGAGCCACCTGGCCAAGGCTGTTCTTTTATTTGTATAATGGTTGTAGTTTCATCTGTTCCTAAATATCTTGGTTGTATTCCAGTGCCATCAAACAGTTGTGCTTTATAACCTTGCTCAGCTTTAATAATTATGACAGACAGCTAGTCTTATATGTCATTCTTTCAAAATTGGAATCAGAAATCCACTTCTAGAAAATAAATCATAGGAAATAATTATAGCTATGGTAACTATTTAGCTATGTAGATAACCTATAACAACAATCTTTCTATATGAAAAATGTTAGAAACAACATACATGTCTGACAACAGGGGATTACCTAAATAAATTACAATTTATCCATTGTATATCAGAATTGTTCCCACCATTAGGGGCAACTGAGGAGATGAATTTCAAGTGTGACCAAGCATAGTGTGTGTGTGTATGTGTGTGTGTGTGTGTATTCTCTTCCAGTAATATTTACTCCACAGGTACAAGGATAGATTGGTCAAGAATTAGAATTCACTTGACTATACCTACTTGAAAACCCTAAGCAAGGCTTATTTCTGTCTAATTAAAGAGGAACATAATGTATTTAGTACACTGGATGGTCACTGAACTTGGGGAAGACAGACAAATATGATGGGAGTGACATTGACAAGATTAGCTTTAAAAAAGTACATGTTGAGGCCTGACCTGTGGTGGCGCAGTGGATAAAGCATCGACCTGGAAATGCTGAGGTCGCCGGTTCAAAACCCTGGGCTTGCCTGGTCAAGGCACATATGGGAGTTGATGCTTCCATCTCCTCCCCCCTTCTCTCTCTCTGTCTCTCTCTCTTCTCTCTCCCTCTCTGTCTCTCTCCTCTCTAAAAATAAATAAAGTAAAAAAAAAAAAAAAAAAAAGTACATGTTGAGGCCCTGGCTGGTTTGCTCAGTGGTAGAGCATCGGCCTGGCATGCAGAAGTCCTGGGTTCGATTCCCGGCACACAGGAGAGGCGCCCATCTGCTTCACCCCTCCCCCTCTTCTTCCCCTCTGTCTCTCTCTTCCCCTCCCTCAGCAGAGGCTCCATTGGAGCAAAAGATGGCCCAGGCTCTGGGGATGGCTCCTTGGCCTCTGCCCCAGGTGCTGGAGTGGCTCTGATCTCGACAGAGTGACGCCCCGGATGGGCAGAGCATCGCCCCCTGGTGGGCATGCCGGGTGGATCCCGGTTGGGCGCATGCGGGAGTCTGTCTGACTGCCTCCCTGTTTCCAGCTTCAGAAAAATACAAAAAAAATAAAAATAAATAAAATAAATTAAAAAGTACATTTTGAACAAACTGCTCCTGAGAAGACAACACTGCTGATATTTCTCAGCAGAGATACTAATGCTGGTTCCTTTAATTATTATCTTCCAAACTATTGCTACTTGAAACTGTAAGTTACTTAACACTGGTGAAAACATCATCATTTCCACTTTAGAAAACTAGAAACAGCATTGACTATGGTGGCATCCCATTCCTGAGAAATTCTGAATTGTTCCTTAATGACTTTGACCCATTTCTCAAACAGATATGTCCTCCTAAAACCAACTATGTGCAGGCAGCTTAGGTAATAGAAGAGCCAGCATCATGCCCATGGCTATGAATAATTCTCCATCTAATTCAGAATTGAACACATGCATGCATTAGTTTTTGATTCTCTGACCAAACTGAGACAGGCTCTGCAAGGAAGAAAAGTTCACCATGCATTGCTCTTCCCCTCCACACTTCTGTCTGAAAGGTTGTTTCCTGCAGATAGGATTTGTCTGTGCATGATGCTGCATTAGCTTGATACTTCCCTGTTCCTCAAGTTATCAGGCCATATGGGTCCAATCAGTGAGCTGTCAGATTTCCCCCTTAGTCTATATTAGGCTACTAAATTTGGCAAATGGGCCAGCTTTTTCTGAAAACTGCAGCCATAAACATTATGTCTTGGAAGACTTCCATTTTTTTTTTATGTTAGTCACTAAATTTAGCAGCTTTTTCATATATTTCGCATATTTTGTTTACTGTTGTATGTACCAAAAGAGTGACAGCACTTGGAGCATATATAGCACTTAACCATTTTCCATTTTAAAAAGATTTTATATTATTTTGTATAATTAATGAGGAAATCAGATTTCTCCCTAGTTTTTTTTAGAGGTTCCATTTGTATTTCTATCTCTCCTTCTCTGTGACTTTCAGAAAAGTAAGATAAAACTGCCATCATTATTTTTGAAAACACAAAAATAGCCAGTTAATAAATGTTTATTGAGCTGAATTAGTAATATATTATACAATAACAATACTCAATGGCTGTCTGTAAAAGAAATCTAGAGAAATTACATTTATACTTCTATTCAAAAATTAATATCATTGATTATTAAATAATCTATTTTTCTATAGGTATACCCAACTTTAAGAAAGAAAAGCAAATGTACTTTCAATATTTTGATAGTTGAGGGTTACTGACTACTGAAATTGTGGGGATAAGAAGGTTAAGTTATCTCTACAGAAATTATATTTTGGGCATGTAACTTTCACTGAATTATATAAAAACAAAATGTCAAGTTAAAACCATTATGGAACAATCTAGAAGCTATTCTGCTTCTAATTTTGTGAAGTCCGATGGGATCTAGAAAGAAGCAAATGAACAAAACAATCAAATAAACTTGGAGATGAAACCACAATCATGGTTATAGAAAAATATTCTGTGTTAATAACTTATTCACTAAAAAAATGACTGATAGAAAACTGTTGAAAAAATTATAGTTTAGCCATTAGATTAAAAAAATAAAAGGATTTTTAGAAACAGTATCATACTTGTTTTCTATAAGAGGCAACTCAGAAGATCAACGATCTCAAATTGTTACTCCTACTAAGTGCTTCTATTTTTGTCAACCTCTGGAATTTAAATTTAGTCTTCCCGGTGGTTCTTCAACAATATTTCATTTTGGCTTTAATTTGGACTTACTAATTACTAAAGAAATGTATCTCGGCCCTGGCCGGTTGGCACAGAGGTAGAGCGACAGCCTGGCGTGCGGGGGACCCGGGTTTGATTCCCGGCCAGGGCACATAGGAGAAGCGCCCATTTGCTTCTCCACCCCCACCCCCTCCTTCCTCTCTGTCTCTCTCTTCCCCTCCGGCAGCCAAGGTTCCATTGGAGCAAAGATGGCCCGGGTGCTGGGGATGGCTCCTTGGCGTCTGCCCCAGGCGCTAGAGTGGCTCTGGTCGCGGCACATCGATGCCCAGGAGGGGCAGAGCATCGCCCCTGGTGGGCGTGCCGGGTGGATCCCGGTCGGGCGCATGTGGGAGTCTGTCTGACTGTCTCTCCCCGTTTCCAGCTTCAGAAAAGTACAAAAAAAAAAAAAATGTATCTCATTTTCATCTGTTTATTTGATTATCTTCTCTTCTGAAGTATTTGTTCAAAACATGCATATGTTTTACATTTATTTTTCTTTCTCTTATAGTTATAATGTGTCAGAGTTCTTTATGTATCCCAAATCCAAGATCCTTGAAAGCTGTATAGATTGCCATATCTTCTCTTTCATTCTTGGGGTTACTGTTCTGCTTTATAAATAATATCTTTACCAAGCTGAAGCCCTTAGTTTTAATGAACAGTTGAAAACATTTTCTTATTATTCTTTTTGCATCTATAAAGGAAAAACACATGATCATTTTTCTTTGCTTTACACACTATACTCGGAACACTTCTGTTCTCTAGTCACTAGATGTGCGTTTGTATGGGGTGGTGGTGGGGAATCCCACACCAGATTATTCTGAAATAGTAGCCAGGTGTCCCAGAATTTAACTCAGTTCTGATGCTGTCCTTGGAGAGAGTTTTCATATCCCACATGTTAAGGATTCTTTTTACAAGACTGCCTCTGCTTCTACTTCAGATGCTAATTGCAAGTCCAGGTTGTTACCTGTCCTTCTAATGTACCAGTTATAGATCAGAGGTTTACAAAACCTCCTCCCTGGGTTTGATTAATCTGTTAGAGTGACTCATGGAACTCAGAAAAACATTTTTCTTACTAATTACAGTGTGTTTATAAAAGGATATAACAGACGAACAGCCAGGTGGGAGAGCTGCCTAGGGCAAGGTATGTGGGAAGGAGAGCGGAACTTCCATGCCCTGTTGGAGCAGACCATTCTCCCAGCACCTTCTTCACCTGCTCACAGCCAAGAAGCTCACAGAATCCCATCCTTTAAAAAAATTTTTTTAATGGATGCTTCATCATGTAAGCATAATTGAGTATGTCATCATTGGTAATTAAACTCAACATCCAGCCCCTCTCTCCTCTTGCGAGGTGGGGGCTGGAGGAATGAGTGAAAGTTCCAGCCCTCTAATCATCTTTAGTTCCTCCAAAGGAACCAAAGGGCAGCCAGCCCCCATTCTGAGAGGTTTTCCAAAGGTCACCTCAAAAATATAAAATCAAGTGTGGTAAAAAGGAACTTGTAATGAGAAACAAAAGATGCTTCTTTCACCTTGAAGTCTCTGAAGCTACTTCAGGAACTAAGGTCCAAAAACAAATATAAGATGCCCTTATTGCTCTAATCACTTAGGAAATCACAAGGGTTTGGGGAGCTATGTGCCAGAAATCTGTGTAAGACCAAATATGTATTTTTTATTATAAATCATATCACAGTATCTTATTTAAATAAAAATTTTCCCAAGGCCTATAAAGTAGTGTCTTACCTTCTTTTCTAGAGGCATTATTATTTTACCTTTTACATTTAGAAATCTAAAATTTTTAAAGATGTATAATTTGTTAAAACTTTGAAGACATTTAACAACTTACTGAAGTCAGAAATATAAGCTCTTAATATTAACTCTAGAAACCCAAGAAATCTCAAGAATTCAATTTCAAAGTCTTTAGAAAGAATTCCTTGTTAAAAGGTGTTAATATCACATTCTTTGTTAGAATGGTACTTGGAGCACTTTTGATATCATTTCACCTTCTCTTTCCTGACCCCTTACCTTGATAAATTAGTCAGCAGTAGCACATGAAATTGTGGACAGATGAGAGTCTCATATTCATATTTATCTAAATGTAGCAAATAGCAGTAATTTTCCTATTTAATGAAATGCAGATTATCTTACAATTCTTTTGAGCAATAAGCGTTTAGATTCCCATTCAAAAAAGAGTCATTCAAGTGCCTTTATCCTAAAACCCTTGAGTATTTGTTAGGACTCCTTATAGGAATGCAGGTAACAATGTCTCAGAAGGTGCTTTACTTTGTTCTAAATAATCCAAAAATATTTTTTGTGAACGTTATAAGTATTAATTTGTTTAAAAATGCAGATATCTAAATGCTCCAGCAACCTTTATTGAAAAGAGATATGTAATGTCAAGTGTCCATGTATCTGTGGTTCTGCTTTTAAATTCTCTGTTTCTTTTTTTTTCCATTTTGGTCACTTTATATTTTTTGTAATAATATCACCCTGTATTAATAAAACTTTATAAGTCTTGTTAAAAACAAGACAAAAAGCCCAAAATAGAGTTGCTTATATTAAGCCCCACCTCACCCAACCAAGACTTAATTACATATAGTTCGGGCTCTCCCAGAAATTGAATCTTAAACCTGTTCATCAGGAGCCAGCAGAATTAGCACTAGTTAGGTCATCCGCCCAAAGACCCTTGACATTCCCTAAAGAAAAGTAACCTTCCAATAACCAACCCATTTTTTGCCTGGCACTACTTTCTTGTTCTGTCTCTGTTCTCTGTATTAAGGTCTTTCATTTTGTAGAGCTCCTGGTAGCTCCTTTCTATACGCCAAGTTGGATGCTATGCTCCTCAAATTGATTTTTGTTCAAATAAATTCTTTTAAATATTTAATGTGCCTCAGCTTATCATTTAACTGGTCTTAGGGTCAAAGATAGCACTGAAGGAACTCCGCCTGCCTCCAGTCATCAAGAGCACCCAGTAATTTAAAGTTGGTATCTGATTGACCCTTTGAGCCTGCTGCTTTCTTGATGCCTCAGGAGGTGGTAGGTAAATCCCTCTCAGATCCCAGCCCTGCAGCTTTTTCCTTAGGAGCTTCTAGATTTTATTTGAGCATTTCTTTTTCTAGACTGGGTCTGACATAAAAACTGGATGGAGTCCAGGGTCAAACTGGTTATGAATAAAAGTGTGAGGCCTTTGGTAAATAAAAAAAAAATTTAAGGCAGAATGAGCAGGTTAACCTTACTAAAAGTAATCTTGATTACAGTGGCCACAGCTGAGAACTTTTAACCTGGATGAGCTTTGTCATTTGCAAGGTGAAAAGTGGGTCTCATCCATGCACTCATTATAAATGGCTTGGGGAAAATTATTTTTATTTCTTTACCATTACTAGATGAAACCCACTGAAACACTCCACTTGCTTTAGGGTTTGCAAACTAGAAGCTGAAAATAGGTTAATACTATAGAAGAGGTAAATGCTAAGATGGTTTTGTTTCCGATGAATGCCTGCCATGCATCTTGCCCAGTATAGTAGGTACTAAGGAAAGGAGAAAGGAAGGAGGGAGCAAAATAAAATAAAATTTATTTTTAAGTGAGAGGAGGGGAGATATTGAGACAGATTCCCACATGCGCCCCGGCCAGGATCCACCAGGCATTCCCTGTCTTGGGCTGATGCTTGAATCAACGAAGCTTTTTTTAGTGCCTGAAGCTTATGCACTCTGACCAATGGAGCCATCCTCAGCATGTGGAACAATCCAGTCACTGGCTGCAAGAGAAGAAGAGAAAAGGAAGGGGGAGAGGGAGGGGGAGTGAAGCAGATGGTCACTTCTCATGTTTTCCCTGACTGAGGATTGAACCTGGGATATACATATGCTAGGCTGATGCACTAGCCATTGAGCAAACTAGCCAGGCCAGGAAAATAAATTTATGTGTTCAGAAGTTCTACTAATTTTAAAGCATTTTATCAAACATTTATTACTGAAAAAAGGACAAAAGAAAAGAAAGTTCATGAATTATAGGTCTTTATTCTTGCTAAAGTATAAAAATCACTTAGCTATGTTTGCCTATTATAATACATAAGGTTTTTAAAAATGGTTGTTCTATTACTTCAGGGTCATTCTGTGGTACTTCTCTAGTCAAAGTAATAAATTACTAATTTGTGTTCTTTTAAATAATATACGAAAAGTAGTATTTCAGAGAATAATTTTCTCTTTTATACTTTCAAGCATGTAACTCTTAGATATCTAATGAGTGTTTTATACACATATTTGAACAGACTTGAGGTCCTAATGTACTCCCCCTTTCCTGCTTCCTCCCCACCTCCCCCATCTTGCCCACACACAGGTACATACCTACCGCCTTATATCCTACCATTATGTTTTCTAAAAATTATATGGCTTTCTGTCTGGGTGAGAATTCAAAATGAGCTCCAAACATTCCAGAAGATTTTATAAGCTCTGCCATCTGCACATCTGGGATGCAAGATGCTTGCAGTGCTCTTTAATCAGTAGCATAGATATCTGCATTTTAGGCACTCGTCAAAGAGTTACCCCACAGATGGACTGCAGATAATCAGGGCTTGTCGAATTTTACTTGAACAGAGGATTAAAGGGACAAGCTAACCAGTTACTCTTGCATATTCTCCAAACCTATGTTAAGAAATATAATCAAGACTCAACATGGCTGAATAATGTTATTCATCTTCCTGAAGTTAAAATTGGAATATGAGTAAATAACAGAGAAATTCATCTTTACAAAGATTCTTTGCTGTTGTTGGTAGACTCTGCCAACACCATATGTATATGTGGTGTGTGTGTGTGTGTGTGTGTGTGTGTGTGTGTGTATACTTTTTAAGAGCTGTTTTAGGTTCGTAAGAAAATTGAGGGAAAGGTGCAGATGTTTTCTTTATACTCCCAGCCCCAGCACATGCACAGCCTTCTCCACTTTCAACATCCCTACGAGAGGGATACATTTGTTACAATTAAGAAACCTACATTGATAGAGCATAGTCACCCCAAAGTCCATAGTTCACATTATGGTTTACTATAGGTGTTGTACATTCTATGGGTTTGGACAAATGCATAATGATATAATTCGTCATTATGGTCTCATACAGAATATTTTCACTGACCTAAAAACCCTCTCTGCTCTGCCTATTCATTTCTCTTCACCCCACGCTCAACCCCTGGAAACCACTAATGTTTTCAATGTTTTCATAGTTTTGCATTTTCCAGAATGTCATATAGTTAGAATCATACAGTATGTAGACTTTTCAGAATGGCTTCTTGAACATAGTAATGTGCATTCAAGATTCCTTCATGTCCTTTCATGGCTCAATAGATCATTGTTTTTTAGTGCTGAATAATATACTACCATTGTCTGGATGTGCTACAGTTTATTTATCTTTCAGTTACTAGGGCACATCTTGGCAGCTTCCAAGGGCAATTATGAATAAAGCTGCTATAAAAATCCACGTGCTTAATATAAGTTTTTAAACATCCATGTGTGAATAAAGTTTTCAACTACTTTGGTTAAATTCTGAGTAAGTGCTATTGTTGGATTATATGATTAGTTGTATTTAAAACAAAAACAAAACGAAACAAAACAAAAAATGTCTTTCAAAGTACCATTTTTTATTCCTGCCAGCAATGAGTGAGAGTTCTTATTTCTGTACATCCCTACAGAATTTGATGGTGTCACCATTCAGGATTTTTGTCCATCGCCTCTTGTGGCTTTTTGGCTAAGATCAAATGTGGATTTGGGCCATTCTCATAGGTGTGTAGTGGTATCTCATTGTTTTAATTTGCATTTCCCAGATGACATATGATTTGGAGCATCTTTCAGTATGCTTATTTCTCTCTGCATTTCTTCTTTGGTGAGATATCTGTTAATGTGTTGGATCTATTGTATCATCAGATTGTATGTTTTTCTGTACTTGAATTTTAAATCTTCTTTATATATATTGGAGAATAATTTTTTTTATCAAATGTATCTTTTGTAAATATTATTTTAAAGTCTGTAGCTTCTAATTCTCTTGACATTGTGTTTTTTAGAACAGAGTTTTTCATTTTAATGAAGCTCAGTTTATCAATTATTTCTTTTATGAACCATGTCTTTTGGAGTTATATCTAACAACTCATCATCAAACCCAATATCATCTAGTTTTTTTTCTATATTATTTCTGAAAATAAATATAACTTTGCATTTTACAATTAGGTCTACAATTTATTTTAATTTTATAAATAGTGTAAGATCTACATCTAGATTATTTTTTTTGCTTGTGGGTGTTCAATTTTAACAAAGATTTTAATATTTTCAAGTACTATATTTTTACTTATTGTCCAGTTGTCATGTAAAATTTATATAATTATCTATAAAATAAATTGATCCTAGAAATCATAATAAAACATATTTTCCAATGACTTTTCCATGCTTTATTTAGTGACAGCTAAATTGCTTAATTATTTTTCCCCTTGGTTGTCAGGAAGCTCAGATATAACTTACTGTAATACTCCCATCTAGTACAATTTAATTAAATAACAACTAAAAGAGGAAGGTACTACCTGGGTACTACAGAAGCAAAAAGATAAAGGCTGCCATCCATTCTTTAGCTAGATTGCTGTCCAGCGTACTTGTCATGGGGAGAAGAGAAGCTAAGCAATGAACCAACAGGGATAGGGAGGCTAATACTATTGATGGTTCCTAAAGACAGTGAAGAGGAAAGCAAAGGAGAAAAGGAAACATTTAGATTTATTTGGGAGTGTCTCAAGAAGGTGAGCATTTTTGTTTGGCCTTTATTAAAGATTTGGAGAGGAGGAGAGGTATTTCAGGTAGAAGAAAAGTAAACAAGCTCTATAAGAATTATAAAATGGTCTCGTTTGATTAGAGCAATGAATGTATGATACTGTGAAGTGTGAGATAAGCATGGAAAGATCAAAGGTTCTTTTCTTGTATATTGTGCATGACTTTGAAAGTTACAGTGAACAACCTTAGTTATTAATTCACTAGAAAGCCCGGCAGTCATACAAAATGACCACTGTTCTAGATATTATAAATTGTAATTAAAATGATTTGTGCAAAGTTGTCTGCTAATTCAAACTGAATTACCCAGGGCAGGTGGCAAGGACGCCCCTTTGCTTAGTGCCCCATGGGGTTTCCCCCTTCTACTTGCTTAATTGCTTAAAGTAGAGTGCAATGAAGGAAACCACTGGCGGTACATTTCTTAAAAGCCACCGCTAGCTCCATAAATAAAGGTGATTTAAATGTTTTAATCCTTTTTGCGTTTCGGTCAGCATTACTCTGTCATTTTTTTGCATTTCTCTCCTGCCTTTGTTCAAGGCACTCATTTTGTCAAGACAGGCTTTTTTGTCTTGCATCTGAGGCAAGCCTTGTTTCTCTATGCTCATCAGTCTCATTTTGCCGAGAAAGACGCATTTGCTCTGCGACTGAAGCAAGCCTTGTCTTTCTCTGCTCAGTGGTTTTTTTGTCAAGAAAGCCGTTTTTGTGCAGCTTTAGCTCCTTTTCTCTCCTCTTCAGTGCTGTGTTTTCTAGGAGGCATTCTTAAAAGAAATTACGTTAAGACGTAGTTTTTATGTAAAACAGATGATTGCCAATGCAAACAAATGTTCACCTTCCCCCTGACATCCTCAATTTGTGTTCAGCCATGGCAACTTCACCCCATTGGCTAGTTACGCAAGCAACCAATAAGCTATCAGTGACAAACGGACACTTAAGCCGCATATAATAAAGATATCATTCATTTTTTTATATTTTTAGTGAGATTTAGTTTGTCGGTTAATTTAACAATTTTTAATACTTGTTTTCTCTTTTTTAATAATGAAAGCTGCCTCAAATTTACTTGATGTTAGTAAAAAATGAATAGCACAGTGCATAAATGTTAGTAAGAAGAAACTTCAATAACATTCATATTTAAAATATCACTCAAAACAGCTGTCTGATAAAGAAGAGAAGATGAATAAGATGATATCAAAATTTGTCTAGATTCTCATTAGCAAGTCAATATGCAAAGTATTTTTCACATCTTATTTATTATGAAAATCTAGGTGAAAGCTAAGTTTATCTCTATTCTGAAGCCCAGATAAATTAAATGACTTTAACAGGGATCCATAGCTCATGATTGTTCAAATTTGGAAGGCACAACTATCATATAAAGCTCAATTTCTTCCTATGACACTTCCATGACTGATATAACATAGTGATCAATTCATTCTAATTTTCACATTTTAGTTTACTTTTCTGACAGAAACTAATGCATTTTTTTATATAAATGTAACTTCATTAATACACATACAGATAGTTTTTAAAACACAAAAAATACTGGCAGAGAGTAAAATCTATTTTTGTTTTATCTACAAGGGTGTTTGACATAGATATCATTTGTCAACAAAGTCAGTTGGTGAAAAATGGAACCTTGCATGATGATTGTCTTTACTGTTTTATTACTTTTTGAAAAATTTTGAGACAATGAATTTTGAGAATAGAAGCTGTATAGGTACCGTTTCTATACTTATACCTATAACTGCTGAGGCTGTGTTGTAATTGTTCTCTGCAGATATAAATTGACTACTGTCATCTTGGAAATAGCCAAACAACCCAATCTTGTTGGCTAAGACATCAGAACATTTAACACATTCCAAACTTCAGGAATGCATGCCCAGAAAGATGTAAAAATCCAAGGCATTTTGCACTTCAGAACAAAAAGGTTGACTTTCTAAAGTTCCATTCTGTTCATTAAGACAAAGTAAGATTATAACTAAAATACTTAATTTACATTTCAATGAAGAATAAACCAAGGCATACACTATAAGAAGTGGTAGGTGGAATAACTCAGCCCTCCTCCATAACTTTCCAATCCAACATCTTCAATAGCTAGTCATTAATATGGAAAACTCAACTCCATACCACGACATTACCATGCTCCATGTTATGTCTCCATCTGGTCATTCTAATATTATCTCCACTATAATTTTTATGTACTCAACATACCATCTAAGTAGAAATACTTGACATTTCCCAAAACATCCCTGTATTTTGTTGGTATGTCATTATAAATAAGACCAGCTGGGCCCTTGCTCTCATGGAACTTACTTCTCATTTTCTAGAAATATAAAGCAGGTTTTGCAAGAATTTTCCAGGCTGTGCATAGAAAAGAGACTATACTAGTGGTAAATAACCATGCCACCCACCCCTGCTAACTAGCAGACTATTACAATCTCTTCAAATTTAAATTCTCCCCTAGTTTTATTCAATGGGTTTCAGAAGGTTCTTATATGAACTCACAGATTTCATCTTTGCTATCATATGTCATTGACCATATTTTCTTTTAGTATCTATTGTTGACTCCCCCAAAGTTTTAAATTATCCACATGCCAAGACAGTACTGTATAGCCCAAACAAAAACAGAATATTGTCCCTATTTCTCTGTGTCACACTTTTCCACGTAAGCAGGAGAGTACATGGCTTGCAAACACACATCTCATAGAATTCTCATAAAACAATTTTTTTTTCCTGCTCACAGTGCTGTCTCAGGCAGCTGAAGTGATTATTTTTAATAGTAAGTAACAGGGTTATTTTCACAAGAAACAGATATTTCTGATACCATTTGAATAATATTAATTAAACAGACATTTTTCTTAAAGTTACCCTATACTTTGGTTATAAGTGTTCTGTTTATCTTTTTAATCAGGTATGTTCAGGTATCAGACAAATTATTTCATTTTTGTTAACTAATTTGAGAACAATGATAGGAGAACAAAAATCAGAAAACTTCTCTGTATTAAGAGGAATTAGAAAATCTATGATGTCATTTGACTATAATAGGCTCTTAATAAAATAAAATGGCCACTTATTGGATTCCATGGGGCCAGTCTTGAGGACCAGTCTTTGAAATAGAGTTCCAGCTGCTCTGTCCAACCACATTCTTCTCCACCTCAGCTTAATTCAATGGGGGGGGGGTGTGTGCATCCTCTTCTTCTTGCCCCTTTGGCCCTAACACCTCAACTCAAGTGGTACAGTATAAACTATGTTGAATAAACTATGTTGATTCGTTCTAACTGCCCAAGGAAGTGAAAAAGAGGTTAGGCCATAACCGGAATCATTGTTTCAGTTTTCTACATAGATAACTTTTCATCCTTTCTCATTTTAGATTACTTAGAAGAAAGAACCAGATTTGGATCATCACTGTAACTCTCAGGACTCCTTGCACATGACATACACTTAAAAATTATTATTGAATTGGCTCCTTTTGACCATATTATACTTAACTAAATTCCATTATTGTAAATTAAACATTACCACATATATTTTATATCTAATCTCAAATTACTTAGGAAGGCATATATAGGAAATTACCCAAAACATAAAGTTGATTATTCTTTGTTATATAATGATTTTCTCATTTTTTAATCAAATGTATGATGCTGTGTAGGCACTGCCTTTTAAGCAGCTGCTGAAAGCACTTGGATTATGTTATGAAGCTATCTGATAGCAAAACAATTATATTAGTGTAACTCACTTGATATTGGACAAGGAATGATTAAACCATCAGTTTTCTGGAGCTTCTTCTGAGCTACTGTGGCTAGAGGGATACAGAGGAAATATCACAGCAGTTATATTTTGCACAATAGAGGGATTCATTTTTCGTGGGAACTCTTCCAGGCAAATTAGATTTCAAATAGCATTCTCATCAGAAATAATAAACGTAAAAGAGAATGTAGCCAGCAGTGGAAACAGACACAGAATTGCCAGAGAGACAGAAAGCTGAAGGCTGGGAGTTGTTGCAACATTTTTGCAGAATGTGTTAGAAGGAAGCAAAGCTTCCAGCAGAAATAAAATTATACAACTTTGTACTTAAAGGTGGTACTTTGAAACTAGGCATAAGAAAGTATTAGGCTTAGATAGATGTACCCTGAATCAACAAGTACCTGTTCCAAGAAAATGTAAATTGGGATAAAGTTTCATTCACAGGGAAATTTTCCCAACTGAAGTGAAAATAGCCACAGCCACTCTGCTCATATGTTACTCTTCTCTACTTATTGAAGGAGAATTGAAAATGGGCTCAGAAAACAACACATGCTTTTTCTAGTATATAGTGGTATACTAGATTCAGCTGGTTCTCACCAGTTCAGCAGAACCGATACTTAATTTTTGGTTGAATTCAGCGAACCAGTTGTTAAAATGGCACTTGTTATTGGGGTGCTCTCAAGGTGGGCACCCAATGTGGAAATCACAAATTTACATTCCTTACTCTTTTTTAACGTTCATCTGCATAGCAGAGTATTATTCTAAGTGCACGTGGTAATAATGTTCATTCTGTCAATAGGTGAAAAAATTTGATGGAATTATGCCTGTAATATTTATTTATTCATTTCACAAAACTCATTATACCTTTGATGAAATACTACATTTGAATTCCCTTTCATTTGTTACTTCAGTAAACAAACACATAACAGAAAGAGAAAAGGTGCCGAACAACCAAGGGGTGACAACTTGCATTGTGGTTTTTTTTTTCAGGTATTATTTAATATTTTTTATTAATATTTTAAAGCTCTTTCTTATAACATAATCTATTTTTGTGTCCCTTGTTAATTGTTCTTATTTAAGTATTAAATGCATGAAATAATAAACTACCTTTCAGTATATTTTTTTTTTATACTTAAAATGGTCATTAGGGCAGACAACTGGTTGTTAAATTATTTGAATTCCACCACTGGTACACTATATTGTAAACTACATATATTATTTACAGTGTATAAGTTAATTCTTCTTAATAAATGTTTTTGTTGCCTACTTTATGTAAACTGAATAAAGTAAAAAAGAAAAGTTGAAAATGATGTTACCCAGAGGCAGAGTGTTAGGGAGAAAAGGTCTGTGAGGAAAGCATAACAATAAGTTCTAGTGTTGAATCATCTCTAACTAGTGCTTTGACCTTGGTTAAGTTTCTAAAGCCAGAGAGAATCCTTATTTTTCCCTTAGTGGTCAGGACAGACTGGTATTGACTGCCTGTAAAGCCCCCACCTTTTACCGTAAAAATCACACCGTACCTATCTTGACTGTCATTGACACCCAGTGACCGATTCTTTCCCATTCTCTGGGCTCATGAGTGTGCATACACTATTGTGAGAACTGAGCTAACTCAGCAGCATCTCTTGACTAATATAGTCCTACCTCAATCCCCCACTAAACATCACACTACATGAGGTTAAACAAGGTAAGATGCAACTTTAAGAGCAAAACAAAAAAAAACTTGTCATTATATAACACCTCTGAGCCTTTAGTTGGCCTCCTGTTGCCTGATTTGAACTTGTTAAAAAATATTTTAGATAGAAACACATTCTGAAGAAGACAACTGTTGAAATGATGACTCACAAGTCTATGAACATGAAATTAGCAGTGGCTCCCAAGTTGGTAAACAAATATTATCTAAAAAACTTTTCTTTGCTTGCACATTAAAATATATTACACTATGTACTATGTAAGAGCAATTTCCTTTTCTAAAAGGTAATGTCGTTTTTTTTCTGGAAGTATACTGTAAACACCAACACATCTAGTTAGTTTATCAATCAAACTATAAGTCAAGCATCTGGATATTTTTAAATATCTGTGCATATTTAAATATGAGGGCATTCAACAACAACAAAAAAAATTAAAAGCTTTCAAGATAGATTTTTAGAATCAATAGTGCATTTGAGGAAAAAGGGACTAAAAGTTGATCTAATCGACATTTGATATTAAATAAGGGAACATATTCCCAGAAAATATGTAATATATTCTGATTTCCTCCCTGAAATATTTTCTTTACTCTCAAAACTTCAAATGTGTTGATCTCTCAACTTAACGAACATAAAAAAACCTTCTAATATAATAATAGCATGTATTTCAAAGAGCATTTCTTGTATAACCTCAACTAATTGAAATAAAATTGACAATCAGTTTTAGTAAACAAAATATGGTAGCCCAAATGATCCTTAATGGACCTAAATTGGCAAATGTTGACACTAAAGCTTCTTCGCTTTATCTAGAGGTGATCCGTCAGTCCTTCCCTCAAGAAATATTTACAATCGAGTCAAACCAAGTGACAATAATTTCATCAGTCATGTTTTGCAAGTCCTATCAGATTCAAAAGAACAAACGCAAAAGGATTGATGAAGCACATGCTCTGAGACAGCGCGCAGTATCTGAGACAGCGGTGAGTGTGCAGAGGGGATGAAAGCAGCTGCGGCTCCTGCTTTCTCTGCGTTCCCAGCCTGGGGGAGGAGCAGAGAGCTCCCGGAGGAGCAGCGTGCACATTGACAGTGGGAAGGAGAACATCAGCAACAGGATGAAAGAGAACAGAAAATTGTAGAAGAGTTGGCAGAGATTCCAAATACAAGTACAAGCATCATTTGCTAGACTCATTTAGCTTAAGGTCACACTGCCCTGTACATGTCAGGAGTTTCTGAGTACATCTGTCTAATACAGTATTTTTTAGTACTTGGTGTTCTCTAAATGAACTTGGCCAACAAGAAAATCCTGAATCAGCTCTCCCTTCAAAAGCAGAAAAACATGAGCATGGGAGAGACATCTTTAACAGGGATCTCTTCGTGAGCCAATCTGTTTATAATGATAGAGGTTAAAGGGTATTTGATTATGTCTGGGGAATGGTTGAGGGGTCCTACAATGTCACTTTACTAGGAGGCATGTCACATAAGGGAGCTCAAAACAAAGAAAGATGTAGCCAGGTATAAAAAAATTGACCCGGCAACTCAGGGACCAATTCTCATATCACTTTTGTACTTATTCCATTGCTTGAAGCAAGTCACATAGCCACATCTAAATTCAAGGGGTGAGAATATTCAACACTACTTTATTCCCAGGAATAGGAAAATCAGAAATTTTGGTCAGCTTCAGTACTTTGCCATATAATTCCAAATATTATTTCAGGGTCGCTATGGATAAAAATCCTCATGTAATGGTGGATGGAATGCAGACTGGTGCTGTGATTCTGGAGGGCAACCTGGAAGCACATGGTATAATACAGTGTTATGTGCTCTATCCTCCTAGGTGTGGTTCTCAGACAAAGCTGCACGTAGGACCATCAGAGGATACAATTCCCCCTGAAAGTTAGAGTATTACTTGAGCTGGTGAAGAGCTGGCTACAATCTCAGAGTTTATCACCGGAAATGCTGTGGTTACCCATGCTGGGACACCAGGCAGCAATCAGAAGCAACAGACTAGCTGTACATATTGTGAACTTGAAAGAGTAGTGACAAGGAAAAACAAGAAATAGTTGTAATATATGGTGCAATATGACATCTGTTCAAAGTAACAAAATATATCTTAAAGCAGAGTTAAAAAGCATATGCATTAAATACATTAGAATTATTGACTGTGAAGAGAAAGGAAAATGGAAGTGAACAATAAAGATAAACAAGTATATGCAGAAATAAATACATGAGATGGACTTTGTATAGATCAGAACAGAAGTGATTAAATCAATGACCTGGACCTAAGATTCAACAAAGCAAACAAATAAAACTTGAGGCAGTTATTTCAATTGAATTGTAAAACAAATAACCCAAACATTGTTTTAGGGTTCCCTATTCTATTGTAAGATACCCTTTGGCCCTGGCACAATAAATACATGGGCAGCTCTTAATGAGTCCCTGCAAGAGTGGCAATAAAAATTTTATTGCTCAAAAGAGCAGCATGGAATACCAGTGGGACCCTAGTGGAACAGAACTAGTGGACTGGCAGCATCTGGCAGGGGCAACTGGGACTAAAGATAAGGCAGAAGGTACAGTCCATTTAACGCTGTAGGGGCAATGGCATAATGGTGTTGCCTTCTGGCAAAAATGTTGGAGCCCAGTAGAGAAGGGTCAGGAGCCATGCTCCCAGTAAAGAAGCAGCCCCACGGACAGAAGAGCACTGGCCCTACCATCAGTGTTAACGGGAGAGTGCAGCTGCCAATGGGAGCAGTGTGAATGTTGTGTTAGGTGCCTAAAAGTAATTGGCAGAAACTACAGGAATGGAGATGGGACATAAGTAGAGAGAGATAAAGAAATCTAGAAAAGTCAGGTATCTTTAACCTCACTGGCTTGAGGGCATTTGAGTTACAGATGGTTTTCAAACATATTGGTGTGTAAAGGAATATACTCTGGTAACCAGAAAACCCCCAAACATAAAATTCCTCATTTTATGATTATGTTCTGAGTATAAATGAGGCATTAATGCAATTGAGTAAATATTTCAACTATTGTATCCTAATCTTTTTAATAAGAGGTAAAAATGCTTCCATTATAAGAAAAACCAATCAGTTTGTTGTAGATTACACAATGGGAGAGAAAGGGTTGATTCTTTTTATGAAAATACAAGCATATGCAAACTGGGTGTTTGTCTCTGGATTACCACTTCAGAAAAGAGAGAGGCAGCATCAAGTAACACCATAAGAAAAGAAATGGCCCTGACTAGTGGGTCAGTGGATAGAGCATTGGCCCAGTGTGCAGATGTCCTGGGTTTGATCCCCACTCAGGGCACATCTGAGAAGTGACATCTACTTTTCTTTCCTTCCTTCTCCCCTTCTCTTACTTTTCCCTCCTGCAGCCAGTGGTTTGATTGGTCCAAGTATTGGCCTCAGGCACTGAGAATAATTTGGTTGGTCTGAGCATTGGCCCCAGACAGTGGTGACCGGCTGGATCTCACTCAGGGCACATGTGGGAATCTGTCTCACTATCTCCCCTCCTCTGACTTGGAAAAAAATTATCAGATTAATCCATTTGCTATGTCAAAGAAAATTAAGAAGGCATCTTAAAATCGCACTGAGGCTGAAATCTTCAATTATTATAGGAAGAACAGGTCCATCATTAACACTAAGATTTAAACAAAGAAGAGAGGATCCTTGGAGAAAAATATAATAATTTTAATTTTTGAAAAAATATCTTTATCTGAGGCTCAGGACATCCATAACTTGAGGAGATAACTGAAAACCTGAGAGATCGCAAAGGGGAAAGTTATTACTTTGAAATAATAGTTCTATTCCTTGAATATTTTCTGCTGTCACAGACTCTGATATTAGAAACTTGGGGGGGATATTCCAATTTGCCAAATATATAATTACATATATTAAATATGTACTCTTCTACAGATTTAGTAGGAGGGCTCTAATTTATGTATGAAGAGTAGTGAAGAAATGGAAAAAAGAATAAAATATGGAACAGAGCACAGATTTTACCATAGGTCAACCATTGGATGTCCTTTGGCAAAGAACTTTGCCCCTGACCTTCAATTTCCTGGGCTATAAAATGGAAATTATGATACTTACTACATTTTCCAGAGTTGTTAACTACCCAAATGAAATCACATGTTTTAAAATGCTTTCTTACAAATAATGTGCTATAATGCGTAACTTATTATTCTAAAATGTCCTTACATTATTTAGTGGGACAGACAAAACCTAGCAATGTCCATGTCATAGTCCAGAGAACATTCAATAAGCCAAATGGAAGTTATCTATAACTGTTACAGAAATTGTTCCCATTAAAGAGACTGGTGGAAATAAGAGGCAGGCAAAGTTAGGAAAAGTGTTTATATCAGGCATCCATAGGCAAATAAAAGGTGAAATGTTCTGATTCTTGAGTCAAAACCAATCATAAAAGGGATCTATAAGAAATTTTTTCCCCAGAATCTGAGATATATTTAATTTGAACTTTTCACACTAAACTTTGAAGTTATATTGACATGTCAACTTGATTGACATTTCAATAGATTCTTAATATGGAAGAAAGCATCATATTTTACAAATGTATGTTTGCCAAAGTTCCTCTTTACTTATTTATTTATTTTTATTTTTATTACTTTTTATTGAGTTTATTAGGGTAACACTGGTTAACAAAATTATACAGGTTTTAGATGCACAAATCCACAATACATCATCCATACACTGTATTGTGTGTTCAGCACCCCAAGTCAAGTCACCTTCCATTATCATTTATCCTTGCATACCCCTCTCCACCTCCCCTTAATCGCCTTTCCCAACAATCACCACAGTTTTGTGTGTGTCCATGAGATTTTTATCTGTTAGTTCTTTTTTGCTTGAACCCTTCAACCCCCTCCACCAAGTCCCCCAACCCACACCCCCCTGAACAACTATCAGCTTGCTCTCTTGAGTCCGTCTTTATTTTGTTTGTTAGTTCATTTTGTTTATTAGAGTGAAATCGTATGGATTTGTCTTTCTCTAACTGGCTTATTTCACTTAGTATAATGCTCTCCATGTCCATCCATGCTACTGCAAAGGGTAAGTTGTCCTTTTTTATGGCTAAGTAGTATTCCATTGTGTAAATGTACCACAGCTCTTCATCCACTCATCTGCTGATGGACACTTAGGCTGCTTCAAAATCTTGGCTGTTGTAAATATCACTGCAGTGAACATAGGGGTACATAGTGTTTTTCAAATTAGTGTTGTGAATTTCTTCGGATAAATTCCAGAAGTGAAAATGCTAGATAATAAGTCTTTTTTTAAAAAATTTAAATGAGACCACATGTTAATTAATCACTACATCCCAGAATGATAATCAGTAGAACAAGTGGTTTTATGACAACTGCAAATGACAAAAATAACTGCATGACCAATCTAGCAGATTGTATCAAAATTAATCATAATAACAACAATTTAATTAAAGCTAGTTGAATTGGAAAACAGTGATTACATATTTCTAGAAAAACAGCATATGATTAAGACACCTTGATCCATGGCATTTCACTTACATAACATTCACATTATGACCTATGAGGTCATGTTGGGTGGCATTTCTCTGCACTTTCCCAATTCTCATCCCCCATCAGTATCACCTTTTCATCAATATTGACTCCAGACATAACAGCATTATTCAGTCTTCTCTGTCACTTTTTTTTTGTTTTTCAGAGACTTCAAACACACCCTGTCACCGTGTTCCCCCTCTTGTGCTTCATTTCACTAACTCTGACTTATTCCCCTTGTCTTGTATCAAGGTCACTTTTTTGTTGAAGTTATCCCAAATCTTCCAGATTTCCTTAGATTATCCCCTTCACTCATGATGCTGGCACATTTCTTCAAGGAACTTGTTTTTGTGCTGATTAATGCCTGTCTTTCTTATAAAATAACAAATTCCTTATGGGTAGAGACTATATATATATTTCATATATATTTCTCATTATTTTATTCCTAATACCTGGCATATCATAGGCCATCTATACATATTTATTAAGTGAATGACTTAATATTTAGCCTCCAAATAGTGGAGAGCCATATGATACTCAATTTATAAATAATTTCATTAATTCATTATCTCTAGTGAATTCAAGTGCTAAAAATCATTACATACATAATACTTTTGTTAGCCATGTTAAATTAGTTACACAGAATCAATAGTAGAAAGAAAATGACAAAGTTTATGTTCAAGGGAACAATTTAACTCAATTTGTAGAGCATATTAGGCCTGGCTGCTCCATTCTCTGTAAATATTCATTTCCTTCTGTGTTACCTGGGATGGGTGACTATTCCTGCACCTGAGCTGAGGTCAAAGTTTTGCAACTATTTAAGTTCTCTGGTTGTGTATGTGTGCATATGTATGTGTGTGTGTGTGTGTGCGTGACATTTGATCAATCAATCAATCAATCAATCATCTGAATAAAGCTCTTGCAACAATTTCTAACAATAATTTGTATTTTATTTTTCTGAAACTAAGAAATGTCCATAGCAGTCAGCACATAAAAACTAATCAATTCCTGTTTTTTCTCTTGAGATCTTCTCAAGTTTTATTATACCGTGGAAGCATTGCAGTCTGAGTAAAGTAAGATGCCCACTTTGTGGGTGGCTCTAGTTTTCAGGCCACATCAGCCACACTGGTACAAGATCTCTTTTAGAGAAAGGAGTAGTTATAATAATACCATTCCAGCACCATGTTTAAATGTGATTAATCATCAAGATTATAATGGAAGAAAGTATCTATATAACTATGGTTTTTTTTAAAGGTTATATATAAAGCAAAGTTGAGAAATATTCCAAATTAGTCTAGTCCTTTATTATTTATAAATGAATACGGGATGGCAGTATGGTGAAGTAGGATTTATTCAGAATCACAATATCTAATTGAATCCCTATGTCCACTTCGTAATAGCTGCATGGCTTTAAGTATATTTTTTACTTCTCTGAACTTTATTTACCTTTATGTGTTAAGTGGTGAGTACAGAAATGACCTGGATTCTACATAAGAAAAATAATAATAAGGTAATTCCTATACTTTGTTGAGTCTTGTGCCCCAAATACATGTACCATATATTTCATCTAAACTTCCTATAAAGTGATAGTAACATCCTCAGCAAAGAGATCAAAGTAAAACAACTAGTAACTTTGAGAGTAAATGGCATTGAATGAAATCTCTTGGACCCTCTCTCAAATGTTCAAGATCCTGTTTTGCTGTTCCCAGCTCCTGAAGCTTCAGACCAAATCCCAGCAACCTAGAACCATGAAATGACTCTCAGTGGTCTCTGACCTTGGCCAGCAACATTGCTTGCTTTAATTTATGCACCATTGTGGTCGTTTATCACCAGAATCTCCCCTGTGTTTCCTAATCCACCAGTTTTGAGTTCAGTTTCTCCAACATGAGGTAAATAGGGCAGGAACTCTATGAAGATGGTTATCATGATAGTCATTATTATTGCACTGCTACTTGTAGGTTGATATGCTGGAAAAATTGTAGAATTAATTTTTAAAAAATATTTACATAAGTCATGAATGTCCTTTGGATTTTGAGAGTCTGAGTCATCATATTTAACAGTGTTTGGAGTTCAAACACGCCCTCTTCACAGTGCCTGTTCACCTGCGTATTCACTCTGACCCAGCAGAGACAACAGATGTGACAGGAGAAGCATAGAGCAGGAGAACAAGAAGTTAAGTTCCCTCTGTAGGAAAGTAAAACATTATTGTGAAAGTCTGACCCTATGGCTTTTGCATAGAAATTATTGAGAGCACATATCAGACACCTGATAATACTTCAAGGGGAAAACAAGGGTTGAAGAGAAGATTCTGTCTTAAATGTTAGAACACCTGGTTGTCAATCTTGTTTCTACCACTTATTAGCTGTATCATTTTGTTCAGAGTCAGAAAACAGCCTGTTTCTTTCTTGTAAAATGGCTGTAATGATACTTTTCTAATCCACCTTCTAGAGTGTAAAGTTAAGGTCAAATGAAATTGCATAAGAAATTGGGGCAAGGATATGATTCCCATATTATCATTTTGATTTTATATAGTAAAGCTTTTTTATTATAGGTAGTATTTTCGAAAACATGTTCTGAAGAACACAAGTTTTATAAGAAAATAGTGGAAGTTATTTTTATAGGTGGCTTTGTGTTCAAATATATTTGGAAAATTCTGGATTAAACAAAATTATCTTTTTACTTCAAAACTTTTCAGATCCTCTAATGTGCTACAGTAAATCTTCAGAAAGGGAGGATTCAATTCAACATTTTTAAATTCAGTATTATCCAGAACACATTTTGGGATCTTTAGTTTTTTGTTGGTTTTTTTTTTTTTTTTTTTGAAAATGAATAGATAACGTATTGAGTTTTGAATTTTCAGATAAAACTGGTTCTGTATATTACAATAATGGCTAGCACACATTGAGTATTTTCTAGGTGCCTAAAGCTGAGCTAAATATTTTAAACCTTATAACCTGATTTAAACTACTTAACAATCATAAGAATTTTCTGCCTCATCCCAATTTTACAAATAAGGGAAATAAAGCTTAGAGAGGTTAAGTAACTTAACCAAACTAATGAATCACAAGGCCAAGAATTAAATTCAAACCAAAGTCCATGCCCTTGTTCACCACTGAGCACTAGTTTGAATGACTGGACCAATGACCCATGTGATCATAAATGAGATGTGTTTTAAAGAAAACAGAGCAATTCTATGGAAACTGACAGAACATCGAGATTCTACTTCTTTGTCTGGCTCTCTAATTTCTCCAAGCTTCCACTAAAGAAGTTGTCCAGATCATTGATCAGAGTCACGGACATCCACTGAGCCCACTCAGAACCACTTCTGAGTCATTTTCTGTCCTCATACAGGTTTGGACCAGTCTGGACCTCAAGTCAGACCTAGTCTTCCTCCTCTCCATATTGTTTTGACTGTCATTGTAATAAGCAGGCTGGAGTAGAGCCCGCATCCTTAAAGTAGACCTGCCTACATTGTTCTTTTTTTATCTTTTACACACATGTAATCAGGTTGAGCAGGTAAGCTCTAGTCTAGACCACATAGGACCAGGGCAAAGCACAGGAGATACTCTGACAACTTCAAACCTATGCCAAGTGTTCCAATACAGTTCCATCAGAGTTCATACTTCTTTATTAGGTTTGTTTTTTATTTTCAATATTGTTCTTCAGCAGAGAATTCCATACAATATTGTCAAAAGTAGGACCCTGTGTTTAATGAGTAACCACAGCATCATCAAAGCATGATGAAAACAGCATAGCCTCAAACAGAGACTAATGAGATAAACATTAATTGTTCAGGAATATGTATGTAACTCAATTCAATAGTAATAACTTGCCCTGGCCAGATAGCTCAATTGGTTAGAACATCATCCTGAAGCCTAGAGGTTGCCAGTTTGATTTGTGGTCAGGGTACATACAGGAATAGCTTGATGTTTCTCTCTTTCTCTCTCTCTTCTTCTCTCACTGAAATTTTTAATAATAATAATAATAATAACTTGAATATAAGATTTCAGAATTCCACCAGTTTTGGACATATATTATATATATATGGCAATCTAATTTTATTTTATCCAAACCAATTTGATTATTTCTATAGCAAATAATTTAAAGAAATTGGTGCGACCCACAGAACATGATGAGTTATTTTTTTTTCAACAAGAGAGACAGAGAGAAGGATAGATAGGGACAGATGGACAGGAAGGGGAAGAGATGAGAAGCATCAATTTTTTGTTGTGGTACTTTAGTTGTTCATTGATTGCTTTCTTATATGTACAATGACTGGGGGTCTCAAGGCAAGCCAATGACCCCTTTTTCAAGTCAGAGACATTGGGCTCAAGACTGTTACCTTTGATTTCAAGCTAGTGACCATGGGGTCAGGTCTATGATCCCACACTCAAGCCAGAAAGCCCACACTCAAGCTGGTGACCTCAGGGTTTCAAACCTGGGTCCTTAGCATCCCAGGTTGATGCCATATTGACTGTACCACTGCCTGGTCAGGCAAGATGAGTTAATATTACCAAGTCTCCTAAAACATGTCAACTCTACCTATCTTTGATCGTATCATAAAATCAGAAGTTTATAATTCAGTCATATAAAAAGAAAGATATTGAGTGTAGAATTATTCCATTACCAAGGTTTATCCACTCCTATTAAATTGCTTTGATCAGCACTTTTTATATTTTTAAAAATGAAAACCACTTTTTAAAATCATGTTTTACAAAGCTCAATGTGTAAAACAGGAAGATAGAGAACCTGTCTTAGACAAGAGAAAAAGTCTAGAAAAGCTGTCTGCTGAGATCTTCTTTCTATCATTTTCTACAGAGCCAGAGATCCAAAGACTGTCCCAAGAATTAGGGCACTGCCTACAAGCCATTGGTCCAGATAATGCTTCAGACAAAAATTGGGCAAAGGTGATTTTTCTCTGTTATTTAACTGGATAGGTAATACTAAACACATGCATTAGGTCATAAAACAGAGAAGAAAGAATTATAGCTGGAAGGGATCTTGATAATATAAAATCTATAGTCTTCTTTTCTCTTAAATATTTATTAACTTTACTGGATTGATATTGGTTAATAAAGCTATATAGGTTTCAGGTGCACAATTCTACAATACATCATTTGTATATTGCATTGTGTGTCCACCAATTTTATGAAAGAGGGAACATGTACAGAGAATTTAACTGACTTGGCCAATATCACACAGCTAATTAGAGGCAGACACATTCTGGTGCTCTCTTAATACACAAATGGACCTGCATAAATCATATGGATACAGGATTTCTTTTTCTCTGAAATTCTATAGCATGAGAGAGAACATATAGATATTAAAATTTTATCAGCTCATTCCTTCAATTTAAAACCTAAGTATACTTACTGTCTTCAGTGAACTAACACAGTAATCAGTGTATATTTCTGTATCCTGAAGTCACTTCCTGGTGTTCTGCACAGCAAAGCACAGAGTATCTACACACCCTTTTTCTGCCTTTCCCGAGAGGCGAAGCCACTGCCCCACCGAACACAACAGATCATATGCTGAATAACAACTGCTCAGCGGATGATCCTTTAGCAGTTCCAAAAACTACAGTTTTCATAATCAAAGTATTCAAAACAATATCAAAAATTCCTCTTTTTGAGAGAGAGAGAGAGAGAGAGAGAGAGAGAGAGAGAAAAGAGAGAGTCAGAGGGAGAGAGAGAGAGACAGGAACATTTAGCTGCTCCTGTATGTGCCCTGACTGGGGAATTAAACTGAGAGCTCCAGGATGATGCTGTAACAGAGCTGTCCGGCCAGGGCTTAATTATTTTTTATTGATTGATTGATATTTAGAGCGATGGAGAGAGGAAGGGAGAGAGAGGGGAGAGGGAAGGGAAGCATTTATTTGTGGTTCCACTCAGTTGTGCATTCCTTGGCTGCCTCCCATGTGTGCCCTGACCATGGATCAACCCTTCAATCTTGTCATTTTGGGCCAACAATCTTAACTGACTGATCTAACTGGCCAGGGACATACTAATTTAATATTCTCAGTTTGTTCTGGAATGTTCCAAGTAATTAAAAAATGTTCCTGACAATAATGACATTTTTAATGAGAACATTTCTCTTTTCATGTGTTATATAGTATTTTTTCAGGTATTAAAATTAATATGAACAGGCATATGTCCACTTACATTGTCTCTACTACTTTTTCTGTGGGGGTACTTTGTTACAGCAACTGTAGGAAACCAGTACAATGACCCTGTTAGGACATGCCTGATCAGGTGGAGCCATATTAAATCCTCATTTTTTAAATCAAAGTTAGAAAAAAAAATGGCAATATATATTTTTTAATATTGATAATTTCGTATGATGGGCCTATCATGTCAACTATGTAGTACAAGTTTCTATGGCTTTCTACCTGCAAAATAATAATAATAATAATAATAATAACAGAACAATCTTTCAATTATACCACCATAGTTGTTTTTACATGAGCGCATGTTGGCAATATAAAAACACTATATTGCTATACACTTTATTTGTTGTTTAAGTATCTGGCATCTTCAGCACCAGAGAAATGCATCTGTAACTATGCATTGTTTATAGATTTATTTCTGAGCTAGTTGCCTTATCCAATTCCATACAAAGAAAATGGCCCTTTAGAAAAACACTTTTCTGGATCTGACTGTAATCAGCCTTAGGGTTCTTGGGTTCCCCAAGCTATAAATTGAGAGAAAACCCATAGAAATTTCCAGACATATTTTTATAAAGCTTATGCTTGAGCATAAGGGAAGCAGCACAAGAAAGGAAGGTCCTCTGAACAGGCTCAAGGCTGACTCAGCTTGGCAGCTTTTATAAGTTGACTTTTTATATTTATAACTTGGCTGCTGGAACAAAGTAAGCTTTTTGAAACAAGCAGACTTGAGGCATTTTCCGTTTCAGGGGTAGGTGACTTCATTTTCTAGCTGTGTTGTCTGATAACTCTGTTCACACATGTGCTGTGGGAGCGAAGTGGTGGACTGCTCATTTTGCCTCCTTAGGAAGGTGAAATAGCAGCCAAACTGATCAGTAGTTTAAGGAGGCAATTTAAAGGGAGGTAATTCAGCCGCCTCTGGATTTTTGAGTAGGGAGTGGAAATGTAGTGACATTTTTACTGTCTAGTGTTACTTCTGTCCATCTGGTGTCCTTGGTGTCCTGTATACGGTCCCTATGCTATTTCATGACTTCACAATTGATCTTTTTGATCATTGACCTTCTTCCTTCATCCATTGTATCTAAAATTATCGTTTTTTAGTGTAAAACTATTTTCACTTATAGATATCTAATATACTAAGTTGTTTCTTTAGAACTTCATAACATACAAAATAACATCTCCCAGTACAATGGGTAGTAGATACCTAATTTGATAGCAAACGTCTTAAGATGTGGATCTGATAAGAGAGTTTCTTTGGAGAGTAGGATTGAAATTACAAGATCAGTTGTACCTTCCAAAGTTAGAACGAGCAAGGTTTACACTGACGATAATATCATTATAGTTTGTAGACATGTTACTGCTCTTGGTAGTGACAAAAGGACAGTTTGCAATATTCAGATTAACTTTTTGTAAATTAAACTGGGCTTTGAATAAATGAAAAAATAAATTGGGGCATTCATTTATTAATATTTATAACTGCCTGACAAATATGCAGAATATCTAGGCCATTTTCTTGAGATATGCTGGAATACTTTTAAAATAAGTGATACATCATTTTAAACCTATTACAAAGACTAACTAAATTTAATGTTAAAGGCATTTTCTTTGTCTCATTTAATTCCCTCTAGTTGCAGTTTAAGCTTCTTTCGGTAAATCTGTTCTTTTTCATATTTTAATTGGTGTTCACAAAGGGTATTCTTAACATGGATTTTGAAGGGACCAAAGTTCCACTCAGGATAACTTGGAAGCTTAATTTTTAAAGGGGAACTCCAAAGTAGCCATGAATACAGCAAGATTGAGTATTTGTATAGGTTATATGAAAGAAAAGTAAACAAATGATCATAAACATCTGATGGGAATATCATGACAATTCTCATTAACTTTATTTAAAATGTTATCTATTTTTTAAATATCCTTTGCCACATCTGGACAAAATTTTAAAAGTGCTAAGCCTCCAAATATAGCCTACCACTTATGTATTTTAAAGGCTCTTTGAAAGCAGAAGTGATTGAGATTCTAAAGCTTGGCAGGGAAGGAGTTACCTTTCTGATGCATTTAACACTTTTTAAATTAGTTTTTTTGTATGTCTCATTTGTCACTTCTCTAAACTGGCCAAGTACTGACATCTATAGAGATTAGAGAATTAGTTTAAAGGATAGAAATTAAGGTTTTTTGATCATAAAAAAAGCAGAATTAAGGTTTCTGGAAAGATATGAAACTTCTTAAAAATGGTTCAAACACCGGAATTCTGAGGAACAAATGTTTTAGAAATTATTAATCTATGCAGTAGAAAACAGAACTTTCCTTAAAGAAGGCTTTCTCTATGTTTATTATGAAAGTGATACTCTTACTACCTCATGAAAATTAACTCTCACACAAAAAATTTGTTATTTTGAATGCTTATTATATTTAAGAAATGTAGAGATGGATTTTATAACTTTACCCTTCAAATAGCTCTGGGAAGCAGATTGCAAAGAATGAGAAATTGCAGGACCACAGAAAGAAAACAACTTGACCATGGTCATGAAGAAAGTAAGTGACTAAACTACAATTCAAATCCTAATGAGTTTGTTTCACTACCATTCTGTGAGAACAAGCATACTGGATTCAGTTAGATCTTCAGAATAAAAACTATATTGATATTATATAAATATTTAAAATAATTAGCCCATGAGTAAGAGTATATTAGTCTTGCCCCTTGAAATCTTTATTGTTCAAGGCTCTGTTTTGCAATGAATGATAGTATCATATTTGCACTGTTAATGTTCCAAAACTTTAATTTAATTTCATTATGGCAATTTACATAGTAATTTTATTCCAATTTCTATTTTGCTTAATTTGACAAGGAAATTTTAGTACTAGTAAAATTTACATTAGAACTTATCTAGGAATACAACTTATCATTTTGATAGCCTTAGGCATCCACTATTATGTTGAAATAAAATGTTAAGAAAATATTAGATATAAAATCTAGGACATATAAAGAAGGATAAGAAGCTTCATTTACTTATTGATAGGAAAGATCAGTTGTGTTTGTGAGACTAACTATTAAGAAGAAAAATAAGAATGTTGTATTAACAAATAAATAAGCCCTAAAAATTATAATCCTATAGCATGCATGTGTTTGTGTGTGTGTAAATGATAAGAGTCAATTCTTGTAAAAGAATAGTAAGATAAACATTTTAAATACTGTCAATGAGAATATAAATTACTTTAGTGTCAGTGGTAATATAAATTTCTTCCCTATATATACCCAGACACTTAACAATATTTGTCAATTGTATTAAAATATTTAAAATTGAGTGCAGTAGTTACCAGGGGGAAAGGAAGGGATGTTTTTCTAAATTTATGTACTCTAGTTGACCAGTGTCAACCTGTTAAATTTAAATGTCTAAATAAAAATAAATAAATTTTAAAAAATTTAAATTTTTGACCACACAATTAGATTTGTAGACATCACTTAAGAGTAATCACAGATGTAGATAAAACTTATGAACAATGTTGTTGATCATGGAATTATTTTATATCACAAAAGGTTGGAAACAATTTTTTTGTCCCACAATAGGATAATGGCTAAAAATAATGCCCGTTTTAGCTAATAGATAACTGTATATCTTCACAAACTTTTGATGGTATGTGGAAGAATAAATTATAAAATTACCTACAATAGAAACTCAGTTATATATATTCATATGTTCATAGAGAAAATAGAAAAAATACCAAAATATTAATAGTGGTCATCTCTAATAAACTTTTTTCTTTATTCTCCTCTATTTTATTCCAAACACTTCTTTGTTACAATGTATTATTTTTTTTTCTTTTTTCTGGTATTTCTCTGAAGCTGGAAACTGGGAGAGACAGTCAGACAGACTCCAGCATGCGCCCGACAGGGATCCACCCAGCATGCCCACCAGGGGGCGATGCTCTGCCCCTCCGGGGCGTTGCTCTGTCGCGACCAGAGCCACTCTAGCGTCTGGGGCAGAGGCCAAGGAGCCATCCCCAGCGCCCGGGCCATCTTTGCTCCAATGGAGCCTCGGCTGCGGGAGGGGCAGAGAGAGGCAGAGAGGAAGGAGAGGGGGAGGGGTGGAGAAGCAGATGGGCACTTCTCCTGTGTGCCCTGGCCGGGAATCGAACCCGGGACTTCCACATGCCAGGCCGATGCTCTACCACTGAACCAACCGGCCAGGGCCACAATGTATTATATTTTTAATAAAGTAAATTTCTTTCAAAATAGATAAGTTCTTATGCAGTTGTACCCTGAAAGATTATCATGGAAACCTCAACATCTAACCAGGAGATTCCAAGGAAACCAACAGCCATCTTGACTGTCCATCCCATGTGGATATAGCTGTTCATGTTCACGTTTAAGAGCATTGCTTCATGCTAGTCAGACATTATTCGAGCACTTTGCATGTGCCTCTCTTTGGAGAACTTCTTTAGGAAATAATTCTACAAAAAGTACGATGATTATTTTCTTGCTTATTTACCCCAAACAATGTAAAATGTAAGTATTGTGATTTAAGTAGAGCTAATGGACTGGGCACTGTGGTTCTAAGAGAAACTTTTCTAGTTGGAGATAAAATGGAGTTACATACATTATCTCTTTTAACCTACACAACACTTTACAGATAAAGAAGTTGAAACTCTTGGAGACTATGTGATTTGCCTATACAACCATGATGAGTGAGAGGCAGAAAAGAAATCTGTACTCTTCTACTACACATACTGGGGTAGTGCCTTGTCAGAATTTTTCATAGCATTTAAGCTGTAGTTTGTCTGTGGTGTCAGAAATATTATAATCACCTTGATGCATAACTCTTCAGAAAAACTGAACTAATCAGGATCCATTTATAAGGTAAAATTAAGTCAGACTATGCTTTCCTAAAATAATCCTCACACCCTCGACATAGAAAATGAATGTGTTGTTGAATTTACAGGTTTAATGGAAAGGATTATAAACTGACTCATAAGCTTGAATAGTTCAAAGAAGGCTTATTTTTTGTTTTGTTTTATACATGCAAATAAAAAATATGTATTTAGACTTCAATTAGCAATTACTCAAACCCATTTGCATTTTACCTTTATGAATCCAGATGGCCTTTATATAAAACTATATACAGATAGTGTTTATATTTATTTATGTCCACAAATATGCAATAGAAAAAAAAATTCTAAACATTACACTCAAATAAGAAATATAAAACACAAGACTGACAGCAAAGGGGTAGATTATATTACATCTGTTAGAGATATGCTTTGAAGAAATCTGACAATTTTTCTGTACACAGTGGGACTGATTGCTGGTAGCAATTCAAAGCTGTATTTATCATTTTAGAAAAAAAAATTCCTATTTGCTGATTTTTTTGTTGTTGAAAAATTAGTTTTTTTATTTTGTACCAAATAATTGAATATATAGCACATTAAAAAGCCTCTAGTTTTAAATCCACTGTTTCAATCAATTCTAAATAGCAGCACTAGGCAGTTTGAAGGAAACTCATTGTTATAGTTGAAAACCTTCTCCAAGTACTCCAGAATGTTATTTTAAAGGCCTTGGGAATTAAAATGAAAACAAATGCCTTAAGCCTTTTCAAAACTCTGTCCCAGAAAATAAAAGCCAAGTAAGTGCCTGCTCTCCAGAGCATTATGAAGAACTACATGCGGCTGGGTTTGAAAATATCACTTTAATGTGAGTGACTGGAAAACTATGATTGAACAATGCTAAGTAACTTTCCTCTGAAGATTAAAAAACCACACTTAGGGTTATTTAATCAGCAATACTAATTCTTAAACAGAAAATGGTCCACATATATTTAAAGTCATTAAATATTGCTTTAAGGTAGAATTTGGCACATACTGCATCATGAATAACTAAAATTAAGTGTCTAGTTCTCCCTTAATATTCTGTTAATAAACAAAGTAAAACATGGCCCAGCTCAACTGTTATTTTCATTAGCTTTTTTTCAAGAGCTATAGCTTAGAAATGAAATCTTTATAAAGGTTGCTTTCCTTAGATAAAATTTGTGATATTTGTTTTAGTATAAATGTTGTGATATTTTAATTAAAAGATTAACATAATTAAAATTTAAAATGCTTGGTGTGTATTGAAGTGAGTTACATTAAGACTCATATTTTTTCCATTTTGTAATTTAATACACATTGGTTTTTTTTTTAAAAAAAAATTAG
Organism: Saccopteryx bilineata; assembly: GCF_036850765.1. Taxonomy (NCBI): domain Eukaryota; kingdom Metazoa; phylum Chordata; class Mammalia; order Chiroptera; family Emballonuridae; genus Saccopteryx; species Saccopteryx bilineata. Next base: position 122,402,662 of record NC_089491.1, on the reverse strand, counting down.
GTTTAAAACACATTTGCTTGAGAACTGACTGTAAACTTTTGAAGAATTGTAACAAGTTTTCTTAAAAAAATACTTATGGAAATGATTTGGAGTAGGAACTCCAAGTACATTGTTCTAATCTAACCCAACACTTTAAAGAGGAAACTGAGGCCCGATAAGTGACAAAATGGAAAATGTAATACTGGGGTCCTGCTGTTCCATTTTTGCCTTTCCATGTGGACCTCAACCTAAACACTGACTGCTAAAAATATGTTAGTTAAATTGACTTTATTTTTTTTAAAGTAAATGCTCTAAAACTTCAAAAGACTAAGTTTTTTTGTGTCCTTAATACCTTCTACCTTGTCCAATAGGTGTGAGCTGAAACAAAAATTTTATAATGTAAATTCATTGCTATATACCAAAAGCAAGCATAATATGTGTATTGTTTCTTTCCAGGATTTGAACTAGAGACAAAACTAAAAAAGACACTAATCCTCATTTCACTTTTTATTCATACAATTATATACTGAAATAATAGAGATCAAAATGGTAACATTTCCAGACGATGTTCCTCAGTGGAGTTCATTAAATTCATATTTCAAGGCTAGTAAAGTTGTTTCCATTCATATGAGGAACTATCATATGTTTACAATGTTTTTGTTTTTGTTTTTTTCTTAATGAATAAGTAGGGAGGCAGAGAGACAGACTCCCACATGTGCCCGATGGGGATCCACCCAGCATGCCCACAGGGGGCGATGTTCTGCCCATCTGGGCATTGCTCTGTTGCAATTGGAGCCATTGTAGTGCCTGAAGTGGAGGCCATGGAGCCATCCTCAGCGCCTGGGCCAACTTTGCTCCAATGGAGCCTTGGTTGCAGGAGGGGAAGAGAGAGACAGAGAGAAAGGAGAGGGGAAAGGGTGGAGAAGCAGTTGGGCGCTTCTCCTGTGTGCCCTGGCTGGGTATTGAACCCAGGACTTCCACATGCCTGGCCAACGCTCTACCACTGAGCAAAATGGCCAGGGCTTGTTTAAGAAAATCCAGATAAGATATAAATTAAGGTGACCATCTCAACAAGGAACCTAGACAATTGCTTAGTGGCCATGACTATTCCATTGTAATTAGTGAGAATTTTCTGTTATAGTCAGTGGCTAACATGCCAATACAAATATTACCCCATCTCCACTGTTCTATTCAGCTTATTTGGCCAAGTAACAATGGCTTATCTAGCTCTACCTATAAAGTTTTCATAAAGAGAGAGTTGGGATATTACTAACTTATTTTTATAATGTATCCTCTAAGAATAAAATGGAGAATTTAAATTTTTGTTAGGAGAGAAGTAGAGGAGAATGATTAAACCTGTTATCAGAGGAAGCTCCATTTGACTCTTATTTTCCTCTAATTTTTCCATGAGATGGAGATAATTGTAAGAAGTTAAAAATAATGCCACGGAACTTCAGAGATTTCTAGTTTTTAAATGTATTTTAAGCAGAACTTTTAATCAAAGAAATTGTAAGGAGAGCTCCAATGTATATAACAAAAGTGTCAAGCTTCTATCTCTGAAATGAATTGGGAGAGACAGAGTCCTCATGTCTTTGTCCCAACTGGCATCTTTACAAAATCCAAGGTCTCTGCAAATCTGGCCTTAAAAGCATGGTTGTGAACGATACAAATGACTGGGAGGATAAGTGAAGAAATTAATTTAGGAATGTCATTACCTTGCTAGGTTAACCTTTATTAGCTAGAAGAACAAATCTGCAGGAGATCTGATGCATAGAAATAGAAATTTGAGTTCAAGCAGTTAAGATTTCTGACTAATCTTATCACTGAAAATAAATTCATGAGAAACATTTTAAATGAAGTTTGTACTTATCACGATTAAATTAAGTTCAGAAAGGAGGAATAATAATAATAAAAATCATTAACTAATACTTGCTCAATAAGTCTCTTCTAGTATTAAACAATATATCTGTTTAAAATTTAATTATTAATATGGTTTAGGAATGCTTGTATCTGTCTGGACACAATTGGACAATAAAAGGCCTAAGGTTTAATATTTGCAAATACTTTGTGTCAGTAGATAGATTAATAAAAGGCCAAGCTATAAAACTAAAAATAATATGTGTTGATGAAGAATCAATCTTAATAACTATTTAAATAATTGCCAGGAATATAAAGTACTTTTCCATTAAGAAAAGAAAGTTTTTTTCACATTAGAAATGATTTATATTGATGGAAATTGTTAATATATTAATACATTTGATCAGGATATTGGTATATTAGCCCATATACTTAGGTTTTAAGAGTGCCTCCCTTATGTTTTTTTTTCTTCAAAAAATATTTTAAAAGGATAAAATGGAAGCTATGTCTCTAAATATCCATTTTCCCTTTTTTCCCCTAAGTTTTTCTAAATTGAATTTGGTAACCAGGACACTGGACTACTTGGCTAGAGACTCTGTTTCTTATTTTTTTCTGCACTCAGTTAGGGCCAGTGGGGCACTGCAGAAGTATGTGCCATTTCTAGATTATTCCTTAAGGATAAAGTTGCTGTCCCAATACCTTCTTGTTTCTCTTATTCTTGGCCAAGAACAGCAACTGTAGCAGATCTTAGAGCAAAGGATGGAATCCACATGTTTAAAATAATATAGCCAACTGACCCATCAGTGTCCTTGGGGATCACACACTTATTATAAGAGAAAACTACTTTTTATTTCTAATTCCAAGCCCTGTATTTTGAGGTTTCTTTGTAACAAAGCTTTAGCCTATGACTTAGCTAATAAAAAAGTTGGTTCCATAAAAGGTATGCTGCTATATATAATAGGTGACATTATCTCAGTGGTTGAGCTGTAGACTACAATTTTGCAAAGATAAATATTGCAGGCTGGACAGCTAATGACCTTTGCTATAGCATGGCAAATTTTTTCAGTAAAACAGTCAACTGTGAAGAAAGGAAGGCCATACCTATGAATTGTTTTTGCTCTAAGGGAGATTATTAGAAAAAGACTAAATATTTATCTATGTTTGCTGCCCCGTAATACGTTTAGTCAAATACAGGAGAGAAAAGCTTGAGTAAGGATTGCCGACATGCTAGGGAGATAAAGAGGAGAAGACCTTGATAAGTCTGTTTCTGACCGATATCTAAACATTAACTTGAAGTACCTGACTAGTCCCTTTTGTAAAAGAGAAATCCCTTGCTTATATGCCACAACTAGAAGACAATAAGACTTTGTTACAGACTGAATGTTTGTGTTTCCTCAAAACTCAAATGTTAAAATTTGCTTTTCAGTGTGATGTTATTAGAAGGGGGGCCTTTGGGAACTCATTAGATTATGAGGGTGGTGTCCTCATGAGTGGAGTTTGTGCTCACAGAGAGAGCTACCCTGTTCACTCTATCATGAGAGGACGCAGTGAGAAGATAGCTGTCTATTCCTAGGAATTAGGCCCTCACCAGATAGCAAATCTGCCAGCACCTTGATCTTGAACTTTCCAACCTCCAGAAATGTGAGGAATAATGTCTTTGCCACCCCATCTATGGTATTTCTGTTACAGTAGGCTGAACAGGCTAAGACACACTCAGAGCCTTTTTCAAAAGCTTCCCATTTGTACTTCTCAGCTAGACAATGGAAGGTCTGCCTACTTACAAAGATCAGATAGAAATCATGTTAGTTTCTCACTATAATTTATAGTCTCAGAGAAATAGTCCCAAGAATTGAAAGCAGGAAATAAAACTGAAGAAGCTCCTGGTCTTAGGACTATTTAGGAGAGATCATCAAGTATGACAATTTTTACATGGAATCTGATTGTAAAGCAAATAGATAGAAGCCACACTAAATTTGTAAGGAAAATCAATAGTGCAAAAAAAAAAAAAAATCCAAATATGGTCTTAGGTTCCCAAATGTGTATCAATCAATCAGCAAGAAGCAGGCTGTGGAAACTGTATAGACCTCAAAAACAGTATACCTTCCAAACTGACTTTGGATTTGGACACAAAGTATAATGGTCAAGGGAAAACTTCCAAAGATTTCCAGACGTCAATGGCCAAGAGAGTGATCCAAGGGAGCAAGATCAGGGAGAGTTAAGCAAGTAATAGGATATTCCAGTTTCTACATATCAGAGTATAGTACCATGGACCATCAAGTGCTCTATGTTTTCTATTTTTATTTATTAATGAACTATTATTCTACTCTGTTATATATTACATGATAGAGCTGAAGATGGTGCATATGTTCTGTGTGTACAGAAAAGAATATGCAGAGACATATTCTATAACCAACAATCCCTCAATAGCTGCTCTGGCTTTATCTCTTTTAGTAGTTCATGTATGTTTAAGGTGCAAGGGTGGGCACAAGGATACCCAGAAAGAGATTGCACTTCTCAGTATTGCTAGCAACTGGGGTAGCCAGGTGACGAAGTTTGTACCAATGAAATATGAGTGAATGTTACACATGAATGAGTGGTTGAACACTGAAAACTGTTCCCAGTTAAAGGGGAAAATGCAATAATGGGAAAAATCAGTTTCCCCCTTATGATTTAAATTATGCCATAAAATTTTCTCTAAAATGTTATCAAATCTCCACAGTAAACTAACAACCAGTTGATAATTTAGATTAGGTCATATAATTTAAGTTACTCCTCATTTCTAACTTTAATATAATTAGAGGGAAAGTATTTGATTTAAAATTAAATGTTTTAATTCTTTTTGTTTTTTCATGTTCATAAATAAAGCATAAAATAGGAAAAAAATCATGCAAACACTAAGTGTTTGCCAGTTCAAATTTTTGAACATCTATTCTAGATATTAAACTCCTTATTTTTACTAGTATTTAGAACTTATCAATATACTTTTCTTTCTACTTGTCATGGTTTATTTAATTATATGCTTCTGCATTTTAAATTTCAAAATGTACTCAGTGCATTATTTTTAGATTTCATAGAAAACCTCAGGTACAGATGGTCCATTAATAGCAATAAAAAGGCAAATTAAAATTATGTAAAATCCTTTGGAAAGCCATTCATTCAATAGCTACCTCAAGAAAAAGTGTCTGTGTTTAAAATCTAATGTGATAAGACTTCCTGCTGACACAACAAATCACCCTAAGAAAGTGTTGTATCATCTGAATTTTCTGCTTTTGGCAAGAAGGATAGATTACCTAATTAATTTTAATAAACAATAGCTATGAATAGGATTTCAATCTGTTATGGTTAGGGACTAATTCCTTATATGATTTGATAGACAATCACATTTAAAACCACAAAATTTTTGAATCCTGTATCTATGATAGATATGACAAAGCATTCCTATTATCTAGAATTATTATGGTTATTATCATTTCTTTAGGAATAGCAGTTTAAGAAGCTTTTTTTTTTTTTTTTGTATTTTTCTGAAGCTGGAAACGGGGAGAGACAGTCAGACAGACTCCCGCATGCACCGGACCGGGATCCACCTGGCACGCCCACCAGGGGCGAAGCTCTGCCCACCAGGGGGCGATGCTCTGCCCCTCCGGGGCGTCACTCTGTTGCAACCGGAGCCACTCTAGCGCCTGGGGCAGAGGCCAAGGAGCCATCCCCAGCGCCTAGGCCATCTTTGCTCCAATGGAGCCTCAGCTGCAGGAGGGGAAGAGAGAGACAGAGAGGAAGGAGAGGGGGAGGGGTGGAGAAGCAGATGGGCACTTCTCCTGTGTGCCCTGGCCGGGAATCGAACCCGGGACTTCTGCACGCCAGGCTGACGCTCTACCACTGAGCCAACTGGCCAGAGCCAAGAAGCTTTTTTTTTTTTTTTTTTAATGTGCACTGAGATGCAGTGGATACCAAGACATTTTGGAATGAAAACATACAGGTTCAAATCTTGTCTTCACTCTTTGTGATTTGTGCTTCTTTGAGAATATCTCTTAATCTTAATTTTCAGTGATAAAATAGTAATAATTCATGAGAAGCCTTTAAAGAGTTATAAAAATAAGCTTATCAATGTGAAAATATTTTATATAAGTCCAAGCAAATATTAATTAGTATCATATATCTAGATTGGGAAATGAGGAGATAATACTAATATCTTTTAGTTTATAAACTTTAAGTTTCCTGATACAACAAATTGCCTTTGAGTTATTTTTTGAACGTGTGAGGAACAACGTGAAGGAAAATTTGTATTGATGGCAGAAAAGAGGAAAAATGACAACCATCTGAAGAAGAATAGAAAAACAGGAGCAAATTGGAGACTCAGTGAAGGAAGAAAGAAGGAGCATATTTAAGAAAGACGTGGGCAAATGAACGAAGACTTCTCCACTGATGCCTTGTCTGAATATTAACGTGGAGGAGAAAGGACTGTGGCCCAGTAAAGAATTCTGATAAACTACTCTCCTGAAGAAATTCATTCTGTCAATAACTCCAGCTGTGAGCTTATCTATATTAGTAAAAGGATTAGGTTAAAACTATATAAGACAAATCCCATTTTTAAAGTAATTAGCCAGTAGATGTGAAAATTCTTATACTTCAATGCGAATTTGAAGGACGAGAGATACTTCAAGCAAGGAACATAATCAGATTATATCTGATCAACAAAGAAAAAAGCAGGATACCTCCAAATTTCTGAAGCAGCTGTGTATTAATTATACCATAATTAATTTCCTTCATGTGTATGTGGGGAGGGGTGTGTGTGTGTGTGTTTTCTGCTAGTATTATGTCTTCATCTTATTCAGCAATTTAAAAGAAACTTAATTTCCTGGAGGGTATTTGGAGTTTATTATGCACCAGGATGCTGAGATGCTGCATTTAGAGCAACTTCCTGTGTTGTTTTTTATAATGACATAGTTGAATTGCATTCTTTGTATAACACTATGGGAGGTAAAAAAAAAAAGATAAAACATTCTGTATTCATAGTACAAAAGGAACTGTGTAGTAAGTAGACTCAATTCATAATATGACTATAAAATTCTGATATGAAGTCAACTCAAAGAAGAGTGTGTTTCCTGGGGCCCATTTTCTCATAACTTATCACTTAAAACCCTTTGAAAGATTTCACAGGGATTAATGGTCAGCAGCCGGGGAGGAACTGGGGCTGTTTCAGCACTGCTGAGCTCTGCTGACACAGACTTCATTCTCCAGCATTCTACGGTACCAGGCACACATTTTTAGCCTTCATCACCATTCGAAAGAGATAAAAGCCTCTTGAAGTCAGTGGGAGATTCATTTTAAAATTAGTTCTGTAGGAAGCAGAGTAATTTGAGATACTGGATTGTAGATAGTATTTGAATAAGGCACACACACACAATGCCAACTTTGTTATTTGAACTCTAGTCTTGGTGTGGGTGGCTGTGTGTGTGTGTGTGTGTAGGAGACATTGTGGAAATATGCATTTGAGCCCTTGCTTCGCTTCAGTAACTTTCATCGTCAAGAAGCCTCACAGTGTTTGTTTGTACAATACCTGTGTGCACATAATTTTGCGTAAATGCCACTACCAATGCCTATCAGAAGAGACTGAAAGTAAGCTCTCCATGTACTTACATGTATTTACATCCTCAAATATGGTTTGTTTTTGGAAGCAACTGATATATCAGAAGTTTTTTTTTTCCTTTTGAGACTGGATTTTAAGAATCCAAAATGAAGCAAAAATAAGGAGTATCACACATTGGGAAGAAACCAGGGCATGTTACACATCACATACCTCAAACTTCCAACAGTAGTTAGATTGAGGGAAGACATCAGGAGTCCACACACAATGCAATTTTTCTTTTTCTACTTGTCAGGACGGGAAAATAATTTTGAAACTCTTCAGTAATTGACATGTCACACAAAAGATAAAAAACATGTTACTTCAGTCCTGAATTTCACCACGGATCTGATCAGGCTTCTTTCATAAAACTGTGTAACCCTGCCGGTTACACTTCTTGGAGCAAATGTTTAGTAATTACAGGAGAGCATCTCCAAAGAATGAATTCTGGGGGAAATTGTAACCAGCAAGAGATACTCTGGGCATAATAATTAAAGAGACATTTTCACAGATGCTTATTATAAAAGTAAATACAGGTGGCTTTGAGAAGGATCAAATGTAGGTCTTCACTTACTAGATTATACTGCAGATCATTTAAAAAATTTGACTCAATATTTCTGGTTGCAACTAGCTCACTCGAAAGAGAGGAACAAAGTAAAACTCAAGGATCACTGTGACTGTGTGTTTTCCAGGGTTGACTTCTTGGAGGATTTGAGTTCAAGGAAGAGTATGAAAGGATTGGAGAGAGTTACTCTGAGAAGACTAGGTCAACATGAAGGGCTTTGTAGTTAGAGTCAATGGTTTGAGCATGCCACAAAAGCAGGAATTAAAACAATATGTTTTACAGTGTTTTGCTTGAATGTGGCAAGAGATTAGGATGAAGAGCCGGAAGTCTTATTAGCTATTATATGTATACAGAAATGCACAGATACATGTATTTGCATAACAGTGACACAGATATGTGTGCATATGCAATTAAACACAGTTTCCATAAATCTTTACTTTTGCTCCCACTTTCTCTTGCATCCAAGCTTCTGCAAACACAAGCACTGTATAATTTACTTACTCCTTGATGTCTCTCTCATTTCCTAGATCCTTGCAGAATGCCTTGCCAGCAGAAGGCTTTCCCTCAAGATTATATATATATATATATATATATATATATATATATATATATATATATATATTTACTAATGCTGTGGCCAAAGTGTTTTCAAATAGTCCAGATTTCAACTTTGAGGACAGTGACACAGTTGACATGCACAGGCACATAAAAATGATAAAGAAAAATCAGAGTTCTTGACCACTACAATAAGACATATTTACTGTTGGTCAAGAAACATACTGGTCTCCTATAATGGGCTAGGGACATAGATAGGTTTCTTTCATCATTTATTGAATTTCCTATTCATTAATCATTCATTAGAAGGATCACCTGATTTGTTTGTAAAAGCAAATGAGTATATTTATGATAATAAGAAGAGAACTTGTCTTAAGAGGGGGAAAGAGAAGACATAAAAGCTTGATTTAGCCTGACAGGCAGTGGTGCAGTGGATAGAGTATAGGACTAGAACATGGAGGATCCAGGTTCGAAACGCTGAGGTCACCAGCTTGAGCGTGGGATCATAGACATGATCCCATGGTTGCTGGCTTGAGCCCAAAGGTCTCTGACTTGAAGCCCAAAGTCACCGGCTTGAGGCCAAAGTTGCTGGCTTGAGCAAGGGGTCAATCACTCTGCTGTAGACCCACAGTCAAGGCACATATGAGAAAACAATCACTGAAGAACTAAGGCGCTACGACAAAGAATTGATGCTTCTCATCTCTCTCCCTTCCTGTCTGTCTGTCCCTCTCTCTGACTCTCTCTCTGCTGTCTCTGTCAAAAAAAAAGAAAGAAAAAAAGCTTGATTTAAAGACACGGGTCCACATTGGGAGATGGCTGAAGTGTTTTTTACTACAGCATGAATATATGATGAATAGAAACAAATGTATGTTACCACTACAGTCAATCTAGTTTTTTCTAATGGACTGCTATACACTGGGACAGCTGAATTACAGATATCAATGTGATCAAAACCTTTAAGAATAATTATATTATGACAATATTTTTGCCATGTTACATATGCTTTTCCCTAGGAAAGTTAACTCCCAAAAGGCCTCATGATTTATTCTTTAAGTAAAGGTGGCAGAATAAATAAAACTATAATGTTAATAGCTGGCTCAAAGTTTCCAAAGGAAGAAAGCTATCTTTGTTTAACAAAGTTTCCAAAGGGAGAAAGCTATATTTGTTTAACAAAATACCTTGATATTCTGATTTAGAACTGTAAACCCTGATGGCATGCTTTGGAAGGACTCTGAAAAGAAAAAAAAATAGATAAATATATCTGTCTAAAAATTTAACAGAAATTAAAAGACAGAGAGAAAGAGGGAGAGAAAGAAAAATAATTATTAAAGGTTTGGGAATAAGCAGTTAGTCACCATTACTCATGGAAGATCTTCATGACAGGATAAAGTGACAGGCAATTGTCAGTTTTCAGATGTGCCTGGTGATGTCCTGTTCATCCTTAACTTATTCTCTCTAGATTCAGCTCTTCTTTTAGGCTATTGGAAATTTGGACCAACAATATCCCTGGGACCACGAACAGATGCTTAACTGGGGACCATCAGTGTTGGCAGCTACACAGATGTAACAACTTCCAGCAGACCCCACCACATCCCTTTTCCATAGTCGCGCCTCTGTGACTAGAATTGCCGGGCTTCTCAGATTCTCTGTGTTAATCCAACCTGTCTTTCTATCCTAGTGCTTTGGGAAAACTAATTAAGCACTCTTTTGCTGATTTCACAACTCACTCTTTAAGACCTTTACTTCCCCAGCTCCTCCAGAAATGATGTAAGATCTATTTCTTATAATAATTGATCCTTGACTTTCAAAATGGTTCTGCTTACTTTACCAAACCATAAATAATTCATAATTCAGACTTTTAGATGTTGGTATTTTTTTTATCTCAGAAACATAAAACCTGTGCTATTGGCTTGGAAATTGGTGGCAGGCGAAGGATGGGAAGGCAGGAACAAACCTATTAGGAAAGGCTAGAAAAATGGCTAAGATACATTAGAGGTTAGAGAAAGGGTTACCTATATTGTGTTGCAGAGAAAAAAAATGACAAAAACTTGCTGCAATGATGGGAAAGTCAGAGAATGTACCTCATGACCTTGTAGATCTGGTTGTCTACCTCTACCTCTACATAGAATGTTGAACGTGCCAGTTGGCCTCTGGCTGCATATAATGAGGATGTGAAGATAGAGAAGAGTTAAAAGAGGAACGATTCTGTTTACAGGCAGAATACAAAAAGACAAGGACTTATTGGACTGAAAAATGAAACTATATTTTGTTCGCCTGACCGGTGCTGGTGAAGCAGATGAAGCATAGACCTGGGATTCTGAGGTCACAGGTTCACAACTCCAGGCTTAGCCGGTTAAGGCACATACAAGAAGCAACAACTAGGAGGTGATACTTCCCACTCTTTCCCTCGCTTTTATCTCTATCCTCTCTCTAAAAATCAATAAATGAAATCGATTTATTTCCAACTAGTAAGAAATTATCCGGGTATCATGAGGACTGGAGCCAACAATCAAGGATTTATCTTTAAGACCCCTTGTTAATACCTCTGAAGAATTTAGGTGATGTCACACATGTAATCCTAGATAATATATAGAAGAACCACCTGCCAATCTACAGAATTGTGAGAAATAAAGAGTCATCATGTTTTTAAACCACTAAAAATTTTGGGGTTATTTATTGCACAGCTCTCAAATTTTATAGTTAGTTATTTCTCATTAATTTTCCTAAAATAATAAATTTTTAGCCCAAATCTACATGAACATAAATTTAAACATGAGCAGCCTGATTTCTTTTTTCCCTTTACTTCAGAAAAGTTAAATAATTTAGTTCTCATGAAGATAATAGTCATTGTAATTTGTAAACTAATTTCTGCCACCATTACACTAAACAAGTTTTCATAATGATGTACTTGTTGCAAAGAATACATATGTTCATTACAATGAAAATGTTCCAAAAAGGAATGTACCCAGGGGTTTAATACATTATCACTAGACACCATAGTTTGAATTTAAACAACTGCTTGACATGCCAACTGCTGATGAGTTTACCATATCAGTTACTTAATCTGTGCATTTCTCTCAGAACCAGAATAGAGAAAGATTTTCAAACTAATAAAAAATCTTGATTACTTAATTTTTAATTCTTATATATGGTGAGTTTTAAATAATGGGTGAATGAATCGTTTGAGCTAGTTGAGTCTCAGTTGGCAATTTACCATTGTTAATCGTCCAGTATTGAACTCAGTTTGGAAAAACATGACAGAAAAGGTGGATAGAAGGTTGTCAGTGCTACCTAAAAATATGAGGTATTTTTTTTTAAATAACTAAAGCTTTGGTATAATTTGGTTGAAAGTTTATTTTTCATGAGATTATCATGCAAAGAAAAACTGTAGATGAAGAAAATTGGCCCGTTAGTATATTCTATATCACAGAGATGTTTTTCATAATGAGAAAGATAAAGAGATTTATTTTTTATAATTTGGCTGGAAGTTTATTTTTCATGAGATTATCATGCAAAGACAAACTGTAGATGAAGAAAATTGGCCAGTTATTATATTCTATATCACAGAGATGTTTTTCATAATGAGAAATATAAAGAGATTTATTTTTTGTGTTTAAAATAAATTATTTTCAAACATAAATGGAAAAGAGTACCATAAATAGATGGGAAATGAGAAGCTTCTAGGATGACTTAGAGAGGAGAGGGGAGAATTCACACATGTTCATGATTATAAATCCAAGTGTTGTAGAAAGGAGCCTCGGCCAGCAAAGTTCCACAGCTCTTTTAGTGCCTCTGCTAGTTCTTAAAACACTTTAAAAATAAAACATAGATTAGCAAATGTAGAAGTTAGAGCCTTTGGTGTGAATTCCTGGAAGTTAGGTTTCACCCGCATGCAGTTATCAATATTATTTATTGAATAACAATTAGCTTCCTGGGAAAGTCTTAGGGTAGCATTTGGAAAGGTAAGTGCTTTATATCAAAACCTAACTTATGTAAGTTATACCGCACAGAAAGTATGAGAACTTAGGATCAGTCTCATAACTAATTAACCATATTCTCTCCTTGAAAATCCATCTTATTTCCAGGATTTTTTTAGATAAAAACTAAAATACATAATGGAATATTTACAGCTATAGAAATATTTATGACCATAGACTTGGGGGATAAAATGGAGAAGATTAAAAGAGGGATTAAGAAAGTTGTTACGTCACTGAAATGAAACAAATTTATGAGACATAGGTTCCTTAAGGCTTGGTTTACCTTCCCAAAAATATCAGAGTTGCTTCCAATAATGGCAGAACTCTTTTATGACTGTAGGTCAAGTGATTAAGTATCTATAAATACTATATTGGACTACTTATCTATGAAGATGGAACTCATGATAAAATAAGATGTATATTTTTAACCTGTAAAAGAAGAAGTTGGACAAGTTCATGTTTTTCATCTTAGCCCAAAAGTAGGATCCTATCCTGAAGTCAATTTATTTAAACTGGAAACAATAATCATGTTTACAAAACATTAATTAAGACCCTTAGGAATCTCCTTTGACCAATGGTTATAATGGATTTCTGCCTGACCTGTAGTGGTGCAGTGGATAAAACATCAACCTGGAATGCTGAGGTCACTGGTATGATACCCCAGGCTTGCCTGGTCAAGGCATATACAAAAAGCAACAAGTATGAGTTGATACTTCCTACTTCTCTCCTCCTTTTCTTTGTATCTTTCTCTAAAAAAATAAATAAATAAAAGCTTTAAAAAATAATGGATTTCTAGTTATTCATTTAGTCTAGAGCCAGTGTTCAATAATGACCTAATACTTGTTTGGCTCCCTTTAACTAGTATGTAGTTTCTTAAATAAGTATTTGCACATTCCTGTGGATAGAGCTACTTCCATAGATATACTTGTAATTTCATATTAAGGTCCTTCATGAAAAATGCCCGTTCATACCTTAAATTGAGAGTCAGATCTTAGATTTGAGGAAGGATCATGGTTTTCTAAATGGTGACTCAAATCCAAACTCTCTTCAAGTCAAAGTGGTTGTCCATTTTATAAGCCAAGGACAACCTTAGCAGGCTTCCACATATTTTGCTCTTAAGGATTTCTTAATTATTAATCATCAACAAATGTTTTGTGAATTACATTTAGACTATCACAGAGGATCTGTTGACTATTATAAGAAACAGGCCCAATATGCCTTAACTAGTTAAACATCATGTCATTTTTTTCACCATCTCAGAATTCTCCTATCTTCAATAGAATTAGGGACCCTGTTTTAATTGTAGAGTCTCCCAGCTCCCACATGCATAGTGATGCTTCCCTTACCAATGTAGATCTCAAGATCATGGTGAAGGGAGTAATCTGGACCCTCTAACAGAACATAATTGGTGAGCCCATGATGATTCAAGCATGATAAATATATTTCAACCTTCCTATTTCTGAGCCCTTGTGTTTTATCTCATACATTATACAAAAATAAATAAAAATCTGTAATTTTAATTTATTTATGGTGGGCTACCATTTAATCTCAGTTACTATCAGTTAGAACCATAGCATTGAATGGATGTTTTATCTACTTTTATGACTGTAGTCAACTGATTATGCATCTATAAATACCATATTGGACTACTTATCTAGGAAGATGGAACTAATGATCAAATGAGAATCTTTGATAAATTTATCAGGTGTTAATATGTTTATCCAGATCTTTTCAAATCCTAAAAATTCATTCCACACATTTATTAATAAATATTTTATTAATAAAATTCACCAAACTCTGAACATCTCTTATGTGTATGTCTTCTCCTTCTGGATTTAAATTTGTAAAATATGTGTTTCATATCATGCTTATATTTATCTCCAAATAAAATATAATCTCTATGAAAACAGAGTCTTTGGCTGTGGCCAGTTAGCTCAGTTGTTAAAAGCATCGTCCTAAAACAACAAGGTTGCGGGTTCAATCTCTGGTTTAGGCACACACAGAAAGCAACCAATAAGGGCACAACTGAGTGCCTCCCTTCTCCTTTCCTTCTCTCTTTCTTTCTCTCTCAGTCTCTCTAAAAATCAATCAATAAATAGTAATTTTTTAAAAAACCTGTTGCTAGATAGCTCAATGGGCTGAGGCATCATCCTGACATGGAGGTTGCCAGTTCAGTTCCCCAATCAGAGCATATACAGAGGCTGCTTGATGATTCTATCTCTTTCTCCCTGCCTCTCTCTCACAAAAAAGGGGGGGAAATAATGGAAAATAGGATCTTTGTCCTACTTATTGCTGCATAAAGATGGAATTTAATCAATATTTAGTGAGTAAAATAAAATAACAAATGAATATTCTGAGTTGTAGGTCAGGAAATATGGAAGTTGGTGGAACACGAGGAGAACTGACTTCTCCTACAGGTCTGTCTCAGGAGAGAGAGAGTGCAATGTGTTAGCACTGTACAGAACTTATCTGCTGAATTCTCTGTGTTAAATTGTAGTTGATACCCAGACTATGTATAATATGGCTTTTCTTATTACTAAAGATTGCTCAATCATTATATGCATTAGTTTGAATCCCAATGGCTTTTGCTCCCAGTGAGAAGTAGATTAAGTAATAATTTTCTTAATAAAATATAGTATCATAAATTTATAAATATATCCAATGTTGGCATTCAGAGCAATAGATCTAAAAATTAAAATGACTTAACTCTTAAGAAGAATCTTTCTGTCAAGAGTCTCCTTAAACACATTTTCTGACACACACTCTAATATGAGAAGTAATATACAGTGAATGACTTCTTTGTGTTATACATTTAAAAGATTCTTTTAGCTCTTTCTGCTGCCCTGTAAGATATGCAATTTTCCCCAAAGCTAAGATCTGTGAAAAGTAAACCTTGACCTCATTTAGTCAATTGCTATATATTTTAAATTGGAATTTCTCAGATGAAAGAAGTTGCTAATTTTCTATTTTTCCTCATGGCACTTTTACTAAATTAAAATTAAACTATAAAAAATAATGCTTTCACTGGCCTCTTTTCTACAACACAGAAGTCTACACTTTTTAACTGGAAAACGACTAACCAGCAAATCTGACTCGGGTCATTGTCTTACACTATTGCTTGGCAGGTTGCCTGGGCTTGTCCTGGCTATTTAGTAAAAAGGAAAATCATCTTTAATCTTACTTCATCTCAAACTGAAAAAAAGCACCCTGGTTTCCTAGACTACCACTCTTTTCTTGAGAACTACTGTAAATTAAGCAGTATTTCCCCTGAAGCCTGTCTCTGGAAACTCCCCTATTTAGAAGATGATAGATACAATCTTCAAAAGCACCATTCTCCATGAAATTTCTTTTTCAATCTGGACAATCTTCCCTGTGATTTCTCCTTGGCTAAATTGCTTTTAATTACATTCCTATATGCTTTTTGTCTCATCTTTGGAATTAAATTTAGCATTAATTTGATGTGCCTCAGCAAGCCATGCAGTTTTATTACTTTTCCTATCTGGATTTTTTTAACAGCGAGAAATTCTAACAGCCCATATTTCTTCCTACTTTCATCCTCATCAAGGAATATTTCAAACCTGGCTGAATATATAAAACAGAATAGTGTGTGAACATTCAGAAAATTGTCCCACAAGAGTTAAAAGTTGAACCATTTAAGGTTGGTATTAAAATAAAACTACTTCTCAAAATTGATGATAAAAAGAAAGACAATTTTTAACATCCAGAATAAGCTGTTAATTTGGAATATTTCATGCAAATTAGCTCAAGCTTTTTTTTTTTTTTTTTGAGAAGAAAAGGGGGTGTTTTAGTTTTCTGTTGTGTAACAAAGTGCTGCAAATTCAATAGCATAAAATGGCACTTCACGGTCTGTATGTAGGTCAGAAGTTTGACATAATATAGTTAGTTCTCTTTTCCGGGTATCATAGCACTAATCTCACAGTGTTACAGGGCTAATATCTTGTATAGATGTTCTGAGGCTCTGGAGGGAAATTCACCTTCACATTAATCTTTTTTTCTATTGATTTGAGAGAGAGAGAGAAGCATCAACTCACTGTTCTATGTAGTTGTTCCATTTTCAGTTGTTCCCTTATTGATTGCTTCTTGTATGTGGCCTCACTGGGATGGAACTGTCAACCTTGGTGTGCTGTAACGATGTTTTATCCACTGAGCAACCCAGCCAGGGCTCACATTGATTCTTGTTGACAGATTTCAGTTTCTTTCTTTTGGAAGACTGATGTTTCCTTGCTGGTTGTTACCCAAGAGTCACTTTTAGCTCATCAAAGCTTCCCACATTCATTCTTTCTTATTGGTTCCCTGTGTCTTCAAATCAACAAATAACTGCACCTTGCATCCTTTTGAAGTTTTGAATTTCTGACTCCCTCCATCTCTGTCTTTGAGACCCAAATTTTAGAGGCTAATGTGATCAGACAAGGTCCACCTGAATAGTCTATCTTAAGATCAACTGATTTGGGACCCTAGTTACATCTGCATGATCTTTTTTGACATATAATGTAATATAACTATGGCAATGATATCTGCTAATAATCACAGTTTCCACCCCAACACAAAGAAATGTTATACAAGATTGGGGGTCAGTGAGCATCCTCTTAAACTTTTTAAAAATTTTATTTATTAATTATTTTAGAGAAGTGAGTATGGGAGAGAGAGAGAGAGAAAGAGAGAGAGAGAGAAAGAAAGAAGAGGAAAGGAGCAGAAAGCATCAACTCCCATATGTGCCTTGATCAGACAAGCCTGAGATTTTGAACTGGTGATCTCAATGTTCCAGGTTGACATTTTATCCACTGTGCCACTACAGGTCAGGCTGTGAATATTCTTAGAAGTCTGCCAACCACAAGAAGCAATCCACAAAGCCTACTGAAAATTGCTTGTTTTAACTTTCTTATAGACAATGTCAAAGTGATTATTTAGTATAAAGCATTATTAAATGACATAAAAATTTACATGGCTATGGTATACTAAAGTAAAATTTTAGTTTTACTCATAAAAATATAGATGTGTTGCCACAATGGCTCTCAAATATCATTCTTTGAAATTTTTTTTTTTTTTTTTTTTTTCATTTTTCTGAAGCTGGAAACAGGGAGAGACAGTCAGACAGACTCCCGCATGCACCCGACCAGGATCCACCCGGCACGCCCACCAGGGGCGACGCTCTGCCCACCAGGGGGCGATGCTCTGCCCATCCTGGGCGTCGCCATGTTGCGACCAGAGCCACTCTAGCGCCTGGGGCAGAGGCCACAGAGCCATCCCCAGCGCCCGGGCCATTTTTGCTCCAATGGAGCCTTGGCTGCGGGAGGGGAAGAGAGAGACAGAGAGGGAAAGCGCGGCGGAGGGGTGGAGAAGCAAATGGGCGCCTCTCCTGTGTGCCCTGGCCGGGAATCGAACCCGGGTCCTCCGCACGCTAGGCCGACGCTCTACCGCTGAGCCAACCGGCCAGGGCCTGAAATTTTTTTGAACAAAGTATTTCAATTTATTTAAATCATATTAGTTTCAGCAGTCTTATATAGAAATAAAGACCTTGACAGTTAAGTAGCTAATGAGTGCAATAGAATTTTGAGCATCTTGTCATTTGCTGCCATCTCTGCCACCACCTCTGTACTTCAGGGAATTAGTTATTTGAAGAAGGGTCAAAGAGCCAAAAATGGTGTTGGAACTTGCATGCTAAATGATACCATCTTGGTTCAATTCTAAATATGGTAAAAAAGAATAAATAGCCAGAATTAGGCAGCAATTCAAAATAATACATTTTTTAAAAAAATGTGATAATGCAATCATGTTAATACAGATACAAAAATACATTGCTCTAGCATTTTAAGACTCATTTGTAAGAATAGGAAAACAAAATACAAATTAGAAGTGCTTCTATATACTCACAAATTACTAATTTTATTTAATAACACTTATCCTGCCACCAACATTATTTTTTTTCATTAGACAATTTAGTGAGAAGGAATTTCAGTGTTATCAAATCATATTTTTGTGTGGCTATTTTGAATTATCCCTCCTATTTCCAAATTCCTTTATTCCTTTGAATTACAGTATCATGAGAATCTGCTATCAAAATGAAAATTTTCATTTGGCTAAAATAACAGACGTCACAACAGGCAAGTGCTACTGTAGAAATCAAACTAAAATAATATTCATCACCTTCTTATATTTCTTAGGATGTGGTATAAAGAGTTGATAATGAAAAAAATTTTATCTTACAAATCCTTAGCCACTTTCTTTTTAATTTTTAAAAAATGTTAATTTTATTGATTTTTAGAGGGAGAGGAAGAGAAGGGGAGAGAGAGAATGAGAGAGAAAAAGAGAGAGAGAGAGAGAGAGAGAGAGAGAGAGAGAGAAAGAGAGAGAGAAACATCTATCTGTTCCTGTATGTGCTCTGACAAGAGATTGAACTGGCAACCTCTATTCTTCAGGACAATTCTCTAACCAACAGAGATATTTGTCCAGGGCTCTTAGGCACTTTCAACGTAGCAAAATATGTTTATAACTATCCTACTGAATTTAAAAACATTTTCTCTTTTGCATCAGAAACTGGGTCCTTCCCTCCTTGAATGCCTAGGAAATTGCTAAATTGACTGGGGAATTTAGTACTTAGTTCTTAGTGCAGGAGCTCTAATAGTTGCTCCTGACAAATAGTCCAAGAGACTGCTCAAAAATTTCCTCCCCAAAACCATAAAAATATTTTATCTTTCTGATGAAACGTGAAAAACTGAGATCAGAAATATTGGCTATTTGCCCAAAGTGGTAAGTGGCAGAATAAAAACGATCTTAATTCAAGACTCATTAAATCCTTATGGCTAACCAATTAAACAGAAAAGCTTAAAGCAGGAAAAAAAAAAAGATAAATTCATCGATTTTAATATGGCTGTTATAGTTCTGTTTTAGTGGAAACATTTTAAACTTCTCAATCAGCACTCATTGTCCATTTGTACCACATTTTTTTCCTCTTCAAAGATATTTTGGGTTTATTTTATAATCACTGATTCACTAAGTAGAGTATGTTTTAGATCTTAGAACAAAAAAGTCTTTCTTTCTAGTGTAATCAACATAAAAGAATGGCTCCTTCAATAGGATTTAGAGCACTCTACAAGTAAGGGACACAACAGTCTTTATGATAGCTGAATATTATACAAAGACAATGGTGAGCATCAAGGTGAATTTGAGAAGAGGTAGGAACAATCTGTGTAAATTGTGAAGAGTCCTGGATAAAAACCCAACTGATTGTACTTGGGGTCTCTTTGGGGGAAAGGAGAGATTAATGAGGATGCAGATAATGAATATGCCTCTTATTGGTTAAAATATTTTTTAAAGTAACATCATGGTGGAAATGCAACAAAGAAGAGCTGTTAAACCCAGGAAGGTTGTTAAAAAGAAACTTGGGATTTGGAAATTTTAAACAGTTTGATCCTAGAGCAAATTGTTTAAAATAACTTTTAAAAAGAGTCAGTAAATTTGTCAAATGAATATCAAATAAATGTGTAAATAAAAGGTGTGTTCCTCATTTCTATAGTGAGTTACTTACGTTTTGTGACAGCATGGATAGACCTGGAGAACATTATGCTAATTAAAATAAGACAGAGGGGCCTGACCTGTGGTGGCGCAGTGGATAAAGCATAGACCTGGAAATGCTGAGGTCGCCGGTTCGAAACCCTGGGCTTGCCTGGTCAAGGCACATATGGGAGTTGATGCTTCCAGCTCCTCCCCCCTTCTCTATCTCTGTCTCTCCTCCCTCTCTCTCTCTCTGTCTCTCCCTCTCCTCTCTAAAAAAAAAAAAAAAAAAGAATAAATAAAAAAAAATAAGACAGAGGAAGACAAATATATACTATATGATTTCACTTATGAACAAAAGAAACTAAATAGAAACAGACTCATAAAAACAGAACAGACTGACAGTTGTCAGAGAGGAAGGGGGTTGAGGGCTGGTTAAAATGGTGAAAGGATTAAACAAAGGAAAAAAGGCTCAGAGACACAAACAACAGTGCGGGAGATAGAAGAGGGTAAGGAGGATAAACAGTGATGGAAGAAGACTTGACCTGCAGATGATGTATTATGGAATGCTAATGTAAATTTATTGACTATTACCAAAATAAATTCAATTAAAATAAATAATAAAAATATGATGAGTTACTACTTTGCTGTGGCTATTTTGATAGCACAGAATAGCTGAACACTACAACTATTTTTTAAAACCACCTTTTCTATTGTAAAAAACCTCTCCTTTCATTAAGAATACTTTATATAATATATTTAAAAACCTTGTGCATGAATTTTCAGGCATGTGTTTTAAATTCTTATATTTTAAATGTAGTTTTTACTAAATTTACTTCTTTATGTAGAACACATACCTAAATTTATAGATTTAATAGGACCATGTTATTGATTTCATCTTTGTAATTAAGTACTGATGTTTAAACATTAGTAATGTCCCTAAGATGTTTTATTCCAGGGGTCCCCAAACTTTTTACACAGGGGGCCAGTTCACTGTCCCTCAGATCATTGGAGGGCTGGACTATAAAAAAAACTATGAACAAATCCCTATGCACACTGCACATATCTTATTTTAAAGTAAAAAAACAAAACAGGAACAAATGTATACAATATTTAAAATAAAGAACAAGTAAATTTAAATCAACAAACTGACTAGTATTTCAATGGGAACTATGTTCCTCTCACTGACCACCAATGAAAGAGGTTCCCCTTCTGGAAGTGTGGTAGGGGGCCGGATAAATGGCCTCACAGGGCCGCATGTGGCCCGTGGGCCATAGTTTGGGGACCCCTGTTTTATTCTCTTCCTCCAATTGCAGTTTATGTGAAAAACTAGATTGGTCAATTATGTGATTTTTTTTTCAATTTAAGTGGTGTTGAACTGATTGACATTCTTCAAAAATCAATTGAAAGATTCATATAAGCAATATATTTTTTCTGTTTTCAGGTTAATATAGGTGTTTCAAAATTTAAATTTATAAGTACAATTCATGTTGTCACAAAAGGTAATGTTTTATTTATTTATTTTTTATGGCCAAGTAGTAGTCTATTGTGTAAATGTACCACAGCTTTTTTATCCACTCATCCACTGATGGGTATACTGAGGCTACCTCCCAAACTGGCTATTGTAGATAATGCTACAGTAAACATAGTGGTGCACATATTCTTTCAAGTTAGTGTTTCAAGTTTCTCCAGATATATTCCCAAAAGTGAAATTACTGGGTCATAAGGAAGTTCTGTTTTTAATTTTTTGAGGAAAGTCCATACTATTTTTCACAGTGGATACACCAATCTACATTTCCACCAACAGTGCACAAGGGTAAAACGAGCCAGTCAGAGAAAGACAGATACCATATGGTTTCACATATATGTGTAATCTAATGAACAAAATGAACAGAATAAAAACAGAGTCATAGATACAAAGAACAGACTGGCAGCTGTCAGAAGTAGGGAGATGGAGGGGCTGGGTGAAAAAGGTGAAAGTATTAAGCGAAATAAACACAAAAACAACTCAGACACAGACTACAGCATGGTGATTGTAAGAAGAAAAGTTCAGTTGAGGGAGATGAAAGAGGAGGATAAAAAGTGATAGAAAAGAGACTTGACTTTGAATGACAAACACAGTGCAATATATAGATGCTATATTATAGAATTGTACAATTGAACCTTATATAATTTTATTTACCAGTGTGAATTTAAAGTAATAATAAAGATGAGAAAACCTAAAGAAAACAAAAAGAGCAAGTATTCTGGATCCCAAAGCTTATGTTTCTCACAATATCCTAGGTCTCTGCTTAAACCAGCTGCCTAAACACCAAGGCTTTTCCTTATTTGTAAATTAAATAATTGAATTAGTTCAAGGTTTTTCAGTTTTCTCCTAAAGTGTCAGTAAAGTACAAGGATAAGTGAAAGCTACTCTTAGGGGTCTGGAGTGGGGATCACTGAACAAAGTGGCCTGCTACAAACAAAAGCTTTCTACAGTCTATTTGTGTGTGTGTGTATACTGATTGTAGTGTGTTGATTTTGTGTGGATTGATTTTAGTGAGAAAAGGAGATGATAGATGATAGATAGATAGATATAGATATAGATATAGATATAGATATAGATATAGATATAGATATAGATATAGATATAGATATAGATATAGATATAGGGTGATAGATAGATAGATAGATAGATAGATAGATAGATAGATAGATGATAGATAGATAGAACATCAATCGATTCCTATATGTGCCCTGACCAGGGGTTGAACTGACAACTTCTGCACTTTGGGATGATGCTCTAACCAACCAAGCTATTCCTCCAGGGCTCTATTGTTTTATTTATATTAACATTTCTTGAGAACCTTGCTAAAAATAAAAAAAGTAATAATAAAATTTTAAGTACCAGTAATACTTTGAATATTACTGAAGTTATCATTGTCTTAGTAGAAATTTTTAAAAAAATATTATGCTATTGTCTTTTAATGTAAAATCAGGCAATTATATTAGTGAAATGATCAAACCACAAGGATTCAGAATTTAGTTTTATCTGATAAAATAAATCTGTATTAAGTCCTTTATAATGGGTGTTTTATTACATATTCACTGGCATTTGCCTAGAAGAAAGGATAAGTTGTTGACTCTGAATAAATATTTCTTGATTTATTCATTTTTATTGACCATCAAGAAAATTGTTTTTTGACATATTTTGTGTAAATGAAAAACCTGCTTCACTAGAGAAAAAAAACATTATGATTAAAATAATAAAAATAGAAACTTTTGCCTATGTTTAGATATAGGGTTGTGAAAATAATGACTTAGAATATTTATGCTGTTCTCACCTAACTATATCTTCCATAATAATGACTTAGAACCTGAAAAAAGTTAAATAAGCAATACACTAGGACTTTACAACATCGGTGCTTTATGTCTCTTTTCTTCTTATAATTCTTAAATTTTTATTGACTTCCCATTGTCATTTGTAAGTATCAAAATCCTTGGCATATTAACCAGAGTTAATTCACAATGTGGAAAGTGGTGAGATTCAAATAATTTAACAACCAATTCTCTGCTGTAATGACCATTTCAAGTATAAAAACACGATATACCAAAAAGTCATTTATTATTTCATGCATTTACTATTTAAATAGAAATAATAAAAGAAGTACACAAAACTAGATTATTAAAAAAGTTTAAAAATATTAATGAAAAAATGTTAAACAATACCTGACAAAAATAATAAAACTGTTATTTATAATAACAAAAATAATAAAACTGTTATATTTCCATGATGCTTCTGGATTGGCATCTTCATTTGCAAATTTTTTCACCTATGGATAGAATGAACATCATTATGGGTGCTTAAAATATGCTGTTGCTCAGGTGAATATTAAAAAAAAAGATAAGAAATATTTATTTGTGATTTTCACATTAGGCGGCTGCCCGGTGTCCACCTTAGAGAGAATCCTGATTATAAGTTCCATTTTAACAACCAGTTCGCCAATGTCAACAAAATATTAGGAATCGGTTCTGCTGAATTGGCGCGAACCGGGTGAATCCCACCATTGGGTGTGGGCCTGTCAAACGCTTACTTCACATTTACACCATGCTAGCTGGCCTCTACCCTGGTACATTGCTGGATTATCACCCAAGATAATCAGATACCAAAAAAAAAAAAAAATTCAAAAATCAAGCCTACATTCATCCCATCCCATATCATATCTCTCAAATAATAAAAGATTGGTTTGGATAAGTCTCCTCATATCTTGCCATCAGAAAATCTAGAAAGAATCTATTTTTATCTCAGCACTCATGTACATCTTGTAACATCTAAAAAAATAGCATTTGATTTTTAATTTCCTCCTAAACGTTTTTATCTAACCATACCCCACTAATTTCACACTTTTTTTTTCTCTTCTGAAAATCTATCTGTTTAATCATCTCATCCTACTAGATTATTTCTCATTTTGCCCTTTGCCTGGCTGACTCTAATTCGTTCACCAACACCCAGCTGCTGGTATCATTTCTGCCAGGAAGACATTCCTGATATCATCCTCTTGAGTTTGGTGTTCTTTCTTTGTTTTGCCATATGAGCATCATGGACATACCTCTGCATTACATGTATTCATTCCATTGTAACCATTTATTTATGTGCCTCTCTCCTCATCAAGTAGGAGCTGGTTAAATGAATGAATGAATGAATGAGTACAAGAATGGTTATTTCAACTTTTGCATATTTTAAATTCTTAAGAAATATCATTTCTTAAATCTTTATATGTATGTAATATACATTGTTTATATAATGAAGTGTTAGCTGCTGAACTAAAGAACAAAATAGAATAAATTACATGTACTCATCTAGTAGAAGGCTATTAATTTATCTTTTTGAAAGTGCCATTGATGAGGCCAAATTGCCAAAAGGAAGAATGGCATTGAACAATAAGTAGTTTTTATTTAATTGGCATTTAAGGCATTTTCAAAGGATGCTTGGTCAAAGAGATATATAGTAGCCTTATGCAGAGCACTATTTAATTATTTCAGTCCTCATCTGTCACATTATCACTCTCCTGTCTCATTTTCAGTGCCCCCAAAGCAATTCAGTTGATGGATTATGAAAAATAAATCTAGTGTGGAAATACTGATAATTTGCTCAAGGTCAAAAAAAAAAAAAGCAAGAGCAGTTTGCAATTACTAAATTGCTAGATACAGTGTTTTAGCTTACTGCTTAGTAAAGGATGGGAGGAGGACTAGACAGGAGTCAAGACTCTTTAGAGAAATATGCAAATAAAAATTTTACCACCTTTCTAAATTCTTTTAATCCATCAGTTAATCTCAACAGTGACCTAGTTTTCAGAACATTGAATATGCTTGGCTACCTAATCACATTATCTTACTTCTACAAACTTTGAAGTAGGAAAGATGTATATGTATATCTATCTATATTTATATATAAATGAAAACATTGATAAAGCACAGCTGCCTGTCATAGTTCCAATCTCAGAGAGACAAATGATTTATTGCTTGATGAGAT
This sequence comes from Saccopteryx bilineata, assembly GCF_036850765.1. Lineage (NCBI taxonomy): Eukaryota > Metazoa > Chordata > Mammalia > Chiroptera > Emballonuridae > Saccopteryx > Saccopteryx bilineata. The sequence continues at coordinate 122,377,082 of NC_089491.1, read as the reverse complement.
CAAATCTTCCTCCATGGCATGCTAATGGCTGTATTTTAAAACTCAGTTAGTGGAACTCATGCAATAGACCTGACTGATGACATTAATGTCAGATCTTTGAACAAATCTAGTTAATGTGAAAGCAAAAAAGAAAGATGATCTCATTTTGAAAACAATAAAAATGAAGCTGTTCAGTAGAGAATTGAGATCATGAGGGTTTAATGTTATATCTTTGAGCTTGTCTTTTATTAGCCAACTTTTCTCTACAAATTACATTAAAAATTCATTTATGAAGAATATAACTCAGAAATGATATAAACTGGATGTTTTGTTTTGTTGAGAAAAGATTATCACATGATTAGCTTGCTCCTACCTTTCTATCCAGAAGTGCTTATTGAAAGCCCACTATGTTACTAGTATTATGTAGTGTAGAGGGCTATAAAAAGATTACAAAAGTTAGAAAAATATATCTTGCCTACAGGGATTGGTAAATGGAGAATAGAAATATATAAACATATCTTGTTTAACATATAAATATGGTAAATAAAAATATGGATTCTTCTTATTTTATTGGGGTGGCACTGGTTAATATAATTACACAATTTCAGATGCCCATTTCTTTTTTTTTTTTAATAAATTTTTATTAATGGTAATGGGATGACATTAATAAATCGGGGTACATATATTCAAAGAAAACATGTCTAGGTTATTTTGTCATCAAATTATGTTGCAAACCCCTCGCCCAAAGTCAGATTGTCCTCCGCCACCCTCTATCTAGTTCTCTGTGCCCCTCCCCCTCCCCCTAACTCTCTCCCTCCCTCCCTCCCATGTCCTCCCTCCCCCCCCCACCCCTGGTAACCACCACACTCTTGTCCATGTCTCTTAGTCTCATTTTTATGTTCCACCAATGTATGGAATCATGTAGTTCTTGTTTTTTTCTGATTTACTTATTTCACTCCTTATAATGTTATCAAGATCCCACCATTTTGCTGTAAATGATCTGATGTCATCATTTCTTATGGCTGAGTAGTATTCCATAGTGTATATGTGCCACATCTTCTTTATCCAGTCTTCTATTGAAGGGCTTTTTGGTTGTTTCCATGTCTTGGCCACTGTGAACAGTGCTGCAATGAACATGGGGCTACATGTGTCTTCACGTATCAATGTTTCTGAGGTTTGGGGGTATATACCCAGGAGAGGGATTGCTGGGTCATAAGGTAGTTCTATTTGCAGTTTTTTGAGGAACCACCATACTTTCCTCCATAATGGTTGTACTACTTTACAGTCCCACCAACAGTGAATGAGGGTTCCTTTTTCTCCACAGCCTCTCCAACATTTGCTATTACCTGACTTGTTGATAATAGCTAACCTAACAGGAGTGAGGTGGTATCTCATTGTAGTTTTGATTTGCATTTCTCTAATAACTAATGAAGCTGAGCATCTTTTCATATATCTGTTGGCCATTTGTATCTCTTCCTGGGAGAAGTGTCTGTTCATGTCCTCTTCCCATTTTTTTATTGGATTGCTTGTTTGTTTGTTGTTGAGTTTTATGAGTTCTTTGTAAATTTTGGATATTAGGCCCTTATCTGAGCTGTCGTTTGAAAATATCAGTTCCCATATAGTTGGCTGTCTGTTTATTTTGATATCAGTTTCTCTTGCTGAGCAAAAACTTTTAATTCTGATGTAGTCCCATTCATTTATCTTTGCTTTCACTTCTCTTGCCATTGGAGTCAAGTTCATAAAATGTTCTTTAAAACCCAGGTCCATGATTTTAGTACCTATGTCTTCTTCTATGTACTTTATTGTTTCAGGTCTTATATTTAGGTCTTTGATCCATTTTGAATTAATTTTAGTACACGGGGACAGGCTGTAGTCGAGTTTCATTCTTTTGCATGTGGCTTTCCAGTTTTCCCAACACCATTTGTTGAAGAGGCTTTCTTTTCTCCATTGTGTGTTGTTGGCCCCTTTATCAAAGATTATTTGACCATATATATGTGGTTTTATTTCTGGGCTTTCTATTCTGTTCCATTGGTCTGAGTGTCTATTTTTCTGCCAATACCATGCTGTTTTGATTATCGTGGCCCTATAATATAGTTTAAAGTCAGGTATTGTAATGCCCCCAGCTTCATTCTTTTTCCTTAGGATTGTTTTGGCTATTCGGGGTTTTTTATAGTTCCATATAAATCTGATGATTTTTTGTTCCATTTCTTTAAAAAATCTCATAGGGATTTTGATGGGAATTGCATTAAATTTGTATATTGCTTTGGGTAATATGGCCATTTTGATTATATTTATTCTTCCTATCCAAGAACAAGGAATATTTTTCCATCTCATTGTATCTTTTTCGATTTCCCTTAACAATGCTTTGTAATTTTCATTATATAGGTCCTTTACGTTCTTTGTTATGTTTATTCCTAGGTATTTTATTTTTTTTGTTGCAATCGTGAAGGGGATTATTTTTTTGAGTTCGTTTTCTAATATTTCATTGTTGGCATATAGAAAGGCTATGGACTTTTGTATGTTAATTTTGTATCCTGCGACCTTACTGTATTGGTTTATTGTTTCTAATAATCTTTTTGTGGAGTCCTTTGGGTTTTCGATGTATAGGATCATATCATCAGCAAAAAGTGATAGCTTTACTTCTCCTTTTCCGATATGGATGCCTTTTATTTCTTTGTCTTGTCTGATTGCTCTGGCCAGAACTTCTAGCACCACGTTGAATAAGAGTGGAGAGAGTGGACAACCCTGTCTTGTTCCTGATTTAAGGTAGAAAGTCCTCAGTTTTATGCCGTTTAATAGGATGTTGGCTGATGGTTTATCATATATGGCCTTTATCATGTTGAGATATTTTCCTTCTATACCCATTTTGTTGAGAGTCTTAAACATAAAATTGTGTTGTATTTTATCAAAAGCCTTTTGTGCATCTATTGATAAGATCATGTGGTTTTTGTTCTTTGTTTTGTTGATATGGTGTATTATGTTAACCGTTTTGCGTATGTTGAACCATCCTTGAGATTCTGAGAAGAATCCCACTTGATCATGATGTATTATTTTTTTAATATGTTGTTGTATTCGGTTTGCCAGTATTTTGTTTAGTATTTTAGCATCTGTATTCATTAGAGATATTGGTCTGTAGTTTTCTTTCTTTGTGCCATCCTTGCCAGGTTTTGGTATGAGGGTTATGTTGGCCTCATAAAATGTGTTTGGAAGTATTGCTTCTTCTTCAATTTTTTGGAAGACTTTGAGTAGAATAGGAACCAAGTCTTCTTTGAATGTTTGATAGAATTCACTAGTATAACCGTCTGGGCCTGGACTTTTATTTTTGGGGAGATTTTTAATAGTTTTTTCTATTTCCTCCCTGCTGATTGGTCTGTTTAGGCTTTCTGCTTCTTCATGACTCAGTCTAGGAAGGTTGTATTGTTCTAGGAATTTATCCATTTCTTCTAGATTGTTGTATTTGGTGGCATATAATTTTTCATAGTATTCTACAATAATTCTTTGTATTTCCAGATGTCTGTGGTGATCTCTCCTCTTTCATTTTGGATTTTATTTATTTGAGTCCTGTGTCTTTTTTCCTTGTTGAGTCTTGCCAAGGGTTTGTCAATTTTGTTGATCTTTTCAAAGAACCAGCTCCTTGTTTTATTGATTTTTTCTATAGTTTTTCTGTTCTCTATTTCATTTATTTCTGCTCTGATTTTTATTATCTCCTTTCTTGGGCTGGTTTTGGGTTGTCTTTGTTCTTCTTTTTCTAGTTCCTTAAGGTGTGAAGTTAAGTGGTTTACTTCGGCTCTCTCTTGTTTGTTCATATAGGCCTGAAGTGATATGAACTTTCCTCTTATTACTGCTTTTGCTGCATCCCAGAGATTCTGATATGTCGTATTTTCATTTTCATTTGTCTGTATATATCTTTTGATTTCTGCGCTTATTTCTTCTTTGACCCATTCATTTTTTAGAAGTATGTTGTTTAGTTTCCACATTTTTGTGGGTTTTTCCCCCTCTTTTTTGCAGTTGAATTCTAGTTTCAAGGCTTTATGATCAGAAAATATGCTTGGTACAATTTCAATTTTTCTAAATTTGCTGATATTGTCTTTGTGGCCCAACATATGGTCAATTCTTGAGAATGTTCCATGTACACTAGAGAAAAATGTATACTCTGTCGCTTTGGGATGAAGTGTCCTGTAGATGTCTATCATATCCAGGTGTTCTAGTATTTCGTTTAAGGCCACTATATCTTTATTGATTCTCTGTTTGGATGACCGATCTAGAGCCGTCAGCGGTGTATTGAGGTCTCCAAGTATGATTGTATTTTTGTTAGTTTTTGTTTTAAGGTCAATAAGTAGCTGTCTTATATATTTTGGTGCTCCTTGGTTTGGTGCATATATATTAAGGATTGTTATGTCTTCTTGATTCAACTTCCCCTTAATCATTATGAAATGACCATTTTTGTCTCTGAGTACTTTTTCTGTCTTGTAGTCAGCATTATTAGATATGAGTATTGCTACGCCTGCTTTTTTTTGGGTGTTGTTTGCTTGGAGTATTGTTTTCCAGCCTTTCACTTTGAATTTGTTTTTATCCTTGTTGCTTAGATGTGTTTCTTGTAGGCAGCATATAGTTGGATTTTCTTTTTAATCCATTCTGCTACTCTGTGTCTTTTTATTGGTAAGTTTAATCCATTTACATTTAGTGTAATTATTGATACTTGTGGGTTCCCTACTGCCATTTTATAAATTGCTTTCTGTTAGTTTTGTATCTAGTTTGATTCTTCTCTTTTGTTTTTCTATCATTTGTTTTTGTTTGTTTGTGTTCCATACTTCTTTCCTCTGTTGCTACCTTTTTTAAGTCAAGTGTTTTTGTGGTGGTTTTTTTAAGGGTGGTTACCATTAAGTAATGAAAAGAGTACCTACCATATTCATTGTAGTACCCTATCTTATAAGTATTTCTGCACTTCATCATCCTTTGCTACTGTTAATCTCCATCCTCTCCCCCCTTTTTTTCCTTTGTTGTCACAGTTTAAGTTTGGTTTTATTGTGTTCTTGGTGGAGCTGTTACTTGTGGTGTTGTTTTCTTTTGTTCTTTGAATCTGGTTGGAAAACCCCCCTTAGTATTTCCTGGAGTGGGGGCTTTCTGTTGATAAATTCTCTCATCTTTTCTGTATTTGTGAATGTTTTTATATCTCCTTCATACTTGAAGGATAGCTTTGATGGGTATAGTATTCTTGGCTGAAAGTTCCTCTCTTTCAAGGCTTTAAATATTGGGGTCCACTCTCTTCTAGCTTGTAGAGTTTCTGCTGAGAAATCTGATGATAATCTAATAGGCCTTCCTTTATATGTTGTACTCTTCTTTTCCCTGGCTGCCTTGAGAATTTTTTCTTTGTCATTGGTTTGTGTCATCTTTATTATGATGTGCCTTGGAGTGGGTTTGTTGGGGTTAAGAAAACTTGGTGTTCTGTTTGCTTCTTGAATTTGAGGCTTTAGTTCCTTCCACAGGCTTGGGAAGTTCTCGTCTATTATTTGTTTGAGTATATTCTCCATTCCATTTTCTTTCTCTTCTCCCTCTGATATACCTATTATTCTTATGTTATTCTTTCTGATGGAGTCAGACAATTCCTGTAGGGCTTTCTCGTTTTTTATTATTTTTGAGTATCTTTCTTCTTCTCTCTGTTGTGCCTCAAGTTGTTTGTCTTCTATTTCACCAATCCTATCTTCAATCTGGGCTGTTCTGTTAGCTAAGCTTGTTACCTCATTTTTCAGCTCGTGAATTGAGTTTTTCATTTCTGTTTGATTTGTTTTTATAGTTTCAATTTCCTTGGTAATATATTCTTTTTGTTCATTGAGTTGTTTTCTGATCTCCCTATATTGCCTTTCTGTGTTTTCTTGTATATCTCTGAGTATTTTTAAGATTTCTATTTTAAATTCTTTGTCATTTAGCTCCAAGGCTTCCAATATGTTAAGTCTTTTCGCCATAGATTTTTCCACATCTATTTGTGTTACCTCTCTTTCTTTTGTATCCATAATATTCGATTTCCTCTTTCTTATCGGCATCTGAGGGTGGTCTTATTGATAGCACTAATTAGAATTAATAAAGAGTAAAAAGTAAAAAAAAAAAAAAAAAAAAAAAAAGGTAAAACACCCCACAAAAAAAAACAGTAATAATTTATTATTTCCCCCTTTTTTTCTCTCTTCTCTTTCCCTCCTCTCCCCTCCTCAGGGAAATATCGTGCCTATAATGGAGGGCCTGATTTGGGCTGAAGAGTTCAAGGGGCAAAAAAAAAAAAAAAAAAAAAAGGAAGAAAATCTTAGACAAGCATAAGATGATTTGCTTGTAAGTGATGGTCAACTAAGAGATATAATGAGAGGGATAAGAGGGAACCAGAAAAAAGGACCAAAAAAGAATAATAAAGAAGAAAAAATAAAAATAATAAGTAAAAATCTGTTGTATTAAGTGGAGCGAAGACTAAATACAATGGAGACCTTGGGTTGGGAGGACCCAAAATGCCACAAAAATAAACAAACAAGAAAAAAAAATAAAAACAAAAGCAAAAAAGAGAAATAAAGCCAAAAAAAAGCCTTTAGTCCCAAATTAACTAATTTGTTCGTGATTGAGGATTATATGGGAGGAAAGTAAAGTGAGAAAAGAAAAAACGAATAGAAAGGAAAAAATAAGAAAAAGAGAAAAACGAAGGAAGAGATAAAATAGGAAGAGAAAAAAACAAAATAAAGCAAGACAAAAAAAAAAACAAACCAAAAGAGGAGAGAGTGAGAGTTAAGTGTTTTGAAGTATAACCTTAAAGGAGGGTGAGGATGAAGAAGAAAAATAAAATGCAACACTCATGGGTAGTGTAGTTCAAGAAAGGGGAAGCATAAGATGGGCAGAGAATAGAAGGACCAAGGTGGAGGAAATAAAGGCAAAAAGATAGAAGAAACAAACAACAACAACAACAAAAAAAAATTAGTGGATCAAGTTGTAAAGTCTGTGGGTTTTTCTTGATTTTGAGAGGTTAACTTCTTCCTTTTTCTTTTCTCTCCCTCTTCCTGGTCGGTGACTCTGTACCCCAGGCTCTGCCCCTGTGTCACTCTTAGGTAGGGATTTGCAGTTGATGGGATTCTATGGCAATGTCATATAATTGGCTTTAGTCTTGCTGGAAGTAAAGGCTTGTTGGCGTTTGCAGGGTCCAACGATGAGAGAGTTTCCTTTCCTGGATTCTCTCTCCTAGTCCCCCCTTTCTGAATTAGCAGCCTGGTGATCCAGCTATAAGGCTGCAACTGCTTCTGCCTGGGGAGTAAGAGGCTCAAAGAGCTGGGAAATCCCCACTCTATCCCCACTCAGTGCAAGGCTTTGGGAAAGGCTCTGAGAGTCAGGGCCTCCAGTGTAATCAGGCAGGGGTGGGAGTCAATTGTTGTCAAGGTGACTGTTCAGCGCCTATCATTTAGTTGGACCTCTCAACCCAGGCTTTCCACACTTTGTAGCCTGTTTTTGCAGGGAAGAAGAGGCACTAGTCTCTGCTTACGACTAGTGTAGTATAGACCTTAATATCTGCCAAGTCCTTCTTGTTAGCGTTTATCCCTGAATATGGAGGCTCTATCAATCAGAAGTTGCCCCCGCCCCTTTAGCGAGAGGCACTAAAAAATATCACGCCTCTTGTCTTGGATCGCTGAACTGAGAGAGATCTTATCAATTAGAACTGAGGGTGCGCAGATTTCATGGGTTAAGCTAATTTCAGTGATTGGGTCGCAGCTGTGCTTCCGAAGGTATTTTAGGCTGCCTGCGCGCGCCCCTCCCCCAATGCTTGATTGTTAGCTTGAATGGCTGGGTGAGGTGACCCGCCCACGGAGAGAATCTCCCAAGCCTCTCCCGCTCGCCCCGCCGCTGGCGGCTGGACCGTACCAGGCACAGGATAATGGAGCCCCCTGGGTGTGCGGGCCAGCAGGGCGCCCTGGGCGCGTGGAATGCCCAAGGCACGCACGCGAATGGGGCGCTCCGGGCACCGGTTGCCGGCGACCCCCACTAGCTGTGTGCGGGCCGCTGGGAACGTCAGCAGTGCTCAACCGGACCGGGCGCGCGCGCGGCTGCTTGCGGTGGCTCGCGGCGGCGGCTCGTGGCGGCCGCTGGCGGTGGCGGTTCGCGGCGGCCGCTCGCGGCGGCTCGCGGTTCCCAAGTATATGGGCTGACTCACCACAGGCGCACTTCCTTGCGGTTTGAAAGAACGTCCCTGTGGTAGATTCCTCCACACCCTCGTCTCTCAGATTCAAGTGATAACAGTCCTTTCGCTATCAGTTTGTGTGGAACTCCGGAATGCTCCGAGGATAAATTTTTCTGTTTCTAGTTGATAAATTTGTTGTGATTTAGGGGAGAGCTGTCGGACGCGCTGCTCAAGGCGCCATTTCCGTGACGTCACTCCCAGATGCCCATTTTTAAAACACATCTCTGTATACTGCATTGTGTGTTCATTCTGCCTTTATCCCTCCCATAACCTCCTTTATCCCCCTACAATCACCAAACAATAGTCTGTGTCCATGAAGTATTTTTTTCTTTGTCCTTTATTGCTCATTCCCTCCATCCCTCTTACCCAGCTCCCACCCCCCAAAAGCTATCAACCTGCTCTCTATGTATGAGTCTGTCTCTATTTTGCTAGTTAGTTCATTTTGTTAATTAGATTCTACATATGAAATCATATGGTACTTGTTTTTCTCTGACTGGCTTATTTCACTTAGCCTAGTTTTTTTCTTTTTAATTTAAAAATTAGGGTAGATTTATATGCTTTAAGTTTTACCTTTTTAGTTTTATGTGTACAAACCACTGATTAGACATTAAATAACTTATTAAGTGATCATCCTGATAAGTCTTGTATCCATATATAGTTATTAGAATTTTATTGACTATTTCCCTATGCTGTACTTTGTATCTATCCCCATGACTATTCTGTAACAACCAATGTGTACTTCTTAAACTCTTCAACTTTATCACCTATCTCCCAAACCTCTCTCCTATTTCACATCCATCAAAATGTTGTCTGTATCTATGAATCTCTGTTTTGCTTGTTCATTATTGTTTTTCAGATTCAATTTTTCATAGATATGTATTTATTGTCATTTTATTGTTAATATTTTATCTTTATTTTTTCTTCTTCTTAAGAAAACCCTTTAACATTTCATATAACACTGGTTTGATGATGATGAACTCCTTTAGCCTTTTCTTGTCTGGGAAGCTCTTTATCTGTTTCTTGATTCTAAACAATAGCTTTGCTGGGTAGAGTAATCTTGGTTGTAGGTCCTTGCTTTTCATCACTTTGAATTGCCCTTTTGGCCTGCAAAGTTTCTGTTGAGAAATTAATTAACAGTCTTATGGGAGCTCCCTTGTAGGTAACTAATTGCTTTTCTTCTGCTGCTTTTGAGATTCTCTGTCTTTAAACTTTTGCATTATAATTATGATGTGTCTTAATGTGGGCCTCTTTGGGTTCATCGTGTTTGGGACTCTCTGCACTTCTTTTTTTTTTTTTTTTTTTTTTTTGTATTTTTCTGAAGCTGGAAACTGGGAGAGACAGTCAGACAGACTCCTGCATGCGCCCGACCGGGATCCACCCGGCACGCCCACCAGGGGCAATGCTCTGCCCACCAGGGGGCGATGCTCTGCCCCTCTGGGGCATCGCTCTGCCGTGACCAGAGTCACTCTAGCACCTGGGGCAGAGGCCAAGGAGCCATCCCCAGCGCCCGGGCCATCTTTGCTCCAATGGAGCCTTGGCTGCGGGAGGGGAAGAGAGAGACAGAGAGGAAGGAGGGGGTGGGGGTGGAGAAGCAAATGGGCGCCTCTCCTATGTGCCCTGGCTGGGAATTGAACCCGGGTCCCCCACACGCCAGGCCGATGCTCTACCGCTGAGCCAACCGGCCAGGGTCTCTCTCTGCACTTCTAAGACTTGTATGTCTATTTCTTGCACCAAGTTAGGAAAGTTTGCTGTCATTATTATTCAAATAAGTTTTCAATTTTTTGCTTTCTTCTTTTTCTAGTACCCCCATAATGTGAATGTTGGTATTCCTGAAGTTGTCCCAGAGACTCCATACACAATCTTTATTTTTGTGGATTCTTTTTTTTTTCCTTTTCCTTTTGCTGTTCTGATTGTGTGTTTTATGCTTCCTTACATTTCAAATTGCTGATTTGATTTTTGGCTTGTGTACTCTATTGTTGATTTCCTGTAAATTATTCTTTATTTCAACAAAAGATGTGGAGTACACAGAGGCCAAGTGCTGCTTGTTTAAGAGATTTTAGGAAAGTTCAAAGCATGAGCCAAGGCAGGTCATTTGTATGGAAAAGCCATTGAAAATGGCTTGCATGTACCCTCAAGTTGAATATGGTGGGGTCTTAGAGATATCAATTGAGTAGGGCAAGCAGTGTGAGCCAAGTTGATGGAAACTTAGATATGACCCTGGTTCTATATATGGGGGGTTCTTAGAAAAGGAAAAATAGCCTCTGCCAGAACTTTTGTCTGGTAGAAAGCTGTATTGCAGCTCTTGCCCTAATGCCTAACAATCCAATTCACTCCCATCCATCCCTGGTTCCTTTTAAATGCCCTAGTGCTGCCCTAGTGCTGTAGCTCAGAAGAAGTGAGTCCAAGTAAGTCTGTATGTGGGTCCTTTATGAACAGCTTCCTGGGACTCTTGCATCCTTCCTCACTCAGTCACAATCCCATCGGTTTTTACAGCCAGAAGTTATGGATAACTTCTCTTCCTGGTACTGGAACTCTGGGATGGGAGGCCTGGTACGGGGCTGGGATCCCTTGCTTCTCAGGATGAAATTCTTCAGCTGAAATATCCCTCCCAATCTTAAACCAACACATGTGAGCGTGGGACTGCCCCATTCCACGTGTTTGCCCTTCCTACCAATTTAAATGTGATTTCTTTTATAATTACCTAATTGGAGGGCTTCTATTCAGTCAGATTTCAGGAAGTTCTGAATAATGGTTGTTTTGTAGTTTAATTGTAATTTTGATATGGTTGTGGGAGGATGCAAGTACCACATTTACCTACCCTGCCATCTTGACCTGAACTCATGTATATTTTTAAATAGGTAATCCAATGGTAAATATCTTAGTTCACATTCTCTATAAACAGAGCTAATAAATAGATTTTTATTCAAGTAACTTATTGGTGACCTCTTTCAAAAGAAAGAAGGTGAGGGATTCAAGGTAGAGCAGGGAAAAAAGAAAGCAAAGATGTAGTCTTAGATGTTGACTAGTTTCACCCTGACTGCATGGACATGTTTTGGAAAAAGATTGCATGGTAGAGCCATTCCACCTTTGGGAAAGGAGGCCAATCCTTTGTACACATGCCAGTCCGTCATTAACCAACCTCTGCCTCCAGGGATGCAGGGGTGGGCAGCAGTGCCTCCTAAGCGAGAGAACTCCATTTAGCTGATGGCAAAAGGTAGAGATGTGAGTTGTCATAAGTCAACACAACAAGAGGGAATGGGTGCATGGTTGTTAAGGCGGATCAGAGTGAGGCATAAACAGCATTAATTATAGTTCACCACTTCTACCACTGAGATTTACTTGCTTTTCACATTAAGTTTAAATGGCCCAGTCACAACTTCTTTGAGATATTTGTTGTCTACAATTATTGGGGAAACTTTCAAGATGAGACTGACTGGGACTCACAAACTCCAAACGGAAATGTAACAGTTGGTATTTATTTGTTTATTTATTTATTTATTGTATTTTTATATTTTTTCGGAGTTAGAAGTGGGAAGGCAGTCAGATAGACTCCTGCATGCACCTGACTGGAATCCACCCAGTATGATCACCAGGGGGCAATGCTCTGCCCATCTGGGGCATTGCTCCACTGCAACCAGAGCCATTCTAGCATCTGAAGGGGAGACCATGGTGCCGTTCTCAGCACTTGGGCCAGTTTTTGCTTCAATGGAGTCTTGGCTGTGGGAGGGGAAGAGACAGAGAGAGAGGAAGAAGAGGGGTAAGGGTGGAGAAGCCGATGGGCGCTTCTCCTGTGTTCCCTGACCGGGAATCAAACATGGGACTTCCACATGCCTGGCTGACGCTCTACCGCTGAGCCAACCAGCCAGGGCTTTACAGTTGATCTTGAGACTATAACTGATACTACTCCTGTCCTCCTTCCTTTACCCATTCTAGATCACCCTCCTCCTCATCTAACACCTTCCTCCTCATCTTCTTGATATGGATAACTTGCCTTATGGATTTACTTAGACCCTCATCCCAGAGAGACATGAACTCCTTTTATCACACTCCAAAACAGCATGGTTGTTGTGCTTGTACATTTAGAATTATAACTGGGCCACAAAATATCATGAGCCCACCAGTGAATCACTTAAGTCCTATAAATACTTATCTTGCCCTTCTTATAAAAGAGCATTTACATTTCCCCATGATGATTGTGGTCAATTTTCTTTGCAACATGACAACTCCTTTCTTTGCTTCCTAATCAGCTGGCACAAAGATCCCAAAGTAATCAGGTCAGTCAATTTTTTTTTATTTACCATGACTCTTATTAAATCACCTGGTAGAACCTTATTTTCTGTAGGAGTCAAAAATTCTAGACCCACATTGCTTAAATAAAGAGAGAAGTGATAGCGAGTACTGGAACTCCCTTACTTCCCAAACCCATACAGTCTATCTATTGGTGACATAGCACCATGTAATAGTTGTTGATTTATGAGTACACTGCTTTATGAAGAATAGAACCTCATTTTAGCACAACATCATCTCCAAATTGAAGCTTTAGCTCCTCTTTCAGGAGGTCATATCATTACTCTAATCAGGCCAGCAGCTTCTTTTTTTAGAGGGTACATACAATATATTGTAAGATAAGTGGATCTCATGTTTCTATGTCAACTGCCACTCTTCCTTGACTGTAAAGTGGGTACCTTGATCTGAAAGAATACTATAAGAATTCCCTGTCCATACATCACCTACTCTGAGGCCCTGGATAGTACTACTGTCTGAAGTGTTGCAAGCAAGCAGGACAAAGCCATACATAGATTATGTATGTGTCAGTCCCACTGAGGGAGTTTTTCTCTCCAAAGATGTCCATGTGTTAACCTTCAAAACCTGTTGCAAGGATTAATTTTGTGTGTCAGCTTGACTGACCATGGAGTGCTCAGATAACACTTTTTTGGGATGTGTCTGTGAAGATGTTTCTGGGAGGAAAATATACCCTGTGCATAAAGCCTACCAGAAGCAGATTGCATTCAGCTGACAAGGCCAATAATACACCTTCACTGCCCTACCAAGGGCTATATCAACTCTACAACTTTATGTCATAATTTATTTTGCAGAGATCTTAATCACCTTTTCCTTCTACAAGGTATCACATTGGTCTGATACATTGATGACATTATGTTGATTGTCCATAGTAAGCAAGATTAGGAACTACTTTGGGTTAATTGGTAAGACATCTGTGTGTCAGAGAGGGAAAATAAATATGACTAAAACTGAAGAGACTTCCACCTCAGTGAAATTTTTAGGGGTCCATGGTGCAGGGTATGTTGGCACATCCATTCTAAGGTGTACAATAAGTTGTTGTATTTGGCACCTCCTGCAACCAAGAAAGACATACAATGCCTAGTAGACCTCTGAATATTTTAGCAAACATATTTTCCATTCAGGTGTGCTACTTTGTCCCATTTACCAAAGTGACTCAAAGCTGATAGTTTTGGCCTAGATCCAGAATAAGAGAAGGCCCTCAATAGGTTAATGTTGCTGTGTAAGCTATAATACTTGCAACTTGGGCCATGTGATCCATCAGATCTAATAGTGCTTGCAATGTCAGTAACAGATAAGGATGCTGTTTTGAGCCTTTGGCAGGCCCCTGCAGGTGAATTATAGCACAGGTAGCAAGACCCTGACATCATCTGCAAGTAACTACTTTCTTTTTGAGAAACAGCTCTTGGCCTGCTACTGAACCTTAGTAGTTACTAGATGCTTAACCATGTGTTGCCAAATTATCATGAAACCTGAGATGCCCATCGTGAACTTGTTGTTATTATCTGACTCACCAAGCCATAATAAAGTTGGGCGTGTATAGAAACACTCTATCATCAAATGGAAGTGGTATGGACATGATAGGGTCTAAGATGGCCATGAAGGCACAAGTAAGTTATATGAAGATGTGGCATAAATACACATAATCCCCACTCTTGCTTTATTACCTTCTCTCTCTCTGCCTGAATCTATTGCTTCATGGGGAATTATCTATAATCAATTGACAAGGGGAGAGAATTCTTGTGCCTGGTTTATGGATGGTTCAGTACAATATATAGACACATCCAAAAGTAGAAAACTTCAGTATTACAGCTCCTCTTTGAGACATTCCTGCTGGAAGTTGTGAAGATAAATTCTCCCAGTGGGTAGAACTTTAACCAGAGTGTCTGGTGTTCATTTTGCTTGAAAGGAGAAATGTCCAGACATATAATTATATACTGATAGATAGAGTATGGCCAAAGGTTTGGCTGAATGGTCAGGGACTTGGAAAGAACATGAGTAGAAAATTGATGACAAAGAAATTTAGGGAAACGTGTGGGTAATCCTCTCTGTATAAGCCGAAAACAAAGAAAAAAGAACTCGATGATAAATTGTGTCTCACGTGGCCCTGGCCGGTTGGCTCAGTGGTAGAGCATCAGCCTGGCATGCAGGAGTTCCGGGTTTGATTCCTGGCCAGGGCACACAGGAGAAGCACCCATCTGCTTCTCCACCCCTCCCCGTCTCCTTCCTCTCTGATTCTCTCTTCCCCTCCTGCAGCCAAGGCTCCATTGGAGCAAAGTTGGTCCAGGCACTGAGGATGGCTCCATGGCCTCTGCCTCAGGTGCTAGAATGGCTCTGGTTGCAACAGAGCAACGACCCAGATGGGCAGAGCATCGCCCTCTGGTGGGCATGCCAGGTGGATCCCGGTCGGGCGCATGCGGGACTCTGACTGCCTCCCCATTTCCAACTTCAGAAGAATAAAAAAAAAAAAAATTATGTCTCGCGTGAATGCTCACCAAAGGGGAACCTCAAGAGAGTAATATTTTATTAAAGTGAATAGGATGACCTGTTTTGTGGATACCTGTCAGCCTCTTTCCCTAGCCACTAGGTTATCACACACGGGCTCATGAGCAAAGTGGCCACAATTTCGGGGTAAAAGTCATGTATGGCGTTAGCAACATGGACTTTCACTTACCAAGACCCACCTGGTTATGACCGCTGCTGAGTTTCCAATCTGCCAGCCACACAGATCTGAACATCTGATATGGCTCCATTCCACAGAGTAATCAGCCAGATATTTAGTGGCAGACTGATTACACAGAACCACTTCCATCATGGGAGCAGCAGTGTTTCATTCTTACTGAAACAGATACTCTGGATACAATTTGTCTTTTCTATCTGCAATGGATTTGCCAAAACTACCACCCCATTCTTTTATAGAATGCCAATCCACTATCATGGTATTCTACACAGTAATGTTTCTGATCAAAGAACTCACTTCACAGCAAAAGAAGTATATCACATGGCCCATGCTCATGGAATTCTCTGGTTTTACCATATTTCCTACCATCCTGAAGCAGCTGGTTTGACAGTATGGTGGAATGGCCATTTAAAGAGTCAATTACAGTTCCAGTGAGGTGGCAATACCTTGCAGTGCTGGGGCATCATTTTCCAGAGGCTCTGCAGCAGTGTCCAATATATGATGCTATTTCTACAATAGTCAGGATTCACAGATCCATGAAGAAAGGTGGGTTTGGAAGTAACACAACTCCTTAATACTCTTAGTGACCCACTAGCAAAATTTTTGCTTCCTGTCCCCAGGACATTATGTTCTACTGGTCTAGAGTCTTAGGTTCAGAGGGAGAATGTTTCTACCAGGAAACACAACAGTGACTCTATTGAATTGAAAATTAAGGTCACCACCCAACCTGCCTCTAAATCAGCAGATAAAGAAGGAAATTACAGTGTTGTGTGTTGGTCAAAGTAATTGACTCTGACTGCGAAAAAGAATTTGGGCTACTACTCCACAATGAGGGCAAGGAAGAATACACCTAGAATGCAGGAGATCCCTCAGGGTGTCTCCTTGTATTGACATGTTCTGAAATTAAAGTCAATGAAACATTACAGTAACCCAATCTAGGCAGGACTAATGATGGTCCAGACCCTTCAGGAATGAAAGTTTGGGTCACCCCACCAGGTAGAAAATTATGACCAGCTAAGGTTCTGGTTGAAGTAAAAAGGAATACAGAATGAGAAAAAAAAAAGATATTTTTAAATATGACCATATGCTTAGTTATAGAAATGAGGACTATAATTGTCATGAATATTTCCTCCTTATTTTGACTTAAGTAAATGCCTTGGATACGTAAGGAGATGTGTAGAATGTCAATGGACAAAGGGTGGGCTGATGATAGTGAATTTTATGCTTATCAATTTGAATTTTATGTATAATTTAACTAGCCATGGGTGCCCAGATTAAATATTTCTGAGTATGTCTGTGAAGGTGTTTCTGGATAAGGATTTGAATTAGTGGACTCAGTAAAGTAGATTGCCCTTGCCCATGTTAATGGATATCACTCAATCCATTGAAGTCTTGAATAGAACAAAAAGCAGAGAAAAGAGTAATTTATCTCCTTTATCCTGCCTCATTGTTGGAGCTGGAACATCTCATTTTATCTCTCCTGCTCTCAGACTGGGATTATACCATCAGCTTTCTTAATTCTTAGCCTTTAAACTCAGACTGAATTGTACCATTGACTTTACTGAGTTTCCAGCTTGCAAATAACAAATCATAAAATTTCTGTATTCATAAAACTGTGAGCTAATTCTTTATATACACATGCATGTAATATGTACATAACAATAATAATTATCATTATTTCCTGCTGGTTTTGTTTCCCTGGAGAACCCTAGCTAATTCATCTGTGAATATTACTTTACATAGCAAAAGGGAGTTTGCAGATATGATCAAATCAATTATTTGATGATAGGGAGATTATTCTGTATTATTCAAATGGTTACAATGCATTATAGGAAACTTAAAAGATGAAAAGGAAAGGCAGAAAAGTAAAAATTCGAGAAGGAGATGTGATAATGGAAACATATCAAAGTAGTGATTGCACATTTCAAAGATGAAGGGGCCATAAGGCAAAGAATGCAGGCAATCTCTAGAAGTTAGAAAAGATAAGAAAATACTTTCTCTTTTAGATCCCACAGAAAAAACACAGCCATAAGTGGTCTTATGTAATTTCAGCCTAATGAGATCCATTTTTAACTTTTAACCTCCAAACTATAAGAAAATAAATTTGTACTATTTTTGTACAAATTTGGTACAAAAATAAGAATGTTGTAATTTCTAGAGTAAATGGAGTCTGATATTATAATCCAGTTGCCAACATATGGCTGGCTGATTTTCTTAAAGCATGTTATCACACTTGAGACCCAGCTGTGGTCTTTGTTTCTGTCAGATCAGATATTTAGCAGAGCAGTGATGCAGACAGCCTTGGAGAGAGGGAGCCAAAGTGGTAGAGTCAACACATACTCTCTCTCTCTATCACCATGGTTATCACATGCATAAACCCATTTGCTAGCGCTGAGATGCCTGAGGACCAAAGCTGGCTGATATTGACTAGTGGATCATCCTCTCTGCTTGGTGGGTTAGTGACTTTCTACATGAGCAATAACAAGTAATGAGATGATGCTTACACTTTGTGTTCATTTTCATAAATCCACACACATACTTGTTCCCCCAATCTGCTTCTCCCTGGACTTTTATCTCATTTTTTATAGACCTTTGAGCAACCAGTTAAGTCACTTGTTATGCCCATGAGTTGATGTATATAACTTTTATTCTCTTTATTTCCAAGTGAGAATAGGGAATATAAAGAAACATTTTCCCGCATGCCCCCCAACTGGAATCCACCTGGCAACCCCCGTCTGGAGACAATGCTCTGCCCACCTTGGGCCATGCTCACAACTGAGCTATTTTTATACCTGAGGCAGAGGCACCAAGGAGCCATTCTCAATCCCCAGAGCTATGCACTAAAACCAATCAAGTGATGGCTGTGAGAGGGAAAGACAGAGAGAGAGAAGAAGAGTAGGGGTGGAGAAGCAGATGGTCACTTCTCTTGTGTGCCTGACCCAGAATCAAACCCAGAACATCTACCTGCCAGTCCAACACTCTACCACTGAGCAAAATGGCCAGGGGCTGAGTGGATGTGTAAATTTACATAAAGCCACTTCTATTGTCACATAAAGTGGATGGTCAGGTACACTTCCCAATACTTGCCCCATTGGAAGGGTCTCCCTGTACCATTTTCTTCCATGATCATCCCTGACTGGAACTTTGTTGCAAAAACAACCAAATTCCATCTTACACCTATATATCAAGTTGGCCCATTCATGAACACAGTTTGGGTTTTTTCTTTCCTTCTCTGAGAGATGGTCATAGTTCCTAAAGCCATACTTGTGATCTAAGGGTGTCATGCAACAATTTGTGACATGAATTTTTAGAAATGAATTTGTACAGATAACTATAATTTCTAGCCTACTCAATTCTAATCCCAGATGTCTAATACCCATTTTATGACAAATTGCTGCTGAGACTGCTTTACCTGACAGGCTGGTGTGCCTAAACTGAATATTGAACCCGCAAACTTGTTGTTTCAGGATGATGTTCTTAACTAACTGAGCTAACTGGTCACAGCCAAGACCCTACTTTCATAGAGATTATATTTTATTTGGAGGTAAACATCAGCATGATATAAAACACACACATTTTACAAATTTAAACTCAGAAGGAGAAAACACGTAATATAAGAGATGTTCAGAGTTTGATGAATTTATTAATAAAATATTTAGTAATATATGTGTGTTTTCTGCTTCATATGGCATGGCCTACTTCCCAAATGTATGAGTGCTGTGATTCTCCTGTTCATCTTTCCAGGGGCTCCATTTGAAATATTTCTCTACCTTAGATACCTCCCTTACCATGATATGACTTTGTCATACTTCAAGTGGCATGGCTGCTTGTAAATGTTACAGTGGCCTTTCTTGTTCTGATCCTACTTGAAATGAGCAAACATATAAACAAATAATTGTGTCACAAAAGTACTTCTAATTTCCAACTATGTGATCTATATGGAAGTCAATATCAATAGACAAACATTTGAGAAGAGATAGACTATTAGCATAATCTCAAAGTATCTCCCCTAGGATGTTTATTAGTTATTAAGAGAAATATATTAACTTTATAGTGGAAATATTCAGCCAAAAATGTTTAATATACTCATAATAAGACATATTGAAATCTAATACTCCCTCACATTATGTACTGAGAAAGATATAACACTTCTGTGGTACTTTTGTCAAAAAATGCATAACCTCTATCTGATTATGAGAAAGAATCAGACAAATCCAAATATTTTAGAAAATAACTGCCCAGTAAGCATCAAAAGTATCAGCTTTTTGGAAAGATAAAGAAAGACTTAGTACCTATCACAGATAGAAAGAGATAAATGAGACATAATAATTAAATACAATATGAGATCCTGAATTGGATTTTGGAAGGATAAAAGAAATGTTAGGTAAAATATTATTTTTTCTTTTTTTTTAGATATTTTTATTAATTTTTTTATAGAGACAGGAGAGAGAGAGTAAGAGAGAGAGAGAAGGGGGGAAGAGCAGGAAGCATCAACTTCCATATGTGCCTTGACCAGGCAAGCCCAAGGTTTTGAACCAGTGACCTCAGCATTCCAGGTCGACACTTTATCCACTGTGCCACCACAGGTCAGATGTTAGGTAAAATAAATAAACAAACAAACAAAAAACCCTGGTAAAATTCAAGTAAGGTTTGTAGTAGTATTCTACCAATGGTAATATCTTGGTTTTAGTAATTGTACAGTGGTTGTGTAAGTTATCATCAGAGGAATAAAACTATATGGTATGTTTGAATACTCTGTAGCATTTTTGTAACTTTTATTATAATCTAAAAATATTTCAAAATAACAAGTAAAATAAATTAAACATCCAATATAATAAAACTATTAATTTTTTTAAATTGTATAAAAGGACAAAACTGAAATTGTATATACCCAATAAAAGTGTTTCAAAATATACTACTCATTAATATTAGGGGATATTTTATTGCTCCATGTTTATGTTGAAATATCCCCTAATTTTTGTGCGCAGAGCATATAATTCAAAAATTAACAGAAGTAGCAGAATAGTAGAAAACCCACAGAGTTGAAGATTTTAGTAAGCTTCTATAAGTAAGTTTTAGAAAAAGTGAACCAAAATATTACTAAAAAAATTTAAAAATTGACCTAATTGACATTTTTAGAACACAACATACACAACTAAAAAATACTTGCTTACAGGTAGTGAATTAAGAAGAAAATCCTAAAATAAGAAAAACTTTTTACATCAAGATAAAGAACTTATATTTAATCCAAAGTAAGTGAGAAGACATCGAAGAATTTTAGCAGGAATGTGCATGATATAAATTAATAGTTTTGTTTATTTACTAAAATCCACCTCAAATATCAACAGATGAGTATTAAACAAAACATGAAAATAGGTTTGAGCCATGAAGAAGAAGGTTCTAAAAATGAAACAAAGCAAAAAGTAGGTTATCAACGTCCAATCATTTTAAACATGTAAGAATAAAATTTCCAGAATAAAACTGTTTGATAATACTTAGGCACCCATTAGGCCCAGCTATGAATGAGGAATAAGAGAAAATATTTTTTTTGCCACTCTCAAAACAAACATACACAGGCATATGTGCATACACATAAACACACACACACACACACACACACACAGACACTTCGTTATTGACAAATCTGAGTCAGCAAGAACTTGTCCTGGCTCAGAATTGTCCAAGATATTCTTGTAAGATACCTAAAGTTTTCTAACTCTGTTGGTTTCTTTTGAACCACAAACTACACAACTGTCTATGTTTTTGCAAAATTTTAGTCATTGCTGTACTAAGAGAATATAGAGATAGTGTACCCGTGCTTGAGATTTATCTTATTTATTTATTTATTTATTTATTATTCTGAAATTTATCTTTTTTAAATACTACCTGTTCTAAGCCAGTCACAGGGACAATCTCATGGGCCACTATGCAGCCTGGAGGCCCCTGTTTGTACCAGGTATAGTTAGAAAACCAAGGCTGAACACAGGTATTTAACAATGAAAAGTTAAAGTGAGTTTTCTTATCTTTTTAGTCTCACTCACAAACTGAAGAGCAGATTAAAATTACAAGAATTAAAATTTCTCCCTGTAATTTTTCTTGCCTTTGTTTGTGTCTCACAGCTTCATGGGGCTACCTAAAAGACTCCATTTCTTGGTTTGTTTGCTTCATGCCTGAAATAATCTTTTTTAACCTTTTGACTTCCAGTCCAAAGAAATTGGCAAAGCAAAATCTAAACTGACCTGAAATGTAAATGTTTCTCTTTCATGTTCCTCCCTCCATGCTGATTTGTATGAAATGGGGACAGATAGCAACGTATTACTTGTAGGGGGAAAAGTCTTTACTTCTAAAATGCTCCGCTTCACTCAAAAACATATTGCCATCTATAAATATTTCATTTGTTTCATTTAATTATTCTGGCCCAGAATCTTTTGGCCAGGCAAGTCTAATAGAAAGTCAAATAGATGATATTGTTCTGGAAGGAAAGCAGAAAAATAATGATAATATTAACTATTTACATAGAGAAATGTTAGAGAATAAAAGCGTTGTGTTTTAGAATTAAGGGCAGTGGAGAGATGGTCTCAGGTTTCAATATCAGCTGTGAAATGACTAACATACAACTCGGTGTGTTCAGCAGCCAACACAAAGCAAGCTTGATGGAAACTGAGGGAGGAAGCACATAAGAGCTCCCGGAGATTAAATGTATTAGTTGACCAGAATGGACCTTCGATGGGTTATTATGAGTATAAAATAGTTTACTGAAAACAAGCCTAACATTTCAAATTCTCAAATAGAACTAAAAAAAAAAAAAAGCCCAACTGAAAAGTTCTAAGATTCTTTAGGAATAGAAGAGTTTCAACAGGGATGTACTAAAAAGAAGAGGCAGCTGCTTCTAGTTAAAATCTCCCTTGTGTGTAAGTTTTCCCCTTCAGAGGAAGGGCATAGAGAAATGTTTTAAAACCTTTTTTTCCCCAGTGGTCATACCAGGGTAGGAAATTTACTTCTTTCCTGACCTTTCTCCCCTTCTTCCTTCCTTCCTTTCTTCCTTCATACATTTGAGGCTTATAAATAACTCCCTTGACTGGAGGTATAAGTTTTAGAAACAGTATCCAGAGGGAAAGGGGGTGGGGGTAGGTGGAGGTGGGCAAAGGGGGGAATGGAGATGAAAGAGGCTTTGCTTAGGGCGATGGGTACATGAAGCAGTGTGCAGATGATGTTTTATTGAGTTGCACACCTAGAATGTACCCCCATACATTCAATGAAAAAATAATTATTAATAAAAAACAGTTTTTATCCTTGCTCGATTGGTCATAATGTATATATGTTCTAGATGATGTATGCATTAGTGTCATTCTGGATCTTGCTGGCACCTAAGTTCTCCCCAGATGGTTCAGATCAAAGGAGTTTATAGAAAGGCCTCCTCATAAAATTTCCAAAGTAGAATTTTCTGATCACAGTCCCAAGATTAAATTTCTAAAATTGTTTTTGTTCTTATATAATGAGCTGAAATTGTTGCAGGGCAAATGAACCAATCAGATCATCAACCCATTACTCTCCTAGCATCAGTTTAAATATTCTTTCTAATATGCTCCATTGGTCTTATTTAGGCTGCTAAGTATGCTCTGGGTGAATTATGACAAAAACACTGTTGGCATAAAGAGTGACATTTGGAATATCAAAAGACAAACAAAGAAAAAAACTTGAGCACATTCTTCTACCTTCACTAGATACTGAATATAATAGGGTACTCTGTGGTTTTAGACATTTTTCTAGGCCTGTAGAAATGAAGTTTAAACATAAAGACAGTTTCTGGCTTCCAGACACTGACAGTCAAATCAAAGGAAAATTATGGTGGTAAAATACATATACCATAAAATTTATCCTTCTGATGATTTTTAAATATACAGGTCAGTGGTATTAAATACATTCACATTGTCATACCATCATCACTACCATCATCCCTGTAATGTTTCATCTTGTAATTGAAACATTATACCCATTAAACAATAACCCCCTATTCTCCTCTCTCCATAGCCCCTGGTACTACTACTATTATACTTTCTGTCTTTATAATTTTGACTGTTCTAAATACCTTATATAAGAAAAATCATATAATATTTGACTTTTTTTTACTTGTTTATGTTATTTAACATAATGTCCTCAATGTTCATCCATGTTGTATACAGCCTATTGCAGAATTTCCTTCTTTTTAAGGTTAAATTGTATGGTATATAGCATATTTTGAATTATATTATATATACTATATTTTGCTTATTAATTCATCTGTTGCTAAATATAAGTTGCTTCTATGATTTAGCTCTAAGAATAATGCTGCCTGAACTGTGGTGGTGCAGTGGATAAAGTGTCGCCCTGAATGTTGAAATGGTTAGTTTGAAACCCTGGGCTTGCCTAGTCAAGGCACATATGGGAGTTGATGCTTCCTGCTTCTCCAACCCTTCTCTCTCTCTCTCTTTCTTTCCTTCTCTCCCCCATCTCTAAAAATGAATAAAAAATATGAAAAAATTAAGCAAAAAAATGAATTTATAAGAACAATGCTGCTTTAAAAAATAGCTATAAAAATAGCTATTCAAGGACTTATTTATAATTCTTTTGAGTATATACCAGAAGTGGAATTGCTATATCATATGGTAATTCTCTTTATAAGGCTTTGGTTAACACAATAAAAGTTTGCATAGGATATGGAGCTATCTGAAAGTATGAATACCATTTTTATGCTAATAAATTCAACACTTAAGTGAAAGTCAAAGTTTTTAAAAGACACAAACTACCAAAACTCATTTAAAAAAAATAGATAACCTGAATAGCCTTTCATTTATTAAATAAATTGAATTTATAGTTAAAACTTTCCCAAAGACATTGTAAGAAAACTACAGGTAGATATTCTCTCATGAAAATATATGCTGCATTTCTATAAAATATGCAAATAAATCTCTACGTGTGTATAGCTATGTATGAGGGATAGAAAAAGAGTAGAACCACATTGTTCATTTGGTTAATATAAGGGAGATTAAGTCTGATGAGAAAGTCAAGATTTTCATCTCTGTATTGCTTAAATTTCATAAGTATACATTAGTGTTTTTTTATTTAAAAATATAAATTAAAAGAAACACTCAAGGAGACCCACTTTATAATTTATGGCGAAAAGAAAATGTAGTATCAATATATCTTTTTAATTACTATTAGGTCTAACGCCTATATGTGGTGCTGAGACACAACAATGACTAAATAAGGCATTGTATCCATCTCAATGATTCTTAGTATATAATAGAGGGAGAACGGACAATAAAGGATTAAGTCTGTGTCTAAGCTACACTTATAATTAGTATGCATGGATCTCTTCCCTCAGTATAACAACACCTAGCATAGTGTCTGACACATAGTAGATATTATTTAATAAGTGTTTGATAAACAAATGAATAAATACTACATGGTACAATAAGACACACAGAAAAAGTGGACCGTTCTACATGGGGATGGGAGAGGAGAAAGTAAGGGATCCATAAAAAAAAACACTTAATTAGCCTTCCTGAGTTGTAGGTATTCATCATGGCTGCTGAGAAATAGATGTAGGAAACTGCAGATGAAACAAGAGGTATATGAAAAGGTATGACTCACATGGCTTGATTAAAGAATAGAAGTTAATCAATACAATTGATGCACATAGTAAAAAGAGATAGCTGTGTTTAGAAATAAGATCGGAAAAGAGATAAAGAATAGCCTTGTTGGCCATGATAAAGCACTTACATTGGATTTAAGAAGATCAGAGAGAGCACTTGATGAGGGCTTTAGGAGGCAGAAAAGTATTTATTTCTATGATTTTATATATTTCTGTATGTATATAAACGGCCACCATGACTGTTGATCACAATCTTTCTCTAAGAAATAATAAAACAGAAGACAGAAAGAGGGTCCTCTAGCAATAAATAAAAGTGAGGATAGCATAAGCTACATTCATTATATGAATCTCTTCAGTCTTCAAGAAGTGGAACTGAAAAATCAAACCTAAATGGGGTTATCTATGCCATCGTCCTATTGTCTAGTCATGAAAGGAATGACACAGCAAATGCCTGTCAAAGCATGTCTGCTGTCATGCTGCCTCTGTGAGCTTCAGGCTTTTATATAAATAACCTCAGCCCTTTCACTGAACTGGAAATTGTTTCCTACAAAGTACTAACTCTCATGAGTAAACATGAATGAGCAGATAGTATTATTCAGAATTCATCTTTATTTATCTTATAAAATTTTACCTAATTCCAAATGGGGATATAATTTAAGGCTAAATAATTTAAGCCTAAATTCTATTGCCTTTTGAGTTTCAGGTTAAGAAATGAGGAAATTAGTAAATGTAATTGAATTATTTATCTCTTTTTATCTTAAACTGTTGACTCAACTGCTTCCTCATTCCTTTATTTGTTTAGAGGTATTGAGAGTCAAGAGTGGGAACTCATTCCCGTCTACACGTTTTTGAAACAAGTATGAATCTCCATCCATAACGACTATTGTCTAAGAGCTTATAGTCTACAGCTCAGTTTAATTTCTTACACAGAACCCCCATTACAGTACAGACAGAAACCTTAACCTCCTAAACTTTTAGGGATATTTGTCATGTGGTCATACCACAGCCTCAGTTCCAGGAGATTACAAAGGCATGGTCGCTGGAAATATGGAGAACGCAGGTGTGGTGGTGGTGTGTGTGGGGGGGCGGGGGCAATCTACTTTCCAGACATTGATCTGCACTAGTTTTCAATGGAATGTCTATTTTTCCCACCTGTCTGGTCCCTTTCAGATCCATGGATTCTCTGCTGTACTGGGCCATGATTCTGGCGTGGAATTTTTTTTTAAACCATACCGCATACGAGGCCATTTGCTACTTCTTTCCTGGGTCTTGTGGCCTTCCCAGTAGCTTTGGGGACACACAGGTCTCTCTGCTTAGTTTGCTATTTTTCTACACCCCAAACCAGAGGTATCTTTATAAAGATATTTGGTGTGCAGTTATTGTTATGCACTAGTTTATTTCAAGATAACCCACTTATCTCTCAAATGCCTTCTTCCAAGTGTTTAGATATTTATAAACCCAAACTCAGAAGGACGTGGGGAGTTATAAGAAGAGAAAATAAAAGTATCTCAAAATGTTTACCTACCACGTTTTCATATATCAAAGCCATCCTCTCTGTTAGAAAATGTAAAAATGGTGGGATCTTGATAACATGATACGAAGTGAAATAAGTAAATCAGAAAAAAACAGGAACTGCATTATTCCATACGTAGATGGGACATAAAAGTGAAACTAAGAGACATTGATAAGAGTGTGGTGGTTAAGAGAGAGGGAAAGGGGGTGGGGGAGGGGCACAAAGAAAACTAGATAGAAGGTGACAGAGGACAATCTGACTTTGGGTGATGGGTATGCAACATAATTGAATGACAAGATAACCTGGACTTGTTACCTTTTAATATATGTATCCTGATTTATTGATGTTGCCCCATTAAAAAATAAAATTATTAAAAAAAATGGGCATAGTCAAACTTTGTCATCCATAAATGTTGTTTTTGTTAGAGGAAGAAAAGAAAATCATACCATACCTATAGAATTCCAACTCACTTATTTTTAACCAATGTGTACTGAACATTTACTATTTGTAAGGTACTTTCTATAACACAAAGTTGAAGAAAAACAAGATTCTTGTCCTAGAGGAATTTGTAGTCTAGTGAAGAAGGGAGATTAGAATATAAATAACAGTAATGCAAAACCTAAAATGATTAATCTTCCCAAATGAGTAATAAACAAAGCTTTGGGAGCACCAAAAAGGCGATTAATTTTAATCAGGGGATTGGAAAAAACTTCAGACCTAGCACTGAATCATAGTTTACCAAAAAACAAAATGTTAACAATTCTCTGAGCATTTCCACAGCTTCTGGCCAATTTGGGGTGAGGGTACAGATGATTTCGCAATGCTTCTTCGACCTTTGTTCAAGAGCACTTGTGTGCCTTGGATGTCCAGAATGTAAAGGCAGTTATTGCTGAGGAATTCTTCACACATATCCTCACTTATTGTTAGAACCTCCCTATGCCATTATCTACTTCGACAGCTTATACATTCCAGATCAGTCACTCTCTTGCCTATTTGTCTTTTGCTGGGGTTAGTGTCTAGGACAGTGGTGATAGTATTTATTTCTCTGTTCTTTTTGTGAGTGTTTTCTGGTGCTCTCTTTTTTTCCAGATGAGAGAGTGATTTCAAATTCTGAACTGTTTTGGTGCTTGGCGTTATCTGACTTGCTCAACTTTGTTCATAAGCCTTGACGATTCAGAAGATTTATGAAAATAATTGGTCAATATGGCAGAAGAAGGAACTGGGCTTTATTTTTTTAAAAATAAATGCTAAAACCTTAAAAGGATATTACTAAGTAAAAGAAGCTGATTTAGAAAGACTACATACTTGTGATCCCCACATTCTGACATTTGAGAGAAGGCAAAACTATGACAATAGTAAGAAGTTCATTGTTTGCTTTGGTTGGGGCCATGGGGAAGGATAAAGTGGCAGAACCCAGAGGACTTTTAGGGCAGTGAAAATACTCTGTGTACCATAATGATAGGCATGTGTTATTATACATTTGTCGAAACCAATTCAATGTACAAACCAAGAGTGAATGCTATTGTAAACTATGGGCTTTAGGCGGTAATGATATAGGTTTATTACTTATAACAAATGTGTCACTCTGGTGATGGGTGCTGAGAGTGGGGGAGGCAGAGCATATGTAGGGGCAGAGGCAAAATGGGAACTTTGTACTCTCAGCTCAATTTTGTTGTTAACCCAAAACTGCTTTGAGAAATGAAGTCTATTAAAAATTTATTTTTAATATTAGTATGTATTGTTTCCTCTATCCCATCCTCCCCCAACCATCAAATAGGGACTGCTCTTATATTCATTTAACTACAGTAGTGTCTCCTAAGTATCTCTCATAGTCTCTATCATTTGGCAGCCTTGGTAAGTAAAACTGTCTTTCCCTTAACAGAATGTAAGTGGTAGGTAAATCTTTCACTATACTGGTCCATATTTTTTTCAAGAAAGATTTGCTGTATTTTTGCATCCTGTCATAAGTATTATGCCTTGATGCATACTTCAAAGAGCGATGATGCAGAAAGGGAAAATATAAAGATTAAATCAATATGGAAAAATGTCCTCCCTGATTGCTGTGAACAACTTCAGTGTTCTCTATTTTATCACTCCAAGAAAAACTGATGTCATACAAAGCTTATTTAGCACCATACAAAACGTGTTTATGATGCTGAGAGAAGATAGTCTGTCCTGGTCAGTCACCATGGTAACCTCTAAAAGCAAAGATTATGTCTGATTAGGTTGCCCTTCTCAGGAAGAATGGACCGGAAAGAAATCTTTTGAAAAGTTTAAAGGGATGGTATGAAGATACTGGTATTAATTTTGCACAACTGCTCTTTTTGACTCTCCTAATGAGAATGACTCAGACAATTTTCTAGAACCTTTTTCCAGTTTCATCTTCCCCAGTGACATCTTCCCCTTATTGAAAATGTACTTCAGCTTTTTTTTTTGTGGTGATTGTCTCCACAGCTCATTATCAGAATTCCAGACATCTTTGTGATTGCTTTTAAAGAGATTAATGAATGTTTTTAAAGAGAAAAAGAAATCAACAAAAGAAGTGAAACATAATCTGCTCTGAAGAAGTTGTAAAAGGAAGCAAAGACTCAATTATGTCTGTCCTAGAAGGACTTGGGAGGCAAGCAGGCAACAGAAATGTGGCAAAATTGAAGATGCCAGAAGACTACTTTATGTTAGAATTATTTCTGTCAAAACTCTTAATCCTACTTGCCTTAAAATCCTTTTATTTTATTTTATTTACTTATTTATATATTTATTTGTTTGTTTATTTATTTTAGGTGAGAGGAGGAGAGATAGTGAGACAGACTTCTGCAGGCTCCCTGACCAGAGTCCACCCAGCAATCCCATCTAGGGCCAATATTTGAATACTGAGTTATTTTTAGTACCTGAGGCTAATATGCTCATACAAACTGAGCTATCCTCAGTGCCCAGGGCCATACTCAAAGAATCAAACCACTGGCTATAGGATGGGAAGAGGAAGAGACAAGGAGTAGAAGGGAGAGAGAAGCAGATGGTCACTTCTCCTGTGTGCCCTGACCGGGAATTGAACATAGGGTGTTCATATGCTGGCTGACATTCCATTTCCTGAGTCATTGGCCAGGATCTTAAAAATACTTTTAAGAATTTTTTTTTGTGTCTACTGCCAGTACTAGTACTGATAAAGCACAGTATATATCAACTGTTCTGTTCTTGTCATTTTATTTCCTAAATCAAGTGACTTTATTGGTGGCTGACTAATGTAAAAAGGAGCATCAAGTAAAGAAACTGATAATTTTACTCCTATTTAACTGACATGGTAAAATTCCAATGGGTTGACACAGTGTTCTATATTAGTGAACTTAAAAGAGAATTCATATAACATCTGCAAAATATTTTCAAACCTTTTGGTGCTTTATAAATATAAAACATTGGGTGGCATAAAATGTCATTTTAATTACTTACACTGCCATAGTAAACAATAAAGGGTTTATTTATTCAACTTAACAAGAAGAACATGATCTTTGCATTTGAGCAAAAGGTAAGAACTATAAATCATTCTTTTTCTCTCTCTTTATTGAAAGAAAATATCCCACTCCCCCTCCAGTTACATATGATTAGTATAACAAAACTTGGAGAGAAACTTGGTAATATACATTAAATTAAAAACACACCACCTCTTAGCCTAGAGATATATTTCCATATGTGCATGTGGAAATGTGTCCCACAGTTCAATTCCTCTTGAAGCAAAAGATAGAACAATATCCAAATTTAATCTGTTGACAGGAGATTTAAAAATAATGATGTAGCCACACAATCTTATATCATTTTGTTTTTATAAAGAATGAGGACATGCTATATGAAATTCTTATTGGCCAGTAAGAAAAAATTCCCAAAATAATACTCTGAAATGATGATAAAGCAAATAGGCATGTCTTAATGTGTTTTTTGCACATTATTTTATCCTCATGACCCATCAAGTAGAACTCTTACAATTCCCATATTGTAGATGAGTTAACAGGGGGCACAGAAAGTATAGCTAACCTGCTCAAGTTCACATAGCTAGTCAAGACTAATGTCAGGATTTGATTCTAAACAGTTTAACTACAGAGGCTGCACTCTTAAACACTGAGCTATGTAATGCAATGATCAGAGCAATGTTTATAACATATTGCTAGTGTATGAGAGAGGATCAAACAAGGCAATGCTTTCCTTCTGGGTTCTGCCTCCATACTATAAGCAAGTATATTTTTTGTGGTCTCTTTAGTACCTAGTTTTTTTCCATTTTGTGTGCCTTTTGTTGGTGATTTTGCTGTTCAAAATGGCTCCAAGCATAGTGCTGAAGGAATTTCTAGAGTTCCTGAGCACAAGAAGGCTGTGATGTGCCTTACAGGGAACATATGTGTGTTGGATAAGCTTTGTCCAGGCATGAGTTACAGAGCTGTTGGCTGTGAGTTTAATATTAATGAATCATAACTAAGCTGTCTTTAAACAGAAACATACATAAGAGAAACTTATGTATTGATCAGTTGATGACAATGTTGTGACCAGAGACTCTCAGCAACCTAACTTTGTATTTCCCCTTGGGGCAATGAATGATACAGTGGTTGCTAATATAGTGTTCACAGAGACTAGGGAACATAACCAATGTGAATAACAAGAATCAATTATATATACATATATGCATCCATATACTTACTTATGTATAATGCATAGAGAAATCTTTAAAAGATGATAAAATAAACTGTATACAGTTTGGGGGAGGAAAACTAAGTTACTGGGGTTCAAAAGTGGGAGAAAGACCTACTTATTTCCTTATAAATTTTACTATATGTATTATCTATTGAATATTTTCTCCATGTTGTAGTTATAATACAGAAAAAGGAAGTTTTCCAAAGTTTTGTATAATTTTACCTTCCACCAAATAGTTTCATAAATAATTTTCTAGGCTTTTAAAGTGCAAATATATTACATGATCATACTCTATTGTATCTTGTTTTCCTTTTTTTTTTTTTTTTTTTTTTTTACTTAAGTGACAACCGGGGAGGCAGAGAGACAGACTCTTGAGAGTGCCCAACTGGGGTGTTGCTCCATTGCTCTGCAACCAAGCTATTTTTAGCATCTGAGGCAAAGTCACAGAGTCATCCTCAGTGCCCAGAGTCACTTACTCAAATCAATCTAACTTTGACTGTGGGAGGAGGAGAGAGAGAGACAAAGAAAGAAAAGGGAGAGGTGGAGAAGGAGAAGAGATAGATGGTCACCTTTCCTGTGTGCCCTGACTGTGAATCAAATCCAGGACATCCACATGCTGGGCCAATTCTGTACCACTGAGCCAACCAGCCAGAGTCTATTCTTGTCTTTTAAAACTTTATATGCCGAACTTTTTTCTATGTCAAAATATTTCTTTCTACATTCCAGCCCAAACATAGCTCCTACTGACATATGGACATCACAGATCTGTCTTTTTGGACCAACCTGCCATGACTGACATTTCTGCAAGAGTCTAGAAGCAACATTTCAAAGACAAAATTATGCCACGACTATAACATTTGAAGTAAGAGCATAAAAGAAGGTACAGTGGTACCTTGAGATACGAATTTAATTTGTTCTATAACTGAGCTCATAAATCAGTCAACTCATATCAAACTGCCGATACTGGACCCGTGCGCCAATGTGCCAACTAGCGGCAGCTTCTTGAATCATGACTCTTATCTCGGAATTTTGCTCGGATCTCAAACAAAAATACAGACCGAGTCGTAGCTCGTATCTTAAAAAAAAGTCATAACTGGTTGGCTCAGTGGTAGAGCGTTGGCCTGGCATGCAGAAGTCCCGGGTTTGATTCCTGGCCAGGGCACACAGGAGAAGCACCCATCTGCTTCTCTACCCCTCCCCATCTCCTTCCGCTCTGTCTCTCTCTTCCCCTCCCACAGCCAAGGCTCCATTGGAGCAAAGATGGCCTGGGCGCTGGGGATGGCTCCTTGGCTTCTGCCCCAGGTGCTAGAGTGGCTCTGGTCATGACAGAGCAACGCCCCGGAGGGGCAGAGCATCGCCCCCTGGTGGGCAGAGCGTCGCCCCCTGGTGGGCGTGCCGGGTGGATCCCTGTCGGGCGCATGCGGGAGTCTGTCTGACTGTCTCTCCCCGTTTCCAGCTTCAGAAAAATACAATAAAAAAAATCATATGTTGGTCTGTTCGTATCTCAAGAAATGAGGAGAATCTCCTGAAAAGTTTAGCAAATTTTTGTTTTTACATTTCAGTCCAAGCCAGACAACTTTTGTTGTACAAAAATGGAAAAGAAAATGAATTTGCTCTGAATCAGTCACATACTGGGTACTGGATATATAATTTTTGATCCTTACTACATGAGGTAAATATAATTATCCCCATTTTCCAGATAGAGAAAACAAGCTTCTACCAATCAAACCTTCCACATCTCTAAAAAGCAGAGAAAGGGATCCCTTTTCTATAATCATCTTTAGTTGAAAGATGGATATTTATTGATATATTGGTCCAAATCCTAATATTTGATTGTCATATCTGCAGGGTATTGGTCCACTTTTTATTGGTATGTCCAACTAGTACAGCAATAAATGGCATCCAGTGCCTCCCAAAGATCACATAACAGGTGTAATGTGAATTCTGGAACATAATGATCAGATTGTTGAAATCACAAAAGCATACCCACCTTTCCAAGGTTAACATTTTGGTTTTGCTATCAAAGAAAAAAATAAATGGAAAAGGACCTTTAAGAAACTGACACTTCAACTTAAAGAAAAGATACTGAAAACAGAACTACTTAATGATTTATTGAACTGAGTTAAGTTGAATATAAATGAAGTCAAGGAACTACTTTTATGATTGTAGTATTTCAATGAGACTGTATATTAGAATTTTAAAGTTTGAATTGTAATATCCACTAATTTCCTCTAGAGGGAGAACAAAACAAGAACAGGCAAATAGAATATTAAAAAGTGGATAAAGGAGAATAATCCTGAAGGTTGCCTATTAACAGAGAAAACATTTTTCCAAGCTGTCGTAAGCAGAATCAGAGTGGCTAGTTGTATTTTGGTATATTTTCTAAGAATAGATGAATCAACCTCTAAAATACAAAGGATTATGTTTTTCATTCCTTTTACATTCTGAATTGATAAAAGAATACTATATTCATACACACAATTTCATCCACTTCATTCTTTGTAAACTGCAATAATAGCTATACTATAAAAGAAACAATTATCTACTTAAAACATTTTTATTAAATTGTTCATTTAATTTGCAGTTCATGAAATAAATATGATGCTCATCTAAATATACAAGCAAAGCAGTCTAAAAACAGGGCAATCTAAAGCAAATTATTATTCTTCTAAAATATCAGATATAAAGATGATGATCCCTCCTTCTTCACAACATCCTTAGGATGAACTATGTGCTGCTAACATGATCCAATTTTTTTAAAATTTGGAGACCCAGAGAAGAAGTACTGGAATGAGTGTTTATGTGTATTTACAGGAACTGAAATTCAGGTAGCTTCAATGTTTTTAGAGAATCTGAAGAAATAAATATAAAAGGGAGAAAGATCCCTATCTCCTGAAATAAAGTTTTCTACAAGAGAAACAATCGTGAAAGAAAATTATCCTTTTACTTAACAATATGGTGACCAGACTTTCCTGTGTTCTTCTGATGATGTGATGTAACTGGCCAGAAGCACTGGCCTGTTTTCTGTTCTTCCTATGGTGTGTTGCATTGGATGAAAATAAACATCTTACATAAGAGGCCGGCTGTGCACTTCATTTTTTTTTTCCCAAGAAGATTTTCCCAGCATGAATTCTGCATGTACAATTAACATTGGAGAAATCTCAGCTAAAATATCTGTTAGACCTACAAACAGATCAACAAATATGTCTATCTATGCTGCCTCCCATTCTCCTTCCCCACCCTACCGCCCTTACACACACACACACACACACATCACCACCAGCAACAACACCTCCACCTCTCTTGTAATCAAGAGCTCTGTACTGAGAGAGAAGGGAGAATAGACAAGTTAAAATTGAAATTGGTTTATATACAGATGATGTATCATAGAATTGCACAGTTGAAAACTATATGTTTATTAACCAGCATCACCCAGTAAATTCATTAAATTTTAAAAAATTGAAATTATTCTTCAAACACTGCTAACAAAACGGAAGATTGGAGATTAGAGTCATAATTTTATTTCAGTGATGAAAGCCAGCAGCCCCTCAGGGCTTGTTTTCTCAAAATTGAGGATGATGAATCAAAAATTAGAAACTGAACCAAAAAGATGTATCCTTACTTTAGTGGCCTTCATAGTCATGAAAAGAGCAAACCAGAGGGAATTTTCTGTAATAACACAAATTCTGGAGTTTTCTGTCATAAATCCTGTACTGTATGAAAGGGTTTATAAATCTCTAAGCCTTGAAATTTATTGCAGAGGCTGCTTATGGAGTGAATATATTAAACTGAGCATTCAACTTGATTTCCCTAATTACTGATGATATAATAAAATCAGAGACACCAAACAGTCAAAGGAAACATGTGCTTGAACAGCCTGAATAAAAACTCATCTGAAATGAGCACTCTAATTCACAGTGGTTTGGATGGAGCCTTAGTGTTCTTAGTTTCATAGAAATAATCACACAGTCTTTACTCAGTAAAGTAAATATTTGAATATCTATTAAATGCCTAACACATGACAAATAGTGAATAACCCAAATAGTATAGACTTGAATTTAGACTACGGGATTCTTTTTGTATTGTTTAGCAATAAATGTTACTATGCTGGACTTTAAGAGAGGAAAAGCATTCAAAGTAAATACAAAAGAATAGATACTGAATTAAGATTATCTGTTCTGTCTTGTCATGAAAGTAATCAACATTTTTCTTTCCCAAATAAAAGTCACTTCAGAAAGGGCCAAAATGTAATCCTCTTTTATTAGAGGCATATACATGATATAAAGTCAAGAAAGCCAGTCTCATATTTATGTGTGCATTACTCCCTATTCATTTAGAGGTATGCACTTATGTTTAGAAGTTACTCTAATATATATAATATGAATTAGCATGTTACATAAACACAATATACACCAGTAATACCTGTTGGTTTGGATAAAGACTGTGTAAGTAATGGGTCAGCTGTGTAACTTTGGAAAGATAATTGATTTTGCATTCTAAAGATTTGCATTTAAATATCAACTTTGATTTTTACTGCCAGTAAGATCTTAGACAATTAATTATACTTCCCTATGCCTCAGCTTTCTCATCTATAATATGAAAACAGTGAGCTTTTATAAAGAATTTTTAAAAATGTGCTAAAGTATCTAACACAGTGTACAGCAATAATTGGATATATATAAATGCATATATATATTATGAATAATCAAAGTCATAGATATTCATTTAGTAGTTTCACAAAGATGCAAGATGAGTTATTTGATATTTACCAAAAAGGAAAAATAAAGTTTTTGAAATCTTAGATTAATTACTTGTCCTCAGGAATAATGACTCATATTATGTACAAAGATATATAACTATTTGCATTGAATAGGTAGTATTTAAATTAATTTCCAATTGTTGAATCAACCAAATATATTTTAATGCTTACTTTATGTTTAATAATATACGGCTCACAAAAATTAAGGGATATATCAAAATAAATATGAAGCAATAAAAAAAGAGGCATTTGATTTTTTTATTAAATAAGAACATCAGAAAAGCAAACAACAAGTCAAAGAAAGTTGTTTGATTAAGCAAATGAGATGCAAAACCAACTTTTATTTCATTGGTGAAAATGCACTATACAAAAGTCTGCAAGTATTAGACTATCTGCACGTTCCCTGATCCCCTAATTTGTGTGAGCAGTGTAGAAGGAAGTAAAAATAAATTATTTAAATATTTTACTGTCTTCTGAGATATTTTGAAATTTTTAGGGAGATAATAAATTTTAAAAGAATTATAAGATATCAACTAAATAATATATTATGTAAGATATAAGTGCTATAGGACCTAAGTAGATATTTTAGTGAATAAAAACAGTTATTGTTTTCATATACATTTCCAAGATAGTAAAATCTGTTTACACATGGAAGAAAGTCTTTATAAGAGTTTTAATATAGAATTAGGATTACTTCAAATATTTTCATAAGTTTCTGAAGAAAAATATTTTTAAAGTAGTGTTTTTTTATGTTAAGGGACTCAAATCTGGAAAAGTTAAAGCTAATAATAGTCTAAAATAAAAAACAAAAAAATGAACATCTCAGATAAATATACTTCTAGCCTTGGTGGTAGCTGTTAAAAAAATACATGTACAAAACAAGAATTTAGAGATTTATTAAAATATTTTCATCTTATAGCTATGGGAAATGATAAAAATCATGGAATTGTGGTATTTCTTTATAAGCTTTGTATCACCAATGTGAAAATTTGTGGTGAAGCCTTATTGACTTTGCAGTTTAAGGTTTTATTTTCCTATTTCTGAGGAAATTCTAACTGAAGGAAATGTAGGTTTCACAGGCCCTGGAAGAGGAGAAGGAAACTCACTTTCTCTTTGTGTAGGATCTCAAGTCCAGATGCTAGCTTTTTTCTTCATGAAAATTCATAATGTATCTAGTATAGCTTCCTAATTAAAGTCACACATGTACAAATAATGTTTTGAAAATCAGTCACTATCCACTTTACATATGTTAACATATATTATGCTTTAGAGTCATTTTTTTTTTTTGCCAAATAGCTCAGTGTGCTATATGACTTACAATAAAGTGGTAGTTCTATTGATTTTTTAATTCATTTATTTGGTTCAGAGATTTTAGCATATCAAAAAAGTAAAAATAATTAAGTTATTTTCTGAAGTGCAGTTAAAATTTGTGACTATAAAAGGTGTGTGTGTGTGTGTGTTTTATTTTCTTATGCTTCCGAAGAGCTACAAACTTCTGTTTCATTCAGCAAATAATTTTTAAAGTGCCAGTCACCCCTCAAAACATGCGGTATATATCTATGAACAAAGTAGAAAATCAATCTGTATTCTACCTTCTATTCTGAATCAACACAAAGAAAAACACAACAAGGTTAATTCTCTAACATATTAAATGGTAATAAGTGCCATAGAGAGCAATGGGACAGGGTGAATGATCAGAGACGGAAGTGTCATTTTGCCTGAAGTGGTCAGGCTTGGCCTTATTGAGAAACTGACATTTAAACACATACAAATAAGGTGGAGGAGGTGAGATTGGAGTTTTTTACTGCCATTGAACACAGCGTTGTACCAGTTATCAGGAGTCTGGCTTTGCCATTAACGTAACTTGGTGATCCTGGCCAAAGATTTTGTTCCTTTAGCTATAAAATAAGAACAAGGAAAATATCTACTTAAGGTGTGTGTGGTGAGGGAAATTAAAGCTATTTACTCCACAAACATATTGTTCAGTGCTAACTAGGGGATAGGCATTCAAAATGAACAGCACACAATCTTAAGCCCTTGTCAAACTTGCATTCTAATAATGCTTACATTCCAACCATGAACAATGATAGTGAATTTCAAAACTTTTTGGAGATTGCCATGTGTTTTGTAATTGGACTGATACTGAACACAAGACTTGCCTTTCTTTTTTGTCCTCCTTTTAGAATTTTACATCATCAAACCAGGCTGCCCTGATATTCCTAAAGGTTCACTCTGGCAGGTTCTAACATTCTCCCTGTTTGTAGCTTCCTTCTCCCATCTCTCAATTACTTGTTCTCCATTTACTTCACAGACCTTTTCTCTTCTTTCAGATCCTCTATAAATAATATGTGTTAAGAGTTCTTTCTTTTTTTTTTTTTTTAATTTTTTTTATTATTATTCATTTTTAGAGAGGAGAGGGAGAGACAGAGGGAGAGAGAGAGGAGAGACAGAGAGAGAGAAAGGGGGAGGAGCTGGAAGCATCAACTCCCATATGTGCCTTGACCAGGCAAGCCCAGGGTTTCGAACCGGCGACCTCAGCATTTCCAGGTCGACGCTTTATCCACTGCGCCACCACAGGTCAGGCAAGAGTTCTTTCTTGGTCCTCTTTTTTTTACTCTGTTCCTTCTTTTCATGGCTAGTTTAAATACTGCCAATTTTAAATATCACCTGTAAAGAAACATCTACCCCTCAACCTGAGCTAAACTCTGAGCTGAGAGATAAGAGGCTTCAGATGAAGGTAATTTTTTTAATAGCTACAACTAAAAAGGAGCACGCAGCCAGCAGCTGGCTAGTGGGACCTCATTAATCCCTTGTTAACTTAGGAAGGCAAAACTTAACCTCTACTGTCTCAGAAGCTCTGGCTGGGCCTGAGAACTAAATTGGCACAAGAATAATTAAGATGAGGAAGACATACAGATTTTATATGTACATTGGAGCCACCTCCCACCTTCCCATTTCTTTGGGAAAATGAGGACCCAAAGAAGTGGCAAAACCTAGGTAAATGCTTATATACTAAGTTCATCAAAGAGAGGAAATTATAGAAAAGTAACAACTTTATAAGGAGACTAAAGGAAAGTAAAAGTTATATAAACAAGGTCTGTTTGTACAGAATTCTCTTGGGTTTGATGCTGCTTCTGACAATAAGACTGTTTCTACCCTTCTTGTACAGGGAGAGCATCCGGCACGTGGGAGATTTATCTCCTGCTTGAAGGAAGATAGGAAAGGTCAGAGCATCCTCCCGCACCTGCTGTTTTTCAAGTATCTTTCGGTCAAAATAATTCTTATGTCACTTATCACAGTCATTGACCAGGGACAGTTCCTTCGTTTTGAGTATTCCCCCTAGACTTTTGTAGGTCATGTAAAGTTTGATCAGAAGGCTAAGGCTAAAATTTTGCTCCTTAATCTTTTTTTCCATCCTAAATCATGTCCAGACATAATGTCCAACATAGCATTTCAGAGGTTTTTCAATAAAATTAAAAGACATCTTTAGGATACTAATATAATATAAAGCATAAAGATTCTCCAGTAAAAAAAAAATACTAATCTTGATAATCTATAGATGTTTCAAATGTAAATACAAGATTCCCAACATTATCAACTTTCCAGATAGACATTAAATATTAAATAAATTTTTAAGTCGAATTCTAACAACTGATGGCATTAAAGTCAAAATAAAATTCCACGTGAATTACAAGTTCACAGAAAAAAGAGTG
This sequence comes from Saccopteryx bilineata, assembly GCF_036850765.1. Classification (NCBI taxonomy): domain Eukaryota; kingdom Metazoa; phylum Chordata; class Mammalia; order Chiroptera; family Emballonuridae; genus Saccopteryx; species Saccopteryx bilineata. Next base: position 122,337,631 of record NC_089491.1, on the reverse strand, counting down.
AAGAATTCTTTTCAGCATTTCCTAATCATCTCAGACTCAGCTAGAAAAGTTCTCAATGCCTGTGCAGAGTCAATGCTCTTTTGACAATTCAAGCCAAGGCTATTATTTGCTAGAATGGTTATTGTTTTTTCAAAGCTCAGAATTTTACACCTCATATTTTTTTAAGTACAGGTTTTTATTATTTATTTTTTTACTGAAGTATAATTTACAATGTACAGTTTTTCAGTGTACAGTTTAATTATTTTGGACAAATGTATACACCGCACCTTTATTGTGAAGTGGATTAGTTTTCGTCACTCCAGGAAGTTACCTTAACTTTTATTGCTTCCCAGTGAATTCCTGTCCCTCATGAAAGATAAATTTTCTCTGAACAAGAGATGCATTTATATAGAATTGTAAAGTATGTACTCTTTAGTGCAGGGGTCAGGAACCTATGGCTCGCAAGCCAGATATGGCTCTTTTGATGGCTGCATCTGGCTCGCAGACAAATCTTTAATAAAAATAATAATAATTTTAAAAATATAAAACATTCTCATGTATTACAATCCATTCATTTCCTACCACTCATGTTCATGGTTGTGGGAGGCTGGAGCCAATCACAGCTTCCTCCAAGACAATACCAAATTTTTGTTGGAAAATGTGGAATGTACATGGGTCGTTGTGAGGTCAGGAAGTAAACTTCCCCCCTTTTAATCAAATAGTTAGCTAGCTAATTGCAGAAACCTTTTTGACGAAGAAGATGGCTAAAAGAAAAAAGATCAGGAGTATTGTACTTTTCAGCAGGAATGGACAGAGGAATTCGTCTTTGTGGAGAGGGCAGGTTCTGCAGTGTGTCTAATATGCAATGATAAAATTACATCAATGAAATGGTCAAATATAAAGTGGCACTTCAACACATGCCCTACTACATTTGCATTAAAATATCCAGTGGGGGATAGCAGGAAGAAAGCATGTCAAGTACTACTGTGCAGAGTGCAAGCTAGTCAGCAGCAACTTTGTATTTGGACCCAACAAGGTGACTGGAATTCGGCTAGCTTTGCTGGTGCTTTGGCAATTGTGAGAAACGGAAAGCCATTCACAGATGGGGAGTATGCCAAAACATTTATACTTGATGTTGTCAATGAACTTTTTGACAACTTTTCGGATAAAGACAAGATAATCAAACAAATAAAAGACATGCCTCTGTCAGCAAGAACTGTTCATGATCGTACCATCATGATGGCAAATCAAATTGAGGCAACACAAGTGAAGGACATAAATGCAGCATCATTCTTTTCTCTTGCTTTGGATGAGTCAACAGACATAAGCCATTTATTCCATTCAGTGTGATTGCAAGGTATGCTGTTGGTGACACAGTACGTGAGGAAGGTCTTGCTGTTTTGCCTATGAAAGAGACAATGAGAGGGGAGGATTTATTCAAGTCTTTCACTGAGTTTGCTAAAAAAAATCTACTAATAGATAAACTTATTTTGGTGTGTACTGATGGTGCTCCATGCATGGTGGGGAAAAACAGAGGATTTGTAGTGCTTCTTCATGAACATGAAAAGAGACCCATCCTAAGTTTTCACTGCATCCTACATCAGGAGGCACTTTGTGCTCAGATGTGTGGTGAGCAGCTTGGTGAGGTGATGTCGCTGGTCATTCGAGTGGTCACCTTTATTGTTGCCTAAGCTTTAAATGATCACTAGTTTAAAACACTGCCGGATGAAGTTGGGAATAATTATCCTGGTCTGCTTCTGCACAGCAATGTGTGTTGGTTGTCAAGAGGGAAGGTACTCAGCCGTTTCGCAGTTTGTCTGAGCGAAATTCGGATTTTCTTGAAATGAAAAACATTGAGAATCCTGAGCTAGCTAACACTGAGTGGCTCCTGAAGTTCTACTATCTCGTGGACATGACTGAACATCTGAACCAGCAAAATGTGTATATGCAAGGCATTGTAAATACAGTATTAGCCCTTCAACAAGCAGTGTTTGCATTTGAAAACAAGATGGAACTCTCCATCGCTGACATTAAAACAGGTCATTTACCACACTTTGAAAAACTGGGAGAGTTTAAAGATGCATGCATAGCAAGTGACCCTGCTCAACATCTTGATCTCCAGCAGTTAGCGGCTTCACATCTAATCTTCTGCAGTCATTCAAAGTGCACTTTGGAGAATTTCGTGAGCGTACTCATCTTCTTGTCTTCTTAAGTTCATCACCCATTCTCAGGAGTGTGCAGTGGACATTGCCAACCTGAATTACATCCCCGGTTTCTCTATCAGTGATTTCGAGCTACAAGCTGCTGACCTAAAGGCCTCAGACATGTGGGTGAATAAGTTCAAGTCACTGAATGAAGATTTGGAAAGACTTGCACCACAGCAAGCAGAGTTGGCGAGCAAACACAAGTGGGGAGAAATGAAGAAACTTCAACCCGCGGACCAGCTCATTGTCAGAACTTGGAACTCGCTTCCCTTCAAATACCATACACTGCAGTGTGTGAGTATTGCTGTACTGACAATGTTTGGCTCTATGTATGCATGTGAGCTGTCTTTTTCACATTTAAAGAATGTTAAGACTGAGGCTTTTGAAGATGGCAGCAGAGTAGGCGGACACACAGACGCCCAGCTCTCAACACCAAACTGGAATACAAATCAATTTAGGAAAAATCAGCATGAAAAACCAACACTGAACTGCAAGAACAGCTCTCAAAAACCAAGGAGCAAAGAGGAAGCCACAATAAACCTGGTAAGGAGTGCCTGAATCTCCTCTGCTTACAGGAATGGCAGGGAGGGGGGGTGAGGCTGAGAGCCCAGAGAGGATTTCACAGAGGAAAAAGAGCAGAAACTACTGCTCACAGCCACTTACCTGGCGACCAGGGAGCAAGGTGGGTTGAAAAGACCAGCTTATCTCCCAAGTGGAAAGGACAAGGAGAGGGACAGACTGTGAGGGACTAAGGTATGCAAGAAATGAAATAAAAAAGCTGACTCATTTGTGCTGGAGGCGGCCATAGCTGGGGGAGGGACTGAACCTTTCACAAAACAGAGCTGAAGTGCTTCTGGATCAGAGATCTCCGGACATCTATCCAGCTCCAATCAGCGCAAAAAGACACAGCTGAAAACAAGAAGTGGGGAAGAGGGGCAGTAACTCAGGTCTCCATGGAGATCTGAGATACACCTCCCCCTACTGAAGCTGAGAAAAAACCCTGCCCCCAGTGAGATTAGTTGGTGGAACAGACCTTCAGCGTCTCAGGTTACACCCACAGCATTCCTGGTTACAGTTTCAAGGAAGCCCCCTGCTGAGATCAGTTAACAGGACTATCACCTGTTAAGAAAACAAACAATTCAAGACTTCAAAGCTGCCCAAGTCCGAAAGTGGATTACAAATAATAGCTGATACCAATCCAAGAAGACCTAGAAATAACACAACTGAAAACAGGAGGCAGAAAACACCAAGCCTAGACTCAAGCAACTCTACAAATAAAACACCATTATGAGAAGACAAAGGAGTGCAACCCAAATGAAACCACAAGAGACACCCTTGAGAGATGAGCTGAGTGATATGGAAATAATCAAACTTCCAGATGCGGAGTTCAAAATAATGATTGTAAGGATGCTTAGGGATCTTAGAACAACAATGGAGGGGCAGTTTGAAAACCTAAATAAAGAAATAGCAAATATAAAAAAGGATATTGAAATATTAAAAAAGAATCAGTCAGAGATGACAAATACAATATCAGAAATGAAGACCACAATGGAAGGAATTAAAAACAGGATGGATACAGCAGAGGATTGAATCAGCGAGTTGGAGGACAACTGGAATGAAGGCATGAAAGCAGAGAAGAAAAGAGAAAAGAGACTCAAAAAGTCAGAGGAAACACTTAGAGAGCTCTGTGACAACATGAAGAGAAATAACATCCGCATCATAGGGGTTCCTGAAGAAGAAGAAAAAGAACAAGGGATAGAGACTTTGTTCAATCATATCATAACTGAAAACTTCCCTAAATTAATGCAAGAGAAACTCTTACAAGTCCAAGAAGCACAGAGAACTCCATTAAAGAGAAACCCAAAGAAACCTACACCAAGACACATCATAATTAAAATACCAAAGCTAAGGGATAAAGAGAAAATATTAAAAGCTGCAAGAGAAAAAAAAGTTATCACCTACAAAGGAGCCCCCATAAGGATGACATCTGACTTCTCAACAGAAACACTTGAGGCCAGAAGGGAATGGCAAGAAATATTCAAAATAATGCAGAACAAGAACCTACAACCAAGACTACTTTATCCAGCAAGGCTATCGTTTAAAATCGAAGGAGAAATAAAAAGCTTCCCAGACAAAAAACAACTCAAGGAATTCATTACAACCAAACTGACGCTGCAAGAAATGTTAAGGGGCCTGTTGTAAACAGATCAAAGTTGGAAAAGAATATAGCAAAAAAAGGAATACACCTTTAAAGAAGAAAATGGCAATAAACAACTACATATCAATAATAACCTTAAATGTAAATTGATTAAATGATCCAATCAAAAGACATAGGGTAGCTGCGTGGATAAGAAAACAGGACCCATACATATGCTGTCTACAAGAGACACACCTTAGAACAAAAGACACACATAGATTGAAGGTAAAAGGATGGAAAAAAACATTTCATGCAAACGGAAATGAAAAAAAAGCTGGGGTAGCAATACTTATATCAGACAAATTGGACTTTAAAACAAAGGATATAGTAAGAGATAAAGAAGGCCACTACATAATGATAAAGGGAGTAATCCAACAGGAAGATATAACTATTATAAATATCTATGTACCTAATAAAGGAGCACCCAAATATATAAAACAGACTTTGAGGGATTTAAAGGGTAAGATCAACAGCAATACTATAATAGTAGGGGATTTCAATACCCCACTAACATCACTAGATAGATCCTCAAGAAAGAAAATTAACAAAGAAACAGCAGACTTATTGGAAACACTAGATCAACTCGATTTAATAGATATCTTCAGATCCTTTCACCCTAAAGCAGCAGAATATACATTCTTTTCAAGTGCTTATGGTACATTCTCTAGGATAGACCACATGTTAGGGCACAAAAGTGCTCTCAACAAATTTAAGAAGACTGAAATCATATCAAGCACTTTCTCCGATCACAACGGCATGAAACTAGAAATGAATCACAGCAGAAAAGCTAAAAAATTCTCAAACACATGGAAACTAAATAGCAGGGTGCTAAATAATGAATGGATTAAGAATGAGATCAAAGAAGAAATAAAAAAATTCCTAGAAACGAATGACAATGAGCATACAACAACTCAAAATTTATGGGACACAGTGAAAGCAGTGCTGAGAGGGAAGTTCATAGCACTACAGGCACACTTTCAGAAGCTAGAAAAAGCTCAAATAAACAACTTAACCCTGCATCTAAAAGAATTAGAAAAAGAACAGCAAGTAAAGCTCAAATGTAGTAGAAGGAAGGAAATAATAAAGATCAGAGCAGAAATAAATGACATAGAGGCTAAAGAAACAATACAGAGGATCAATGAAACTAGGAGCTGGTTCTTTGAAAAGGTAAACAAGATTGATGAACCTTTAAGTAGACTCACCAAGAAAAAGAGAGAGAGGACTCAAATAAATAAAATTAGAAATGAGAGAGGAGAAATAACAACTGACACAACAGAAATACAAAATATTGTAAGAAAATACTATGAAGAACTGTATGCCAAAAAACTAGACAACCTAGATGAAATGGACAAATTCCTTGAAACATACAATCTTCCAAAAATCAATCTGGAAGAATCAGAAAACCTAAACAGACTGATTACACCAAATGAGATAGAAACAGTTATCAAAAAACTCCCAACAAAGAAAAGTCCGGGGCCCGATGGCTTCACAACGGAATTCTACCAAATATTCAAAGAAGAACTAACTCCTATCCTTCTCAAACTATTTCAAAAAATTCAAGAGGAAGGAAGACTTCCAAGCTCCTTTTATGAGGCGAGCATAATTCTGATTCCAAAACCAGGCAAAGACAACACAAAAAAAGAAAATTATAGGCCAATATCTCTGATGAATATAGATGCTAAAATCCTCAACAAAATATTAGCAAACCGGATCCAACAATATATGGAAAAAATCATCCACCATGATCAAGTGGGATTTATTCTGGGGAGGCAAGGCTGGTACAATATTCGTAAATCAATCAATGTGATTCATCACATAAACAAAAAGAAGGAGAAAAACCATATGATAATTTCAATAGATGCAGAAAAAGCATTTGATAAAATCCAGCAACCATTCATGATCAAAACTTTCAGCAAAGTGGGAATACAGGGAACATACCTCAACATGATAAAAGCCATCTATGAGAAACCCACAGCCAACATCATACTCAATGGGCAAAAATTAAAAGCAATACCCTTAAGATCAGGAACAAGACAGGGGTGCCCCCTTTCACCACTCTTATTTAACATAGTCCTGGAAGTCCTAGCCACAGCAATCAGACAAGAAGAAGAAATAAAAGGCATTCAAGTTGGAAAAGAAGAAGTAAAACTATCATTATTTGCAGATGATATGATATTGTATATAGAAAACCCTAAAGTCTCAGTCAAAAAACTACTGGACCTGATAAATAAATTCAGCAAAGTGGCAGGATATAAAATCAATACTCAGAAATCAGAAGCATTTTTATACACCAACAATGAACAGTCAGAAAGAGAAATTAAGGAAACAATCCCCTTCACAATTACAACCAAAAAAATAAAGTACCTAGGAGTAAACTTAACCAAGGATACTAAAGACTTGTACTCGGAAAATTACAAAGCATTGATAAAAGAAATCAAGGAAGATACAAACAAATGGAAGCATATACCTTGCTCATGTTTAGGAAGAATAAACATCATTAAAATGTGTATATTACCCAAAGAAATCTATAAATTCAATGCAATACCAATTAAAATACCAATGACATACTTCAAAGATATAGAACACATATTCCAAAAATTTATATGGAACCAAAAGAGGACACGAATAGCCTCAGCAATCTTAAAAAAGAAGAATAAAGTGGGAGGTATCACACTTCCTGATATCAAGTTATACTACAAGGCCGTTGTACTCAAAACAGCCTGGTACTGGCATAAGAACAGGCATATAGATTAATGGAACAGAACAGAGAACCCAGAAATAAACCCACAGTTCTATGGACAACTGATATTTGACAAAGGAGGTAAGGAAATACAATGGAGTAAAAATAGCCTCTTTAACAAATGGTGTTGGGAAAATTGGACAGCTACCTGCAAAAAAATGAAACTAGATCACCAGCTTACACCACTCACAAAAATAAACTCAAAATGGATAAAAGACTTAAATGTAGGCCGTGAAACCATAAGCATCTTAGAAGAAAACATAGGCAGTAAGCTCTCCGACATCTCTCAGAGCAATATATTTGCTGATTTATCTCCACAGGGAAGTGAAATAAAAGACAGGATAAACAAATGGAACTATATCAAACTAAAAAGCTTTTGCACAGCTAAAGACAACAAGAACAGAATAAAAGACAAACTACACAATGGGAGAATATATTTGACAATACGTCTGATAAGGGGTTAATAACCAAAATTTATAAAGAACTTGTAAAACTCAACACCAGGAAGACAAACAACCCAATCCAAAAATGGGCAAAAGAGATGAATAGACACTTCTCCAAAGAGGACATACAGATGGCCAATAGGCATATGAAAAAATGCTCAACATCACTAATCATTAGAGAAATGCAAATTAAAACCACAATGAGATATCACCTCACACCAGTCAGAATGGCGCTTATCAACAAAACAACACAGAATAAGTGCTGGTGAGGATGTGGAGAAAAGGGAACCCTCCTGCACTGCTGGTGGGAATGCAGACTGGTGCAGCCACTGTGGAAAACAGTATGGAGATTCCTCAAAAATCTGAAAATCGAACTGCCTTTTGACCCAGCTATCCCACTTTTAGGAATATACCCCAAGGACACCATAGAACGGCTTGAAAAGGAGAAATGCACCCGCATGTTTGTGGCAGCATTGTTCACAATAGCGAAGACCTGGAAACAGCCCAAGTGTCCGTCAGAGGACGAGTGGATTAAAAAACTTTGGTACATATATACTATGGAATACTACTCAGCCATAAGAAATGATGACATCGGATCATTTACAATAACATGGATGGACCTTGACAACATTATACGAAGTGAAATAAGTAAATCAGAAAAAAAAAAAACTAAGATGAATCCATACATAGAAGGGACATAAAAATGAGACTCAGAGACATGAACAAGAATGTGATGGCAACAGGGGCGGGAGGTTGGGGGAGGGGGGAGGGGTTGAAGAAGGAGAGAGGGGTTAGGGGAGGGGAGGGGCACAAAGAAAACCAGATAGAAGATGACAGAAGACAATTTAACTTTGGGGGAGGGGTATACAGCACAATCAAATGTCAAAATAATCTAGAGATATTTTCTCTCAACATATGTACCCTGATTTATCAATGTCACTGCATTAAATTTAATAATAATAATAAAAAAAAGAATGTTAAGACCAACCTACAATCACGTTTAATGAATGGAAGTCTCAACGCCTGCATGAAGCTTAACCTAGCCATGTATCAACCAGACTACAAAGCCATTAGCAAAACCATGCAGCACCAGAAGTTGCATTAATGGTAAGAAGTACTTTATTCATCATTGGTTAGCAACAGCATAACAACGTTATTAAAAAGAATTCAGAGACTTATTGTACTTTAAAATTGTTGGTCTTAACATAAAATGCACATTTACTTGTATTTAGTGTTAAACATATTGTATGGCTCTCACAGAATTACATTGTAAAATATGTGGCGTTCATGGCTCTCTCAGCCAAAAAGTTTCCTGACCCCTGCTTTAGTGTCTTGTTGGGGTTTTTTTTCACTTAAGATGTTTTTGAAATTGACCTATGTTGTTATATGCATCAGTATATTGTTTTTTTTAATTACTGAGTAGTATTCTAGGTAGGAATATGGCTCAGTTTTTTTAAATCAAATCTTCTGTTGATAGATACTTGAGCTATTTCCAGCTTTTCAGGTGTTATGAATAAAGCCACTATGGATAGTATTAGGGTGACCAACTTTTTTACAATGAAAAGGAGGACAAAATAAATTAAAGAAAACAATATCATAAATAAAAGAAACATTTTATTCATTGCAACAATAATACACTATAATATAAGTGCATAATAAAAACATTTATACTATTTTATATTATAATTATGCTTACAAGCCAATTAATTTTTAATAATAATTATAAAAAAGTATAATTATAATATTATCTAAATGAGTTCTTTCCCACTGAATGAATATTTTTGGCCTATGTATCATCTTGTAACAATATATTGGAAATATCTGAACAAGAAATATCTTTCGTATTGAATTTTACGGCAAGTGCTACAGCTAGAGTATGAACATTCAATCTCGATTTCTCACTTGTCTAAAAATTATTAGCAATTAAAAAAAAACTCTTTCAACTGCTGCATTAGTTCCAGGGAAGCACAATGTAAATTAAACAAGAATAAATAAATTTTCACATGGAATATGTTCATTTTTGAAATGGCTGAATATTTCCACCCATCTTTTGTCAATTTTGACATGTTCATTTTCCCATTGTATTAATTTTTCAGAATTTAAATATATATTCAGTCTTCTAATTTCTTCAAAGAGACTATTGTCATCTATTTTTATGTCTGGCATTTCTTTAGTCAAAAACTCAAGACAAGATTCAATATTTGTCCAAGATACTTGGGATGAAGTAAAAAAAAGACCATTGAAAACTGTTACTTCCCATGATGTTTGTTTCAGACCATTCTTCAATATATTGAAAACATGTCTGGTAAAAATTCCACACTTCTTTGATAAACTTTTCTGTTATGCTGGATTTGATTCCTCTAAGTCTGACAATTTTCTTTTTATAATTAAAGGAAGAAATTTTTCTTCAAACAAGATTTATATTGAAGGATAAAGTCATTCAAAATAAGACTAACTTCTGTAGCTAAAATGTGTTCACCTTCAATCTTTTGAATCATTTTGTGAAAAATAGATGCTTGATTATGTACAAAATACATTAATATCTCAGATATTATATTATTGAAAAACAATTCTGGGATTTTAGGACATTTGTCTAAACTTTTAAATATGAACAGAGAGGCTCAAATAATTGTAGAACACGCTCTTTTGAATATCCTAAAAATTTTTTGTATTCAACATTTGCATCTTCACAAAATTGTTTTAAAGTAGCAACATGAATGATAAGATGACTAAAATGCAAATAAATAAAAAGTTATTATTACTTCTATATCAATTGGCATGGCACATGACACTGTATTGATTGCATTTGACAAAATATGTGCATTTACTACCTATTCCTAGTATTTTCTTTTGCAGTAACTCTTGTAATTTTTTTTTTTACCACTCAGACTGCGTTCTCTCCCTCTTACTCTCCCAAAGGAAGAGAAGAACCACCATCAATGGCAAAAGGCAGTTGCACAAGCAACACCAAGAGCTGGCTTCATGCTCAGGAGAGAACACTGCAACTCCTCCTCATGGTTTTGGGTACTCTACACGATCAGAGAAACTTCTCTAGTAACAAACTATAGAAATGATCCCTGAAAGTATAGTCTTAACTCTTGTAATTTTACATACACATTATTCACCCTATGCATCTTTTCCCACCACAATTTGTATTTATATTATCAGCCATTAGTACAACAACTTTGGATTTCAGATTGTTTTCATTTATTACTCTGTATAAATGGTTTGACAAAATTTCAGAAGTTTCGCCCTCAGTGAATTCTAAATTTAAAATTTTTACTTGAATGCCCTTGGTAACATTAAAATATCTCACTATTATTGGATACAATTTAATTTCATTGTGATTTGATGCATCAGATAAAATCATTACAAATGCTGCAGTTTCCAATTCTATAACAATGGTCCCCAAACCCCGGGCCTCGGACCGGTACTGGTCCATGGGCCATTTGTTACCGGTCCACAGAGAAAGAATAAATAACTTACATTATTTCCGTTTTATTTATATTTAAGTCTGAACGATGTTTTATTTTTAAAAAATGACCAGATTCCCTCTGTTAAATCCATCTAAGACTCACTCTTGATGCTTGTCTCAGTCACATGATACATTTATTTGTCCCACCCTAAAGACTGGCCCATGAAAATATTTTCTGACATTAAACCGGTCCATGGCCCCAAAAAGGTTGGGGATCACTGCTCTATAAGTGTTTTATTACAGTAATTTTTAAATACTGATTTCAAAATAGCCTCGCATTTTGTCCTGGCACAAAAAAATTTTTTATTGTGAAACTTTTTCAATAATTTACTTGTACAATTCATACTACAAAAACTTTGTGAATTATGATGTGAAATGCAAATGCTCCCTTTATTGCAGCCAACTGTTTTTCATCTTCAAAAAAATGGAAGTTGATGTATCTAATGATTGCTTATGTTTGTTGGTGGTCAAGTGGTTTGTTATAGCTGCTCTGCCCCCAACTGCAATACAAAATTCTTCGCTGCAAATATTGCAGAAAACAATGGTATCTTTCTTTGATATGAGAAATGAAAATGTATTTTTCAATTTATCGTTGAAATGGCATTTTTTCTTTTTTGATTTTTTCATTCATTAAATGAAATTAAAAATTAAAAATAAAATATAGAGCTATGCCAACAGTGCAAGCACATTAGGAACTGAAAATGTTACATCATGGTAGGCAAATTTTCTGGAAGCTAAATTAACAAAACTAAATATCAAACAAAACCACTAATTTGGAGTGATATTCAGGTGTGTTTATCATTTTCTTATTAAAAAATATCTCTTTTATGCAACTATTTAATCAAAATGTGTTATTAAATGATATTGTTTGAGGTTAGATTTCCACTTTAAAACTCAAATTTTGGAAAAATACTTGTAAATAAAATTATATGTATTTGGAAATTATTAAATAGATAATAAATTAATAAAACACAAATTGTGTTTACCTGTCTATGATTGAATATTCACTGAGAAAGAAATAATCATGAATCTACAATGTCGTATGTGCTGTGTCGTGTTTCAGTGAGAAGTACACAAAGCCATTTGCGGCTCTCTCAAGGTCTCCCATGCGGAGCACATGCATCTCATAATCACATCTTGGTGCATTGTACTGATCTTTGATGAATCGTCATGTCAAATACAAATACGTCACATCACACGGAATGGATCAACTCTGCATTGATAGAATTCAGACATTTATGATTAGTCTTCCAATATCAAAAAGGAAGACATGTAGAAGGACACTTTTTGAGAGAGGACAGAACTTACAAAAGAAGGATTGTCCTCCCTAAAGGAGGACAATTGGTCACCTTAATAGTATGTACAAAGAGTTTTGTGGATATATTATCATTTTCTCATATAAATACATAGGAATAAAGTTCCTAGACCTTAATATTAAAGAATATTTAACAGTATTAGAAACTACCAAGATTTTTCCAAGCTGGGTGTATAATTTTATATTCTTATAACAATATTTGAGAGTTCTGGTTACCCTAAGTTCCTATAAATATTTGACAGGCTTTTTTATTTTACCCATTTTTAGGTGTAGAATGGTAACTTACTGTGTTTTTATTATTATTTTTTCTCACAGTAATAGAGTCCAGACATCCATTATATGCCTTACACCAGTCAAATTTAATACAGCTCCCAACTTCTAGAACAGTTTTACTCCTAGGCGCAATTATAAATTTAGTCCTCAGCAATATTAAATAAACAAAAATAGCATAGATTCTTCAGTATTTGAGTGAAGAAAAAAGTAAGTGAAGATATTCTGCTAGTTTTTATTAAATGACAGTCAAATTAATAGATCTATATTCCATAAACTATAGGCATAATCTCAACTGGGAGAAATCTACCAGCAAGAGGTTAAATTATATTCTAAGCATGTACTATATCTGAAAAGGCAAAAACTACTTCTGTGTTACCTCTTAATGTTAAATTTCCCCTTAAGTTTTATCATCTTTACTAGGTGAATTCCAAGGTCATCCTGTTCGTCTCACTAAGGCAGTGGATGGGAATAAAGCAGAAAGAATTACATGAGGAATGTTTACATGAGCCAGGGCTAAAAATAGTATGCCATTTCCACTCCTATTCCACTGACTAAATCTGAAGCACATGGACATAGCTAACTGCAAAGGAGACTGGAAGATGAGGTTTAGTTGTACCCTGGAGGAGAAAAAATGGGTTTAGGTTAGGTAGCATCTCTGCATACCTCAATCTAACATGCAATGCCAGGTCGCACTTGACCTGTACATTCAAGATCTGTGACTGTTAAAACAGCCAACAGTGTGCCAGGATCTGCTTTACTGAAGCCCTCCAACATTATCTAAAAAAGCCTTCAGACCTTTATGTATCCTCCTGTATACACCTTCAGCACCTGAACACTTCTGAGTGGGCCCAAGTACCTGTGCCATTGTCTGAATGCCTTAATTTAAAGCCCATGTTTTCTTAGCTTTCTGTCCCCATAGGAACAGCCCATTTGCTTTGGACAAAACCACCACTGTCTAAGGTCACTCACCAAAGTCCAAACACTTTAACACAAAGATTTAAGCTTTTCTTCAGGCTGTAGCAATTCAAACCTGGCCTCATATAAGCTTCCAATAGCCATCAAGGGTACAATATTTTTCCCATATGTAAATTAACACCTATTTATCTTTCAAGTATTAGCTGAAATTTAACTTCCTCAGAAAATCTTTTTTTTTTACTTCTAAGAAGGTGCTATGTTTTTGTGTTATATACTTAAATGCAATTTTTATTTCCCTAAAGGAACTTACCATAAATAAAACTAATTAATTGTATGATTTTTGTTTGCTGTCTCTATCTTATTAAATATGAGCTTTATGATAGTAGTGAATTTGTCTGTCTTATATATCACTATTTCTTTCATTGCTCAAAAGAATGTCCACTATTTAGCAGATAATTAAGAAATAGTCATTGACTATATCTAACCATTAAGACACTCCATTGTATGACCTCCAATATATATCACCAGCTTAGATTTTCAAAAATGAATATCTTCCTCAAAACCACATCACAGTCCCAATGTAATAATGTGGTTCACAATTAATCTATTAGTTGGAATCTCCTTGATGCCTTTTATGGATCTAAAAGTTCTCTATTCTCTTACGCCACCTTGTAAAATAATCACTTTCACCATAAACCCATTATTGTCATCCTTCCTGAATTATCATCTCTCCCTTTCTGCTTTAAATTCAAACAGAATGCCATACCTCAACACATTCTTTATTCTAGTACAGTTATTTGTGTTCCTGCTTTGAGCCTCAATAAGACTGTAAATTTCTTTGTTCAACCAATGCTAATGGAATTTAATACCACAGGAAGTAAGCTAAATATCAGTCTGTCACAGATTTAAAAACTGATTAATGAAGACCATTTTATGAAAGCCACAGACTCCAATTTCATTTTTATCAGTCCAATGATTGTGAGCTGAGCACCCTTCTTTTGCAAGTCACTTCTTTTTTTTTTATCTTTACTTCTCTTTTTAATTTTATTTGCTCTACTTTGATTTGTTTCTTTTTTTTTTCCATGCACTTTCAGAGTATAGACAACAATGGTGATATTAAACAAGCGCTCTGCTTGAAGGGAGGAAAGTCTGTATTGGACTGTTAACCCTGTTCCTTATCAACTTTTACCAAAAACTATCTTCTGGATCGTTCCAACCAGATATTTTAAATTCACTATCTCTTAAATTTGTAAAGCACTTTAGAGTTCATGCACTGTTTTCATTGACATTTAGTGAATTAATCCCTACATCCTATAATGATGCTTTAAGAAGATCCAATTATCTTTGCTTCAAAACTAGTGCCTCACCTGACCAGGCATGGAGCAGTGAATGAGCATCGAACTAGGACATGGAGGACGCAGGTTCAAGACCCCGAGGTTGCCAGCTTGAGCACAGGCTCATCTGGTTTGAGCAAGGCTCACAAGCTTGAGCCCAAGGTCACTGGCTCAAGCAAGGGGTCACTCAGTCTTGTGTAGGCCCCCCTGGCCAATGCACATATGAGAAAGCAATCAATGAACAACTAAGGTGCCACAACAAAGAATTGATATTTCTCATCTCTCTCGCTTCTTGTCTGTCTGTCCCTCTCTCTGAATCTCTCTGTCTCTGTCACAAAAAAATAATAAAATTAAAAAAACAAGGCCTGACCTGTGGTGGCACAGTGGATAAAGCAACAACCTGAAAACACTGAGGTTGCCAGTTCAAAACCCTGGCTTGCCTGGTCAAGGCACATATGGGAGTTGATGCTTCCTGCTCCTCCCCCTTCTCTCTCTCTCTCTCTCCCTTCTCTCCTCTCTAAAATGAATAAATAAATAAATAAAAATTAAAAAAAAACAAATAAAAAACTAGTTGCCTGCACTTTAACCTATTTTCTTTTTCAATTATTTCATTGTCTCTTATGCATTAAAGGAGGAAAACTGTGATCTCATATCTATTAAGTACTCAAGTGTTAGAAATTGCTTCTTCATAATTTCTCCTATTTCCCCTTCACTGCCACCTTTTCTGTTTCAGGCCTTTGTCCATTAAAATCTGGATTACTATAAATAATCTCAACCAAACTGTACTCCACGTCGCCTAGGAAAAAATGCTATCACAGTCACTTTAATATTTTAAAATACAATCATCCTTTGACCATTTTCAATTGGAAAGTATTGTGACTCCCCTCTCAGAATGATCTACAAGCTGTGTTAACTAATACAAAAGCCATTAGTCACATGGCTATTTAAGTTAATTAAAATTACATAAAATTTAAAATTCAGTTCTTTAGTAGTACAAGCCACATTTCAAGTGTTCCACAGTCACAGATATCTAGTAGCTATCATGTTGTACAGGGAAGATATACAATATTTCCATCATGGTTGGCTTAGACCTTCCTTGAAATTAACTACCGGGGAACTGAAACCACTTTTTTGATAGTCTTAGAGGCTCAGATGAACCAGCTTCTCCTTGGCTACTTACAGCTGCAGGACAACAAGCTTTAAAGCTTGTAGGAAAAGCCTTGCTACACGCACAACTAAGATACATAAATCCTGAAGAATCAATTGCCTTGCTAATTTATCCCTCGAGTTACACTCCAACAGGACTATTGTGGCAAGCTTCAGGTCCTATTAAATGGATTCATTTAGCTGTTACTCTTAAGAAAGTTTTATCTCCATATTTTGATCTTGTCACCTCCTTGATTATCAAGGGATGTAGGTGACTCTTACAGTTTATAGGTTTTGAACCTCAAATTATTGTTCCTTTTTTCAAAGGATCAACAACAATGGCTCTGGGAAACTTCCACTAAATGGCAAATCGCTTTTGCAAATTTTACAGCCAAATTGATTCTCACTACCCAGCTGATAAAATAGTTATATTATCATGGCTTTTCAGCATTTGCCATCTTCCTCCTTTAATCTATATACAGACAGCAAATATTTACTTATGATTGTTTCCAAATAAAGACTGCTGTCTTAGGGACAACTATTGATGAGGAACTATTTCAGCAGTTTCTCCTTCTTCAAAAGACTTGTATGTCAACATAGAGCTCCATGTTTATAGGACATATTTGAGCTCACTCCATGCTCCCTGGAGCTTTAGCACCAGGGAATGCCCTTGTTGATCAAGCTACCCAAAAGAAAATTATTGGAGCAACCATGACAAATCTACCAATTCAGTCTCATTCTGCTCATCACCAGAACGCTGCAACCCTGCGTAAACAGTTTCAACTTTCTCGAGAAGCAGCACGGCAGATTGGGAAATCCTGTCCAAGGGGTCCTATACTACAATCTATCCCTTCATTTGGAGTTAACCTTCGAGTACTCCTACCAGGACAACTTTGGCAAATGGATGTTACTCATATACCTTCATTTGGCAAACAGTCCATTGTCCACGTTACAGTGGATACTTATTCTGGATTTATAGTAGCCTCTGCTAGAACAGGAGAGGCTGATAAGCATGTTATAACTCATTGTCTATGCATTTTCTATTATTGGACTTCTAGATGTGATTAAAACTGACAATGCTCCTGCATATGTAGCAAAAGCATTTACTGTATTTTGTCAAACCTTTCGAATTATGGGTATTTCTTACAACCTTTAAAGTCAAGGTATTCTTAAAGTGTACCCAGCAAATATTTCAAGGTCAATTTAAAAATATATATAAAAGGGGGAGTCATATCCTAGAACTCCTATGGGTCTACCTTATCATGCTTTTCACTTAAAAATTTTTTTCTTTTGAATGCTAATGAACAGGAAACGCCAAATCTTTTTTCTCCTGTAAACTTCTACCCTCTTTTATTTGATTCAGCTAATAACACTGTTTTGTCTTTTTCCAAATAGCTCCAGATATATGGAAAAGGTTTATATAGGTGGATGGGGATCCTCGAACCCCTCAGCGAAATCTTCTGAACATGGCTTTTAAGGCCTATAATGATCAAGAGGCAGAAAAAGCCCAAAAGAGATCAGGTGAAATACTAACTCTTGGCATATACCCTCAAAGGCTCCAATGCCCCAAAGGGGTCTCATAGGACTCCATCTGGGCCCTGCTTCAGTAGTAGAAAGGATGGTCATTTAAACCAAAGCCTGCCAGGCTTACATGCCTTTGCTGTGAGGAAAAAGGGACACTGGAAGGTAGGCTTCTCCCTCACTCCTCTAAGGGAGGGTTCAGTCTCTTCCAGCCCTGCTCCAGCCACCTATGACCTAACCTTGCCCAGAATGCTGGGATTTGCCACTGAAGGCTGAAGGTGCCCAGGGCCATGGGCCCCATCTACGTCACCATAGACAAGCCTAGGGTATTTCTTCCAAGAGGCAGGTAAACTGATCTCATTTACGCAAGGGCTACTTAACTATGTCTTGTCTGAATATTTAGGTTTTTTATTCTTCCCTCAAAGATCTCTGTTGTGGTTGTTGATAGTTCTATTTTTTGCTGCTTTGTTTAATATATAGTGTTTCCTTTATTCCTCCTGCCTCAATGTCCCACTCATATTTTAGGCTGGGACCTACTCCTAATTTAGAGCTCTCTTTCTCCTTTTTGCCAATTTCTATTATAAATTTACCTTTGCCACCCAGTTTAGTGTATCCCAAGGTTCTCTTCACCACGCTACGATTGCAGAGCTCCACGGAAAAGTGCCCTGGTGTCATCTCTCCAGGCTAAGGAGAACAGAAGCTCCATCTCCACACATGCTGCAGATGGCTTTTCCAGTATACCTGAATCATTACCAGCTAGAAGCAGCGGTCTTTGGGACTTGGACGTGAGCTGCAAAGTATAGAAATATGACAACAATTCCAGTGCCATGTGGACTTTTCCTGAATGTGGACTTTTCCTGGACTCCTACTCCTGTGACAGCTCCTAATGGACTGAACTGGGGTTGGGTTGCATTTGCAGGGATTTGGAATGGTATTGGTGCCAACTTGGACTTGGTGAATATATTAAGGACAATGCCCTTTTATAAATTCTTGTATATTGGCTAAGAATTTACTTAAAGGCTTTAATCACTGTAATGTATTAGAATATTTGTTTGGGTATCTGTTAGTATTTGGCTATACTAATTTTGTGTTTCTTCTGTATTTTTTTCAGTCTGCCTCCAAATTATCATCAGGGAAACTAGGAAATCAGATGAGTGCAAATCTCAGCACACAAATTAAAAAGAAAAAAGAAAAGGGGGATATGTTGTGGACTATAAATGGCAGAAAGCCATTGTAGATTCGAGGCTTAGCAAACAGCTAAATTCTCTCCCTTCACCTCCATATTGTCTAATATACTGAGTACTTGCACTCACTTCACTTGCTTCCTTGGGTTGCTGGAAGCAATTTACATGCCCTTCCCCTGACTCTTTGTTCAGATGTTGGTAGAGTTCACTAATGCATCCTGTTTATGCCTTGGGTGTGTAACTTTGTATCAAGGACTTTCTTGATTTGCATACGGCTATATAATAAAGCAAACTGGGGCTATGGGGCACTCAGATATTGCCATCAGCATTTGAAGAGTCCTCCTGGTCCCATTTTTCCTTGATGAGTATGTTTCCTTAATTCCGCACTGTTACTAGGAGCCACGCTGGTGCTGGTCCGTGGCAGGTCTCCATGCATATAATATTAACATTAATAAATTTGTATTCTTTTTCTTCTGTTAATCTGCCTATTGTCATTTTATTACATAGGCCCAATTATTGTAACTAGGAGGATAGAGGAAACATTTTTATTCAACTTGTTGCCTGTATTTAAGACCTGGTACAATCTGGCCTCAATTTATATTTTCAACCTTATCTTCTCCATTTGAAACTTCTATTCCATTTAAGCCAATTTACCTGCTTTCTGTGAACTTCCATGCTTTGTGTATGCTTTCTCTCTGGGAAGAAATCTACCCCTCACACTGGCCCAGTGACACTGACTGTCAGGGTCATGCAAATGCAGGGCTAGCGCTTGAAAGTGAGGATCTCCTGAAATCTGACATGTCTCTTCTACCCATCATCCGACAGTAATTTTTCTTACCCCTAAACAATGGTCTCATGGAAAAAACACATAGAAATTTTATTTTTATTCAGATAATATGGTTTTGCACCTTGGCTCTACCACTTCCTAACCACATGGCCATGGACAAATCACCCTAGTTTCCACATCTGTAAAATGGAGTCAATAATAACACCAACCCTATTTCTCTCACTGAGTTTTTCACAGGCTTCAGTGAATGAGTCTGTGAATGTTGTAAAACCCAATACAAATAATGGGATAAGAAGTCATAAATGATGTTGTTTTTCCCAGTATGATATTGTTTGTTTCTTATTTTAAAATAATAAAAGTATGTCGGATTATACATTCTACCCCCAACAATGCCATGAGCAAAGCAAATTCTTAATATCATTAATATCTGCTAAATTGAACATTAAAGTGTTTATACAGAGAATGTATTAAATACCTTATATTATGTATAAACACATAAGTATATATTACTATATATTTGCTCTTTTTCTTCAACTAAAATTAAGAATACCAATGTCAGTATTTTAAGTGTAAACTATTGAGAAGCAAATCCTATATTAGAATAATGGATTTTTAATAAAACATGATTTTTTGTTTCTGTCATGATAAGAAAATATAAAAATAACTTATTCAGATAAGTCTATCAATTCTCCCCAACTCTATCTTTATTCCAAAATTTCTAAATTATGCAGAATTAAATAAAAACATATTCAAAATAATTTTAAACGGAGTTAGCCAAATATTCAATTTGAGGTGCTATTCTGTTCATTTAGGCCCATTCTAGTCATTAATCTAAAATGATCATGATTATTGTAGTTTCTCTTTCCTTTTATGAATTTTGAAAGATTAGACGGAAAGCTTATGGTAATCCCCACAGCTTTCTTACCAGCTGTTCTTTATCAGTTGCAGAGACTTAGCAAAGCCTCAATTAGGAAACTGTTAAAGCTGATTCGACTTGGGCCAGGGCAGAGAGCACAGTGTGTGCACGCAGGTGCTCAATGAAATATGTGTCTGCTTTGTCAGTAGGACTCAGCTTTATCGGAATTCCCTGGCTAGCAAGAGAGCCCACAGACACTCAACAAGCCAGGGATAAAAGCTTGCAATTGAAAGCAATATTCAGACTAAGAAAAATCATCTCCTAGAAAAAGTAAGGATTGAAGTCAACTCTGAGAGAGCCCTCATGGGACTCAACAGAAGTTTGCCTCTCATTTCTTTTTTGGCTCATAGGGCTGGGAAAAGCAAAAGGAGTAAGATATGTTTCTATGCTCCAGAGGGGACAACATCTACACAGCTATTGTCCTTTACCTTCAAAGTACTGCACTTGGATCAACATCAGGAATTGGGCCACTATCCCATTCCTTAGCAGAAAACAAAATTTTCAGAATATCAGAATGAATAAGGATTCAATGGTAACTCAGTAGCTAAAAAAGACCTGAATTACAATTACAAAATCAAACTTTCCTGTCTTTTGATGCGATCTTCTTTTTTTTTTTTTTTTTTTTTTTTTTTTTTACACCATCACAACAACGGTCCTGTCTGGATGGCTGACTACTGCTGGAGGATGCGATCTTCTTTTTGATGAATATTTATTGAATCATAATTTTATGATTGAGGAGTAATTATTGAACAGAAGAATAAGTGTTAAGGCCTCAAGAAATTCATGTACTGGTTTTCAGGTTGCCAACTGAGCTCATAGAGAGCTATAAAGGGTAGCCTCTGTGAAGTGAGTAATATCTGGGGTTACAGATTCTCCTCAAAGGAAGCTTCCTATAACAACGGATATTTGGAAATTAGCTTAGAAGGGGGGGAGTGAAGCTCAATAGCTCTATAGCTTATGAGAAGTAAGAAGAGATAAGTATAATTTTTCCCAGCATAGAAGTAAAGAAATAAAACCATCTTTCTTTATCTCTGGGAAAAATTAAGTGTTTTGTTTTTTATTCAGTGAGAGGAGAGAAGGCAAAGAGACAGATTGCCACATGTGCCCCAATTGGGGTCCACCCAGTAAGCCTACTAGGTGACAATGCTCTGCCCATCTGAGGCATAGCTCCATTGCTCAGCAACCATGATTTTCTTAGTGCCTGAGGCAGAGGCCATGGAGCCATTCTCAGCACCTGGGGACAACTTACTCTAATTGAGCCATGGCTATAGGAGGGGAAGAGAGAGAGAGAAGAAGGGGGAAGGGTGGAGAAGCAGATAGGCACTTCTGTGTGCCCCGACTAGGAATTGAACCAGGGACTTCCACACACTGGGCGGATGCTATACCACTTAGCCAACCTACCAAGGCTGAAAATGTGCTTTTTAAATTCCTGAGAATAAGTGACACAATGCTGAAATAAAGTTTGGCTTTGTCAGAAGTGGTAATTTTAAAACTATCTCAGGATTGCTTGACATGGTAGTGAATAAATTATTATGAAGCAAATTAACTGCAGCATGGAGATATATATGTCTGGTAGATTTTTAACAATCTGTTCAGCTTCAGGTAAACAAAACATTCAGTAAAACATTTTGTTCTGGAGATGAGGGGGTGATTAAGTTGAGCAATGGTTTGCAAGTGCTTCCCATATGAAAAGGAAACCAAACATTGTCCCCCAGTAACTGTCCTATAATTTTATCTTTGGCTACATACACACAGAAGCATATATAAAGAACATACATACACAATGTATATATGTGTATCTATACATATTATGGGTATCTACCTATGCTCATATGTTGATATAGATGAGACTGTCCAATAAATGAAACACTCAGAAAGGATCACAATTTTCCAGGTCTTTTTACCTGACCAAACTGTAACAGAGCCTGAGGAAGCTGAATGCCCTGTGAGGCAGAAGGGAGGGATTATAAAGCCTCTGTTTGCAAACATAATTTACAGTTGTGGGCAATATTAAAGAGGCAGCACCATCAAAGCTGCCATTTTGAGCTTGGGGGGATCTTCTTCTTGGACAGGACATTTGGTCCTGAGACTCAACAGGAGGCAGGATAAATGGGTCAAGGAGCTGAGGCTTAGGACTAACACTAGATTAGAGGCTTGAAGGGAGGAAAGGAAAAAGGAAAAGAGATTTTCTTTCCATTCTTTGGCTCCCCTCAGCAGGATAGAAAACCATACCAAAAAATTTGTGGGTATATATAATTTTAGATATATTTAATTGCAGAGAATTAAAATAGACGATGACTAGCTTAAACTATAAATAGGGGTATATTGAACACAGCTTGAATAGCTCATGGAATTGAAACAAATTCTGACCTAAATCTTTTGAAGAGTATAAATAAATATATTTCAGTATGTCTCAGCGATGGAAGTTTGTAACACATTTCTCCAAACTATGGCCCTCAGGCCACATGCGGCCCCTGAGGCCATTTATCCGGCCCCCACTGCACTTCTGAAGGGGCACCTCTTTCATTGGTGGTCAGTGAGAGGAGCACTGTATGTGGCGGCCCTCCAACGATCTGAGGGACAGTGAACTGCCCCCTGTGTAAAAAGTTTGGGGACCCCTGCTCTAGTGCTGACATTAGGTGACTTAGTTGTTGCCTTTCTATTCAAGATCCTAAGTTCATGGGAGAAAGACCTTGATTAGTCTGGCAGCTATAGAAGGAGGTGACAGTCTCCTAAGGCCTACCTTTGGGTGTCAGGGATGGTCACATAGGTGAGAAATTGTAAATAGAGTAAAAATATCTTGGGTTACGAGAGAAGATTCAATTTTGAAAAAATATGTACATTTGGCTAAAACAATTATATCTGGGGAACCTGAGTAAAATGCTAAATATTTAGCTGGTTGGGTTGCAAAATCAATAAGAAAGAAATAACCTACTCCTTCACCACTGGAACTGAAAATCAAAATATCCATGTAACTGGCATTCAGGGACCAAATAAATGGAGAGACACTGTGTTGATCACAGCTTAATCCAGAGACATTTTTTAATGGAGGAAACATAAAAAATAGGAACTTTTAAAAAAGAAAACAACCATAGTTCCTTAGTTCTTGAGTGTAGCAGAAGTAAGAAGGAAAAAAAAACCATAGTCTATGTCAGGGGCTTTGTATTAATGTGGGACTTAGTAAATTATAAGTTCCTGATTTAATTTAATTATATTCATTACAACAGCTCAAGACATAAAGCAAGCCCTTGGAATTTTATAGACATACTGATTAAATTATCCCTCAAGATCATTTAGATCCCTTTGTTCTATACCTCTGTCAACCTCAAATTTTCAGATAACTAGTGTTTCTCTTGAGACTGTAGCAGAAGAGAGACATCATGGGCCTCTTAAGACATACTAACTGAATTCTGCTCTGTACTGAACTAATTGCTTGAGGATTCAATGGGGTAACTCATATACTGATATAAAAGTTCTGGGAACACCATAGGTCCTCAGCAACTGAAATTTCCTGTAGAAATATGCTGTGAAGACTTTCAGAATTAAGATAACAATTAGAGACAGAGAGGTGCCCTAGGGTGAAATCCCTGAGTGGATGTGAGTCCAGGGGCCTCTCTGAGCCATACCAGAAACAGTGCATGCTGGAAACAGGAAAACAACAGGATAAGACTCAGTAACAAAAAATGTTTAGGCTCTCAGAACAGAGATTACAAGTCAGCATGTTCCTTGTTCTTTACCTCACCTCCTAAGAACTTTTGCTGTCTGCTTCTTTGAGTTATTTGTACTGGCTAATAAATATCTGAGTAAGGCTGGGGACGGGGCTTCAGTCCTTCTATCTGCTGACTGGGCTGTTGCTTCCCCTCAGTCCCTCGGAGCATTTCATCTGGTCTCCAAGCAGTCATTGTCACAGAGATATTTTTCTTTTCCTTGACTTTCTCAATATTGTCAGAAGGAAGCCCAGGAGAGCAGATATTAGTATTCTTGTCTCTGGAAAGGTACAATGTCTATCATATACTAATAAATTTGGGAATAAATTTATAGAGAAATCCTTTCAGAATTTGCTTACCATAGGTCAGTTTTGCAGAATATCTGAGTATCAGATGTAATAGAAATCTTAGTTTCTGGATGCTTAGCAAAACTTAGATCATTCCTCATCTTTTGTGGTTGCAAAAAGATGTTGCTGATTAAACAAATAGCAAGGCACCATCCTTCTTTAAATAACTCTTATTATGACTTATTTATCAAGAAGCATGCATACCCCTCTCAGATCATTTATTCATTGTTGTCTTTGATGAGATTATTGGAAAGCAGATCTTTAGTATATGTTCTGTTAGTTCTTTTTAGCTTAAGTCAGAAGTGACTTGGTTTCTATCAAACTATTAGTTGTTGGTTAGTTGTGAGCAATACTGGAGGGATTCCTAGGTATGCCCAAAGTACCCTGATATGTATATGTTTTATCACAGAGTACTGATATGTACTGAAATTTTTGGTAATAAAATCTTGAGGGCAGATAAAACAACTCATTAAAAATGCACTGAGGAAGTTTATAATTTGAAGCCATCCACAAATAAATCCTTTTTGTCAAACGTTGCTTGTAAATATTGATTTGTTAAATATTGAATTTACTAAAAAACATAATTCATGCTTTATGTGAATTTACAAATTTTAATGTGAAAGGGAGAGTGGCTGCCTGGTGATCGTCAGTGCACATACAAATACACAACCACGCACTCATTCACTGTTCCAAAATATCCATACATAACACTGGGGAACAAAATTTTTGTTGCACCCACAAAAACACTTGTTGTTACCTAATTCAAGTGTGCTAATCTCAAATATGACATTAGTTTTTCTCTGTAAGCTACAGATTTTTTTTTTCAATTCAAGATTTTAGGTTTTCATCTTGTAAAATTTTCAACATTTAGTTTAACATAATGAAGTAGAATGTCTTCTTGGGCATCATCTTTATGAAAATATAATAATTTATATAATGCAGTAAATACACTAATACACTAAAAGATATGATTGCATCAGAATTTATCTACAATTTCAAAATAGAACATATTAAAACACATATTTTAATCATAAAATTTGCGCAAAACTTACTTAAATTCTCTTCAGACAAAAATTTGCATTTGTAGCTCTTGCATTTGTGTACTTGCTGAGGACAATATCATTTGATGCTCCAGCAGTAGTTTGCTCATCACTAATGCTCCCAGATTTTCGGGAAACTTATCAAGGTGACTGTTCAGGAAGTGAATCTTAAAGCTCATGTTATATCCAATGTCGCAGAAAGCCAACAGCATCCTTTGAACCAGGAGTTCATAGTTTTCTGCTTTTTTGTTGCCAAGGAAGTTCTTTGTAATTGCCACAAAAGACTGCCATGCTGCTTTCTCCTCCTTATTGATCTTCCTGGCAAATTCTTCATCACGTATGAGGGTTCGAATTTAAGGTCCATCAAATACACCTGCTTTTATATTCTTGAAAGACAAGGCAGGAAAAGCAGAAATAATATGTTGAAAGCATTCACTTTCTCTATTCAATGCCTGAACAAACTGCTTCACCAAGTTTGATGTGAAGTGGGGGAAAAATGATCTTGTCTCAATTAACTACAGGTTTATTCACAATATTTTGCATCCCTACTTCCAGAGCTTCATGTTTCAGCCACTCCTTCTATGTCCAGTGTTTTTCCTGAGCTCGGCTGTCCCACAAACACAGAAAGCAAGGATACTTTATGAAACCTCTCTGTTGTCCTAGCAGGAAATTTACCATTTTAAGATCCACAGAAATGATGCAGTTATGCTTCTCATATTTCAGAAAGTCGAGGACAATTTTTATGTCATTATAATCTTCTCGCAATTGAGTTGAATAACCAATTGGAACCGCTGAAAATAGGCAATATATGCACATGTCACAAATGATGAAATATTGCACCTTTGACGTTGAAGTGTGTAACAGCCACATATATTACAGAAGTTTTCAGGACTATTCCTACATTTACACCTACTTGAAGAAGCCATGATTCAATCTTAAAACAAAATAAGAGGATATTTCTATCAGATAATAATTTTTTTACATTTAAAAACAACTACAATTATGTAAAAGTGATGTTTGTAAAACATTAATTGCCTTGTGGTTATATGTTCAATCCAAGAGTCGTTGCCCTTTAACTCCATTTTAAAAACTAATGCTTGCCATTAACTTTAACAAAAAGAAATTAAAATTGCATAAAAACTAGAGTATGCACCAAAAAACGGATTTCAGATTTGGAATCAGCAGTGTAGAAATATATAAAAACAGTTCTGAAACCTCATGAAACAGAAAAGGAAAAAAGTTGTTCCCCAGTCTAATTAACTGATGAATGAATTGAAAGTGTCTGCAGTTTGTGTGACCACTGGTGAAGAAGCTCTGGTTCTGCTACTTCAAATAAATACAACTAAACTTTCGCCAGGGACTGGATTAGACAAACAATAGTGACACTGTCTCTTGACTATAGATTCTGCCAGGCCTTTGAGACTTTAGGAGCCAAGCAGAAGGAATTCTTCACCAAGCCATGGCTTGGTCCCCAGAAAGCATCTTTGTTATGACAAATGGCAGCTTGTCTTTATCTATCTCCACTTCTGGTGGGAAGGAAAACAATCCCCACCACTAAAATAAAATGAAATAAAAATAAAAAATTAAAACTGGAAAGAATTCTATAGATGATCCCAGCCAGTGTTTTTCAGATATCTGAATTTCATGAACTAACAACATTGGAACTATAGCTAAAATTTTTATAAAATAAAATAGTGAGGGAAGATACTGACAGCGTTTTTACCTAGTGAATAAAAATATTTTTTAAAAGAATACCACTGCTAATTTAAAGATGGCAGTTTAGATTCAGCACCTCCCTTGTATTTCTTAGAAATCATCAAAAGTAGAAGACCAGAAAACAACAGTACAAAATACAGTTTTAATAAAACAAGAGACAGCAGGAACCTAAAATTTTGGAGTAGGTGAGGATTTTTCAAGAATAGTGGCAATAAAACAGGATAGAGAACATGGAAGTTATGGATCTTAGAATACTGGAGTACTTTTCTGTAGACATTTTATGAAGTAAAAATCTGACCACCTGTTTCTAACATCAGAGGTGGCTGTATACATCAACACTACTTGTATAATTTTTGTTTAAATTTAAGGACTAGAGGGGGTTTGAATAATAGACTATAGTAGAAAAAAGTAGTCTGTCTCCCTAGAAGCAAAAAGAAAAAAAATGTTTATAATATTTTTTTTCACTCAAAATGCTGAATCTAAAGAAAATTTAGGCAAATTCTGGTTTCTTCTCAAGAACTTCAGTAACAAATAAATGGTACAGGAAATACATAATAACTTTAAATTTTAGTACTCAAAATATAACCTAAAAATGATTGATAAAATATACTACAAAAATGAAAAGAAAGTAACAGAAAAAAATAGAGATTAAATTCTCACCAAAAAAACCCCACAAAGTTTTCATGGAGTATATTAAAAATGAGACCAGGTATTTTGCAAACATTAAAAAGATATCAAAAATTTCTGCTTGTGAAGTAACAATATAAAGAGTCTGAGATATAATAACTTAAGGAGAATATGTCCATAAAACAGGAAGATATAGAATATGAGTCAGTAAACTTCAAAAAAAAGTGGAATTTTGAAAAATAGAAACAGAAATAAGAGATGAATTTAGACAGTTCAATGATTGGAGTATGGAAAACTATATAGTTACAGAAATAAAGATAAATGTGGATGATCCAGTGATTGAAGCACTTAAAAAATATAGATGGGCCCTGGCCGGTTGGCTCAGCGGTAGAGCGTCGGCCTGGTGTGCCGGTGACCCAGGTTCGATTCCCGGCCAGGGCACATAGGAGAAGCGCCCATTTGCTTCTCCACCCCCACCCCCTCCTTCCTCTCTGTCTCTCTCTTCCCCTCCCGCAGCCAAGGCTCCATTGGAGCAAAGATGGCCCAGGCCACGGGGATGGCTCCTTGGCCTCTGCCCCAGGTGCTGGAGTGGCTCTGATCTCAACAGAGCGACGCCCCGGATGGGCAGAGCATCGCCCCCTGGTGGGCGTGCCGAGTGGATCCCGGTCGGGCGCATGCGGGAGTCTGTCTGACTGCTGACTGTCTCTCCCCGTTTCCAGCTTCAGAAAAATACAAAAAAAAAAATATATATATATATATATACACACACACACACACACAGGACTGATATGAAAAAACAATTTTCAATCAGGCACACAAAAAAGTGCTCAGAGTACTTAGTTATCAGAAGAAAAAAGAAGTTAAAATCTCAATCAGATGTCACTACACCCACATTCGGATGGCTTAAAGTAAGACTGACAAAGGCAATTATTGGGAGAACATGGAGCATTGTGACTCTCATACACTGCTAGTAAAAATGTAAATGATCCAACCCCTTTGGGAAAAGGCTGGGATATTTTTTATAAAAATAACCATATATGTATTTTAGACATAGAAATTCTGCTTCTAGATAGTCAAAACAACTGAAAACAAATGTTTCTTAAAAAAAGTTTTTTATTAAAGAATATTTATACCAGTTTTATTCATAATAAAAACAAAAGAACTAGAAACAATTCAAACAGACAGTCATGGAAAAAAGGGTCTATAATGACTCTTCAGTGGAATGATACTAAGCCACCAAAAGGAACAAATTACTAACATGTCAGATATCATAAATGAAATATCACAGGCCATGTTCTGAGTGAGAAAAGCTACATGTATAATATCATAGAGTGTATGATTTGATTTAAGTGACATTCTAGAACAAGTTAACCTAACTATATTGAAAAACATAAAAGCCAGGCTGTCTCTGGGGGTTGGGATGGGAAGGCTGATTGTAAAAGACATTAGAAGTTTCTTGAGTGATAGAAATATTTTATATCTTGATGGGATGTGAGTTAAAGAAGTGTATCCATTTGTCAAAATTATACTGTCAAGACTTGTGAATTTAAATGTATGTACATTTAACTAGAAATAAGACAACTAATAAAAATGAATAATCAAGTAGGAGCGAAGGAATGAGTGGAAGTACAGATAAAATAAAAATGATGGTATTTTGATCATTACTGAAGCTGAGAGACTGCAGCACAGGGATTAATTTAGTCATTAGGCTTTCTTTGTATAGATTTGAATTCTTCCCAAAGAGTTTAAAATTCTGAAATAAGAGAAGACTTTATTCTACATATAGAATTGGCATAGTGCTCCAAACAAAACTGCTTTTTTTTGGCCTGAATTCTATTTTATCTGTTATTAACATTATGATTTATTTTTTTTCTTTATACTTATATTTGTCTGTTACATGTTTGCCAAACTTCATTTCAACCATCTAAATTTCTTAAGTGTATCTCTGTAGATATTCTTAGTTGGTTTAGCTTTTTTTAGCCAAACTGAAAAAAACATTTTAAAATAATGTACAGTAAACTCACATAATCAATATGACTGATAAATTTAGTCGTAGTACTACAATATTTTATGTTATTTTTTAATGTTTTCTATTTTGCAGTTTTATTTCTTTACGGTCTTGGTATTTCTCTTAATATTAAGAAGGTATATATTTTCACTCTAGTGGTTACCTTAATATTATTAATTCGATATAATACTTCTGGTCACCTCTTTCTTTTCTTTTAATTTTTATTTATTGACTTTAGAGAGACAGAAAAGGAGAGACAGAAGTATCAACCTGTTTCTGTAGTTGCCCTGACCAGAGGTGGAACCAGCAGCCATTGCGTGTTGGGATGGTATTCTAACCAACTGGGTTATCCAACCAGGCAGGCACCTCTTTCTTTGGAAACTTTGTTTTTACTAGAGTAGTATTAAAAATAGCCAATACCTGCTTCTTTCCTCATTTTTCTTCTTTTATTCTCATTCTCCAATTTTAATCACTGGTTTAATTTTAGTTTTAATGTTTTTATTTCCAAGTATGTTTCATTTCTACTTGATTTATAAATTTCAAGATATACTAGTATACTTTAAATTAATATTTGTAAGAAAACCAGGGAAATAATTTTACTTTTCATTAATTTTCTCCCTTATTTTTATTAGTTGTAGAACATCTCTATTATTAGCAGCTAATTACATTTACATGCTATTCTGTAAAGATTTATCTTTATCTTTCTGTCTTGTCTCTACAGTTAACTATATTCAATTCATACCCCCATAGACCTTTTGATGAAGTATCTCTAGTTATTTAATGGTGGCTGAGCTCATTCTCTTGTAGATTACTGAGGAAGTGCTCATGGGAATGATATTACCCGACGTCTAGCTTGTTCCTAAGTTTATTTGATTGGTTGTCAATGACCTTATACTGGAAGGATCTAAAAATCTGTGTGTCATGTCTTTTTCTTTGAGTGTGAAATTTTTTTAAATCATTTTCTAACTTGAAAATGTATTTCATTGTCTCCTTGTTTTGTTTTTATTGTGGTAAAATTTACACACATTAAAATTCACCAAATTTGCCCTTTTTAAAAGTGTATGGTTTTGAACCTTCCAGATTTATTCCAGTTGTTTTTTGAATTTAGCTTTATGAGGTAATAGTCTAGGACTGAGGTGCTCATTTCCTTGCTGGTTCTGTGGTAGAGGTTATTCTCAGCTTCTTAAGTCTATCCATGTTCCTCAGTTCATGCCAGCAATGGTGGGTTGGATCTTTCTTATGTTTTGTCTTTTCCTGACCTCCCCTTCTGCCTCATTCATCCTGCTTTCATCATTTGCTGTATCTCTGTGACTTTCTATTCTACATTCCTCTTCTTTTTTCAAGGATTTGTGTGACTAAAATCCTACCTAGAAAATCTCTCTTTTTTAGGTCAGTTGATTAATAACTTTAATTACATCTGCAATGTCCTTTCACAATATTACCTACGTTCATGTTTGATTAAATTATCTTTATGAGAGGAATAATAATTTTAGGGGAATATCTTTAGAATTCTGTCTACCTCTTACATACATAAAAAAACTCATTTGATTTTATATATAAGAGAAATGTAAATTAAGCATATACTGAGATACCGTTTTTTACTTCCACATAGGCAAAGATAGAAGAGAATAATAACATACTGATGAAAGAGAAAGGTAACAGGAAATAATATATATATATTGCTAGTAGAAGTTTTAATTCATATATCTATAGACGGTAACATAGTAAAATCTTTCAAAATTACAAATATCAATACCTGTTTACCCAGAAATTCTACTTGTAGAAAATTTTCTATAGATATCACATGTGTGAAATGACCTATGTACAAGTTGATTGTTGCACATTAATTTTTATAACAAAATATTAAAAGCAACCTAAAAGCCCAGGGGGATAGTTAAAAGTTAGTATAATTTTATATCAGTGGAATGCAATGCATACAACAGAATATATAAAAATAATAACGAACCTCTTCATATACTATAATGAAATGATAAAAAAGATATACTGTTTCAAAAAAAGTTATAGAATAGTGAATATTGTATGCAACCAGTTGTGCAGAGAGGAGAAGCAGAACCTACATGTATTTTCTTGAATTTGCATAAAATATAACTGTAAGTATATGAGAAAAACATGATAGCAATGAGTGCCTTCAGAGAAGAGAAACTGATGGTTACTTATGTCAGGGATGATACCTTTTGGGAAGTTTTTGAATCTTGAATCGTGGATTCAACAAATGAATAAACTATGTAAGATTCTTTCCACTGATACTCACTTAACATTATTTTTTTTTTACTAGAAAAGCAGGCATAAATGAGTACTTAATATAAGCCAAATTATCCACAAAGAACTTTCTGGGCATCTTCTTTTTCCACCCCTAGAATAGCTTGTATGGTTGGTACTATTCTCCCTATTTTACAGGTGAGAATACTGAGGCTCAGAAGATGCATCACTGCCCAAGACTGCAGAGGTACCCAGAGCAATTTTAAATACCAACTTTGAGCACTACATGACAACAACATTATACAACTAAAAATAAGAAGAGAATAATCTTAAAATTAAAAATATCTTGTTAAATAAAATATTGTTCTTTATGTAAATTAAATGCATTGCTTTCTATTTCGCATGTTATATGTACAGTGGCATTATTTCCAAATTAGAGTCTAAGACATACTGATGGAGTCCAGTCTGCAACCAGATGCTGAAATCTCTTATATAACACCTTTCATGGAGAAACACAATGCTTCTCCTTGAAAAACTTTAGTGATAGTAAACGTTTCATATAGTGACTTTCTCAAAGATCAGTGGACTCCATCTCCTAAGTCAAGGTTTAGTCTAGAAACCTTGGTCTCAATATGCTCCCCTTGCTCTCTCTGTACTGTGTCTTACACTTGCCTTGTAGACACCATGAAAGTTCTAATTGATACCTATCCCTTATGATACCACTCCAACCATTCAAAGCATTTTCTTTTCAATGTTAAATCCTCCCAGAGACTCCGCTTCTCACTCAACAAGAATTTGACTGTCATCTGTATAAACAGATAATTCTGCTCTTGG
This sequence comes from Saccopteryx bilineata, assembly GCF_036850765.1. Lineage (NCBI taxonomy): Eukaryota > Metazoa > Chordata > Mammalia > Chiroptera > Emballonuridae > Saccopteryx > Saccopteryx bilineata. The sequence continues at coordinate 122,304,703 of NC_089491.1, read as the reverse complement.
CATTGCATCCTGTCAATACTTTTGATAGAATATTTTACAAAGAAAGATTGACCAGCATTCTGAGAATACATAGGAATTACCACTTCCAGTTGCTGAATATTATCCTATTAACACAGACAAAAGTAGATTATTTCATCAAGAGGATCAGCCTGATAACTTGTATTGAACAAGCAGACATATACAAATCTTCATTATTTTTCACATTTGCAACTCACAAGACTCCCAAAACTGTGAGTGCATGTGTGTGTGTATGTGAGTGTGCAAAAGGGAGAGAGAGAGAGAGAGAGAGAGAGAGAGAGAGAGAGAGAACCTTGCCTTAAGGGCAAGACATTAATATTATACATCTTCTATTATTTAGTTTCCTTTAGAGTCAGCTTGTTGCAAAGATAGAAGTTAAATTCAGAGGAATAAAGTGGAGAAAGTGAAAAACAGTTAAAAATAGGAAGGAGAAATGTTAAGAAAGTTAAAATAAACACCAGTATAAATTAAGGTATTTTTTCATTAATGATAGATTTATTGAAGCTCTAGGATTTTCACATTAAATATTTAAAATACTTTGTTAGCATTGAGATTTTTAGATCATTGGTAACTTTATATCAATAAATTATATAAGTAGTTAACATTAATAGAAGCTTATTGTGTACCAGAAATTATTATAGATGTTTCAATAAAACACATTTTTTAAATTTTTGTGTGTGAGAGAGAGAGACAGATAGGAAGGGAAAGAGATGAGAAGTATCAATTCTTTGTTGTGACACCTTAGTTCTTCATTGATTGCTTTCTCATATGTGCCTTGACTCGGGGCGCTACAGCAGACTGAGTGACTCCTTGCTAAAGCCAGCAACCTTGGGCTTAAGCTGGTGAGCCTTGCTCAAACCAGATGAACTCTTGCTCAAGCCGGCGACCTCGGAGTTTTGAAGCTGGGTCCTACACATCCATTGCAATGCTCTATCCACTGCGCCACTACCTGGTCAGGCACATTTATTTTCTAAATTTTACAATGCTATGATATGAATACTTTTTTTTTTTTATTTCTGAAGGTGAAAACACTGAGGCCTGGATGAGGATTTTTTGGTTTTTTTTTTTTTTTTGCCTCATAGAACAAAATGGTCAACAAAACTGCTATTCAAAACTGAGAAGTTCAATTTTGAAATAATGACAAACTGATAATTATAAAATTGTTCTGTAAAGGGAAAGCTTGCTTGAGTTTCTTTTTAAAATGGGTAAAAATATTGAGACTCAGGAATACACAGAATTATTAATAGCTAGAGACCAGGAAAAATGAGCATTAAATAGGCAGAAAGAACCCTAGGAAGGAAACAATAGGTGCAGTGATTGGGTGCATAGGCTTTTTAATCACACAGACTGGGCTTGGATTCAACTCTGCTTCTGACCAGGGTTGAAGAACGGGAAAGTGACTTGACCTGGTGAGCCCCAGTTTCCTCATCTACGAAAGGAAGGTAATAATATCTCCTTCAAAGGGCTCTTACCAAGAACAAGTGTGATAATATATGTAAATCACTTCACTGTACTGGACACAGAGTATCCACTTAATAAATGATGGCTATTATATTATTATTATAGTCAAGTTTGAGTCATGACACCGGAGGGAGCTTATGCCTGGTAAATTCAATTTTCTCCCTCAGTGAAGTTGCTCATGTCCCTAACCTCTAGTAGAGCCTAATTCAGGAATGTGTGTGCTCAATAATTAATCATAGGTTATATTTTATTGCATTAGCTAATGTTGCTTTCTACTTTTAGCTGTTTCATAACTTCAAGGGGAATTTGTCATTTTTTTCATTAACTGAAAGAAAATGTAAAATAAGAAATCTAGAGAATACTTTTTTCTACCATTTCTAAATTAAAGGGTACTTTTTCTTCCATGGTAGAACATTCATCTTTTATTATAAAGTCTATCATAATGTCTCTAACAATGGCAGTTACTGTGACCGGAGAGAAAATACAGCTTAGAATAAAATGTTCGACAGACTGGGCAACTGAGAGACAGGACAGTCACAGGACTTCCACCAATGCAGACTCATATGTGAAAAGGAAATAGTTTTGTTTGAAGTGGAATGATTACTTGATTATTCCCTTAGATTTTAGTACACTTACTTATTTTTCCACTGTTTGCAGCATTGTTTCTTGTTAACATTTCTAGGCACAGTTCTCAGGATCTTTTCTTTCCCAGTAGAAGTCTTTCTCGGCTGAATGACCAACAACTCTACAAATTACCAATTCTTAGTCAGTTTCACTTCTTGAGAAGATTGATAAAATTATATTCAAGTATTTTTTTAAGTTATAATACAATACAATTTAACCAGTGGAGGTTATATCACTGGATACTGAAGTTTATATTGAAACCAGATCTTGTGATTTAAATTGGATTATATTCCTACCAAATTTAGAATATGATCCATACTTGTCACCAAAATCTTTAAAACCCTCTGTAGATTTGTCCTTGTGTAGCTCTATGGCCATGTGCCTTATGCATCCTGTTGTGTTCTAGTCACACTGGCATATTCTCGTGAACTTTGAACTTGCCTGCCTTTCTGCCTTTGCCAGAACTTCTGCTGAAGGCCCCATCTCACCATACCTTCACTTGAATGGCCCTCCTTATCATTCAAGTCTCAGCTCAAGGCCTTCTCCTCAGAGACCTCTACCTTGATCATCCAATCTACATTCAATCACCTGGTCATATATGGGAAACACTCTGCTATGTGTTATTTATAAAGCTAATTATCTGAAACTACCTTATACACTTGTTTATGAATTTGTCTGCTTTCCCTTCTGAATATAAATAAATGTATTTTTTTTAATTACTGCTTAATCTTTAGGGTCTAGAGAAGTGTCTAGATCCTCAAAAGATATTTGTCCAATTAATTATAGGAGATTTAAATTGTGGGGTTTTTTTGTTATTGTGCATAAAGTGTCGACCTGGAATACTGAGGTTGGCAGTTCAAAACCCTGGGCTTGCCTGGTCAAAGTACATGTGAGAAACAACTACTAAAATCTGATATTCCTATTTCTCCCCACTTCCTTTCTCTCTTGATTTCTCTCTCTTCTTTTCCCTTTCTTTCTCTTTCTTTCTCTCTCCTCTCTCTAAAATCAATAAAAACAAAACAAAAAATAAAGTAGAACAGTTTAAATTATCCTGGCTAATGAGCATGTTTTTTCCTATTATCAATACATGTTTGCTTTATTCTAGAGCAGTGGTAGTCAACCTGGTCCCTACCACCCACTAGTGAGCGTTGTAGCTTTCATGATGGGTGGTAGCAGAGCAACCAAAATATAAATAAAAAGATAGATTTAACTATATAGTAAGTTGTTTTATAAAGATTTATCCTGCCACACTTAGCAAAAATCGGACATAAAGTATTTAGTAAGTAATTATTATTATATGCTTTAACTCTGCTTTATAAATTTTAAAAAGTAAAGTTACTTCCCTACTTTATAAATCACCATTACTGTGGAACCAGTGGGCGGTTAGAAAATTTTACTACTAAATTTTTTTTTACTACTAAATTTTTTGTACAGAGATACAAAAGTGGGTGGTAGGTATAAAAAGGTTGACTACCCCTGTTCTAGAGTTAATAATCACAAGTTAGCATCCTTTCTCTTTGCAATTGTCTTATTGTAGAGGAGTTAATCCACTCCATGGATGTGACTTTTATTTTCTGTATCAACAATTCTGGTCGTTTCATTCAAACACCAAATATGTGTATTTCTCTATAGAAATAAAGATATGATTTCAGAACCTTTAACCACACTCACCAAGAAAAAGAGAGGACTCAAATAAAATTAGAAGTGAGAGAGGAGAAGTAACAACTGTCACAGCAGAAATACAAATGATTATAAGAAAATACTATGAACCAAAAAATTAGGCAACCTATGTGAAATGGAAAAATTCCTTGAAACATATAATCTTTCAAAAATTAATCTTGAAGAATCAGAAAACCCAAACAGACAATTATAACAAATGAGATCAAAACAGTTATCAAATAGCTCCCAACAAACAAAAGCCCTGGGCCAGATGGCTTCACGGTTGAATTCTACTAAATATTCAAAGAACAACTAACTTCTACCCCTCTCAAGCTATTTAAAAAATTTAAGAGGAGGGAAAACTTCCAAGCTCCTTTTATGAGGCGAGCATAATTCTGATTCCAAATGCAGGCAAAGACAACACAAGGAAAGAAAACTATAGGCCAATATCCCTGATGAATTTAGATGCTAAAATCCTCAACAAAATATTAGCAAACCGGATCCAACAATACATGAAAAATATCATACATCATGATCAAAAGGAATTTATTCTAGGGAGGCAAGGCTGGTACAATATTTGCAAATCTATTAATGTCATTCATCATATAAACAAAAGGAAAGAGAAAAACCACATGATTATATCAATAGATGCAGAAAAAGCATTTGATAAAATTCAGCACCCATCTATGATCATAACTCTCAGCAAAATGGGAATATAGGGAACATAGCTCAACATGATAAAGGCCATCTATGACAAACCAACAGCCAACATCATACTCAATGGGCAAAAATTAAAAGCAATCCCCTTAAGATCAGGAACAAGGCAGGGGTGCCCCCTTTCACCATTCTTTTTTTTTTTTTTTTTTTTTGTATTTTTCTGAAACTGGAAACAGGGAGGTAGTCAGACAGGCTCCCACATGCACCCAACTGGGATCCACCCGGCATGTCCACCAGGAGGTGATGCTCTGCCCATCTGGGGCATCACACTGTTGCAACCAGAGCCATTCTAGCACCTGAGGCAGAGGCCATGGAGCCATCCTCAGTGCCGGGGCCAATTTTGCTCCAATGGAGCCTTGGCTGTGGGAGGGGAAGAGAAAGACAGAGAGGAAGGAGAAGAGGAGGGGTGGAGAAGCAAATGGGTGCTTCTCCTGTGTGCCCTGGCCAGGAATCGAACCCGGAACTCCTGCACGCCAGGCCAATGCTCTCCCACTGAACCAACTAGCCAGGGCTTTCACCATTCTTATTCAATATAGTTCTGGAAGTCCTAGCCACAGCAATCAGACAAGAAGAAGAAATAAAAGGCATCCAAATTGGAAAAGAAGAAGTAAAACTATCATTATTTGCTGATTATATGATATTGTATATAGAAAACCCTAAAGTCTCAGTCAAAAAACTGGACCTGAAAAATGATTTCAGCAAGGGTGGCAGGATATAAAATTAATATTCAGAAATCTGAGGTGTTTTATAAACCAACAATGAACTGTCTGAAAGGGAAATTAAGAAAACAACCCCTTTCACTATTGCAACAACAACAACAACAAATAAAGTACCTAGTAGTAAATTTAACCAAGGAGGTTAAAGACTTGTACTCGAAAAATTATAAAACATTGATAAGAAATCAAGAAAGATACAAACAAGTGGAAGCATATACCGTGTTCATGGTTAGGAAAAATAAACATCATTAAAATGCCTATATTATTCAAAGCAACCTATAAATTCAATGCAATTCCATTAAAATACCAATGATATACTTCAAAGATATAGAATAAATATTCCAAAAATTTATATGGAACCAAAAAAGAACAAAAATAGCCTCAGCAATCTTGAAAAGGAAGAATAAAGAGGGAGGTATCACACTTACTGATATCAGTTATACTACAAGTTTCATTGTGCTTCAAAACAACTTAATACTAGCATAAGAACAGGCTTATAGGAGATGACGTCAGAGTAATGGCAGAGTAGGAAGCGATACCGATAAATCTCCCCCAAACCTCAACAAGATCTTCAACCAGAAACAGAAAAACCTATCCTTGGAGCCTCCAGATGTTTCGCAATACACCCAAAGGTATGATCGAGCGAAAAATTGGCTAAATATATAACCAAACCCCGAAGGAAATAGGGAGTAAGAAATGCTCCGCCTTCCTCACTAACCTAAACAGGGCGGCTTTCTCTGGTAACTGTGAATATAGAAACTGAGGCGGGCAAAGGGGGTGAATAGATCCAGGCCACAGCACAAACGGCCGAACCAGGCTGTGGCACAGAGATCCAAGCCAAGGAAAAACTGTTCCTGTGACAACCTGGGCAATACAGCTAACATGCGCGCCAAACCGAAACAAAGAAAGACAAGCGGGGCAGCCATTTTACCTGATCCCCTGGTAGCCGCATAGTGGGTGAGAGATTCCTTCCAAAGCCCCCGGAGGGTGCGCCCGTGTTACTCCACAGAGAGGCAGAGTCAGAGGCCTTTGTGTGGGCTGAAAGCCTCCGGGCTGCCCCAGCACCTGGGGAGAGCCGCACACAGGGAGGAAGCGAGAGCTAATTCCAACACAGGAACTTTTCAGTGCGGGCGGGAGGTTTCACTCAGAGGGCGAGACTCTGACCTCACATCCTGGTCTGCGCGCACGGAGAGTGGGAAGAAGACTCCTCCCAGCACCTCCGGAGTGGGAGCCCGTGTTGTCCCACGGAGGGGCAGAGTCGGGGGCCTTTGTGTGGGCCGAGGGCGGAGTCCCAGGCTGCCCCAGCGCCTTGAAAGAGCGGCGCACGGGGACGAGCGAGAGCCAATTCCAACATTGGAACTTTTCAGTGCGGGCGGGGGGTTTCACTCAGAGGGCGAGACTTCCAGTCTAACATCCTGGTCTGTGCGCGCAGACCCACCCGTGTTACCGGACAGAGTGACAGAGCCAGAGGTCTTTGAGTAGGCGAAAGCCCTGGCTGATTATGCTAGCAGCTCTGACTGACTGAGCCTTACCCAGAGCCCTGTGCTGAGTGGAAATAAGAGTGGGGAGTTGACCGCTCTTTGAGTCTCTTACTATCCAGGCAGAGGCAGCAGCAACCCCATAGTTGGATTCTCAGGCTGCTGATTGAGGAAGGAAAGACTAGGAGAGAGGCTCCTGGAACACGGACTCTCTCACTGTTGGAGCCTATAAACGCTAATGAGCCTTGACTGCCACCGAGACTGAAGCACAATACATGACATCGCCATAGAGACTTATCAACTGCAAACCTCTACCTGAGCGTGCCAAAGGGGCAGAACCCGGGGTACAGAGTCGCCAACCAGGAAGAGGGAGAGAAAAGAAAAAGCAAGAAGATAACCTCTCAAAATCAGAATAATCCGCAGACTTTATAACCTATCCCATTTTATTATATTTGTTCGTTTGTTTCTCTTATCTTCATCCTTGATTTTTTTTTCTTCTTTTTTCTTTTTTTTTTCTCCTCCAATTTGGTCTTTTAACTCCCTACCGGTCTTACTCTCTCCTCTCCTTGAACTACACTACCCATAAGTGTTACATCTCCCATTATCTTTTCTTTCCTCTTCCTTTCTCTCTATGAGGGTTGCACTCCAAAACCCTTAACTCTCTCTCTCTCTCTCTCTCTCTCCTCTTATTTCTTTTTTCTTCTTTTAGTGGTTACCTCTTTTTTTTCTCTCTCTCTCTTCTTTTCTCCTCTATATTAGTTTCTTCCTTTTTCCTTTACATCTCCTCTCATTCAAACCTCAATAACAAACAAATTATTTTATCTGGGACTCAAACTTATGTTTGTGGCATTTTGGGGGGTTTTTACTTCACCTTTTTAACTAACTAGCAGTGCTCCCATCCCTGGCTCTCCATTTTATCAAGCTTTTGTTCCACTAAATACAATAGTAATTTTTTAATTTGTCCCCCCATTTTCCTGTTTCCCTCTTACTCCTCTCATCATAACTCTTAGTCAACCAACACCTAAACGCAAATCATTTTATTCTTGATCCAAATTTTTTCCTTATTTGCTTTTTGTGGGTCCATACCACCACCCCTTTTTTTATTTATTTATTTTTCTTGCCCCTTTATTACTTTTCCCCAATTCAGGCCCTCCATTACAGGCATTGTTTGTTCTATTAAATACAATATAATTCACAGTTCACCACAAGATTTTCTCAAGAAAGAGGGGAGAGGAGAGGAGAGGAAAAAAAGGAGGGGGGAAATAATTTCCTTTTTAAAATTTTTATTTTATTTTATTTTTCTTTATTTCATTATTAATTAAAAAAAACTTTTTTCAATTTTTTATTTTTAACTTTTTATTTTTTATTAATTCTCATTAATACTATCAACAAAACCACCCTCAGATGCCATTAAGGAAGAGAAAATCGAATATCATGGATACAAAAGAAAGAGAGGTAACACAGATAGAAGAGGAAAAATCTATGGAGAAAAAATTTAATATATTGGAAACCTTGGAGTTAAATGACAGAGAATTCAAGATAGAAATCCTAAAAATACTCAGAGATATACAAGAAAACACAGAAAGGCAATATAGGGAGCTCAGAAAACAACTCAATGAACACAAAGAATATATGTCCAAGGAAATTGAAACTATAAAAACAAATCAAACAGATGAAAAACTCAATTCACGAGCTGAAAAACAAGGTAACAAGCTTGGCTAATAGAACAGGCCAGATAGAAGAGAGGATTAGTGAAATAGAAGACAAGCAACTTGAGGCACAACAGAGAGAGGAAGAAAGAGACTCAAAAATAAAAAAAAAAATGAGATAGCCCTACAAGAATTATCTGACTCCATCAGAAAGAATAACATAAGAATAATAGGTATATCAGAGGGAGAAGAGAGAGAAAATGGAATGGAGAACATACTCAAACAAATAATAGATGAGAACTTCCCAAGCCTGTGGAAAGAACTAAAGCCTCAAATTCATGAAGCAAAAAGAACTCCGAGTTTTCTTAATCCCAACAAACCTACTCCAAGGCACATCATAATGAAATTGGCACAAACCAATGGCAAAGAAAAAATTCTCAAGGCAGCCAGGGAAAAGAAGAATATAACATATAAAGGAAGGCCCATTAGACTATCATCAGATTTCTCAGCAGAAACCCTACAAGCTAGAAGAGAGTGGACCCCAATATTTAAAGTCCTGAAAGAGAGGAACTTTCAGCCACGAATACTATACCCATCAAAGCTATCCTTCAAATATGAAGGAGAAATAAAAACATTCACAGATACAGAAAAGATGAGGGAATTTATCATCAGAAAACCCCCACTCCAGGAATTACTAAAGGGGGTTCTCCAATCAGATACAAAGAACAAAAAAAAAAATAAAACCACAAGTAAAAGCTCCAAAAAGAACACAATAAAACCAAATTTAAACTGTGACAACAACAAAAAGAAAGGGGGGAGAGGATGGAGATTAACAGTAGCAAAGGACGATGGAGTGCAAAAGTACTCACAAAATAGTGCGCTACAATGAACAGGGTAGGAACCCTTTTCATTACCTAAAGGTAACCACCATTGAAAAAACCACCACAGAAGCACATGAGATAAAAAAGATAGCAACAGTGGAAAGATGTATGGAATGCAACCAAATAAAAACAAAAGATAAAAAAATGAAAGAGAAGGATCAAACAAGACACAAAACTAACAGAAAGCAATCTATAAAATGACAATAGGGAACTCACAAGTGTCAATAATTACACTAAATGTAAACAGATTAAACTCACCAATAAAAAGACACAGAGTAGCAGAATGGATTAAAAAAGAAAATCCAACTGTATGCTGCCTACAGGAAACGCATCTAAGTAACAAGGATAAAAACAAACTCAAAGTGAAAGGCTGGAAAACAATACTCCAAGCAAATAACATCCAAAAAAAAGCAGGTGTAGCAAAACTCATATCTGATAATGCTGACTACAAGACAACAAAAGTACTCAGAGACAAAAATGGCCATTTCATAATGGCTAAGGGAACACTGAATCAAGAAGACATAACAATTCTTAATATATATGCACCAAACCAAGGAGCACCAAAATATATAAGACAGCTACTTATTGACCTTAAAACAAAAACTAACAAAAATACAATCATACTTGGAGACCTCAATACACCGCTGACGGCTCTAGATCGGTCATCCAAACAGAGAATCAACAAAGATATAGTGGCCTTAAACAAAACACTAGAGCACCTGGATATGATAGACATCTACAGGACATTTCATCCCAAAGTGACTGAGTATACATTTTTCTCCAGTGTACATGGATCATTCTCAAGAATTGACCATATTTTGGGCCACAAAAACAACATCAGCAAATTCAGAAAAATCGAAGTTGTACCAAGCATTTTTTCTGATCATAAAGCCTTGAAACTAGAATTCAACTGCAAAAAGGAGGAAAAAAATCCCACAAAAATGTGGAAACTAAACAACATACTTTTAAAAAATGAATGGGTCAAAGAAGAAATAAGTGCAGAGATCAAAAGATATATACAGACTAATGAAAATGACAATACGACATATCAGAATCTATGGGATGCAGCAAAAGCAGTGATAAGAGGGAAGTTCATATCACTTCAGGCATATATGAACAAACAAGAGACAGCCCAAGTGAACCACTTAACTTCCCACCTTAAGGAACTAGAAAAAGAAGAACAAAAACAACCCAAAACTAGCCGAAGAAAGGAGATAACAAAAATCAGAGCAGAAATAAATGAAATAGAGAACAGTAAAACTATAGAAAAAATTAATAGAACAAAGAGCTGGTTCTTCAAAAAGATCAATAAAATTGACAAACCCTTGGCAAGACTTACCAAGGAAAAAAGAGAAAGAATTCATATAAACAAAATCCAAAATGAAAGAGGAGAAATCACCACGGACACCGTAGATATACAAAGAATTATTGTAGAATACTATGAAAAACTTTATGCCACTAAATTCAACAATCTAGAAGAAATGGATAAATTCCTAGAACAATACAACCTTCCTAGACTGAGTCAAGAAGAAGCAGAAAGCCTAAACAGACCTATTAGTAGAGAAGAAATAGAAAAAACCATTAAAAACCTCCCCAAAAATAAAAGTCTAGGACCTGACGGCTATACCAGCGAATTTTATCAAACATTCAAAGAAGACTTGGTTCCTATTCTACTGAAAGTCTTCCAAAAAATTGAAGAAGAAGCAATACTTCCAAACACATTTTATGAGGCCAACATAACCCTCATACCAAAACCAGGTAAGGATGGCACAAAAAAAGAAAACTACAGACCAATATCTCTAATGAATACAGATGCTAAAATACTAAACAAAATACTAGCAAATCGAATACAACAACATATTAAAAAAATAATACATCACGATCAAGTGGAATTCATCTCAGAATCTCAAGGATGGTTCAACATACGTAAAACGGTTAACATAATACACCATATCAACAAAACAAAGAACAAAAACCACATGATCTTATCAATAGATGCAGAAAAGGCTTTCGATAAAATACAACACAATTTTATGTTTAAGACTCTCAACAAAATGGGTATAGAAGGAAAATATCTCAACATGATAAAGGCCGTATATGATAAACCATCAGCTAACATCATATTAAATGGCACAAAACTGAAGGCTTTCCCCCTTAAATCAGGAACAAGATAGGGTTGTCCACTCTCTCCACTCTTATTTAATGTGGTACTAGAGGTTCTAGCCAGAGCAATCAGACAAGACAAAGAAATAAAAGGCATCCACGTCGGAAAAGAAGAAGTAAAGGTATCACTTTTTGCAGATGATATGATCCTATACATCGAAAACCCCAAAGAATCCACAAAAAGACTACTAGAAACAATAAGCCAATACAGTAAGGTCGCAGGATACAAAATTAACATACAGAAGTCAATAGCCTTTCTATATGCCAACAATGAAACAATTGAGAATGAACTCAAAAGAATAATCCCCTTCACAATTGCAACAAAAAAAATAAAATACTTAGGAATAAACATAACAAAGAATGTAAAGGACTTATATAATGAAAACTATAAACCATTGTTAAGAGAAATTGAGAAAGATATAATGAGATGGAAGAATATTCCTTGTTCTTGGTTAGGAAGAATAAATATAATCAAGATGGCTATATTACCCAAAGCAATATACAAATTTAATGCAATTCCCATCAAAATTCCAATGACATTTTTTTAAAGAAATAGAGCAAAAAATCATCAGATTTATATGGAAGTATAAAAAACCCTGAATAGCCAAAGCAATCCTAAAAAAAAAGAATGAAGCTGGGGGCATTACAATACCTGACTTCAAACTCTATTATAGGGCCACGACAATCAAAACAGTATGGTATTGGCAGAAAAATAGACACTCAGACCAATGGAACAGAATAGAAAGCCCAGAAATAAAACCACATATATATAGTCAAATAATTTTTGATAAAGGGGCCAAGAACATACAATGGAGAAAAGAAAGCCTCTTCAATAAATGGTGCTGGGAAAACTGGAAAGCCACATGCAAAAGAATGAAACTGGACTACAGTTTGTCCCCCTGTACTAAAATTAACTCAAAATGGATCAAAGATCTAAACATAAGACCTGAAACAATTAAGTACATAGAAGAAGACATAGGTACTCAACTCATGGACCTGGGTTTTAAAGAGCATTTTATGAATTTGACTCCAATGGCAAGAGAAGTGAAGGCAAAAATTAATGAATGGGACTACATCAGACTAAGAAGTTTTTGCTCAGCAAGAGAAACTGATAACAAAATAAACAGAAAGCCAACTAAATGGGAAATGATATTTTCAAACAACAGCTCAGATAAGGGCCTAATATCTAAAATATACAAAGAACTCATAAAACTCAACAACAAACAAACAAACAATCCAATAAAAAAATGGGAAGAGGACATGAACAGACACTTCTCCCAGGAGGAAGTACAAATGGCCAACAGATATATGAAAAGATGCTCATCTTCTTTAGTTATTAGAGAAATGCAAATCAAAACTTCAATGAGATACCACCTCACACCTGTTAGATTAGCTATTATTAACAAGACAGGTAATAGCAAATGTTGGAGAGGCTGTGGAGAAAAAGGAACCCTCATACACTGTTGGTGGGAATGTAAAGTAGTACAAGCATTATGGAAGAAAGTATGGTGGTTCCTCAAAAAACTGAAAATAGAACTACCTTATGACCCAGCAATCCCTCTACTGGGTATATACCCCAAAAACTCAGAAACATTGATAAGTAAAGACACATGCAGCCCCATGTTCATTGCAGCATTGTTTACAGTGGCCAGGACATGGAAACAACCAAAAAGCCCGTCAATAGACAACTGGATAAAGAAGATGTGGCACATATACACTATGGAATACTACTCAGCCATAAGAAATGATGACATCGGATCATTTACAGCAAAATGGTGGGATCTTGATAACATTATACGAAGTGAAATAAGTAAATCAGAAAAAAACAGGAACTGCATTATTCCATACGTAGGTGGGACATAAAAGTGAAACTAAGAGACATTGATAAGAGTGTGGTGGTTATGGGGGGAGGGGGGAAAGGAATAGGGAAAGGGGGAGGGAGAGGGGCACAAAGAAAACTAGATAGAAGGTGACAGAGGACAATCTGACTTTGGGTGATGGGTATGCAACATAATTGAAAGACAAGATAACCTGGATTTGTTGATCTTTGAATATATGTAACCTGATTTATTGATGTCGCCCCATTAAAAAAATAAAATTAAAAAAAAAAAGAACAGGCTTATAGATCAATGGAACAGAACCCACAACTCAGAAATAAGCCCACACCTTTATGGACAATTGATATTTGACAAAGGAGGTAAGAGCATACAATGGAGTAAAGACAGTCTTTTTAAAAATGGTGTTGGGAAAATTGGACAACTACATACAAAAAAAAATGAGACTAGACCACCAACTTACACCATTCACAAAAATAAACTCAAAATGATTAACAGATTTAAATGTAAGTCATGAAACCATAAGCATCTTAGAAGAAAACATAGGCAGTAAGCTCTTTGACATCTCTCGCAGCAGTATATTTGCTGATTTATCTCCACAGGCAAGTGAAATAAAGGACAGAATGAACAAATGGGACTATATCCAACTGAAAAGCTTTTGCACAGCTAAAGACAATATGAACAGAATAAAAAAGACAAACCACACAATGGGAGAACATATTAGACAATACGTCTGATAAGAGGTTAATAACCAAAATTTATAAAGAACTTGTAAAACTCAACACCAGGAAGATAAACAATCCAGTCAAAAAATGGGCAAAAGAAATGAATAGACACTTCTCCAAAGAGGACATACAGATGGTCAATAGGCAGATAAAAAAATGTTCAACATCACTAATCATTAGAGAAATAAAAATTAAAACCACAATGAGATATAACCTCACAGCTGTTAGAATAATTCTCATTAACAAAACAACACACAGTAAGTGTTGATGAGGATGTGGAGAAAAGGGAACCCTCCTGCACTGCTTGTGGGAATGCAGACTGGTGCAACCACTGTGAAAAACAGTATGGAGATTTCTCAAAAAACTAAAAATGGAACTGCCTTTTGACCCAGCCATCCCACTTTTAGGAATATATCCTAAGAACACCAAATCACTGTTTCAAAAAAAGAAGTGCATGCTCATGGTTATGGCAGCATTGTTTACAATAGCCAAGATCTAGAAACAGCCCAAGTGTTCATTAGTGGATGAGTTGATTAAAAAGCAGTGGTACATATACACAATGGAATACAATGGGGCCATGAAAAAGAAAGAAATCTTACCTTTTGTGACAACATGGATGGACCTGGAAACTATTATATTAAGTGATATAAACCAGGCAGAGAAAGAAAAATATCATATGACCTCACTCATTTGAAGAATCCAATGAACAATGTAAACTGAAGGACAGAATAGAGACAGAGGCAGGATCAAAGGCACCAGAGGGAAAGTGGACAAAGGGAAGGGGAATGAGAAAATAGGATCAGAGAAGAAAAAAAGATTGGTGAAATTATATATATATAATATATATAATATAATATATATAACAACGCATTATAGAGAGCAGAAAAGCAAATTCTGGAGGGATGGCGGGAGGGCATTGGGTGGAGGGGGACAAGGGGGATGTTGAGGGGAACACGGGGGGTGGGGGAATGTATTCAATGGGACACTTGAATCTATGTAAACACAATAAATTAAAATCCATTAAAAAATAGCATGACAGATCATTTCAACAAACACACATTCAACTTCACTTCGGTGCCAGACACATTCACTGCAATATGCAGTGGCAAATCAAAGATCAAAGTTTAAGATAATGTGTTATAAAGCAAAAGAAGACTAATACACAGAGCTTAATATGTTTTTTATTAGGAGTATATGTCATTACATATATATCCTTGATTGTTTTCTAGACCCAATCTGAGTCTGTCTGTAGTTTTAAAATATTTAAATTTAAATTTATATTTATATGAAATTATTTTTATTATTTTATTTTATATTATTCATTTATGGTACTTTGTTTTTGTTTCTTTTGTTTCATTGTTTAGGTTTCTTGAATACCTTTCTGCATGCTTTAAAATTGCACATTTGATGCCTGACCAATGCTGGCACAGTGGATACAGCATTGACCAGAAAAACAGAGTTCCCTGGTTCAAAATCCCAATGTCTCAGGCTTGGGCAAAGGCTAGCCAGCTTAAGCGTGGGGTCATTGGCTTGAGTGTGGGGTCACTGACATGATCCCAGGGTAGCTGGCTTGAGCCTAAAAGTCATTGACTTGAGCAAAGGGTGACTGGCTCTACTATTTTTGTTCTTTTAATGATTGCTCTTTGTACCTGTACTTATAATTATTTAATGACATGTTTTCTTTAACCTACTAATATCTATATTTTTTCCAATAAGACAGGTATTTAGCATGCTGCCATATCAATGTCCCCTGCTATTATATTGATATTATCTAGAATTTAATTAGAAATAGTTGTACCACCTCAACTTCTTATAATTTTACAGCATCTCCTGGACTATTTTCTTAAAAAGAATTTCCCTTGAAAATATTTTGAATTTTGTCTTTGGCAAAGCCTAAGAGGTCTTATGTGACTAAGAATATTTTTTATTGTGTATTTGCTTTGAAGTGTGAATTTTATTGGTTATGAATTTGGTTCATAGATTCTTTTCCTTCAAAACTTAAAAATTGTTCCATGACTGTCTAGGTTTTATTGCTTCTACTAAGCGTGATCAAATTTAGTTCTTATTCTCCCATGGGTAATCTGTTTGTTTTTTCCTCTAAAAGCTGTTAGATTGTCATTTGGACTATGATATTCTTTTTTTTTTTCTTTTTCTTTTTTTTCATTTTTCCAAAGCTGGAAAAAGGGAGGCAGTCAGACAGACTCCAGCATGCCCACCAAGGGGCGATGCTCTGCCCCTCTGGGGCGTCGCTCTGCTGCATCCAGAGCCATTCTAGTGCCTGAGGCAGAGGCCACAGAGCCATCCTCAGCACCCGGGCCATGTTTGCTCCAATGGAGCCTTGGCTGCGGGAGGGGAAGAGAGAGACAGAGAGGAAGGAGAGGGGGAGGGGTGGAGAAGCAGATGGGCACCTCTCCTGTGTGCCCTGGCCGGGAATCGAACCTGGGTCTCCTGCACACCAGGCCGACGCTCTACCGCTGAGCCAACCGGCCAGGGCCCTGGACTTTGATATTCTTAAATGTCACTATCATGTATGTAGATGTTTGGTTTTTGCCTTGTCCTTATTACTTAAGCACTCCAGGAACTCTTACAATATAATGTCTTTAATATTATTAATTTTGAACTTATCTTGAGTATTTCTTCAAATATTTTCTTCTTTTCATTTTTTTGTTTCCCTTCTTAAATTGCTATTATTCCAATGTTGGGACTTCTACTTTTACCTATCTTATTTATACCTTTTAGCTTTCATTTATCTTTTCCTGCTGTCTTCTGGTTTTCTAACTCACCATTTCCTTCTCAAATTGCATCCACTTTCTTTTTAAAACCTCATCTACTGCCTGACTGATGAAAGTTCAATTTATAATTAAATGAAAGCAACTGTGAGTTGATGCTTCTCACTCTCTCTTTCTGCTCATCTCTCACTCTCAAAAAAACACAAAAAAAACAAAAAAAAACCCTCAACAACTCACCTTTATTAATACCTCTATTTTCGTTGACTTTGGTTTTTGTTGGTTTTGGTTTACATGGATTTTTTTCCATGAAAATTTTGTCTTGTTTTTGTCAGTTGCCTTGGATTTTATCGGCATACCCATGTGACCTCGCTGCTAATTTTGTGAAAACAAAGGGCGACCCACATGTTCTCATGCTCGGTGTGGCATTATTTCTTGTTGTGTGAGCATCACCCTGTTCATATAGCCTAACAATTTCATTGCTTTTCAGTGTTTTTGTGCTTTTTTTTATTTATTGCAAGTGCTAATAATATAACTATATGTAAGTGATTACTGCGTATACAGTATTCGGTGTAATGTGTTTACTTTGCGTTTTTCAGTTTCAAAATGTACATAATGTACAAAAGATAAAATCACATGTGCTCAAATCTCAGTGTCCCTATTAATTGTTTCCTTTGCTAATAAGTTAACCCTTTCCTTTTAGCTCCATCACGGGACCAAAAAGAGTTTCCAGAGCCAGCAGCCCTTCAAAGAAGAAAGCCAGGAACATGATCGAGCTGAAGAAGGAAATCATTGAAAAATATGAGAGTGACTTCAAGAATCCTGAAATCGGCCACAATTACGGGAAGTCGCCATCCACAATAAGTTTCATTGTGGTGAAAAAGGAAGCAATAAAGGAATCTAATGTAGTGAAAGGTGTGAATGTGCTAATGAAACAGAGGTCGAAAACAATTAAAGATGTCTAATAGTTATTAATTTGAATCAATCAAAAACAGTTGGCGATTCTGTTTCGGAGGCCATCATAGGTGCAAAGGCCAGACTGTTGTATGCCGATCTCATTAAGAAAATGCCTGGGACGAGTGCTAGTGTACTTAGTGATTTTAAGGCCAGTGGAGGCTGGTTTGAAAAATTCAAAAGGCACACTGGCATACACAGTGTTACTAAGCATGGCGAAGGTGTGAGTTCAGACAAGTCTGGGGCCAAAAAAC
The DNA here is from genome assembly GCF_036850765.1 of Saccopteryx bilineata. NCBI lineage: Eukaryota > Metazoa > Chordata > Mammalia > Chiroptera > Emballonuridae > Saccopteryx > Saccopteryx bilineata. The sequence continues at coordinate 122,286,843 of NC_089491.1, read as the reverse complement.
TTGTGTTTGAATTTAAAGATTACATAGAGGCTGAAGGATTCACCCCTCAACAGGTCTTCAACTATGATAAAACTGGCCTCTTTTGGAAGAAAATGCCAAAGAGGATGTTCATTACACAGGAGGAAATGGCACTGCCAGGACATTAGCTTATGAAAAATAGGCTCTTTTGTTGTGTAGTAATGCTAGGTGATTGTAAAGTGAAGCCCTTACTGGTGTACCATTCAGAAACTCCTAGAGCAGGGGTCCCCAAACTTTTTACACAGGGGGCCAGTTCACTGTCCCTCAGACTGTTGGAGGGCCGGACTATAAAAGAAACTATGAACAAATCCCTATGCACACTGCACATATCTTATTTTAAACCAAAACGAGAACAAATACAATATTTAAAATAAAGAACAAGTAAATTTAAATCAACAAACTGACCCGTAATTCAATGAGAACTATGGGCCTGCTTTTGGCTAATTCGAGATGGTCAATGTCCGGTTCCATATTTGTCACTGCTAGCCGTAACAAGTGATATGACGTGCTTCTGGAGCCTTGACCCATCCGGCGTCACCGGAAGTAGTACTGAACATGAGCGACACCACGCTTTGTGGCACTGCCACATACAGTGCTCCTCTCACTAACCACCAATGAAAGAGGTGCCCCTTCCGGAAGTGCGACGGGGGGCCAGATAAATAGCCTCAGGGGGACGCATGCGGCCTGCGGGCCGTAGTTTGGGGACCTCTGTCCTAGAGTGTTCTGCAGAAACAATGTGATTGAAAGTAAATTGTATGTGATGTGGAGGGCAAACACGAAAGCATGGGTCACAAGGATAATTTTCAATGAGTGGATGAATGAAGTGTTTGGCCGGAGAGTGAAAAAATACCTCCAGGATAATCAATCAGGCCCTTTAAGTGCCTCCTGGTAATGGACAATGCTCCTGCACATCCTTCAGGTTTGGAAGACACATTGTTGGAGGCGTTCAGTTTTATCACAGTGAAGTTCTTGCCCCTAATACCACACCATCATCCAGCCCATGGACCCGAATGTCATTTTAAAATTTCAAGAAACTGTACACAAAAGCAATGTTTCAAAGGTGCTTTGAGGTGACATCAGATAAAGAATTATCCTTAAGAGAATTCTGGAAGAAACATTTCAACACTCTCAACTGCATTAGCCTCACAGATAAGGCTTGGCAGGGAGTGATATCCAGGACGATGAACTCTGCCTGGAAGAAATTATGGCCAGGATGTGTGCTCAAGAGAGATTTTGAAGGGTTTGAGCCTTCCCCTGATGACCCTACACATGTGGTGCTGTCAGTTGTTGATCTGGGGAAGTCCATGGGTCTGGAGGTGAGTGGTGAGGATGTGGAAGAGCTGGTGGATGACCAGAGTGAAGAACTCCCCACTGAGGAGCTGCAAGACCTTCACCTAGAAGTGCAGCAGACGGCAGATGAAGAAGTTGCTTCAGAGGAGGAGGAAGAGATAGGGGAGAATGTGCCTGCTTCAGAGATTAAGGACATCCTCTCCATGTGGAGTACAGGGGTTTGTGGAGAAAAATCACCCAGACAAAGCTGTTGCAGTCCATGTCTGCAACTTGTTTAATGATAATGTCTTGCCCATTTTAGGCAAATCTTAAAGAGACCTTAAAGAGGCAGCAGAAACAGAACTCTTTGGACAGCTTTCTTGTGTGACATGGGTCCACTGACTCTGAAGCTGGTCCTAGTGCTAAAAGACCAAGAAAGGAAGTGACCCCAGATAGTGCCTTGATACCTAAGGGCCTTATGGAGGGGATTCCCCTTCCAAACGGTAATATCCACACCTCTCTCTTTGCTCCTCGCCATCTTCCATATGCCAAGAAGAGTGTTCAGAAAGGTAAATGCATGTTAAATGTTCATTTATTCTTTACATTACTTTTATATTAATTTCTTATTGTTTTTAGTATTAAACACTTCATTTATTCTCTATAAAATGTGTATTTGGTGTGTATTTTGGAGGGTCTAGAATGAATTAATTAGATTTACCTTGATTCATATAGAAAGAATTACCATGGTTTTCATCAATTTTGGATTTTGCTGATTGTTTTTGGAAGGATTATCGACAAAAACCAAGGTATCACTTTACTCATTTCTCTATTTTAATTATTATACTATTCATACCTAACATCTGCATATGCTTCTTTTTATAATTTTTTGCTTGCTTAATGCTGCTAATATCATACCTTATATTCTGTAATATATTTGTCATGGTTATTTTTAATTTTTTGTTCATATGTTCCAGTAATTCTGCTTCAAAAGGCATGCTAATTCTACTTCAGATAGTATAGAAGGAGATGTTGTTCAGTTTTTGTTTTTCTTTTACAAACTCTTCAAAACAGTTTATTTTGTCTCATGACTTATGTCTTTAGCTTCTTCTTCTCCTTTATTTTTTCTCTTGTTCTTGTATGTGCCCTGACACGGGATTGGGATCGAACCCATAACCTCAGCATGTTGGGATGACACTGTAACAGACTGAGCTACCTGGCCAGGGCCATCTGGTTTTGAAATCCTGTGCTGGAAGGGGTCCTAAAACAGGCTTTTGTCTGTGACAATAGTGGTAAATTGAGAGAGATTAGGGAGGGTGATGCTCAATACAGAGAGCTCCTAGCACCACAGGCCACTCCCCCAGGGAAATCGTCTGACCCCAACTTAATATTGAAACACTTTAAGAAAAGCAGTATAGGGAGAGAAAATCCATGAGTCTCTGTTTTATTTCACACTTATTGCATTCTTTTTCTATATGCTATCTTAGGTATGTCCCTGCATCATCTCTGAGCTTCAGCAGGGAGATGACTTGTTTATAGTAGAAGATAAAATCTTCTAGGTCTAATAAAATTAAAAGATACTACCAATCCCACAAAACTCATGAACTTGAATATTTTGAGAATCAACTCTTTTTTGATTGTTGTAGCCACCTGAGATATTATTGTATAATCTATTAATTCATTTGTGTAATTATTTAATACAATTGAAAATTTACATCCACTCCCAAAATTTATATGAGAACCTGAAAGTTCTAGAAAATGATGATACACTTTATTCATTGTTGGATCAAAAAACATTTATCAAACTGTTTCCATATGCCAGTATCTAGGCTATGGAGACAAAATTGACTACAATTAAGCAATTATTTTCAAGGGGATCCTCACTAAAAAAGTTGGAACATATAAAGTCTTAAGTAATTACAATTAAATAGATTCATGGAGTTTGTACAAATTTCTAATGGAGCATAGAAATTCTTCCTTGCCAGGGAAGAATACACAGATTTCCCAGAGAGAAGTCACCAGATGATGTGCCATACTAGTAAGTCACCATGGGCTGAACTCTCAACAAACTTCTTATTAGTAAGGCTTATAATCAACTGTTTAAAAATTTCTACCCAAGGACTCAGCCTGCCATTGCAGAAAAACAAAATTAAAATAATATGATTTCACTATTACTGCCCGAACTTACAACTTGTTTGGTATATACCAGTTCTTGTCTCTTAGAAGCATGGCTTGTGGTGTACCAGGACCTACCTGTTCGAGTATAAGCTAGCACGCATACCAAGTGCTTTTGAAACCTTGACATTTGGTCATAAACATATTCCAGGTGAGGATTTGAAAAAAATAAAAATTTATCACACATTTTGTTACTATTTTGTTTTTAGTATTTCTTCTACCTAGGACCACTGAATAAATCAGTTCTGTGAGCAGAGTTAGAAGTGGCAGCTTCTGAACCTCCAGCTTATACCTTAATATCAAATCTGTATGAGTCCTATAATGATGTAGGAAGGTATACCTCACCTGTCTTTTCTTTGATTCTGTAATACAAGATATTGCAAATAAAAAGAACCAATTATAATTAACAAAAATGTATTTGTTGTTACTGTTTCCTAGGTACTGGGGTAGGTACTAGGAAAACAGCAGTAACCAATACAAAGAATCTCTACTTTATGGAATTTGCAGACTTATGGGACAGAGAGACATCAAACAGTTAATTATCATATAAATGTGATGAATGCTATAAAAGGGAAGTGCAGTGTGCTGCAAAAGCATAGAAGGAGTGCTTTAAAAAACAGCTTCCTCTGAAGAACCACTGTGGGAAATTGAGATTTCACATTGCAATCCATCGGGCTAGAACTGTCTGCTTTATTTTTTAGAAGTTGTATTGTGAACGGCTGTGCTTCTTACACTAGAATACCCACGGGGAATCTAGAAGCCACAGGATAAACACAATACATATTTCTAGGGCTTGAGTTTCACTTGAAGATTTAGGAAAACAAACATATTTCATATTAAAACAAATATAGATATATTACAGAGCAGACTGTATGCATGTTAAAGATAAAAGATGAAACTTCAAAGAAATTTCACACTTACTGTGATTCCCTTTGAACTATACCCCCAGACTCCCTAGGGGTATATATTCATTCTTCTCTGTCTTTGGGGGTACTTTATTTTTTTTAAAAAAATAATGTTTATCAAGCAGTAGAAAGAGCATGAAGTCAAACATATTTAGATTTGGGGCCTGGCGCCACTAAGATTAGCTGGGTAGCCTTCATCACGCTAGGGAATTTCTGTGACTCAGTTAGTTCATTTATGTAAAACATCAAGATAATGCCAACCTCTCAACATTGTTAGGAAGATCTAATCAGATGGCAAATGAAGTTTTCAAGGCAGTGTTTGATTAAAAAAAGAAAAGGCACTCAATAATATTAGTTATTCTTTCCAATATCTGTGAAGTAAATAGCTTTCTAATATTCTTTTTGTTTAAACTCAGCACAGCTAGAACCACAGAAGGAACGACCAAAGGAAGCAGGTTTTGGAAAGCCCTTGTTATGTTCCCATCTGTTTCTCCATTAGCATAATAACTCCTGTAATAACAGCTAACAAATGTGAGTATGTGTGGTGAATCTAAACTGCTTGTAAACTGTAATTTAAAGAAACAAAACAAACAAACCTACCCATTTCCTATATGTTGATATAATTTTTACTCTGTGTCACTATTTTTAACCATATCATATCAATTATGACAGAGAAAAAATAAAAACAAAAACAGAACTGCATGACTTCTTGTGAATGGAGTGCTAGATTAAAGAGTGTAAGATCTCGTGGTGAACTCTGAATCAGTATATTATTGTAAAGTATAATTATGATTATGATTATAAAGGGCTCTGTAATTCACAATAGTAGGTACTCTCATATCAAGGCAGCTGGCATAATTACTTTCTATTAAATTCAATTTTGACTGAATTTTGCTTTTTCCTTCAATCTCCTAAGCTCTAATGACTCAGGAAAACTAAAAAATTTAGAAAAATTAGTTATGAGTAAGAGAGAAAAATATGATATCTTGCCATTTCTCAAATAAGAAGATAGACAAAAGGTTTTAAATTTTTTTCTCAAATGTTTTATGTCTAAAATTGGATTAAGTGTCTTACTATTGTATCAGATTAATTAGTCTCTACTTATTTCATTTAATGTAACTGAGAGAAAAGAAAACATATTAATTCTGTATTTATTCTCCAATTTTATTTGTTAATTAAAGTGCTAAGACATGAGCCTGAGTTGTGGAGTAAAGGACTGCTTATTGGGATCTGCGATGAAGCAAGTAGGAGAAGCTCATGAGGAACATGGTGGGTCTGAGCCACGCTGCGCAGAGAGAAGGTCACATTCGGCTCACCGCTTAGTAAACACACAGAGAATATCTCCTGCCTTAGAGAAGGTCCAGGGAAGTGATCCTCGGTGTAGACAAACATGACTGGCTGCCAAGTCTTAAATGAAACAAAGGGAGGCTTTAGTTACACACAGTCCTCATGATTGCAGTCACAGAATTATGATCTTTCCAGTGTGAAAAGAATTCTAGTTGCCTTAAGGCAAGATAATAAATAACTGTCTTTGAATTATTATAAACGGATGGATGTCTGGTGTTTCCTTAAGGGCTCTGATAGTGGCTCCTCCACATTGTTGCCTATAAGGAGTGCTTTCCACATGGTCAATCATACCAAATACATTAATCATACCAAATACATTAATCATACCAAATACATTAACTTCTGACCATGACTCAGCCAATGTAAACAGAAGTTCCTGCCGGTTTGTCTTTCCCTCATTACAGTGTCATCTGGCCAACCCCCTCTGACAAGGCTTTTCTTCTTTCTGGGCCTCGTGGAAAGTGAGATTTCACCACATGTCCCCCAAACTTCATATTTGTAGTGGATCAAATACGACAGAGAGATCTGTCACCTCTCTCTGAATGGAAAGCTTCCCACTGAGGCTTCAGGGCCATAGAGAAAGGCAGAGCTTCGTAGGTTGAATGTATAAAGAAACGCTGTACCTCAAGCATCCAGGGCTGTTTACTCTATCAATTATTTTTTATGAATATGCAAAGACTCAGATTCTGTTACAGAATTTTTTAGGTTTCTAGAAGTTCTTGAATTCATTTGACCACTTCAAGAATCAAAAATGAAGAGTTTACACAGTAGGTGTTTAATACATATCTTCAGTGATGGTAACAATCTTGCTTAATGCATTTTTTTTTCTGAATAAAATACCTAAGAGAACTTTTCATTATTCTGTACCTTTGTGTATTTCTTAAAGTAAAATTGGTCTTCATGGATAAGACAAGCATATTTAAATTCTGTGATTTAGTATTCTAAATACTAACAAACAGAAACTGACTCTAGGTAGATAGATGCCTTAAGCCAAAAAGAACATCAGAGACCTAACACATGAAGGAGAAAACTGAACAACAAACCTGAGCTATAACAAGTCACAGTTTGCTCTTCGGGAGAGAAGGCACTGGATATGTCATCTCACCAGGGAATTTGCTCAGTGGAAATCACGGCGCTGTTAGAAAGCAACATTGAATAATAGGCTAGTCATATGTATAAATATATTGTTCACAGTTAGTGATTAAAATATTCCTGACAGATTGTATTATAGACTTATTTGCACACTCAACAATACAAAATTGGTGCCGAATAAAGTTATTAATATTAATAACGATCAAAATTTTTTAAACAATTGTTATGTGTGGTTCTTTGGTAAATTGGGATCTTTGTGTCTATGGTAATGACACGCCTTTTTTTTTTTTTTTGTCAAGTCTCTACTTTCTTTACCAGGGTAATATTTCCCAGTAAAAATTATTGCAAAAAATATCAAGAACTCTTACTTTCTTAAAATCATAGGGATGGACCGGTTAAAGCCCAGATTTTGACCACAGATATTTATTAGAATATTAAATTAAATGATACTTTTCTGTGGTTTAAATTCAGATTCTGACACAAAGTTTTGCAAAAATTTTTGAAATCAGTAACTGTAGACATGTATAAATCTAAAAAGCTGCAGCAGCATCCTTCCTCTACCTAATATAGTTCCTTATTCTTGTAGTAATGACTCCTTTCTTGGATGCTATGGTCTTCAAGTTCTGAAAGTCTCTTAAGATGATTGGCACATAGTTGTACTTTCAATTACACATGCTCTATGTCCCAGATGAAGCCTGCTTCTATTCACTTACATTTCCTCCTCATTTATTTTCTCATTTAGAGAAAGACTCTGGAGAACAGCACAACTGAAATTATGTCCAGTTAATTTAGAGTTCTAGGGTTGTTCTTATTCTGCATTGGCAGTAATTCTTCAAATATTTGTCCTCATATAATTTGATCTTTAAAGCGTGTGGAAAGTTGACTTCTTACTGAGATGAGTTGGGCTGTATTAAATGATATTGTCTAATTTGAATATCAATCCAGCTGTTCACTCACTGGAGAAATATGAGAGGAAACATCATTGATTAAAATGAACCTAGAAATTGTGTCAAGATCCCTGGGTTTAGGCCACTGGTTCTCAAAGTGTGTGCCAGGGTGCACTGGTGCGCCCTAGAAGATTTCCAGGTGTGCCCTATGGTATTCCAGAGAAATATGTGTCTGTTGGGGACCAAAACCCCAACAGGGATTTTGCAGTTTAGATTTTGGGGGACAGAGGTATGGGGAATTGACTGTAAGCTGAGAGTCTTCCCAACCCCCACCTCACTTACCTGATTAGGTTGCAAAAGGCTGTTAAGCTCTGGATTGTTTACACTACCCCCATGTTCCCCAGAAAGACTGGAGGCAAGTTTCTTCTATCCTTTGTTTTGTGTAAAGTTAAGATGATATGTATGGTGGGGTTTTTCTGCACTTAGTAAAATTCTTGGGTTGCCTTGTAAACATAATCAGAGATCATTGATTTGCAAATGGCCTCACTATGCCCTATAAATAAAACAAGATGCGGTTTTTGGGCAGGCTTTGTTCTTACCAGCAGCAATTACAGGGCCCTTCCAACCCCATATTTTCTTAATTCTGCATATTTTCTTAATTCTGCATCATTCCCACTCAAAACTTGGAACTACTAGCTGCGCTGGTTCGTATCATGTACCCAGATATAAAAATAAATATAGTTACTCTATTATACCATTTTACTATGGAAATACTGCTCTTTTTGTTAACACATCATTATTATATTTATTATTAACACATCATTATATTATTTTTAGATAAACACACCCAAATAAAATGGATAGATTTCTCAAAAACAAGCGTGATATTGAAGAATCTGATTCTGGAAGTGAACAAAAATTAAGTGTAAATAAAATAGGACTTGAAGGCTGATGGCAGAATTTAATTTATAGCATTAACACTGAACAATACGATTGGACTAGAAACCCATTCATGGAAGCTTCAAGTGATTTTGGTTTAACATTAACAGAAGAAGAACTGGCAGCTATATCCACTGACCATGCATTGATGATTAAACATAAGGAATTGTCTCTTGAAGCCTTTTGGATTTCTATAAAAGAAGAATATATGGCAATATATAAAAAAGCTGTGAACATTTTACTATATTTTTCAACATCCTATTTATGTGAATTAGGATTTTCTACCCTCAACACAATTAAGAGTAAAAAGAGAGGAATTCTTCAATGTATTGATAAGAAAATGAGAGTTTGCCTTTCAAGTATCTATATATGTCCAAACATTGAAGAAATCACTAGGATATATCTGGCACATGTGTCTCATAAACACAAGAATGAAAAAATTTAACATATTCATGCTGGGACCTGCCAAATTTACTAAATCTTACTAAGAATGTAACTATATATACAAATATATATATATATTTTTTTTTTACAGAGACAGAGAGTGAGTCAGAGAGAGGGATAGATAGGGACAGACAGACAGGAACAAAGAGAGATGAGAAACATCAATCATTAGTTTTTCATTGCGTGTTGCAACACCTTAGTTGTTCATTGATTGCTTTCTCATATGTGCCTTGACCATGGGCCTTCAGCAGACCGAATAACCCCTTGCTGGAGCCAGCAACTTTGGGTTCAAGCTGGTAAGCTTTTTTTTTTTTTTTTTTTTGCGCTCAAACCAGATGAGCCCGCGCTCAAGCTGGCGACCTCGGGGTCTCGAACCTGGGTCCTCTGCCTCCCAGTCTGACGCTCTATCCACTGTGCCACTGCCTGGTCAGGCGTATTTTTGTTTCTTAATCCCTCTTTTTTATGAACTCTAAAAAGCACAACTCAAAAAATATAACGTAAAAATGTTTTTTTAATGTCAGAATAAATTTAATTTTGTTGTATTTTTTGTTTAATTACCATAAAAGAACACTTGGACTTTTTTTTTTAATATTTGACTTAATTATTATAACATATTTCTCAGAAATTTCTATATAGCACCTACAATTATTTGTAGGATTTTAAATGTGCCCTGACTTCAAAAAGTTTGAGAACTTATGTTCTTTCATCCTGCAAAGCTTTTCACGGTCTAATGAGGAGCCTGGGAAATGCTCTTCCCTACAGCACTGAGGCTGGGGACAAAGTATGAATGGTTTTTTGACTCCATTACTTCCAAAGATGTAGACTCTCTTGCCCTAGCATAAAGAAGGGGAACTACATCAAAAATCTAGATTTCTAACATCAACAGTCACAATTCTGGAAGACCAACTTTCTGACAAAACAGGACCTGGCATCGCTTGCCTACTGTTGAGTCTATATTCAGACTTTAGGATGTGTCAGACAGTTTTAAATACAAGTCATCAGTTTCGACTAGAAGGATTTAGAACATTTTCCCTTCCAGTGAAGCTGTATAATCCTCATTAAAATGTTATTTTATGGTTCGAATGATTACCAATTATAATATTCTCTGAATCCAAGGAGCCTGATGTTTTGTAGATGAATAAAATTCCACCATCAACTATATGTTATCTTAAATAAAATCTTTCCAGCTTATCAGTATGGAAACCTATTGTTCTTTTTGTAGTTACAGGCTTCTGGTAACTTCCCAGTCGTTTCACACTTGTTCTTTTCCAGCCTCATTCTCTGTTTCAGAAATAAAACAGTGTTTTAAAGCAAATTGTGAAGTGTTTACAATTTTCTTATTGTCTCTAGATAGATAGGTAGATAGATAGATAGATAGACAGATAGATAGATAGATTGATAGATAGATGATAGATAGATGATAGAAAGATAGATAGATAGATAGATGATAGACAGATGATAGAAAGATAGATAGATAGATAGATAGATAGATAGATAGATAGATAGATAGATGATAGATAGATGAAAGAAAGAAAGATAGATAGATAGATAGATAGATAGATAGATAGATAGATAGATGATAGATGATAGAAAGATAGATAGATAGATAGATAGATAGATAGATAGATAGATAGATGATAGATAGATGAAAGAAAGATGATAGATAGATAGATAGATAGATAGATAGATAGATAGATAGATAGATAGATAGATAGATGATAGATAGATAGATAGAATGTGAACCTGATGGCAACCCTTAGGTTTTTTTAAGGTAGTCTTTTCCCTTTATAAATGACAACTATTTTAAATTTTTAATCTCCTGCTTCCTAACCAGGTTTCCAAGTTCATTTTCCAAAATATGAGTTCTAAAAATACATTTAAAAAGCCTGACAGAAAAAAAATTAAGTTAATGATGAAATCCACCAAACCTACACATTCTTCAGAGAAATTATTTTTTTAAATGAAGTCCAGATTATAACTATTTCTTAGTTGTTGATTTTTGTGGAAATATTAATAAAAATACAAGATTAGCTGGAATTATTTGAATGGGAAAGAGAGCTGTGTAATATGTGATGATGGTCTTTACCAAATTAAATATTAATGAATATGACATTGTATCTTATATTGTCAGTGCCAGGTTTCATAAAACAGAAGGATTATTTGTAAAAAAAACATAGTAGAATCTGTATGTCATAAAATTTGTCATTTAGGTCCCACTGACATTTACTGAATGTGTAATAACAAATAATTATATAGATAGGTAGTAAGAAGGTAAATACTTAGAAAATATTATAATCATATATATATTTTATGATATATATATATATATATCAATTACTATTATACCTCCAACTCTCATTTCTTACCCTGGTCTCTAGATTCATATAGGTATTTACACTTGGATGATTAAAAAGTTTCTCAAACTTAATATACCTCCCAAGCTTAATTTTTTACTAGTTTATTTCCCTTTATTCTCACCACCTTCTCAACCTACTTTTTCCCCATGATTTCACATAAGTTTTTGCATCACTATTCATCTAAATAGTTTCCCAGTTCCAAACTGATACCTCATCCAGGATTCCTATCTTCAGCACAATTTCCCAATATTCAGTATATCAGAGAATCTTGTTCATTCTATCTCCAAAATATATGCCAAATTCCACCACTTCCCACTATTTTCACTATCATTTATTAAGATCCCTGGGTAGTTTATATCATAGCAAAAGCATCTTAATTTGTATCATTTTCTACTCTACCCTTCTACAACCTGTACCACCCTCCTCCTTGGCTCTTCTCTGAGTTGTGACCGTGGGCAAGTGGCTTAACACGTCTGTGTCTTGTATCTCCATCTATATAAGGAAGATAATAATGGCACCTACTACTATTTTATAAGCTACTATGAGGTTTAAATAAGTTAGTATATTTAATAGATTTAAAATAGTAACAGAGAAGTAGTAAGTCCTTAGTATTTACCTTTCATTTTCAAATCTTAGGAGAGTTCAAGTATGAGTTTTAAAAATTTATGAGACAAAGTTTGAAGTAATATTTATAATTAACCTTTATCTTTACCCAAGGACATTCTTAATAGCAAAACACATAGACACACACACACACACAGAGTCAATCCAATCACTGGGCAGGTTGATGTGGATGAGGAACATACTTAATGAGTTACCTGGTGTGTTTTAACCTAAAAATAATAACTAGAGATGTAAGAACTTTGTGATGGCTCCAGAGAGAAAAGAAAAAGTGGCAAATTCTTCAGAGGCTGTTATTGATCTTTTATGAGAATTTGATAATACAGAGCATCAGAGAACGAGTGCTAAATTTGGGCAGCATAATAAAGGCTTTCGAGACTAATAAGAACCTTCAACCCTGCACACATGAGGTGCTCTACAAGGCTTTGTAATTACCTAAATGAAAGGACATTGTCATTTTCATAATCACAATTCAAATCAAGAGGTCACTTATGGTTGAGAATGTCATTGATGCTGTTCCATCTTTTGAAGCACAAAAAGCTTTTATCATAAACCTTCTTCTAGTCATCTCCTGTTCATTTCACCATCATTTCAATGAGAGATTTTAAACATTTTAAATACTAGGGCTGTTTATAGAAAAGCTCTGTGGTCTGCACACGACACCAAAAATATGATACAAGTAACAAAGACATTTTGGTGAAAACAAATGCCAAAAGACTTATGATAGTGATCATTTTATTTTGATATTAATGAAGATGTCCATTTGTAAAATGATGATATCTAGTCATACTTCCATCTTCTTCTGGAAAATTCAAGACATATTAAGGGGATCCTTTCATATTTAAATTTTCCCTAAATAATTTCCACCAAAATACATGATAAGATCATTACTTCCATTAATTACTATATTAATAATCTATGCCCAATGCCTCTACATAGAAATAATGTAGATACTAACAAGAAAATGTTCCCCAATTATTTACTGCATTAGGCGTTCTCAAAATCACCCTAAGTTTGATGATTTCCTATAAGGACTCATAGGATTCAGCTTATAGTTATACTCATGGACTCATGGCAAAGATTTATTACAGTGAGAGGATACAAGGCAAAATTAGAAAAGGGAAAAGGAACATGGGGCACAGTTCAAAGGAAGGGGCCAAGAGTTGTTTCCCAGTGCAGTCACACAGAACATGCTTAATTCTTTCCTCCTGTGAGTTGTAACAACAATTGTGAAATGTTATGTATCAAGAAAGTTTGTTAGACACTCCGTGCCTGGGATTTTTTTGGAGGGCTGGTCCCATGGGCACCCTCTGTGTAACATGTATCAAAATTTCAGGCTCCCAAAAAGAAAGCAGGTGTTCAACATAAACCATGTTGTTTATACAAACAGTTTAGGCATAGTGAGCCGCTTTTAGCACTTAGGGAAAAGTTTTGTATCAGTGCAGGGAGCTCTTTGCCAGTTGAGTAAGTAGCTAGACATGGGCCAAGGGAGAACCTTGTAAGCAGACTGTTCTAAGGATAACATGCTAAGGTTCTTTTCTCCATGTGTACCATAATAGAATCTCAGACTAGGTTCTAAGACTGAGAAGAAGGGCACTTAACTTTCCTGAATTTGACTTGCTTAATGAAACTGTCAGAAAATGCTAACATGGTCCCATAATATAGGTCACTGCCCACTGACAAGTGTATAAGTTCTGTTAACGCATATTGTGACTGCCGCCTAACCATTGTTTTTTTCGTTTTTTTTTTCTCTAAAGCATGATTATCCCCTTGACCCATTTTAAAGGAAAAAAATCTAATGCAGCACTTACAAAGATAAGAATCCCATCTACCATAAGTATGTATAATTCTACTAAAGAGAATCTTCACAAATATCAAAATGGTGATGAAAATTTTAATGTCAGAGATTGAAGAGTCTTCAAGAATTTACAGTCAATTCTTGTTTTTTCTCAAAATAGTAATTTCAAAATGGGAGACAAAAAAAATCATAGAAGTCATTTTTGACACTTCTCTTTCTGATCATTTATATGGTTAATCATTGAATTGTGTCAATGTTCGTTCCTAAAATACTTCCCAAATCTGTCTACCTCTCTATATCCACTCTGCAACTCCAGTCCAAGTGCTATGATTGCTTTATGATATACTGATGTAGATTCCTAACTGGTCTTCCTGTACATTATTGTGATCCTGCCTAATCTATTATCTATTTTATAGACAGAATGATCTTTTAAAAGCACCGAACATCTGTTTACTCTTCAAGGTCTTTCCATATGTTGATGATAACAAAACACCCAAATTATCAGGATCTGCATTTTCTGGTCATGCCAACCTTGGTAGCCTCATTTCATGTCTTGACAACCTCTTGCTTTCTGAATTCCAGACTTAGAGACCTCAGACAACCTTAGGGTCTGTCACCAGCTGCTCTTGCCACCTCCTTTCTTCTTTTAGTAGTTAATTTCTATTTGTGTTTCTGGTCTTTCTATTCATGTTTCTGGTCTTGAGTTAAAATATCACCTTCTGGGGGGGGGGACATTGGAAATAATCTTTAAACTCTTAGGATTTCCTGAATAATAGAAGTGTCTTTGTTATTTAGGATAGGTCCCTTAGACCACATCTATTTAATAGTTTATGTTAACAAAGTGATTTATGGTGGGCTGATATCCCCCTGGCCTTGTGATATCAGCCTGACCGCTGGAGAGAGGGAGGGCTAGAGACTAAGTCTAATTACACGGGCAGTCAGTCAATTATGCCTGCCTAATAAAGCTTCAATAAAAATTCTGAATACCAAAGTGTAGACAAGTTTACTGGTTTGGCACTACTCTTTGTATATAGTTAAACACAAATGCTAGGAGAGTAGAGTCCTGTATACAACAGAAGCTCAATGTTTGGAACCCTCCTAGACTCTGCCTTATGTATATCTTCCTTTGGCTGGTTTTAATTTTGTATCTTTTCTTGCAATAAACTGTAACCATGAATATAATAGCTTCAAGGGAGTTTGGTGAGTTCTTCTAATAAGTTATCCAATTTGAGGGTGAGTTTTAGGAGTCCTGCCAAACTTTCAGTTGCTACTAGAAGTGAAAGCAGTCTTAGGGACTGTTATTAGACTAAAGGGGTCTGTTTGCCTATTCACATTAAAGCCCATTAAGACATGAACAGGAGTTCACAGCAAAGAAAGTAAGAGCTTATTTTTAGGAAGTGGCTCCTGCCTGGGGCAGATTAGCTAATGCTTAAAGACCCGGCTCCCAATGGCCTCCAGGGGATGGGTTATAATAGAACAAAAGTCACTAATCATGGTGACTAAGGGAGTGAAAGTCACGGTCAGGATTGTGGTCTCTACTGGTTGGTTGGTACTTGGGTCATGGTCATTGCACCTGGTCCTGATGCCAGCCATGCTGTTGCTTCATCTGGTTTCATTGCTTCTTGGGCCTGGAGCTGGAACACAACTGAGGCCTAAGTGTTATCTCTAGTTTGACTGGAAACTCTGTCTCTGGTCTCAGCAGACAGGAGGCTTTGTTTCTAAGATTATTTGATGCTGATTAGAACCTCATTGTCCTGAGGGCTTACTGCTGAGAGAGTGGTCCTGCAAGAGAGCAAGAGGAAGGTGAGTTACGGTGCTGGATGAGGTCAGTTTGAATCAAAGGACAGAAAGGAAAAGAAGTTATATTTAAAATAAAGTTTCTACACGGTTACAACTGTGTGTTCAGACTTTACAATTTGCCCAATGCCAGGTTAATATTTAATAGCAAAACAAAGTAGGAAAACACCAACCACTTAGACAGTATAAGTGTGAAAAACACTGTATTAGGAGTTACCCAGTGAAAAAATTCCTTAATATGGCAAATTAGTAAGTTCATTAGCCACATGATGCCCTACACAATATCTATGTTATGCAGACTCTTCGGTTGAATATTTTATGTTGCCACCTATTAATTTCTCATTTTGTCTCAGAGCTTTTTAAAAAATACTCCATTAATATATTTCTTAAATATAATCCATTAATACTGGAAGCTAAGAAACAAGGATTTCCTTCCTGGAAGCCTGAAAAACAAATTTATATCGGTTAATATCTTTACCCCAATATTTTTGTTATATTCATTACCACCGTCTCTCTCTCAGGACATACTTCTGCTGTGTCCATATAGTGCTTTTATATTTCAAGGCTGGGCACATATTTTTCCCTTTTCCTATAATAATTATCTTTCCCACTCTTTTACAGGTTAACAACTACTCATCTTTATGATTTGTTATATTAAATTTAGATCATTATATATATGTTGAAATTTATAATTACATTTACATTTTTATAAATATATATGCACATATGTGTATATGTATATATGTGTATGTATATTTAATATACTTTAATATTTGACTGTACATTTTGTTCTGCTTTATTCTCTTTTATATTATAATTTGTCTTACATGATACATGGACTCTGACAGATGTTCTTTACAAACAAAACAAAAACTTGCCTATCTTAACAGTGATCTTTTGGAAGTTGCTTTTAGGGATGTAAGATATTTGGCTGACAGGAGGTCAGAAATAATGAGTTGGGAAACTTAGCAATTGTTTATCTCCTGAGGTGAAGAGGTGGGCGGAGCAAGCAGAGAATGTCCTCAGCTGCTGATGAACAAAACAGCGCAGGGATCTACACATTCTTTTGGACTAAGACTAGAAATCCCACAGTGGGACACATGTGAGACAGAGAGAATGTGCCTAAGGAGCTTCAACAAAAGATTCATAGTGGAACCACAAAGAACTCAATATGAGGCCATTGCTGGTGGTGAGTAGATGAGACACTGTTCCTTCTCAAAATCCAGGACTGAGAGGCGAGCCTATCTTGAGTACAAATTCAGCTAAAACTGTAAGATAAAACCTCTATGTTAAGTCAGAACAAGCTAAATTCTGTGATACAATGTGTTCACTTACCCTCTACCACCTGTTTATAGTTTGTGCCCCAGGATTAATCATGACAAAGACAATTAAAAAGAATTTCACTCAGAATCTTTCAGATTCTTGATGGCGACAAGCCTGTCACCAGCCAAGAACTTGCACATGCTCTCCCTGTGCTGGGAACATTTCCTGCACTCTCCCTGGTTAGTTAGCACTTCCTCGTTCCTCATGCCCCACATTCAGTGTGCTGCTTTTACAAGACTGTTTCTGTTCACCCAATTAAATCAGGGCACTGTTGACTTTATAATCTAGAGTCCTAATTAGACATTTATACTATTTTGCTTATAATTAACTCTACTTTTTGTGCATTTACCAATAAAGTGATTAATACATATTGACTGACTGAATGAATATGTTAGAAGTGTGTGCTGGGGTAACAATCCTATGGAGGAGGGATGGAGAATTTAGAGGCATGAGCGCAAAGTCTCAAACACCTACTGGAAATTTCTACTCCAGCTAAAGTGACAAAACAGAGTCAAACATGGTTATATAACTATTGTGGGTGCCTTACCGGTTTCAATATATCTTACCCAGTCTATGTTTTCTTTAAGATGTGATCTGATCTTTCTGGGCTGCAGACTGTGAATTCATGTTCATAGGCCTGGTTGGTGGCAATTAGTAAATGTATTATGTCATTTTTATAGCACACTATCCAAAAGAGAAGTCTGTTGGGTGTAAATAAAATAAATGTAATTAATTCCACTCAATAAAATCAGATGATCCAGACAGAGCCATATTTTGAAAAAAGTTTTATTTTTGCTGAATAAATAAATTGCCTTATGAATGTCCACCAATTTTAGAAATAGAAGAAAAATACAGGATCACATGAGTGCATGTTAAACTAGATAATGTTTTAATCCTGTTTTTCAAAAGAAATGATCTAAAGGTATGAAATAAAATTGACCCTCTTATTTTTTTTTTCATTAAATAACCATACACCAAGTATCTGCTTTAGTTAACTATTGTCATAAAACCCACATTAATTTCTACCAACATTGGTGAACATTCAATGGTGGGTGGGCCTAATGGGGCCCTACCTTGTGTAATTAGAGATGCCATCTAACTTTGTTACTGCTTTAGATTAGTTCTTAACTGAAATCACTTATATATGACTGTTACCGTTAATGGGAAAGGATATTAAATATGGATTATATCTTTCAAAGTCTAGCTAGCTGGGCATCTTGGACTTAATACTGCCCATCTGTGACCCTTTACAATACATTAAGCACACCTTTTCAGCAGCAGCCCTATTACAATTAATCATGCCGAGGATGAGATTGCACTAAACCTATTAGCAAGACACTGACATTAACCAAATGCTAGTTGGATGTGTCAGGGAACAAAGAGCTAATGCTAGGGCTCTGTGTTTTCAGTGGACTCTGAGCTTTTAAGTCACTGATAGCTGAGTCTTTCTATCCATTAATATGGGGATTGCCAGTCACTGAGATTACAGTGACATGTGGCCACCTATTTTGTTAGTAAAATTATAATAGTCAACTCATCCACTTGTTTAGGGAATTTAGATGCAAAAAATTTCTCTTTATTCCTCTGTAACGTACATATTCTTTCAATAAAAAAGCAATATGCAGTAAAGTACATTGAGTTGCAGGAAAAAGCATAAGGTTTTTAAATATTCAGAAAGAAATAGAAGTTAAAGAGTAAATACAATAATAATCAGCAGCATATAGGATGCACTGCAATGGTACTTTTCATATTTGGAAACTTCCTCACCTCCTTTAAAAATTAGATGGCATCATCTTAATCTATGAAAAAAATGTAAATGTTAATGAGAGATTTCACACATCTGGAAAGATATGCTTGTAAAAGCCCTGAAGCATAGAGAGGAGAGGAGACAAAATTACCATACAGGAACCAGGGGAATGGGACCTGCCTGTGTCAAGGATGACTGCTACATTGAATTGTACTTGCTTAGCCTTTTAAGGTAAAATAAAGAAAGGTCTGAAGGGCAAGGCTATTGGGTGGACCTGCTTTTTATTTGGGTTAGCCTGAGGTTCAGAAATAAGCCCTTGACAAAGAACAAATATTCTATTAGTTTAGTGTGGGACATAAGCCAGAGTATAAAGTGGGAAGTTAGTAAAAGGAGATTGCAGATTGATTGCTATTTAGGAAGAAGATATTATTGAAAATTCTCTAACTGTCCACATGTAGCTTCAGGCTTTATTGATTCCCTACTCTTGATTAGCAAACTGTGCATAATCTACTCCATAGAGTAGCATTAGTTCTTCTTAGAAAATCTTTTACTATATTTTTAAGATCCAGAACTTTAAAAATATGTTCCAATTTTGCTTTGAGTAGTTAAAGCCTTAATATTTATATAACCATCCACTTGAAAAATTCCATTCCTAGGAATTCTTTTTTTTTATTCATAAATTATTAGTTAATATGCATATGATATTTACTGTAAGTCGGCCATGGTCTACATATTTTATAGATATCTAAAATCTCAGTAATGAACATCACAACCCTATCAGAGAGATACAATTACATTTCACAGTGGAGAAAGCTAAGACACAGGAAGTTCATGTAGCTTATCTAAGGTCACATAGCTATTGGCACTCAGGCCTGTGAACCCAAATTGCCTGGTTCCTGAGGACTGTGCTCTTAACTACTACAGAATATTGCTTCTCATTAGAATAAGAATTTCAGCTAACTAAAATGATGAAACCATCTTAGTTGCAATAATTGGGGATTGTTAAAACAATTATGGCATATATACATGACATATGACTTAAATATATTATACTATGAAACATGACCTATATTGCTATATTAATTAATCAGAAATGTAACCTTAATATAGAGTATGAATTGTATGGAACAAAATCTCCAGTTGACCAGAGAAGAACTTGCTGCATGAACAAGAATTAAATCTGTATTTCTTTAAGCCATTAAGGTTGTGAGTTGCTTGTTACATTAGCATAACATAGTCCATCATAACAAATACAATTATTAATCAGCATCTGTTCTAAATACAAAAGCAGAATCTGAAGACAAAACCTAAGCATAGTGGTGGAGATAAATTCTAACCGCCCAAATGGGTTGAATTGGAACCGAAAAGAACACAGAAGTACTTTATTTCAGTTGTGAAGACTTTTAGAATTAGATGCATTTATTTTAAACACTGCCTTTTAACTATAACTGAAACTGAAACCCCAGTCTACTTGTACAAAAATGTAAATAATTTATTGTGAGAATTTAATAAAACACAAAATATGGCAATCAGCATAGAAGCTAGCACACAATAAAAATTCAAACCATAGTGGCTTTTATTATCATGATAGAGCCAGAAGTTTGAAGTTACAGTTGCCATGAGAGAAGACCTAATTCCTATTTAGGAGGGGGAGGGGCTTGCTCCACACTCCATCCTTTATTTAATGTAAAATGATGGTAGTTTTTCACATAATATACATTTCACAAATAAAGAAAACAAAGTTCTTTTTTCTTCCTTTCTTCTTTTCTAAGTGAGAGGAAGAGAGCAAGAGAGACAGACTCCTGCATGCACCCTGATAAGGATCCACCCAGTGAACCCCACCTGGGACATATGCTCTGCCCATCTGGGGGCCATGCTCACAATGGAGCTATCTTTAGCACCTGAGGCAGAGGCTCCATGGAGCCATCCTCAGTGCCCACACTGATGCGCTCCAACAAATCAAGCCATGGCTGCAGAAGGGGATGAGAGAGAGAGAAGAGGGAGGGGGGGTGGAGAAGCAGATGGTCACTTCTCTGGTGTGCCCTGGTCAGAATCGAACTCGGGACATCCACATGTCAGGCCAATGCTCTACCACTGAGCAAACCGGCCAGGGTCAGAAAACAAAGTTCTTTAGATAAAATCAAAAGCCAGTACATCAGAATTTTCAAGTTTTCTTTGTCTCATTTACATTATGGGGAATTTTCACTTAATGCCTAATATCATCAGTTCAGAAAGTGAGTAACAATAACCTGCCTGAGAGGGTATGATCCTTAAAATCTCACTGAAAAACTGAAAAATATCTTCAGTCCATGGAGCTTCACCAGGGTGGCCACATACAGTTTTGACCATTAGGAAAGAGCTGATGTTAAAGAATAACCTATCTTTGATTAAACTTTTCAATACTTTGTGTGTAATGTTAGAAAAAATTTAGTCTGAGCAATACTAAATTTTAGATTCTTATAACTAGATTCCTTATAACTAAAAAACAAACAAACAGAACAACCAGTGCTAACTAACAGAACCAGGAAGCCTGAGGAGGGACACATGTCGTGTATAACAAAAAAAGAAAGCAGTGTCAAATAGATGGGAATATACCTTAATAGTAAGATAAAATGGATACCGTAATATTAGAATGCACTCCTTCAGCAAAAGTATCAAGTCTTAGCATAAATTCTGAACAATCTGATAAAGATGTCTTTAAAGGATACATGAAAGGAAGAAAATGCTATTGGCAAATTTTGCTTTTACCAAGGCTTTTATTACCATTCTTCTTAATGAAATGTTTTATCTTGAGTGTTCTTTTCTCTCTTAATATTAATGAAGAGAAAATATATCATATAATTTTTATCTTTATTTTTTCATATAATTTTTATATAAATTTGCTCTCAAAGTATTTAGACATGCCACATATATGTAGAAGAAGAAATAAGAAATCAATATCAATATATTCCCATCTACTAAAATACATGTTCTCTTCTCAAGGGATCCTTCATTACTGCTATTTTAAGTTTTGATGTTTGAACTCCTATAAAAAATATTAGCTTTGCCCCTAGAAATTTAAAGAAACCATGTCCTTCCTATATTTTTAAAGCAAAATACAGATATTCTTAATGTATTTTTAAATGTATGTAAAAAGAAAAAATAGTTGGCAAAATAAATAAATTTGAAACTTAGATATTAAAAATATCATACAAGGTGACACAGGTGACTGGCTTTGTATTTTTATACTGAGATTGAATTCAATTTTATATATCATTCTGATATTACTATAAGTCTATTTTTTATTTATTAGAGGAAACAAACTGATCTCATGATCAGCATATTTAGATTTTTATGGACATATTTAAAAATTCAGGTCTTCCCTAGTGTCTAGAATTTTGAATGATCCAATATATTTTTTATGTGCTATAGATTTAAGTTTGCTCTTTGAAATTCTTGAGTTGCAAAGAAATGCAAATAGATGTATTAAATGTTATGAAACTGCATAATTATTATCACTTTCTTTTATCTCCTTTATGCTATAGGTCTAAGGAGTAAATTCTAGTCTATGGGAATTGATCCTAACATTGATCAACATCATAGGTACGTAGGTAGGTAGGTAGATATATATATAGAGAGAGACAGATGGATAGATGAGAGATAGAGCAATTGATCACTTGGCTTTGGTTTTATATATTTCATTTTTCTCTGGTAATTCTATTGAAATTATGTTTTTATGAAGTAGAAGAAAAATCAAGAAACCAGTCCCAGCTATTACTTATTTCTGTATCCCATTACGTTCTTATTTGAAAGAATGTCATATATTTAAGAATCTAATTCTGTCTGGTTTATATAGATTGTTCAATATCACAAAGACCTCTTTATTCTTCTATTTAATATGTATGATATAACATAGAGTGTTTTTTAAAAATCTGTAACATTGCTTAAAACACCATTTAGAACAGAACAATAAAAGTCTAGCATTTATTTTATTTATTTATTGCAAAAAAAAGTTAGGAATGTAATTACTTAAGGAATCTTGCAAACTTTAATTTAGAGTGCAAAGATTATATTATAAACTATTTATTTAAATATATTTATCTTAATAGAGTACACTTTTTGGCACTGTGGACATATAATGATTGGTATGTAGCCTTAAAAGTTTATTTCAACAACAACAACAAAAAACTTGGGCACATGTATACATCTTATAGGCACACGCAGATTTCTTTGAAGTAAATACTTCTGTATCAATAATTATCCCCAGTGTTTTTTATATGCTTTTATATATTTATTACATAAAACTGGGAAGAGTACTAAAGGTAGCACAAAAATGGAAATGCTGTACATAATTATTGTCTGAAACTGTACATAATTATTGTCTGAAAACCTTCCTTCTCGGGCACAGTATGTTGAAAAATAAAAGCAAGAGGAGCAAAATTTCCAAGGTGGTCTCTCTATGAGAAAAACCACATTTCTCCTATGTACCTCCTTTACTCTCACACTAATACTACACTCACAACACTTATAACACCGGACATGTGTTTTTGTTCTGCCACACACATACACACACCAAGTAATTCTGTAATACCAGCCGGGTGCCCTACAATTTAATTCAATTCTCACACTGTCTGCTTGATGATAGGATCAGATCCCACAGGTTAAAGGCTCAGTTCCAGAAAACTGCTCCCAGCCCCCCCCCCCACACACACACACACTTCAGATGGCAGTCTAAAGTCCTAGGTCATCTCCTGTGTTTCTGACCAACCAGCTCTAAAGCAGAGTTTCCACAATCTTCAACTTGAGCTTATTTGCTAGAATGGTTCACAGAACTCAGGGAAACACTTTATTTACCAATTTATTATATACTAAAGAATATGAAAAAAAGGAATACATATCTTAATGAAGAGATAAGGCAAGGTATGGGAAATGGGGCATGGTGCTTCCCTGCCATCCCCAAGGATGCACCCCTCCCAGTAACCTTTCGGGCACCTCCAAGTACCCAACAACCTGGAAGTCCTCAAACCTCCTACTACTAAAATTTTTATGGAGGCTTTATTATGTAATCATGATATCTTACTAAGTTCATTTCCAGTCCCTCTCCCTTCTCTGGAAAATGAAGGCCGCAGCCAAAATTTCCAAGCTTTTACCCATGCCTTGGTCTTTCTCTGGCCAGCCCCATCCTGAAGCTATTTAGGAGACCACCAAGAGTCACCTCATTAGAACAAAAAACACTTCTATCACCCAGGAAGTTCCAAGAAATTTGGGAGCTTTGTGTCAGGATCTGGGGTCAAAGATCAAATATTAGAATGAAGGATGCTCCCACTGTTTTTATTGCTTATTACAGGCATCCCCAAACTATGGCCCGCAGGCCACATGCAGCCCCCTGAGGCCGTTTATCTGGCCCCCCGCAGCACTTCCAGAAGGGGCACCTCTTTCACTGGTGGTCAGTGAGAGGAGCACTGTATGTGGCGGCCCTCCAATGGTCTGAGGGACAGTGAACTGGCCCCCTGTGTGAAAAGTTTGGGGACCCCTGGCTTAGAATTTACAAGGGTTTTAGGGTTTTAGCTCTGTTCCAGGAACCAGAGGCAGAGACCAATATATATTGTCTATTATTTCACAAACTCTTTCCAAAGAATTTTTGGAGAATTTCAGAGTCACAGTCAATTGGTCTGGAACAATATTAAAGAAATAGTATTTATGTTTTTGCCTTCTCTTTTCTTGTTCCAACAGGATACTGTGTACATATCTCCATTGTACAATCTGATCAGCATTGCTATTCCTCATTCTTTGTGTGTTTGCTTTACTATGCTGTAAATTCCCAAGCCCAGAAATATATGTTGATTGTGCTTTTACTCGGTGGTATATTTAGCATATTTGACACCTGGAGCAGATAATTGTAGTACTTGTTTAAAACCCTCCCTTATTTGACAAAATTATTTTTAGTAATATTATTTTTATCTGTAATAGCATATATTTTATCTGTGAGCTAAAATGTGTACTTGCCAATCAAGAAGATTACACCTGCAGTTTACACCTTAGGTTAAGCTATGTGGCCAGCTTTGGCAAATGGGATAACAGCAAATGCAACATTAGTTAATAATTGAATGTTTTGATATACATTTTAAATAGTTACATATGTCTCAACAGTACATTAGAGGGTTTTAAACTTTTTTTCATCTTTAAAATTGAATACTACATTTTTGGAGAACAATAGAGGCACTTTTATTATTCTTTTTTTGTATTTTTCCAAAGTTAGATGCGGGAAGGCAGTCAGACAGATTCCCGCATGCTCCGAACCAGGACCCACCTGGCATGCCCACTAGGAGGTGATGCTCTGCTCATCTGGGGCATTGCTCCATTGTGGCCAGAGCCATTCTAGTGACAGAGGCGAAGGTCACGGAACTGTCCTCAGCACCTGGGCCAACTTTGTTCCAGTGGAGCCTTAGCTGCTGAAGTGGAAGAGAGAGACAGAGAGGAATGAGAGGAAGAAGGGTAGAGAAGCAGATGGGTTCTTCTCCTGTTTGCCCTGACCAGGAATTGAACCTGGGACTTCCACACGCCAGGCCAATGCTCTACTGCTAAGCCAACCGGCCAGGGATCCTAGAGGCACTTTTGATCAGATGCGGATCTTAAAATAACTGAGTACTCAGCTATGAAAAAAAAATTCTCACCTGATTTGTGGTGGCTCAGTGGATAAAGCGTCAACCTGGAAATGCTGAGGTCGCCGGTTCGAAACCCTGGGCTTGTCTGGTCAAGGCACATATGGAAGTTGATGCTTCCAGCTCCTCCCCCGTCTCTCTCTCCTCTCTCTCTCTCTCCTCTCTAAAATGAATAAATAAAATTAAATTAAATTAAAAAAATTAAAAAAAATTCTCAAATAGCATAAATTCAACAGAATTTATAGAAAATTATTTCTTTTACATTTTATTATGAAATACTTTTTTCAATCAAAAATAATTTTTGTTAAAGATCCTTTACAGAATATAACCTTCATTGAATGTTGTTTGTGGAATTCATCCATGTCAATCAATGTAAGGGTAGTAGTTCACTAATTTTCATTGCTATGTGGTATTTGATTTTATAAAGAATATTATAATGTATTCTATAGATGGACTTTGGGACTGTCTAAAGTTTCAATAGAACCTGCTACAACATTCTTGTATAAATCTCCTAGTGCACACGGACAAGTTTCATATGTGAATTATAAATGTAATCTCCTTATCTCTCAGATTATAAGTAGACTTCCTGCAGCATAGCCACTTCTGACTTCAAGCAGCCTCATCTATTAATTAAATAGTAAATAGATGATACTATGACAACTTTCCTGGAGAAAATGTGTGTCATACCAATATTATCAGAGGAGAAAGCTTGGCACCCAATACTATGAAAATGTCCCTAGGACTTAGAATTGTTTTAAAGGCATGTGCAATTTCAATTTCCACTGAATGCCAACTTATTTTTTTCTAATGTGATTGTGCCAATGGATTTACACTCTCTAGTTCTAGTTGTTTCTCATCATGTTTCTTATAAGGGAAGAAACAAAACTGTCCTCTGCAAATAATGACTGTCTACACAGAAAACTCAAGGCTTAAATTTTTTATAATCTCATGAGTGCAAATTTGTGGTTTTGATTTGTATTTCCTTGATTACTAATCAAGTTAGAACACATTTTCATGTGTCTACTCATGTATATATTTCTTTCTGTAAAATGCTGGGTCCTGGCCCTGGCCAGTGGCTCAGTTGATGGAGCGTAGACCTGATGTATGGACATCCTGGGTTTGATTCTCAGTCAGGGCACACAGGAGAAGTGAGCATCTGTATTTTTCCCCTTCCTTCTCCCCCTTCTCTCCCTCTTCTCCCCCCACAGCCAGCGGCTTAATTGGTAGGAACATGGTCTCAGGCACTGAGGATGGCTCTTGATCCAAGTGCATCAGCCTCAGGCACTAAAAATAGTTCTGGGAGAAGTGTCTGTTCATGTCCTCTTCCCATTTTTTTATTGGATTGTTTGTTTGTTTGTTGTTGAGTTTTATGAGTTCTTTGTAAATTTTGGATATTAGGCCCTTATCTGAGCTATTGTTTGAAAATATCAGTTCCCATTTAGTTGGCTGTCTGTTTATTTTGGTATCGGTTTCTCTTGCTGAGCAAAAACTTTTTATTCTGATGTAGTCCCATTCATTTATCTTTGCCTTCACTTCTCTTGCCATTGGAGTCAAGTTCATAAAATGTTCTTTAAAACCCAGGTCCATGAGTTTAGTACCTATGTCTTCTTCTATGTACTTTATTGTTTCAGATCTTATATTTAGGTCTTTGATCCATTTTGAATTAATTTTAGTACACGGGGACAGGCTGTAGTCGAGTTTCATTCTTTTGCATGTGGCTTTCCAGTTTTCCCAACACCATTTGTTGAAGAGGCTTTCTTTTCTCCATTTTGCGTTGTTGGCCCCCTTATCAAAGATTATTTGACCATATATATGTGGTTTTATTTCTGGGCTTTCTATTCTGTTCCATTGGTCTGAGTGTCTATTTTTCCGCCAGTACCATACAGTTTTGATTATTGTGGCCCTATAATATAGTTTAAAGTCAGGTATTGTAATGCCCCCAGCTTCATTCTTTTTCCTTAGGATTGCTTTAGCTATTCAGGGTTTTTTATAGTTCCATATAAATCTTATGATTTTTTGTTCCATTTCTTTAAAAAATCTCATAGGAATTTTGATGGGAATTGCATTAAATTTATATATTACTTTGGGTAATATGGCCATTTTAATTATATTTATTCTTCCTATCCAAGAACAAGGAATATTTTTCCATCTCATTGTGTCTTTTTCTATTTCTCTTAGCAATGTCTTGTAGTTTTCGTTATATAGGTCCTTTACATTCTTTGTTATGTTTATTCCTAGGTATTTTATTTTTTTTGTTGCAATCGTGAAGGGGATTATTTTTTTGAGTTCGTTTTCTAATATTTCATTGTTGGCATATAGAAAGGCTATGGACTTTTGTATGTTGATTTTGTATCCTGCGACCTTACTGTATTGGTTTATTGTTTCTAGTAATTTTTTTGTGGAGTCTTTTGGGTTTTCGATGTATAGGATCATATCATCAGCAAAAAGTGATACCTTTACTTCTTCTTTTCCGATATGGATGCCTTTTATTTCTTTGTCTTGTCTGATTGCTCTGGCCAGAACTTCTAGCACCACGTTAAATAAGAGTGAAGAGAGTGGACAACCCTGTCTTGTTCCTGATTTAAGGTGGAAAGTCCTCAGTTTTACGCCATTTAATATGATGTTGGCTGATGGTTTATCATATATGGCCTTTATCATGTTGAGATATTTTCCTTCTATACCCATTTTGTTGAGAGTCTTAAACATAAAATTGTGTTGTATTTTATCAAAAGCCTTTTCTGCGTCTATTGATAAGATCATGTGGTTTTTGTTCTTTGTTTTGTTGATATGGTGTATTACGTTAACCGTTTTACGTATGTTGAACCATCCTTGAGATTCTGGGATGAATCCCACTTGATCATGATGTATTATTTTTTTAATATATTGTTGTATTCGATTTGCCAGTATTTTGTTTAGTATTTTAGCATCTGTATTCATTAGAGATATTGGTCTGTAGTTTTCTTTCTTTGTGCCATCCTTGCCTGGTTTTGGTATGAGGGTTATGTTGGCCTCATAAAATGTGTTTGGAAGTATTGCTTCTTCTTCAATTTTTTGGAAGACTTTGAGTAGAATAGGAACCAAGTCTTCTTTGAATGTTTGATAGAATTCACTAGTATAACCGTCTGGGCCTGGACTTTTATTTTGGGGGAGGTTTTTAATAGTTTTTTCTATTTCCTTCCTGCCGATTGGTCTGTTTAGGTTTTCTGCTTCTTCATGACTCAGTTTAGGAAGGTTGTATTGTTCTAGGAATTTATCCATTTCTTCTAGATTGTTGTATTTGGTGGCATATAGTTTTTCATAGTATTCTACAATAATTCTTTGTATATCTATGATGTCTGTGGTGATTTCTCCTCTTTCATTTTGGATTTTATTTATTTGAGTCCTGTGTTTTTTCCTTGGTGAGTCTTGCCAAGGGTTTGTCGATTTTGTTGATCTTTTCAAAGAACCAGCTCCTTGTTTTATTGATTTTTTCTATAGTCTTTCTGTTCTCTATTTCGTTTATTTCTGCTCTGATTTTTATTATCTCCTTTCTTCGACTGGTTTTGGGTTGTCTTTGTTCTTCTTTTTCTAGCTCCTTAAGGTGTGAAGTTAAGTGGTTTACTTCGGCTCTCTCTTGTTTGTTCATATAGGCCTGAAGTGATATGAACTTTCCTCTTATTACTGCTTTTGCTGCATCCCAGAGATTCTGATATGTCGTATTTTCATTTTCATTTGTCTGTATATATCTTTTGATCTCTGCACT
Source organism: Saccopteryx bilineata (assembly GCF_036850765.1). NCBI lineage: Eukaryota > Metazoa > Chordata > Mammalia > Chiroptera > Emballonuridae > Saccopteryx > Saccopteryx bilineata. The sequence goes on along the minus strand of NC_089491.1, from coordinate 122,257,744 downwards.
TATTTCTTCTTTGACCCATTCATTTTTTAGAAGAAATACAAATGGCCAACAGATATATGAAAAGATGCTCATCTTCATTAGTTATTAGAGAAATGCAAATCAAAACTACAATGAGATACCACCTCACCCCTGTTAGATTAGCTATTATCAACAAGACGGGTAATAGCAAGTGTTGGAGAGGCTGCGGAGAAAAAGGAACCCTCATACACTGTTGGTGGGAATGTAAAGTAGTACAACCATTATGGAGGAAAGTATGGTGGTTCCTCAAAAAACTGCAAATAGAACTACCTTATGACCCAGCAATCCCTCTACTGGGCATATACCCCAAAACCTCAGAATCATTGATACGTAAAGACACATGTAGCCCTATGTTCATTGCAGCACTGTTCACAGTGGTCAAGACATGGAAACAACCAAAAAGCCCTTCAATAGAAGACTGGATAAAGAAGATGTGGCACATATACACTATGGAATACTACTCAGCCATAAGAAATGATGACATCAGATCATTTACAGCAAAATGGTGGGATCTTGATAACATCATACGGAGTGAAATAAGTAAATCAGAAAAAAACAAGAACTACATGATTCCATACATTGGTGGAATATAAAAACGAGACTAAGAGACATGGACAAGAGAGTGGTGGTTACCAGGGGTGGGGGGAGGGAGGACGCAGGAGGGAGGGAGGGAGAGAGTTAGGGGGAGGGGGAGGGGCACAGAGAAAACTAGACAGAGGGTGACGGAGGACAATCTGACTCTGGGTGAGGGGTATGCAACATAATTTAATGACAAGATAACCTAGACATGTTTTCTTTGAATATATGTACCCTGAAATATTAATGTCATCCCATTAACATTAATAAAAATTTATTAAAAAAAAAAATAGCTCTGAACTTGAGCACCATCCCCAGATGCGGTTGCTGGGTGGATTTTGGTTGAGGGGCTACAGGAGCCTGCCTCACTATCTCCCTTTCTCTTACCTAAAAACAAATGCTGGGTCCTTTTACTTGCTTTTCTGTTGGGTTCCTTTCCTATTTTATTGGCCTGTAGAAGTTATTTTTATTTTTGAAACACCTGTCCTCTTTTTGTGAATTGCTTAATATTTTCATGGTGTTCTTTGTTAAATAAAAGCTTTGATAAAAACTATCAGTATTTATATTTAAAAAATGAATTTAATTTTTTATGTGGGCATTGAGGATTGCTTTCTCTTGCTGCTTTAGGGAGACTGCAGTCATCACTGTGTTAGGAAACTCAGGCAAGGCCCTAGCCGGTTGGCTCAGTGGTAGAGCATCAGCCTGGCATGTGGAAGTCCTAGATTTGATTCCGGCCAGGGCACATAGGAGAAGTGTCCATCTGCTTCTCCACCCTTCCCCCTCTCCTTTTTCTCTATCTCTCTCTCCCTCTCCTACAGCCAAGGCTCCATTGGAGCAGGGTTGGCCCCGGTGATGAGGATGGCTCTATGACCTCTGCCTCAGGTGCTAGAATGGCTTGGGTTGCAGCGGAGCAGTGCCCCAGAAGGGCAGAGTATCGCCCCCTGGTGGGCATGCTGAGTGGATCCCCATTGGGTGCATGTGGGAATCTGTCTATCTGTCTGTCTGCCTCTCCCCTGCTTTTCACTTTGGAAACACACACACACACACACACACAAACACGGAAACCCTGACAAGCCTGCAGGATGGTTAAAGATCAAAAAGGACTAGTCACTCCAAGTATTTCTGTCACCCTGATCTACAGCCTGCCATGTGCCAGTTGTAGTGCCATCATCTGGTTCCAGCTAGATGCATATACAGTGAGATTTTTAACAGAGGTCAGCCCAACCTACTCAGACCAGGAAAACTGCCCAGCCAACCCACAGAATTGTGGGCAAAATAAAGTAATACAGTTTCATGCCACAACATTTTGAAAGTAGTCTGTTACTCAGTAAAACTAAAAAATACAATACTGTAGAAAATTTTCAAACAGCCAGGACTGGTGGAACTAGCAATCCCATACAAAGAGAAAGTTTATTTTAAACTTGAAAACACTGACTGACCATTTAGACACAGCCCATCCTTCTAACACCATCTCTATTTGCTTTCCTTTTTTTTCTAATAAAATTGCAGAAACCATACCCTGCTGAACAATGCGGTGAATGCAATGATGGTCAAATTCTATCAGGAATCTTGGGAAATACGAAGCATGGTACATGGATATATTAGGAAACATTAATTGAATTTTTAACTGCTAGATATTGAGCTAAGTATTTCCCATGCATTGCCTCATTTATCCTGCAAAAAATGCTACATTTTAATATCCATTTTAAAAGAAAAAATGAGACAAAGAGAGTCTTATTATCAGCCCAAGATAACCTGTATAATAATTTGATGAATTAGGATCCAAATGAACAGTTGTCTGACTCAAAAAGTATTTAAACAACTTTTAACCTAAAAACCTCTTGTGATTTTTTCAAAAGACTTAAGACAACCAGAGCTTGAAGAAATTTTAAAACGTGTATTAACATTATTTTTAAATATGAAAAAAACAGTGTTTAGATAAGATAAAGATTTTATAGCAGCAGAGTAGTATAGTGGAAATTAGATTCTTTATTATAGGAAATTAGAGTCTCAGTTTTAGCATGGTTAAATGTGCCTCCTACATATTTTGTACTTTAGGTAACCAGGATGGAGGTAGATAATTGGTAGATGGCAGATGGGGGTGGCAAGGACATGGACAATATCCTATCACAACTTTTGAGGTTGGCAACTGCCAGTTACGCTGCTAATATTCCAGCATCAGGTCATTGTATGTGTGTGTGTGTGTGCGCGCGTGTGTGTGTGTGTGTGTATGAAAATCTCAAATTTCTTGGTTTTCTAACTTAAGAAATTTTCAAAGAGACAATTATATGAGCATTTTTCTTTAGCAATAAAGTTTCTTTCATTTCTTTTTTTGGAGGGGAGGGAAAAAACTGATATTTTGACTTGCAAGGTTAAAGCAAATTTAAACAAGATGATTCTCTTTAATCAATTCAGTAAGAGCTAGAGTCAGATTTAACTATTTTAAAGGAAACATTTGAAAGACTCCTTTAGTGTTAAGGAAAATGAAATGTCAGTAACAGTATTTTGGCACCAGAATGTCTCTGATTAAAGAGCAAATGTAAGCTGTTTCTAATCACACTTTCAATCACCTATCCCAAATTTCTAAATAACCTTTAATATTATGGGCCTTTAATTTTTTTTTCTCATTGAATGGTCCCTATTTACAATATTATGTTTAATCATGTAATTGAATTCAAGCAGGTAGAATAATTGCATGATGTAGAAATTTCAACATTTAGAATTTTCTTTCTGATCATATCCATAACTTAAATTATTTTACATGCTGTGTTAAATAAACTATGACTTGAGGCAGTGTTGCAGTCCAAAGGTTATATTGTCTTTAGAATCACAGATATGTAACAAACAGATGATATGCTCAGGCATTGGAGGATCAAGTGTCCACCAGCCACAATTTATTCAGACTTTGATTCAATAACTTTATTAGTCCCTCTAATAGTAAAATTTATCAATATAAAATACTGTAACATGACTTGTCCCAGCCGGCCCGCCTCCATTCTCTATTCCTCTAATCTTGCTCTGTTTTCTCTGTAGTACCTATAATTGTCATCTGACATACCATATATTTACATGTGTATTTGTTCATTGCTATTATATGTACGTTTCTTGAGATCAGCGTCTGCTACTACTGTATCCTTAATGTCTAAAATGATGTCTAACACATAGTCAGTGTTCAATAAACAATTTTGAATAGATAATGTAATAGCCTTTCTACTTTTTTAGTTTATAAAATCTTGCAGAGTTACTTAAACTTTTAAAACATAAGTTTCTGGAAAAACAGGCTAAAAGTGTAAACTGTGTTTCCCAGTTAGTTATATGATTCCTAGTCAAATTATATCTTATTTTTTTGGTGTTTCTTATAATATATCATATGTCTAATATGAATACTGTAAGTCTATAATGTGTATCTTCTATTTTCTTTACCTTTCATGCCCTCCCCTCCCCCCTCCTCCCCTTTCCTCTCCTCTGTTCTTCTCGTCTTTTCTTTTGTCTCCATCTAATACAAGTCTTTAGTGCTAGAAGATAAAATGCTCCCACTAGGCACTTCTGTTGCCCATCAGGTCCCTATTATTTTCAGAATACTTCCCAACGCACAAAACTAAGGTTATATGTCTGGATTTGGGGGATGATTTATCTTCTAAAAGATACCTAATGCTGTCAATTCAAATGCAATCTTAGCAGCCTTGATCAATCTTTTTTTTTTTTTTGTATTTTTCTTAAGTGAGAAGAGAGGGAGGGACAGTGGCAGACAGACTCCCGCATGCACCTGACTAGGATCCACCCAGCATGCCCACCAGGGGCAATGCTTGGCACTTCTGGGGCATTGCTCCGCTGCAACCAGAGCCATTCTATCACCTGAGGCAGAGGCCATGGAGCCATCCTCAGTGCCCAGCCCAACTTTGCTCCCATGGAGCCTTGGTTGTGGGAGGGAAAGAAATAGAGAGAGAGAAAGGAGAGGGGAAAGGTGGAGAAGCAGATGAGCGCTTCTCCTGTGTGCCCTGATGAAGAATCAAACCTGGGATTTCCAATGCTCTACAGCTGAGCCATCTGGCCAGGGCCTTAAATATTTTTGAATCAAAGTGAGAGATACAATATAGACTAACTTATTCTCACTGTATTTTCCTAAAACTCCTGGGTGATGGTAGGCACTGAACAAATATTAGTTTCTGTCCAGAATCAACAATGAAATTATAGCTACTTGGGATCTAAAAGGTATTTAATGATTATTTTTTTCTAATTTAATGTGTAAAAAACTAAACTAAAAGAAGCCATTGGATAAACTTAAAATGAGTTAATGATATTTGAGACTAAATAAGCAAAGTGTGGAGAATGATTTTTATATGTCAGTTAGGAGTGTGTGTGTGTGTGAGTGTGTGTGTGTGTGTGTGTATACATTTTTGGAATTTCCTTTTACCCACTGATTTTTCCCTTTATTTGGTCAGCAACACATTCAACAAGGGAAGAGCACATTCAATACATTCCAAAAAACTAGAATAAGATTATAGCTTCTGTGTTTTAGAAGCCTAAATTTAAGCTTAGGAAATGGGAGACTTGGGTATGTAGGCAAGAATTTGGAAGAATATGTGATGAATAAAAGATCAATTCTCTTAAAACTGGAAAGATGTTTTTGGTTGCACAGGAAGGTTGAGATACAGAAAAGAATGGGCCTGAGGATAGAGATGGCAATGGAGCCCTGGATGAGGCAGCAGGAGCTGGTGGGACCACATGAACTACAGTGAAATAAACATCCAGAAATAGAGAAAGCAGCATCAGGCCCATAAACATAGCAGCCCCATGGAGGAAACAGAACCAAAATCTCAGTGGATAACGAAACATATCTGAGCTCAGGACCCACCTTGGCTATCCTTTCTATTGGCAGCTAGATTCAACTCTAGATTTTGACCATCGACCATTAGGTGTCATGGCCACCCCTGATTTTGTTCTTTCCCTGACCATGTACATATAACTTTTCAGGAAAAGTATTAATTCCACCTTCCAACCCAACCTCATCCTCACTTTTGTTCACTTCTTTCCATCTTATAGTATACTTACTTTAGTCCAGTCCACACTTACATCTCATCTAGAATCCTATAATATTCTTCTAACTAATATCCCAGGGGTGTGTTTTACATAGCAGCCAGGATGACTGAAAAAGTAAATAAATAATCATATCACTTCATTCTCTCTAATGGCCTCATGTATCACTCACAATAATATTTATCTTACCCTGGCTTAGGAAGCTCTCTTTAACCTGAACCCCATCTACTCTGTCTGAACTTACTTCCCACCTCTGTCCCCCTTGTTTACTACCTCCCTGCCATACTGAACTGTTTTCAGTTCCTTGAAAATGCCAAGCTCTTCCCATGTTAGGTAAATTTTCTCTAAGTCCCTTCTCTTCTGAGAATACTCTCTTATTTCATTTATTTTCATTTCTACATCTTTTTTGTCATTAAGGTCTCAAATGTTTAGAGAGGACTTTCTTGATCACTAGATTATTATTAAGTAGCCACCCAGTTATTCTATACCACACTAAGTCCAAGTCCTTACAGGAACAAATATGTATATTTCTTTCTTTAATTCTTGTCTGTCTTCTCCTGTCAGTCACAAGCTCCATGAGATCAGAGAAACTTTTTTGGGTGCTTTTCAGGGCTGGCCCCTCCTTTCTGAAACAATGTCTGATACATTGTAAACACTCAATTTCATACTGATTAAATAAATAGATGAAAAAATGAATGAATGACTCTTTTCTTTGGATGTTGTTTGTATCCTCTCTGGCTTACAATTTTCAGTTTCCTGAGATGCTCATTAACACTTGTAAAGAATGCTGCTGGAGGAGTGGTGGAAGTTTGGGAGAAACCTTCCCTCCCAACCCTTTATGTGCATGTACTAAGTGATACTAAGGAAATCAATTGGAGATTTAATCATTAGAAAACAGTCCAAATACAAGAAAGAGACTCTTCTAGTTCATGGAAGAAGCTCAACAAATACTAATGTCTCTTTTTTAATTTGTTTTTTGAATTATTTGATTATATTCAGAGGCAGAAATATGTATTGCTTTACACTTTGGAACTGGACAGACAGTGATGCCAATAATTTTTCATATGATCTTGGGCAATGTATTTTATGGTTGGGCTTCATATGATCAGGAATCGGACTAAAGGAAAAGCTAGAATCAGACTTCAGAAGATTTTTGTGAAATTAGAAGAGATAATGCTCTAACAGTAATGAAAATTATGTATTACACTATGTATCATAGTTATAACCAATTGTGTTACCACTAATAGTAAAAGTTATCACTAATAATAGTCTAAAATACTTATCATTAATGCTAAGTTATTAATGATGCTAGTTAATACTAAGGATGGTTAATATTTATGATAATAGGTAACACATTAATAGTTCATAGTTAACACTGATAATACTGTAGTTACTTTTAAGTACTTAAGATACACTAGAAAATATTCTAAGCACTATACATGTATTAACTCTTCACAATTCAAAACAGTTAGTTTTATATTCATTATATAGATGAGCAAACTGAGGCCCAGAGACTTTATGTAACTTCTCTAAGGTTCTATAAACAGTGATTTCCCAAAGTTGGAATTTAAACCTAGTTCTGTCTCCAAAGTCTGTGCTTTTAGTAGAGACTCTGCTATATAATAAGTATTAAATTAATTTTGCATGCTTTCTATCTTTTATTCATTAATTTGAATCTTTTTTATTCTTTTATGAGCTCTTTACATTGCTTTTGTCGTATTTGTTATTGGGCAAGAATTAGTTAATATTATAACAAAGTGTTAAGTATAAACTTGTAGCACATAAAAAATGTTTGAAGTTCTTTAGTTGTTTAAAACTAAAAAGAAGTAGTACTTTTGGGAGGGGATTGAAGAAGTGAATTTAAATCTAAACCTTTTACACTCATGTGAACAATTTAACCTACATAAGTAACCTACGTAAGAACTAGCCTCTCTCAGTTCTTTGGCCATCCATGAACAAAGCCACAAGCCACTAGAAGTTCTAAAATGACTGTTTTCCTTTTGAAATACAATTTTGATCTGTGCTTTGGCATCTCCTAAATCCAAGAAGCCTGATGATCCAGGTTGCAGAAGTGGGGAGCTAAACCACAGCTGCTGCCTCTGGCCAAATTAATTCTCTTCCACAAGCTTTGACTCAGTGGCTTCTGTCAGAAGCATGTTGAATCCAGCATTGGTCTCATTATCTTCAAATTGTGCTTTAGAAACACATCTGGGGGTGATACAGTTCCTCATGAAGGGAAGAGATATAATTTGCTGGGTTGATGAGACACAGTGGGAAGATGGGCCACATTGTCTACCAGTTTCAAAGAACCTGGCAATAAACTTTTTGTAAGTTTCAGTTATGTGCTCTGCAGTGATCTGCTCCCATCCCTGTAAAAACCATCACTGCATATGGTTCTAATGAAAAATAAGAGCTACAGATAGTTCAAGGTTGGTGTGGGGGAGGGATTTATAGAAGACAAGAGAGACGGTTTTTGAACTTAACTGAAAGCAGTGAAATGTGAAAACCTAATAAAGAAAAATCTAAGAGTTTTATTTTATTCTTTATCCAGGAGGGCAATTAAGTATATGGACACTTAATGAACTTCAGTATTATGGCTGCTTTTTTAGAATATGCTAGTTTCAAATAGTCAAATATTCTCTCCAGTTATATTCATCTATTTTAGTTACATCTTGATATTTTGTTGTTGTTTTTCCAAAACTATGGTCACATAACAAGTACACACATATTTCTAAAAGTATGCCCATTCCCATACTTGATTGGAGAACATTACCAGTCTACCTCTAATTGATAAACTGAACATAAATATACAGAAACAATCCTTTCTTTATAATGTAAAAATGAAGAACCAGAATGTGAGTACTCTTTGCCTTCTTGAATATTGTTTGTAAAACAGAGAAAAAAAAACTCAGACTTTGGAAGGTTGGAGGAATAAAGTAATATCAGTTTGCAACATAATGTGAGCAAAAGCAATATAATTCTTAAATTATGCAATACTTATTTTAATATATACAATGTGAGCTGACACATATAGCACACAGAATTTAACAAAACAAGAAGCTTGATATTTTACATAATGATTTTATCTTTATTTATTTTTTTATTTTTCTGTTGATTTGAGAAAGGAAGAAAGAGAGGAAGGGATAGAGAAAGAGAGGAGAAGGGAGAAAGAGAGAAAGAAGCATCAACTCGTTGTTTCACTTAGTTGTTTTGTTTAGTTGTACACTCATTGATTGCTTCTGTGTGCCCTGACTAGGGATGAAACCCATGATCTCAGTGTGCCAGGGTGATGCTTTTTCCACTGAGCCAGCCAGCCAGCCAGGGCCTAATAATTGTATGTTTACATACATAAAAATATTTTTCAATAATTGAAATACATTAAAAATGAACTCTTTCTTATTTCTGAATTTTTTTTTGCTTAATTCTCTATCTTTTGTTTTCAGTCATTAATGTGCAAATTTAAGGTATTTCTTTAAACTGTTGATTCCTCTGTCTCTGTTCTAGAGTGTCTTAACTAGTAATTCTAGGAAGAGCATGGGAATCTGCTTTTTGAAAAAATATTTAGGGATCCACTCTTTATCTTTTCCACAGGAAAGAAATCTCACTTGCAGTGAATGCCTACTGTGTGCCCCTTTTACAAATGACTTATTTCTTTACTCTTTATACCAGTCCTTTGAGTAAAATATCATTATGCACATTTCATTGACAGGCTAACTGAAGTGGAAGTGTATGTTCTGCAAGATCATACATATAAAGAATAGAGTCAAAATTCCCTATTAATGGACTATTATGCTAAAGACACATTCATAATTAATACTGGGAATAAAGGGCATATTTTTCTATTTTGAAGACAAAAAAACATTAGTTAATCAAATGAAATGTTAAGAGAATGACAGTTCTTTTAGTGATGTCTTCTAAATTCTCATCAGAAAATCCTAAATCATTGGAAGAAAGAGATAAAATGAGCATTAGATTAACAAAACAGTTTAAAATGAGAAACCAAATTACATTTTTAAATTAAAGATTAGTTAGGCATGAAGAGGCATGCCCATGAACTGGTGACTAATTTTGGTTAATCACATTTCTGAGAATAACAATATCAGCCTCTGAAAATCTAGGTATCAGAAGCTACATACAGCATTAAATGAAAGCAAAGGAACAACAAAAATTACTTTGTAGTACGAAACAATTACATACTATTTTGTCTTCATTTTTGCAATTTTAGAAATTTGTTGCAGGAATGTAGTAGCACCACTTTATAAACTCAGAATTCATTGAGCATATAGTAGCATAATTCTAAATGGCCCCTAAGATACACCGCCCCTGGGGCACACACCCTTCCCCTTGAGTATGTGTGGGCCTGAACTAATCAGGTGACCAGAGACAGAAGAAGTCAGAGAAGTCAATGCATGAGAGGGCCTATGGAGGGAGTTAATGTGTCAAGGAACTACCAAAGGCCTCTTAGAAGCCCCTGGTCTACAGTCAGCGGAAGAACAGAGGCCTGGGTAATACAACTACACAAAACAGAATTCTGCCAATGGCCATATGAACTTGAAAAAAGGACCCCAAGCTCCAGACAATAATATGAACCAGCTGAAGGCTTAATTTTAGCATAGGGGAACAAAAATGAACATAACAGACAAAAATCTCTGTCTTAATGGGCCTAATATTCTAATGGGGTAAAAGTTGATAATAATGGTATGACTGTGTGTGTGTGTGTGTGTGTGCGCGCGCGCGTGCACACACGTGCGTGTATGGGCAAAAGTAGTGTACAGTTGTTTGTATGAAACATAATATTTAATAATAATACAATAATAAATATTAATACAAGAATAAACTGTGTTTTGTGTACTCACAACCGTAAACCTACATATGAAAGTGTATGTATATATAAATTCAAGGGTGACAAGTTTTACAAAGAAAGTAAAACTGGGTAGGAGCTAGAGACCAGCTTAATGGGAAACGGAGTGGTACTTCCACCATGGTGGTCAGAAAACAACTGTCATAAGAGATGAGAATTGTGTCAAGGTCAAAAGTTATGAAAAAAAGGCAACACACAAAGACTGGCGTTTAGATCTTATTCTAAACCCTTTGAAGAGTTGTATGCATGGGAGAGCGGGTATCTATCTGAATTACTTTTTGAGAAGATGTCTCACTGGAAAATGAACTGAAGTGAGTGGAGTTGGTGGGGGGGGTGAGGAGTGGGGAGGCCATGGTAAAATTATTGTCCAAGGAGACTTTGCCCATTGCAGAGTTTGCCATCACCCACGAAAGGTCATTAAAAATTAGGCTGGAGAGATAACCTACAGGCTTGAAAGAAGGATTTCACATAATGTTATCATGAATGATACATTATAGACATTTTCTTCCATAATTTATAGTAAAGAAATTTTTCTCTAGGGTATTTTCAAAATTGAATTTATTGGGGTGATACTGGTTAAATCAATCATACAAGTTTCAGGTGACCAATTCTACAACACATCTCTGTATACTGTATTGTTGTTCCTCTAGCATATTTTCAAATCCAGATAACACAGACCTTTGACACAGTATGAATGGGAGAAAGGCCAGGGAGAGGAAGGAAGACAGAGGTGGAAATTTTGGTAACCTAGTTAGAAATAAAAATATTGACGTGATGTTTTCAGCAAATTAGTAGACCAGAGAAAACTGGACAGTAACATATGTATACTTAAAATATTCCTTAAGATTATCCAAAGTCACATTCAAAGTCTGACTATCACTTTTTTTATAGTAAAATAAAATAAGAATTCAGTTAATATTTTTTTTTGTTTGTTTTGGAAAGGGTAATAATGTCAAACTATGCGGTGAATACTTCTTTGTTCAAAACTAACTGATTATGACCAGAATAATTTTTAGACTTTAAAAATATTAAAAAAAACTTTAAACACATGCTTCTTAATATGGACACTATTCTACAATAAAATGTATAGACATGACATATTTTTGCATGCTTTTAAATGTGAGCAATTCTCTCTGCATGTCTAACTCTCAGGCTAATAGGAAATAGCACCATGCACAGAAAGGTAAAGAAAGCAAAGGATTTTTCTTCAGAATTAATAAACTACAATATGCAAAATATAAAACATGCTTTCAAATAAAATTCCCAACTCTAATTAGTCACAAAAAGAAATAGAGAGAGAGAGGGAGGAACAATGGAATAGAATACAATTTTCTTCTGTTGCTCCTTGCTTTTATTTATCTTTCTATGTTCATTCCCTGAGCAGGCTATAATAGATAAAATTGTATCCTACCCCCCAATTCATGTTGAGCTCTAACCTTCAATGTGATTATACATTGAGCGAGAACCTCTAAAGAAGTAATTAAGATTAAATAAGGTCGTAAGGGTGGGGCCCTTATCCAATAAAATTTGTGTCATAGCAAGAGACCTCAGACATCTTGCTCTCTCAGAGGAAACGGCATGTGAGGACACATAAAAAGCCAGGAAAAGACTGGTCATCAGAAACCAACCCTTATGACAGTCTGATCTTAGATGTTTAGCCTCCAGAACTATGACAAATCAATTTCTGTTGTTTAAGTCAAGTCTGTGGAATATTGTACAGCAGCTAGAGTACACAGTTATACAAACTGAATCCAGACATTTAAATATCATATAATAACAAAATTTAAACATCAGTAATATATCAGTAACTTTAAAGAAGTTGAGTTTTACTTGCACAAATTAGTATCTTTTATCAACCAGCTAGTGAACATGTTTGCTTCTGACTAGAGCCACAGATATGGGGTTCTGACCCTTGGGAATGTTAATGTTGAGTGAGTCACTGAATATCACTTGCGTTTTTTTTTTGTTTGTTTTTTGTGGGTTTTTTTTTTTTGTATTTTTCTGAAGCTGGAAACGGGGAGGCACTCAGACAGACTCCCGCATGCGCCTGACCGGGATCCACCCGGCACGCCCACCAGGGGGCGATGCTCTGCCCATCCGGGGCGTCGCTCTGTCTCCACCAGAGCCACTCTAGCACCTGGGGCAGAGGCCAAGGAGCCATCCCCAGCGCCCGGGCCATCTTTTGCTCCAATGGAGCCTCGGCTGCAGGAGGAGAAGAGAGATACAGAGAGGAAGGAGAGGGGGAGGGGTGGGGAAGCAGATGGGCGCCTCTCCTGTGTGCCCTGGCTGGGAATCGAACCTGGGACTTCCACACGCCAGGCCGACGCTCTACCACCGAGCCAACCGGCCAGGGACTTGTGTTTTTTTGTTTTTTTTCTTTAAGATTTTATTTATTCATTTTAGAGAGGAAAGAGAGAGAGAGAGAGAAGAGGGGAGGAGCAGGAAGCATCAACTCCCATATGTGCCTTGACCAGGCAAGCCCAGGGTTTCAAATCAGCGACCTCAGCATTCCAGGTCGATGTGTTTATTCACTGCGCCACCACAGGTTAGGCCTCACTTGTGTTTTAATACTTAAGATTCTGACCAGTTTTTATTATTCTCAACAAAGTTAACCTGTCTCTTTTCCATATTGAAATTGGCCACTTCTTTTTCTGGAAAGAGCACTGAGTTTACAGAAAGCTTGAATTGGATTTGAGTTTGTATTTTTCAACTCACTATGTGGAAAATAATTAACTTCCCAGAGCTTTAGATTCCTTATCTTTAAAATGGGAAAAATAATACTGGCCTCAAGAGATTTGTTATATAAGCTCTCAAAAAAGCTAGATTCCTTTTGGAATGTAGTATTATTTTTCTAACATTCTCAAAAGGCAGAAATCTCCCCTTTTCCCTGATTCTTTTGCCACCTATAAAGAGATTGTAAAGCTTTCAGGATTGGGGATGGAAGAAAGCCATTTTTTCTCTCATCTTGTTGAGTAAATCTTTTCCCAAATACTGTTTTTTTTAAACTACATTTTTTTGTTGCTTTAAGCAAGGTTGTTTATTATTCCATTATAAATAATTTTTGAGCATTTTCACAATGAATGGATTGCACTGGGATTCATTAAAAATAATAGTTTGTCACTTTTCTTTGCATTCTTTTTCTCTGCCCTCTGCGGAGATGCCAACATACTTATTGTGCATAAAAAAAACCAAGATGTTTTTGAGTTTTTTGAGCCAATACCATACATAACATATAAAACGCCAATGACAACTTTTTACATGCAGCTTTTTGAGATAATGCAGTTTCCTGTTTTAACGAACCAAGTCATAGTAATAAAGGTTTCTTCTGACATCCAAGGCCAGCAGCAACTTGACTCTGGGAGGATGAGCTCTGACTGAGCTTTGAGACAGGAAAGACACCATTCATAACAGTATTTTTAGAAATATTTTATTGAACTTCCAAACCCTTCTAGGCACATTGCTTCATCTCCCACTTGCTTGGTACAAAAAGGCAAATACTCTCTGGTGATAGCACAGTCAAATCTGTAAACAGTTATTACATTTCAATTAGAGCTGCAGGAAACGGTATATGTTTGGTTTGTAGGGAATGAATGCAAATCTTTTTTGATATTTCAATTCACAAGGGGTCCTACCCCACACATTTGGCTCCCAGCAATACTCAGACCCATTCAAACATCAAAGACTATTTTTTCAGCATAAAGTATTTGGCCTGGGGTTAAATTCACCTAAAGTATTGGACTATATGCAAAATCCCAAGTCTTCTAGTTATACCAGAAGTTTGCCAAGACAAAGACTTAGACAGTCTTTCTGGTGTGGATGAAAGACTCTGGTAAATCCCCTTTGTAAAACATGTACTTGATCACACTTATGATCTTGGTCAAATGCTCATAAATCATTGAAACACAATAAAAAAATTTTTTTATAATTGATTACAAGAATGGCAGTGTGATAGGTGGGTGGGAGGAAATAAACTAATATTTTTAAAATTCATACAGTATTTGAGTCACTTTTCTTGGATTGCCCCTTTAAATTCTTGCAGCAACATTGTGAGGTATTAGGTACCGCCATTAGCCAGATGGAAAATTAAGATTAAGAAACATGTCAAGATCTACTCTAAGTGGAGGGTGGCGCCAGGACCAAACCCAGATCTCTGCTTCCCAGAGTCTATGAGGATTCTCTGTCTCCCACTGCACAGAGATGTGATAGTATACTTAATGTGCATCTGTCTTTTTCCTTTTCCTTTCCATTGATCATCATTTCTCACAAGTGCCTCTCAGAATAGCTTGGTGGGTCTCTTCACTCTTTGTACCAGTATCCCTGATTCTCTTTAAAATTTTATGTTACTCAATGAAAAATGCAAGTGACAAAGTCAAATAATGAAGAAACTATTCTCCCACTCCCAAAATGTGTTACATATGGTGATGGGGAAAGGGAGAGCAAGACAGACTCCAAGCAGAATTTACTAAGGAGGATTTCACACTACCATCAGTTACCATGAAAGATAACATATGGGCTGAACGTTTATTCCAAGCAACAGATTTCTTTCTAGTTACTCTCCAGCAGTTGAATGAAAAAGAAAGAAAAAAAAAGGAAGAAAGGAAATGCCTTTTTACAGCCATCTGAAAATACTTCCCGAATGAGGGAAATAAGGTTGATCTTTTTCAGATTGCCGAATTAACAAAAAATACAACAATGAGTCAGCTCTGGCCAGGTTGCTCTGTGGATAGAATGTTATCTCTGCCACCAAGGTCGTGGGTTGGATCCCCTGTCAAGGCAAGTATCAGAAGCAACCAGTGAATGCACAACTAAATGGAGCAACTAAGTGAAACAACAAGCTAATATTTCTCTCTCTCCCGCCCCCTTCTCTCTCTCTCTTTATCCCTTCCTCTCTTTTACTCTCTCTCTCTCTGAAATTAATGAAAAAATTTTAAAAGGTTGAAACAGAATGATTCAATTTAAATGTAGTTTTTTATTATTATTAATTTTAATGGGGTGACATAGATCAATCAGGGTACATAGGTTCAGAGAAAACATCTCCAGGTTAAATGTATTTTTTTGAGCTACTGTAACAATGAATCCACTTTTCCCTTGGAGATGACATGCTGACTGTCCTCAAAAGTTTCTTCTGTGTATTAGAGGAAAGACATCTTTACCATAATAGACTTACTGTACATTTATTTTATATTATTTTCAAGCTATTTGTTTTTATTTATTTTAATCATTCTATATGTAGTCAGCCTTTTCAATACCATGATAAAGCTAAAAATTTGTATCAATAAGTAGGGATATCTTTGTGTTCCCCATACTTTTTCTTATAACCAATTGTTCACTCTCTGTCACCAAGTCATTGGTTTAAATCTGGAAAGATTCATAACTCTTGGCATTACAAAATTCTTCTGGTTGAGAAAAAGGCATTTTCAGGAAACCAAAATTAAAAACCTAAGTTTAAAATTGGTTCTACCCTCTAGGCTCCTGGCAAATAAAAGTATTAAGAACATATGTCTACATTAGATTTTTAAACCACATGAGAGTTAAGTATTATGAGACTCTTCAATATATTGTGCTTTTTGAAAATAGAAAGCAAAAAAAAAATTAAAGAGAAAGCTTCAAAAAATACATATATGAACTTTTCTCAAATACTCAGGCAAATCAATCCTATAAATGGCCCTATTCTATTCTTGGGCCTTTCTTTATGAAGAAAGAAGGAGTCTCTGACACACTCATTTCTTCTCATCATGAAGACTGTCTCTGTTTTCCAGTCATTGTCAGTGTGTGGACATAAGGTTCTGTCTTGCTTTGTAATTGCTCCTTTAAATGGCTATTTATTTGAACTTCTACAAAAAAAATTCTTTTGGAAATTCTTTTCACTGAAGGCTGATCATAGGGGCAAAAAAGGCTATAAAATTTAAAATTCTATGGTCTGAAAATTCATCTTTTTTCTGTCTGTTTTTCCCTCTCTGCCTCCCTCTACCTAGCTCCCACTCCCCTTTCCCTCTGGCTATCACCACTTTGTCATCTGTTTCTCTGTATTATGTATATATGTGTTTTCGGCTAATCCTTTCACCTTCTTTCATCCAGTGCCCCTACTCTCTTTCCCTCTGACAACTGTCAGTCTGTTCCCTGTGTCTATGCTTCTGTTTCTATTTTGTTCTTCAGTTTATTTTGTTTATTAGAGTCCACATATAAGTGAGATCATATGGTATTTGGCTTTCTCTCACTGGCTTATTTGTTTTAGCATAATAATTTCTATATCCATCCACGCTGTTGTAAAAAGTAAGATTTCCTTCATTTTTATGACCACATAGTATTTCATTGTGTAAATGTACCACAGCTTTTTTTAATCCCCTCACTTAATAATAGACACCTGGGCTACTTCCAGATCTCAGCTATTGTAAATAACACTGCAGTAAACACATGGGTGCATATACTCTTTCAAATTAGTGTTTCGGGATTCTTAGGATATATATCTAGAAGAGGATAGCTGGGTCAAAATGCAGTTTCATTTTTAATTTTTTGAGGTAACACCACACTGTTTTCCACAGTGGCTGCACCGGTCTGCATTCCCACCAGCAGTGCAAGAGGGTTCCCTTTTCTCCACACCCTCACCAGCACTTGTTGTTTGTTGATTTATTGATGAAAGGCATTCTGGCAGTTGTGAGGTGATATCTATTTGTGGTTTTAATATGCATCTCTCTGATAATTAGTGGGGTTGAACATTTTTTCATATGTTTATTGGCCATCTGTATGTCCTTTTTGGAGAAGAGTCTATTCAGGTCTTTGGCCCATTTTTTAACTGGATTGTTTGTCCTTTTGCTGTTGAATTATGTAAGTTCTTCATATGTTTCGGAAATTAACCCATATCTGATATATCATTGGCAAATATGTTCTCCCATTCAGAAGGTTTTCTTTTCATTTTGTTGATGGTTATTTTTGCTGTTCAAAAGCTTTTTAATTTGATGGAATCCCGTTTGTTTATTTTCTTACTGTTTCCCTTGCCTGAGAAGATATCATATATTGGTAATATATTGCCACAGAATTGTCTGAGATTTTACTACCTATGTTTTCTTTTAAATTGCAGTAAAGGGAGAGATAAAAATCTCACTTTTTAAACATAAATAAATTAAAAGTTAGAGGATTCAGTCTAAATTTTCAAGTGCTGGTGGATATTTTGAAAACATCCCCTTACCATGAGATCACTATTTTTCCAGGCAGTGTAGCCATGCTGTGCCATAGCTGTCATCTCCCTGAGACTTGATCATGACTCTGATACTATGTACTAGGCTTAGTCTTAGACGACATCTCAGTTTACTGGACTCTCAGAGAGTTGCTTTAAGGACAAAATGAGATAAGAGATATAAAATGGCTCAGTATATATCTCAAAAATAAAAGCTATATCTGTTTCAATATGCCTGCTTACATTTCTAGCTCTGTCTGCAGAGAGGGTCTAGAAACAGTGACTTCTTAGGACCAGTGAGCACAACCATCATTTAGGACTTGCTTTCTAACTATTCTCCAATAAAAAGAACCAGGGCTCCTTGGAGAAAAATCAACAGAAGGGGGAGAAGATGATAGTATGTAATTTCCAAGTCTAGGTCATTAAAAACAGTGTGGCTTTTGCCTTGCTACCCTGAAATGATCACCCCGGAGGAAGTCAGTCACTATATTTTGGGGATACACAGTCCACAGAGAGCCCCACATGGGGAAAAACTGAAGCCTCTTCCAGCACCATGTGAGTGAGCCTTTTTGGAAGCAAGCATCTAGTCCCAGCCAAGTGTTCAGATGATGCAGCCCCTGCAAATACCTTGTCAGCAACCTCAGCAGAGACCCTGAGCCACAAACATCTAGCTGAGCTACATCTGAATCTCAAGCCAAAGAAATAATAAATGCTTATTGTCTTCAGTCATTCAACTATGGCTAATATATAGTTATGGGGCAACAGATAACTAAAGCAGCAATCTTAAAAAAACAACAACAACAAACAATACATATTCATCTAGCAAACCATGGCATAAAATCAATGGTTTGAAAATAAACAAAAACAAGTAACATTCTGGGAGTAGTTTAGTGAGAAACGCACATAGTGCACTCTTTCTTTCCCTTCTTTCTTTTTCTTCTTTGTCTTATGATGATCCACGTTTGTGTTTATCCAGAAAGTAGGTTTGTGCTGTTTCTATTACAGTGATTTCCATGTACTGAAGGAGGCCTAGGAAACTAGGAGAATAGAGTTGATGCCAATCGAATACACCAAGAACAAGTTTGATAGGACATGCAGGTAGCAGAAAAGATTAGTAATTGGAAGGTATTCTTTTTTTTTTCTCCTGGAGATATTTTTGTTGCTATTGTTTTGTTTGTTTACTGTACGTAATCATAAAAAATCAGGTATCTGTTTCTGGATATATTATTCAGAAACTACAAACATGATGTTTCTACACTGAGAATTTGAGCAAAAATGAGATTAAGTTTACAATCTAAGGTTCTGGCTACTGCTCTGCCATTACTAGACATGTGGTTTCAGAGAATTTCTAATTCTTCTAGTCTAAGGGTTTTCATTTGTAAAATGAGAGGGTAAAGAAGATGCTGTCTAAGCTTCTGGGAGCTCCCTAAGTTCTCAGGACTAGTTTAAAAAATTAAAAGTGTCATACATATATGCTGCTTCTTTTGACTGGAATAATTTAGCCTTGCTTAATTCAGATAAAAGCAGTAAATATCCCAGAATAATAACTTGTCAATCATACTTCTCAGGAAACTTGCATAACCATTGACTTACTAAATACATAAACGGATAAGCCTATCTTTGCTGGCTGCAAAACCAAACCGTAGTCTCTCAGAACATCCTGTTTTGTGACACTGAGGTTCTGTATTTTACCCTGTATAATTCTCCCTAAAATTGGTATTTTAAAATTGAGAAGCAATTTAGTCTGTTGAATAACCCTGCTCTATTAGGCCAACGTTAATGACACATTTTTAATAGAATAATGGGCAGCTGGGCATCTAAACTTTACCCTGCCATGAATCATGTGCTTTTTATTCATCAGTCTGATTGAAACTGCTTCCCTGACAGAAGCAAAGATACTTTTCTTTGTTCAGGATTTCCATAAAAGGTGAAAAGGAAGTCTTGGCAGACAGACGGGCATGCCTGAAATAAATTTATTTTACTAGGCTTGTAGCCATAACAGTGGGCAAACAAATGCCTCTTACCTACATCTTTATGTATACCATAGGATAGCAAGTTTATAGGGTTAAATAATGCTCATTTGCTTTGACTTCTTTTTCTCTCTGTTTTAAAGCATTGCCCAAACTTGCATTTTTTAAATTTTCCCTTGTAATGCTGAACCCTTAGCCTTGGGCTATTTAAGCAATATATGGCTGTGTGTGTTTGTCTGTGTGTCTATGTGCGTACATGTACATTGTCTATGATGTTGGGGGAGGAGGAGTGACTTTCTTTTTAATCCTCTTTCTTTATAGAGAACAGACCTCAAAGGGTTTCCTTTCCTAGCTCCTAACTTCTCTTCCAAACATAATGATTCTAGACAGACCAAACAACTGACCAGTGATCCATCATGTTTTAATCATTTACAGTCGAATTCCTACACAGTGGTGCCTGATATTTGGCTTTGTAGAATGCTTTTCTAGAGACACACTCAATCCAGCATTTCTGAGTAATAAATTACCTGTGTTTGGGGGCCTTGACAGCCTTATTATTTCACCCACCTTGAAAACAATGGATGCTTTGGAACAATGTTCTCTTTTGAATTAAAATACAAAACGTTTGAATTTTAAAGTTCAAGATAATGAGTATGAGTAGGCTTTCAGCCTACATACTAGTCCCAAATCTCTGAAAGAGAGAAAGGATTTTAGGGGTGAAGACATATGGGAAAGGAGGCATAGACATCAGCATTTGTACAAACATATTACTGGATTTTCTTTAGGGTTGGGAAAATCATTTTGTCCCAGATGCTCAGTCAACTATGTAGTTATAGTTATACTACCAAAGGGCAGAACAGACTCTGTGCAAATATTATGACCATCCTGCATCCCTCAGGAGAAATCTGTGGTCTCCTGTCTGGCTGGGGAACTACCCTTTATCTGTCCCCAACTAGGAATGGGGATGGGTGTGGGGTGGTGCAACTGGTAGCCCTGTAGATAGAACACAAAGGTCACTGATTAACATCTGTACATTGGTGCAAATCAATCATCATATATTATATATTTACACTATTACTTAAATGCTTGTAGAAGAAAAAAACAATTGTTTTCTATGTAAGCATAAATGTACATATATGCTTTATAAGCATATATAGAAGTCCCCAGAACAAAAAATAATCCTAAAATAATGATGTGATTTAGAAATGGGAATATCTTCTGCCCTATAGGATTCCAGGCTAAACAAAAGTCGTCTGCATTCCTAGTTTTGTTTACCTAGTTTTAAGATTCAAAATGAGAGTTAATATTACTGCCCAAGAGGTAATACACCACATGGGTTAAGAATCAGTGATTCCCACTTTCGAGTGTGGGCTCCCCCACTAACTGATAGTATGGTTTTGGGAAAATTTTGTAACCACTCTGAAATTGTTTCCTCATCTGTATATTACAGGGATCAGCAAACAATGGTCCATGTCCAAATCCAGCTTGCCAGCTATTTTGCTGACTTGCAAACTAATTTAAAAAATATTTTTAAGTTAAAAATCAAAGAAAGAATAATGTTTTGTGACATGCAAACATTGTATGAAATTTACATTTTGTGATCCATAAGTGACATTTTATTAGAACACAGCCAGCTCACTTATTTACACATGGTTTGCTTTCTATGATATCGGTAGAAAGTTATGATAGAGACTGTGTGACCACCAAAGTCTTAGATATTTAATCTATGGCCCTTTACAGAAGCAGTTTGTGTAACCCTGCTCTAATAGCTACCTTGCTGCGTTGTCATGAGGATTGAATGTTACATAAGGTTTTCAGTACAGGGAATTAGAGTGAGAAAATCCTGGGCTCATGTTGTCCTTGAAAATGAGCCTGTGGCTGTGTTTGTAAACTTCACAAAGATAGAAAAAAGACAAAACCGGGATATAATTCCAACATACTAGCATTTCCATTCAATTTATAAGAATGCATGAGTGTGTCTAAGGATACTCAGAGAAAAATGTAATTTTCTCAATTTTGTCAACCTGGTTTAACCTAACAGGAACTGGCCTGTAAATTTCCATTAGATAACTCAGTGTTTGTTTTAATGAGACATAAAATGCTGCCATTGATAATAATTATTTATTCGTTATTATTCTTGTTACTATTCTTACAATTAAATATTTCATGATGAAAGTCTTTATTTAAATAAATAGAAGCATGTTTATATGTCTACTAATGAAAAAAATACATTCTAGATACCTTTTATACTCAAATTCTTCATTAAGAATGATGAATAAAATGTAAGGAGACATTCCAGGGTAGAGGTTCTTTTTCTCTCTTAACAATACTAAAACATACACTACGTTCAGTACTTCCTCTAAATGCTCTATAGAAAGTTATTTTTGATTTTTCTAATGACCCTGTGAGATAAGTAGGAAAGGGAATGAGGATAGTTAATTCCACTGATGTGGAAATTACCTACAGATGTAAGCCAAGGGAGAGCATGATGGCACCTTTTAAAATGTGTCCCCACTCTCCCCACTTTGGTACAGTCACAAGGGGGTTATAATCAAGCCAGGAGACTCTAATGGAAACATGTGGCTGTATTTCTAAATGAGTTTCTGTTGTAATTGTAATTGTAATTGTTATGATTAATTCAGTATCCATAGTAAAAGTAGTACTAATGCCACTATGGGTAGTCATGCTCACTTCATGGTTCATTCAAAAATATTCATAGCCCACTTTGTACCACACACTGGATTTGGCCCTGGGCACACAACACGAAACGCAACATTCACAACCTCATGGAGCTGACGTCTTAATGAGCAGAGTCAAGTCAAAATCAAATTTAAAATCTTACAAACAAACTAGACTATATCAAGAAATGTTAAGTTCTATGATTAACTATGTGAAGAGAAAAGAGAAAAGAACATTTTTGATTAAGTGCTCTGTTTAAAAGAGGGTATAAGAGGTTGTGACCTCAGAGAGATTTAAGATTATGTCTCAGGCAGTGATGGGATTCAAATAATTTAACAACTGGTTTTCTGCCCTAATAACCATTTTAAGTATAAAAAAAGATATACTGAAAGGTAGTTTATTATTTCATGAATTTAATACTTAAATAAGAACAATAAAAGAGGTACACAAAACTAGATTGTTATAAGAAAGAGTTTTAAAATATTAATAAAAAATATTAAATAATACTTGACAAAAAACAATACAAGTTATCACCCCCTGGTTGTTTGGCACATTTTTTCTTTATGTTATATGCTTATTTACTGAAGTAACAGATGCAAGGGAATTAAAATGTAGTATTTCATCAAAGGTATAATGAGTTTTATGGCATGAATAAAAAATATTAAAGCATAATTCCGTCAGCTTTTTTTCACCTATGGATAGAACGAATATTACTACTTGTGCTTAGAATATGCTGTTGTGCAGATAAATGTTAAAAAAGAGGAAGGGATGTAAATTTGTGATTTCCACACTGGGCAGCTGCCCAAGCGCCCACCTTAGAGAGAACCCTGATTAAAACTGCCATTTAAAAAAAAATTTATTTAGAAAATTAAATTTAACAGGGTAACATTGATCAATAAAAGTACATAGGTTTCAGGTAAACATTTCTATAGCATTTGAACTGTTGATTATGTTGCATAACCATCATCCAAAGTCAAATCATTTTCTGTCACTTTATATTTGTCCCTCTTTACACCCTTCCTCCTACCCCCTTACCACAATCTCCTGTCCCCCAGTTACCACTTCATTTTTATTTATGTCCATGAGTCTCAGTTTTATATCCTACCTATGTGTGAAGTCATACAGCTCTTAGCTTTTTCTGATTTATTTATTTTACTCAGTATAATGTTTTCAAGATCCATCTGTGTTGTTGTAAATGGCAATATGTCATCATTTCTTATGGCTGAGTAGAATTCCATTGTATAAATGTACCACATCTCCTTTATCCAGTAATCTATTGAGGGACATTTTGATTGTTTTCAGTTCTTGGCCACTGTAAATAATGCTGTGTTGAATATGGGGGTGCATGTGTCTTTACATACCAAAATTTTAAATTTTGAGGGGTAGATACCCAGTGGAGAGATTGCTAGGTCATGTGGTAATTCTATTCTTAAATTTTTCAGGAACCATTATAGTTTCTTCCATAATGGTTTTACTAATTTGCTTTCTCACCAGCAGTGAATGAGGGTTTTAGTCTGCTTCATTGTATTTTTAGATCATTTAGTAGATGTCTTATATATTTTGGTGCTCCCTAGTTTGGTGCATATATATTAAGTGTTATGTCTTTTTGATACAAAAAGTATGTTCCTTTTATCATTATGAACTGTTCATCTTTGTCTCTGGTTACCATTGTTGTTTTGAAGTCAGTGTTGTCAGATGTAAGTATGGCTACACCTTCCTTTCTTTGGATATTATTTGCTTGGAGAATCATTTTCCAACCTTTTGCTTTGAGTCTACTTTTGTCCTTGCTGCTTAGATGTGTCTCTTTTTTTTTTTTTTTTTTTTTAATTTTTTTGAAGTTGGAAATGGGGAGGCAGTCAGAAAGACTCCATGTGCTCGACTGGGATCCACCCAGCATGCCCACCAGGGGGCAATGCTCTGCCCATCTGGGGCATTGCTCTGTTGCAACCAGGGCCATTCTAGCACCTGAGGCAGAGGCCATAGAGCCATCCTCAGCACCCAGGCCAACTTTGCTCCAATGGAGCCTTGGTTGCGGGAGGGGAAGAGAGAGACAAAGAGGAAGGAGAGGGGGGAGGGGTGGAGAAGTAGATGGGTGCTTCTCCTGTGTGTCCTGGCCGGGAACTGAACCTGGTACTCCTGCACACCAGGCCAACGCTCTACCACTGAGCCAACCAGCCAGGGCCAGATGTGTCTCTTGAAGGCAGCATCTGGTTGGGTTTTGCTTTTTATTCAATCTGCCACTCTGTGCCACTTCATTGGTGAGTTCAGGCCATTTTCATTTAGAGTAATTATTGACACTTGAGAATTTCCTATAGCTATTTTATGTTTTGTTTTCTGGTAGCTCTGTGTCTTGTTTGGTTCTTCTCTTTTGTATTTTTGCTAGTTATTTTTGTGTGGTGGTATTTCATACTTCTTTCCCCTGTTTCTTCTTCTTTTAAAATGTGTGTTTTAGTAGTGGCTTTTTTGTGGATGGTTACCATTAGGTTATTAAGAAAAAAATGTTCATATGTACAAGAGTCCTTTGTCATATGAGTATTTCTGCATTCCATCTTCCTTTGTAACTGCAGATCTTTATCCTCTCCTCTTTTATGTTATTGTTATCACAGATTATCCTTGTTTTTATTGTGACCTTGTTTGAACTTTTACTTATAGTTCTGATTTGTTTTGTTTTTTGTGTCTGGTTTAATAACTCCCTTGAGTATTTTCTGCAGTGAGGGTTTTCTGGTGATAAATTCCTTCAGCTTCCATATGTCTGCAAAGTTTTTATTCCTCCTTCATAGTGAAGGATAACTTTGATGGATATAGTATTTTAACTGGTAATTTCTTACTTTCAGTACTTTGTAAGTATAGATTTACTCTCTTCTGGCTTGTAGAATTTCTGCTAAGAAGTCTGACAATAACTTAATAGGCTTTCCTTTATAGTTTGTGTTCTTCTTTTCCCTAGCTGCCTTGAAGATTCTTTCTTTGTCACTGATTTTTGAAAATTTTATTACAATGTGCCTTGGTCTGTTTGGGTTGAGGTAACTCAGTGATGTCAGAGAAATGGCACCATGAGTAGCAATACCAATAAATCTCCCCAAAATTTCAACAAGTTCTTCAATCAGAGACAGAAAAATCTATCCTTGGAGCGTCTAGAAGTCCCACACACTGAACACGAAGGTATGATCGAGTAAAAAATTGACTAAATATATAATCAACCCAAAGGAAATAAGATGGAGAAAGGAACACTTTGCTTTCTCACTAACCTGAGCAAGGGCTGTTTTCACTTGGAACTGAGAGAATAGGAGCTAAGGTGGGCAAAGGGGATGGAGAGAGCCAGGCTACAGCACAGATGTCCGAGACAGGCTGTGGCACAGATGTCCAAGCTGAGGAAAGACTGTGCCTGTGGCGACCCAGCCAATGGAAGCTAATGCCTGCGCCAGACCATGACAAAGACGGGCGAGTGGCAGCAGCCATTAGCCCCGATATCCTGGTTGGTGAGCATAGATAGTGTGCAAGAGGTTCCTCCTAGCACTCTGGGAGTGGGTGCTTGTGTTCCCAGACAGAGAGGCAGAGTCAGAGGCCTTTGCATGGGCTGTGACTAGAGTCTTGGTGTGGTTCCTGCACCCTGAACAGCAGCATGCAGGGAGTGTGGAAAAGCAAACTTTCCTACGCCCAAACTTCTCCGGGTGGGCAGGGTGCCTCACCCAGCCATACAAGCTAACAGACCTGGGAAGGAATAGCTTAACCCAAAGTTTGCTCACCTCCCAACTGACCTATGTGACTCTAACTGACAAGATCTCTCTCAGTTCAGCGATCTAAGACAAGATGTGTGATATTTTTTAGTGCCTCTTGCTATGCATGTAGGAGTGGGGGCAACTTCTGATTGGCAGAGCTTTCATATTCAGGGCTACACATTAAAAAGAAGGATTTGGCAGCTTGTAAGAACTCCTGTTTTGCAAACAGCAACTAGGGCATCTTCTACCCAAAACAAGTTACACAGTGCAAAAATCCTGGGGAGAGTGGTCCCACAGAGTGCTGAGGCATACTGGACATGCCTGGAGGTGCATAGAAAGGCACCTTGAAAGCAATTGGCTCCCAGCCCCGCCTGATTACACTGGCAGCTCTGACTGACAGAGCCTTACCCAGAGCCCTGTGCTGAGTGGGGATAGAGTGGGGATTTGCCAGCTCTTTGAGCCTCTTACTGTCCAGGCAGAGGCAGCAGCAACCCCATAGCTGGACCATCAAGCTGCTAATTCAGGAAGGAAAGACTAGGAGAGAGGCTCTGGGAAAATGGACTCTCCCATTGTCGGAGCCTGCAAACACTAAGCCTCAACTGTCAACGAGAATGAAGCCTAATATATGACATCGCCATAGAGACTTATCAACTGTAAACCTCTACCTAAGCATGCCACAGGGGCAGAGGCTGGGGTACAGAGTCACCGACCAGGAAGAGGGAGAGAAAAGAAAAGGAAAGAAGATAGCGTCTCAAAATCAAGAAAAATCCGGCCCTGGCTGGTTGGCTCAGCGGTATAGCGTCGGCCTGGCGTGCGGGGGACCTGGGTTCGATTCCCAGCCAGGGCACATAGGAGAAGCACCCATTTGCTTCTCCATCCCCACCCCCTCCTTCCTCTCTGTCTCTCTCTTCCCCTCCCGCAGCCAAGGCTCCATTGGAGCAAGGATGGCCCAGGCGCTGGGGATGGCTCCTTGGCCTCTGCCCCAGGCGCTAGAGTGGCTCTGGTCATGGCAGAGCAACGCCCCGGAGGGGCAGAGCATTGCCTCTGGTGGGCGTGCTGGGTGGATCCCGGTCGGGCGCATGCGGGAATCTGTCTGACTGTCTCTTCCCGTTTCCAGCTTCAGAAAAATACAAAAAAAAAAAAAAAAAAGAAAAAGAAAAATCCACAGACTTTATAACCTTTTCCATTTTTTCCTGTTTGTTTCTTTCATCTTCTTGTCTTGATTATTTTCTTCTTCTTCCACTTTGGTGGTTTTATTCTCTGCCTGTCTTATTCTTTTCTCTTCTTGAACTATACTACCCATAAGTGTTACATTTCTCATTTTCTTTCTTTTCTTCTTCCTTTCTCTCTATGAGGTTGTATTCCAAAACCCTTAACTCTCTCTCTCTCTCTTTCTTCTTCTTTCTTTTTTCTTCTTTTCATTTTTTCCTCTTTCTTTTTTCTCCCTCTATATAGTTTCTTCTTTTCTCCTTTATTTCTCCTCTCATTCAATCTTCAATCATGAACAAATTATTTTATTTGGAACTCAAATTTTTCTTTGTGGCACTTTGGGTGCTTTTTACTTCGCTTTTTAACTCATTAACAGTACTCCCAACCCTGGCTCTCCATTTTATTTAGTTTTTGCTCCACTTAATACAATAGTAATTTTTTAATTTTTTCCCCTTTTTCCTGTTTCCCTCTTATCCCTTTCATTATATCTCTTGGTTAACCATCACTTACAGAAAATCATTTTATTTTTGACCCAATTTTTTTTCTTTTTTGCATTTTGTGTGTCCATACCTCCTTTTTTGCCCCTTTATCACTTCTCTCCAACTCAAACCCTCCGTTATAGGTAGTTTTTGTTCTATTTAGCACAATATAATTCACAGTTCATCACAATTTTTTCTCAAGAAGGAGGGGAGAGGAGAGGAGGAAAAAGGGAAATAATATTTTTTTTACTTTTTATTCTTTATTAATTCTCATTAGTGCTATCAACAAGACCATCCTCAGATGCCATTAAGGAAAGGGGAATCAAATATCATGGATACAAAAGACAGAGATGTAGCACAGATAGATGAAGAAAAATCTATGAAGAAAAAATTTAATATATTGGAAACCTTGGAGCTAAATGACAGAGAATTTAAAATAGAAATTCTAAAAATACTCAGAGATATACAAGAAAACACAGAAAGGCAACTCAGGGAGCTCAGAAAACAACTCAACAAACACAAAGAATATATTACCAAGGAAATTGAAACTATAAAAACAAATCAAACAGAGATGAAAACTCAATTCATGAACTGAAAAATGAGGTAACAAGATTAGCTAATAGAACAGGCCAGATAGAAGGTAGGGTTAGTGAAATAGAAGACAAGCAACTTGAGACACAACAGAGAGAAGAAGAAAGAGACTCAAAAAATTTAAAAAATGGGTTGAGGTAACTCAGTGATCTGTTTCCTTGGATTTGAGGCTCTAACTCTTTCCATAGGCTTGGGAAATTCTCCTCAATTATCTTTTAGGATAGGCTCTCCGTTCCTTTCTCCCTCTCTTCTTCTTCTGATACATCCATTATTCTTATATTGCTCTTTCTGATGAAGTCAGACAATTCTTGTAGAGCTCTCTCAGTTTTTTTCTTTTTAATTTATGAGTCCATTTTCTCTTCTCTCTATAGCTTCTCTTGTTGCCCGTCTTTGATGTCACTAGTTTTATCCTCTATCTGGTTTGTTCTATTAGCTAAACTTGCTTCCTAAGTCTTTGATTTATGCATTGAGTTCTTCATCTCTGTTTTTAAATTATCAATTTTCTTTCTGAGCTCATTATGTTGCCTGTCATTGTGTTTTCTTGCATCTTATTGAGTATTTTCAGAACTTCAATTTTGAATTCTCTATTATTTAACTACAAGGTTTCCATGTGATTGAGATTTTTCATTTTAATTCTGAACTATGTCTCTCGCTTGTGCAGCCATAGTATCCAATTTCTTTTTCCTTGATGGCATTTGAGAGTGGTATTATTAAGAACCCTATAGTCCATTTGGTGCATGGATCCTTTAGGCATACCTATGAGCCTAGCTGGGGATCTTGTGTTATAGTTGTTCAATTTGTTGAAATTTCAGGGAGAGAGGTGAGGAGTCTCTCTCACACTGTCATTACTGTGACGCCATCCCACAAGTCACAAGCCCCATTTAACAACTGGTTTTCAGAACTTAGCAAAATATTAGGTATCAATTCTGCCAAACTTCTGTGAACTGGCTGAATCCCACCACTGGTCTCAGATACCCAGTCAGCTAGACAAAAGGTTTTAAGAATCTGAAAGACCTTATCCAAAGATTCTTATACTCAAACCAAAATTGAGTAAAGATTGTCTTAAGGAGACTTGTGAGCATGGCTTTGACTAATGGGATCAACTAGAATAAGATTTATGAAAAAACTAAAAAGATTTTAAAGAGAATTAAAATTGTGGAAGCATCTCCAGCTTTGACTGAATACAACAGAAATTATTTACATTGAAAAGAGGTCTCTGGGTCCTCAACCTTCTATGAACAGAAAGCACACTGAGAAAATTACTACCAACACAAACCATATGTGAAATAAAAGATGACTTACCAAGATATAGGAAAAGCCACTTGTGGAAAGCAAAATTAAGCCCAAATCAAAATCTAGAAACAAGTGCCCAGTTGGATTTTATAGTTGCTATTGATTGGTAACTATCAAGTTTTAAAATTATAATTACCCAATCACAGAACACATATGTAAAGGGGTCAATTTGGAGGTGGATCTAATAACTTGTCTCTTAGATCAAAACCTTCAAATCAAGAGAAATCTAACATAAAAATCTGTGACCTTCCCCTGAGAAACTTCTTTCTACTCCATTTTATTTCAAACTAATTTAGATAATGAAATATTCTGGATTTGAGCCTAAACTTAACTTTGTAATGAGAGAAGACTTTTGGGGGCCTTAGAAAGGGTAAATCATTCTGTGCATGAGAGAACTGTCAATGATTGGGGTCTAGAACTTTTAAAAATTCATCTTTCCCCACTTCCTCAAATTCCTAGCAACCACTGATTGTATAACTGTATCTATATATTTTCCTTTTCCAGAATGTGATCTGGTTAGAATCATACAGTATGTAGCATTTTCATACTGACTTTTTTCACTAAGTAATATGCACTTAAGTTTCTTCCATGTCTTTTTGTACCTTGATAACTGATTTCTTTTTATTGGTGAATAACATTCTGTTGTATGGATGTACCAATTTTTTATCCATTTTTTTTTGAAGGATATCTTGGTTGCTTCTAGTACTTTGGCAATTATAAATGTAATTCTCATAAACATTCATGTACAGGTTTTGTAAGGACAAAATTTTTCAACTTATTTGGGTAAATACATAACAGCACAATTCCTGGATCATATGGTGAGACCAAATTTGACTTTGTAAGAAATTTTCCAACTGTCTTCCAAGGAGGCTGTATCATTTTGAATTCCTACTGGTAATAAATAAGTGTTCTTAATGCTCTACACCCTCATCAGCATCTGGTATTGTCAGTATTGTTGTTAACAACTCTTTGGGATGTTTTACATAGATAATCATGTCATCTGTGAATAAAGACAGTTTTATTTTTTTCCTTACCAATCTAATCTGTACATATTTTGTTTCCTTTCCTTGTCTTATTGCACTAGATCAGGGGTAGTCAACCTTTTTATACCTACCACCCACTTTTGTATCTCTGTTAGTAGTAAAATTTTTTAACCGCCCACCGGTTACACAGTAGTGGTGATTTATAAAGTAGGGAAGTAACTTTATTACATAAAATTTATAAAGCAGAGTTATAGCAAGTTAAAGCATATAATAATAATTACTTACCAAGTACTTTATGTCGAATTTTTGCTAAGTTTGGCAGAATAAATCTTTATAAAACAACTTACTATAGTTAAATCTATCTTTTTATTTATACTTTGGTTGCTCCGCTACCGCCCACCATGAAAGCTGGAATGCCCACTAGTGGGCGGTAGGGACCAGGTTGACTACCACTGCACTAGATAGAACTTCTACTATAATGTGAAAAAAAACGTGGTGAGAGAAATATTCCTGCCTTGTCTTCAGTATTAAAAAGAAAACATCTAGTTTCTCATCATTAAGTAACATATTAACTTTTGATGTTTTTAAATATTCTGTATCAAGTTGAAGAAGTTCCCCTCTATACCTAGATTGCTAAAAGTGTTTTATTTTTCCTTAAAAAAGACTTTTTTCAAAAATAGTGTTAGATATTTGTGAAATTCATTTTCTGTATCTATTGATATGATCATATAATTTTTCTTCTTTAGTTTGCTGATGTGATGGTTTGCATTAATTGATTTCCAAATGTTAAACTGACCTTTGATATCTGGGAAAAGTTCCACTTGGTTGTGTTATACAATTATTTGTATATATTGTTGGATTTGATTTGCTAATATTTTGTTTAGGATTTTTACATCTCCATTCATAAGAGGTATTTGTGTGCCTATTATTTCTACTTTTGCTTTCCATAATTTTTTTTGTTTTGTTTTGAAGAGACTAAAATTTTGTCCACATATCTTTCTTTCCTTGAGTATTTATTCTGAGAGATCCAATTTGATTCTAAATTATTTTCTTGCATACGTTAACTTTATAATTTGGTTTTTGGGAAAAGTTTACAACTACTCATTATTGCCAGTATTTTGCAGTTTCACAGTGATGGGCCTTAGTGTGATTACTTTTTTTTAAATAAAGCAATTGTGCTAAACAACTTTTTAGCCTCCTTTAATTTGGAAACTCAGATGCTTTCAGTTTGGAACTTTTTCTGTAAGAAAAAGTTTTTTGTTTATTAATTGCCTCCCTCTGTTACCAATTATTGTAACCCTTTTTGTTCAGTCTTTGGACATCCTGGACTAACATATTCTTATGGTTTTATATCTATTGTCATTTCCATTTTATTTTGTTCTACTTTCTGTGAGGATACCTTGCTTTTTTCATCTAGCTCTTCGTATTTCTATTGATAGTTATTGGAGCCCTTTCTAGGTAGCTGACAGTTGCACTTTTATAGTATTCTATTAAATGCAATGACTTCTCATTTATCTGAGCACAGAAATGATAGTTTTAATTACAGGGTTTTGTGTTTTTTTTTGTCTCTGTAATCCATTTTCTGAGTTCCTCTTTTTTTTCGAAGGAATCTTTATTTTGAGTTGGAACATTCTTCAATAGTTAGGAATTTTTGTTGTCTGTTCATTTACTATGTTTAAGGCATTAGAAGCCTGTATCTAAGTGCTGTGTGAGGAGATAGAGCCTTCCAGTTGAGGTGTTTCTCCTTAATAGAGACTTATTGGGAATCCTTTTATTTTATATTGGGAACCCCACCTCAAGATTTTCCATTTTCCTCAAAAATTAACCATTCAATTCCTGCTGGCAACATATGCTAAGCAACAGCAGGGGCTATGACTGCACAGTTCAATGTGTCGACTTTTACTTAACCCTGTTTTAGTTTGCCTCTTCTCGTCTTCCTTCTGCTCTACCCAGTGTCCCTGAGCCAGAGCTGCTTGTTCTGCTTCAGGCTCAGCATTGGGAAGTCTGTTGACTACACAAACTGGGGAAGGAGATCTTACTTAGCTATCTCTACTAAAGCTCCCCACCACCTTCCCCCTCCACACTTTCCTTCATCATGTGATATTGTCCTGGGTTCTGGAGAGAGAACTAAAAGCAGCTTTAATTGCATTTTCCTTCAACCAGTACTTTCACCCAGTTTTCTCAGCTCTGCTAATGCCTCCATTCACTTTCCATTTACTGCAAATCATTACCATTTGAGCCTTTTATTGTCTTTTCTTGTAGTCTTTTTCAATTGTGATATCCCTATTTTCTATTACTTTCACTTTAATGAGGTTTTGGGAGAGAAGAAAAATTAAAGTTATGTGTTGAATCGGAAAGTTACTGGGTTATTATAAACATACAAAACAAAAATTTAGAGGTATTATACTACTTTATTCCAGATCTACCAAGAACATATGATTACTAATCTAGACTTGTATGCAGATAATTTAAACTAAATCAAATTTTGGCCTAAGCATATGTGTTATCAAATACTTCAATTTCTAAACTGTATAATAACCTAAAAAGGCTATAATAAATAAAGGCAAAATGGCGTCCTCATTGTCCAACACTGACAATTGATCTTTTTTTACAATATCACTTGCATGAGTTCTTATGAAAGTATATAGAAGCTGAACTTATGGATGTTGGAGCCCATATCAATAATAAACTGGGAGATCTTTCTCATCTTTGGTTCTAATCAGAGCCTATAAAGTATTTTTTTTCCAAGAGAAAAATAGAAATGCAAAGATGTAACAAAGAACATATACTGTTCACAAAAATTATGGGATATTTCAAAAATGAATATGAAGTATAAAATATCCCTTAATTTTTGTGAGCAGTATATTTAGATCTCTGGACATACAATGAATCTTTGTATATATTTTTCCAATATTGAAACCTCTTTTCAATTACCTTCTCTATTTTCCCTTTTGGGGAAATCCCCACTGTAAGTGGTGCCCACTTCCCACTACGAATATATGTATGATGAATCAGGTCCTCCTCCCCTCCCTTTCCTCCTTTAATCAAGTATAGCCCAATTGCAGAGTCATGGAAAGGATTATGCAGGTTGTGCCCTACTCATATAGGCCACAGGCCAAGGAGGTCAATGGGGCCTGAAAATCAGCTAGGTGCTGCTTGCCAAACCTGGTACCTAAAGGACTGCCTCTCCCCGGATGAGATGTCATGTTTTAGTCATACAAAGACTCAGTTTGGACTAGTTGTGTTCATTCAGATCTCACTCCCACCTTAAGGTTTTACATCTAAAGCTTCCCTCACATGCATCTCAGTTGTATCAGCACATAGATGGACAGATTCTGCCACATCACCTTTGATGGGGTTCCTACTGCCCAGCCCTCAGGTACTCTTGTGTCTTGTCCTTTTTTTACACTTGACTTTCAATAATATTGTAAAGCTCCATAACAACTCGGAAAATATTACTTCAGCTGATATCTATGAAACAGAATCTATGACTGTTGCTTGAAACCAAAACTGACACACAGGAGGTATAAACACATGGATAGAATAATACTGTCTAGTGTTTGGTTGTTGTTGTTGCTTTGGTGGGGGGTGGGAAGAAGAAGGGGAGGGAAGTGGAGCAGAAAGGAAGGTTTATAAATTGTTGAACAATGTGAGCTCTGGTGTTTGTAGTACTATCAAAACTTTCTTCTTACCTTGCCTGCCCAACCCCAACCAACTTCCTGACTGGCAGCCTGGTGACAAATGTGTGAAGGTATCTAGTGCTTTAGGCACAGAGCAATTGCTTTGGTTGACTTTATCCTAGGGATGGCTCTGTCAACACCAATAAGAGCAGACAATAGTAATAAGAGCATATAAAATGCTTGGGATTTGAGCATTAAGGCAAAGAACAACATGCAGCTAGAAACAAGGTCACTGGCTTTTGATCTGGGGCTCTTAGACTCCAGATTTTAGAATCTTAGACCACAGATTTTTAAATTATCAAAAAACCAAATAGCAGTGCTTCCTTTTTTATTTTTATTTTTAAAATTGCTTTTGGGTGGAAGGCAATAAAATGAGAGTTTACAAAGTGAAATAAAAGAATAGTCAAAAGTCAAAGTATTTCCTTTAAGCCTGAGTTACCACACAGAGACACAAGAACCTGTAAAGTGAGTTGTTTTACCACACATACATTATGTTAATTCCAGTGTAAAGTGCTCAAAAAGAAGAGAAACAGAATTTAGATGTACACTCTTAAAAAGCAGTGTGAACTTGTTTTCCTAGGTGGTATTATGCATAAAGGAAGAGCAGATAAGCAAATTCAATTTGGAAAATAATGACCCATACTATGAACTGGGCCCCACGTGACAAGCTCTTGATACAACATAAAAGCCTTTGTCATAAAGTCTTATGCAATTGGAAGCTTTCAAAATGATCGAGCACCTGCTGTTTATTTCTGTCGACTATATTTTTCCTAGTCTGTAAGCCTCATTGGACAATAACATACACCAAAGAATTTATAAGGAAAAAAATAATATTTCAAATAGATGGAACTGTGCTGTGTTTGAGAATACAGTCTGTGCTGTGTTTGAGAGGATGAAAGCTCAGAGCCTGTGGAACAAAGGGAGGGTGAGCTATGTACTGAAGTTGGGTGTATAAGGAGCTTCCCTGGTTGGCCATTAGTTGCACGAGAAGAGCCTGTGGTAATTCACACAGAGGCTAAAAAGTTTTCTCCATATTATTCAATTCACCTGCAAGTTATTTGTGGTCCAGCTAATGGGTACATATGACGTTAGCAGAGTAAATCAATTTGGAAGATGCTGGGAAAATGTAAGAACAAAACTGATGACCTATAACACACTGTGACTTATTTTGCTGATGCACAGATTTGAATCACAGGCTCCATAAAACTTGTGAGCCCAGGGAGTCATTGGTACATTTCTGTCGTTCACTACATATCTTTAAATAAACAGTACCTCTTATCTTTATGTAAAATCCATATTTTGTTTCACCTCAGGAAAACAACTGGATGGTAACTGCCTATGTTTAGGAAATAAATTTGGAATGATGGAATTTCACGTTGGGATCCTTTGGAAGTAGTTTAAAAAGATAAGTTGTAATCTTCCAGACCAGATAAAATTGAAGATAGATTTTGCACCTAATTTTAAGAGTATGCTTGTATTAGACTGACTTAAAAGCGTGGTTTTCTGGTGAACACAAAATGCACTGGACAGAGTGAGAAGACGGCATCCATCCTTCAGGGGTGCTGGAGATGGGAGTTCTGCAGGGGACCCTACTGGGAGATAGGGCATATCTGCTGTGAGCCCCACATCAAGTATGGCAAGGGCAGGTACTTTATCTTCAGGTATAATTTGCAGGATGGCTGCTTCTCACATGAAAAGTAGTTTGTTATTTAACAGGGATTAATAATTCCTGAGAGCATTTGCAGGTAGGTCATCTTCAACAGTGATAAAAAACAATGCTTGGTCCTTTCTTAGAAGTGGTCCAGAAATTAAAGGATAACAGTTTTGCCGGTGGTTGTGACAGAGGTGAGATAAAACGTGTACTATTCACCTTTGTAATGTGATAAATTATATTAACAATGATATCAGAAATCAGAAAAAAGGGAGTAATTTGTTAATTTAAAGACTCTTCTATAGCTTTAAACTATGATTGTTCAAAATGTCATCTTGTAAACAAGACCTGAAAGGGAATTATTCAGGTACTTTGGGGATCAAATGGATTTTGGGTAGAGTCAGGAATTAGAGTTCACAGACTTGACCTTTGCCAGACAGACCTTCAGCTGCATGCCTGCCTGTAACCCTGAGCTAGTTAATACGTCTGAGCCTCAGTGCTTTCTCAGTTATACGTGTTCCAAATGCATCCCCCATCTACATTACACATGCTCAGAGTATTAAAAAAATAATAATAATATCCAAGGAACACTTCTGTGATCACTATATTAGCACTAAGAATAATGAACTATTATTATTTCATGATAAATCCATATGCTAATTTCAAACAATTCATATCTGTTCCCTGAAGCAAACTTATCAACAATGTCTACTAGGATCATTTTCAGTTAGCTTAGTTCTAGTTATTCTTCAGTAATCAATGCCAATGTACTACTTTTACAAAAAAAGTCTATAATTCACACTACTGTTTGTCTTTTCCCTCTGTGAGTCCTAACAGAATTTATTTCTGTTGAAAGACAGTGTCGCCTGACCAGGCGGTGGCGCATTGGATAGAGCATCAGACTGGTATGCGGAGGACCCAGGTTCGAGACCCCGAGGCCACCAGTTTGAGCATGAGCTCATCTGGTTTGAGCAAAGCTCATCAGCTTGGACCCAAGGTTGCTGGCTCGAGTAAGGGATTACTTGGTCTGCTGAAGGCCCACTGTCAAGGCACATATGAGAAAGCAATCAATGAACAACTAAGGTGTTGCAACGAAAAACTGATGATTGATGCTTCTTATCTCTCTCTGTTCCTGTCTATCTGTCCCTATCTGTCCCTCTCTCTGACTCTCTCTCTGTCTCTGAAAAAGAAAGAAAGAAAGAAAGAAAGAAAGAAAGAAAGAAAGAAAGAAAGAAAGAAAGAAAGAAAGAAAGAAAGAAAGAAAGAAAAAAGAAAGACAGTGTCATGTTTCTCCATCACCTGAGCTTGGTCTATTTCCTACTGTCATAGCTAATTCCTGAAAAATGAAGCGTATTTTAGATTTCTTTTCATCTGCCTATACTATTGTGGTAGATAAAATAAAATGCCCAAGGTCTGATTCCTGGAACCTATGAATATATTAATTTATATTAAAAAAAAGAGCTTTGAAGATGCGATGAGGAATCTTGAGATGTGAGAATATCTTGGGTTATCTCAGAGAGTTCATTGTAACCACAAGGAGTCTTATAATAGGGAGGCAGAAGAGTCAATGAGAGAAGGCAATATAACTGTAGAAACAGTGGTTGGAGTAACATGGAGCCAGGAACCAAGGGATGTGGGAAGACTGAAAGCTAGAAAAGGCAAGGAAATGAACTCTACCCTATAAACTTTAGAAGGAACACATCTCTGCTGATCCATTTTAGACTTCCAATCCTAGAACTATAAGTGAAATGGTGTGCTTTAAGCCACTAAGTTGGTGGTAACTTGTTGAAGCAGCAATACAAAATTAAACAGATATTTTTATGGATTATTTTTTATTGTTGGTGAAAGGGTGTTGGTACTGATGGTACAGGTTCTATAACTGAGTAAAGAAATCAAAGACAAAGAAAATGTCAGGGTAGAAGTAGTGTACCAGAAACTGGCTATCATGGCTTCCCTATTTCTCATATGCATTTATAACAGTAAAGAGGAACTGGAAATGTCAGAGGCTCAAAGAACCTGAGAAGTAATAAAATAATACTTAAGTAGATACTGAGATATTTACCAGCTAAGGAATTTGGAGAAGGCTATAAATGGTGTCTAAATATTGTAATTTCAAGGTATCCAAAACTTTTATTTTTTTTTTTACGATATAGAACTTCTGTTTGTACCCAGTAGCCATATCCTGTTTTAACTTTTCCAACAGTTCTAGATATATGTATGGTTAATATCCCCCATCTTAATAGGAAAGTGGGGTCTGAGACGGATAAATTACTTATCTGGGTCACACAGCTCTTAAGTATTATACTCCTTAATTATAGCAATTTGAGTTGTGTGTGTGTGTGTGTGTATATATATATATATATATATATATATATATATATTTTTTTTTTTTTTTTTTTTTTTTTTTTTTACAGAGACAGAGAGAGAGAATCAGAGAGAGGGACAGATAGGGACAGACAGCCAGGAACAGAGAGAGATGAGAAGCATCAATCATCAGTTTTTCATTGTAACACCTTATTGTTCATTGATTGCTTTCTCATATGTGCCTTGACCATGGGCCTTCAGCAGACTGAAAAACCACTTGCTCAAGCCAGTGACCTTGGGTCCAAGCTGGTGAGCTTTGCTCAAACCAGATGAGCCTGCACTCAAGCTGGCAATCTCGGGGTCTTGAACATGGGTCCTCCGCATTCCAGTCCGACACGCTATCCACTGTGCCACCGCCTGGTCAGGCAGATTGTATTTTTAAATAACAGTCATTTTCTTGTCTTCATGAATGATCACTGATTTATTATTATTATTATTATTATTATTTTTGTCCCTAGAACCTAGAGTAGTGACTGCTACATAGGACATACTTAATTTTTGGTGGAATAAATAGATATTACTATTCTCTAGATAATTCTTGTGTTGAGGAAAAAACAATTCATTTGGTTTTGGGTCCCTGGTATATTATATCATCTAATATATATCAAATAATTCTTTGACCTGCACTCCTAAATACTTGTGGAAATATTAAAAGACCTTTGCTGAGATTACTTTTAAAATCAGTCACCAAAAATATAATAAAATATGTAGCTATTTAGTTTAAAATAGATTTCTGGATTAGCCAGAAGCCACTTTTAAGTTAAATAATGCAATAATAATGACTTCAAAAAGAAAATAAGCTAACAGAGGTTCTTCAACAATGTGGTAAGCAATTCACAGGAGTTAAATATTTAATCAAAAACATTCAATAAAAGTAGAATTGCTCCTGAAAGCCAGGCTGCATTTTTGGTGGATTAACTAGACAGATTTTGCAAACATTTGTCTAAACCATTATCTGGAAAATCACTTTCACCCCTAATACAATGAAAATATATTATCCATGCTAATAACAATGTCCCATCTGTTTAAGCACTTAAAAGCCATACCTACAGAGTGTCTTATGGCTTTGAATTCAAAAACAACTGTAAATAGAATGCCTGTGGCAGTGTTACCTGGTTGATAAACCCTATGTGCTTCCTTTTA
Source organism: Saccopteryx bilineata (assembly GCF_036850765.1). NCBI lineage: Eukaryota > Metazoa > Chordata > Mammalia > Chiroptera > Emballonuridae > Saccopteryx > Saccopteryx bilineata. The sequence continues at coordinate 122,218,320 of NC_089491.1, read as the reverse complement.
ATGGCCTTACATGGTAGAACTAACCTTTCAAAATAAAGTATCTTATAGCAAATTATTGGGATAATAGACTATTTTCTAACCAGTGATGTGACTTTGGTTTTGAAGATATTTTAATATCACTGTTTCTTCAAGATTGAAAGCTATCTGATATGATCACCCAAAGGATTAGTAAACGGTACACTCCAAATTAATTCTATTTATAAGCAATAAGTGTTAGAATGCGCAACAAATTTAGAACATCTATTAGCCCACTCGGTTAATCATAGAATTCAAAAATTTGAAGGTAAACGTGAATGTATCCTTATAATAAAAGCCAATATTTCACTATAAATCACTTTTAGTAAGACAGGCCTTTCTTTTACCCATTGACTAGAGAGAATAGGACATATTTCAATTTGGTAGAAAACTGGAACCAAATCAACACCAAAATAACTAAAGAATAAATAAACAAAATAAAAATAGTAGAACAATCAAAATAATGAATTACTTCTATTATATATAAAAAATATTATTCCCTTTCATAGAAAAATGAGGGTCAATGTGTGAATCCTGGATTACTAATAAATGTAGATGTATTTTTAAAAACAATTCTTTCAGCCTGACCTGTGGTGGCACAGTGGATAAAGCATCGACCTGGAAATGCTGAGGTCACCAGTTCGAAACCCTGGGCTTGCCTGGTCAAGGCACATATGGGAGTTGATGCTTCCAGCTCCTCCCCCTTCTCTCTCTCTCTCTGTCTATCCTCTCTCTCTCTCTGTCTCTCTCTCTCCTCTCTAAAATGAATAAATAAATAATAATAATAATAATAAACTAATTTTTAAAAAAACAATGCTTTCAGTTTACAAAGCGAGTTGAATATGTTATGACTTTTTAAAACTGTGAGATAGGTAAGTTTGGAATATCTTCATTCTATAAATAAAAATACAAAGGCTCAGCCTAACCAGGAGGTAGCATAGTGGATAGAGCATAGGACTGGGATGCTGAGGACCCAGGTTCGAAACCACAAGATCCCCTGCTTAAGCGTGCGGTTGCCAGCTTGAGCGTGGGATCGTAGACATGATCCCATGGTCTCTGGCTTGAGCCCAAAGGTCACTGGCTTGAACAAGGGGTAACACGCTCTGCTGTAGCCCCCCAGTCATGGCACATATGAGAAAGCAATCAATGAACAATTAAGGTGCTGCAACAAAGAACTGATGCTTCTCATCTCTCTCTCTTCCTATCTGTCCCTATCTGTCTCTCTGTCTAACTCTCTGTCTCTGTCAAAAAAAAAAAGAAAAAAGAAAACAAAGTCTCAGAGTGACTTAGTTACTGCTTAAAGTCACAAATATTTTAAGAGACAGAGTAAAGACTCTTGGTTCTAAATCTCAATCTTTGCCTTCTTTGGTATCTCCGCCACTCCCGCTATATTTACTGGTGGAGATTTTAAAGGGATTACTGAATATTTCATTGATGAACAAAAGCCTTAATAAGTAGCAAATTCTAGAAGCATTGCATATATCAAACTTTAAAACACTGTAGGATCCTTTTGCATATAAAAGGGTACTATGCTCAACCACTACAAGTTGATGTTTTCTAGTCCTTTTCCCACCCCATTAGAGTTGCAATTAAGCAACATTCATGGAGACAAAATACTTCAACAAGGCAACTTTAATAACTTCTGTAGAAGGGCGTACTGCCTCTAGTGCAAGCCAGCCAGCAAGCATGTGGGCAGTAAGTTGGGTTCTGTTTTTGTGCCTAGAGTGGGCCCTAGAGTGGGTCTTACCACACTGGCTGGGGTAGTGACAGTACAATCTTACACTTTCTCGATTGGTTAGTTTAAATGGCCACGCAAAAGGGGAAGGGAGAGGTGGGAATGGGATTAACTTCATGAAACTGGGTAAACAGGGCTGGGGAAATTCCCACTGAAGAAAAAGAACATAAGGTAAACAAGTTGTTTTTCCTTCAATCCCCCCTTTCTCTCTCTCTCTCCTCTCTCTAAAAAAAAAAATCAATAAATAAAAATTAAAAAGATTCTGTTATGTGGCAATATGTCTCCTGATAGAATCAAGCTGATGCCTGAGTAATTCTCCAAAGCCAGCTAAAAGAAAACACTATTCAGGTAATACAGGGGGTCCTCGGGATATGACACAATTCTGTTCCTACCATAGTGACTTAACCCGATTTTTGGTGTAAGTCAAAACACACCCTAGCCTAAGTAATTACCTATCATAACACAGTTGTAAAATCATAATCTGGAATATAGAAACACAACTAAGCCCCAGAAAAAGGAAAAGGACATAAATATACTATACTGCACACTGTACTGTAGTAGCCGAAAAAAATGACAAAAAATGAGTGTAAAAAAACCATTTCTGATCTTTATTCCTATGGTTGGCTTGCACACTGGAAGAGGCATTGCAAGGTGGGAGAGAGTGGCCTATTGGGAGGAGGAAGCTGGAGAGGCAGGAGAACCTGCAGAAGGTGCTGGAGATACTGGGTCAGGTGAATCAGGATTGCCCAAGGAACATGTAGGAGATGCTGGAGATGATTCTACCTGTACTCCAACTGATGAAGCAGCTGATAAAGATGGATATGGGGTCTGTTTTAGTCCTCTCTACTTTCTTAAAGAATTACTCCAGGCTCGTTTAGAAGGTTGATGACTTCTTCTCTTCCAAAATCTGTCTATAGCATTGCAAACAGATGTTCTGTAGACCTTATTGAATCTGTCATTGCTGGGGTCCTCAGCCTGAAATTTTGCCAACCCATCCTCTATCATAGAAAAACCTTTGGCTTAGACCTTGGTAGTAAATCTCTTGGGTTCTGGGGTTTCTATCTCTTCTCTTCAAACCACTGCTTCTCCAGTTGAATGAGGTTCTCAGCACACAGCTCCTCTCCATGTGATGCCAGTAGCTCTGTGACATCCTCAGCCTCCACCTCCAAATGAAGCTGTTTACCCATAGCAACAGCCTTCTTTGTTACAGCCTCCACTGACTCCTCAGAGCTATGGAATTCATACACAAACTGGTGACACAGTTTTTTATACACACCATTTAAGTTTGTTCACCTCACTTTATCCCAGGAAAAGACAATGTTTTGTTTGTATAGCATTGTAAATGATATAAGACCTCCAAAAGTCTTTGAGTGTCAGGTTCTTGTCCTTCTCAGTTGCATTAAGGATCATAGCAAATGTCCTCTGGAAGTATTAAGCCTTGAAAGAAGCAATGACACCTTGGTCCATGGGCTGTAAAAGGGCAGTGGTATTAGGTGGAAGATAAACCACTTTGACATTATGGTTAAAGTCACTCAAGTGGGCAGGGTGTCCAGGGACATTGTCCAGCACTAGCAACACCTTAAAAGGTAGCCTTTTGTTAACACAGTAGTCATTCCTTCACTGCTGGCACAAAGTGGCTGGAAAACCACTCTTCAAAAATCTGAAGAGCCACGCATGCCTTCTTGTTAGAGGTCCAAATGACAAGCAGTTGACCCTTCCACCTGCCCTTTAGTGCCATTGGATTCTCTGCCTGGTACACCAGCAGAGGCTTGAGTTTGAAGTCACCTACAGCATTCCCCCCAAGAAGCAAAGCCAGTCTCTCCTTGCCAGCCTTATGGCCTGGTGCTGTCTTCTCCTACTTGGCGATGTAGATGCTGTTAAGCATATGCTTCCAAAAAAGTCCTGTCTCATCAACATTAAACACTTGTACAGTACAGTAGCGCCCCTCTTTAATTAATTCAGTCAACCTGTTAGGAAATTTGCTTGCTACTTTCCCATCCCCACCAGCAGCTTCAACCTGCACCTTAAGGTTATGCAAGTTGGCACGAGCTTTGAAACACAGAAACCAACCCCTACTAGCCACAAACTCTTCACTCCCTTCCCCCTTTGCACTTTTTATTGCCCCAAACAATCTTTTAGCCCTGTCCGGAATCAACATTAGACTAACTGGTATATGCTACTGATGCTGATCTTCCAGCCACAAAACTAGCAATCTCTCCATCTCAATCATTATGTAACTTCTCTGTTTAGTAATCACAGTCAATTTCATAAGGGCTGATCCCTTTACATGCTCCAGGATACGGTCTTCACCCTCGGTAATTGCTGCTACATACAGCAGCTAAGGCCTAGCACATGGCCAATGTCCACCGCTCATTTATATTTTCAGTTTTATTTGATTAATTTTTTATGTTTTATAATCAATCGTTTATATTTTCAACATAAAAAAAACACCATGTCTTCAGTAAAAGACCACCTAAATAAAGTACAGCATTCTGTAAGCACAACATAAATTTAGCATAGGACCACATGGAAAACCCAGGTCATTAAAATGACCACGTGGAAAACCCAGGTCATTACTTGGAATATATCCGTATGATTAAGGCCACAGTATACCTTTTTTTTCAGTAAGGTTTATAGGAGTAAACAGAAGGGGATAAAATAGTGTGATGTGAGCCAAAATGATAGGTGAGAATTGAAAAGGACTTTGAAGAATGGGTAGGATTTGGAAGTGTGGAGAAGGGTCAAGCAGTCTTGAGTAGAGGCTCTGAGTCAGAAATAAGGATGACCCAGAACCATGAGGAAACCAGTCAGTCTGGAACAGGGGTGCTTTTCATTTATTTAATAAATATTTATTAACTACTATGTTTCTAGCAGCATACGATGTGAGAATCAAATCACATATAATCTTGCTCTCAAAAAATATTTTGTCCAGCTAGAGAAACTCTATTGGTAAGAAATTTTGTTCAGCTTTCTGAAAAAGCAATATGACTGTCATGGCTTAGTCAGAGATTCTGAACAGGTGTGCTAGATAGCACATTCCCATTTTGCCAACTGGTTACATGTGTGACAAGATAGTGAGCTCCCCCACCTCAGCCCCCTATTCTTCTCCTTGAGAGCAGAGAGAGCATTTTGAGTATTCAGCTTTATCTATGTGTTTGCTTACCCTTGAAAGTATCAAATATTACCATTTTAATATATTTTGGGATGTAAAAAATTAGATGACACTGGTTTTACCAAACAGTTTGATACTGTGTCATATTCCAAAATGCCGCTATACACAGGTGGCATGGTACGGTAGTTTTATAATGTCAATATAGCTCCCTTTTATCTTTTTGTTCATCATCCTTCCTTATAGAGCTTTTACTTTCATGATTGCTACATGACTATAGCAAACAGTCCAAAATGGCTGCTCTGTGTCTCACCTCTTATTTATATTCCTAATATGTCCATATTAGGAAACCAAAACTCATTCAGAAATTACCAATGTTCCATGCTATTCTCAATGATCAGAAGTGTGTCACGTGAGTAACCCTAGCTGACAGAAGCTCTGGGCAATGCAGGTTTTTAGCTGGATCCAGGCTATTCAAAACAGAATCCTATTTCTTTTAGTGGCAACAAAGAGGACAATAGTAATTGGATCTGTTAGGTCTGCTTCAGAGGCTAATACATAAGCAAACAACTATACTGTCATGTATTAACTCAAGTAATATACAGAATATCTTGGCAAAAAATTAAAAGAGATGTATTAATTTGCCCAAGGAAGTAATTGATGTTTTATAAAAGGCAGAAAAATTGAGCAGTCTTGAGTCTAAAGAATTAACTTAGTGTAAACCCAAATAGAGACAGGACAAAAATCCTGAGGAAGTGAAGCATATGGCTGGATATTTGAGTTTGGTAGCCAAAAAGTCACAGACATCTGCTAATCTTGGTTGTTGTTTTTTTGAGGTTTACATCAGCACAAGAAGCTCCCTCTGGGTTTCTGGATTGGGTCTTTGTGCTAGGGAGCCAGGAGTTGACGACGAAAAATTCTACGAAGAGAATCAGTGACAGACCCTGATGAGAGTAATGTAGCACACCCTCTAGCATGGCTACTATCAGGAAGAAAAAAAAAAAGGCAGAAAATAACAATTGCTGCTAAGACTTTAGAGAAATTGGCACCCTTGTTTATTGTTGGCCAAAATGCAAAAGGGCACAGCTGCTGTATAAAACCATATGGCAGTTCCTCAAAAAATTAAAAATAAAATAATGTGTGATATAGTAATTCCACTTTGGGTAATATACTCAAAAGAATTGAAAGCAGAGTCTCAAAAACATATTTTCACAGCCATGTCTAAAGCCGCGTATTCACAACAGCCAGAAGATGGAAGCAACCTATGAACTCAATCCAATTGTTCATTAACAGATGAATGAATAAAAAAATAAACACAATGTTTATAAACATATGCATTTACATGGAATATGATTCAGCTTTAAAAAGGGAAGGAATTCTGATATATGCAACATGGATGACTCTTAAGAACATTATGCTAAATAAAATAAACTAGCCACAAAAAGACAAATGCTGTGTGATTTTATTTATATATGAAATACCTGGAGTAATCAAATTCATAGAGGCAGCAGATAGAATGGTGCTTGCCAGAGGCTGGGGGCGGGAGAGAGGAGTGGGCAGTTATTGTTTCATAATATAGAATCTTAGTTTTTTAAGGAGAAATAAGTTCTGGAGATTATTTGAACAACAATATGAATGTACTTAACTTCTAAACTGTTCATTTTAAAATGCTTAAGATGGTAAAATAAAATCATTTAAAGTTGAATGCTTCACATTAAACCAATTTTTTCATCATTCTGTATCTTTTCCTTTCTAGAACTTTTATAGTGCTGAATGTCTAATAATGACTTTAAAATATTATGTATTTGCCTGACCTGTGGTGGCGCAGTGGATAAAGCGTTAACCTGGAAACACTGAGGTTGCCGGTTCAAAACCCTGGGCTTGCCTGGTCAAGGCGCATATGGGAGTTGATGCTTCCTGCTCCTCCCCTCTTCTCTCTCTCTCTCTCTCCTCTCTATAATGAATAAATAAAATCTAAAAAAAAATTAAAAAAAAATATTATGTATTTTTCAAATATTAGCACTATAAAAAAGACTTTCATAAGAATAAGAAAGAAAAAAATGAGTATTGGCATGTGTTGTATGATTTCCTGCCTTGCCTACCATTTTTAAAAGCCTGGTGAAAATATTGTTTACACAGTTAGGTGCTGCTTGGAATAATAAATATTATTCTAGAAACAGACTCAGAAAAATCTAGTTCTTACTTGGCTGATGGCTGAAAGCAACAAGTACCTGAAGGAGAAATGAGTTGTCATTGAAGATATAGACTTTTTTTCCCCCAAGAAAAATGTGGATAGAAGGGAGTATAAAAGGAACCATGTTCCTGGGAAAGGAAAGAATATGTGTCAAAGCATGGAGGCATGAGAGAGGGTGGCATTTCTGAATGTAAACACTGGCCAGTTTGAAAGGTTCTCAGGGTACATAAGAAAGAGTTACTGGAGACCAGAAAGGTAGGCAGAGATGTTGAGTATACTTACTCTGTGCCAACCAGGTACATGCATTACTTCAATTCACCCTTACAACTCTCCCAGGAGGGAGGTACCATTAATGTTCATAATATATATATATATATATATATATAAACACAGTAAAAGTTGGGGAGGTAAAGTAACAGTTAACATTATAAGAATAAATTACCTTGAGCAGTATGGGATTTAGCTCGCTGGTCTATGAGGGTATTGTCTTTTAGGCAAAAGATGACTCAGTTTAATCAACAGATAATTTGTTCATTGTATGCAAGGTAGTCTAAACCAGTGGTCCCCAACCCCCAGGCCACGGACCAGTCCCTGTCCGTGGGCCATTTGGTAAGGGTCCTCAGAGAAAGAACAAATAACTTACATTATTTTCATTTTATTTATATTTAAGTCTGAACGATGTTTTATTTTTAAAAAATGACCAGATTCCCTCTGTTACATCCATCTAAGACTCACTTTTGACGCTTGTCTCAGTCATGTGATACATTTATCTGTCCCACCCTAAAGGCTGGTCCGTGAAAATATTTTCTGATATTAACCGGTCCGTGGCCCAAAAAAGGTTGGGGACCACTGGTCTAAACAATCCTTTACGTGTGTATAACAGTACGATTCACAAAGAACTTTCCACCACCAAGAAATAGCTATGTGGAATTCTTCCCAACTTATAAGGTCCAATATAAAGGGTTTGGGTTATAAGGGAGTTCTGAATCCTAAAGGTATAACTTGAATCTAAGTCTTCTATATTTTTTTACTAAACCTCACTGCCTTGTTTTTCTCTGCTTTGTTTGTTTGTTTTACTTTTTCATATCCAGTCATCTCTTTACACCATTGTTTGGTCTTCTTAACCTTTCACAAGCTTTGGTAGTAGATCATATCTCTGAGATGACAAAAAGAAAAAAAAGCTACAAATGCTTTGTCATGGTTATTTTTACTCTTGATTACAACTTTTTTTGCCCACTAACTGTCCAATCAAAGCTCATATGTGACTTCTAATTTTATCTCATTTCAGAAATACCGTTAACTTCACCACAAAATTTTTATGTGATTTTTGATCTTTGATTATATTTATTTTTATACAGGAAATTATCAAATGGCTTTACTGAAACTCTGATGAAATACATAAAAAGCTATTGGCCCAAGTCATGATTTAATATACAGATATGATTTACTAAAGAAGGGAAAAAGAAGTAAAATAGAATAACCCATGGATAGTTTAGATTTAGATATAAATTAAGTTGTTTTAAAGATGAGGAAGCGTTATTGAGAATTAATGGCAAATGAAAATTATAGAAAATGTTAAAATATTTATATTAGATCATTTAAATCCATCCATAATTAGCAGATCTAAATTAAGCCGTTAATATAAACCAGATAATAAGCATCTTTATCCTCAAGCCTGTCGAGAAAATTGGAAGTAAAATAGTAACAGAGGGGATACAGCAGGCATGACAGAAGACATGTCAGAGGAGCCAGCAGTTGGGTGTGAGGGGGAATCCTCCAGCTCCGTGAGCCATGGGACTCCAAGGTTATTCGCAGCCACATATAAACCTCCCCTCATCTCTATCCCAAGCAAGGAGTCCCTAGAGCAAACAGAAATGAAACAATCTAGAGACGAGGAGAAAAAAAGTTAAACTAAGAGAAAACAGTATTTTGGATTAAGGAAGAATGAACTGTAATGCCAAATGCCACAGAGATGTAATGGAACAATGCAGGGGAACTGTGGTTTAATCTGCCAGTTAGAAAGTCTCACTGATGTTAATGGGGGCCTTTTTAGTGGAAGAGTGTGGCTGGAAGCTGGGCAGAGAACAAATAAGTAGAAGACAAGTGAGTAGAATATAGTGTGATCCCCTCTAAAAGAAGTATATGTTAAGAGAGTGCGAGATGAGAGAATTTGTGAAGATTTGGGCTTGTTATGGCCTTTCTCTTTTTCATCTATAGGGATGTGTTTATCTGATGAGAGTAAGGGTCACAGAGATGGGGCATAGAAGTCAAGAGTGGTTGAAAACTGAAGGGAAGATGTGACCTATGCTTTAAAATGTAAGATTTACTGGTACATCAAGATGACAGGGGAATTACTTATGTCTTAAAAACAGAATCTGTGTCCTCAGAGTGCCTATGCTGCAGGGTACTTGGACGAACTATTTAGTACACTCTTCCCAGAAGCAGGGAGATCTTTGTTCCATGTACCTTAGAATTCCTGTTCCATTAAAGCTAAATTATCTCCAGTATGAATGCAAAAAAACTCTGAGGAGCACAATTCCCAGACACTGACAGCACACTTTGACAGACATGCACGTAATAGAGGGCAGCATCTACTCAATATTATCAAAAATAAGTGTGCGCACTGATCTTTCCAGAAGGTCAAAAGAAACTTTCAAAGTAAATTAACGGGATTACAGACATTCTTTTTTAAATGAGGTGAAGGATCTATTTAAAACAATTTTACTAGACTTGTTTGATCTCAGAACCCTCCTAGAGTAAACGCATTTATCTTTTTGTACCAATTACCAAGTCCTACCTTGGGTAGCTCTGATGCAGTCCACAGTCCATGAATTGTCTTTAATCTGCCCTAGGAAATGCACCAAAGCACTACAAAGACTCAAACTTAAATTAAATTGTCTCCAAGCTACAGAGCAGACCAAAATATGAGCAGGGCAATGCCATGTTAATGCATTATATAATCTATTCTTTTAAATACTAGCCTGGACTATAACTGCATATTGTGGGTTTTCTTACTATTTATAACATGATCTCTAGCTAGTTAATGTAACTTTAGTCCATGATTAAATACTTTTTTTCTCCTGTGAGTAGTATATCATGCCATCATTTATGGGCTACAAACCTCCGTCAATCAGAGTATTGTACCAGACAGAGTGTCCTTCCACTCTCCCTTGTAAAACTGCCACGGATTATGTCAAGTTGCAATTCCCCTCTGCCCACCAGATAATGAGCTGGCACATGGAGGCAAGATCGATGTCAAACTGAAGGGGAAGATAGTTTTGAAGCTATCACTTTCAGTTGCCATTTGATTCCATTTGCAGAAATCAATCTCCTCCTCTTTGACAGCTCTGCGTTATCACTGCAGCTTCAGTTCGTTGGATAATCAAGAGCTCTCTTTCACTCAGGAGAACATTTTCCATTAGAGTCAAATAGAAATGAAATATTTTTTCAGAAGGGGAAAAAGAAGGTGGAACAAACAATCTATTGTGTTGTGAAAATGGAGTAAGCAAGAGTGCATATATGTGTGGATGTGTGTGACTACAGAGTGGCTATGAGGCTGATGCCATCAACATTTAGTCCTGAAAAACTACGTGCTTGAAGACTGATGGTGACTGCAAATGGGCCTATTGTGGAAATGTTCACAGATATACCCATGTAAATAATGGATGTTAGTCAACTTTTAATTCGCTCTGTGCTAATCCAAGGTGCAGGGAAAAAAATCTAATATCTATCACTTCTGCTTGAATTTATTAACAGTGTTTTTATATTTTTAGAGGGAAAGTTGCCTGGTCATCTAAAAATGGATACTACTTCAAACAAAATAGTGAGACCACATGCAAGCCTCTTAACTACTGGAGTTGACAGGAGTTGACAACCAAAGAATAGACTTCAATCAAAACTTGAAGGATCATAGTTGTAGAAGCCAAAGGCCAAGCGAGGAAAGAAAGGATCTGTTTGGAACACCCAGCACAATACAGGGTAAGAAGGCCTGATGTGTATATTGGAAAGGCTCTCAGAAAGGAAAGTATACTTAGAAAAGGGACTACTTCATGCACAACTGAGATTTAAGACACTGATACAGGTGGAGGATCAAACCAAAATGTGCCATGAAGGATGATAAAAAGCAAGGAGACAGGAAGAAAGCTTGTGCTGTGGATTTGTAACATCAAGTTCCAAAAACACTTAGGGAAGATTAGGACCATAAAGAAGGCAAATTATTTCTTGTGGTTACATTGAAAATGAGCTGCTCTCAACCCACACTTCTTGGAGTAAAGGCATACCCTTTTTGTTCTTAAAGTGCTCTGTTCCTGTCCAGAGCAAAGAGCTGTGTGTGTCATAGTACCAACTTGTTTTAATCACCTTCCATTAACCCAGTTCATGAGGGAGAGATCCTTCCATAGGGTTGTGGCCAAACATACCACACCTGACAGTACACAGGTGCGACTGACTGCAGTTCATCAGTCACATTACTCTCAGTCCAGGTCAGGAGAACACCACATGCGATGTGGGAATACATGGGGTTGTACTCAGGATCAAGGTGAACAACCAGGATTTCCGGGAGGTTTGTAGTATTCAGGGGGGATGACCCTCGGCGCTGCAGAAGGAGAAAATTGGCTGTTTGAATAGTACCACTGACTGGCAGGGAACTGAAACCCACTACTCAGGCATAAGCAGGAACTTGATTCGCTCCCTTGTTAAGGAGGGTTGTTGCAGGAGGAGATAAACAATGGAAAGAGAATGGGGAGGGGAACTTGAGACTATGCCATTTGAGGTTCTCCTCACTTTAGCAGATGTCAAGACAGCAAACAATATTGGGCCTTAATTTTAGGTCTTAGACCAACACCTGAAAAGGGATCAGAATACTGGCAAATGTACCACTCCTGCTTCCTCCATTTAGCTTCCTTATTTCTTAACTCGGTGCTGGGAATATATATCCCACCCAACTGAGTAAAATTTATTTACCTAATTGCCCTGTTCCCTTTATACTCACAATTGGCAGAAGGATGCAAGAAGCAATTAAATTTTCAGTTTCTAGGAGCTTCCCTGCTGCTTTCAAAGCTATATGTGAAGCATAAACAAGCAGAGGTAGGACAAGAAGAAACGAAGTTCTTAATTAAGTAGAGTAAGTTATAACATCGGCAAGCATTTGAAAATAATATTGGGTATACATGTGTTGCCAGGAAACTGCCTGGAGGATGTAGGCACTTACTGCTATTTTTTGAAATATGCCTTGAAAAATTCTCACTTACCTATGCAGTATTAAAGGAGATGGAAAGAAAATGAATATTTATTGAATTACTCCTCAGATAGTATATTATCCCAAAAAGTGATCAAATAAATTGGACAAAATGCAACAAGTGTGAAATATTCTTTCAGTGCATGTGATGCATTTGTCTCTGTGTGTATTCTGGAGTAACTCCTCATGGTGTCTCCTGAAGATATTAAGATATTAAGTTTAGCTTTCAAAGACCTCATGTATATTTACAAGAGTATTTTTAGAAATTTTACTCCAGTAATTTGGCATAATTTTTGTATTAAAAAGAAAATACTATCTACTTCAAAATTTTAGTGACTCCTTTACCAATCCTCTCAAGCAAAAATGATTACTCCATCATCTGATATTCCAAGTACTCTGTTGATCCTTTCTTGTAGTGCTTCTCACACTGTATAATAATGATGTGTTTATGTGTCTGTCTCACATGATAGAAGGTGAACTTTTTAAAGTTACTTATATTAACATTACTACCATTAGTACAGTTATCTAAAATATTATAATCTCTTAATAAGTTTTTGTAGAACGAGTAGATGAGTTAATAAATGCCATCCCTCTGAATTCTGAATTTATATACACAAATGACTATTTGACATTTACATTGAAATATTAATTAGATACTTCAAACTTAACATATTCAAGAGAGACCTTAATTTCTATTTCTTCAAATTTTTTTTCCTCAGGACTTCCTATCTCAAGACAAAACAATATCACACACAATTGCTTAGACCAAAACCATGCAAATCAACTATAGGAACATTTTCCCCAGCACCTTAATCCACCCCCAGGCATGTCCTGTATACATCCAAAGATTAACACATACCCATTCACATATCTCCATTTCTGTTATCATCACCCTCATCCAAGCTGCCATCATTTGTCACCATTTTCATTTCATCATTATACCACTCTTGTCCTAGTCTGTTCTCCACTTAGCCTGTGGGTGATCTTTAAAAATATAAATCATATGTCACTTTTCTGCATGCAAGAAAATGAAATTTATCTTCTACACCAGCGGTTCTCACCTGTGGGTCGCGACCCCGGCGGGGGTAGAACGACCAAAACCCAGGGGTCGCCCAAAGCCATCGAAAATACATATTTTATTTAAAAATGTATTGCATAATAAATATGTATTTTCCGATGGCTTTAGGCAACCCCTGTGTTTTGGTCGTTCAACCCCCGCTGGGGTCGCCACCCACAGATTGAGAACCGCTATTCTACACTTTTACCTTGGCGTAAATTCCTTAGACGGAGATCTTCTCTACTTCTCTTATTTCCTTTTCATCTGACTGCATTTCTCTCAGTCTGTTCCAGATCCACTGACCTCAGAGATCCTCAGTCAACCCAGCTCATGCCACAATATTTATTCATGAGTTGTTTCCCTTTCATAAATTATTTGCCCTCTAAATGTGTTGGGGTTTTTTTTCTTTTTAATAATTTTATTTTTTTAATGGGGCGACATCAATAAATCAGGATACATATATTCAAAGATAACATGTCCAGGTTATCTTGTCATTCAATTATGTTGCATACCCATCACCCAAAGTCAGATTGTCCTCTGTCACCTTCTATCTACTTTTCTTTGTGCCCCTCCCCCTCCCCCTTTCCCTCTCTCTCTTCCCCCTCCCCCCGTAACAACCACACTCTTATCAATGTCTCTTAGTCTCACTTTTATGTCCCACCTTGACAAGTTCTTTTTTGTCATTGAGGAGTCAGCTTATATTTCATCACCTTATTAATAACATTCTGATCTTTCATTCTACTGTTTTTTATTCAGTGAGAGAAGGGAAAGCAGAGACAGACTCTTACATGCACCCCAATTGGAACCCACCTGGAAAGCCCACTAAGGAGCAATTATCTGCCCATCTGTGGTGGTGTTCCATTGTTCAACAATCGAGCTCTTTTTATCACCTAAGTTGGAGTCTATGGAGTGATCCTGGGCACCAGGGAGCCAATTTACTCCAAGCAAGCTATAGGGGCAGGAGTAGAGAGAGAGAAGTGAGAGGGGCAAGGGTAGAGAAGCAGATGGATACTTCTCCTATGTGCCCTGACTGGTAATTGTACCCAGGACATTCACACAACAGGTGGATGCTCTAACGCTGACCCAATTAGCCAAGGCCTCATCTTTTAGTCAAAAGCAGCTCTGAGGTCAATTTTTTTCATGTAATCTGACATTATTTTTATCATAATATTCATATGATCATCTAAATTTTTCTTGTTAACTTATGTTGATCTTTATTGTTTACAGCTAAATTTCCGGGCCTTCAAAGAGTGCCTACTACATAAAAGACTTTAAATAAAAGATATTTAGAAATGAATAAGTTCATGAATGCATTAAGAAACTGAATCAATAAATATGTAACTGTGAATAAATGCATTAATAAATAAATTTTATTTCTTGACATATTATCTTGATTATATAACTGCCAATATGAAATATTTTTATTACTAATCATGATTATCCATCTCTATAGACTTTATATAACAAATTAATAAAGTCTAATTAAGATTCAATTTATAAACTCAGATGTATTTAGATTATAAAACATCTTGAAATACTTTTTTTCCACTGCCATAATTCATAGTAAATTTTAAAAACTCGTTGGAATTAGCTATTCTATTCTTCTTCTTTTTCTTTTCCTCTATTCCTTACAAGTCTCTAATGCTGGAGAATTTTCTTTTTTGTCCTATTTTCTTCAGAAGCAAGACTGCCTGGTGAGTAGTATTACAGAGTAATTTGAATCTTCTCAACAAATATTCATAGTACTATATTTATTGAACAAATTGAATTCAAGTTGAAATGTTTCCAAAAGAATACTTCAGATAGCTTCACGATTAAGTCTACCAAACATATAAGAAAGAAATAATAGAAATTCCATGCAAACTGTTTCAGAAAATGGCACAGGAAGAAAACTTTCCAACACCTTCATAAGGCAAGTATCATTTTAATATTAAAATCAGGCAAAAATATTATAAGAAATCTGCTTATTAGACCAATACCTCTAGCAAGCAAAAGTACAAGAATGTCTAATAAAATGTTAGAATTGAATTGAACAATATATTAGAAAGATAATACATCAAGAGGGGTTTATATCAAAAGTGCAAGGTTACTTTAACACTTGAAAACAAATCAATGTAATTCACTATATCAGCATACTAAATAAGACAAAAATATATGATCATCTCACTAGATAAAGAAAAATCATTTGATGAAATTCAACATCTATTCTTTAATTAAAACAATAAAACTCTCAGCAAACTATTAGAAACTTTTAATTTAATAAAGGGGGTCTATAATAAACTTAAATATAACATCATTTTTTTGGAAGGTGATGCTTATTACCTTGACAGGTGAACTCTATACATTAGAGATATGCAGTGTTTGATACAATTACACTTCAATAAAGCCATTAAAATATTTCTGCCTTTTGTTTAATGTGGATATTAGGTAATACAAAATCACATACATGGCTTGCATTATGTTTATACTCTACAAGGACAGTGCTCTAGATAGACAATGACAGCATCATTCTTGATTCTGAAAAACTGATCTTACTTTCTAATACCAGGAACAAGAAAAATATATCCATTCTTATCACTTCTATTCAACACTACACTCGAGGTTTTAGCTAGAGTGATAGGTAAGGAAATAAAAATAAAAACACACAAGGAATAAGAAGCTTTAAAACAGTATGATATTTACATGAGGATAGATAAATAACTCAAACTGAAAAAAAAATAGAGTCTAGAAATAGACCTTCACGTACATGGTCACTTAATTTTCAACAAAGGAGAAAAGATTAATCAGTGAAAAATAATTGCCTTTTCAAGGGGTGATATTTGAGTACTTAGATCTCTGTATGCAATAGTAATAATAAATAAATTTTAATCATTATAAATTTTAATTCATACATTATATCATACACAAAAATTAACTCAATGTGGATCATAGACCTAAATGTGAAATCAAAAACTATAAAACTTCTAGATAAAATTATAGAAAAGTCTTGTGATCTTGGGGTAAGTGAACAAGAGGGAAAACATCCCAGCAACTAAGGTTCTTACTTTATAGTGAGAAGTTTACAAAGGGGTCAATAAGTTCCTAACAGACTAAATGAACAGATTTATTCTTATTTCGTCAGAAATATTTAGGTTTAGCATTAATACAGATTCTGCTCTAAAGTTGATAAATAAGTATTTTTTTTTTTTTTTACTTTTCTATTACCATCATTTGGCTAAAGTCAGTTGTGCATATATTAAATAAGGGAAAGAAAGGTATAGGACCAATTTAGTAAGCAGAATAATGTCTGTTGTCCTCCAACTGATTTTGTTTATATCATTTCTTTTACCGGTGTTCTTTGCACTCACTGAAAATCCACAGATCTTTCTCAACCTATATTCATGAAAAATTCCCTTCAGCTTACAGCTTTTCCTGATAACAAGAACAGCTAGAAAATTTACCATCCAACAATGTCCCATGGGAAAACACAAAGATACTTTGTTTTCTAAAGCTCGAAGAAAGGCCCCGTTGAGAGGGACACCAACATCACTGAGATGCTTGCCATCTGGTGGTGGAAGGGGCTGTTACAAAACTGGTATCAATGGGGAGTAAGATCTCAAAATAATAGAGACCAGCTGGTGGTATTTAACTGTGAGAAGGCAGGTGGCTACAATTATAGAAATAAGCAACAAAGTCTGAATGGCAGCCAGAAAATTTCAGTGGTGCTGGTCTACAGAGAGATATGGGGATGGTTATATAGAACACATTGCCCTAGAAGCAAGATGGATGGACAACCTATGAGGTTCTTGTTCAATCTATACAATCAGAATAATTCAAGGATGGATGATCAAAGCTGAAGACATACACTCCAGTAAAAACTATGACCCCTTGCTACTAGATTTTAAACCCAGAACCCATGACTAAAAGAGAGACCAGATGCTCAAGAGAACTCTGTAAAACCATTAGAAGTGTACATTATAATTATTTCCTTGGTCTTTCTTCAAAGAAAACCGTGGCCATTGATGCAAATAACTGCAATGGGAAAAGAAGAACACTCAGCTCAGATTACTCAGACATTTGAAAAAATTGAATACAGAATCTGAGTTAATACTGATATTTGGGAACTTGGAAGCATAATTATGCCTCTGTTAGAATGAGGATGTGTAATATTAATAGAATTCTTGTCTAGGTTCAGCTCACCAGTAGCTCCGTTAACATCATGGATCTACCCAGTGGTCGTTTCCCCAGCCATCAATTAAATAATTAGAATGGACATACTTGCTAGTTGGCAGAACTAATGCATTGGTCCCTTGGTCTGTGAGATAAGAGCTATCAGAGCCAAGAAAGCTAAGAGGAAGACTGAAAATTTCCCTCCTAACCTGCTTAAAATACTGAATGCAAATAATATTATATCCTGGATATTGGCAGAAATTATTGGCAGAGATTAGTACCCCACATAAAGACCTAAATGATACAGATGTGATGGTTTTAATAATATCTCCAAAAATAGTGTGGTCTTTAACAAAAAGACAATAGACTGATGTTAGGGGATTACGGTAGAGTACTTCAAACTCTACCGAATCATAACTGCTGTTAAAGATGCAGTGAAGGTTACCAAAACAGATTAAAGCTCTCTTAGTATATTTATGTAGCCATTTATTTGGCAAAGGCATTTTTTCATTGTTTTTGGGAACCAGAACAAGAAGCAGAATCAAAAGCAGATTGCCTTCATATGGGTTGGGAAACATTTTGCTAACTCCCATTTTTTTGTCATAAGAGAGGCTGAAGGAATTTGGACCATGTGAACTTTTTTTGAAAAATTTTATAATAGTGCATTCTATCAATGACACCATCTTTATCTGACTGGGTGAGCAATAAATGGCATATACAATAAAGTCTTGATAAGACCCATGCTCTATAAAGGAAGCAGGAACCTACCACATCAGTGAATACTTTAGGGACATTCTGGTTTGGGGAATATTTAAATATCTCTTTTAAATTAAAGGTCAATTTGTTACATTTTATATCTCCCATCACTAAGGCCCAGAGTAGTAATGGGCTTTGCAGCAAATGCAAGCTCCTGTACAAATACCTGGGCCTCTTGGGCCATGTGAACTGACAGATGGCCTGAAAGCTTCAGCAGGGAACTGAAATAAAAAAATATACATGTATACAGGCATAGTGAGAGGATAAGGAGGCCTTGAGAAGAGTCATATAAATAGACACATAGCAGCTGTCACAAAGCATAAGGACTTTAGTCTGATACGTTATGACTACCAAAGATTTTTCATCATGGAAGAGGCAATAAATAGCTAAGTAATCTGGCTAGTTGATGTCAATCAGTTCCTGCATCAACCACCCCATTGTTGGCACAAAGGTACCAATGATGAATGCTATCCATGGCAAAAGTATAGGCTCCTCCTCACCAAATCTGATCCAAGTACCACAACTGCAGAATACCTACTTTACCAGCAACTGAGCTTCTAATATGGTACCATACCTCAAGAAACAAACCAGCACTTGGTGGCAAGTAGATTGATTTACATCAGACCCCTTCTACTCTGGAAGGGGAACAAATCATCTTGATTACTGACACATATTTTTAGTATGGATTTGACTCTGCTGTCCATAGGACTTCATTTCACATCACTATCTGAAAGCTTTTAAAGTTTGTTCTACCACCAAGGTATCCCACACAGTATCACTTCTGTACAAGGAATGTTCTTTATAGCAAAGGAGGTACAACAGTGACACATTATCATGGGATCTACTGGTTTACCACACACTGCACCTCTCACTAAGTGAGACATCAGCTTCAGGGTGATACTCAGAAGAGATAGGATCTCATCTTCCAGGTCATGATACATATCCTAAATCAATAACAATTGTATGGTGACCCCAACAAATAGAATACAATATATGATTCCAAGAACCAAGAGATAAAAATAGGAGATTATCCTCATGTTTGGAGAATGTATTATTTTAATTCCAGAAACTCCAAGCTCTGTGGACTAGAGTTCTGGTTCCCAGGAAGAAATACTTCACCAGAGGATACCACAATACTGCTATGAAATTTTAAGCCATGACTGCCTTCTACTTACGTCAGGATCCTCATGTCAAAAAAGCAGCAGTCCAAGAAAGGAGACACAACCCTGGTGGGGGAATTTGATTCTGATCATGAAGAGGATACGGGGCTGCTGTTACAGCTGGAGGCAGAATATATATTTGACCCCCAGTGATCTATGGCGGCTTCTCTTGGTTCTGCCCTCAACAGTAGTAACAATAAATGAAAAAATGTAACACCATATCCTGAACTATGAGCTCAGAGCCCATTTAAATGTTCATGTCACTAAGACTAGTAGAGATGCTAAATTAACTTAAGGGATGTCTAAAATGGGTACTAGTACAGGAAGATGATGCGTATCAGTTGTAGTGTCAAGATTAACTATAGAAAGGACTATAATTTGTCTCACCAACCATTCTATTGAAGTTTACTCAGAAAAAAAAAGATCAATTAGAGTTCTGGAGAAGCTATTCCCAGATCAGTGAATGTATTTTATAAAACAAATAAAGTTGATTAACACAAGGGGGACTGCATTGTAAACTGAATGGCACGCCACTCTCTCCTCTTCAGGACTGAGACACTCACTCTTTCAGTCATTACTATGGCTATGTTACTTGTCTGTGACTCAAAGTTTAATCCTTCTCCAGGAACTACACTTGGCCAAAGAGAACTGCTTCATTCAAGGTTGTGCCAGCTCCTTATGTTAATCCATGCCCAATATCTATCTAATCAGTATGTTTGTACAAATTCCCAACCCCATTGCCTTCTCAAATTTGGCCATATCTGAAAGGCCATCCCAACATCATAAATCCCTGTAAAATCAGAGGAGAATTTTATTTAAATTGTATCACAGTTCAACTTCTTCCTTTGCTCAATGCTTCTTCCCTCCTTCCTTATAATTATATTGGTCTTGAGGGTTCACCTCAATAAACCACCTGAATAATAATCACTGCTTAAGTCTATTTCCTGGGGCTCTGAAATTGTGAGATTGACAGATAATTTTTATTCAATCTGAGAAACTCTTTGATCAGTAAATTTAACGTATTTATATCTATTGCAATCATGCCTGTCTTTAGCAATCTTATTTTATGTTACTTATTCAGCATTATTCTCTATATTTTTTCTTCTTTTTTTAAAAAAAAAACTTTGTGGTCATTTAAAAGTTACACACATATAAGTACTTTTTTAGAATTGGGCTTTAAGACTTATTTATATTTCATATTTTATATCAATTTTCTAAATGTATTGTATTATGATTTATATCTTCCTCATGGAAAAGATAAGTACCTAGTAATGTGTCCTATTTATTCCTCTTGTTTGTACCATAAAATTTTAGTTCTAGATGCTCATATTTACACATTTTAGGGCACAGTTTTAAAGAAAATATTAAATTGCACTAAATTATTTACTCATCCTTACTTTCCATATATACTGCTCACAAAAATTAAGGGATATTTTATCATTTAATATTCATTTTGAAATATCTCCTAATTTTTGTAAGCAGTATATATTGTCCCATTCTCTTAGAATACTTACTTTTCTTTTTAATGAAATACTTACTCTGAGATTCCTTTTAAAATTTGTTTTTAAATCTTCACAGGTATTTTATGCCTGAGAATAAGTATATGTACTCTCATATTTGTATGAAGTTAGATAAATAAAAAGATTCTATGTGAAAGTTTCTTCTCTTGAAAATATTATTTAATTATATTCCTATTTAAAATTTTTAAGAAGTCTAATATTAATTTAAATTTTAAACTTATAAAAATAATTTATTTTTTTCTCTGTTTTTAGAGCTTCCCCTTACCCCGTCAAAAAATTATATTCTTAAAATTCAGTTTAATGTTTTTAAAGATTTTTGTTAATTTTACATTTTTCTATTTATTCTTTTTTGTTTGACATTCTAATTCTCTCAAAATAATTTATTTCCTTTCTTTTTAATCTGAAAAAAAATAGTATCAATTATTTCTTCAACTATTTCCTCCCTTTTATTCACTGTTTATTTTTCTACTTCTTATGGAAAATCTGTTATACATCTGCTGAGACTTCTAGTCTCCATATGTCTTAACTCTTCATTTTTATTTTCCATTTCTTTATCTTTTATCGATTCCTTTTAAGAGTTTCTAAATCTCATCTTTCAATTCATTAATTTATTTTTTGGTTGTTTTCTTTCTGCTGTATGATCTATTTATTGAATTGTTTGTTCAAATTATTATATATCTTATACCCAGTATGTTAATTTAGTTCTTTTTTATAACTTCTTATTTCTCCTAAACCAATGGATTTCCTTATCTCTTTGAAGATAATTTTTTTTTATTCTTTTCTATCAGGTTAAGAAATTCTCCTTCTCATGCAAACTGTTCAATGTGTTGTTTTCTGTCTGGAATGACTCTCTTCTCAGATAAGTTGCATGCTTTCCTGTGGTCAGTTTTATCTTGGACATATCAGCCAGTGGGCTGATGATGAGTATGGGGAGAAGTAGCTAATGCAGCTGAGAACCTACTTAGCAGCCTTCTATAATTTAAGAACTTGGGAATAAAATTAACTCAAGGTAGAGAGCCTTTACAAACTTTTCCACATCAGAAAACTTCTTACACTTCCACCAATAATATCTTACTGGGATTTAGCAGTCTCACCTTCAGGGTTAGAAAAAGAGATGAGAGAAGTTGACAGGGGCTAGCTAGTCTACTTGTACTTCTTGTTATCTAAACCTCACCTCAGCTAGATACTATTATCATAACCCTTCAATCTTCAATCTAAAGTCTACAGGGAGTGGGGCAGGCAGGGAGTGGGGTAAAATCACAAGTAAAAGTTTGTATTTGTATTTCTCTGCTTCTCATTATTTCTGGTCCTCTTCCACTTTGGGGGCTATTAGCAACTTTGCACTGGGATATAACCGGCTTCTGTTCTGATTGTTTTTTCTTCTTCTTTTCCAAGTGGGAGGAGGGGAGATAGAGAGACAAACTCCTGCATGCACTCTGACCAGGATCCACCCAGCAACCCACATCTGGGACCATGCTCGCAACCAACCTATTATTAGTACCTGAGGCAGAGGCTCCAGGGAGCCATCCTCAGCACCTGGGGCCATTACACTTCAACCAGTCAAGCCATGGCTGCAGGTGGGAGAGAGAGAGAAAGAGAAATAGAGAGAGAGAAAAGAGGGAGGTGGAGGGGTAAAGAAGCAGATGGTTGCTTCTCCTGTGTGCCCTGACCAAGAATCAAAGTTGGGACATACACACGCCAATGCTCTACAACTGAACCAAATGGCTAGGGTCTGAAGGACTTTTTATAATAAATTAATATTCTTACCAAGAAATGAAAAAATGCCCTGGCTGGTTGGCTCAGTGGTAGAGCGTCGGCCTGGCGTGCAGAAGTCCCGGGTTCGATTCCCTGCCAGGGCACACAGGAGAAGTGCCCATCTGCTTCTCCACCCCTCCCCCTCTCCTTCCTCTCTGTCTCTCTCTCTTCCTCTCCCGCAGCCAAGGCTCCATTGGAGCAAAGATGGCCCGGGCGCTGGGGATGGCTCCTTGGCCTCTGCCCCAGGCGCTAGAGTGGCTCTGGTCGCAGCAGAGCGACGTCCCGGAGGGGCAGAGCATCGTCCCCTGGTGGGCAGAGCGTCGCCCCCTGGTGGGCGTGCCGGGTGGATACCGGTCGGGCGCATGCGGGAGTCTGTCTGACTGTCTCTCCCCGTTTCTAGCTTCAGAAAAATACAAAAAAAAAAAAAAGAAGAAGAAATAAAAAAATAGTAACTATTTAATAAGTCTGTTATGCAAATATTCTACTTAGAGTCCTCAACCTCCCTTTTGCTTTTCTGCATCTCTAGGTTTGGACTAGAGAGTAAAGCAGAGCAACTCATGTTAGTTTGTCTTCCTGTTCATCATTATTTGATCTGTGTCATTTAGATATATTTTTAGATCATATTTCTGAAAGCTATTCCAAATTCTGAAAATATATAAAAAGCACCCATCTTTACTTTTCCTATCTGAAAATGGCACACATTAATCTATGTACCTTGTTTAATAGAAATAGGGATGGGAAAAAAAGCACATCATGGCTAATTAAGTATTAAGTACCTCAAGCTTTAATTTTGGCCCTATTTCAATTTCCACTTTTTGTTTATGATTCATATAATAATTTGCTGTAGACAAATTAATTAGTTGTATGTGTCAAACTAGTTATATGCATGCTAAATATTTTCCCAAGAGAACTAAGTTGAAACTAGGTGCTATTAAAACCTATAAATGAACAAAATCTGTTTTTAACAAGTCACACATTATTAATTGGAACTGGATAGTGAGGCATATTTTTGGATGCTTGCCAAGAAAAATTATGGATTTTTTTTTTAATTGGAACAAGATGAGTTAATCAAGAAGAGCCAATACAGCTCACAATGGCCAAAGCTTAAAAGCATGACCATAAACTTCTCACCTTATCAGTTTTGGTTCAAGTTAAAAAACAGTGTAGTTCAAGGATAGTTCTTATGCCATTATTTATACTGAGAGAGATCTTCATCCAACTTTTTCATTTTAAGTAGGTAAGAAATTGAATATTCAGGAAAAAATTTACACAGCTGGTTGGTGGCAGAGCCAGAAATGTGAAATAAATTTTTATTCCTTCCATAGCTAAAAATGGCTAAAAATCACTGCTTATTCAGTAAATTTTATTATACATCATTCTACATTAAATATAACTTTTGAAAGATTGTTAAAAAATTTGTTTAAAACACTTTATAAAAATATGTTTTCAAATAATTGAATCATTGCCAGAAAGGACTCATTATCTTCCATAACAAAATTGTTTTTTCTGAGTTGAGCTTGCTTAGCACCCACTCCCTTTTAATATTTTAAGAAATTATTATTATTATTATTTTTTGAGAGAGAGAGAGTCAGGGAGAGAGAGACAGGAGCATCAAACTGCTCATGTACATGCCCTGACCAGGGAATCGAACCTGTTTTGTTGTTGTTGTTTTAATTGACTGATTTTTAGAGAGACAGAGAAAGGAAGAGAGAGTGGAGGGAAAAGGAGGTATTCATTTGTTGTTCACTTGGTCTTGCATTCATTGGTTGCTTCCCATGTGTGCCCTGACTGGGAATCAAACCTGCAAACTTGTCATTTCAGGACGACTCTCTTAATCAACTGAGATAACCGGCCAGGGATTATCTTGCCTCCATGATGCACAGTGGTACTGTTATTCAATATCTCCACTCCCTACCCCGTAACCCCACAAGTTTAATCAGATTCTCTCTTTCAAACTTTAAATCTTGAGAAGCCTAAGGGCAGAAAAAATGATCAGTTTGGGAATGTTTATTCTGAGTAGTTATTATCTAGACCCACAGAAATTCCTGGAGTCTAATCTTTTTAGGAGTTTGATGCTCTAGTCATCTCATCTCCCTTCTAATTATGCTTCTCATTGTTCTTCTCTTCATCCAACTGACTGATATACTTTTTTTTCTGCAAGCATTAGCTAACATAAGTTTTTGTCTATTTTTATGCCTGAAGCAAGTTGCAGCTTTCGATTTCTGTGTGTCACTGTTTCTAATAAGAATTGAGCTGGCCCTCATTTGTCCTAGGGTTTCATTGATTTATCTTTTGTAAAAAACTATTTACAGCCTATGAGCTGATGAAAACTTTTATTTGTTAGCAAAAACTACTGTGATCACTGAACATACCGAGCTCTAGGACTCACCTTGTAACTTAATATCCAAAGGAAAACAACACTGCCCTTGTGTGTGAGGCTCAAGAGACAAACAAATAAATGTCTTAAGGGAATGCTCTAAAGAAAACTTATAAGAATGAAAGTCTTAGACTTAGAGGAATTAATACATTCTACTTTACTCAATCTGTAAATGTTCGTTTCCATGATGATATATATTTATAGGAAATGGCAAACAGAATACATTTGTTATAAGGAGATTCTTAGGTAAGCCTAGAAAAATTATACCAAGCCTACAAAAAGCAGTGGGCAATTATTTTTTAAGTGCTGGGAGTAGGTGGTACGGGAGACAGGCAACAACACACCAGTATTGAAGGTGGAACCATATTTTTGGAAACTGTAAGACACCCAGTTCTTTCAATTCTAATTGAAGAAATTGAGTGACAATGAAAAAAGAAATATGGAAGGATGTAGAGAGGAGAATAAGAAGAAAAAGAAGAAGAGAGGGAAACTAACATTTATAATTAATATTAAAGACCTACTATGTGTCAAGTACATTCTAGATGATTCTATTAAATATCTCACTTATTCCTAATTATCTCTTGAGATAATTTTGTATGCTCATTTTAGAATTAAATTAACTGGAAGACAATAACATTTTTAAGATCATAAAACTTGTGAAGGAAAGATAATTTTTTTAGAATCAGGTCTGTCTGATCTAAATTCTATGCTTATACTACTGCATTAGGTGCTACTCTACTAGTAAATTACCATTACTAAAATTGCTATTAAACTTAACTAGAATGATTTTATATAAAATGAATGAGGAACTTGTTAGAAAAACTTTACTAAAAGAAATTTATTTCCTTTCAGTGTATCTTAAGTACTTGTTAAGTTTTATTCTTATGCTAGAATCTGATATACTCTAGTGGAATTCTTGAGTATTCTTTTTTCTCACTTCTTTTTCCCTTCTTTATTAATCTAAAAAAATCTTTTTTTATTATTTAAAATTAGTTGACTATAGCCAATTTCTGCAAAGTGAATTTTGCTATCAAACCATAACTGAACCCAGTTGTAGAGCCTATCAATGCATTATCTCTCCTTATTTTACTGAAACCATTACAAGCAGAACTGAGTCTCAAGGGTGGCATAAGAGTGGTGTGGTGGAAAAAAGGAAAAAAAAATACAAACTGGTCACTGAATTATAGTTGTCTCCTGAAAACATAGTCAAATGTGGATCCTATGTTACTTAATGTCTTTCTCTTTGCATTATAACATAATGGTTAAGAAAGATAGACCAAGGCCTGACCTGTGGTGGCACAGTGGATAAAGTGTCAATCTGGAATGCTGAGATCGCTGGTTGGAAGCTCAGGTTTGCCTGGTCAAGGCACATATGGGAGTTGATGCTTCCTGGTCCTCCCCCTTTCTCTCTCTCTCTATTTCTCTAATAAAAATGAAGAAAGAAAGAAAGAAAGAAAGAAAGAAAGAAAGAAAGAGAGAGAGAGAGAGAGAGAGAGAGAGAGAGAAAGAAAGAAAGAAAGAAAGAAAGAAAGAAAGAAAGAAAGAAAGAAAGAAAGAAAGAAAGAAAGAAAAAAAGAAAGAAAGAAAGAAAGATCTTACATAAAAAGAGAGAGGGAGATAGACCAAGGTATTCACTTCAAGTGTGCTCAATTTCAAACTTTTAAAAACATAATTCCATCTATGCCTCAGTTTTCTCATCTGCAAACTAAGATGCATAGGGTTAAGAGAAGTCAATACATGAAATATATTTAGTGTTCTATCTGGCAAATAGTAACCTTTCCTAAGTGTTAGCTATTATTTAAACTGTGTTAGCAGAGTAAACAATGCTCTTGGAAATTGTCAGGCATCCTGCTCTTTTCATTTTAATTATAGTTAAATGACAAAGAGAAAAGAGGAGTTTGAGAATGGGAGGAAAGAGAAGATTTCCTCCTCCTTTGAGGTACCCAGAGTAGGTTTCTAGGAGAAAGTAGGAACTGGCCTCCACTTTTCTACCTCACTCTGTTGGACCGAGAGTTAGCTCTAGTTATTTGAGGCTACATGTTTACTGGGCATCAAAAATGGTAAACAGAATTAAAATATGAATGTTCAAGATACATTAAAATGAGAGATAAATCTAATAAAAAATGCTTCTGAGTGAAAGAAATAAAAATAAAATCTGCATCTTCATGGATGAAATTTTAAATGTCTTTAAAAATGGTTCCAAACTTTTATCCATTCTCCACATCAGAAGATCTGGAAAAATAAAAGGACACACTAGCAATTTACAAGAATGTATGGGCTTAAAGGCCTTGATGATTCTATTATTACAAGCTTTGAAGTAGCTTGATATAAAACACATACACTAGAAATACAGCTTATGGTTGGAAAATATTCTAATAAAATTGATTTTCTTCCTACCAAGGGAAATGGCCTAGTGATGGATCAAAAGGCCTTGAAAATTATAGTAAAACATTTTAGTATCTCTGTCAGCTCTCAGAAACTTCAAAATATCATCCAAAAAAAGTCTGTGTTTGTATAACCAAATCTCTTTATCCAGTGTGGCCAATGAGCTATATTTTTTTATGTCAAATCAAATAGCTCAGGCAGAACAAAATCAATGCCATCCCAACATCAATTTTCCAAGATTTTTAAAACATCTACTTTTCCTTTTAGCATAAAAAGTCAATTACAGAAAAGTATCAGTTACTTTGGATTGAGTAAAATAACAACAATGATGTTTTCTAGGGAAAAAAATATGTAGCAGTGTCTGGCAATTTTTTGCACTATAATAAAAATTTAACAAAATATCAGAAAGAATTGTGATAGCCAAGATTACCTAGGGTATGAAGAAAGAAACAAAGAGCCACTCTAAGAAACTGCTAGTAAAAACTAAATAGATAAATAAATAGCTTTCTGAAAAGAATCTCAACACCTTCAATGCGTCTACTTTGATTTAGCAATTGCATTCCTGAGAATATACCACTACATACGGTGTGAGCTACCATCATGTCTCCCTTGCATCACTGGGAAATCATTCTGGGCAGAGGAAACAGTTAGTTTAAAGGGCCCAAAGGAGTGTGCCTGGGACTTCAAGGAGCATTAGGAATTAGGGAGAAATAGAGAAAACTGAGATTAAAAAATAAAAAAAAAGGATGTCAGAAAGATGAGAAATGGATAGTACAAATGATGACAGTCATGTAGATTGTTGTTGGAACTTTGACTTTTATTTTAAGTGGAAAGGAAAATTTTCTCCAAACAAATTATTTTCCAACTTACATTTTAAAAGAATTGCTGAGGCAGCTGTGTTGAGAATAGGACAGGGGCAGAAATGAGGGCAACAGATAAGTTCTTGTGTAATCAAGATATAAGGTGACGATAGTTTTGATGGCAGCACTGAAATTAAGAACTGGCAAAATTATGAAAATAGAGTCAAACAAATATGGTGATGGCTAATATATCGCATTTGAGGGAAAGATATGGGTCGAGGATTACATAAATGTTATTGGCCTGACAACCAAAGAAATGCTTTTCCATTAATATAAATGAGGAAAAATTGAAAGACAAATAGAAGTGAACAGTAGTAATAGCATTAGGTCAGTTTGAGTCATGTTAAATTTGAGATGCCTTTTTGACATCCAAGGGGAGATGCCAAATCAGCCATTAGATATATGTTTCAAGCTGAGAAGTAAAGTCTGTGCTGGTGAAATAACTATTCAAGGTCTCAATGGAAAAGCAGCCCAATGGATGAGATCACCAAGGAGGCAGATGTAGATTGGGAAGAGAAGAGGTCCAGGGCCTTATTCCAGGAACACTGTTGCTTTTAGAGCACCAGCAGATGATAAGAAATCACTAAGAGAGAGTTCAGAAGAAGTGTCTATAAAGGCAGGAAAATAAGGCAAATATGTTTCCTGGCAGAGTCATCACTGTGTAAAAGCTCTGGATAGTAAGGTGAAACCTGAGACATAACCGTTCTAATCTAGCAATACAGAACTTGTCTTCTGCATTAAAAACACAAAAGTTATTTATATTATACTGCATCTTAGTATAAAAATGGATCTCAAAAATACTGTAGCAAGAAGAATGTAATTATTAGCTTAATTTTTTATTATATCTCCTGCTGCCTCAAATTCTCTTAGATTGGGCTCTAAACGTAGAGGCTGGTAGATTAACATTGACCTCTGACAATTTCACACAATTCACCATCTTTAATATGAACTAATATTTGTAGAATATTTAATGTTTACATTGACTTCAATTAGATTAATAAATGTGTAATATTCATTGTGTGGAGATAGTAACTGTTGTTAGTAAAGTCATTCTATAGATGTGGAGCTAGAACCCCTAAAGGGGGTAGTGGTCAGTTTCAGTTTACATGTATTAGAAATGCAATGTGTGAATATTTATGTGTAAATAAATATTTGTGTCCATATGTATTATGTGTGTGCATGTGAGCATAATCATATATAGTTGTCATTGTATCTCTGCTTTTTTACTAATCTACTACCATTTTCTCAATAATTTCCCCATGATTATCAGCAAGCAAGCAGCTGTAGAAGAGATAGGGATTATAATTCTGTTATAATCAATACTGCAAGAACTTTAGAACTAGAGGTTAAAAATTCCAGCTGTGTGACCCTGGTCTAGTCACTTATGTCTGGCCTCAATTTCTTTATCTGTATAATGTGGATAGTTATGTCCACTTTAAAAGATTTTAAGCAGGCCCTGGCCGGTTGGCTCAGTGGTAGAGCATCGGCCTGGCGTGCAGGGGACCCGGGTTTGATTCCCGGCCAGGGCACATAGGAGAAGCGCCCATTTGCTTCTCCACCCCCCCTCCTTCCTCTCTGTCTCTCTCTTCCCCTCCCGCAGCTAAGGCTCCATTGGAGCGAGGATGGCCCAGGCACTGGGGATGGCTCCTTGGCCTCTGCCCCAGGTGCTAGAGTGGCTCTGGTCACGGCAGAGAGACGCCCCGGAGGGGCAGAGCATTGCCCCCTGGTGGGCAGAGCGTCGCCCCTGGTGGGCGTGCCGGGTGGATCCCGGTCGGGCGCATGCGGGAGTCTGACTGTCTCTTCCCGTTTCCAGCTTCAGAAAAATAATTAAAAAAAAGATTTTAAACAGTCAAAATGTATAATGTATAAATATGTCCAATTACCCTTTCAAAGGCTAAGCTGGTTACCATTAGTATGTTGTTCCATAGCATCCTTCTCAGCTTTTATCATACTCCTTTGTAACTGTGAGCCTCTACATTAACATTTTGAAGATAATGACTTTGTCATTTGTCCCTTTTTCTCACAAGAATATGGTACAACGATGGTTATAAAATGAAAGAATGAAGCCCATGGTATATATCAAGTGTATAATAAATGATGATATTATTATTGATGCTGTTATTATATTATCTAGATTCATGAAAAAATCAAACCTATAATTTTAGTCTCAATGACAAGAAAGTGATGAACAGAACTACATTGTCATAACAAGCATTTTGTATCCAGTTTGGACCTTTTATCTACCATATGGCTTTGATAAGCAATGATCTCTCAAAGGTAACTGAACACCGTTGCCAGAAAAAATAACTTTTTTAAAAAAATTTTATTTATTTGTTTATTTATTTATTTATTTTCTTTCTTTCTTTTTTTTTTTTTTTTTTTCCGATGCTGGAAACAGGGAGAGACAGACAGACTCCCGCATGCTCCCGACGGGGATCCACCTGGCACGCCCACCAGGGGCCACGCTCTGCCCACCAGGGGGCGATGCTCTGCCCCTCCGGGACGTCGCTCTGCCGTGACCAGAGCCACTCCAGCGCCTGGCGCAGAGGCCAAGGAGCCATCCCCAGCGCCTGGGCCATCCTCACTCCAATGGAGACTTGGCTGCGGGAGGGGAAGAGAGAGACAGAGAGGAAGGAGAGGATGGGGGTGGAGAAGCAAATGGGCGCTTCTCCTATGTGCCCTGGCCGGGAATCGAACCCAGGTCCCCCACACGCCAGGCCGATGCTCTACCGCTGAGCCAACCGGCCAGGGCTATTTATTTATTTTTAATGGGGTGTAAAACTCACATTAAAGGCATTCAACTTTAGCTAGATATTCAATCATCCACAGTGTCATCCAAGCTTCCAACACCACCTTTTCTTTTCTTTCCTGGTTTTTCTCTTCTTTCTAAATTTTATTTCCAGTAATTTTAAAAAGAGAGAGGGAGAGAGAGAAGGGAGGGGAAGAGAGAGAGAAGTAACAACTCATTGTATCATTTAGTTGTGCATTCACTGGCTGCTTCTCATATGTGCCCTGACCAGGAATCAAATGTGCTGCTTCAGAGTGCTAAGACAATGCTCTATTCATTGAACTACCTGGCCAGGACCTCCATGTTTTCTTTTAATATCCAAGTGACTATATATTTCAGCTGATCCTAAAGTAAAAATGAGTATTTACTAACTGCTAAACAAATGCTTTGTAAAATAATTCAAATATAAGTGAATGAATAAATAAATGTGAGTGATAACACAAATAAAAAATTTTTAAATACAAATATTTTTCTAGTTTACCAAATTCCAGAAGAATGACATTCCTGCTTTTCTTTCTACAAAGAACATAACCTTTTTTTTAAGCTGCACATTCATACTGTGAAATGTGTTTTTCTTATTAATTTCCTTTTTACACTAGTTTTTAGGCAGCTGAAAATTATGAGTTTACAGAACAAGATGTACTTTTCTTATTTTATGGCTGAGTACTATGGCATGCACCATTATGAAAACAATTCTAAACTGTGCTTTATTATACTATATTGTGCAATTTATATTCAGAAGATACTATCAGCTCCAGCAAACAAATTTAATAAAAGACACAGTGTTCCTGTTGTCCTAATAGTTATTAAAGTGGAACTCTTCCCAGAAGACATTTACAGTGTGCTTTCAAAGATATCCTGCATACTTTGATGAATCAATTGAGGCCTGCAGATATGAATAGAAACATCATAGTTCTTAGAAGAATGCTGTACTAAGCTGGAGGGAGCCGTAGATATAACATTAAATGTTTACATACACATAACATATATAATTAATATGTTAAATATAATACAAATATATCCTTGATATTATTATTCTTATTTCATATATAAAGAAACTAAAGTACAGAGAAGTTAAATAGTTTTCTGTAACACTGCAGCATAGCTAGGATAAGGTGCAAACTGTCCCAGTGAAGAGGTTAAGTGTACAGGCTCTGAGGTTAACTCATACAGGCCTCACACTGTCCTGTCAGGCACCAGAAGGTAGGAAACAGCCTTCAAGCCGCTGAAGCATAACCTCTTCTGCAAACAAGAGAGGAGTAATGCAGTGTATCAAAAAGTTCCTCCCCATATAAACCAGCAGAGTTCTTTAGTAATAGTTTCTATTATTTACTTGTAGGTTTTAAAACAAAAACACTGGCTAGGGGCTGTACTTCATGGAGATTTCTTGAGTCCCAAGTTTCTGTGTTCCATCCAGGGCTGGGATCTGGGAAATGCAGCACTGAGAGAGAGGGGAGCTGTACCCAAGCTGGCTGACCACAGCCTGCTCATTACTTCAAGCCTGCCAGCTTTATTCCTGTGAGGTCTTGGACCTGACCCTGCTTGTTCCTATCTTCATATTTGGAGGAAGAGTTGAAGTTGACTGTCTTTATACAGTCATGTCTCTGATACAAGAAAACAGTATTCTATCATTCATTTCTTTATCCATTCATTCATTCACTTTGTCAAAACACACCTGCTCCACAAGGGATGACTTAGGCGGTGAGATTCTCCAAGGTGAAGAAAAACCTCCAAGGTGAGGAGCCAGGGAAAGGTAGTACATTTTTCAATGCTTTATTCTTGCTTCATCTCTGCTGCTGCTGATGCTCCTGTTGCTGCTGCTGTTACTTCTGCTTCTGATTCCTCCCCCTCATACACCCATGCTCCTCAGTCACAAGTCTCAAGTCTCCTCAATTCTCAGTCCTGAAGTCTTCTCAGTCTTCTGAATCCTGATGTGTCCTGTCTCCTGAATCCTGATGTCTCCCATCTCCTGAATTCTGATGTCTTCCATCTTCCACCTAACAGTGCTGGCACAGGTAAATATAGAGCTTAAGGACAATAGTGGCATGGAGCCAATATCACATCAACCATTACATCAGTTTGGTGATGTCAAATTGCTGAGCAAGCTAGCCTATACCCAAAGAAGTAGTCTTCTGGGTGGCTGACTTAGAAATGCCTGGGAACTAAGGCTAAGTCAGCTAGCCCAAATATGTGTGGGAGCTGGTACTAGGGCACACAGCCCAGAGAGTCAGGGGAGCTGGTTCTGCTTGCAATTTCTCATGAGAACCAAAGCTCACATCCTGGTCTCACTATTAAGGTCTCCACACACTCAATGTCCTATGTCCATCCAGTTGGGGAAGAGTACTCATTTATTGCTGATAAAAAACATTAGTATACTCATGTTATCTGCCCCTTCAACTGATTAAAACCATTCATTCATTATTGATTAAAAGCATTTATTTATTTTTAGTCAAGAGTATTTATCACTTAGTATTCTGTACCCACACAATCGGTTAAAAGCACAGGTTTTATTAATAGAGAGTTTCTAATTTTGTCTACACTATTTCCTACTTATCTTACCTTGAACAAAATTCTTTCTCCCTTGTCTCTAAAACTCATTGTCTTTCTGTAAAATTAAGGAAAATGATAGTTTCTCTCAAGATGGTTTAACAACTAAAGGAGATGGTGCAAGTAAATTCTTAACACTACCTGGAACGTATCTAATGCTCAATAAGGTAAAGTTATGAATAATAATTATCATATACTTTTTGCATCAATGGTAACAACATTAAAGCCACTCTATTACATAATTTAAATAAAAGATAAATTATGACTCATTCCCTGACTATAAGGAACCTACACTATAATACCAGTAGAATACTAGTGGTTTTCAAGGCTGGAAAAAAAATTGGATAGAAAGTTAACTAATTAGAGATCTCAAATAATAACACAGCTTAAAAGTATTTGACAACAAAATACAAGATTACACATAAAAAGAAATAAAATATTTATATATATATATATATAGAGAGAGAGAGAGAGAGAGAACATTTCAAAGGTTGAAATTTGTTGTTACTGATTGTAAGAGAGAAATGGTAACAACAAAAAATATATTGTACAGTAAATCTCATAACTCACTTGATTATGAAGAGACACATTCTTCATTAAAAATAAGTCATGTGCATTATCTGTCCACTGATGTGCAATGTCATTTAAGACATTCCATCTTTCTCTGCTTGAGTACTTTTCTGTAATCGGATGAGGTGTCCTGGGAAGAGACAATGATAGCCAAGATATTAAAATATAATCAAGATATGCAAATTCATATCTAAACGTGATTTGCTGGGAAAAGAAATTAATCTAGGCATGGTCAAATAAACAATGTGTAATATGGATAATTAATCACCAAATTAGCAACTGCAGTCCCTTGAGGAAATTATGCAAATCAAAAAGGCTCCATCCGCTGACACAATTAGACCACTTAATGGTAAACTCTCAACAAAATAGCCCGGTGGAACATAAAAAAAAAAAAATAGCCCAATCAACTTCAGTCTCCCAAACTCCACTGCAATATTTAATATTATTTAATATTGATTCTTCCCAGTTTGAATTTATTTGAAAGGACTCTCTCAGATTTTGCCAGAAAATACTCTAAGAGTTCACACTATGGATGACTCTTTATGTGGTTCCTTCAAAGTTTAGTTTTCCTCTCTCAAATATCATATTAATAAAATCTGAAATCATTCAAATGATAAGGCTTTGTGAATGAAGAAAGGCCAATTATATATTTCCTCTCAGTCACAGAACAATCAAGGGAATATTTGTGCACCATGAACACGTGTGTCCTTTGTGGCCTGATGTTACCTATTTATTATATTAACAACCAAGAAAAGACCACTATACTTTTCTGATATAATCTCAGGTAAGAGTGTTTTTGTCTTCAAGAATGTTAGAGTGTGGTCCCATGCCTGCCCCTAAAGTGTATAGCAACTAACCCTACCTTTGTTCCTTCTACTCCACCAACATGAAAGTAGGTGACAAAGTTACTCTCAAAGAATCTTTTGAGATTGAGTTTAACAGGATCCATGAAACTCTACTTCTATACATCCCCTTAGAATTAACCTCTACCTCTAGAGAGATACCGAAGTTTTTTGGATATAAATAAAAGATGCTTCAGCCCTGGCCGGTTGGCTCAGCAGTAGAGCGTCGGCCTAGCGTGCGGAGGACCCGGGTTCGATTCCCGGCCAGGGCACACAGGAGAAGCACCCATTTGCTTCTCCACCCCTCTGCCGTGCTTTCCTCTCTGTCTCTCTCTTCCCCTCCCGCAGCCAAGGCTCCATTGGAGCAAAGATGGCCTGGGCGCTGGGGATGGCTCTGTGGCCTCTGCCTCAGGCGCTAGAGTGGCTCTGGTCGCAACATGGCGACACCCAGGATGGGCAGAGCATCGCCCCCTGGTGGGCAGAGCGTCGCCCCTGGTGGACGTGCCGGGTGGATCCCGGTCGGGCGCATGCGGGAGTCTGTCTGACTGTTTCTCCCTGTTTCCAGCTTCAGAAAAATGAAAAAAAGAAGAAGAAGAAGAAAAAAAAGATGCTTCACCCTCCAGAAAAGGATTTATTAAGCATTTTGTCATCATAATTTTGCTGCTGAAAAGACTAGTTGCAGAGAAAAAATTGTATTAGTAGTATGGTTGTAGATGGTGCGGTACCTATTATTTCTAGATACCATTTACATCACTTGGCAGTATGATTAGTGCTGCCACTCATCTCATTTTCTCCTCCAACCATCCTAAGATGCCCAAGGTCAAAGACCTAAGAATTAGCAAACTGGGGCTACAGATCTAGGTCCCTGACTCTTCAGGTGGCATGCTAAATGCCATGCTAACTGCTGAGTCAAATAATACAACCAAGATCCCACAGTCAGGAAATAGCTGACTTGGGAATGAGATGCAGCAGAAAATCATACTTGATGTGACAGCAGATGCTGTTTTTGCTGCTCATGTCCCATTCCTCTGGCTGTCTGGAGGCCAGGATTGGGCCTCCCTGGAAGACAAAGAATCCCCTGACCCTGAGAGGAGAGAATTATAGCATTGACATACTTTTTGCCTGTTTAACCCTCATTTCTTTTTTATATCCTCTAAATTAAGAGCTTCCCAGTAAAATCCAGATGAGGGCTGGGACCTTCTTTTCTGTAAAAGAGGTCTATAAGGAGCCATAGAAACACATCTTACACCAGAGCAGTGACATAGCTCTTCTATCCTAATAAGCAAATGGAAAAACCTGTTCTAGAACCACAGTCTCCAAGTGTTTTTAACAGTGGAAGTATGATTAGAAATCATCTAATCCAGGGATCTCAAACTCAACTCAGCATGTGGGCCGCAGAGCAAGATCACAGCCATTCGGTGGGCCGCACTAGGTCTACAAAAGGCAACTGTTATGCAACACTTTTCTCACTGCAGTTGAAAACAAAAAAAAAAAATCAGTACAACAAGCACAATCGTACATGCAGTTTACTCAGTGTCACAAAACAACCAGAAACTGTAGTTCGCATCACAACTGCTGTGAACTAAGCTAATATCTAGCTAGGATGCTAGAGAAATGAAAAATACAAGTAGGCCCCTAGGCTTACTTAATTTTATCCAAAATATTTTGAACTTCGTGGATTAGTCTGCGGGCCGCACAAAATTGTTCGGCGGGCCGCATGCAGCCCGCGGGCCGCGAGTTTGAGACCCCCTGAAATCTATGGGTTGTTAAATAATACTCTTTGGAGCATGTGGGCTTCTGAAATGTGCCTCAGGGACCACTTGGAGGGTGAGTGGGAGAAGGCAGGAGTCTGGGTCCCCAATAAGCATTTCCAAATCAAGCCCACATCTATGGGCTTTTACACACTGGGTAACCATGTGCGATATCCTTTGTAAAAGGGACTTTACAGCTCTAAGTATTTTATTACTGTCCTCCCTAGTCCAACGATCTCTATTGAGCTGACTATCCTCTTATGTATGTCAACTCCCCAAGGCCATACCTGCGTGACCAGTGATCCAGTGCTCATCCAGTGCCTAATGTCATCTTGGTATTAAATCGTGTATATGATCCAACAGTGACCGTGACTTGATCCAGATTCTTCCCCTGAGTCACCACTGTTAATACTCTTTTTCTAATTTTTATCTTTCAGAGTTTGGGGAGTCAGATCTAGGTCAAATGTCAATTTAATCAGTATATCTGATGACCAAGTTTTCCTTTCACAGTCAAGAAATTATATCTAGAGAAATTATTTCTCTCGCCTGACCTGTGGTGGCGCAGTGGATAAAGTGTCGACCTGGAAGTGCTGAGGTCGCCGGTTCAAAACCCTGGGCTGCCTGGGCAAGGCACATATGGGAGTTGATGCTTCCAGCTCCCCCCCCTTCTCTCTCTCTGTCTCTCTTTCCTCTCTGTCTCTCTCTCCTCTCTAAAAATGAATAAATACAAAAAAAAAAAAAGGAGAAATTATTTCTCTCTATTGTCTGTTCTGACTCGGTACCTTTACACCAACATGATCCATACTGACCCGGTATTCTTTTGCTTATCTGAACGACTTTCATCTTATTCCTAGAGCACTCTGACCACTGGTTTCATTGTTCAGGCATGATCTCATTCTAGGCCATTGGAGCTCATCTGTATCTCTGGTTTCTCCAATTGTTGTATCTCAGTTTTTACTCAAGAACTACCCATGACCAGGTGTATAATGTTGGACCAGCAATGTTTAAAATACACTGGATTATAAAATGTCTAATCATAGGTAAACTGCTAAAAAACTAGTTATTTAAACTCTTTGGATCCTGATTTTATGATTGATAAAATTAGAATAATAATATCTGCATTACTATCCTTCAGAGTTGCTATAACTATAACATAAGCTGATAATACAGTGTGGGGCAAAAGTAGGTTTACAGTTGTTTATATGGAAAATAATACAATAATTCGTTACTAATAATACAAGAATTAACTCTGTGTTTTGTGTACTTACAACCATAAACCTGTTTTTGCTATAGCCTGCATAAATGTTCTCTTTAAAGTGTATTTTATACCAGGGAAATGTATTGTGATTTCTGCATCTGATTTTACTTCTTCCCTGTGTGATAGCATAAACCTGTAAGAAATACTTAGCTATTTAAAGTTGAATTACTCAGATGTTTTTTTAAATTTTCCTGAACTTCATGCCCTTGAGTTTTCTGTACACTAAGATATAAAGTCCCTATATTGTGACATTTCTCTGATCTGGAAGAAGAAAATAACACAAGAAATCCTATCTAAGGATGGAGTCAGAGACATCAAAGAAGAAAAATATAGTATTAGAAAAAATGTTCATACCCCAAACATGTTGACTGACAATTTGTATTGTCACAAAATAGTGATATCAACCACATTCTTTCAGAACAAAGTTTAAAGATAAGGCTATGGCTCAAGAAAGAAACATACTGAGCAGGAAAGAAAAAGGAATTAGAGATTTGATTGTGTCTAATCTCAAACTAAATTTAAATCTTGT
Source organism: Saccopteryx bilineata (assembly GCF_036850765.1). NCBI lineage: Eukaryota > Metazoa > Chordata > Mammalia > Chiroptera > Emballonuridae > Saccopteryx > Saccopteryx bilineata. The sequence goes on along the minus strand of NC_089491.1, from coordinate 122,179,727 downwards.
TTTGTATCAGACTCCATACACACAAGCATACATACCAACATATCCACACATACACATACCCTCTACACCCTCCCACATGCCAAGAAAATATTTATAACAAATGTGTAACTCTGGGTTTGCTTATCTAAAACTATGAAATGGACAAGAACCAGACAGCTTACTTAATACTGCCCAATGGACATATTCTGCCCAACATATTGGAATAAGTGTTGAAGGAGAAAAGCTCATTCTGCATGTTAATTGGGTCAAGCCATGTACACTTGATTCCAAGAAAACTTAGTAAAATAATGTTAAGCCAGAAAATGCCTGCTGTTTTAGCCACATGAAGACAAATATAAATTTAATTTTCTCATTAGTAAAGTTATTAATTTTTTAATATCATGTAAACAGGGTTGATCGGGAAGTTTAACTGCTATAGTCAAACTACTGGGGAATAGAAAAGTAAAGGAAAACCACATGAGTGTTTGATAGTAAAATCCTTTCCTTAATTTTTGTTACCTTAGCGCCAGCTCATTTGTCTGCATACTTTCTAATTGTACTTGTTTCTTTCTTTCTTCTGAAGTTTCCACTCATTCCCTCTCAGCTGTGACTTTTCAGTAAACTTATTATTGGTAGGATTATCATTATAGAGAAACATATACAAAAAATCCTTAAGCATACCTAGTGTGTATGGCTTAGTCTTGGATATAGCACAAGACTCATGGAAGAAAGTCCTTAAGGATAAAAATACACCTATTTTTTACAATTTTATTTCTGTATAATAAATGTGCTTTTAGTAGAAGAGAAATGTTTGGTAAGAGGCTCAAAAATGACCACATGAAGTTTGAGTCTACTGTGGACTTTTGGCTTGTTTAACAAATAGCCTGGAACACTTCACAGTTAGTACAGACTCTATTGTATATATGCCTGAGAATCTCTAAGAAAATAGCCAATGCGTATAGGTCATCAGAGTGGGGGGCAAAAATTAATAAGAGAGTTGTCCAGAACTAAGGCATAAAAAACCAGTTCTGTTTGTTTGTTTGTTTGTTGTTTGTATTTTTACTTAGGCAAGGAACATAAAGTTAATCTTCAAATAAAAATTGCCCCCTATGGTCCAAAAGTACAAGTGTCTGTTTGGTTTTCTAGATTTCGTACAAATAATTTTCATATCTGTTTTTCGCTTTTTGAAGTTCAGCTACCATAGTGGAGATGTTTCAGGATTACCAAGTAGGCAGCGTGCTCTTCCCCCTTGTGCAGCATCCCTTCCCATTCCTTCAGAAAAGAGGTTTTGAATCATCCCACTTTATAAAAATTCATGACCAGCTGAGATACTTGCTGAAGCCAAAAGAAATACAGAATAAGTAGTAAAAGAAGGTAGTTATAAATACTGGTTAAAACCACATGACCAGTTATAGAAACAAGGACAATAATTGTCATGAGTATTTTCTCCTTATTTTGTTATAAATATGTCTGTGTGTATGTGTTAAGAATACATTTTTTCCCTCTCTTAGTTCCTTATTATGTAACAACTGGCATTAATTGATTTTATAAAATATTACTTAAGTATTGTTAACTTTACATCATAGTATATAAGTTATAGGATAACAAGAAGAGTAAACATTAGTCAAGAATCTTAACTCTTCTTCTGGGGAAGTAGATAGTACATTTCTATGAAAGACAGTTGCATCAAGATACATCAAATGATGATCTTTGTGTTTTCTATATTTGACAGTTAAAAATGGGTTAAGAAGATGTGTGCAGGTGCCTAAATGACAAGGGGTAAACTTGTGATAATAAACTTTATGGGTCAACTTGACTGGGCCATTAGGTGCCCAGATATTTGGTCAAACATTATTCTAGGTGTTTCTGGAAGGGTGTTTTAGATAAGATTAACATTTAAATCGGGGAGTGACGTCACGGAAATGGCGCCGTGAGAAGCGTGTCCGACAGCTCTCCCCTAAATCACAACAAATTTATCAACTAGAAACAGAAAAATTTATCCTTGGAGCATTCCGGAGTTCCACACAAACTGAAAGCAAAAGGACTGTTATCACTTGAATCTGAGAGGAGGGTGTGGAGGAAGCTACCGCAGCAGCGACGCTCATTCAAGCCCTGAGGGAGTGCGCCTGCGGTGAGTCAGCCCATATACTTGGGAACCGTGAGCCGCCGCGCGCGCGCGCGCCCGGTCCAGTTGAGCACCGCTGACGTTCCCAGCGGCCCCCACACTGCGAGTGGGGGTCGCCGGCCACCGGTGCCCTGAGCGCCCCATTCGCGCGTGCCTTGGGCATTCCACGCGCCCAGGGTGCCCTGCTGGCCCGCACACCCAGGGGGCTCCATTATCCTGCGCCTGGTGCGGTCCAGCCGCCAGCGGCGGGGCGAGCGGGAGAGGCTTGGGAGATTCTCTCCGTGGGCGGGGCACCTCACCCAGCCATTCAAGCTAACAATCAAGAGTTGGGGGAGGGGCGCGCGCAGGCAGCCTAAAATACCTTCGGAAGCACAGCTGCGACCCAATCACTGAAATTAGCTTAACCCATAAAATCTGCGCACCCTCGGTTCTAATTGATAAGATCTCTCTCAGTTCAGCGATCCAAGACAAGAGGCGTGATATTTTTTAGTGCCTCTCGCTAAAGGGGTGGGGGCAACTTCTGATTGATAGAGCCTCCATATTCAGGGATAAACGCTAACAAGAAGGACTTGGCAGATATTAAGGTCTATACTACACTAGTCACAAGCAGAGACTAGTGCCTCTTCTTCCCTGCAAAAACAGGCTACAAAGTGTGGAAAGCCTGGGTTGAGAGGTCCAACTGAATGCTAGGCGCTGAACAGTCACCTTGACAACAATTGACTCCCACCCCCGCCTGATTACACTGGAGGCCCTGACTGTCAGAGCCTTTCCCAAAGCCTTGCACTGAGTGGGGATAGAGTGGGGATTTCCCAGCTCTTTGAGCCTCTTACTCCCCAGGCAGAAGCAGTTGCAGCCTTATAGCTGGATCACCAGGCTGCTAATTCAGAAAAGGGGGACTAGGAGAGAGAATCCAGGAAAGCAAACTCTCTCATCGTTGGACCCTGCAAACACCAACAAGCCTTTACTTCCAGCAAGACTAAAGCCAATTATATGACATTGCCATAGAATCCCATCAACTGCAAATCCCTACCTAAGAGTGACACAGGGGCAGAGCCTGGGGTACAGAGTCACCGACTAGGAAGAGGGAGAGAAAAGAAAAAGGAAGAAGTTAACCTCTCAAAATCAAGAAAAACCCACAGACTTTACAACTTGATCCACTAATTTTTTTTGTTGTTGTTGTTGTTGTTGTTTGTTTCTTCTATCTTTTTGCCTTTATTTCCTCCACCTCGGTCCTTCTATTCTCTGCCCATCTTATGCTTCCCCTTTCTTGAACTACACTACCCATGAGTGTTGCATTTTATTTTTCTTCTTCATCCTCACCCTCCTTTAAGGTTATACTCCAAAACACTTAACTCTCACTCTCTCCTCTTTTGTTGTTTTTTTTTTTGTCTTGCTTTATTTTGTTTTTTTCTCCTCCTATTTTATTTCTTCCTTCGTTTTTCTCTTTTTCTTATTTTTTCCTTTCTATTCGTTTTTTCTTTTCTCATTTTACTTTCCTCCCATATAATCCTCAATCACGAACAAATTAGTTAATTTGGGACTCAAGGCTTTTTTTTGGCTTTATTTCTCTTTTTTGCTTTTGTTTTTATTTTTATTTTTTCTCTTGTTTGTTTATTTTTGTGGCATTTTGGGTCCTCCCAACCCAAGGTCTCCATTGTATTTAGTCTTCGCTCCACTTAATGCAACAGATTTTTACTTATTATTTTTATTTTTTCTTCTTTATTATTCTTTTTTGGTCCTTTTTTCTGATTCCCTCTTATCCCTCTCATTATATCTCTTAGTTGACCATCACTTACAAGCAAATCATCTTATGCTTGTCTAAGATTTTCTTCCTTTTTTTTTTTTTTTGCATTTAGTAGGTCCCTACTCCCTTTTTTTTGCCCCTTGAACTCTTCACCCCAAATCAGGCCCTCCATTATAGGCACGATATTTCCCTGAGGAGGGGAGAGGAGGGAAAGAGAAGAGAGAAAAAAAGGGGGAAATAATAAATTATTACTGTTTTTTTTTGTGGGGTGTTTTACCTTTTTTTTTTTTTTCTTTTTACTCTTTATTAATTCTAATTAGTGCTATCAATAAGACCACCCTCAGATGCCGATAAGAAAGAGGAAATCAAATATTATGGATACAAAAGAAAGAGAGGTAACACAAATAGATGTGGAAAAATCTATGGAGAAAAGACTTAACATATTGGAGCCTTGGAGCTAAAGGACAGAGAATTTAAAATAGAAATCTTAAAAATACTCAGAGATATACAAGAAAACACAGAAAGGCAATATAGGGAGATCAGAAAACAACTCAATGAACACAAAGAATATATTACCAAGGAAATTGAAACTATAAAAACAAATCAAACAGAAATGAAAAACTCAATTCACGAGCTGAAAAACGAGGTAACAAGCTTAGCTAACAGAACAGCCCAGATTGAAGATAGGATTAGTGAAATAGAAGACAAACAACTTGAGGCACAACAGAGAGAAGAAGAAAGAGACTCAAAAATAATAAAAAACGAGAAAGCCCTACAGGAATTGTCTGACTCCATCAGAAAGAATAACATAAGAATAATAGGTATATCAGAGGGAGAAGAGAAAGAAAATGGAATGGAGAATATACTCAAACAAATAATAGACGAGAACTTCCCAAGCCTGTGGAAGGAACTAAAGCCTCAAATTCAAGAAGCAAACAGAACACCAAGTTTTCTTAACCCCAACAAACCCACTCCAAGGCACATCATAATAAAGATGACACAAAACAATGACAAAGAAAAAATTCTCAAGGCAGCCAGGGAAAAGAAGAGTACAACATATAAAGGAAGGCCTATTAGATTATCATCAGATTTCTCAGCAGAAACTCTACAAGCTAGAAGAGAGTGGACCCCAATATTTAAAGCCCTGAAAGAGAGGAACTTTCAGCCAAGAATACTATACCCATCAAAGCTATCCTTCAAGTATGAAGGAGATATAAAAACATTCACAAATACAGAAAAGATGAGAGAATTTTTCAACAGAAAGCCCCCACTCCAGGAAATACTAAGGGGGGTTTTCCAACCAGATTCAAAGAACAAAAGAAAACAACACCACAAGTAACAGCTCCACCAAGAACACAATAAAACCAAACTTAAACTGTGACAACAAAGGAAAAAAAGGGGGGAGAGGATGGAGATTAACAGTAGCAAAGGATGATGAAGTGCAGAAATACTTATAAGATAGGGTACTACAATGAATATGGTAGGTACCCTTTTCATTACTTAATGGTAACCACCCTTAAAAAAACCACCACAAAAATACTTGACTTAAAAAAGGTAGCAACAGAGGAAAGAAGTAACATTTAAATCGGTAAGTAGACTGAGTAAGGCAGGTTGCTGTACCTAATGTGGGTGGGCCTCATCAAATCAAGTGAAGGCTTAATCAGAACAAAATGTCTGACCCTCCCCTGAGCAAAGAAGAATTCTTCCTGCCTAATTCTCTTCAAACTGGGATATTTTTTTTTTCTTTTGGGTTGGAATGAAACCATTGGCTTTCCTGGTCTCCAGGTGCTGATTCTGTTTGCAGATTTGAGGACTTTCTTACCTCCAAAATTATATAAGCCAATTCCTTATAATAAATATCTATTTTAAACAGTTAGATAGATGATAGATAGATGATAGATAGATAGATAGATAGCTGATAGATAGATAATCTGATCTATCTATATCATATTGATTCTGTTTTTTGAAGATCTCTATTGATACTGATTTTGATAGGGTTATGGGGTGCCACCTTTATCATTTTCTCTGTCTGCTGCAATAAACAGAAAAGGCATGGCTTTGCATTGCATAACACAGAATGGAAGATATCTGACCTATCTTACACTTCACCGAGTGAGAAACCAACCTTTTCATGTCATGTCATTGAGACAGCTAAAGCAAGTATCCTAACACAATATTTTGGGATCAAGGATTTATTATGACTATGTCCAGAGCTTTCAAATGAAAACTAAAGCTAAAATGTACAACTCCTAAAATCAAGCCATATTATCTGTTGGCTACAAATAAACCCAAAACAAAATTAATAAAACAATACTCTCATAATTGCTTTTATAATGTATGCTGAACTCCTAGATTCTTTATGATATACCACAATGAATACAAGTGTGTTTGCAACCCAAACTATCAGCCATAAAACACATGTGGTATCCATCACATTTAGCTTCTGCTCTGGATCTCCCTTTTAAAGAATGATGCCCAGTAAGTTACTTAAAGAGCCTGTTTCTTACTGCTACCCCTGATAACCACATCAGCACCAAGAGGGATGCCTTTTAATGTTATCAAAACCACAACATTGTTGGTTTTTCAGCATCAACAGTGAAAACTGCTTTTTTTTTATTTTTTGCTAATTTTTGGTACCTAGGCACCAAACAAAATGTGCACACACAAATTTCCAAAGTCTTTCATCAAAATAGCTTCTCTAATACTAAGTAACCAAAACAATAATAAAAACAAAAATTTTGAAGGAATAAAAAAGCTGTACTATTTTCCTCTGTTCATTTCTCTCTGTACTCCAACAAAACTGCTTCTATTTACTTGATTTTCAAAATAAATCCCACATATATTTCAATAGAAACACACATAAACTGATGTATCATACAGATAAATATAAAGAAAACAATACCCATGAAAAAGTATCTTTTATAATTTTAAAAAGTAAAGCTATTTTAAAAATTAATACTATTGGCAGAACACGTAATTCTTTTCTTCAACTATTCTACAATTTAACACTTCTTCATATGCAAGTATCATCATAATGAGTTATATACCTCTCACCTTTTCTATCAGTGTTTTATGACATATAGAAAAAGGTACACTGTCACCTAGTCATGTAAATAAACTAAGCACCCTAAGCATTGAAATAAATGCAAATTTGAAAAAACATCAAAAGAACTAAACAGTGATATTTAATGTTCCCAAACATCAGAAGAAAACACAACTTTAATTATGTCCCTTAAAATTATTTTAATGGTTAAGTTCAGAGTAATTTCAAAGGGAAGATAAAATTTGCAACAGAGAAATTGATTCTATATGCAATCTACAACAAATTTTTCCATGATAAAATTAGAATGATTGAATTTTTATTTAATTATTATTGAGAAGATAATGCCACCCAGTACTTAGGAACGTTGAACTACTTGGCAGTGGACTTTTTTCAGAAAGATATTTTAATTAATAGAAATTTGCTTCATTTTCCTCAAATTTCTGAATGATGGCATTATACACTAATGATATATAAATATAGACTTACTTTCTAAAACAACATATAAAAATCTATATTAATTTTTATTAGTTGCCATGAATATGAAACTTACATTTAGAATATTGATATTTTAGTTTATGTATTTAAAACGGATTCTTAGGTCCTGATTTGTGTGTGTGTGTGTGTGTGTGTGTGTGTGTGTCAGAGATGGAGACAGAGACAGAGAGAGGGACAGATAGGGACAGACAGGCAGGAAGGGGAGAGATGAGAAGCATCAGTTTTTCGTTGCAGCTCCTTAGTCTCCTTAGTTGTTCATTGATTGCTTTCTCATATCCTAGGACCTGATTTGAACTTGTGGGTGGAGGTGTCCCCACACCAATACGCAATTCTCAAACATCAACAGCGTCCAAAAATTCAGCTTAATATTGACAGATCTACCTGGAGATAACATCAGATTCTACATATAAAGGGCTCAATTCCCAAGACCACGCTTCACTTCAGAGATCAGTCACAAGCGCAGGCTGGTAAATGTGCTTCTGATCAACTGGGTACAAACTGGAGGTCCCAACAACTCCTTTGACTCAGGTTGCCAATTGCAAATTCATAACATTCCTTGTACTTCTGAGGGAGGTTCCCAAAACCTGCTCCTCAGGTTAGTGTAAGAATGAGATGGCACTCGATCACCAGGTGTGCAGGCTTTATTAGAGGAGAAAGACCTGCCGGGGGCACTCCTCTGGGAGAAGCGCACCAGTACAAGCTAGGGGGACAAATTATATGGGGTCAAGAAGAATTTCGAGCATGTGGGTGTTGAATCAAAAGTCCTGGTATGTCCGGAGCCCCTCCTTGGGGCGGCTTGTCAGCTTTTTGGAATTTCTCTGTCTCAGGGACAATAGTCCAGTAAAAGTAAGGTCTGACAGATAAGCAGAACATCAAGAGAGCAGCTTGGAATTCACATATCTATCAGTTAGAATTACTTGCTAGATCAGCTTACAGAACTCAGGAAGCCAATTTACTCACTATGTTATTAGTTTATTAGAAATGAATATAACTCAGGAACAACCAGGTGGAAAAAAAATGCATAGAACAAGGTATTTAGGAAGGGGCATGGAGCTCCTGTGCTCTCTTCAGAAGCACCACTCCACCTGAACTGTGGTGGCGCAGTGGATAAAGCATCGACTTGGAACACTGAGGTCACTGGTTGGAAACCAGGGCTTGCCTGGTCAAGGCATATATGGGAGTAGATAATTCATACTCCTCCCCTCTTCTCTTTCTCTCTCCTGTCTCTCTAAAAATGAGGAAATAAAACCTAATAAAGAATAAGAATAAGAAAAGGAATAAGGATAAGAATAATTAGAATAAGAATAAGAAAAAGAAGAAACACTACTTTACTTGAATCTCCACATGTCCACCTACATGGAAGTTCACTGAATCCATTCCATTCAGGTTTCTATGGAGGCTTCATTGTATAGGCATGATTGTCTAAATCTTTGGCAACTGGAAAATTAATTCAACCTCCAGCCCCTCTCTTCTCCCTTGGCAGGAATGGGGCAAGAGGAAGGAAAGTCCCACTCTTTAATCACATGGTGGTTCTACTGGCAACCAGCCCTTATCCCTAGATGGGATCCAAAAATCACTTTATTAACATAAAAAGGAAAGACACCTTTATTACTCTGAACACTTAGAAATTTCAGAGGACTTGTGAGCTATGAGCCAGCCAGTAACCTTGGACTAAAACCAAATATATTTGAGAAATGTATTTAGGTTATCTAAGTGACCAAATATATATTTTTCTTATAAATCATAATAACACAGTACTTGACAGTTAATACAAAGCAGTGTACAAGAGGGCACAAGGATGTGGGAAATAAACATTTCTCAAATAGTGTTCTTCTTGAAGGATTTATTAGATGACTTAATGCACAATGTCATTTTCTCTTGATTTTTTTTCTCATTTACTATCAAAAAGCATCAAGCACCAACACCTGCAGGAAAAGATTACACATGATTGATATCTAAGAGATCATTTAATAGGAATGTGCACAGTGACAACACAAGAATAATACATTTTTAATGGCGGTTGCTTAATTAGTTACGATTCCTTTAGATGACCTCTCCATGTTACCATGTCATCATCCTTCCAGCTCATCTTTTGCTTTTCAGGAGAGGTGTGTGGCAGGAAGGCTGATGCCTGCCTTTGAATTTAATTATGCATTATGTTCTAATCTGATATTCTAGGAAAATCTGGTTTTTCTGATTGGCTGCAGTAACCTCCAAGATTCTATAAGTCAGTAGTTGTTTCCCTGAAGTAAATCTTAAGTATTCAGATTTTTAAAAAATTCCTATGCATGCTTCTGTGAAATTCATTTCCCTTTTAGAAATTGTAAGGTCTTAGAGTAGGCTTTCAGGTCACATTAAAAAATATATATTACTTATAATTTCTACTTGATTTTGCATGTGATCCTGCTTATACTCACCAAAACTTAGAAAACCTACAATATATTGCTATTTATCCTCATGGTTTTCAACATTTTTACAATTGGGGACCAGTGAAAATAAAATTATTTAGGGGATTCTAAGTCAGAAATCACCCTGAGCATAAACAAATTTGACTAAGATTATTGGGTCTGTAATCAGCAAATAATGTCCTGGGTGGTTAGCTCTTTCACGGACTAGCATGAAATTTCTGGCAGAAAAGTCTGCGGGCCGGTGGTTGAAAAACACTGCTCTAAACTGCTGGTCCTAATTTTTATTCCAAACTGTACTGAAAGACATAATTATTTCCATTGGGAAAACTAGTTACTGTTTTAGGGTAAAGCATTCTATGGTTTCACTTAAAATAATTGCTGTATGATTTTCTTAGGATGTGTTAAAACTTTCATGACGGCAGAGTTTATTGTCTTTAAAATTAAGTGGCAGGGGTTTAAGCTTTGGCCTAAGTTGTTAAAGGAAAACTAATGATCATTTTTCAGAAGTAGAAAGTAAAAGCAAAAATTAAGAAAGTGGACAAATACCTGGAATTCACAAGTTTTCTTTAATCAGTCCTAGAAAAAAAATAATTGACACACATTAATTATCTGTTCTCCATACACCTTAAGAGAAAACTACACCGAGATTTATTTTTGTTTCCCTTATCAATGAAAACATGGTGGCCATAGGTAGGTACTTGAAGCCTTAATGGGAGAACTGAAATTATAAAAATGCTAAATACTTTTTACTTAATTAAAGATTGAGTACCTATATAAAAGTAGATATACATTAAGCTTTCTGATACTACTAGATTCTGAGCATAAAACTGAAAGATTTATGAACTTCAAGAGTAGAAGTCACAATATAGAAATGAATTCTGAGGTAATATCAGAAGTTTGTATATACTTACATATAAATATATGATCATATATAAATATATAGACATATAGATATATACAGAGTGTTGCAAAAGTGCATTTACAGTCATGAATATGCAAAACACAGTTTATTCTTATATCATTATTTAATAATTATTGCCTTATTTTCATACAAAGAACAATAAACCTACTTTTGTTTCATCTTATATATACATATATTATATGCATTATATATGTGTGTATATATATATATTTATATGGTTAAGAGTAGAGTAAATGCACTCATCTGTGCCTACCCAATCATAATTGCTTAAATCTTGCTCCATTTTACCTTTTTTTCTAGACCTTCTCTTTAGAGCTTGCTTTCTTTGATATTTATATTGATTATTTTATTTAGAAATTTTCTTTTATAGAAAAGCACCTTTGATGATAAAAATATTGATTGGTGCTTTGCTTTCTAATCTGTGACAAGACAGATGAATAGTAAAGGTACCACATTATCCCAAATGGTAATAACAATTTGTATTTCAGGCAGAGTTCCAAGAGGTCATGGTTTGTTTGAAAGACTTAATATATTTTTATACATATATATCATAGAACTTGCCCCCTTAATCACAGATAGACAAGAAGCATGTTGGACTAGCTTACAGATGCAGCAAGATAAATACAGCCCCTGTGTTGTTAGAATGAGATTGACCCTGATTGTCTCTCTCTGATTCTAGAGGAATAAGACTTGAGGCAGTAGGGTGCTGGTCTTGAAAGAAACCTCATGTGAGAACATAATAGACAGACACAGTTCATCTAGGGCCAGCTTCTCAAGATACTGTGTACTAAAGAACCCTCGGTCTCTGATTCTAACAACAACACATCAGTGGGACGGCCAGTGCTAGGAAAAATGTCATGAAAGGGAAATATCCTCAAGGGAAGCAACTCACGACTGAGTGGTCAAAAGCCCAAAGGAGCATCAGAATAAGCTAATATCCTGGGTCAAGGTAAAACTAAATCTTTGGTGTTGGAAAGATAAAATGAGCTAAACACGAGGCAGCACACACACACACACACACACACACACACACACACAATCTGTTTAAGTATTATAGAAATTTTTGTGCCTGATTTGGCAATAGTGTTTCTCCCTTTAGAATAATTAATACAGAGCAATTATAATGATAATGACGATGCTATCAATAGTTTGTTGTATACTGATACAGATGATTCTGTCTAGAGAAATGTAACTTAGGGGCTTATGAAGTTAGGCAACATTTTTGTCCTCTTCAAAGGGAGCATATCACACATTTTGACAGTGCCTTTGTTGACACACCATAGAGACCGAGGGTTCTTTAGTACACAGTATCTTGAGAAGCTGGCCCTAGATGAACTGTGTCTGTCTATTATGTTCTCACATGAGGTTTCTTTCAAGACCAGAACCCTACTGCCTCAAGTCTTATTCTTCTAGAATCAGAGAGAGACAATCAGGGTCAATCTCATGTTCTGATTCTAACCCACTGTCCACTCATCAGTTGGTTTTCAAATACTACAATACTACACATCATATTTCTGGAAATGTGAAACAGGAGTCTGTATCAAAAGATATGGTGTTTTGATGTATAACCTATTTCTCATAGGCATAGCAGCCTTTGAAATGAGAGTAGGACAAAATACCAGCTATGAAAGGTATACGCCCACTAATCTTGAGAGAACTCTAGCCTCCTTTCAGGGTTTCCCAAATAGTTTGGGGAAATTCATCTGGACTTATTCTTATTGTAGTACATCTTAAAATAAATTCAAACTTCCTCTTTCTGTGACTCTCCTTTTATACTGTGGGCTCTTTGATGGAGAGGGCTCATAGTTGATTTTTTTTTTTCATTCATGAGAAAGTTTCTGTGGCTCACAAAACTTAGGGGACATTTCAAAATGAATATGAAGCAATAAAGAAAGAGAAACAGTTGATTTTTTAAAAATTAAACAAGAACATCAAAAAAGCAAAAGACAGTGAAAGAAAATTGTTTAGTTATGCAAATGTGATGCAAAACCAACTTTAATTTCATTGGTGAGAATGCACTATACAAAAGGCTGAAAGTACTGGAGTGTCTGCACGTTCCCTGATCCCCTAATTTCTGTGAGCAGTATATCTCTGTTCCAACTCTTTTTCACCAACTTCACCCCTACAACTCTGCCCCAATTTCTCATCATTTTTTGTTTGAATTCATACCGTAGCTGCCTATGTGGCCTTCTTGTCTTTGTCTTATCCCTTTATAATCTGCCCTATCAAGCAGCCAGAAGAATGTTTCTAAAACTTATATTCAAATCATTGGCTTTAACCCCATAAGTAACTTTCAATAGAAAGAATAGTAAAAGCCAAACCTCTTTCCCACTTACTTCGCTAGCATGTTCCTATTCATTTTCTCTTAGTTCATACACTTTAGGATAAAGTGTTTAGGATTCTCTTTCCTAAACATTCTACGCATATTCCCAATCAGGGTGTGCACTCTTGGCTGCCCTTCTGCTTAAATTCTTTGCTCCAAGTTCTTTGCATGATTGCCTCCTTGTATCTAGTTACTTAAGTCTCAACTCAAATGTCACCCTTCAGGGAGATCTTGCCCAACTTTGCCACAGTCACTTTTTTCTTATTTTCCTACTTTATTTTTCATAGTACCTTTTTGTATCAGAAATAATCATATTTGTTATGTGTTTATTGTCCACGTTATCACACTTAAACTCCTTGAGAGTGAGACTTTATTCTGCTCATTATTATATTCTAATTCTTGGGCCTGTGCCTGATAAAAACTAGATGCTTAATAAATATTTTGACTGACTGGTAGAGAGTTTGTTTTGTTAACCACTCTACTTCTAGTGGCTAGCACAATGCTAGACACATTTTAGATACATAAGAAATATATATTAGTAAAATTAATGTTTCCCCTGAGATTAATCTTGAACATTATGTGGTGATATGGATTAAAATGTATTTCCCAACAGGATATGTTGAATTCCTAACCTTGTTACCTATGAATGTGACCTTATTTGGAAATAAGATTTTTGCAGATACAATCAAGTTTAAATAAGGCCATTCTCTGGTAAGGTGGCCTTGATCCTGACCAGTGTCCTTATAAGAAGAGAAAATACAGAAAAAATAAACATAGGGAAAACACCATCATAACAATAAAAGCATAGATTGAATGATGTGTCTGCAAGACAAGGATTGCTGGTAACACCAGAAGTTAAGAGAAAGACATGGAACAGACTTTCCCTCAGAGCTTTACAGAAAGATCCAACTTTGCTAACATCTTGATTTCAGACTTCTGTACCCCAGAATAGTGAGGGCATAAATTTATGTTGTTTTAAGCTGCCCAATTTATGATACTTTGTTAAGGTAACACCAGGAAACTAATACACATGGCAAAGAGAAACAAAAAAGATTAGAAAGATGAGCAAAATTAAAACGTAAGGTGCCAATTTTCTTTACTATCATTTCCATTAAAAATATAAGAGACTGTTATAGTTTTTAGTATTTACTAATCATGTGACTATATGGATAAATTTTACCCTCTGTTAGCCTGCTTTCTCATTTATGAAATGTGTTTTATAATGTGGTTACAAAGCCCATTTTAAAGAATTACTGTAATATCAAAATACTTAATATAATGTGCTTAAGATAGTGACCAGTATGTAGTAAATATTCAATAAATATTTTTACTCAGGGACTGAAGACTTGGACTGTAAGTAAGGACTGGTGCTATAACCATGAGCTACATAAATTTTGCATTTCACTCAACAATTTATTCCTCCATAACGCATTTATAACTGCCAAGTATTATACTTCTCACTTTGTTTCAATGCCAGATTGAGCTCTTCACGCAGTTTCTTTAGAATCTTCTCCTTGTAAGGATTGAGGAATTTGGAGCTAGATTTCAGTTTAATACATGGTTCAACATAATATAATGAAGTTATATCTGTAAACAGATAGTCATGAGGTAATGACTTCCTGAGTCTGCATAATCATTCGTGAGGAAGATGTAGATGAGATTCATAAATAGATCTGATAAAGCAGGTCCATCACTATTTCTAGTGGATACTGTACTATGCTTCCCATAATAGGAAAGCATAACAGGCCCCTTTAAGGGGCATAATTCCCCAGTAGCTACAAATGCTCTGTCAGTCTATTGAGGAACTTGTTCTTGTCTAAAGAAAGCCAACTCACCTAAAACCATGCCTTCTTCCGGGGGCAGCCTGCATCCAAGGTGGCTGTTGTAGGGTTAACAAGACTCAGTCCCTTCTTCCTGAATTGAAACAACTGTGAAGAATCATCCCACTTTATAGTGCCCCACAGAGTCAGCTGAGCCCTTTCCTAAAACTGATTAAAGCCACCTTTTCCCTCTGCTCAATCTTACTTCTTAGTTCTTCCCTGTGGGTGTCATACCGAAGAGTATTACCAAATAGATTCTTATATTCAAATCTCTGTCTCAAAGTCTTCTTTATTATTCTCTTTTCAGAAATGACAAAACTGAACTTCTAAGGTGTTTCCCTCAAAGTCCAGGGGAAGAGCTAAAAATCTATTCTGAGCTTCTACCCAAGAACCTGTTGCTTCTTGACTCTCCTTGCATAAAACAACTTAAACAGTAGAGAAAATATGTCCATTCATGAAATAAATGGAAACAATGAAAAGTTCTGACTACATGGACAAACACCCATTAGGTAGTGCTGACTGAATTCATTACACTGAAGGAAGATGAGGGGAATGTTAGAAGAGGGTAAATAAAAAGGTTACCTAAGAAGACTTTGTTGTCGCTGCTGATGTATCTAGGTGCTGAAGCTAGCATTTATTTTCAGGTATTTTTGCTACCTGTTTTGCATGCATTATATAAACTTAGCCCAAAAACAACCCTATGAGGTAGCTATTAATTAGAATATGGGAGTTGGTGCAAAAATGAAGGTCAAGCCTTATAAAGGGCTTGCTTTCAAATTGTGCCTTCCTGCTTATGAGATCCAAGCAATATGTGAAATCTCTCAGCTTCAGTTATCTCTTCTCTACAGAATGGATGGATAATTATGCCTACTTCATAATGTTACTGTGAAGATCAGGAGAGGCACAGTATGAAAATTATATAGCACATAATACACCCTCAAAAATGATAGTTGTATCCATTTTACAGATGAAAGAATATAAACACAGAAAGATTGATAACTTGTCCTTGATCATACAGCTTACTAGTGGCAGTAGATTTTCCAGGTCATCATATTCTCTTACCCTACTATTTCTTATGTGACAGAATTTACCATTAGGCCATTTTCCTGACATCTTTAAATGAACCTTTATTGGGACACATAAAAGGGGGTCTCAGTGACCACATTGTAATTGGGATTCGGCTCAAAGGGAAGTAGCAGATGGCCCTTCTGATGCAAATTGCTCCTCCAGTTCAGTGAAGAACCAACATTCTCCAGGGCCAGTCTCCTCAGTGATGCTCCAGGATTCTGGCTGGCGCCACTGCCTTAAGCTATTGATGTCACTGGTGTATGCTGATGCAGGGGAAGGCTGGGAGAAAGAAAAGGAAAAGGTCTTCTGCAGATTGAAAGATGGATTCAAATTCAGGAAATACAAATATATAGCTCAGGAGATTGTCCATGTCCAATGTATTCACTTTGCAAGCACTCGAGCTTTTCAGAATGGAAAGGTGATGCTTGGATTAAACATTTTTTTTTAATTTTTCAAAACACCACTATTAAACTGATTTAATACACTTTCTATTAACTAGAATGATCTAAAATTCTGAATCCATCATGCAAGACATAAATAAATATGGACTGCAAACTGAAAATATTCATACTTCAATGTTGTACATTTGCCTAAATCACCTTTAAAACAATTAAATGGTGAATGGGTGACCAAATTACCATGCCGTGTTCTCCATTTAATTTCAAAGTTGAAATGCATTGCTATCACAAGTGTGGGTAAAACTCTACAATTCTGGGGAACAGAATAGGAATTATGGGCTCTCTGTTGCTTTGATTTCCACACATTTGTATCATTTGAATAATTGTGAGCTTTCAGCATGCTGATCAGATTCACCTACATTATCCATTTATGTAAAGTGCTAATTAATTAAAGCTTCTCTAAACAACAACAACAAGCAAATAAAAAAATATTATCTCATTCTACATAATCAAAACTTAGGTTACAACTAGTTGGCTATAGTCCCTTTTACTAAGGAATCTCATCAATAAATTTCAATTTTTTAATTTTTATTTTATACTGACCTGGTCTGTGTTTCTACCCTTGGTCTATTCTTGTTCACTTCAGTCTTCCAGTCTGATAACTATACTCTGAACATTTATTTTGAGAAGGCATTTAATAAATACAACCCTTATTGGGAGGATATCATTGATTTCATTGTTGTTGATTTACTGGTGGCACTAAGAGTATATATCTCAAAATTTACCTGTGATGAAATACAAAACTAGTTCTTAAAATAAAATAAAAATATGTTTTCTTCTTTTGTCATGTCTTATAGGGAAACTTTTGTGGTTCATTTTATGTGTCAACCTGTCTGGGTCACGGTGCTTAGATATGTAGTCAAATGTTACTCTGGATATATCTGTGAAGATGTTTTGAATGCAATAACATTTAGAACAGTGGACTTTAAGTAAAGCCGATTGCCCTCCCTAATGTGGGTGGATTTCATACAGTCAGCTGAAGGCCTGAATAGAAGGAACTGACCTCACCGGAACAAGACAGAATTCTGCGACAGAAGGCCTTTGGACTTTAACTGCAACGTTAGCTACTTTATGGGTCTCCAGCCTGTAAGGTTTGGACTTGTGAATCAAATCTCTACACACACACAGACAAACACACACAGACACAAAAGGTAAGCAACAGAGAATGACTACATCCATTTTATAACTATACATATTATAGAAGGACTAGGATAGCTTAAATGTCTAGAATGCTTTCCTATAGTAAGTAATACACATTTCAGGTAAAAAGTCTGTGGTCACATAAGTTTGAGAAATATGGAACTAAACAAAATTAATCATGCTTCTTTAGAGTAGGAGTCTATAGTCAAAAAGAAACAAGATGAACTAGAAAAACTAGGAAGTTAAGGAGAGAAATCCAAGCAGAAGAATGTCACACCCAAAGGTAACTGAGGCACCTGAAGTAAGGGGACCTGCAGCGAGTTTTAGGGCCCCTGAACCTGGATGGGGAGAAGAGATCAGGGCTCTTGCTTTGGTACACTCTCCAGTGGCTTCCCTTGCCCTTAGTGCATACTTCATCCTCCTTGCTGTGGTCTGTAAGAACAGTTAGACACTTTGCTTGCTTAGCTCTTTCATCTTCCCTCTTACCACTTTCCTCTCTGGAAATGTGTTTTCTGTTTCCCCCAGGGCTTCACACTCATGCCCATCTCTGGCCTTTGTATACCCTTCCACCGTACACTCTTCCATTACCATCGTGGTGGTTCCCTGTCATTATTCAAGCCTTTCCCTCTCCAAGAGATCTTCTCCATCCATTCTATATAAAGAGCAAAAACCTTTGCTTTGGGCTCTCTCTCTCTCTCTCTCTCAAATACTTTATTTTGTTTTATTTTCTTCATAGAAAGTATCAGTATTATATTTATTTGTTTATTTTTAATGCTTGGTATCTGATTACTTAAAAAGCCATCGTTGGTTCATCGTTAGAGCATTGGCCCAGCATGTGGAAGTCCCAGGTTCAATTCCCGGCCAGGGCACACAGGAGAAACACCCATCTACTTCTCCACCCTTCCCCCTCTCCTTTCTCTCTATCTCTCTCTTCCCCTCCCGTAGCCAAGGCTCCATTGGAGCAAAGTTGGCCCAGGTGCTGAGGATGGCTCCATGGCTTCTGCCTCAGGTGATAGAATAGCTCTGGCCACAATGGAGCAATGCCCCAGATGGGCAGAGCATCACCCCCTGGTGGGCATGCTGAGTGGATCCTGGTCAGGAGCATGCAGGAGTCTGTCTGTTTCACTGCTTCTAACTTCAGAAAAATACAAAAATACAGAAAAAAAAGCCACCTAAAATATATTACTCGGTTTGTTTGAAATAGTTTATTAATTTATTATCAATCAAATATTCACTGACACCATGTCATCAAGGGGCATTATCACTGAAAACTATTCATAAGGTTCTCACATTCAGTAGGTGAAGAGGGAAGGGATCTTGTTAGGACCACTAAGGCAGAGAGCTCCAAATTTCCTGGGTACAATGCAGCCAGAAATAAGGAGAAACTCAAAAGCAAAATGGAGAGAGGGACAAGTAGAATACGGAGGAGAGAGGGTGACCACGTCAGTGTCATTAGAAATGCAATGCTGAAAGAGCCAGTCCAGTGAACATGCAAGCTTGAGATTGGGCAGGTGGGTCCTAGACAATGATTTGCCGGGTTGCAGTGGAAAGAGGCATCCATTTGGAGCAGAAGGCAAAACTGTTAAAGCACTTATCTAAAGTTCAGTATGTGTAGTACCATTGGCTGAATAATTCTAAGTTAGCATCCAGGTAGTTTTCTTAAGAAATATTAGTTGAGCATTTGCTACTTTGTGCTAGAAAGCCTTAATATATTAAGATGATGGTTTTGTAATATAAGGTATAACCATGATAAATTTTTAAAATGTATCAATTTAACAAAAATAGTTGAGTGTATAATTTTACAGTTAATATGCAAGTATATATAAAAATATCCATGAAGAGTAAAATAGAAGATGAATGCAAAATATGAGGTTAAAAAATAAAACATATTTTTCTTCCACACAATTTTCTTGAAAGGTATTCTTATCTCAGCATGTAACTAATTCAAATTCTGGATCCCAAACCATGTTGTCTTTTAACTGTAATCTGCCATCCAAATTGTAGCACTCTTCATTTTTGACTTAAGCATGACAAAAATAAAAGAGCTTTGGACTTAGAAATATAAACCATAGCTCTACGACTTATTAGATGCATAGCTTATGGAAAGAGACTGAGCTCCTCTAGTTCTTAGCCCCTGATCTGTGAGTACTGACTGTCTGCCTGATGAACCAGCCCACTGTCTCCCAGCCACCTTCTCTGACCTGTCACTACCATTGCACCTTCCACTTTCCACTCCTTCTTTCCCAGTTGTTCTCAAACTCTGTGTGACAGAATCACCTGGCATCTTGGGAAAATACAGTTTCCTGGGATCAAGATCAGAAACTTTGATTTCTGTAGATCTGTGGTGAGCTGGGATGATCTGCATTCTAGCAAGCACCCTTGTGTTGTGAAGTAGAAGCGGCATATTGGCAAATTCTCCTCAGCTCATTGTATCAGCATGAGAGCTATAAAAGTTATTAGTGTTGAGTCATCTCTGAATCAGTGGCCCTCCCCTTCTCTTCTCTGTCTCCTACCTCTCTATTTTGACTTGTGCTTTGTCCCACTTTCTTTTTCCTTACCATGGTGGTTTGGTCAGCCACATTCCTTGGCTTCTCCAGCTCATCTATCACACCTTCAACCATGTGGTTATCTTTGCCAATCCTTCCAGATTAATAGACCTATGTTGGGCAGGTAAATTTGTAAAATCTGTGTTTTCTGGTTTTGTTCACTTTTATTGTTAAAAATGGCACTACCCACATGAATGGCCTTTGCCCAGGTGATAGGGTTAATTACCTTCTGCTTGGGAAGGGGCTTGGTTATGCTAATGTGTGCTGGAGGAAGACTTTTGCACTGAAAAGTTTTAAAAGGAGGAGCCAGGAGGTCGTTTTGAGAGGAGACCATGTTGTTGCAGGGCAGAAAGGCCATATGGTTGCAGAGGAGAGGCAGGGAGCAAGATGGTGGGAAGCTGAAGGGGAACAGAGGTGGGGCCTTTGATTCTAGGGAAGACCAAAAAGATTCTTCTGGTTGTGGAACGGGAAGACATGTGAATGGGTTTTGATGTTTGTGTGTATTTTCTCGTCAGCCTATTGCAAGCTAGAATAAAGGGTGGCTCACCAGTTCTTGGCTCAGTTGTTTCATTACCGTCGATCCGAATCAAATGTAAACCTGCACAGGCCAGGCGGCCGTGATGGCCTCAACTACTGGCCATACAACCCACTACTGAAAAAGGCACAAAACTAATTACACAGTTCACATCTGACATTGGGTGGAGAAATGGCGAACATCCCTGAAACCAAGAGCTCCATTCTAGAGACTTCTATGTCCCCAGAATCTGGAGCAAATCTCATAAACCCCAGAAAATTGTTCAGCTGCCCTAACAGCTGCTCTCAAGGCCAGTGTATAGATAATCAACCATACACTGCTCAAAAAGCTAATACAGTTACTATCTACTTTTGGGGGAAATATAAGGAAAAGAAAGCAGAGAAAAGCCCTAATTAAGAGATTGGAGTGGAGTTCTCTTTTCTTTCCCCATAACATAATCTAAAATTATTTAGGGACTCCTTGGCAAGTGCAGGCTGGGATGCTGGATTTTGAATAGCTGTTATAACACAAAACTTAAAGTACAGAGACAGCCTTCTCTTCACCTTTGTGGAAGCATACTCTCCTTCCATAGGTCCTTCCAGAAGATCTGAGCGCAAGCTCTTTTATGCACACATAGCCAGCTGAGAGGGCTGCAGAGTCACAAAACAGCCCAGAAAAACAATATCCAACACACAGTATGCATATTGTTTTGATTGAGACATTGTTATTTGAAATGCATTTTTTGCTGCCTCTCCTAAATACCCCTCCACAGTAGAAGAAAAATAACAAATGTGATGTAAATAGAGGCCCAGACATCTTACACTTAAATTACAGTCACGTCATCCCAGTCCTATCCAATCTCTTTCAATTATAGTCATTAATTGAGGATGTAACCCAGAAACAATTACATCCATGAAATTCTAATGAGTCTCCTGTAGTTAATATAAAAAGAAAACAATGGGAAATGCATGCTGATGCCAGAGCCTAATCCAATTCTGTGGATTAAAATAAAGAACAGCATATTTGTAACATGTAAATCTGATTCTTTTTCTTTTACCCAGTTTCATTTCTCAGAGAGTGACAGACTCTCTGCATAGATTTGCTTATCTAATAAGTTTATTGACCTGCCCTCTCACAATTATGTTCTTTTCAAGAGCATATCTTGAAAACTCACGGGTGGGAAATACATTTTGCTCAGGGATCCATTTTTGAAAGTCTCATATTTTTGCATGAAAAATCCATTGTTTATTTACTTGACTTAAATGAGAATATCTTTCCTATTTTCACAATGACAAAAACAATTATATTAATTATCATTCTGGAAGAACATAGTGGCAGCTTAATTCTGAATCTCCTTGTTTCTTCTAGAAATAGAGCCACAAGATAATGAAAAGGAAAAAGAATCACAAGCTCCATTTGCATTTGAAATAGGAAACAAAGAAAACCCACAAACTTCCAATTAGTATGTGTTTATGCTGCCAAAACCAATGAAGACCAGCAAAGCGAGGCAGAAAAGCTCAAGCAGCCATGATTCAGTGATAGAGAAAACCAGGGACTACTGGCTTTACAGAGGTCAATCCCAGAAACCAAGAGCAAGATAAATACCTACTCTCCAATAAGTGTTGTCTAGCCTAAACTCTGTGCCAGCTGCTCTGAACAGCATTGAAAGACAACTGAGTATGAGTAAAAGGGTCAGAAGACTCCAAAATTACCTAGATAAGAGCAGAGGAGAATTGTTTTTTTAAATGTCAGTAAAACTCTACTTATTAAAAGGAAGTGAATCACTTTGGAAAGCAAACCTGTGTCCCTGGATAACAGCAGCCAACAGAAGAGATAAGCTAAGGAGGTTTACAGCTGGAATAGAGAGCCCTGAAAAGCCAAGTTAGATTTCCAGAGGCAAAGGAAGAATGCCTACATAGAAGATGTTTGAACCTAGGGTTGATTTGCAACAGAAACTCATTTCTGAATATTTTTATTTTTTTCTCAAGATCTTTAATGGTTGACTAAAATACCTGTTCTAAATGGGTTAGCACCTATACTTGTACCCATACTATACGAGCTTGAGTTGTGAGTGAGAAAAGCTATTCCTGCTCATCTTTCTTCACCTCATACTCACTTCCAGGAACATTTGCTCTCATTTGTAAATGAGAACCAAGAAAGGAAAAGGTAAAGACAAAAAAATAAAAATAGTGTAATAACAAATGTGAAAAATCATAAAAAATTTTTCAACAAGGAAGAAACACTCACTAAGATTATCTTACCATGTAGCAGATAAAAACTATAATCTAATATGCCAATAAGAATTTTTAAAGATCAGGTTGGAGGAATCACTGTGTAAAGCATATGATTCTGTAACCACTATTCTGAACACCTAAAACCAATAATATCAAAACAATAAAATATTGAAACAATAAAAAAAGGAAGATCACAACACAGAAATACAAGAGATCTGGATAACATAATCAGACAGCAAGAAGTAATGACCAGCCTGACCAGGCGGTAGCACAGTGGATAGAGCATTGAATTTGGAAGAGAAAGACCCAGGTTCAAAACCTTGAGGTTGCCGGCTTGAGGGCGGGATTATCTGGCTTGAACCTGGGCTCACCAGCTGGAGTGCAGGGTTGCTGACTTGAGTGTGGGATCATAGACATGACCGCATGGTCACCGGCTTGGGCAAGGAGTCACTCACTCTGCTGTAGCCCCCTGGTCAAGGCACATATGAGAAAGCAATCAATGAACAAGCAATCAGTGAACAACTAAGATGCCGCAACAAAAAGTTGATGGTTCTCATTGAGGAGCCACTGCGCCACTTTAGCCTCAGGTGTTGTAAAGTACCAAAAGCTGAAAAATTAATATTAATATTTTAAGAGGCTTAAAGAACATTTTATTAATTTGGGTTAAGGTGTGCAGAGAAATTTTGAGAATAATCTCTGTACTGTGTGATTGGCCTAAAACCAGGATGGCCTTTGGCATTGTATTGTAAATGCAAAGGGAAGGAAAACATGGATTCCCAGACATTCCACCACACCTGTGGGGAAAGGGGTGAATGGCTAGCCAGGTGCAGGAAGAGAAAAGCCAAAATAAACCTTTTCTTATAGCAATGAGCCATTTGTGGGCATTTGTCCCCACGGAAACTACCTCTCCTATGAGAATGCATGTGATTAATGTGTGTGACTCTGGACAGAGAGATGGCAGATAAACATTAGAGAATATAGGAATGCCTTTTAATATGTAAAGAGACATCTTTCTACCATTGTGTTGACTTATAAATTTTGTTTTCTCCAAAATGATGTATGGCTTGCAAATTGAACATGGTCCTATCATGTTAAAGGACATATGACTATAACCAATAGTGGTAAAAAGGCACCTAATTGCAATTTTTGCTTCTGTACTTCCCACTTGCAAAACTATAAAAACTAGGTAGAACACAGGGCCGGCACGCTCTCCCTCAGACCTCTGTGGGAGTTGCCACCACTTGGCCAAGCTAGACAATATAGGCCTGGTGTGGAATCGACGGATTTTGTTTGTGTCTTCAATGTTTCAAGTCCCTCTGGAGTAGGCTTAACACTCATCTCTCTCCCTTCTTGTCTGTCTGTCCCTATCTGTTCCCTTCTCTGACTCTCTCTGTCTCTGTCAAAAAAAATGATGACCAGAAAACTGGGAAAAAATTAAAAAGTAATTAGCAACAGTCAAAGAACAAATGAACAAAATTATTTGAAAAATAAAAGAGAAGGATGACATGAAAATATAGTAAAAAAAAAGAAACAAATAAGAAGAAAAAAATGAAAATATTAAATGATAAATATAAAATACAGCTAAAGGAAATTTATTACAAGCATAATTGAGGGTTCCAAGAAAAACAATAGAAAAGAGTTCATATTTTAAAATGTTATTCAAAAATTATTTGAACTACAAGAAGATAGAAATTAATATATTAAATCTGTGTACCAAAACAAATTGGCCCTAACACATATCCTAATATACTATTATTGCTTGATGTTAGAGAGAGAGAGAGATTTTAGAGAAGGGAGAGAAAGGGAGAGAGAAACATTTATTTGCTGTTTCACCTAGTTGTGCATTCACTGGCTGCTTCACCTATATGCCGTCACTGAGGATCGAACCTGCAACTTCAGCATTTTAGGATGACTTTCTCACTGACTGAACTAACCAGCCAGGCCATCCTAATAAAATTATTGAGCTTTAAAGGTAAAGAAAAAATTCACAAGGCAAACAAAAACATCATTACTCTTATGGAAAAAATATATGTATAAACAATATCTTCTATGGGCTCAATGTTTGTGTTGCCTCCCCCAATTGATATGTTAAATTCTATGTTCAACATGGTGATATTAAAAGGCGGAAACTTTGGGAAATGATTAGATTATGAGAGTGGAGCCCTAATAAATGTGGCTCCAGAAAAATCCCTAGTCCTTTCCCCATGTAAGCATACAATAAGTAATGCACAAGAGGGGCCTTACCCAACCATGCTGGCACCCTGAGCTTAGATCCAATCTCCAGAACTGTGAGCAATAAACTTCTGTTATTTATAAGCTACCCAGTCTCTGGTATTTTGTTATAGCAGCCCAAACAGGTTAGAGCACTTTTCCTACATTGTCTTTTAATGCTAGGAGACAGTGGAGAAATGCCTACATATTTAAGGGAAGAAAGTATAAACCATAATAGGAAAGCAAGTTTGATCATCTTAATATCAGATTAAGTAGTAATTAGATCAAAAAGTATTAAGAAAGACAGAGAGAAAAAAAGGACAGAAAGATAGGAAAAATAAGGAAGGAAGGAAGCAAGGAAGGAAGGAAAAAAGGAACGAAGCAACGAAGGAACAAAGGAAGGAAGGAAAAAGGGAAGGCATTTTATAATACTTAAGATTTCAATTAGCAATGAAAATATAATAGAAATGATTATATATTATATAACATACTACAACTTTGAAAATGGGAGACCACAGAGAATATATTTTCTTTATAATTGCACCATTTTAACTAATGAAACACAGAGGTATTTCCTCTACAGTCGAGACAAAGGCAAGGCTATCCACAGTAACTATTACATTTAACATTACACTAAGGTTTATAGCCATCACAACTGTGAAACACAATTGTGCAACACAATTGTGGAAGTTAGAGTAAAAAAAAAGTCCCCAAAAATGAATTGAAAGAGATAAAACTCTTTTTTGCTAATTATCTGATTGTATAATTGCTAACCCAAGAGAATCAAACGCACACAAAAAATAAAGTGATAGAATTCAATAAAGCTGTGTCACCAGCCAAGAGGTTTTCCACCCCACTTCCACTCTCAAGATAGAAATCAAGTGAGGAGCAGCAACTGATACAAAAGAAGGGGGGTACTGAAAACAAAGTGGAGGAAAAGAAGAAAGGGAGAGAGCTGACGCAACAAGAGGGCGCACACTAATGAAGAATGCTCCCAGAACCGCTGCAGGGTCTGGTTTATACAAGGCTCTGGTTCTCCATGAAAGTGCAGGGTACTATTCTTACTTTTTAGGTTCACTGCAGTGAGCTTGTATGACCAGCTCATGAGCAGAGTAAAGCTCTTTGGGGAATCGCTGAAGAGCAGCTTTAAACTTAGGTAGGTAGGTAGGAGTTCATAAAAATAACTGAAGATATGCCCAACCTGTTTCATTTGTAGGGTATAGAATATGCAAAAATCAGAAAGATGTATTAAATAATAAACAAGTATTTGGGACATAAATAAGAGACCAATTTATAAAGGCAACAAAATAAGTCAAAAAAAGATATTTCGAGACATCATATTTTCTAAAAATGACTTCAGCATTATCTTTGATATCACATATCCTTAAAATGTTACTTGGACATACCTCCTATCAAGAGATGGGATCCATGCTTCCTCTCTTGAAATCAGATGGCTGTGACTATGGTGGAAGTGATGCTAGGTACCGTATTTCCCCATGTATAAGATGCTCCGATGTATAAGACACACCTTAATTTTGAGACCCAAAATTTGAAGAAGAAAAAAAATGTATTACATAAAGTTATTGAACTCAGAATTTATTCATCATAAAATTCATACAACTTCTCAGCTGCATGAAAAAGCAGGAAATGCAAGTAAAAAAAAAATCTACAACCACTATATAAGACACAACCAGTTTTTTAAACCCCAAATTTTTCGAAAATTGGTGCATCTTATTCATGGGGAAATACAGTAACGTACTAAGCTATGTTGTCAAAGTTTACACAGTTTTATCTAGTTCTCTTGGGATACTTGCCTTTTGCGTCCTGAGTACCAGATATGATGTTCAAGGCCACTATCCAGTGAGGCAGCCCAGGTGACATAGAAATGCCATATATGGTTTCTGGGTGATAGTTCCAGCTGGGATTCTTGACAATAGTCAGTACCAACTACTAGACACGTGAATGAAGATTACTTACAGGTGATTCCTGCCTTCAGCCATTGAGACGTCCTACCTTTTGATTCACCTCCAGCCTTCACATTCTTTCCACTGACATCATGGAAAAGACAGAGAACCATGCCATCCTTTTCTTTCTAAATTCCTGACTCACAAAAGCTATGAGCATAACAAAGTGGTAGTTTTACACTGTAAAGCTTGGGGGTTTCTGCAGCATTAATAACTGTTAGAAATACTTAAGAAATACTCAACCCTTTTGTGGGAAAATTTTAGAACATTTCTGATAGACACAAAAATTCACTTGACAAAGGGAACAACAGGCGTTTTTATGTGTGTGTGTTTTAGGCTGTTTGTATGTGAGGGGTTGTTTATGTTTTGTAGCTGTTGATTTATTTATTTTAGAACTAAGAAAGGTGAGTCTAAAAATACATATTAAAACTTTTTAAAAGTAAAAATATGTTAGAAAACTATAAAAATGACAGAAATTATTAGTATTAATTTGAGTGAATATTAAATTCTATTTTAAAGCTTTTATAATAAAAAATAGATTCACTAGTAGACCAATACGAACAAAATATAATTTCCAGAACTAAATACAAATATCTAGTCCAGAACTAGAAATTTAGCCTGTTATAAAGATGGCATTTTCAAATAGAGGGACTAAAAATACATGTTGTTGAGGCAACTGGGCAGCCAGCTGGAAAAAAAGACAAAGTCAGATGCATAGCTCTAATCATATACTGGGATGGTTTCTAAATGTGTAAAAATAAAAAATCAAGAAGTTAAGTCCTAGAAGTACTAGATTAAAACATAAATAAATAAATTTTTTCATGACTTTAGAGAAAAAAACCCCTATTTAATTGTGAATAAAAGTCCAGAAATCTTAATTGAAAAATAAATTTAAATATGTAAGAATAACAAAGTCTCATAACAAAATATCAGTGCAAAGATTACAGTAAATACAATGAAAAAAATTATAATTTGTATCATAGGCAAGTGTTAATCTCTTCGATAAAATATTTTTTAAATGTAGTAGTTAGAGACTACAGTCTGGTTTTGGGATGTCCATAGTAGTTGTCATTGTTTCCAGGAACTTTTGGTTGATAGAGCTAAACAAATATACATAAATATAGAAAAATGAGGATTAATGATGATTTTATAGGTTTGCCAGATCACATTTCAAATTACAGGTTTTAAATTAAATTTTTTGACTTTATAATTGTTTTATGTACAAAAATATTGACTCCTAAAAAACTAACACTATGTTCAAATTAACAGTAATAGAACTAAAGAGAAGTCTACTGAATTCAGTCAAATATTTTAAAAATATGTATTTATCTTTAGAATACACTTTACTAGAGTTATACAGTAAAACACTGCATTTTAACTCATAAAAATATGATTTTATTTTCTGTGTGGTTATCCTTCATAGTATATAAAGTTAAAATCATCTGTCTAATTTTTATTTAATATTTAGTAATTTTTAAATTTTTATTTTTTTAAATTTTGTAAAACATTAAATGTCTTCAAAATAAAAACATAACATAGTATACATTCAGAGAAGTTTTGCTTCCTTCCTCAATAAATCTTCTTGATTTTAGTTTCATAATAGCTTCAGGATTTGTCCACGATTGACAATCTTCACTGTAACATTTTAGTCCGTGAGCGGATCGTCTCTCTTGGATGACTACAAAAGTCTTCTGACTGTGACCACCTTTGCTCTCCTTATTGTATATTCTCAAAACAGTAACTAAAATAATCTTGTCCAAATTTTAATTATTTTATTTCCCTGCTAAAAACCTTCAGATTTACAAGTGACAGCAAAATCATTCCATTGTACCACAAAACTCCAAATTTCCTCTCTGAGCTGCTTTCTCCTTAACATAAATTACTAAATGAATTTAATCAACTATATATGTACTTATTTTGCTCATGTTGTTTTCTGTACACACACACACACATACACAATATACAAAACATCCGTGGTTCTAAGCATCATTGAGTCTGTGACTAT
Source organism: Saccopteryx bilineata (assembly GCF_036850765.1). NCBI lineage: Eukaryota > Metazoa > Chordata > Mammalia > Chiroptera > Emballonuridae > Saccopteryx > Saccopteryx bilineata. The sequence continues at coordinate 122,150,728 of NC_089491.1, read as the reverse complement.
GTTTATTTGTTAACTGCTGCTTATAGTTGTTGCACCTAAAGTAGTGTCTGCGGTCGAGCCAGGGCTCAGCACATAGTTAAATAAATGAATGCATGAGTGAAGTAGATGAGTAGATGGACAGAGAAAATAAATTAACCTTTTCTTGTAAAGTCCTATGACATAGAAGAGTTATTTTACAAACACCACTCCTAGCCCAAAAACCCTTTTATTTTACATTTGCAACTTGACTGATAAATTCATATTTACAGTTCTTAAATGAACACTAGTTATTTTTAAAATCTAATTACAGTGAGAAACAATTTAAAAAACTCATTTGATCCAAGAAAGAAAAAAATAGTATTATACAATGAAAATAGCATTATTTTGAGCGCTTACTAAGCCCGAGGTGCTGATTAAACTGACGAAATTCTCACAAAAACTTTGAGCAAGGTAACATAGCTATTACATGTAAAACATGAATTCAAATATAGAATATCTATTCTCAGACTAACAGTGCAATATGGCCATTGCAATACGGCCTCTATATGCTTGTGTTGTAAAAAGTAGTACTACTCCCATTTTATTTTATATTTTTTATTGATTTTACAACACTGATTTGTTGTTCCATTTATTTATGTATCCACTGGTTGATTCTTGTATGTACCATGGCCAGAAATGAGTATGTGGTTTTGGTGTGTATCGGAGGATGACATTCTAACCAACTGAGCTACCTTGCCAGGGCCATGACTCCCATTTTAAAGATGAGAAATTTGAGGCACTAGATTTTAAAAACCTTTCATTTTTTTAAAGCTAATAACTATAAGCAGAGTTAAAGCCAGACTTTTACTCATAATGTGTACTAACTTTCATTATGTTATTCTTTAAGAAAAGCTGAACATTGGAATATGCTTTAGCATAAGATAAATCCATCTAATAATTTATCAACGTATTTATTCATCCAGAGTCATCATACATTTACTGAAACTTATTATGGTTACAGATTCTATGCTTGTCAATGGGAACACAAAAGTAAACAAAACAAATATAATCTTTGCCTTCAGGGTGTTTATAATCCAGCAAGATAATATTCAGAGGTACTTAGTATGCTACAAACAAGACAGTCATTTCAAGTATCATGATAAGCTATTTATCATGATAGTATATGTTGTTGCCCAAGAGACTTATTCCAATTTATAACTTTTATACAAATTTTAAATTCTTTACATAAGTAGCTAGTAGCTACAATACAAACACGTTTTATGAACTGTTATTTTACCTTTTTCATACTTACAGATGAAGGATTAACTTTCACAGAGGACTAAACAGAAATTAGAAAACACGACATATTATTTTATCTCTGGTTAAAAAATTCCTAACTGGAAACAACAACAGACTTCTGAGAAATAACTTTTTCAAGCCCTGAGTACATCTATTTTCAGAGCATTTTCACTCATGGAAAATTAACTGCCTTCCTTGGCAACCTCAGAGAATGAACATTATAAATATAGTAGACTGACACTTATGATTCCTATGAAAAGAAAAATAAATAAATAATTCTCCTTTGGCTAAGGCTAAGGGACCAGTAAGTAAACAGTTCACATAAATCCATGTGCAATTATAGCTCTTCTGGTATTTTGGAACTATTCTAAATGTTTATGTTCTTGCCTGGGTCAAGAGTTGAACAAGAATTACATATGCTATCCTCCTACATAATCATACAGAGGTAATGTTATTTCTAATACTGCCCTATGGTTTGGTGAAATATGGAGGCTAACCATCTGTCATCAGTAATGCTGTTGAGTAGATTTGGAAAGTGTTTGATCAGGTTTTGGCAGCATGTTATCTGTTAGAATACTGTTGGAGACAAACTTGGGAAGTTCTGATGCATTTAGAGGAGACAAATGTCTCAGCACATGGGCAGTCTAAAACTGGGATGACGAAGTGTTTTATTTAAGATAGGCACAGATTTCAGTGCAAGTCAATAAAGAAAAGAGGTATTGCTGTGTTTGTATATTCAGGCATGTACGCTAGGCTCCACAATAGAGCACTTTTCAGGACTCTGAAAAGATGGCATTGGGAAGGAGCTTCTGTTGAACACATTAAGGGAAACTCCTTTTGTGCTGAAGGAGAAAATGGAGCTTAACAGTGATTAGAAGAAAGGCCTAGTTGAAAAAGTGTGCATTGAGAGGCAAAGTAGAAAAATATAAAGGCAATGTAGGGTTCTGCTTATCAGTCAAAGGGAAACGGGTTTCATAAGTGTATGCCAAACCAGAACCCAAGGTATTAGTATTAGGTCAGAAGAAAAAACAGAAAAGTTGGGGTGGGGTCAAGGTGGAGAGAAAAAGCTGGGAAGTGAAGGCTAAGAAGAACCCAATTAAGGGAAGACACGGAGGAAGGAGTTGATCGAACTATCAGGGAATGTTTCTCATCCCGGCCTTTGGAGAGCAGCCAAACTCAGCTGACCATGGACATCAGACAACTAATTTAGGATTGAATGAGCTTGGCTTTCAAAGGGTTTGTGGGTTTGTTTCTCAAGTTCACCAGATGAATGTACACTAGTTAGCAAGCCTAATAAATGTCAAGAGCAAAGATTTCAAACCAACCTTATTTTTACATACTGAAATGCTGACAATGAAGACCTAAATTAATTGTGGTGTTAACATGTTGCATCAGTGGAATGTGATTATAAACAGCTTTTTTAAAAAAAAAAATTAAGTAAGTTTTATGATGTAAAAGGTAAGGTGTGAAAGAGAAAAAATTATGCTATGTGAGACTTTTTATTTATTCATAATAGTTTTGTAAAACAATGATTTAAATTAAAAAAATTGGATTGACCAGTCACTAAATTTAATTTTTTAAATAATATATGATATATATATGACATATATATGTATATATGTACATATATCTGTAATGACTACCCCTATATCAGCAATGATTACTCCTTAAATGACACATCTTCCTTCCTGGAAATTTGCAAAGATGAGATAAACATTCATCAATCTGTACTGACTTAATGAAGCTTAATTGGAAGACAGAGATGACTTAAATGTCTTCAGGAATATGATCCCTTCTAGTTTATATTACTTTATGTTCATTTATCATTTATACTTATATATTCTTTGCATAGTTATTAATACATTTAAATCAAGTGTACATATGTTTCTTGATCCACTTGAAAATCAGAAATTCCTTCGCCTCTGATAAAAAGAATGAAGATTGTTTCATCTACATCTTTCAAGTGCATTTGATTGCCAAATTACTAGTAATGATTTAAAGAAAGAACTACATGAAAGAAGATGGAACTTGTCTCTATCATCAATCTTTCACATACTCAAAAGAAGGGGCAGGGAGGATATTTTCTTTCAACACCAGTATATGCCTTAGGGACATGATACTTTATCAAGAAAGGGCAAGAGGAATTCAATATCCTCCGTGGAAAACAGGAAGTAATGAGGCAAAAGCAATGTCTTATGGGATTTGTGTGTGAAACACACACACACACACACACACACACACACACACATTTTTCTTTCCTGATTGACATTGTCTTCTTAAGACAATTCTAAAATACTTCTTACACAATAGCAAGCATGTGCTAAAAAAAATAAAGATTAAATTTAGCCTTGTTTTTTTTAAGATTTTATTTATTGACTGTAGACAGAAGAGAGAAAGGCAGAGGGAAGGAGCAGGAAGCATCAACTCATAGTTGTTTTTTGTATGTGCCTTGATAGGGCAAGCCCAGGGTTTCAAACCTGGACTTCAGTGTTCCAGGTCGATGCTGCATTCACTGCACCACCACAGGTCAGGCATAGCCATGTTTTTGATGAAGCATTAAAACATACATACATACATACTCACAAATAAATCTACTAATTCTTTCCTAAAACATGTGGTACAATTCCAAATTAAACATAATTTGAGATTTTTTTCCAACTACAGTTTTCTTTCATAAGTAAGAAAACGCAGAGTTGGCTCTAATTGCATATGTATTTGCATATGTTGTACCTCAACACAGAACTCTAACAACCTCTTGGCGGGGAAGAATAGTTAGCAAACTCAAAAACAACATTTTTATTTCCTTAAGTAATAACTTAATCAATGCAGCTGTCTTGAATATAGCTTTAGTAAAAAAAAATCCTTTATTTTTACCAATATATTTGACCTTCCCACATTTCTTATATCTTAGAATGAAAAAATTTTTGTTTAAACAATAAGTAACCAAAAATATCCCCTTAGAAATACATAAATAATATGACTATATCGAGCAACATAAACCATCCAAAAAATTTAATACTTGAATTTTATATAAGTGAATTCATTATTGTGTGTCAATTTTTAGTCTGGAAAAGTGGAAGACAAACATAATGGTTATTTTTTTCTTAGTGGTAAATTAGGAAGGGGAAGTAAGTGAACTGAAGCAACTCGATAAACATAGAGGCTTCTTAACCATGACACTTCACATTCTTTGAGCACTTACTATCTGCCAGGCACTGTTTTAAGAACATGGCATGTTTTTATTGATTTCATTCTTACAAAAGCAATCACATAGCATGGTAAGGTTAACCTGATTCTGAAATAAAGTCACAGAAATCCTAGAAGCTATGTGACTTGACCATAGTCACCTAGCTGTTAGAGCCATAATTCAAATTCAGACTAGAGATGACTCCAGGACTGCTTGGCCACACATACACTTCACAAACAAACACTCCAAATCTAAACTCATGGGTTTTATTTATAAATATTTGTGTGTGTGTGTTATTCTATTTTAGAAACTTTGTGTGGAGAGGACTAATGAAAATTTTCAGGTGATAAGTATATATTGACTATTTTATTTGTCAGGGTATCCAGAGAAATGAAGCCAATAGGAATTGCATATATAGAGTAAGATTTACTTAAGGAACTGGTTCATGATATTGTAGAGTTGACAAATCCAATGACCTCAGAGGAAAACAGCAGACTGGGGGTTCAGAGCAGAGGTGCAGTTCATGTGCAAAGGCTGTATTCTTGCAGAATTATCTCTTCCTCGAGGTGGTCAATTTTTTTTTCCTACATATATCTTTAACTGATTGAATGAGGCCCACCCACATTATGAAGGATAAAGTGCTTTACTAAAAGTCTACTGATTTAAATTATAATCTCATTTAAAAGAAATACCTTTACAGAGCTATCTAGAATAATTTGTAGCCTTGACAAGTTGACACATAAAATTAGCCATCATGCCTGAGCAGTCGGTGGCATAGTGGATAGAGCATCAAACTGGGACATGGAGGACCCAGGTTTGAGACTCTGAGGTCGCCAGCTTGAGCGCGGGCTCATCTCGTCTGAGCAAAAGCTTACCAGCTTGGACCCAAGGTCAATGGCTTGAGCAAGGGGTTACTCGGTCTGCTGTTCCCCATGGTCAAGGCCCATATGAGAAAGCAATCAATGAACAACTAAGGTGTTGCAACAAAAAACTGATGATTGATGCTTCTCATCTCTCTCTGTTCCTGTCTGTCTGTCCCTATCTATCCCTCTCTCCGACTCTTTCTCTGTCTCTGTAAAAAAATAAAAAAATAAAATTAGCCATCACAACTATCTTACATATGTTTGTATATTTATATGTATGGTTGAAAACAAATTATAAAACTCTTTAATAGGGAAAAATAGCTAATGGCGAAGCAACACTAATGTGAGACAGTGTGCTAGACATAAGTGTTATGAATAAAATCCTAAGGTTTAAGGTTCTTACAATCTGGGTCAGGATAAGTCAAGGAGAAAGAGACAAATATATATAATCAGCTACACTACACTGTGTTAAGGTTTAATGAAGTAGTTGGAATAGAGTTTTGCAGGAAGATAAGAGAAAAAGTAAGGTTCTAGCTCATGCCCATTCCCAGAGGTTAAGAAGAATCTCAAAGAGGAGGCGAAGCTTGAGCCCCACTGAGGAGGAAGAGACTACACTGAGAGGAAAAAACTGAAGAACAAATATATAAAAACACATAGATAAGGGTTTAAGGATTTGTAAGAAATCTAGTGAAATTTGGAAACTGTATTTATGATAGAGATTGAAGCGACTTTATAAATCCCAATAATATTTGGCTTTACCCTGAAACTAATGAGAGGTTGTTGAAATTTTTACCTGAAGGGATGACAGGATCACTGATGTGTTTCAGAAATATTTTATTAATGGCAAAAGGAGAAACAACTAAATAAAGGATAATGGATGTAGGAAAACCATTCAGAAGAAATGGTGAACCTCTTGGACCAAAAAACCCAACAATATTTGGAAACAAATTGGGGAGAAAAATGCAAAAAATATTTTTCTGAATTAAAATTGATACATATTTAATTATGTGTCATTTATAAGGGGAAATGAATTTTTTATTCAACAAACATCTATTTAGTACCTGCTATGTGTTTGGTCCTCTGCCAAAAAAATAAAAAGAACTTAAAGGTGAATAAGAGGATATAAACCAAGAGTTACATTGGATGATAATTGTGATAATAGAAGAAAATACAAGATATGAACATGACAGAGGTGAGTCAAGAGGGCCATGCAGAGGAGGTGATGCCTGGACTAGGTGTTGACAGATGACTAACAGCATGAGGAAGAGAGGTTGGTAAGGAAACTCCAAGCAGAGAGGCAGAATTCAGAAAGGCACTCAGATGTAGACAGAACTTGTCTGCAGGGGTCATAGGTGGTCAAGAGGATGAGCAAAGGAAGAGAAGCCAGGTCAGGAAGAGTCTTGTTCGTATTTTATTGAAAGACATTAATCAGAGACATAGCATGGCCTGATAGTTCTGGCAGAAGCACAGAGGATAAATTTATGGAGAAAGCCACTTGGGAGTTCTATTAGTTTCCTAGACTGCCATAACAAATTATCATAAACTTTATGGTTTAAGAAAGTTAAACAAGCTGTCAATAGAACAGCGCTCCCTCCGAAGGCTCTAGGTCAGGGTCCTTCCTTGCTGCTTCCAACTTCAGGCCCCTGGCATTTCTTTGCTTGTGTCAGTATCACTCCCATCATAGCCTCCATTTTCACATGGACTTTTTTCTGTTTGTGTCTCTGTGTGTGTTTGTTTGTTTGTTTTGTCTTTTATTGGACATGTTCACCCTAATCTGGTACTATGACCTTGTCTCAATTCTTACTTTAGTACATTTGCAAAATCACTATTTTCAAATAAAGGCAAATCCTGAGGTTCCAAGTATATATGTATTTTTGTAAAATGGTATTCAACCTACTTCCAGAGACCACTGCAATAACAGGCAGGGAGTGTGAGAACCTGAAGTGAAGAAGGGCAGAGGAGACAGAGGTAGGCAGGAAAGAAGTCGCAGTGGCAGGAAGTCATGGTTGGCTGAAGTGGAAGAAGAAGTGGTGTTAGGAATTGAGGATAACACTAATATTTCTGGCTGGGGAAGTCACATAGTTTTCAATACCAGTGGCTGAAATAGAAATTACGTGAATAAGAACATATTTGAGACATGTGTTCTGAGGTTGGGAGGATGTGATGTTTTACACAAAGTAAGGTAGTTTGTGTAAGGATATTCTCAATGAAAATAAAAAGTTTTCAAATGATTTAGATGGCTGGGTAGGTGGTAATGCCATTCACTTTGATTGGATGAAGAATGGAATATTTTTTTTTAAGAAAATAAGATCAAGAGTGACGTCACAGAAATGGCGCCCTGAGCAGCGCGTCAGACAGATCTCCCCTAAATCACAACAAATTTATCAACTAGAAGCAGAAAAATTTATCCTCAGAGCATTCCGGAGTTCCACACAAACTGAAAGCGAAAGGACTGTTATCACTTGAATCTGAGAGACAAGGGTGTGGAGGAAGCTACCGCAGCGACGTTCATTCAAGCCGCGAGGGAGTGCACCTGTGGTGAGGTAGCCCACACTCAGGAGCCGCGAGCAGCCGCGGGCGAGCACCCGGTATGGTTGCAGAGCGAGCACCGCCCACACTCGGGAGCAGCGAGCAGCCACCGGCGCGCGCGCCCGGTCCAGTTGCAGAGTGAGCACCGCTAATGTTCCCAGCGGCCGGCGCACTGCGAGTGAGAGTCGCCAGCCACTGGTGCCCGGAGCACCCCATTCACGCGCGTGCCCTGGGCATTCCACATGCCCAGAGCGCCTTACTGGCCCGAACACCCAGAGTGCCCCATTATCCTGTGCCTGGTGCGATTCAGCCGCCAGCGGCAGGGCGAGAGGGAGAGGCACCAGGGAGGTCTTCTACTTGGAAGATTCTCTCCATGGGCGGGGCACCTCACCCAGCCATTCAAGCTAACAATCAAGCGTTGGGGGAGGGGCGCACGCAGGCAGCCTAAAATACCTTCGGGAGCACAGCTGCGACCCAATCACTGAAATTAGCTTAACTCATGAAATCTGCGCACCCTTGGTTCTAACTGATAAGATCTCTCTCAGTTCAGCGATCCAAGACAAGAGGCGTGATATTTTTTAGTGCCTCTTGCTAAAGGGGCGGGGGCAACTTCTGATTGATAGAGCCTCCATATTCAGGGATAAACGCTAACAAGAGGGACTTGGCAGATAATAAGATCTATACTACACTAGTCACAAGCAGAGACTAGTGCCTCTTCTTCCCAGCCAAAACAGGCTACAAAGTGTGGAAAGCCTGGGTTGAGAGGTCCAACTAAATGATAGGCGCTGAACAGTCACCTTGACAACAATTGACTCCCACCCCCGCCTGATTACACTGGAGGCCCTGACTCTCAGAGCCTTTCCCAAAGCCTTGCACTGAGTGGGGATAGAGTGGGGATTTCCCAGCTCTTTGAGCCTCTTACTCCCCAGGCAGAAGCAGTTGCAGCCTTATAGCTGGATCACCAGGCTGCTAATTCAGGAATGGGGGACTAGGAGAGAGAATCCAGGAAAGGAAACTCTCTCATCGTTGGACCCTGCAAACGCCAACAAGCCTTTACTTCCAGCAAGACTAAAGCCAATTATATGACATTGCCATAGAATCCCATCAACTGCAAATCCCTACCTAAGTGTGACACAGGGGCAGAGCCTGGGATACAGAGTCACCGACCAGGAAGAGGGAGAGAAAAGAAAAAGGAAGAAGTTAACCTCTCAAAATCAAGAAAAATCCACAGACTTTACAACTTGTTCCACTAATTTTTTGTTGTTGTTGTTGTTTGTTTCTTCTATCTTATTGCCTTTATTTCCTCCACCTCGGTCCTTCTATTCTCTGCCCATCTTATGCTTCCCTTTTCTTGAACTACACTACCCATAACTGTTACATTTTATTTCTCTTCTTCATCCTCACCCTCCTTTAAGGTTATACTCCAAAACACTTAACTCTCACTCTCTCCTCTTTTGTTTTTTTTTTTGATTTGCTTTATTTTGTTTTTTTCTCTTCCTTTTTTATTACTTCCTTCGTTTTTCTCTTTTTCTTATTTTTTCCTTTCTATTCGTTTTTTCTTTTCTCATTTTACTTTCCTCCCATTTAATCCTCAATCACAAACAAATTAGTTAATTTGGGACTCATGGCTTTTTTTGGCTTTATTTTTCTTTTTTGCTTTTGTTTTTGTTTTTTTCTTGTTTGTCTATTTTTGTGGCATTTTGGGTCCTCCCAACCCAAGGTCTCCATTGTATTTAGTCTTCGCTCCACTTAATACAACAAATTTTTACTTATTATTTTTATTTTTTTCTTCTTTATTATTCTTTTTTTGGTCCTTTTTTCTGGTTCCCTCTTATCCCTCTCATTATATCTCTTAGTTGACCATCACTTACAAGCAAATCATCTTATGCTTATCTAAAATTTTCTTCCTTTTTTTTTTTTTTTTTTTTGCATTTAGTAGGTCCCTACTCCCTTTTTTTGCCCCTTGAACTCTTCACCCCAAATCAGGCCCTCCATTATAGGCATGATATTTCCCTGAGGAGGGGAGAGGAGGGAAAGAGAAGAAAGAAAAAAAGGGGGAAATAATAAATTATTACTGTTTTTTTTTGTGGGGTGTTTTACCTTTTTTTTTTTTTTTTTACTTTTTACTCTTTATTAATTCTAATTAGTGCTATCAACAAGACCACCCTCAGATGCCGATAAGAAAGAGGAAATCGAATATTATGGATACAAAAGAAAGAGAGGTAACACAAATAGATGTGGAAAAATCTATGGAGAAAAGACTTAACATATTGGAAGCCTTGGAGCTAAATGACAGAGAATTTAAAATAGAAATCTTAAAAATACTCAGAGATATACAAGAAAACACAGAAAGGCAATATAGGGAGATCAGAAAACAACTCAATGAACACAAAGAATATATTACCAAGGAAATTGAAACTATTAAAACAAATCAAACAGAAATGAAAAACTCAATTCACGAGCTGAAAAACGAGGTAACAAGCTTAGCTAACAGAACAGCCCAGATTGAGGATAGGATTAGTGAAATAGAAGACAAACAACTTGAGGCACAGCAGAGAGAAGAAGAAAGAGACTCAAAAATAATAAAAAACGAGAAAGCCCTACAGGAATTGTCTGACTCCATCAGAAAGAATAACATAAGAATAATAGGTATATCAGAGGGAGAAGAGAAAGAAAATGGAATGGAGAATATACTCAAACAAATAATAGACGAGAACTTCCCAAGCCTGTGGAAAGAACTAAAGCCTCAAATTCAAGAAGCAAACAGAACACCGAGTTTTCTTAACACCAACAAACCCACTCCAAGGCACATCATAATAAAGATGACACAAACCAATGACAAAGAAAAAATTCTCAAGGCAGCCAGGGAAAAGAAGAGTACAACATATAAAGGAAGGCCTATTAGATTATCATCAGATTTCTCAGCAGAAACTCTACAAGCTAGAAGAGAGTGGACCCCAATATTTAAAGCCCTGAAAGAGAGGAACTTTCAGCCAAGAATACTATACCCATCAAAGCTATCCTTCAAGTATGAAGGAGATATAAAAACATTCACAAATACAGAAAAGATTAGAGAATTTATCAACAGAAAGCCCCACTCCAGGAAATACTAAAGGGGGTTTTCCAACCAGATTCAAAGAACAAAAGAAAACAACACAACAAGTAACAGCTCCACCAAGAACACAATAAAACCTAACTTAAACTGTGACAACAAAGGAAAAAAAGGGGGGAGAGGATGGAGATTAACAGTAGCAAAGGATGATGAAGTGCAGAAATACTTATAAGATAGGGTACTACAATGAATATGGTAGGTACCCTTTTCATTACTTAATGGTAACCACCCTTGAAAAAACCACCACAAAAACACTTGACTTAAAAAAGGTAGCAACAGAGGAAAGAAGTATGGAACACAAACAAACAAAAACAAATGATAGAAAAACAAAAGAGAAGAATCAAACTAGATACAAAACTAACAGAAAGCAATTTATAAAATGACAGTAGGGAACCCACAAGTGTCAATAATTACACTAAATGTAAATGGATTAAACTTACCAATAAAAAGACACAGAGTAGCAGAATGGATTAAAAAAGAAAATTCAACTATATGCTGCCTACAAGAAACACATCTAAGCAACAAGGATAAAAACAAATTCAAAGTGAAAGGCTGGAAAACAATACTCCAAGCAAACAACACCCAAGAAAAAGCAGGCGTAGCAATACTCATATCTAATAATGCTGACTACAAGACAGAAAAAGTACTCAGAGACAAAAATGGTCATTTCATAATGATTAAGGGGAAGTTGAATCAAGAAGACATAACAATCCTTAATATATATGCACCAAACCAAGGAGCACCAAAATATATAAGACAGCTACTTATTGACCTTAAAACAAAAGCTAACAAAAATACAATCATACTTGGAGACCTCAATACACCGCTGACGGCTCTAGATCGGTCATCCAAAAAGAGAATCAATAAAGATATAGTGGCCTTAAACGAAATACTAGAACACCTGGATATGATAGACATCTACAGGACACTTCATCCCAAAGCGACAGAGTATACATTTTTCTCTAGTGTACATGGAACATTCTTAAGAATTGACCATATGTTGGGCCACAAAGACAATATCAGCAAATTTAGAAAAATTGAAATTGTACCAAGCATATTTTCTGATCATAAAGCCTTGAAACTAGAATTCAACTGCAAAAAAGAGGGGGAAAAACCCATAAAAATGTGGAAACTAAACAACATACTTCTAAAAAATGAATGGGTCAAAGAAGAAATAAGCGCAGAGATCAAAAGATATATACAGACAAATGAAAATGAAAATACGACCTATCAGAATCTCTGGGATGCAGCAAAAGCAGGAATAAGAGGAAAGTTCATATCACTTCAGGCCTATATGAACAAACAAGAGAGAGCCGAAGTAAACCACTTAACTTCACACCTTAAGGAACTAGAAAAAGAAGAACAAAGACAACCCAAAACCAGCCGAAGAAAGGAGATAATAAAAATCAGAGCAGAAATAAATGAAATAGAGAACAGAAAAACTATAGAAAAAATCAATAAAACAAAGAGCTGGTTCTTTGAAAAGATCAACAAAATTGACAAACCCTTGGCAAGACTCACCAAGGAAAAAAGGCACAGGACTCAAATAAATAAAATCCAAAATGAAAGAGGAGAGATCACCACAGACATCATAGATATACAAAGATTTATTGTAGAATACTATGAAAAATTATATGCCACCAAATACAACAATCTAGAAGAAATGGATAAATTCCTAGAACAATACAACCTTCCTAGACTGAGTCATGAAGAAGCAGAAAGCCTAAACAGACCAATCAGCAGGGAGGAAATAGAAAAAACTATTAAAAACCTCCCCAAAAATAAAAGTCCAGGCCCAGACGGTTATACTAGTGAATTCTATCAAACATTCAAAGAAGACTTGGTTCCTATTCTACTCAAAGTCTTCCAAAAAATTGAAGAAGAAGCAATACTTCCAAACACATTTTATGAGGCCAACATAACCCTCATACCAAAACCAGGCAAGGATGGCACAAAGAAAGAAAACTACAGACCAATATCTATAATGAATACAGATGCTAAAATACTAAACAAAATACTGGCAAACCGAATACAACAACATATTAAAAAAATAATACATCATGATCAAGTGGGATTCATCCCAGAATCTCAAGGATGGTTCAACATACACAAAACGGTTAACGTAATACACCATATCAACAAAACAAAGAACAAAAACCACATGATCTTATCAATAGATGCACAAAAGGCTTTTGATAAAATACAACACAATTTTATGTTTAAGACTCTCAACAAAATGGGTATAGAAGGAAAATATCTCAACATGATAAAGGCCATATATGATAAACCATCAGCCAACATCCTATTAAACGGCATAAAACTGAGGACTTTCTACCTTAAATCAGGAACAAGAAGGGTTGTCTACTCTCTCCACTCTTATTTAACGTGGTGCTAGAAGTTCTGGCCAGAGCAATCAGACAAGACAAAGAAATAAAAGGCATCCATATCGGAAAAGAAGAAGTAAAGCTATCACTTTTTGCTGATGATATGATCCTATACATCGAAAACCCGAAGGACTCCACAAAAAGATTATTAGAAACAATAAACCAATACAGTAAGGTCGCAGGATACAAAATTAACATACAAAAGTCCATAGCCTTTCTATATGCCAACAATGAAATATTAGAAAACGAACTCAAAAAAATAATCCCCTTCACGATTGCAACAAAAAAAATAAAATACCTAGGAATAAACATAACAAAGAATGTAAAGGACCTACATAATGAAAATTACAAAGCATTGTTAAGGGAAATCGAAAAAGATACAATGAGATGGAAAAATATTCCTTGTTCTTGGATAGGAAGAATAAATATAATCAAAATGGCCATATTACCCAAAGCAATATACAAATTTAATGCAATTCCCATCAAAATCCCTATGAGATTTTTTAAAGAAATGGAACAAAAAATCATCAGATTTATATGGAACTATAAAAAACCCCGAATAGCCAAAACAATCCTAAGGAAAAAGAATGAAGCTGGGGGCATTACAATACCTGACTTTAAACTATATTATAGGGCCACGATAATCAAAACAGCATGGTATTGGCAGAAAAATAGACACTCAGACCAATGAAACAGAATAGAAAGCCCAGAAATAAAACCACATATATATGGTCAAATAATCTTTGATAAAGGGGCCAACAACATACAATGGAGAAAAGAAAGCCTCTTCAACAAATGGTGTTGGGAAAACTGGAAAGCCACATGCAAAAGAATGAAACTCGACTATACCTGTCCTTGTGTACTAAAATTAATTCAAAATGGATCAAAGACCTAAATATAAGATCTGAAACAATAAAGTACATAGAAGAAGACATAGGTACTAAAATCATGGACCTGGGTTTTAAAGAACATTTTATGAACTTAACTCCAATGGCAAGAGAAGTGAAGGCAAAGATAAATGAATGGGACTACATCAGAATAAAAAGTTTTTGCTCAGCAAGAGAAACTGATATAAAAATAAACAGACAGCCAACTAAATGGGAAATGATATTTACAAACAACAGCTCAGATAAGGGCCTAATTTTCAAAATTTACAAAGAACTCATAAAACTCAACAACAAACAAACAAACAATCCCATAAAAAAATGGGAAGAGGACATGAACAGACACTTCTCCCAGGAAGAGATACAAATGGCCAACAGATATATGAAAAGATGCTCAGCTTCATTAGTTATTAGAGAAATGCAAATCAAAACTACAATGAGATACCACCTCACCCCTGTTAGATTAGCTATTATCAACAAGACGGGTAATAGCAAATGTTGGAGAGGCTGTGGAGAAAAAGGAACCCTCATTCACTGTTGGTGGGACTGTAAAGTAGTACAACCATTATGGAGGAAAGTATGGTGGTTCCTCAAAAAACTGCAAATAGAACTACCTTATGACCCAGCAATCCCTCTACTGGGTATATACCCCAAAACCTCAGAAACATTGATACGTGAAGACACATGTAGCCCCATGTTCATTGCAGCACTGTTCACAGTGGCCAAGACATGAAAACAACCAAAAAGCCCTTCAATAGAAGACTGGATAAAGAAGATGTGGCACATATACACTATGGAATACTACTCAGCCATAAGAAATGATGACATCAGATCATTTACAGCAAAATGGTGGGATCTTGATAACATTAAAAGGAGTGAAATAAATAAATCAGAAAAAAACAAGAACTACATGATTCCATACATTGGTGGAACATAAAAATGAGACTAAGAGACATGGACAAGAGTGTGGTGGTTACCAGGGGTGGGGGGAGGGAGGACATGGCAGGGAGGGAGGGAGAGAGTTAGGGGGAGGGGGAGGGGCACAGAGAACTAGATAGAGGGTGGCGGAGGACAATCTGACTTTGGGCAAGGGGTACCAACATAATTTAATGACAAAATAACCTAGACATGTTTTCTTTGAATATATGTACCGTGATTTATTAATGTCATCCCATTACCATTAATAAAAATTTATAAAAAAAAAAAAGAAAGAAAAAAAATCGGAAAAATAAAATAAAATAAAATAAAATAAACAAAAAAAAAAAAAAAGAAAATATGATCAGTTTTGATAGTCTTAAGTGTGAAGAGCAGGTGATAAATGGAAGGGAAAAAGAAGCACAGGGCATAGGAAATATGCCTCAAGCATCCAGGAGATGAATTGACAGTGTTCAGCAGTTTCCCAGCAGAAAGCACACCTCTCTTAAGAAACTAAGACGTGGAAATGAACGGTAAGAGAACAGTGTCAGTGGAGTTAAGAAGAGTTACAATAAGCGGAGGTCAGTAGTATTAAAAACTTCAATATGGCCTGACCAGGTGGTTGCGCAGTGGATAGAGCATCGGACTGGGATGCGGAGGACCCAGGTTCGAGACCCTGAGGTCACCAGCTTGAACGTGGGCTCATCTGGTTTGAGCAAAGCTCACCAGCTTGGACCCAAGGTCGCTGGCTTGAGCAAGGGGTTACTCAGTCTACTGAAAGCCTGCAGTCAAGGCACATGTGAGAAAGCAATCAATGAACAACTAAGGTGTTGCAATGAAAAACTGATGCTTCTCATCTCTCTCTGTTCCTGTCTGTCTGTCCCTATCTATCCCTCTCTCTGACTCTCTCTCTGTGAAAGAAAAAAAACAAAAAACAACAAAAAAAAAACCCACTAAACTTCAGTATGAATCAGAACTGGGGGAACAGGGTAAAGAGCAGAATATGGGTTGTAAAATTTGACTAATAGTGCTCCTGTAAGGCAAATGTGAAAGACTGTTCTAGGCTAAGCGGGAGAGTTCAAAGCGGTGCTGGGGTAGGAAACAGCTGAATGTGTCCATGGGTCACAATATGGAACATAAGCACGAGTATGACTAACAGTCTTGCAAAGGAGAAGGATAGCATCAAAGGAAAGGAACTGAGTGAAGTTAGGCTAAGATATACATTTTGAAGTAGAGGAGACATAAAGTAGGGAAATCCGTGATTTTGCAGGCTTATTTTTTTTTTCCAGTGGATAAAACAGTTGATAAGATCTCTTGGTAAAATTGAGGAGGCAATGGTTTGCTTGAAGGCAAATAAGTATAACATTTGGAAAATGGAATGGAAAGCAAGGTGCCTGGGGATGGATGAGTATGAATAGCTGAGTGGAAAGAGGGTCCATTTCTACCACTGTAACAGTGATCTGTTCACCTACAGGTAAGCTCCCACAAAGTAAGAGTCTGTCTCTTTCATTCCTGCATCCCACTACTTAAAACACAATCTAGGACCGGGTAATTGTGATTAATTATAAATTCTTGAGGTGGATTTTTTCCAGCCATTACCAAACTGTGGATTATACGGGACATAGAAATGGCAGTAACACTGAGTTTACTGGTTCTTGCTTCCCCCTTTTAAGTAAAACTTTCCAATCACTCAGTGTTCAAGTTATGGGAGTAATGAAGAACCCCAAGAAACTAGCATGATGCCCATAAAAGTTTCAACTTCTACATGTATGAGGTAGAATGACTCTGCCCCTATTGTCAAGGCAGAAGCCCGAGCTAGCATTTCCTGGTCCCTTGATAACCAAATATGTCTGAAAGTCTATTAAATATGCTGACTGGCCTAATTTGGTTTTCCACTTATTTTCTACTATGTACAACATAATCAGCTTCAAAGAAACTTATCCACCACTATCTGTTTCCACTGCCACCAGCATGTTTTAAAATTATTGAGAGAACCAATATAATGTTTTGATGGCAAGGCTGGTTTGACCTGAAGTCAAATAGATGACTTAAAATATTTCTATTGGTTTTTCCACACAACATCAAACAACTGGTTAAACTTACGATAGAAGGAATTATGTTGTGTGTGTGCTGGGGGAGTGGTGATATCAATGTAAGAGCTTCATTGTTCTTTATCTACATTGGTAAAACTGATCATCAAATCACTGTTGGGTATTTTGGCAAGCAAGGCTAAGTAAGGAAGTAGAATTCTCTGACTCCTGGACCACGTAGCTTAGTTTCTTTAAAAGGCAATTGTGAGTTTAATAACTACCTAAACTTTGTAGGACAGTTTCTGAGCAATGTGGATGCAGATGGCCATAAAAGCCTTTTTAAATAAAGATTTATTAAATTTGACTTATTTGAATTTGTAGCCAGAGCCTCAATCCTAAATTGTAAGCAGAAAAAGAAAAATGGAGGAAAAGACATTCCAATTCCACATGCCCCTTCAAAAATTCATCAGCTCACTCCTCTAGGAGTGCCTGTTTCTGGTGCTCGTGGGGTCCCAGAGAGAGCAGGCGCTTCTTAAGCCTGACATCTCTCTATATCAGTCACACATGATTTATTATCCAAAAAACAATTAACTTTAAAAAATTACAATCTCCTTTAGGAAAAAAAGAAAAATGTTTTTCATAATAAGGTACAGACACCCTGGGCATTGATTTATGCCGTTTTCCTCTCAAAAAGCTGTGGTGGGTGGAGCCAGGGATGGAGGGCTTTACTTTGGAAATATACCCAACTCCCATGTGTCACATTTGTTTTTCTTTCGATCTAAATTTCTGTGACCAGTTGTAAAAGGTACAGTCAACCTTTCCTAAATAAGTAATGCTGGGAACATTTATTATACCTAGCTTTTTAAATTATGAAAATGACAAGTACATAAAATTTTCTATGCAAGTGTTTCTGTGATTTACTTAGCAAGCATCCTGAGCTAAGTAGAAGCTGAATGAGTTTTGCTGCTGGGTTATACACATCAACATTTAATTCGGTTTCCGACCTAATGTTCCCCTTTTTTCATTGATTAGGAAAGTCATGGGTAGATCACATCATTCTCAGAAGGACTGTGCAATTGTGAGATCTGAACAGTCCATATATATATATTTCTTTAGCCCAAGTGTTCTTTTCAACTCTATTAGATTATCATGAATGTTACAGCTGTGCTAATCTTTTTGTAAGAAATGAACTTTTAATATTGTGCATTTTTAAAGTGACTTTTTGAGTTACCATGGCAGCTTCATTATAAAGCACAGAGATGAATATTATCACAGCTTTGCGTGATTTATCTAGGTTGTCGGAAATGAGAATTCCACATAAAATGCATTCTCCAAGAGGGCTCAGAAAACTTGCCAGATCGTCCCAGACTTTTAGTTTAACTATTTTAAATAAAAAGCTTTCTTATATGCCACAAGTATCTCTGGTTCCTTAAATGTATTCTTGATGACTCAGGTTCTCTGTTATCAATAGCTTATTGTACTTAGAGCTACTCACAGTGCTGTCTGATATTTTAGTTCTCCATTTCCTTCTCATTTTGCCAGCTGCTTACAATGACCAGGGGCATTAAGATTCATTTCCAAATCTGAGAGAGGAAGTTATTTCCCCCACCTCCCAGCAAAGATGGATTTATATAGATATATCACCCAGCCCAGGTCCTTTGCTGGGGGCTTGGCAGGCAGAAAAGGCAGATCTGTATTAACATGCAATGTACTTGGTTTCTGAACCCTCTTTTCTAGAGGCAGTATTGCTATAGTCCTGGCTTCCCAGCTTTCATAGTCCAGATATTACTCCTTATCCACCTCTTAAATGTACCATGTTTTTGATGGACTATTTCTTAACTTCCCTGCACTGAATACCTTAAGTAGTTCCTTAAACCTGGCTATTTTAATGCTTGAGGTGAGGCCATGAAAACATCCTCAGTGCCCAGGGCCAACTTGCTCATTTGGGCCATAGCTGTAGGAGAAGAGGTGGGGAGAGGCAGAGAAGTCACTTCTCCTGTGTGCCCTGGCAGGAATTGAACCCAGAACTTCCACACACCAGGCAGACACTCTACCACTGAGCAAACCAGCCAGGACCATGACTTTGGCTTTAATTCTTGCTTGAATCCCTAGCACAGTTCTCTAACCTCGGGGCTTGACTCACCATACCCTGCATTATCTTATCTCCTCCCTAGGTTAGAAAAGTGTTGTACTTTGTAAGCATATAATAAAGTTATTGTCATGTTTTTAATTTCTAGATGTAATTACATTTAAAGTAGGATCTCACTTTTGTGCATTAAATGCAACTTTAAATTGAAAACCCGAGTTCATTCCCCACTGAATATATGGCTCACCAGAAAGAATGATATATAAAATTATAAAGTGAGGTTCTCTACTATTACTAAAGCAGAGGATCATCAATCATATTACAAGTAAGGAAAAGAACACTTTCCTCCCCTGCTCTTTCCTAAGTGTAAAAAAAAATAGTAAATACTGTGTAACAGTTGATATTTATCATCCACTGGCCAAAAGAATTGGGCCTCTCTTTATTTTCTCCTGCTTTTCTGACTTCCTTCTCGTATTGCTCAAATGGTATCTTTATAATTGATAGTCCTATTTAAAATTGCAACCCTCTCCCGCTCCTTACAGCATTCACTGCTCCCAACATACTACACAATTTACTTTCTTTTTTTATTGGTCACTGGGAGATCAGGTTTTATAGTTATTGCCTATGTTTGCGCACAAGAACATAATCTCCAAAAAGATAGACTTGTTTTTTACACTGATTATATCTCAAATACTTACAGCAGTTAACTGACATTGAATAATATTTATTGAATATACAAATAAAGTTTTAGTATTGCATTTTAGAACATCTATTTAGAAAGAAAAAACAACAACAAAATGAGTATGTTATTTTAGAAATAAATTTATGTTATTAAAGATTAATTTTAATTAAAAATAAATTATCAATAAAAATTTATTAAGTGAAAACAAAGTGAGCCGGTTTTATTTATTTTTGAGTCCTTAATTCTTTTTTTTTTCAACTAAAACTTTTGGTTTTAGTTGAATCAGTTTTAGTTGAATCATACTCTAGTCCAGTGGTGGGATTCAGCCAGTGCGCACTGGTTCAGCAGAACGAATACCTAATTTTTTGTTGAGTTTGGCGAACTGATTGTTAAAATGGCACTTGTAATCAGGGTTCTCTCGAAGGTGGGTGCCTGGGTAGATACTCAATGTGAAAATCACAAATTTACATTCTTTACTTTTTAATATTCATCTGCACAACAGCATATTCTAAGCACCCATAATAACATTCATTCCATCCATAGGTGGAAAAAATTTTAAGTGAGAATGCAATCAAGAAGCAATATGGAAATAGGTACCTTAAATAACAGTTTTCTTGTTTTTTGTCAGGTATTATTTAATATTTTTTCATTAATATCTTAAAACTATTTCTTATAACAATCTAGTTGTGTGTACCTCTTTTAATGTTCTTATTTAATATTAAATATATGAAATAATAAACTACCTTTTGGTATATCATTTTTTTCTTTTTTTTACAGAAACAGAGAGAGAGTCAGAGAGAGGAACAGATAGTCAGAGAGAGTCAGAGATAGTCAGAAAGAATCATAGATAGAGACAGACAGGAACGGAGAGAGATGAGAAGCATCAATTATCAGTTTTTCATTGCCATACCTTAGTTGTTCATTGATTGCTTTCTCATATGTGCCTTGACCGTGGGGCTACAGCAGACTAAGTAATCCCCTGCTCAAGCCAGTGACCTTGAGTCCAAGCTGGTGAGCTTTTGCTCAAACCAGATGAGCCCGCGCTCAAGCTGGCGACCTCGGGGTCTTGAACCTGGGTCTTTCCACATCCCAGTCTGACGTTCTATCCACTGCACCACCTGGTCAGTGGTATATCATTTTTTATACTTAAAATGGTCATTAGGGCAGAGAATTGGTTGTTAAATTATTTGAATCCCACCAGTCGTCTTGTCCTCATTTGATCATTAGGTAGTTAAGTTTTTTGCATATGTATCTTAACACAGTTATGAATTACTTGGTTATGTATTTGACATTTTGATTTAATTTCCTGAAGAATATTTCTTCCGTAACTGTCCTATTCAAAGAATTAACTTGGAATGCTGTAATCCTGAGGATTGTAAAAACTAGTGTTAACTGACTTAGTCACACAAGAGTATATTTTAAGAGATGAAACATTTTGTGTTGCTAGATAGCGTTCCAATGGTGGTTTAGATTGGCATATCTTCAACTTTAATATATCTGCAAATTACCTGGGCATCTTCTAAAAATGTCCATCAAGAAAAGGTAGATCTCAGATAGGGCTCTAGATTCCACACTTCTAATCAGCTCTCATGTGATGCTGATGCTATTTTTGCAAAAACATCTTTTGCATAACCAGGGCCTAGGTTAAAAATTTAATTAGTATTGGCCTGTTTCCTCCTGAATTGAACTTCAGTTTGATATTTAAAGGGCAGTGAAGCGAGAATTTACACAAGTTTTTTTTTTAGTATAAAAATTAAATCTGATAACACTTTTACTGAGTAATATAAATTATATATTTTAAGCTTCTATACAATAGCATTTACTATAAAATAGGAGAGCATTAGTCTTCAAGAATGATCTAAAGACAGGTATATATTTTATTCTCTAATGAGGTTCAAATTTAGGGCTGTAATAATCCTCACTGAAAGGCAAGCAGGAAATGGCAGATTTGTTTTGATAGAGACCAAGAATTTTAAATGTGTTGGCTTCACACTGTCTTTGAAATTCTGTGCTATGAAAACACAGGAGCCAGAAAATGAACCCAGCCAACAGATTCCACTCTGTAAAGATGTCAGTCAGTTCTCTGCAATATCCAAATGTTCCTCTTTCACAAGTGAATGAGGAGAAGCTTCTGTCGTTTGTAACCAAGCAAAACAAAAGCACTTATATCTATCGCTCACAGTCCTTTGATAAAAAGCACCTTTCCTCCTGAAAGCAGCTAAAACTTACATCTCTTATTCTAACTCAGTCTTGTTTTCTCTGAAATTGGGGAAGGACTAATTAAAATAGTTTTTCTTTGTCCCTTTAAGAAAAAGGAGCTAGCTTAGAGAACAGAAGAATCGGGGTGTGTGTGTAGAAGGAGTGACTGACATCGATGTCCCCGGCACCTCAGTTTCTTGCTTTGACTCGGAATTATAAAAGAGTAATTGCTTTGACCCAACTGCCCTTGGTGGGCTGGTCTGAGCTCCCCAATGGTCGCTGGGGGACCAGGTTCTGCATGTCTGCTGAGCAAGCATTCTCCTAGCTATTAGTAACTGTCTTCACTTGGAGTCCTCATTTATGACTTGGTGAAACACTCATGTTTGGGCTGGACAAAATTTAAGTTCTTACTTAATCCATATTGATGCAATCTAACTGGAAACAGACTATGTTCCTCTCTTCTTAAATTTTTTGGTAATATCACTGATTGGAGCAGTTAGGAAAATTTAGGGAAATAAGAAAATTATGGCTTAACTTGGGATTTTAACGTGAAAGAGTGTGGGATTTCTTACTTACAGTCATACTACTGCACTGACCCTGAGGATTTCCCTTTGAAATTGGGTAAACTGAGCTTAAAGTTTGCGTGATTTATATGTAAATTAGATGTAATTCTCCTTTCAGAGACCATCTGTTTTCTGAAGGAGAGCTGGCAGATCATGTTGCAACTAAAAATCTAGATTATTTATGATAAAAATCAACCTCAGTAGTTAAAGTAACACTTGAAGGCAGGAGTTCTTAACATAGGAGTTATGCCTAGACATTTTTGAAATTATTAGGGCATTTGTATACTTTACAAGGAGCAGGTACATTGACTTTCATCAAACTGTTAATTGGTTCTGTGATTTCTCCCCAAAAGCTGAATAACCATTTCACTTGTGGCTATCAAAATTTAGAACATTCATGACTATGATCTAAACACTCCATTTCCAAGAATTTATCCTACATAGATGTTCACCTTAGTGAACAAATTTGATGTATAATAATGTTTATTTTTCAATCATGTGTAATAGAAAGAATTTAATATCCATCAATAAAAAACAATTTGAAATATTACAGCACATTTGCATTATGGAATGCTCTACTGCCATTAAAAATAGTAAAGCTCACATGGAAAACTGTCTGAAATGTATTATTAACTTAAGAGTCTTTGTTCATCTGGTGATCAATTAACACCTATGCTGTTCTAGATGATGTTTGGTACTAGGGACGGTAAGTAAGAGATACTGTCCTCCTCTATTTTCATTTTACTTGATGTGACCTATATGTACTTATAACATACAAATAAAAATATAAGTGCTAGTGCTTTCTTGTAGGTGTATATTTGCATAAATATATCAAAAAGTTGGAAGGATACAAATGAAGATACAATATTTTAATATTTGGGATTTGAAAAGGAGGAAGTAAAATATTCAGTTTTTCCCTTTGTTTTGTTTGAATTTTAAGAACATATGTTTCTTTTGTAGTACTTAAATATTTTTTTATCATTTACTTAAAACTCTGAGAGAACATATTGTGTTTATGTTTAAGCTGAGTATGTAACTAATTATTATATACCCCATATAGTATAGTAACAAAAGCACTTGTAGATCTTAGTTATTTTTGTTTAATTTTATTTTTTTAATTTTTATTGAATTTATTGGGATGACAATAGTTAATAAAATTATACAGTTTCAGGTGTACAGTTCTATAATAAATTATCTGTATATTGTATTGTGTTCACCACCCCAAGTCAAGTATCTGTTCATCACCATTTATTCCCCTTCACTCTCTTCTATCTCCCTTCAACCTCCACTCTGGTAAACACTCTATCATTGACTCTGTCTATGAGGTTTTTTTGTTTGTTTGTTTAATCACTATCACACTCCAGTCACCATTTTCATCAGCCCCCTCCCTCTTCTCTTTTGACAGCTATCTCTCTCTTTATGACATTCTGTTCTCTGTGTCTGAGTTTGTTTCTACTTTGTCAGTTTATTTTGTTCTTTAGATTCTACTTATAAGTGATATCATCTGATATTTATCTTTCTCTGTCTGGCTTGTTATACTTAACACAATACTTTTCAGATCCACCTATCCATCTTACCACAAAGGGTAAGATTTTCTTACCCACTTATCTACTGAGGGGTACTTGGGCTGCTTCCAAATTTGTATATTGTAAATAATGCTGCATAGAACATAAGGACATAAGAACATATATTCTTTCAAATTAGTGTTTTGGGTTTCACCAGACATATTTTTAAGGTCATCAATGTCTGTTTTATTTCTTTAGTATGGTTTTTGATTACTATGGCCTTGTAGTATAATTTGATACCAGGTAGCATGATTCCTCCAAATATGTTCTTTCTCAAGATTGCTGTGGATATTTGAGGTCTTTTGTAGTTCCATATAAATTTTTGAAACATTTTGTCTAGTTCTATGAAATAAATCATTGGTATCTTAATAGGAATTGTATTGAATCTATAGACTGTTTTGAGTAGTATGGCTATTTTAATGATATTAATTCTCCTATCCATGAATATAGCCTGTTTTTATTTATTTCTGTCTTCAGTTTCCTTCTCCCATGTCTTATAATTTTCTGAGTACAGGTCTTTCACATCCTTGGTTAAATTTATTCTTAGGGATTTTTTGATGCAATCTGAATGAGATTTTTTCTTAGTTTTTCTTTGTGAAAGTTTATTATTGGTATATATAAATGCAACATATTTCTAGATATTTATTTTGTATCCTGCTACTTTACTGAATTGATTTGTCAATTCTAGAAGTTTTCTGGTGGAATCTTTAGTGTACTTTATATACAGTATCATGTCATTTGCAGGTAATGACAGTTTTACTTCTACCTTTCCAATTTGAATGCCTTTTGTTTCTTCTTTTCTGATTGCTGTGGCTAGGACTTCCAGTACTATGTTGAATAAGAGTGGAGAAAGGAGACATCCTGTCTTGTTTGCAATCTTAAGGGAAACACTTGTAGGTTTTGCCCATTAACTATAATTTTGGCTGTGGGTTTTTTATATACGCCCTTCATTACATTGAGGTATGTTCCCTCTATTCCCACTTTGTTGAGGTTTTTTACCAAATTTTATCTGAGTAAATTAATATGAGCTCTGGCCAGATGGGTCAAAGACCATCATCCCAAAGCACAGAAATTGCTGATTCAATCCCCAGTTAGGGCACATATAGGAACAGATTGATGTTCCTATCTCTCTCTCCCTTCTTTCTCCTCTCTCTCTAAGATTAATAAAATAAACATTTTTTAAAAAAAATTGATATGATCATGAGATTTTTATTCTTCATTTTGTTTATGTGATGTATCATGTTCATTGATTTGTGGATACAGTACCAACCTTGCATCCTAGAATAGATCCCCCTGAATCATTTGTATAATTTCTTTAATGTATTCCTGCATCTGCTGAATCTGGTTTCTAATATATTGTTGAGGATTTTAGCGTCTATGTTCAGAGGAGCTATTAGCCTATAATTTTATTTTTTTGTAGTATCTCTATCTGGTTTTGGAGTTAGAATAAAGCTGGCTTTGTAAAAAGACTTTGGAAGTCTTTCTTCCTCTTGAATTTTTTGGGATAGTTTGAAAGGATAGGTGCTAGTTCTTTTTTGACGGGTAAAATTTACCCGTGAAGCCATCTGATCCAGACTTGTGTTTGCTGGGGAGGTTTTTGATTACCACTTCAATTTCATTAGCTGTAATCAGTCTATTCAGATTTTTTTTTTTAATCCTTCTTGATTCAGTTTTGGAAGATTGTATGTTTCTAGGAATTTACCCACTTCACCCAAGTTGTCCAATCTGTTGGCATATAATTGTTCATAGCATTTTCTTAACTATCTTTTGTATTTCTGTGGTGTCGGTTGTTACTTTTGTTCTTTCATTTATGATAGTATTTATTTGAGTCCTCTCTGTTTTTTTCTTGATGAGTTTAGTTAAAAGTTTGTCAATCTTGTTTATATTTTTAAAAGCCTATTCTTAGTTTCATTGATCTTTTCTATTTTTATTTTAGACTCTACTTCATTTATTTCTGTTCTGATATTTATTATTTACTTCCTTTTACTCACTTTGGGCTTTGTTTATTGTTCTTTTTCTAGTTTAGTTAAGTGTAAAGTTATATTGTGTATTTGAGATTTTACTTGTTACTTTAGATAGGTCTGTAATGCTATGAATTTCTCTCTTAAGACTGTTTTTTCTGTGTCCCATAAATTTTGTGTTGTTATGTTCTCATTTTCATATGTTTCAAGATATCTTTTGATTTGTTCCTTGACCTCATTATTAACCCAGTCATTATTTAGGAACATATTATTTAGGTTCCATGAGTTTGTGTTTTTTTCAGTTCGTTTGTTTTTTTTCTTGTTGATTTCTAGTTTCATACCATTATAGTCAGAGAAGATGATTGATGTGATTTCAATATTCTCATAAATATTGAGACTTGTTTTTTGTCCTAATACAGGATCTATCTTAAAAAATGTTTTAAGTGCATTTGAAAAGAATTTGTATTCTGCTGCTTTGAGGTAAAATGCACTGAAGATACCAATTTAGTTCATCTACGTGCCATTTAAGGCTGCTGTTACTTTGTTGATTTTCTGTCTGGAAAGTTATCTATTGATGTCAATTAGGTGTTCAAATCTCCTATTATGACTATATTATTCTCAACCTCTACCTTTTTGTCCATCAAGATTTGTGTATATATAATTATATTTTGGTGCTCCTATATTGGGTGCCTAAATATTTATAAGGGTTATATCCATTTTTGGGTTGTTCTCTTTATCTTTATGTAGTGTCCTTATTTTTCTCTCACTATACCTTTGTTTTAAAGTCTATTTTGCCAGATATAAGTATTTCTACTCCAGTTTTTCTTATTTCCATTTGCATAAAATATATTTTTTTATCTCTTTACTTTTAGTCTATGTGGCTCTTTTGTTCTAACATAGGTCTCTTGTAGACAGAACATATATGGGTCTTGTTTTCCTATCCATTCTGTTACCCTATATCTTTGGATTGGAATATTTAAGCCATTTACTTTTAAAGTAATAATTGATAGTTATGTACAGTATTTATTGCCATATTATTCTTTTAACAATGTTTCTTTGTTTCTCCTCCTCTCCCTTTTCCCTCTCCTTCTTCTTCTTCTCCTCTTCCTTTTTCTTCTTCTTCTTCTAGCAGGTCCATTAACATTTCTTGTAATACAGCTTTGGTGATAACAAATTCCTTTAGCTTTTTCTTGTCTGAGAAGCTCTTTATTTCTCCTTCAAATTTAAATGATAGTCTTGATGGGTAAAGTAGTTATGGTTGTAGGTCCTTGCTTTTCATTACTTTGAATGTCCATGCCAATCCCTTCTGGCCTAAAATGTTTCTGTTTAGAAATCAACCAACAGTCTTTTTTTTCCCCTTTTTTTTTTTGTGTGTGTGTGACAGAAACAGAGAGAGGAAAAATAGGGACAGACAGACAGGAAGGGAGAGATATGAGAAGCATCAATTTTTTTGTTGTGGTACCTTAGTTGTTCATTGATTGCTTTCTCATATGTGCCTTGACCAGAGCACTACAGCAGAACAAGTGACTCCTTGCTCAAGCCAGAGACCTTGGGTTCAAGCTGGTGAGCTGTGCTCAAACCAAATGAGCCCGTGCTCAAGCCGGCAACCTTGGGGTTTTGAACGTCTCAGTCCTCTGGGTCTCAGTCTAATGCTCTATCCACTGTGCCACTGCCTACTCACGCCAACCAACAGTTTTGTAGGTAACTAACTGCTTTTTCTTGAAGCTTTAAAGAGTCTTCCTTTGTGTTTAATCTTTACCATTTTAATTATGATGTGTCTTGGTGTAGGCTTCTTTGGGTTCATCTTGTTTGGGACATGCTATGTTTTTTGAATATGTATGTGTATTTCCTTCATCAGGTTATGAAAGTTTTCTTTCATTTCTTTTTTTATTTTATTTAGAAAATTAAATTTAATGGGGTGACATTAATCAATAAGAATACATAAGTTTCAGATAAAGATCTCTATAATAGTTGAACTGTTGATTATGTTGTGTGCCCATCACCCAAGTAAAATAATTTTTCATTACTGTATATTGTCCCTCTTTGCTCCTTATTATTTCTTTAAATAGGTTCTCAATCCCTTACCCTGTTTCTTTTTCTTTTGATATCCCTCTGATATGAATGCTATTATGTTTCATATTTTCCCAAACATTTAAACTATCTTCATTTTTTTAAATTATTCTTTTTGCTGCACTGATTGTGTGTTTTTTATTATCTTGTCTTCCAAATTGCTGATTCCATCTTCTGTTTGATCCAACCTACTCTTTATTCCTTCTAGTGTATTTTTATTCAGATACTGTATTCTTTATTTCTGACTTTTTTTATGGTTTGTATGTTCTTTCTCATATGTTGTAGTTCTCACCAAGTTCCTCAAGCATCCTTATGACCATTTTTTTTTAACTCTATAGCTGACAAATTTCTTACCTTCGTTTCATTTAGCTCCTATTTCTGAAGATTTTTACTGCTCTTTCATTTGGGGTACATTTCTTTGTCTCCCCATTTTGACTCTCTTTGTGTTTTTTATGTATTAGGTAGATCTGTTATGATACCCAGTCTTGGAGAGGTGACTTTATGTAGATGGTTTCCTGTGGGAAACTGTGGCACAGTCCCCTTGATCACCTGGTCTGGGTGCTCCAGTAATGTCTTTTGTGTAAATTATGTGAGACCTCCTTCTGTAATTGTGTCTTGATTGCCTTTGGCCCATTTATGTGTACTGCCTACTCTCAGACTGGCTTTCTATGTGGATAAATCCTAACCACAGTTTCTGAGTTGTCGTGAAAGTGCTAAGCACGCAAAGCAGAGTGTGCCTGAGAAGGATCTTGTGTCTACCTAGATCTCCCTTTAGATATGCCACTTGTTAAGCTAATTGGATCTTGCCCTGGTGTTGTTTGAAGCTGGTCACTGAGTGTGTTAGTTCTAGGGCTTCTTGGGGGGAACTCTGGTGTAGGCCAGTATTAGACACTGTTTGTGACTGACCCTGAACAACCTGTTTGAAAGTACAAAACAAGCTCTATTTTTTGGCTGCCTCTAATGAACTTGGGTATACACAAAAAGGACCAGTTGTGAACCAAGCCTGGCTTTCACCAGCACCCAGCCTGGAAGCAGATCAGCTGAGTGTTAAGGCCCCCCAAGATCTACCTCTGCCTGTCTCTGCTTGCCAGCTGACTTTTAGGTTCAGTCACTGAAAGAGTGTCTGACGGTACTTGAATTGCATGAGGTAGATTCCCAGTGAAATGGTAGATAGGAGCAAGTGGTGTGCACCAGATTGATGCAGGTTCAACCTCAGTGGCGTTGTTGGGTCTAAAGCCACTCAGCAAAAGTCTCAAGGTATACCAAGTGTAGATGCTACCCACTGGATGCTTGCAAACACTTGTGATAAGGCAGGGATATCAGGGAGTTTTCAGGGTGAGGTCAGCAGAGTTTATTAGGCTCAAACAAACCAAGATTTGGCTGTGTGAAGGAAAGGCTCTGTACCAGTTAGGCACTTGAGGGAAAAAGGGCTCTCATTGCAGAGTCACACAACTCAGTCTTGTCCCAAACTCAGCCAGGCGCCTGATCTCAATAGCATAGGGTTGCTGGGAGTCGGGAGGGTGAGGCTAGTAGATCTCATGAAAGGGGTTGATGTCTTTCAGGCTTGGTAGAAGGTAGGAGGCATGGCCCATGTCCCAAAGCTGCATAAATCAGTCTGTCCTGCATTCTATCCAAACCTTGGCAGAGTGGAACCACCAGGAGTCAGAAGGATGAGACTGCCAAGAAACCAGAGAATTAGGCCTGCTGATCTACCAAGAAGGGAAGTCAACAATCAGGTTCACAAGATAGTGGGGAAAATGGCCCCTGTTCCAAAGCCACACCACTCAGTCACTGACACTGTGAGTCTGCTGAGACTTCTATACCCCTGCACAGCAGTGTGCAAGCTCTGCAGAGTGGGGAAAGCAAGAGTTTTCAGAGTATGGAGCTGTTTATTTTCCCGAGGTTGATGCCATTTATTGGGGACTGCTCCACCCAAGAAAGATAGTGTCTGCTTTGTAGGCGAGTGACTTATCACAGGGATCCTGGTGACTGTCCCTTCAGCTCTCTTCCTAGAACCACAAACTCCAGTCTCTCCTCATGAGACTCTAATCCACTCTGCCTTCCCTCTCTGGATTCCAGGGTGAGTGGCTGTGAGTGAGATTTTGTGCATTGGCCCTTAAAAGAGTGCCTGTATCTTTAACAGACTCTCATCTTTCCCTGGTGAGCAGTATTCCCACTAGATATTGTATGAGTTCCTCTTCCTGGCTTTGACACTCTGGGTTGCAGAGCTTGGCTTGGGGTTAAAACACTACACTTCTTATAGGGAAGCCTCTGCAACTGATATATCTCTCAGGGATCTGAGCCACAGTCCATGGGAGCTAGTCCAGTCCTATTTGAATCTCTGCTCTACCTACCAATTTCAATGTGGTTTATTTTGTAAATCCTTGGTTATAAGACTTCTCTTCAGCTAGTCTTCAGTTGTTATT
The DNA here is from genome assembly GCF_036850765.1 of Saccopteryx bilineata. NCBI lineage: Eukaryota > Metazoa > Chordata > Mammalia > Chiroptera > Emballonuridae > Saccopteryx > Saccopteryx bilineata. Next base: position 122,120,015 of record NC_089491.1, on the reverse strand, counting down.
TAGATTGCTTGCTCTATATTTTTGTTGTAATTCCAGTTTGGTTCTGAAAAGAGGTGAGTGTAACATTCACCTATTTTGCCACCATCTTAGATCTCCTCTCTACATATTTTTTAAATCAAATTTAATATATATATGCATATATTTAATATATATGATAATATATATATATACAAGATAGAGACAGAGAAAGAGACAATCAGACAGGAAAGGAGAGAGATGAGAAGAATCAACTCATTGTCGTGGCACTTTAGTTGTTCACTGATTGCTTCTCATTCATACTTTGACCGAGGGCTCCAGCTAAGCCAGTGACCCCTTGCTCAAGCCAGTGACCTTAGGCTCAACCCAGTGACTATGAGGTCATATATATGATCCTACCTTAAACTAGGGACCCCATGTTTAAGAAGGATGAGCCTGTGTTTAAGCTGGTGACTTGGCATTTAGAACCTGGGTCCTCAGAATCCCAGGTCAATGCTCTACCCACTGCACCACCACCTGGTCAGGCAGATACTGAATAATTTTAAAGGAGTTTCTTGTATCTGTATTTGGGTATAAAAACAGAAACTACTAACTTTTAAACACCAATGTATTAAAAGAAATTGAAACAAAGGAAAGTCTTATTCTTCTAGCAATAATATTTAAACTCTGACACATTCTAAGGAGATGTTCTTGTCCATGTTGTTCTTAATATGATTATTATGAACTTTCAGAATAATCCTAATAGAATGTATTTTGCAGATCAATAAATAATTATTATATATAGAATTTATTTTTATCATTCCCATCAGTTAACTGTCTACAGACTATCAACTGTATTTGGGCAGAATTAGAATTTGAATGAACGTAATTGAAAATAGCTTGTCATAATCCATATTGATTTTATGAGATGGAAAAGGAGGACAGCTCTCTTTTAACTATCCTCATGACAATAGAAACTGGAATTATCTGGAAGGTAAACAGAAATTTCCAGATCTACTATAAATTGACTTTTTGTCAAGAAGATATACAGCTCTTGGAGTATGCTTTCTGTGCTCTTATTTATTTATATATTTATTTGCTCATTTGTTCTTTTTGTAGAGGGGTAGCTCTGGCTGCCAAATAAACTGCTGGAGTAGTATAAAACAGCAAGGCCTTTAAATGTGCACTCAGTGTAGGAAAACACTCCTTTAGGAATGAGGTAAAAATCATTATGGAAAGTAGATAGTTCCTGTCTACTATGAACTTCGCATGAAGGTGAACATGCATTCCAATAAGTTACTGAAAAAAAATGAAGTTTTTGGAATTAACCAGGATTCCACAGTAAATGAGATACTCTATAGGTACAATTCAGTGGACAGATACCAAGAAATCATACACTGCTACCTAAATTCCATTTGGTCTCTTTCCCTTACAACATTTTTTTCTCCTCAATGAGAAAGAAATGGTGACAGCCACAAACTCCTAGAGATAGCTAATAAAGTATAACAACAGTAAGACAATAATTTATTTCAAGAGCTCTAAACATTGGATATTTATGGTACATATTAACATAGTAATTCTTTTGAATCCTGTTCAGTGACCTACATTTTTTATATCATTAATTAACTTCTCACAGCAGACATGGGAAATTAGGCTCGATTAGCCCTTCAGCTTTATCTCTAACCATTATGTATCTGAAAATTTAGGTCAAAGGCACATATCTCTCAATCTCCACAAATTTTTACACATGTTATTCTTTTTTAAAAAATTTGTATTTATTCTTCCTATTCAAGAACAAGAAATATTTTTCCATTTCACTGTATCTTTTTCAATTTCCCTTAACAATGCTTTGTAGAAAGAATAAATATAGTCAAAATGACCATATTACCCAAAGTGATATACAGATTTAATGCAATTCTCCTGAAAATTCCAATGTCATTTTTTAAAGAAATGGAACAAAAAATTATCAGATTTACATAGAACAATAAAAAAACCCAAATAGCCAAAGTAATCCTAAAAGAAAAGAACAAAGCTGGGGGCATTATAATACCTGACTTCAAATTATATTATAGAGCCACAATAATCAAAACAGCATTGTATTGGCAGAAAAATAGACACTCAGACCAATGAAACAGAATAGAAAGTCCAGAAATAAAACCACATATATATGGTCAAATAATCTTTGATAAAGGGGCCAACAACACATAATGAAGAAAAGAATGCCTCTTCAATAAATGGTGCTGGGAAAACTGAAAAACCACATGCAAAAGAATGAAACTCGACTACAGTTTGTCCCCTTGTACAAAAATTAATTCAAAATGGAGCAAAGACCTAAATATAACACCTGAAACAATAAATTACATAGAAGAAAACATAGGTACTAAACTCATGGACTTTGGCCATAAAGAACACTTTATGAATTTGACTCCAAAGGCAAGGGAAGTGAAGGCAAAGATGAATGAATAGGACTACATCAGACTAAGAAGCTTTTCCAAAGCAAGAGAAACTGATAACAAAATAAACAGACAGCCAACTAAATTGGAAACCTCAGCGTTCCAGGTCGAGGCTTTATCTACTGTGCCACCGTAGGTCAGGCCTCATGCTATTTTTTTTTTATACCTAGGTTTTTTTTCTTCTCTCTCCCATACTGCTGTGCCAGTTTTAATAAGCTAAACCTCACAGATAGTCTAAGTCACAGCTTAGCTATCACTTTGCTTGGAAAGTTTTTACTAATATCCCAATTATGCACACTTGTGGTATATCTTCATTTAATCTAGTATTTCCATCATAGCTACAATCACATACCTGTAATAGTATGTTTAAGAGTCTTGCTTCCCTGTGAGATGATAAGCTCCATAGACCTGCTGTCTTACTCGATATTTTAACTCCAACATCTCATATGGTTCTTGGCACATCTTAAGTACTAAATGAATATTTATTCAATTTAAATAAATATCATGAACCACTGGTTTCGAGAAATGTTTCTGAGGCTTTTAGACTAAGAGAGTCACAGATTCTCAGTAAATTATTGTGGGGTTTTTTAACCCTAGAGAGTTACATTGGGGCATATAAATTACATTATTTCATTTTACTATATTTTAGTTATTTTTATCTTTTTGTCAGACTTTAACTTATTTCATACAATTCTGTTCATATCTTGAAGTCATAGCACACTTTACCAGCTAAAGTCAGAGGTTTCCAAATTCTGGGAGTTGCAACACCCTGTTCTAGTTGATGTGATTCCATGATATGCTCTTCTCTCCCTAAAAATGCCACATAGTATTTATTTCACATTTACATGTACATAAATATACACTGATATGTGGTACAGTATAGCTACTATCAAACTACTGAGCTGTCCACTGTATGCTTCATTCCAGGCATCTAGAAGACTTCAGGCTGGTTTCTAAAATCCAGAAAAGTAGGTTTTGTTATATCCTAGGTGCCTCTCTAAAGACATAGATGCAAGAAGCATATAGCATAACCAGATTAACTGATGTTTCTTAAGTGTTTTAATGGCATGGCTATAGAGTAAGATTATGGCTTATGTCCTAACCAGTGCTTGTTTTTGGAATAGTTTGGTAACTCTGGCATCACAGTGTTTTGATTTCTCTGGACAGTGTTTAATACTGAAATCCTTTTTTGGTTAATTTTATGTGTCTTTTTGACTGGGCTAAGGCATACCTAGAATGTTGGTTAAACATTATTTCTGGTTTTGACTGTGGGGGTGTTTACAGAATAAATTAGCATTTGAATTGGTAAACTAAATCAAGATCTCCCTGACCAAGGTGGGTGGGTTTCATTCACTTTGTTAAGGGCCTGAAGACAATATATAGGTGGAAGAAGGGTGAATTTGCTCTCTCTACTTGAACTGGGAAAGCCATATTCCCAGGTCCTATGGCCCTTCTGGTTCTTGGGTCTTCAGACTGGAACTGGGACTCATGCCATTGACTTTCCTGATTCACAATTCTTTGGACTTGAACTGGAATTACACTATTGCCTGTCTTGGGCTTACATCTTGCAGAGGAAAAAGCATGAGATTTTTCTGCCTCTATAACTAGGTACGCAAATCTCTCATGATGTCCTTTTTTTTCTATCTATCTATCTATCTATCTATCTATCTATCTATCTATCTATCTATCTACTTATCTATCTATCTATCTATCATCACCTGTTTATCTATCTAATCTATCTACCTCTCAATGGTTCTGTTTCTCTGGAGTACATTGACTAATACCCTCTCTTCAAAAGATAAAATAATATACTTAATCAAAAAATATTTTGTCTAAATGTGTTGCAATGTGTTGCATGCATAGAAATAAAGTTAATAATCTCTAAGAAGTAGGGACATAGACATTGTGAGAAAAGAAGCGTTATACCTATACGTGAAAATAGCAGGGAGGAGAAAAGACTTACATTTGGCATCAAGAGTTCTTCCATTGCAGTTATAAAACAGTTCCTGTTCTTTAGTGAGGTACAAGACAGAGCATGTATTTGGGAGTCAGTAGAAACCTTCTGTCCTGGGAACTGCTTCATTAATGTTTTGTAGTGGTTATATCTATGCATGTCTCTGCATAGTGAGAGGTATTTTCTAGAATATTTTTATATGGCTTAGAAAAATATATGGTATTGTTTGTAGGCTATCTGGAGCCCTAATTTGATATGAAAATCAAATTGAATTAAAAGGAAAATAAACAACTACAAAACAGAATTAGAACAATTATATAGTATAATTTAGAAAAAACTGAACAAAATAAATTAAAAATAAAATGTATAAAATTATTCTCAGTGGCTAAGATAGGTCATTGTTTCTCACTGCTATTATAAATTTTTTAAATGTTCTATAAAGGCAAGAAGTTATAAAACTTAATAAATTTTATTTTAGTCATTTTTAATTATAAAATCAAATTGTGCTTTTTTATAATTATAATTTATATATACTTGTATCATTATATTTACGGTATGTAATTATAACAAATATTTTACAATAAATTAGGATTATTTTTATATAAAATTAATTGTACAAAATATATAATATTTTGTGTTTTTTAAAAAATAGAATGATTTTTTAGACTAAACTTAGTAAATCATGCACAATAATAATGTTCATAATTCAGCCCTACCTTTGAATTATTCCTGAAACATGTTCTTTTATATAAAGAGTTAAAGAATTTAAGAACTCCTAAATGTTCTGAGAGCATCCTGTAACTGTTTACACACACATACACACACACACACACACACACACACACCCTGTAACTGCTTACCCATCCACTCACATACACACACACACACAGCCTCTGTCGGCAGTCTGATATGTCATTAAACCTCCCTCTCTCAATTATTCTCTCCAGCACCTCGGCAGCCTTGCCCATAAAACCACCTTTCTCATCTTTCGAACCACTCTCTCGGCACATGTAAACACAGTCAGAGACATAATTTTCACCCATCATAAAAAAGCACACAGCTAGGTGAGCAGTGCATTTTTGCACATACGTTAAAATCTCTCACTTTGAAACAGCCCATTCATTCAGACTTAATAATGGAAAATTATTTATCTGGTTTATTCCCAGTATTCATATTTTATTTATTACTATAATTAGCTTGATGCATATCAGAAAGATGGAGTACTATTTGCATTTTCTTGTTTAATTTTTTAAAGACTATTTTTTCATTTTAGAGAGGAGAGAGTGAGAGAGAGAGAAAGAAGGGGGGAGGAGCAGGAAACATCAACTCCCATATGTGCCTTAACCAGACAACCCCAGGGTTTCAAACCAGAGACCCCAGCGTTCCAGGTGGACACTTTATCCACTTCACCACCTCAGGTTAGGCCATTTGCATTTTCCATGGAGACGTTTCCGTGTTTTCCTTCTAATTTTCAGCTACCCATTAATAAGTTTTACTAAAAAATAAGAGGAGGTCCAAGTAAAAGGCAGAATCTCTGTATTATTCATGCAACTCTTGTGCAAGTATAAAAGTTTTCCAAAACAGATTGTTTTTAAAAAATAAGAGGTGAGGAGAAGGAAAAGCAGAGCAGGAGTAGGAGAAAGAAAAAGCAAAGTGTGTGGTTTTAGGGTGCGAGAGACAGCAGACCTTCATACATTACTAGTCCAATCATTAGGCCAGCATTTGTGTGTGAGCCAGTGATGACTTGTGGCAATCAGTTCTTGGTATTGAGACATAGTGTTAATTAGGGCTTAGGCACCTCCAGGTCAATAAAATTTGGTTTATTAATGCGGAATTCAATATTGTTGTGTTTAGCAGAACACTGAAAAGGATTTTACAATTCTGTCATCTGATGTGGCCTGAAATATTTCAAGGAAACACCCACTATCAAGTGAGTGAAAATGAATAATTATGGAAACCCTAAAGCCCCACAGTTGAGCAGACAAGACACTGCTATTATTAAGCACTTCAAATTGAAAGTATGGATTCTATCATTATAAGAACAAAGACGGTGCTGTAATAATTATAGAAACGCTAGAGCTTCCATTTTTGCTAATGTTTTTAGTAGAATATTTAAAACCACAAAGATTAAGATAGAGAGCTTAATTTCTGTATCTTTTAACTCGTTTAGATAAATGCATTTTTTCTTACCACTTGTAGTCATAACAGAGCTTGCAATCTCTGAGACATTATGATAAGAAAAAGCTGATTTGGGTGAGTAATTAAATGATAATAAACATAGTGTAGACTCAGTGGGGGTAATATTGTTTAATGTCAGTGGTGATTGAAACTACCTTCTAGATGACTGAAGCTTTGTTGGCCTCTTCTGTTTATATTAATTTCTTCTTTTCAAAGGCCATTATCTTAAATTGCATGTTATATAACTTGTGACGCCTCCCTCCAGCCCACAGCACTACTTTCTAAAGCAACTTGATGATGCATACTGTAGGAAAAAAAATCTTTCCTAAACTCAGCATCCAAGGAGATTACAATCTTGAGACTGTAATGGGAATGGATTAAATTTTGTACAATTTCCTTTTGCCATGTGAATCAATCCCATTGTGCTATTTTCTATACTCCTTTCAATCTTTGTCACAAAAATGATCTGTAAAAGTGTTAGCACTGCTTAAGCGACCCTGGCCTGATTATAACCCAGTTGGGATCCAACAGTTTGATCGGTTCTGAATTTTTCTTTCCTGAGAAAAACAAAGCAAGAAAACAGAGACAAACCCCCTCAACGAATGACAGACCATGGAAAAAGTCATTGTTCTTTGGCTCAGGCAGGCTTAACAAGAACAATCAATTATCTCCATGTTGATCTCATACAAAAAAAAAAGGAAGAGAAGGGGAAATGTCGCAACATAAATCCAATCTTGTGACAGCAATTGCATTAGTCTCCAAGAGGGAGCCTGAAATAGCATGGAGGTCCTTCATTCTCAGCACAGCGTCGGGTTTTCGGATTCCAATTGCAGACTTGCTCAGACAGCAGCCTTTCCACATTTTCATGTGGAAAGGTTTTACCTCTGAGGTTAAGATGAAGTCATTCCACTGTCGGTGCGCCTTGAATTGTTTGATAGTGCCTTGAATTGACCCACACAGACAGAGAAAACAAAAATATGCATATTAACAAAGAGAAACATAGAATTGCTTCCTCAGAACTTGATTTTGTTTTGATCTCTAGATTGTCTTTGATGTCAGGCAAAGCTGCTGCATTCAACACACAATCTTCAGTACTTTGCTTGCATACAAATTAAACTCATTTGGTTGAAGTTTAAAAGTAAAATATTGTTGCTATTTATTTTCTTATCAGATTCAAGTAATTATATGACCACCAATAAATAAGTATTTTTTCCAAATAAAATCATCCATAAAAGTAACCACATTAAAGTATGCTGAGATAAAAAACTACATACATGCTTTGGCCCTGGCCGGTTGGCTCAGTGGTAGAGCGTCAGCCTGGTGTGCAGGAGTCCCGGGTTCGATTTCCAGCCAGGGCACACAGGAGAAGCGCCCATCTGCTTCTCCACCCCTCCCCCTCTCCTTCCTCTCTGTCTCTCTCTTCCCCTCCCGCAGCCAAGGCTCCATTGGAGCAAAGTTGGGCCGGGCACTGAGGATGGCTCCATGGCCTCTGCCTCAGGTTCTAGGATGGCTCTGGTTGCAACAGAGCAACGCCCCAGATGGGCAGAGCATCGCCCCCTGGTGGGCATGCCGGGTGGATCTTGGTCGGGCGCATGCAGGAGTCTGTCTGACTGCCTCCCCGTTTCCAACTTCAGAAAAATTAAAAACAACAACAACAACAAAAAAAAAAAACTACATACATGCTTTAATTTGACTGAAACCAAAGTTATCTTTTATCATGTGAACCTATGTGAACTGTTCTATAGATCACTGCCTTGTATTAAAATAAGTCATTTGCAGCACAAGGTTTTCAGGTGGCAATATTTTCTATGTAGCTACATGGAACATAGAATTAGGAGTTAGAAAACCAAACTTAAGGGTGAAAAAATCTTGGCTAGGAAAGCTACCCTATTTTTACCACATGATGTCAAAGATTGGTATTATCTATTGGACCAGAGATTTGGTCTCTGCTTTTTTCTCAAGAATAATTTAATAATAGTATCTTCAGTCCTATCACAAATCAGAAAAGGGACTGCTGAATGGTTCTGAAAAGACATTTACCAAGAGAGATCACCCTTCTTATCCACTTTACCCTGTTTTACATTCACATGCCATGTAGATGCAAAATCTTAAATAGACACAGGTTATAGAATCATACGGTAGGTACCCCAACTAGAGTGGTCACAGATTGGCCTGAAGGGTACTCCATTTCAGATCTTATCTCTTTTTTCTCCCAGGATTATTTTTCTTTTCTTTCTTTTTTTATTTTTATTTGTGTGTGTGTGTGTGTGTGACAGAGACAGAGAGAGGGACAAATAGGGACAGACAGACAGGAAGGGAAAGAGATGAGAAGCATCAATTCTTCATTGATTGACCCCCAGAATTTTATCTAAAAATAAAAATTGATGCAACTTAAGAACCAACTAATATTATAAATTAATATCTTCTGACTGTTCATTTTGTGTTAGGCACTATCTAAGGTACTTTACATGTGAATCTCTTTATAGTTCTATGTCATTTACGAGGAAGATATTATTATTGCACCATTTTACAAAAAAAACAAAACCTGAAACTCTAACTAGATATATAATTTACTCCTTTTAGCACATCTAAAACATAGGCAATGTAGGTCCATAATTAATGATTAATCAGTAGTGCAATTGCCTCTCTACAATATCCTTGCTGTTTATATTGAGCTATCTCATTAACTAACTGAGTTACCCAGTCCTGTTTAAAATGTACTTAATTTTGACTAAACTTTCATTTAAAAATTGTATTATTGAAAAGATATTGAGGCATCATGATTGAAGACAGTTGTTATATCTCTTCTTACAGTTGGGTCATTTTTGTTTATTTGGGGCACCAAAATATCCTATGTGCTGCCCCTAGAAAGGAATATAAACAGATTGTTATAAATACAGGTAGAGATAGTGATAGAAACACAGGCATTAGGTCAACCATCTAAACTACAAAATGGGAAATTATACTTTTGCAATTATAACCAAATCAAAAACTGAAAATAATCTTTCCTTAAGTGCACATCTCTCAACTTTATAGTTTAAAATGCTCACTTTGTTTCATTATTTTAGATTATAATACAAAGTACCTACTTGGACATATGAAACAAGTGTCCTTTTACTAATCTGCTGACCCTGTTCCATCAGGACCTTTGTGTGTGTGTGTGTGTGTGTGAACTGCACTGATGTTCTTAACAACAGGGGTTATCTGGAAACAAAGATAGTACATTGCGTAAAAATTCTCAGTGGAAACCAATGTTTCTGTGTAATAGTGTTTGCCCTTTAAAAATCTTCATGACTTAAAACAGTACATTAAGAACAGCATAATTTCCCAAACTCTTATAATAGAATTTAGCATTTCCTAAAAACAAAACAAAAAAACCCAGTATTTACAGTTCTGGTCTGTGGTGGCATAGTAGATAAAGCATCGACCTGGAACACTGAGGTTGCTGGTTTGAGGCCCTGGGCTTGTCTGGTCAAGGCACATAAGAGAAGCACTTCCTTCTCATTTCACCCCCCTTTCTCTCTCCTCTCTCTAAAAATCAATAAATAAAATCTTAAAAAAAATTTTTTTAAACACTGCTTACATTACATTGTTCCTGTGCCTGAAATCATTGTCAATTACTCAAATCAAAAAGAACATATAACTTTTTAGAAATCATTGTCTCTATATTTTGGAGAGCTAGGAATTATTAATAGAATTTTAAAGGACACTGATATAATATTAGTAAACAAGATATATAACAAGTATTGATAACAAAATTGGTTTTTTGGGTTTTTTACAAAATTGTTTTATTATAAGTATACTGTCATTTGGAACTATGGTTTAATTTCCTTTTAGAAATGGTAAAGATAATGGTTATCAATGAGTGTAGTTCTGGCTACTAGGGGGATGTTTAGAATGTTATGGAGGGCATTTTTTGGTTGTAGCAATGATGAGTGTGCTAAGGCATTGGTGAGTGGGAATGATGTTCTGCAAATGCACAGAGTTGTGGTATTCAACTTTTAAATACCTTCTCAGACATTTATTCAAGTTCAAACACTAGATGGAATTATTTATTTTCTACTCTAATTGTATGTATTATTTCAATAATATTTTCTTTTCTTTCTTAAAATTATTAAAGCTAAGATATTACACTGATTTTTAAAATTACATGGTTGGGGCCTGACCTGTGGTGGCACAGTCGATAAAGTGTCAACCTGGAAATGCTGAGGTCGCCGGTTCGAAACCCTGGGCTTGCCTGGTCAAGGCACATATGGGAGTTGATGCTTCCAGCTCCTCCCCCCCCTTCTCTCTCTCTGTCTCTCCTCTCTCTCTCTCTCTCTGTCTTTCTCTGTGTGTCTCTCCTTCTCTGTAAAATGAATAAATAAAAAAAATTTTAAATTAAAATTACATGGTTGGTAGTTTTGTTATCTATTAATTTTATTTTAGAAAAGTTAGGCCCTGGCTGGTTGGCTCAGTGGTAGAGATTCGGCCTGGCATGCAGAAGTCCCGGGTTCGATTCCCAGCCAGGGCACACAGGAGAAGCGCCCATCTGCTTCTCCACCCCTCCCCCTCTCCTTCCTCTCTGTCTCTCTCTTCCCCTCCCACAGCCGAGGCTCCATTGGAGCAAAGATGGCCCCGGCACTGGGGATGGCTCTATGGCCTCTGCCTCAGGCTCTAGAGTGGCTCTGGTTGCAACAGAGCAACTCCCCAGATGGGCAGAGCATCGCCCCCTGGTGGGCAGAGTGCCCCCCCCCCCCGTGGGCGTGCCGGGTGGATCCCGGTCGGGCGCATGCGGGAGTCTGTCTCCCGGTTTCCAGCTTCAGAAATTTACAAAAAAAAAAAAAGAAAGAAAAAGAAAAGTTAGTAGTATATTATAAAATATTTGTTATAAGATATATTTTATCTAGTAGAGCTGAGATATATATGGTGATAAATGAAGAAAACATTAGGGTAGAAAAACATAAGGTTAAATCTTAGAAGCTTCTAAACTAGAAAATGTCCAAAAAAGGTCTATAACGACAATTTATAAGGAGTAAAAATCTACCAATATCATGTTGTAGTACCCAGGTTAGATTTAATAGCTTGACCTTCTCAGATCTCATAGGAACCAGGAAGGCAAATGTTGGTTTCAGAAATATTTTCAATAGTTTCTAGGAGTATTATTTCCAACTATTCAGGAAAATGTTTTTCACTGGTATTTGTCTATGCCAGGTTTTTGTTGTGTTTTGGTGGTGGTGACTTCATGTCTACTTGAACTCTTCGTGAGACTTATTCATGACTTTCCATTTCCAAATAGAACTTTCTAAAGTTAAAGCAACCTAAGAAAATCAGTCCAGAAATCCTTGTTATCCCATCTGGGCTATATGACTGAAGTCTTGCTCCAAAATGAGACTTTTTTCATAAATTTCAAATATTCAGTGGGCCAATTGCAGTAAATGTCCAATGGGCATCTAACACCCATCATTTTAGAGAGCAATCAGGATGAAGGCATATATAATCGTCTCTATGATGATTCTGTCAACCCTCTTAATAATTCAATCACCTGAGTTATAATAATGCTTAAAATATATTCATCTTTGTATTCCTTTTACTTATTAAACAAATATTGACATCTAGCTATATACTAGAGAATTATCTTCAAAAAACATCTTTTTATGAGCTTTTTCCATCTGAAGTCAAAGGATAATTAATACAGAAAAGAAATAACTCAAGAGAAAGCATTTTATCAATTAAAATTTCAAATTGAACAAACATAATAAGATTGTTTCTAAACAGTATTTCAGGTTCTCGAGAATTAACCTAAAACTAACACATAGAAGGCAGCTAAAACAGCAACAACAACAAAACAGCCCCAATTTAATACAGAGCAAAATAGACCTAAATTAAAACTCATGACTAATCTTGGGTGTAAGACCTTTGAAGATGCCAAGTTATAGATCAGCTTCTTGATAAAAACTGGCACAATCACATTAGATAATTGTTGGTAGGTGAATTGTCTTTTCTCCACAGAAGGGACATTTTTATCTAAGGTAGGGCAGACCACTTTGACAAGAAAGTCATTTCCATTAATTAATATAGGATAAACACTGAAAATTCATGTTCTTTTTGTATACAGTCTGCTTTCTCCTAGTAGCAATTGTTTTAGTTACATTTCAGACTTAAGGATATTATTGTGATCCTATTGGAGTATTTCCTAGGCTTCTCAATCAAATATCTGAGAACACCTCTTGACACATATAATTTTTCACAGAAATTTTCTTATCTTTTTAATTCTAATTTTAAGTCAAAGTGCCTTTTTTGTATGTGTATATTAATTTGTGTGTTTGTGTGTGTAAAATGAAACATAGCTTGATTGCTATCAAGAACATGCTGTAAACAATGATTTAAATAAAAGATGTAGTCAGAAGTCAGGAAGTGGATGAGATCAGAACCAGTGTGCAAGTATAAGAGACTATAGCCCAGGATGTCTGCCTTCAATACTACTGGTATATAGGTTGTCATCTCATGTGCAAACTAGTATGTCAGAGGTTGCCAATGTGGATAAAAATACAAAATCAAGATGCAGCTAGGTGAACACAACAGAGTGTGAGATGGTCAAGAACCAATCAACTGAAATTATAGGAAAGCAATCATATATAACTTATCAAAATAGTTGCATATGGTTTGTATGAGTGGAGTACTGCACAGGTCTAAAGGGTATTTCACATGTTAGTTGGAATACATTTGTATCTTTGTTACAAATTTATGGCAGATAATAAGGATGTTTCTTGAGGAAGGGGTGCCTTTTTCAAATTCACATAAAATTGCTCTATAGGCTAAAATGGTACCAGCTACCATTTTTGTATAGATAGGAAGCAAATGAGATTAACAGTTATAAACCAGGAACCTTAACCTCTGTTCAATGTTAACAACTACACTTTTTCATGAATGGACAATATATGACAATATATTTGTCAACATGAAATTAGACATTTCATTTTTTTTTAATTTATTTATTATTATTAATTATTATTATTATTATTTATTTATTCATTTTTAGAGAGGAGAGAGAGACAGAGAGTGAGAGAGAGGAGAGACAGAGAGAGAGAAGGGGGGAGGAACTGGAAGCATCAACTCCCATATGTGCCTTGACCAGGCAAGCCCAGGGTTTCAAACCGGCAACCTCAGCATTTCCAGGTTGATGCTTTATTCACTGCGCCACCACAGGTCAGGCAACATTTCATCTTTTATTGACAATCAGTGCAGACCACCAAGTTATCTATCCATCTAACTTCAGTAACCAGTACTCGGTAGCTTATGATTAAGGTTAAATAGATACTAAAACTACAACCTGATCCACAAGAGCTAAATATCTATTCTCATAATAAAAGAAGGTCCATCTTAGAATTTTATTTAAAATTCTAAAGAAACATTCCACATTTCTTTCATTCTCTCTCTCTTTCTCTTCTTCCCTTCCTCTCACTCTGCCTCTTCCTCTTCATTTCCTTGCAGTAAATTGTGAAATTTTAGAATTCCTTTGAATTTCTTTAAAACATGATTTATGTAGACAGAAAGAGATCACAAAAGAGCAAGCTTTAGTAATTGGACTTGAGATGTTGAGGAAAGGAGGCAGAGGATGCCTCTATTAACTGCGTTAACAGCATGGTTTCTATCACCCTATTGTGGGATTGATTAGCCAGTGGTTATTTTATCATTTGAAAGCCAAACTAAAGGTGAAAGAAAACGCCTCTGCCTTGTCAATAATTCCAGGCTTGGGATGTACATATTCCCATGGGAGGCATCCAGCAGGTGTGAGAGCGTGGAGCTATTGTGGCTGTTGATTACTCTCTGTAATTTGAAAAGCTTTCTATTCCCACTGCTTTATGTAATGTATCAACAGTAATAGATTCATAATTATTATCCAACCTACTGGAGGTTTGGCCACTGTGACAGATGTCTTCTTAATTTCATGTTGTGGGATCTCATTTTTTCCCTTCCCTCTGGAAAATATCTTATACAATAATATAGTATTAATGTATCTGATATGTTTACATCCAGTGGTGACATTACTTATCAATCTCTAACTTCAAATGAATAGTTAATTAATCATGAGCCAAACACAGCAACGACTCAGTATACCTGATCCCCACTAGACTTTATGGTTAAGGTTATTATAAATATATGATGCACAATTAAACTCTAAGGTATACTTTTGTTTTTAACATTTGGAACGATCTATATTCTGGTTATACATTTAAAGGTATTATTTTGTCTTAGAGTCTTAGAGATTTTTTCTTAGATATTTTTTGTCTTAGAGCTATATCATCACTAAACAGAAAATGTAACATAATTTTTAAACATATTCACCAGGTCCAGCAGTAACCCCCATTTAGGTGTTTGTACCACCTAAATTTATACTCTTTACAAGGGAAATTCCATGCATACACAACATATTCTATATGTTTACCTCTTAACCAGTGGAATTCTAGTGAATAGCTAATAAAAAAAACTGTTTATTGTTTAGTTTATTAACAAACTCTTGACTTTAATATATATACTTACTATATATATATATATATTTACTATAAATATTCATAACTGATAGGCTTGAAGAAATACCTTCAGGTATTCTGATATTACTTTTATCATTGTGATTCCCCTAGCTTTTTTTAATACTAACAAATTGTTGTTAGTATTTAAGTATTTACCACCTGGTTTGTTTCATCTGATTGCTGCTTCTGTTCTTATTTTGATTGTATTTTTAATACCTGTACTAATTGCTTTTTTAAAATAATTTTAAGAATTTTCAAAACAGCATAAATTATATTAGTGAGTTTTATACCAGACTGAGAGAGAGAGAGAGAGAGAGAGAGAGAGAGAGAATTTTTCACAGAAAGTGGGTTTTTTGCAGTTTTGGGTCTTTTAAATTTATCATTAGATCCTCCAGAAACTGCAAGTTCAAAGTTTTCTTAAAATCTGTTTTCCTCAGTTGAGTGTGGATGCTTTTTAAGAGCTTGCTATATTTCTTCTCATTTGCATGTTTTCTTATTTCTCTGACAGTAAGTGGGAAGGGAGCTGGAAAGAACTGTGAAAAATATATGCTCAGTACGGACAGGTCTGAGATTTCCATAAGAAGTTCCATTTTCTAGCATCTGAGATTAATTTCTTATAATTATACTATATTGAATAAACACCTAGTAATAAATCACCTGTAAGTTTTAAAGCTGCCTATTCTACCAAGTGTAGCCACCATTGACTTTCATTTATCATTTACCCCATTAGGAAATGTATTTAGTTGTATTGAAACTAATTTGTTGAATGACATTTAGTAAGATGCCTAAATATTAAGATTACCTGTTTGTATGTATCAAGGGTCCTGGGTCTAATTGGAGGAGCCAACAGCACTTTGCTCTTAGAAAAATAGAAATATTTAGGGTAGAGAATACACAGAAAAGCATTCTTCATCAATAGATCAAAGGTCCTTTGCTATTGGGTTAAGGCCATGGGCTCTGGAAGTGAGATTACTTGATTGTAAATACCAGATTCTCTATTTAAACCCCAAGTGACTTTGGGCAATAAAGTATACTGGGTTTCCTCATCAATAAAGTGGGTATAATAATAGTAGCTAGCATTACTGTGAAGGTTTAGTGTGAAATTCTTGAACATTAAGTTCTGAGGAATATTAGCTGCAATATAGGATAAGTATATATAAAGCATTCCAAAAAGTCATTTAATCCTAGGAACCTGGATGAATTTTATTTCTTAGGGATAGAAGGAGGGTTTTTTTTTACTTGAAACAATGTTTTAGCAATAAAACCGTACAAAAACATGGAACACAATCAGAGCTCTATCATCAAATGGCTTCAATGGAGACTTGAGTGTACTTTTATCACAGATAATGCAGAGAGAAATCCCAAGTCAGCTGTTTTCTGGATGACCACGAAACCTTTCTAACAGGAAGTTTGATGATTTTTCCCAAGTTTTGAGATTGTTGGAGGGGGAAGCCAGAGAACTGCTAGGATAAATTGGCACATAAGGGCAATTATTTTATAGTAAATTCTTAAAAAGAACTCCAATTGTTATGTTTCTTTTCTCACTGGGAGTCTTAGTCAAAAAGAGAAAGTTGGCTCTGTGACAAAAGGTTTAGAAATGTACCTAGAAAGATTTTGAGTTTTATCATATTTGATAAAATCTAGCCCTTATGCTCTCAGTGACAGGAAGGTTGATCAGATTCTGTCTGTTATCTGAAAGAAATCAACATGACCTTGATCCTCGACATGACAACACAGGTTACTTCTCTGGCCACAGAGAGCCAGTCTTCAATTGGATGGCTGGAGTCCCATAAACTCCTTTTTCTTCAAGGCCCAGATTTTATTCTGCTTCAATACTTTACAATCAAAGTTCTATCCCAACAGGAATGCTAGATCCTTCAGAAAGAATCAGCTACAAAACAAGCAAAATCTCATTGCTTTTATTGAGTGCCTCTTCCAGAAAAATCTTAATGCTTCAATATTATTAAAAAATAATAATAACTCTACCTATTGCAACAGTGAGAATACAAGAAGCATAGACAAGAGAGAACCACATCCTGCCACGATTTGATAAAGAAGTCGGTTGGTAAATAAGACATCAGTGCTACAGTCAATATTAAGGAACTTTTGGGTGATCTGTGTTTAATTATAAAAAAAGAGAGAAACAGGGGCTGAGGAGGAAAAAAAAGAATTAAAGCCCCCCCAAAACCAACTGTAAAATAAAATTTTTGACTTGAATTAACACAGCATAGTCAGAGTACAAAAAACTAACATTGCTATATTTAAGGTAATTTCTATATTTCACATGATTTAGTTATACTACTTAGCAATACCTCTTTTTCTTAAATTAAATTGTATTTCAGTGACTAATAAAAATGAAAGAAAACCTTTTAATATTTTTTTCCATTTTGACTAAATAATTCAGTATAGTGTCTCAAAAAGTGAAATCTAATCTCACATGACCCCTGAGGTCTTTTTGATCTTTACTAGTCAAGATGCTAGGACTCTATGAAATGCTAAACACGCAACCCAAATCTGCCATGACCAAGTCGATTTCAGATTTTCATTGTTACCAAGCTTTGAGCTAGGTGGATATGGGCTTCATAGAGTGGTTTATAATTTATCTGGTTGTCTTTTTGTGCTTAATCCATCTGTGCGGTGACAGTTTGACATAGTCACTAGCTTCAAATAAGTAATTCCATTCACTATCAGTTTTTAATTTTATTTCCTTATTCCTTTATTGATGCAGTAAAATGCTGGTTAATCTGTAGAGCTCAGGCAAGCCCAGTGTTGTCAGTATTAATTTCACACTATTGCATCTTCATGTTTAGTCCTACACAGTAATTAAAGGAAATCATTATAAAGTTAAAATTAAGCTGAAAGTATAATCTTTGGTTTTAGTTTGCATGAAACCAATAGATGATTCATTGCAATCTCTATTTTCTTCACATAGCCAGGATTTTCTTTCACTAGTAAAGTAAAAAGAGATGTTCTTTTCCATGTCTCCTTTGTTTTTTAACCTGCAACCTCCCCCAAAAAACTATCCTCTAAGCAGATGGGAGTATTCTTTTTAACTTTGCTGAGATTAAAATTTGCTAAGAGCAGTGGTTCTAAAAATGTGGTCCCCAGAGTTACAGCATTAAAACCACATGAAATTTTAGTCAGTTTAGACCATTAAAACAAAATGCCCGTAGACTGGGTGGCATATAAACAACAGAAATTTATCTCACACAATTTTGGAGGCCAGAAGTCTGAGATCAGAGCATTAGAATAGTCAAGTTCTGATGAGAGCCCTATTTTAGGTTGAAGACTACTAACTCCTCATTTTATCCTCACACTGCATAGAGAGGGCAAGAGAGCTCTGGGGTTCTTTCTTATGGGCACTAATCCCTCCAATGAGGGCTCCACCCTCATGACCTAATACTTCCCATAGACCCCACTTCCTAACATCACCACATTGAAGTTTAAAGGTTTTCAGCATATGAATTTGGACAGGAGGAGGTTGGGAGACACAAACATTTAGGCCATAACACACACAGTCTTGCTAAAGTGCAAATTATACCAAATCAAGAACACTACATATAGAACCCAATAATTTGTGCTTTAACAAGCCTTCTAAGTGATTCCAATGTGTGCTGAATTTTGATAACTACTGACTCAGAGCTTTTAAAGCATTTCAGAGACTACATCTACTTTGCTCTTCATGACAACCTACAGAGTGGCATCATTAAATCCATTTTATAAATGAAGAGAGGGAGGCTTAGAAAACCCCAAAGGACTTCCTTAGTCCACGGACTATTAAATTGGAGAGCCAGGATCTAAACCTAAAATTTTATGATACAATGTTTTTTCTACCGCATTCAGGGATTTCAAAAATATCTCAAAGGAAATATCATGTAGAGGCCCAATAAATAAATTAGATATAAGTAGATTTTTATTTTATCAAAACAAAGTTATCTGGAAATACAAATCCATATTCACTTTATTACACACACACACACACACACACAAATTTTTACCTGTTTTTATGGTGGACACTCATCTACAATATCTTCTGGTAAATTCCTCCAAATTGGTAAAAGACTTGAATGTCATGATAAAGAATTTGGGCTTTACTTACAAATCAGTGATTCTGTCCTTCTGGGCTATGTATCTTTTATTTTGGAGTGAAACTGGAATTTTGAGAGAGGTCTGCCAATATAGAAACACAGCAAGCAGTGACTTTAGACAGAATGAATAATATTGCTTTCCAATTTGTAATACAAATCTTCAAATGTCTAGTGGTTAACACAATATCCCTTTATCTAAGAGTACACTGAAGTCAAAGTAATTCTATGACATCATTGATTTTTCTTTTGAGCAACAGATACCAAAAATTCCACTACTAGCACACAGATATTTGCAAACTTTCTGATATTAAAAAGAAATTCAGACTCAGAGTTTGATTAATTCTTGCTATATATGCTTCTTCTTAATTCTCTATAATCTATTTGCAACATCTCCTCCTCCCATTCAAATTCCAGGCTTAATTTGCCTTGACTGTCAAAATAACTTGGGTGATCATATAATTTATCATCCAGGCTAGGATATTTTTAAGAATGAAAGAGGTCACTATTAATAAATATACTGGGCTAGCTGCATTAAGTTAGGGCAGCCCTAAGCATACAGGAAGGCATGGAGATCCCAGCAAAAACCACTTTCTTCCCTGCCTTTGGCATCTCTCTTTTCCTGCCCAACATGCATACAGTTTGCATGGTTAATACATAAGCCTCATCATTTCACATTCTTCAAAGTCCCCTCATTCTCTGACACAATAAAATTAGGTTCCTTATGCTGGTATTTAAGATTCTGCAGTATTTCAGGATATTTATTTTAATTATTTTCTAAAGTCAGAATAGTCTTCATATTATTAGAGGTCCAGTACAAAATAAAAAGTAGGTTTTCTTGTTCAAAAGTTGTTAGAATTTAACTGCACAAGCCACACATCCACGGACCCTGGCCTAGCCTCCAATCAAACCAGCCCTATACATGACTGGCATTCTGCCAGCTTTCTCAGGTCCTCCTCAGGAAGCCTTATCCCTAATTTCTGACCTTTAAAACTCAATTTGTGCTTTAAATACCAGCTTAGAAACATTTCTACATCCATAAAGTCTATCTAGTTCTGTTCATTTTTTTCTTTCTTAAAACCTCCATTTTTATTTCTTCTGTGTATTTCTCTTAGATCATGTTATATTACCCTAATCATCTTCTCATATTACCTTCATTATCCTCACCACCTAGTTCACAGTTCAGTTTAGTTATATAAACATAATAAAAATTCTAAGAATGTTTGATAAATGCATGCATTGGTAAATTTGAAACTTCACTCCCTTTCCAAATATGGAAAATATTATTGAAACCTAGACCAAGCTTGTACTGCTAGCTACATGACAGTCATAAAAGCTCAGTGACAAAGTGTTAAGGCAAAGAAAAGTGACTTTATTTGAAAAGCCAGCAAGCCAAGAAGATGGCAGACTAGTGTCCTAAAGAAACATCTTGAGAAAGTATAGAATTCAGGCTTCTTTTATATAAGGGAAGGGAGAGATGGGAAGGCCAAGAGGTCATTGACAACCACACACATCTGGGTACCAGCAGGGGTCTAAGGAAGATTATGAAACTTCTGTATTTAGTCTGTTGACCTTAGTTGATGTGAGTCCAGTCCCAAGGTTCCTGCAAATTTTTCATAAACAATTATTATTTTTGTACATATTTTCCTTATCTGCTATAGAGAGGCACTTTCTGGTAAGGAGCTGTTCTATAAATCTCAAACTGTAGCAGAATTTCTCTATAATTATCATGTCTATATCCAAGACTGAGCAGAAGTTATTAACCTGAAAGGCATGGAAACAAAGGAGGCATAGAGTCAGAGGGGGCAAGCAATTCACTCTGTTACATTATAATTTGCTGACAATAATCCCAATTTCATCATGCATTTTTCAATATTGCATAAGTATGTATCAGTTTATCCTCACTTGGGGAAAATTCTTTCATTTATACTTTAATCCATGCAAACACTACCCAAAATATCCTGTGTTCTTATACATTATGGAAAAGGGAAAAGCTATTCACTAGGCACATATCAAGGTTCAAATAATGCAATAGAAACATTCTTAAAAGTGTGTCTGATTTACTGCTTACAAAACCCATGTATTAATATGGCTATGTTTCAAATGAAGAAAATAAGACTCAAGGGGTAAATTCACCTGCCCCAAATCACACAGCCAGTGACAGGCAGGATTCAGAACAATAACTGCTGTCTCCTCTTTGGGCCACCCTGCCATACAACAGAACTTTTCTAAGAGCAGCTCATTATATGATATGTGGTGACAATCTGTCAATTTAAAATTTAGTTTATAAAAATATTGTATATGACAGTAAATAAGTAGAGACAGCAATTGGGCATTTCCACAGTGGCATCACATCCCTGCATCTTTTCCTTGTGTTTCAGATAAGCAGATGGGCTATCCTTAACTCAGCTATCCTGAAGCTACTCCACAAGATTAGGTAGCCTGGCAAACAGTCCAAAGGTACTCACACAATACTGATCTCCTTTCCCTTATTACTATAACTGGACAAATTACAACTTTATGCTAACCCTAGTAATGTTCTGAAACCTCTACATATTTCCTGGCTAAAAGTGAACAAATGGATACATTATAAAACCCCTGAATTCCCACACTTGAATCTAATGAGAAGCAGACCTTGCTAACAACTTCAGATGGATATATAAACACTCAATATCCCTCAAGGGTCCACATAGCCCCTTCAACACCCAAGGCCAACCTTCCTTAAAGAAGTACAGTTTCTTTGCAAAGTTCCCAAATCTTGATTACAGCATATACCTAAGGAGTTTTGGGTGATATTTAAGATCTTGCCTTTGGACTATAATCTTGATTTGCCTAATACAGTGCATTCTCAAGATACTTAAAATAAAAAAAAATCATTGTTATGAGAAGCTCAGTTGAGGAAAATTACTCTGGTTGGAAGTCATGATCTGAGGTCCTAGGAAACAAGAACAGATCTGAACAATCAGAAGAAGAGTTATGCTGAGAGACTAATTAGAAACCCCAGTCTCTAAATAAGGAGGCACCTGTAAACCAAACAGTGTCTCAGGTTAATGAGGCTTCTAATACATACTTTGGAGACCTGCCTTCTCTTGCTCTTCAGGTCCCATGTTTTCTCAGGGCTTATGGCTTCATTTCTTTCTCATGTTTTTCCTTGAAAAATGTTTATTGATTACAAAAATAACACATTCCCACTGTAAAATATGCAAACAATAAGGAAATAAATAATAAAATAGAATGTGAGGTTCCTCCATAGTTCTGCTCCCCTCCATGAAGGCAGTTGAAAAAAGTTGAAGATATACTGCTCACAACAATTAAGGGACATTTCAAAATGAATATGAAGCGATAAAATATCCCATATTGTTGTGAGCAGTATAATTTCAGACAGTTTTAATGCACAGGCTAACACTAAATATAATAACTAAATAGGGCTAAATTATACATGCTATTTTCTCATTCTTTTTATATAAAATATGTTTTGAGTTCATCTTTTCATACAAGGACATGTACCCATATTCCTCCATGTATAAGAAACTCCCATGTATAAGATGCATCTTAATGTTGGGCCCAAAATTTGAAAATAAAGTATACATAAAGTTATTATTTTTAATTGGTTTTAATTTATTGTGTTTACATAGATTCCAGTGTCATCCCAAATGCATTCTCCCTCCCTTGTATTCCCCTCACATCACTCGTCCCCCCTCCCCATTGCACCCTCCCCCTCCCCTTCAGGTTTATCCCATCCTGTCATCCCCTTTCCCTCTGTCCCCTTTTCCTCTGGTCCCTTTGATCTCTTCTCTGTCTCAATTCCGTTCCTCAGTTCACATTGTTCATTAGCTTCCTCAAATGAGTGAGGTCATATGATATTTTTTGTTTTCTGCCTGGCTTACTTCACTTAATATAATACTTTCTGGGTCCATCCGTGTTGTCACAAAAGGTAAGATTTCCTTCTTTTTCATGGTCCCATAGTATTCCATTGTATATATGTACCACTGCTTTTAATCCACTCGTCCACTGACGGACACTTGGGCTGTTCTCAGATCTTTGCTATTACAATGCTGCCATAAACATGAGGGTGCATTTCTTTTTTTGAATCATTGATATGGTGTTCTTGGGGTATATTCCTAAAAGTGGGATGGCTGGGTCAAAAGGCAGTTTGACTTTTAAATTTTTGAGGAATCTTCACACTGTTTTCCATAGTGGCTGCACCAGTCTGCATTCCCACCAGCAGTGCAGGAGGGTTCCATTTTCTCCACATCCTCACCAGCACTTACTCTCTGTTGTTTTGTTGATGAGCGCCATTCTGACTGGTGTCAGGTGATAACTCATTGTGGTTTAAATTTGCATTTCTTTAATGATTAGTGATATTGAGCATTTTTTCATATGTCTATTGGCCATCTGTATGTCCTCTTTGGAGAAGTGTCTATTCATTTCTTTTGCCCATTTTTGATTGGATTGTTTATCTTCCTGGTGTTGAGTTTTACAAGTTCTTTATGAATTTTAGTTATTAACCCCTTATCAGATGTATTGTTGAATATGTTCTCCCATTGTGTAGTTTGTCTTTTTATTCCAATCTATTGTCTTTAGCTGTGCAAAAGCTTTTCAGTTTGATATAATCCCATTTGTTTATCCTGTCTTTTATTTCACTTGCCCTTGGAGATAAATCAGCAAATATATTGCTGCAAGAGATATTGGAGAGCTTACTGCTTATGTTTTCTTCTAAGATGCTTATGGTTTTATAGCTTACTTTTAAATCTTTTATCAATTTTGAGTTTATTTTTGTGAATAATGTAAGTGGGTGGTATAGTTTCATTTTTTTTTTGCAGGTAGCTGTCCAATTTTCCCAACACTATTTGTTAAAGAGGCTGTCTTTACTCCATTGTATGCTCTTACCTCCTTTATCAAATATCAGTTGTCCAAAAAAAGTGTGGGTTTATTTCTGGGTTTTCTGTTCTGTTCCATTGATTTGTATGCCTGTTCTTATGTCAGTACCAAGCTGTTTTGAGTACAATGGCCTTGATATCAAGAAGTGTGATACCTCCCACTTTATTCTTCGTTTTCAAGATTGCTGAGGCTATTTGTGTTCTTTCTTGGTTCCATATAAAGTTTTGAAATATGTGTTCTATATCTTCAAAGTATGTCATTGGTATTTTAATTGGTGTTGCATTGAATTTATGAATTGCTTTGGTTAATATAGACATTTTAACAATGTTTATTCTTCCTATCCATGAACCTGGTATATGCTTCCACTTGTTTGTATCTTCCTTGATTTCTTTTATCAATGTTTTATAATTTTCCAAGTACAAGTCTTTAACCTCCTTGGTTAAATTTACTCCTAGGTACTTTATTTTTTTTGTTGTTGTTGCGATAGTGAAGGGGATTATTTTCTTAATTTCTCTTTCTGACAGTTCATTGTTGGTGTATAAAAATGCCCCTGATTTCTGAGTATTAATTTTATATCCTGCCACCTTGCTGAATTCATTTATCAGGTCTAGTAGTTTTGACTGAGACTTTAGGGTTTTCTATATACAGTATCATCTGCAAATAATGATACTTTTACTTCTTTTTCAATTTGGATGCCTTTTATTTCTTCTTCTTGTCTGATTTCTATGGCTAGGACTTTCAGAAATATGTTGAATGAGAGTGGTGAAAGCGGGCACCCTTGCCTTGTTTCTGATTATAAGGAGATTGCTTTTAATTTTTGCTCATTGAGTATGATGTTGGCTGTGGATTTGTCATAGATGGCCTTTATCATGTTGAGGTATGTTCCCTGTATTTCCACTTTGCTGAGAGTTTTGATCATGAATAGGTGCTGGATTTTATGAAATGCTTTTTCTGCATGTATTGAAATTATCATGTGGTTTTCCTCCTTCCTTTTGTTTATGTGATGAATCACATTGATTGAATTGTGAATATTGTACCAGCCTTGCCTCCCCAGAATAAATCCCACTTGATCATGGTGTATGATTTTTTCCATATATTGCTGGGTCCAGTTTGCTAATATTTTGTTGAGGATTTTAGCATCTAAATTCACCAGGGATATTGGCCTATAATTTTCTTTCTTTGTGTTGTCTTTGCCTGGTTTTGAAATCAGAATTATGCTCGCCTCATAAAAGGATCTTGAAAGTCATCATTCCTTTTGAATTTTTTGAAATAGGTTGAGAAGAATAGGAGTTATTTCTTCTTTGATATTTGTTAGAATTCACTTGTGAAGCCATCTGGCCCAGGGCTTTTATTTGTTGAGAGTTTTTTGATAACTGTTTCGATCTCATTTGTTGTAATAGGTTTGCTTAAGTTTTCTGATTCTTCCAGATTGATTTTTGAAAGATTTCCTCCTATCCTGGAAAGCTTTCTATATGTTCTTTGATTCTAAATGACAGCTTTGCTGGATAGAGTCATCTTACTTGTAGATTCTTGCTTTTCATCACTTTGATATTTCTTGACAATCCCTTCTGACCTGAAATATTTGTGTTAATTTTCAGCTGACACTCTTTTGGGAACTCCCTTGTAAATAACTCACTGCTTTTCTCTTGCTGCTTTTAAGATTCTTTCTTTGTCTTTAACCTTTTGCATTTTAATTTTGATGTGTTTTGGTATGAGTCTCTGTGGGTTCATCTTGTCGAGAACTTTCTAAACTTCTTGGACTTGTCTATTTCCTTTATTAGATAAGGTAAGATTTCTGTCATCATTTTTTCAAATAGGTTTTTATTTTCTTGCTCTCCCTCTTCTTCTGGAACCCCCATTATGTGAATGTTGGTATGCTCTCCTCATTTATTGGATTTTATTTTATTTTTTGCTGTTCTGAATGGGTGTTTTCTACTTCTTTAAATTCAAAATTGCTGTTTTGATTCTCAGTTTCATCTACTAAACTGTTTATTACTAGTTAATTATTTTTTATTTAATTAATGTGTCCTTTATTTTTGCCTGGTTCTTTTTTATGCTGTTGAAATTCCTTCTAATTTTATCTATTCTTTCCTAAGTTCATTGAGCCTTCTCATAACCAGTGTTTTAATCTTTGCTTCTAGTAGATTGCTTGTCTCCATTTTGTTTAGTTATTTTTCTAGAATTTTGTTCTTTTCTTTGTTCTGGGACATGTTCACCTCTTAATTATGGCAATAATCCTGTGAGGTTTTTTTCTATGTATTAGGCAGAGTTTTTATGTAATCCAGGCTTGGTAGAGTGGCTCAATGTGGTAGATCTCCTATAGGGTCCAGTGGCACAGCCTCCTCATTCACCCAAGCTGAGAAATCCAGGTGCATCTCTGCCTTTGTGTGGGTTGAGTACATCCTCTTCTTGTAGTTGAGCCTTGATTGCCGTCAGCACATCAGAGGGAGAAATTTACTCACAGACCAAAATCAGCTACAAGAGTTGGCTGTGAACACCATAGAAGATCAGCTGCTCAGGGGCCCTCCCTATAGGGCAGGATATACTTCAGCAGTGCTCTGGTGTCCTTTGAGTGTGTTGCTTGTGGAAGTAGTTGTATGGTGCCTTAATATGATCTGAAGCTGTCCACTGGATGCCCTGCCTCTGGGGCCTCCTAGAAGGTGCAGTCCAAGGTAGCTGCCATCTTTGTTCTGCCAAGGCCACCCAGGATGAGCTACAAAGCAATCTTCAAATGGCTTCTACTGTTAGTGGGCTTGGAGGTACCAGGAGAAGTCAAGCTTTAAGCCAAAACCAGCTGCCACTAATGCTGGGGCCACTTAGCAAAAAGTGCAGGATATGTTGAGGCCAGAAATTGCTTGACTGAGAGATTTTTGGGGTCTGAAGTCTGTACCAAGACAGGCCATTCATATGAAAAATCCACTGGAAATAGCCTAGGTGGGTTTGCAAATTGGTGGAATGGGGGCTCAGGGAATCACCAGAGTGGGACAAACAGTGTCAGCCAATTGATAGATACTCAGATATCGTGCTTGCTTGCCAGCTCTTTGAAAGAAAAGGCTCAGAAAAGGAATGACGGCCTTTGTCAGAATTCTGTTTGGGAGAAAGTTGCCCCTCCAGCTCACCCTGATGCCAGACAATTCAGTTACTCCCCTATGTCATTAGTGTCTTTCAAGCTGCTGCTCTAGCACTGGAAGCGGGTCTGAGTAAGTTCATGTATGGCCCTTTTAAAAGGAACTGCCTGGGACTTTAATCCCTGCAGGTTTTTGTAGCCTGAAGTTATGGGGATTTCTCTTCCAAGCATTGGAACCCTGCAGGGACTTTCACAGCTAAAATATACCTTCTGGTTTTTATCCATCACTTGTGGGTGTAGGACCACACAGTTCTGTGTCTCTGCCCCACCTACCAGTCTCAATGTGACTTCTTTATACCATTAATGGTAGGACTTCAATCAGCCTAATTTCAAGTGGTTCTAAATGATGGTTGTTTTGTAATTTAGTTGTAATTTTGATGTGGTTGTGGGATGATATAAGTACTATATTTACATTGCCATCTTGACCGGAAGTTTATGGCTTCATTTTTAAGGCAGATCTCAGAGTCAGTTGGATAATCAGTAAGATTATCATTTATCATTCCTTTATTCTGACAGTAATCTGATCCATTCTTTAAGATTCAACTTCAAAGTTTTCAAAGTCAAATTTTTCTGAAGTGCTCCTCAACTTCCAAAGAGAAGGATGTAAAATATTATAGTAGAAAAGATTATGAATTTTGGATTCAGTTCAAATGCTGACTTTAATCTACTTTCTGATGACTCTGGGCAAATGACTTAACTTCTCTGAGTCTCACATAGTTCTGATGATGATCCTCTGACAATCAAATTTGTATATGATGGTACCTGGTTAATAAATCTTGGTTCCCTTTCTTCATCACATTTCCATTGTAACCAGTGCCATCATTAACCCAGTTTGGACATTGCCACATAGTGAAGTTTAAATATGCATGACTTGTCTCCTATGATGCAAATTCTTTTTCCAAAAGAGGAGATGTCCATTTTTGTGGGCTTAATGTACCTTCTGAAGCATATGTTCAGGGTACACTCTTTGCAAAAAATTATATTAAATTATTTTTTATTCATGGAAAAGAAATAATATTTACTTCAAAAGGCAAAAAATATAATCATTAATATAAACATCTCTCCAAAGAAGACATTCAGTTGGCCAAAGATTATAAAAAATATATATTAAGCATTACTAATTACAAGGGAAATGTAAATAAAAACTAAACTAAAATCATCTCACACCTTTTAGGATTGCTATTATTTAAAAGAAGAAAAAGAAGGAGGAGGAGGAGGAGAAAGAGAAGGAGAAGAAGAAGAAGAAGAAGAAGAAGAAGAAGAAGAAGAAGAAGAAGAAGAAGAAGAAGGAGGAGGAGGAGGAGGAGGAGGAGGAGGAGGAGGAGGAGGAGAAGAAGAAGAAAGAAAGAAAGAAAAAGAGGAAAGAAATAAAAAGGATGCTAGCAAGGATGTGGAGAAATTGGAATTTTTGTATACTCTGTGAAAATGTTAAATGAGGAAACTACTACAGACAACAGTATAGAGGTTCTTTGAAAATTAAACCTAGAACTTCAATATAATCCACTAATCCCACTTCTGGATATTTATTTTAATAAATGAAAACAAAATCTCCAAGAGATATTTGCACTCAAATGGTTATTGCAACATTCATTCCAATAGTTAGCCAAGCAATGGAGACAATTTAAATGTCTATTGACAAATAGATAAAGAAAAGATAGTATGTACATACAATGGGGTATTAATCAGATGAAAAAAAAAAAGGAACCCTTAGGAACCCGTGATAAAACCCGAGGACATTATATTAAGTGAGATAAGCCAGTCACAGAATGACAAATACTGCATTATTTCATTTATTTGAGATATCTTAAACAGAAATTTTACCTTTTCAATATCATTGCACATATAAAGTAGTTAATAATATTCTGTGGCACACTAAAAAATATAACTATATTTTTGACTCATTTACAATGAAAAGCTATTGTTGAGTTGGCTGTTGCCATTTTTTTATTTGATGGTCTAATGGAAGAAAGCTCAGTGCCCATGACTCTAGTCAGGTATTGCATGTGTTAAACACACTTGTGGCACACCAGTCTTTCTCTTGAAGCACATCAGTTGAAAATCGCTCATCTAAAGTCACTCAGGTCATAAAAACAGAAAGTAGATTTTTGCTTGTCATGGGCTAAGGAAGAAGAAATAGGAAATTGCTGTTCAAATGGTTATAGCATTTCAGTCAAGCAAGATGAAAAGTTTCTAGAGATGTGCTATATTACTGCATTGAACACTGAAAAAATTAAAAGGGTAGATTTAATATATTTTTATTACAATAAAAATAATAATTATTAATAATTTATTGCTAGTCCTAATGGCTTGTAAATCTTTCTTCATTTAGTTCTTTATTTACAAAAAGTTTTGAAAGAATGGAAATATTCTTAGTGCCTTGCTATTTTAGTACCCTTGGACTAAAAAAGTCAAAATGTAGTCTCCTCTGGTGAAAACCTGCTTTTAGAAGAGCAGGTCTTGACCCGAGTATCACAGTAATTCAACCATGAGGTGTCACAACAGTAAAATCACATTTAGTCTAGTTGTTAAGAGCTCAAGTTTAAAAGGCAAATTTCAATCTTATCTCTTCTTGGCTTTTTTCTTTGGAAAAATTACTTAAATTATTTTGGGTCCTTCATTTACTCAGATGTAAACTAAAGATAATAATAATGTTTCTCTCGTAGTATTATCATAAAGATTAAATGAGAAAATACATCTAGAGCACCTAGCTCAGTTAATATAACTTTTACTTTTAATTTCTACTAACAATAACAGTAAAGAAAAATATTTTAAAACAATAATAAAAATACCTCATACAATAATTTGTACTAACAATAACAGTAAAATAACAGGTAGAGAACACAGATACATGTGAGTACGCATGTTTATGTTGTAAGTTTATGTTGTAAATTTATATTGGTAACGCTATGAAAGCATGATTCCAAATTTTCTATTATTGGTCAAATAATTATTTCATGATGTATTTATCTTTTCAAGTTCAAATTTATTTCAGAGTGGGTCATTTTAATTAGTTTCACCTATAAATTATGATGTCTCTTAAGACAAATTACTTATGCACTTTTCTTTTTTGCCTCCTCTCCTCATCTTTATCAGAATATCTAGTAGAGTAGCTTGTATATTATAGGTTCTCAGTAACATATTTTGAAGGAATAAATATTTATACATTTATTTTTTTGAAAAAAAGGTATTACAAGTATTTCATAAGAAGAGAACAGAATGTGCTTATTTTTCTCCAAATATTTTAAATTTATCATACTTTACTGAAATATTTGTGTAAACATTTGCTTTCTGAGGAAGCTATTGACATTAGAGTTTCTATTTTATATTACTATATAGTCAGAAGGATTCTAAGAGGCCTGACAGTTCATTTATAATGATTTCTAGGTTTATAAAATAGAAAATTAAAATGTAAATTGATCTAAAGAATTGAGTATTGAGGACTCAGGCCATGGCCTTCTATTTTCTGTACTTGACTGCTCTTGATTAAGATCCCTGGTTTCACTGAGGCCCAGATAATAACTAATATAACAGCTTTCAGTGTATCTCAGAGTATGCCTTACTATGAAGAAAGAAACTCATTAGCATTTGCTCCATTGTACTCTCTTAGAGTTTCACCCCTCCTTTTTTCTCAAAATCACATACACACACTTTTTAATGCACTTAACCAAGGAACACATCCACAGTCTATCTGACCACAAGGGACCACCAAGAAAATGAACAGACCTAGAGCAAACTTCTGCTTAAAATATACAGCTCATTCTGTCAAAGAAACAATTGTGCCAATTAATTAGAATATGAAAAATATTGTCACACCTTCTGGGCAAGATGCCAGCCTAGGTAAATGCAGTACTCACATCCTCCCATATCCACATCAAAAACTAAACTAAAAAACAACCATCATTTAGAACCATTTAAAACCTAGCTGAACGGAAGTCCTACAATGAAGAATATAAAAAAGAAGCCACATTGAGACTGTAGGAATGGCAGAGATGTAGAACAAGTTGGGCTCATATGCACATGTGGTGGGTAAAAATAAAAAGGGATATTTCAGCCTCTTTCCCCTAGGCAAAGAAGGGTTGCTGTCCCACACCAGGTCCTCAGCCCAAGATTCCAGTGCTTGGAAGAGACGTCTCCATATCTTCTGGCTGTAAAAACCAGTGAAGATTGTGGCTGAATGAGTCCCAGGTAATTCTTCGTAAAGGGCCCACACATGGACCAACTCCCCCTGAGCTCTAGCACTAGGGTAGCAGCTCAAAAGGCACCAAGCACATACAAGGAGTAACTGATTGGTCTGGCATCAGAATGAGCTGGAAGGGCAACTTTCTAGCAGACAGAAGTGCTGTCAGAGGCCATTGTTCCTCTTCTGAGCCCTCCCCCAACAAAGCTTGCATGTGGGCACCATATTTGATTCTCCATCAACCTGGATAACATTGTTTACCTTGTCCTGGAGAGTCCCTGACACTCATCCCAATTTGTAGACCCACCCAAGATGCTTCCAGAAGCTTTTTATGAATGGCCTCTCTTGGCTCAGGCTTCAGATTTTCCAGAAATCTCACAAACAAGCAACATCTGACCATGATGTGCCCTGTACCTCTTGCTCAGTGGCCACAGGTGTGGCACTAGTGGTAGCCAGTCTTGGTTTGCAGCTTGACCTCTTTTGGAAACCTCCAACCCTACCACAACTAGTAGCCCTTCTGCAAATCACCTTTTAGCAGATGCTGACTGGCCTTAGGTAGAACACATATGATGGCCGACTGGGAAAAACATCTGTGTTAGGCTTGCTTGCTGGTTTACCAGTGACAAGCACTTTGCCTGACTAGTGCATGAACACATGGCAGCTGCCACATCCCTGTAGTCTATGTAAGGCTACAGGTGCTTGGTCTCAGGGGCAGTTCTCCCAGCTAGCTCTCCCTCCACTGTGAGGTGCAGTTTCCCTTCACTACAAAAAGCAGGTTTCCCTTTGTTTATTCACTCACCTGTCTTTGTGAGCCTCTAATAAACAGGTAATGGTCCAATGCTTCCCAGCTCTGCAGTTCCTCTATTGTTTGCCTGAATTCAATGTGAACCTGCCTGGCCCCAACCACCAGCATTGCACCTGGCATAATTGGCAAGATTCAGAGCAAATTGATATGGAGCTACCAGTACACTTGAAGGGAGGGGTAGAGGAGTGGTTGTGGTTCTCCGGAGTATGGTTCCCCATGGCTGTTCTTTTGGGTACCATGAGCTGAGTGTTTTTTACAGCACTGCAAGAAGAGACTGAGTGCTAATGACAGCATGAACTGGAATGAGCGTTGGAGAAGGAGGCCGACCGGGTTTAGAGAGCTGCCGTGTGAGATGTAGGCAAAGAACCAATGGTGCCTGGAACTGGAATGATCTCTGGAGAAGAAATTATGATTTCATGAGCTGCAGTTTTCCCTGGAACCTGAACATTGGCAGTGACAGTCCTTAGAGAAACAAGTGCAGGTTCCAGAGTTCAAGTCTCAGTTTCAGGCCAAGAGCTGGCAGCCACCGGAGTTGAAATGGTCACCAAAGAAGGAGAAGCATCCATGCTGGTAGAGTGGCTCTGAGTTGGTTAGAGCAGGTGTTTCCAACTCCCCTTCTTTTGAGGAGGAGTTTTGGGCTGAAACTGCCATCAGCAGACTCAGAACTCAGCTGGTGGTCACCCAAGAGGTAAAAACCCAATAGCCTTGAGTGCCTCAGGGGCAGCACAACCCTTTCTGCAGGTAGAGGAGCACTCTGTGGTCTGGCCCTACATATGGGCAGAGCTGATGGAGTTAGGGGTGAAATTCAGGCAGAAACCCACCAAGCCACTGGAAGCCTGGTTACTGCGGTTGCAGGATATAGGGATGGATGGCATCATGCTCTCCAGAACAGAGATTAAAAAATCGTCTGCCACTACCACACACTCCTCCCTGAGTCTTTAGAACTGACAACCCAAAAAGTTATACCTTATTACAATGGGTGATGGCTGCCATTCAGACAGTCTGGAAGAATGCTGGGGTCTTGCCAGGGGCAGTGAGGCAGTGGAAGTTCTATACTAAGCTGCCGTAGGTCCTTCAGGAACTAGGTATGAAGAACTCTGCTTTCAACCTAAGGTCCCATTTGTCAGATGAGGAAGTGTTTATGGCAGGGATGAAGGATCTTATTCTCTGTAGCACCCTGTCAGCCCTTTTTGGGTTGCCAGTGGTTATCTTGAGCTTTATCTGGCTGTAAAAACCAGTGAAGATTGTGGCTGAATGAGTCCCAGACAATTCCTTGTAAAGGACCCACACATGGACCAACTCCCCCTGAGCTCCAGCACTAGGGTAGCAGCTCAAAAGGCACCAGGCACATACATGGAGTATCTTGAGCCCCTATGTGGGCCAGCCCATCAATGCAGTTAAACAAATGGTAGCAGATTTGGAAGAGCTGGAGGCAGCACAGAATCATAAATTTGTGCGAGCTGCTGCTCATGCTGCACTACCCCCCCCCCAAATAATAAGAGAAATGGGCCTGTAAAGGTTACCCAAACACCGATGTGGGTAGAATTGATTGCAGCCAGGGTAAATAGAGAGAAATTAGATGGCAGGTCTAATAAAGTCCTGTTAGAGCTTTGGTGGTAGCATAAGCTACAACAAAGGTTCCACCACTGAAAATGTGGGGAAAGTGGATAGACCCAGCAGCTGCCAAGAAAATGGCAAGCATTTGGGTTGTGTGGTTCTAAGATTACTTGTTGGAGACAGCTGTGAAAGAGGAGGATACCCAAGACCCATTATCCTAGTGTGAATAGGGGGAGGGCCAATGGAGATGGGCAGGAGTTGGAGGCCCATGTGAAATTGGCAACCCACTGGTCCACTTCTAATGTGCAGCAAGTGTTGGCATTAGAAGATAATAGGTTCTTTTTAAGCTGCAGCAGCAACAATGGCTAAGGGAACCATCAAGGTGGCAAAGGCCTTGAATGTGTTTGACTCAACTAGGCCCTGTGAGCTTGGACCTCTGAGGGGTTTACATAGGGGTTTCTGGCAATGAACAGAGTTCTATGGGAAGGTGCTGAGGTCCATTAATAAAAGGATGCATGTCTTATTCCCTGTAATGGACCTTTATCTTGGTAATTTGCTCAGACAGCTGGGCTCTCTATTGTGGACTGATCATTGAGCTGTGTAATGGACTCTTGGACTGCAACCAGAGAGGGGTACCAACTCCCTTGCTGGATGAACATGCCACATGTGGATAGTACTACAAGACACCTTGTAGGGTGAGCCATGGTGCCTATGGAGGCCCTCCTGCACTGAGAAGTGTTCCCATCCAGTTGCAGAAATGCACCAAGGACACTTTCTTCAATGAACATACCCATACACTATACAGGCCCTCCCACCTACCATGAGGTAGGGGCTAGAGGTGGGACTCAAGTTAATACCCTGGAAAGAGTGCTTAGGGATACATTGTGAAGGGTACCTTTGTAATTATTGTATAACTTGTATTATTGCTGGAGTATGTTTATGTAATGTACCTCACTCCTCACACAGGGACCATCATGGAAGATACCTGTCATGTAGATTGTAAAGCAAGCAACCTAACGGGGTGGAAAGTTAAGAAAACAGCTATGTTAGGCCAGCTGCAAGCATTTTGCTTGATTAGTGTGTGTGCATGTGACTGAAGCATATGTGCATAGCCTATGTAAAACTATGCACTAGAGGATATTGTGGATGGTAGATTGTGGATTGCCTACATGCCACTGTGAGGGGCCATTTTTCTGTTTGTTTGCCTGAGAAGTGGTTTTCCCTGCCTGTTTGCTCTTTTGCCTTTGCAAGACACTATTAAATGGGAATGGCCCACTGCTTTTTGCCTCCATAATTTCTCTACAGTCTACCCGAATGCAATGTGGACCTGCCTGGCCTGGGCCACTGGCATTACAGGATGTAAAGTACAGTATTGAGAATATAATCAATAATATTCTAATAACTATTGTACGATGTCAGAAGGGAATGATCACCTAGTAAGTTATATAATATCTAATCACATCTGAAACTGATATCATATTTTGTGTCAATTGTAATTGAAAAATAAAAAATTATTTAAAAAATAGTATTCAGAAACTGTAATGTTTGTTTCAATCATGGTGTATTATAGTTGCATAAAAGTCATTGTCAATAAATTATAGTGTAACCCAACAATTTGGATTCAGTAAATTTTCATTCACTAACTAATTCAAATTGTCATTTTCCTTCAACAGTGACTGGCCTGACCAGGTGGTGGTGCAGTAGATAACGGGTCGGACTGGGATGCAGAGGACCCAGGTTTGAGACCTCAAGGTCACCAGCTTAAGCGCGGGCTCATCTGGTTTGAGCAAGGCTCACCAGCTTGAGCCCAAGGTCACTTGCTCGAGCAAGGGGACACTCAGTCTGCTGTAGCCCCCCTGGTTAAGGCACATATGAGAAAACAATCAATGAATAACTAAGGAACCGCCACAAAGAATGGATGCTTCTCATCTTTCTCCCTTCCTGTCTGTCTGTCCCTATCTGTCCCTCTCTCTGACTCTCTCTGTCTCTGCCACAAAACAACAACAACAACAAAAAAAAAACAACAAGAAAAACAGTGACTGGATATTTTATAATTTAAAAATTATTATTATTAAGTTTTTTTTATTTTTTATTTATTATTCATTTTAGAAAGGAGAGAGAGAGAGAGAGAGAAGGGGGGAGGAGCAGGAAGCATCAACTCCCATATGTGCCTTGACCAGGCAAGCCCAGGGTTTCGAACCGGCGACCTCAGCATTTCCAGGTCGACGCTTTATCCACTGCGCCACCACAGGTCAGGCTTATTATTAAGTTTTGATAAGATAAATGGTATTGTGTATAGTTTTTAAGCCCTTAGCCTTTGGAAGTTTATTTTAATTATTATGGATAAAAATAAGACAAAGTCCACATTTGTTTCAAAATATTTCAAGAAGAAAGAAGTATTTATATAGAGAGTAAAAAAACTGTTGTCATGTACATATATAATGACCCACGCAACATAAAATATTTCACACACCCTATGGACTTTCATAATATAACTTTATATTAAAATGACATAGGGCCTGACCAGCGGTGACACAGTGGATGGAGTGTCATACTGGAATGTGGAGGACCCAGGTTCGAGACCCTGAGGTCGCCAGCTTGAGCACAGGCTCATCTGGTTTGAGCAAGGCTCACCAGCTTGAGCCCAAGGTCACTGGCTTGAGCAGGGGGTCAACTCAGTCTGCTGTAGCCCCCGGTCAAGGCACATATGAGAAAGCAATCAATGAACAACTAAGGAACCACAACAAAGAATTGAAGTTTCTCATCTCTCTCCCTTCCTGTCTGTCCCTATCTGTCCCTCTCTCTGACTCTCTCTGTCTCTGCCACAAAAAATAAATTAATTAAATTAAAAAATAAAATAAAATGAAATAGGTAAATAGATACAGGGAAATAATGATAAACCTCGACTGTAAATAATCGCTAGATTTGTAGGGCATAATTACAGATTATTTTTATTTTCTTTAAACTCTTTGTGCATTTTACTAACAAATGTGTGACTAATATAACCAGAAAAACACTAGAAATACAAAGTATTCAAAAATTGTAAGTATTTGGAAACATTAAAATTTTTTATTTTTAATTTAGAAAATTAACTTTAACACAGTGACACTGATCAATAAGAGTACATAGGTTTCAGGTAAACATTTCTAGAGCATTTGAACTGTTGATTATGTTGTATACCCATCACCCAAAGTCAAATCATTTTCTGTCATCTTATATTTGTTCTTCTTTACACCCTGTCCCTACCATCTCCCCCATCCACCTCCCCCATGTTCCCTTCCCCCTGGTAACCACTTCACTTTTTTCTATATCCATGAGTCTCAGTTTTATATCCCACCTATGTGTGAAATTATACAGTTCTTAGCTTTTTCTAATTTACTTATTTCACTCAGTATAATGTTCTCAAAGGCCATCAATGTTGTTGTAAATGTCATTATGTCATCATTTCTTATGGCTGAGTAGTATTCCACTGTATATATGTACCACATCTTCTTTATCCAATTCTCTATCAAGGAACACTTTGGTTATTTCTGTGTCTTGGCCACTGTGAATAATGCTGCAATGAATATGGGGATGCATGTATCTTTATGTACCAATGTTTTTCAGTTTTAGGGGCAGATACCCAGTAGAAGGGTTGCTGGTCATATGATAATTCTATTCTTAATTTTTTGAGGAACCACCATACTTTCTTCCATAATGGCTGTATCAATTTGCATTCCCACCAGCAGTGAATGAAGGTTCCTTTCTCTCCACAGCTTCCCCAACAATTATTACCTGTCTTGTTGATAATAGCCAATCTAACAGGTGTGAGGTGGTATCTCATTGTAGTTTTGATTTGCATTTCTTAAGTAGATAGTGAAGATGAACATTTTTTCATTTATCTGTTGGCCATTTGTATGTCTTCTTGGGAGAAGTGTCAGTTCAAGTCTTTTACCCATTTTTTAATTGTATTGTTTGTCTGTTGCTGAGCTTTGTGACTTTTATATATGTATATATTTTGGATATTAACCCCTTGTTGGAGCTGTTGTTTGCATATATCATCTCCTATTCAGTTGGCTGCCTATTTGTTTTGTTGTCAGTTTCTTTTGCTGTGCAGAAGCTTTTTAGTTTGATATAGTCCCATTCATTTATTTTTTCTTTTACTTCCCTTGCTTTTGGGGTCAAATTTATAAATTGTTCTCTACAGTCAAGGTCCATGAGCTTAGCACCTATGTTTTCTTCTATGTAATTTATTGTTTCAGATCTTATATTTAGGTCTTTGGTTCATTTTGAATTAACTTTTGCACATGGGGATAAGGTGTGGTCTAGTTTTTTGTTTGTTTGTTTTTGCATGTGTCTTTCCAATTTTCCCAGCACAATTTATTGAAGAGGCTTTCTTTTCTCCATTGTGTGCTTTTGGATCCTTTGTCAAAGAATATTTGTCCATATAGATTTGGTTTTATTTCTGGGCTCTCAATTCAGTTCCATTGGTCTGTATGTCTGTTTTTCTACCAACACCATGCTGTTTTGATTATCATGACTCTATAGTATATTTTGAAGTCAGGTAGTATAATAACTCTGGCTTCATTTTTCTTTCTCAGGATTGCTTTGCCTATTTGGGGTGTTTTATGATCCATATAAATCTAGTAATTTTTTGTTCTATTTCTTTAAATTACATTGGGAC
Organism: Saccopteryx bilineata; assembly: GCF_036850765.1. Lineage (NCBI taxonomy): Eukaryota > Metazoa > Chordata > Mammalia > Chiroptera > Emballonuridae > Saccopteryx > Saccopteryx bilineata. The sequence goes on along the minus strand of NC_089491.1, from coordinate 122,081,667 downwards.
TTTGATAGATATTGTATTAAATTTGTGTATTGCTTTGGGTAATATGGAAATTAACTATGTTGATTCTTCCAATCCATGAACATGGAATACTTTTTCATTTCATTGTCTTTTTCAATTTCTTTTAATAATGTTTTATAGTTTTCAGTATGTAGGTACTTCACAATCTTTGTTAAGTTTATTCCCAGGTATTTCTGTTGTTGCAATTGTAAAAGGAATTGTTTGGGATTTTCTTAGTACATTTTCTGATGTTTTATCATTGGTGTATAGAAAGGCAGTGGACTTTTGTATGTTGTTTCTGTATCCTGTGACTTTACTGTATTGGTTTATTGTTTCTAATATTTTTTGGTGAAGTCTTTGGGGTTTTCCATAAACAGGATCATGTCATCTTCAAAAAGTAATACCTTTACTTCTTTTTCAATATGGATGCCTTTTTTTCTTTCTCTTGTCTGATTGTTCTGGCTAAAACTTCCAGAACTATGTTGAGTAAGAGTGAAGAGAGATGGCAGCCTTGTCTTATTTCTGATTTTAGAGGAAAAGCCTTCATTTTTCACCATTCTGTATGATATTAACTGATGATTTGTCATATATGGCCTTTATTATGTCAAGGTACATACCTTCTACTCTGATTTTATTGAGCGTTTTAAACATAAAAGTATGTTGTATCTTATCAAATGCCTTTTCTGCATCCATTGATAAGATCATACCATTTTTGTTCTTTGTTTTGTTGCAGTGATATATTATGTTGATTGATTTCTGTATGTTGAAACATCCTTCTGCTCCTGAAATAAATCCTATTTGACCATAATATATCATTTTCTTAATGTGTTGTTGTATTAGATTTGTTAGTATTTTGTTTAGGATTTTTGCATTTGTATTCATTAGAGATATTGGTTTGTAGTTTTCTTTTTTTGTGTTGTCCTTGCCAGGTTTTGATATGAGGGTTATGTTAGCCTCATAAAATGTGTTTGAGGAGTATTGCTGCTTTTTCTATTTTTTGGAAGACTTTGAAAAAGATAGGTACAAAATCTTCTTTGAATGTTTGATAGTATTCACTAGTGTAGCCATTGGTCTTGGAATTTTGTTTCTTGGGAAGTTTTTGATAGTTCTTTCTACTTCCTATCAGCTCATAGATCTATTTAAGTTTTCCATTTCTTCATGGCTCAGTCTAGAAATTGTATAGTTCTAGGAATTTACCCATTTCTTCTAAGTTGTTGAATTTGGCTGCATATAATCTTTCATAATATTCTACTCTGATCCTTTGTATATCTACGATGTCTGTGGTAATTTCTCCTCTTTCATATTGGATTTGTTTATATGAGTCCTTCCTCTTTTTTCCTGAGTGAGTCTAACCAGTGGTTTATAAATTTTATTTATCTTTTCAGAGAACCAGCTCTTTGTTGCATTAATTTTTTCTATTGTATTTTTGTACTCTATTTCATTTAGTTCTAATCTAATTTTTACTATTTTCTTTCTTCTGGTAACTTTGAGTTGCCTTTTTGCTTCTTTTTCTAGTTCCTTAAGATGTGATGTTAAGTTGTTTACTTGGGATCTCTCTGTTTCTTGATATAAGCCTGTAATGATATAAACATCCCTCTTATTACCACTTTTGCTACATCCCAAAAATTTTGATAAGGAGACATTGAAAATTAGAGACATAAAATATTTGGAGAGATTAAAATTTTGGAAATGTTATGTAGATAAATGTGTACATATTTATGGCTACTTTTATTTTATTCTGGTGTTATAGAATGTGGCATATTAAATCACTCCTGAAATTTAATGGTGGGTTAAATATTTATAAGAAAACTCCAGACAGATTCTTTCTTTATTCAAATAAATTTATGCCTTAAGTCTTATGCCTAAGATCCCTCCCAACCAGGGTCATGTTGCTATGTTTGGCAACATAATCTAGCAGTCACAACTTGGGGAGGGGGGAGGAGGATACTGGCATCTAGTAGGTGGAGGTTAAGGATGCTTGAAAATATCTATAATATATAGAACAACGTCCACAGCACAGAACTTTCCTACCCAACTTATCAATAGCACCAAAGTTAAGAAAACCTGTTTCAGAGTTATTTCAGAGCTGAAAGCAGTCTTTATTTTATATAATACCTTTATATTTAACATTAAAAATTAGATCCTGACCAGGCAGTGGTGCAGAATAGAGCATCAGCCTGGGATGTTGAGGACCCAGGCTCAAAACTCTGAGGTCACTGGCTTGAGTGTGGACTCATCCAGCTTGAGTATGGGCTCACCAGCTTTAGTGTAGGATCACTGGCTTAAGCATGGGATCATAGACATGACCCCATGGTCACTGGCTTGAGCCCAACGATCACTGCCTTGAAGCCCAAGGTTGCTGGCTTCAGGCCAAGGTGACTAGCTTGAGCAAAGTGTCACTCACTCTGCTGTAGCCCCCTGATCAAGGTATACATGAGAAAGCAATCAATGAACAACTAAGATGCCACAACAAAGAGTTGATGCTTCTTGTTTCTCTCCCTTTTAGGCTGCTTTTCCCTGTCTGTTCCTATCTCTCTCTCTCTAAAATAAATAAATCAGAAAGCTAGAAATATCTTTTTTATTTCTTAATAAGTATAGATTCAAATACTATCTGTTAGTGAATTAGAGCTGAACTGATGAAAATCTTGTTGAAAATAGCTCATGGAAAACATTTCTTCTGAGATTTATATTTTGAGGTATCTAGAAGCCTCTCAAGAGAAAGAAATGATCAGGCATTGCATGACCCCAATTTCAGGAATGAAGGCATCACCACATGTCTGTGCCTGCCCTCCACCACCATAAAATACTTGAGTCTAATCAAGTCTCTAACTATCAATTACACAAAATCCAGCCAATGAGAAACTCTATGGATCAAATTTCCTATGTTCTTCCAAAAATAAGTTGCAAAATATAGTGTGCAAAGGAATAAAGATGGGGAAATGTTTAGATGGAAAAGACTTAAATGGCATATTAGTTTTTTTTAAAAGGACAAAATAAATTCTGGTGTTTAGGCATGCAAACTTGGTAATAAACACGTAAAGAAATGAAAGAAAGTGATTAAAGTCTAAGAGAAGAGTTTAATTCAGCAAGAAAGAAAAGGGCTATGGTTGAGACAGGACACCTGGAGGAAATCTTGGACAACTACCAAAAGTCTGTTTCTTACTCTGAGAGACAGATGCAACATAATAACCCATTAAACTCTGCATGAGTTTTATGCAGTTTCCTGTGTATTTTATAACACTTACCTTTAAATTTTATAACAAATATTTTACTGTAAGTTTTATTTTATAAGAAAGAATTATTTTATATAAGCAAACCACTGATGATTTCACATTTACTTAAAAATCTCAGGTGAGCTCACACATAGCATTAAGGAAATGACACACGGAGTCGTATGTAGAGCCCAGGGTCCTGTAGGGTAGGCATTGCCCACTCAGGTGACACATGGAAGTGGAGTTTGAGTTGGTTGTTAGTAAAATATACGTTCAACACTCATCCTTTGCCTCACAGTCACACTCTCTTAACACTTACTGACACAAGCTGGGAAATAAATGACTTTCTAATATAAAAGGTAGGCACTCTCCTAATTATAGTGCTTAATCACTATTTCTATGATAGTTTAATAGCATTGAAAACTCATATCGCCCTGGCTGGTTGGCTCAGCGGTAGAGCATCGGCCTGGTGTGCGGGGGACCCGGGTTCGATTCCCAGCCAGGGCACATAGGAGAAGCGCCCATTTGCTTCTCCACCCCCTCTCCTTCCTCTCTGTCTCTCTCTTCCCCTCCTGCAGCCAAGGCTCCATTGGAGCAAAGATGGCCTGGGCGCTGGGGATGGCTCCTTGGCCTCTGCCCCAGGCGCTAGAGTGGCTCTGGTCTCGGCAGAGCGATGCCCCGGAGGGGCAGAGCATCGCCCCCTGGTGGGCAGAGCGTGGCCCCGGGTGGGCGTGCCGGGTGGATCCCGGTCAAGCGCATGCGGGAGTCTGTCTGTCTCTCCCCGTTTTCAGCTTCAGAAAAATACAAAAAAGAAAAAAAAGAAAACTCATATCTGCAATCCGTGCAGTTCTTATCATTAAGTAATGCATGTTTAACAAAATTACATGAACATTTCATTTCATTTAATATGCACAGTAAAATGGGTGGCATTTCAAAGGCCCTAATGACTTTTTAGTTGCTGGCATTGTTTAGCTTAGTAACTTATCACATCGTTCATTTGTAGTTCATTTGTAGCCAATTCTCAATTGTCCATATGAGACATTACATTAAAATTCAAATCAACAGTCATTGTTTCTAGTCTACAGATGTGAATCTGTGGGAAATGTAGAAAGCATTAGCTACTACTTCACAGATGAAGAAAAGACATTAAGATTTAATAAAGGTCATTTTTCTGATAAATGGTGAAAAGGTAGAATTAGAATCCAGGGCTGCTTGATGCCAGGACAGAGTTCCTGCCACCAGGACCATGTGAGCAATATACATACCTATGTTTTTCTCAGGATTTTAGGATTTAACCTGTTTTTAGAGATATTCATATCACACATGTTACTTGTGACCCAGAAATACTACCACTACCATTCTTACGTAGAGAAAAATTATGCTTCAGTGGAAAAGTACACACTGTGTATGTAGCACACCCATCTCTACTTTTACATTTTGATTTTACAGGAGCTATTTTACAATTCTGTAAACTATAAAAACTGATGACAGTGCAAAAATAAATTTTGTCTATAGACATATAAGTTCTATGCAGTGGGCATTCAATGGTTCTTGCTCCTCCACTATGAAATAATCCTGTTTTGCCTCAGTTTTTACATTCATTTTGATATTCCTAATCTGTAAATGTGTCTATTCTTTGTATTTTCTTTTGAAATTATTATAGTGTCTGCTTCATTCCCTCATTGATTAATGAGTTCAATAAAATTCAACACGTTTATTTTTATTTATTTTTTCTTAGATTTTATTTACTAATTTTTTAGAGAGAGGAGAGAGATAGAGAGAAGGGGGAGAAGCAGGAAGCATCAAGTCCCATATGTGCCTTGACCAGGGTTTTGAACCAGCGACCTCAGTGTTCCAGGTCAACACTTTTTCCACTGTGCCACCACAGGTCAGGCACATTTATTTTTATATCTGTATGAAAGTCATGATTTACCTGCTTTTTAAAAAATTATTTTTCAACAGTTACTATTGCTACAACAATTTCTGCTATCAGAGATACTAATACTACTGAATTAACTAGAGGATTTGTATTATCAGAAGGTCACCAAATTCCTCAAAATGAGCTAATATTTTACTTGCATTAATTTGTATAATCTTAACAGAAATCCTAAGAGGTAGGCAAATACTCACTAACCCTTTTTGCAAATGAAGAAACTGAAGCAGAGAGAGGTCAATTTACTTGCACATGGAAACACAGCTGGTGTCACTCTTGGACCTTGATGACCAGTTGTATCTGACTCCAGAACTCATACTTTCGCCAAGCACTATATTGATTGTCAGCACACCACCACTTAACCCAAATTATTCTTTCTACTGGAGAATGAAAACAAAAGTACTATTTAGAAAAAAGCTGAACAACTCAAGTTAAGCTGATGTGTCATACCAATTTATTATATAGCAGACTTTTATATGGCAGATAACCATAATATTCTTTTATATTTTTCTGTTTTGGAACTTTATTGTCTAGCCCAAAACATGAGTGTGAATCTGTGTGAAAGGTGAGGGGGAAATTAGCACAAGGTTAAGACAACAAATTCAAATCTCTTTAACTCCTCCAAAGTTTATGTTTTGATGATTATCTTAAAAATATTTTAAATGTCTAAAATATCAGAACTCCAAATAAGGTGCAAATATGCAAGAAAAGTATTCTCCACATAGCAATAGAAGTGTTTGAATTTTGCTACCAGCAGTTATCTCTTTTCTATACTATTATTAAAAATTATTATACAGTATCACCAAATCCAATAAAATATAACTACATTGTGTACAGATGCAGCTTTATTTATCCAATGGAAACACTTTCTAAAGGGTATTTGTAAAGATTTTCATATAATAACATAATATGGAGCTTTCTGGAGCTATTTGTCCCTATTTACCTTTATGCCTTATCCATTTTAGGCCTTTTTTGTTGCATTTCTGAATCTTAGCAAATATTCCAATCTTCTAGATAACCATAATATTCTTTTATATTTTTCTGTTTTGGAACTAATCACATTCCACTTTTATTTATTATCAGGGTCATTTCCCCCTAAATTTTTGCCTCAGGAAAACTAGCAGGAGGACTGCTAGTTTCCTAGCTTCAAGTTGCATAGATCCCTTTTATGTTCACTAATGGAAGCATCCACTACTGTGTATTTGGATCTCTAATTTGGCAGAACCTAACATTGAAATGATGAGAAATATCAGCCCTAAAATGGGTTAGTCATTAAGAATGACAATGAGAGAAGCTAATGCTACTTCTACCCTTTGATTCTCAGACTCATGTGTTCTAGCTATTGGGTCAACATTTTTTTTTTTTATATAATTTTATTTTTTTAATGGGGTGACATCAATAAATCAGGATACATATATTCAAAGATAACAAGTCCAGGTTATCTTGTCGTTCAATTATGTTGCATACCCACCACCCAAAGTCAGATTGTCCTCCGTCACCCTCTATCTTGTTCTCTCTGTGCCCGTCCCCCTCCCCCTTTCCCTCCCCCATTCCCCCCTTCCCCCCGTAACCACCACACTCTTATCAATGTCTCTTAGTTTCACTATTATGTCCCACCTACGTATGGAATTATACAGTTCCTGTTTTTTTTCTGATTTACTTATTTCGCTTCGTATCATGTTATCAAGATCCCACCATTTTGCTGTAAATGTTCCGATGTCATCATTTCTTATGGCTGAGTAGTATTCCATAGTGTATATGTGCCACATCTTCTTTATCCAGTCATCTATTGATGGGCTTTTTGGTTGTTTCCATGTCCTGGCCACTGTGAACAATGCTGCAATAAACATGGGGCTGCATGTGTCTTTACGTATCAATGTTTCTGAGTTTTGGGGATATATATTGGGTCAACATTTTATCCCTCATGAGTTCAATGTACATCCCACACTCTGCCAATGTGTTGTCCGTGAGCACCACAGAAGCATTTTCTATACCTATTTTCTCAATCTCGTATTCCATTGGTTAGCAAGTGTGACACATTTCACCTCCTAAACTTTTATCACACTTCACTCTAGTACCACTCTTTTTTTTCAAGTCTTTATTTACTTGGATTTTGCAATGTTTCCTAACAGTCCTTTTCCTTCTTGTCTCATATTTATTTTTAGTGTGGCCATTAAGAACGATCCAAATGAAATGCTCTTTACCCCAACTTATTTCTAGGTCTGTATTTGAACCTGCTTCTAATCTCTATTACCTTTTCATTGCATTATTTATTATACTAGCCACAGCATCAACTGGCTCTTCAAACTTGACCATTGGCATTGCTTTCTGCTTACTTTGGCAACATTCTTTTACTGTTTCAAATTCTCCTCTGGCTACACTCCCTCAAGCTATCCTGGTCTGGTCTAGACCTAGAAAGGACAACTAGGTCTTGACTGGACTACTGTGGACAGTTCTTTTACCAAATATACCCTGGCCAGCCAAGAAAGACGAGAATACTTCTTACCCTGAACTGGCACGTTATTTTATGCCATGGGTGCTGTGTATTTGCCATTCACTCTGTCTAAATGTCCCACCCTGCTTCCTACTATCCAAGAATTAGTTCTTATATTGCTTCCCTTAGGTATAATAAAAATATTAAGCCTCCCTTAGGTATAATAAAAATATTTAGTCTATTCTTTAATACTTGACACATATCAGTAATATAATACTTGCCAATTAATAATAACAACACAAGATTTATTATTATCTATTATAGGCTGGTCTCTGTTAATCACTGGTTGTGTAAATCATTTAAACTATAGAGTTTTTAAAGACAAAAGCTGATACTCTTCTTGTTCAATTTCTACCATGTAGTCCCGTTTAAGCCTTCGTGATCAGTGTTCATAAATAATTATTGATCTTAATTAAATTGAATTGTTCATGATACACATTTTTCCTGCTACATGGTTGACAAAATCTTTCTTTCTTTCTTTCTTTCTTTCTTTCTTTCTTTCTTTCTTTCTTTCTTTCCTTCCTTATTTATTTATTTATTTATTTATTTATTTATTTATTTATTTATTTATTTATAAGTGAGAGGAGGGGAGATAGTGAGATAGATTCTCACATGCACTCCGACCAGGATCCACCCAGCAACCCCTTTCTGGGGCTAACATTCAAATCTACTGAGCTGTCCTCAGTGTCTGGGACTAAAGCTCGAAACAATCAAGCCACTGGCTGCAAGAGGGGAAGAGAGAGAGAAGTGGGAGAGGGATGGGAAGAGAAGCAGATGGTTGCTTCCCTTGTATGCCCTGACTGGGAATTGAACCTGGGACCTCCATATGCTGGGCTGATACTCTATTCACTGAACCAGATGGCTGGATCCAAAATAGTAATTCTTTTAAATTAAGACACTTAACACATGACAATTTCAAATTTAATTCTAGCCTGAGATTTCTTCTTCTGAACAACTGATTTCAGCCTTGCATAACAATTCCATTGACTGTCATTATAGCTTTCTGTCTCAACAGTAACAGCTTCCAAGACAACAGAAAAAACTTTCAAACTTGTTATTCCAATAGGGATTGGTGAAGGTGAGGGCAGAGGCAAGCAGGCAAACATCCCATCATGTTTGGCACATGAAGTGTTTGCTGTACTTTCTGTTATGTATGCCAGGGCCTCTGTTTAACTGAGTTAAGGATTAAAGTATTGAACAAGCAAAGAATTGCCCAACTCCCAGGGTAGGTGGGTCTCATTCAGTTTTTGACAGGTAACTGTTATTTGTGTATGATCTGTACTTGGAAAATCTCTGTATGACCTGTACACAAAGTCTTTCCTGCTCACCAAAGTTGAAAACATTTAGTAGTCTGCTCATGGGAAACTAAGAGTCTGTCTTGCCTCCAGGCATTGAAGCCTGAAATAAATTAAGTTTCCATCTCTCCCCTGGCTACTTGGGTTTTAACAATCTCAAAAGCAGTCTAGTAAATAGGCAGACAAGACTCCACTTGAGTACAGCCCTATTTATAATCCAAAACTCAGGACTTTATGGAATTACAGATCAGGTTGGGGCACGTTAGATCTATAGGAAAGAATCAAAGATTTGCATTTAGAGCTAGGGGCAGGGCAAGGCAGTCTGCTGAATGGAAATGGATGCAGTTTTCAACATGCCTTGATGTGAGAATGAGGTCAGAAAAGCTACAGAGTGCTCAGAAAGAGATCTGTGTCACCGGAGAGTGGCAATGGGCCTATGTAAATTAAAGAGCTGAGCCAATGTGGAAAGCTCATTTTCAGCAAGTAAATAATGCCATTTAAGAGGACTGATTGCTAAAGCAGTCTCATTGCCTAATGGGAGCCTAGTCAATCATTCAGCAAATATTTACTGCCTGGCCTTAGTGTTGGCACCAAAACACATGCAATGCAGTGGCGAATCGTAGCCTCTACCCTGGGGTGCCAGGATGCGTATAAAGAACACTAACAAAAAAACAAATATAAAGAAAATTTTTAAAATCTCATAATTTGTAATAGGGCCTGAAAGAAACAAAAAAGTGCTGTTCGGTTTCTATAGATACAGTTATTTGGGCAAAGTTTGCAAAGGTCTTTATTAGTATTCTGAGCTATATCTGTAGTGTTCCTCCCCACAAAAATTCTAACATGCACAGACACACGTGCATACACCCCAGACCCTAAAACTTGTGACACCTTATTTGAGGTCTGTTCCAGCCATAAACTTTGACTGCTCTGGACTTTCCTCTCACTCAACATGGGAGGCTAGAGGGTCTGAACTTTAGTTATGAAGAACACAACCACCTTTATTAAAATATGGCTCTAAGCTTAGAGTTTACAAGTTTAAATTGTCCAGATTAAGATGATAAAAATTACATAAAGTGAATGACCAGTTTTTCTATTTCATTTAGTCTGTGTAACCACGGATTCTGATTGTTTATTACCGGTCATACTTATAATGTCACCTTCACACACACTGCCGTTGCTCTTTAAGCAGGCTGAAAGAAAAAAAAATCTATATATGATAGAAAGAGTTGTGGAGGAGATGACATAAAGTTATATGAAACAAAATAATCATTAAAAGACAAAAATTTAATACTATCACATGGCAGAATCAATGCCTGATGACAGAATGAGCCATACATTATGTTAGAGAAAAGTCATCTATCATTTCTCACAGGGAACATCCCTGCCCATTCTCTCATCCAAAATAAAATTCTAATAAAATTTGGATTTAGAAGAGTCAGGTGTCTAAATGAGTGCCACACATCTTGTAATTTTTTGTGAGTATTTATCCTTATGACATTAGACTACAAATCTCCCAACACAAATACCCATTCAAATGTTTTTTTCATATATCATAAGCATATACAAATGTTCTTTTTTCATATATCATAAGCATATACAAATGTTCTTTTTTCATATATCATAAGCATATACAAATGTTCTTTTTTCATATATCATAAGCATATACAAATGTTCTTTTTTCATATATCATAAGCATATACAAATTTATTGTGCCTTTCATTTCTTCAACTAAAATAATTAGACAAATCTGCCCATATGCCAAGGCAGTGGGTTCAAACTTTGTCAAGGCACATACAGTAAGCATCCAATGTCGCACAAGTAAATGAAACAAAAGATTGATGTTTCTCTCTTTCTCTTTCATCCTCTCACTGTCTTTCCTCTCTCTCTCTCTCTCTAAAATCTACAAATAAATTTTAAAATATTTTTAAGTAAACAAAATCAACATCTTTAAAAATATTTTCTTTTGTTCTCTTGCTTGGATTTAAACATATCTGTGGTATACTGATTTGAATTAAATCATGGGTCATGACACACTATCAACACCAATCCATGCATGGCCTTCTTTTATTTTATTTAGTTATTCATTCATTCATTTCAGTAACTAATAAACTTCTCTGAACCCAACATCCAGTACAAAATGTAGAACAACTACAATTGTTTACACATATCTCTGCACTCTTTCTATTCTTGTACTTACTGCTTATGGGTCAAACCCAAGTTATACGTTATACAACCTTTTGTATTTTCATTCCCTTGTTTGTAAATAATTGTTTTATTCTAGACAGCTTATGCTTAAGCAATGTTCTTTATATTGAATTATGTCACTTTAAAAAAAAAGACTTGCCTGACCTGTGGTGGCACAGTGGATAAAGTGTCGACCTGGAATGCTGAGGTTGCCGGTTCAAAACCCTGGGCCTGCCCGGTCAAGGCATATATGGAAGTTGATGCTTCCTGCTCCTCCCCCCTTTCTTTCTCTCTCTCTCTCTCTTCTCTAAAATGAATAAATAAAAATTTAAAAAAATAAAAATAAATAAAAAAATAAAAAAAAAGACTATCATGTTATATACAACTTCTGAGATTTTCTTGTTACTCAACAATAGGTATGATTAAATCCATCTTATATATAGTTGTACTTCATTTATTTTCACCACTGTACAATATCACATTTATAAATTATTCTTTTTATCTATTCTCCTCTTAATAATCACTTATATTTTATACAAATTTTTACTCTTTTTTTCTTGTTGTTATTATGAACAGTGTTGCTATAGACATTTTTATCCATGTCTTCTGTAGCACATAAATGAGTATCACTTGAATTTTTATATAGGAGAGGGACTGATAGGTCATAAGATTTGTGATAATGTCAAATTGTTTTTCCAAAGTGATCATACTGTTTTATTCTTTTACCAATAATGTATGAGACATTTTTGATTTACATCTTGCCAACAATTGGTATTATCAAACTTTGAATTGTTTTAATCAAATGGATATAAAATGTCATTTCCTTGAAGTCATGATTTATAGTAACCTAATTACTAATTAAGTTAGCTATCTCCTGATATCCTTGTTGCCTAATGGCTTTTCAATAGGTTTGTTAGACAATTGTACTAAGCAGTTTAACAGCTATTAATTGATTCTGGGTAGGCCAGTGTTTCTAGCCCAATCCTCTAATTTAGTTCTAGAATATTAGCTTTTCCATAGCAATGAATTTATAGGCAATCTTTCCATATCATTTGACCTGTATGGCTGATTTATTTGCCTCTACTATGTATTTATAGTTTTACCATTAATAACTCCAAAAATTCCAGAGTGAAAGTTGGTGAATCTCAAAGGCAAGGGATATTCTCTGAATATTGCTGTTCTTTTAATTTATATATAGAAATTAGTTCCAACTTGTTGGAGGTTTATGTGAATTATGGAATTGAATTATGTTACATCTAGGATCTGCTTTTTGGGTGGGTGTAGGCTTTTCATCTATAACTGAAATATGTCTAGGCTTCTTTGGGGGCTTAACTGTATAGATCAATATTAAAGAACTTGCAAAAGATAATTTTCTATTTTTTTCTTGTCATTTAGAGATTTGTTTGACTTTTAGAAGACATAATTTATAAAAGAACTCAAATAGTCTAAAAACTCCTTAAGAAACTATAAATCACTGTTCTACTGATATTTTCATACTTGGGAATAAAGAAAATATTTATAAGTCATTTCATGTACTATATTATAGAAATTATTCTTCACCCCATCCAAAGGGTTGAAGGAGATGGTCTGATATATAGCAGAATTTTTTTTCTTCTCTTGGGTGTTCAATATCAACAAAATTTCTCACTTTTGCTCAGTATCAAAAAAGGTAGAACAGGAAATTGAGAAGAGAATTTAACAATCAGAATCATAAAAGCATGAGAGACAAATTGTCTCCAGTTCAAATTCTAAGAATGTCAACTTGCTTAACAGCCTATAGCACCTCTCCAAGTAAAATAATATATTCATATCCTGAGTGATGATATGGCCCCGTGGGGAGAAACTGTAGAAATTATGTTGTCAAACCTCAATTAAAATTCTTTCAAAATAAAAAAGTTTTCTTTTTTGTAATAAGAATTTGATATTCTTTCTGGCAAAAAATTAGAGATAGATTTGTTTTGGGAAGTCATTTCAAATGTATTTTGTTATGTACTAATAAGCATGGATTGTTTGACTGCTCTTCAGAAAAAAATATGATATTCAAATTGCAAATAATATCTCTTCATAAAAACAATTACCTTAAGTCTGTTTGAACAATAAATACTTCTTATATTTCTTTTTCTTTTAATTTTTCTATTAATTTGGGAGAAAGAGAAAGAGAGGGGGAGAGAAAGAGAGGAAGGAAGAAAGAAGCATCAACTCATTTTTTCACTTAGTTGTTCCATTTAATTGTGCACTCATGGATTGTTTCTCATATATGCTCTAATGGTAGGTCAAACCTGCGACCTCTGGTACCCTGGGTCACAGCTTTATCCACTGAGCAACCTGGCCAGGGAATCCTTAGATTTCTTACATCTTTAATTGCATGGTTTTATAACAGCCAAACAAAAAATAAGTCTATCTGTATTATTTAGCTGAGTATCTCAATTTCATTTAAACTAATATAGACTAGTATAAATGCATTGCCATCCATAAATAGAAACTTAACTTTTGTACATTGAATAATTTCCTCAAATTAGTTATGGTACAGACTTCCATTTAAAGTGTTTCTTATTAAAGTATAACTTCCTTTAAGGGTGTTGTTGTTGTTTTATGTATCTAACTTGTTTTTTTCAGTAGACACAAAGAATATCACACAGTGATGACAGAGGGGTAAATGACTGAAAGAGAAGAAAACCAGACTGGAACATAAATAATTGATCATTGCTACAAAAGGAACCTTGGTAATGAAACAGTAACCTGCAACCATTCTCCCAGCTACTTACAGTCAAATCACAGCCAAAGAATCAGACAAATTCCTGACACAGTATGTGGAGAGGTATGCAGCTGAAACTCAGTGAATTCTAACTTTGAATTAAAGGATATATCTCTTAGTTTTCCACTCTCTAGGGTAAAATAGTACTCTGGCAGGTTTTGACCAATAAACTAACAAATATTCATTAAGCACCATGTATCTAGCATTTTGAGAGAAATAAACAAATCCTATCCTCAAAACACAATTTACATAAAAAAGACTTATAAGTATATAGTTGATCAATTTCAATTTTTAAATTTTGTGCATTATTTCCTTTGTATTAGTTAGCCATTCCACAAACATACACTATCACATACTTAATGTAGGAAATGCCAAGGCTTAAAAATATCAATAACATCCTTTCTCTTTTCTTAGAAATGTTTAAAAATTCTACAAGGGAAGCTGCTGATGTGTGTACAACTAACCACAATAATAGCACCAATTTGGGGGTTAGATAAAATAAGTTGATACATTTAAAATATTCATAAAACAGTGATGGAAGAGTGGGGAGAGGAATTGGATGAAGGTGGTCAAAAGGAAAAAAAAATTTATTTATAAGGTAAATAACTACTGGAAATGTAATGTACAACAAGATATAATTAACACTGCTGTATGGTATATTTTAAATTAATTAAGAGAGTAAATCCTGAGTTCTCATTATAAGAAAAATATTATTTTAATTTTTTTTCTTTTTTTATCTATATGAGATGGCTAGATGTTAGTTAGACTTATAATAATTTTATAACATATATATATGTCAACTCATGATTCTGTACATCTTCAACTTTACAGTGTTGTATGTCAATTATATCTTAAGACAACTAAAAAATAAAGTAAAACTAAAAAGATACATTTTAATATGAAGTCAAAATATAAAAATAAAACACTTAGAACAGTGCTTAGCATATAGAAAAACTATATGTCATGAATTATCTGTTATTATTATCATTTACTAGGATTAATGATGTATCTACATGGGTGTGCAAAAGTGTGATAAATGGGGAAGAGAGAGAAGGGCATGGCTTCCACTTACACATTATGTCTTTAACTCAGTGTCTGTTCACTACTTCCAGCTCTCTCCTAAATTGTACATCTATGTTCTTGATGTTTCATTGCCCCTCTCCCTGATAACAGAGGTAAGAGAAGAGTTGAGGACAAGGCAAGAGAGATTAGTCTTTAATAAAGCATACAAAGAGAAAACCAAGGATATAACTTTGACCATCCCCTAAATTTCAGAAATAATAGAAAGATAAAAAAACAAAAAAGTAAATAGAACTAGAGCATTCAAGGAAGTAAAATATCACAGATGCCAAAGTGAACACAGAGTCTTATGGCAAAATAGAGACATTTATACAGTCAGACTGTTACAGATGAAAATTTTTTTACCTATTTTGTTGCACACCACCCAAATATAAGTGCAATATTCTCTAAAACTCTCTGCAGCTTAAACATTTATAACAATAAAGTACTTTTTTTTTTTACCCCAATCTCTTCTAAACCTAGGTCATGTAATCATTTATGGAATTTGTGGGATTATTTTAGATACACTTCTAATTAGCACCAGCAACCATTGTTCAATGATTTAAAATTTGCAAACAAAGTCAACAGCTGGTGAGGGCATTGCTGCTTATATTGCAAAGCTGTGCCATCTGTTTCAACAGCACTATTTGCAGGATTTCGTAGATGACACATTTCATGATCATTTCATATGTGGGGCTTATGATAAATACTGCCAGTGGTGACTGGTGGAATCAAAATTGGCACTTATTATAATTTTGAAAAAGCCCCTATCCAATGATATGATATTGCTATATATCATGGAAATTAAATATATATATTATAATATATAGGATCTGCTGTATATATGCTGTGAGCTGCTAAAGTAAAAGCACATAACCAGAGAGATTTTTCCTATGTGGTCTCCCGCCTCAGCTATTGCTAGGCTGTATTTCCTCGTGTTCATCACCAGTTCCCTTTCACTTTTCTCTCAAAAGCTATATTACAAAATTTCTCTTCTCTTCAATATCCAGATCTGATGCCTTCTCCTCCACCCTATGGACATCAGATATTATTTGGTCAGGAAGGTGAGACTATAAAACAGCAGTCTTTCCACCTGTCTCGCAGTGCCTAGAGTTTTTCATCTACCTACATCCTTTTAGCATTCTTCCTTTTCCTAATGAAAGGGGATTTCCTTTTTCTATTTAAAGTGCTTTTTCCTGTGAATTTAAATTTCTCCTCAAAGACTTTGTTTCACCAGTTATCTTTTATCTTTCCCTCTCTTCCCCTTCTTTCTTCTTCTTCTCCTTTTTCTTCCTCTTCCTTCTCTTCCTCCTCCTCCCCTCCTCCCCCTCCTGTTCCTCCTCTTTCTCCTCCTGCTCCTCTTCTTTCTCTTCCTGCTTTTTTTTCTCCTTCTCCTTTTTTTCTTTCTTCTTTTTCATCTTCCTCTTTTATTCTCTTTCCCCCAAGTATCCTCTTCCTTATTCTCCTCCCCCCCCTGCTTGCTATTACCCTAAAACAGATACATATTTTTATAGATATACAGTTAAATCTTTCTCACTTTGACTTAAATTCCTCTCTGTGAGCCCATACATCCCTTTACCTCTATATTTTTACTCTAAAACTCCTGCTACTGACTATATTTACATCCTAATAAGCAATTTCTTCCCCAGCCTATGTCGATCTGACTCTTGTTTCCTGACTCCTCTAGAACCACTCTTGCAAAGGTTACCAAGAATTCTTGTATTTCTAAAAATGATGGATAATTCTCAGTTCTTGTCTGACATAAATGTTTACAATGTTTGACACATTTAATTAGTCTCTCCCCATTCTGAAAACTTCTGTCCTGTGTCTCCATGTGTCCACCATGCCTTTTGGTGCTTTGAACCTTAATACATGGCAGGCCTTCTTTTCTTTTGGTTAGCGTTATTTTCCCCCCATCTTGGTTTGACTGGTGCCCTGACTCTAGAATACATAGAAGAGACATGTTAATTCTTTTTTGTACTCGCTCAGAGCTGCCAACATATTCAGTGTTCCTGTAACATAACTACATGTTCTGAACGCCTGCCTTCAACAAAGGCATCCAAATAATACATGCCAGACTCTTTAGCCAGGGAGAGATATAGAAAACAATGTAGGAATTGATCTGTGTTCTATAAATATCGATGTCAAATTAATTACTATTATGTAATTAAAATGTGCTACTTGTCTGGCTTTTCATTTGAGGTCAGTAGTTTGGTATAACTGGAATATGGGGAGTCAAAGCAAGGAGCCATGGGAGGTGAAGACAGACAGGTAAGACGCAACCTAATCCTAATGAGCTTTACATGTTATGTCAAGACAGTTCTTCTGTGAATTATAAACAAATTAAAATATGTACAAACATTTTTAAAAGACATGTAGCTGTCTTCATATCCAAAAATTTTGAATCATTAGGTCTAAGTTGTGGGTCAGGAAAAAGCTCTCAGTAATTCTAAAAAAAACAATACAACAACAACAAAAGGAAAAACCTCTAGTTAAGAACCATTATACCAAGGAGTTTGGATTTCAGGGTGAAAAAAATTATATAAATAAGATAATTGACATGATTAAAAATTCATGATTATCAATTTCAACAGGGCTCTCCAGCAATATATCCACATTTTTCCAAATAACTCTGCCCTCACTCTACAAGTAGTCACCATTAGATACAGATGCTTTCATTTCCGCCCCCCCTGACCAGATTCACAAACTACCTTGTCTGTGTCCATTTGTCCTATTTAAATTGCTGTAACTATAGAATCAGCATCCTTTCCCTTTCTAAGACTCATCTTTCTACCTGCGTTTCGGATGACATTCTCCATCCCCTCTATTAAGAACTCATTTTCTTTGGTAAATAGCCTCCTACTCTTGATTTTTCAGATTATCTCTTTTTCTTACTAGATCTTATTATCATTAAAAGGTTCTAGCAGCCTGACCTGTGAAGGTGCAGTGGATAGAGCATCAATCTGGAAACACTGAGGTTGCCAGTTCAAAACCCTGGGCTTGCCAGGTCAGGGCACATATGGGAGTTGATATTTTATGCTCCTCCCCCCTTCTCTCTCTCTTTCTCTTTCTCTATCTTTTTCTCTCCCTTCTAAAATGATTAAATAAATTTTAAAAATTTGAAAAAAAAAAGGTTCTAGTAAATCTAGAAACCTTGAAGAAAAAGAAGAAGTAGAAAGAGGAAAAGGAGGGGAGTGGGGAGAGGAGGAAGAGTAGCAGAGGAGAATTCCTATGACCTAATAACTCTCTTCAGTTACCATTTTTTCTCTTATCTATATTTCAAAACCAATACTTTGAAAAGTTGTCTTTTTCTACCTCTCATTCTGATTTTTCTCAGTGCACTACTAAACTTCTCTTGCCAAAGACAGAATGACCAATCTGTGGCTCAGAATGACCATTCTGAGAATAGCTTCTCAGAATGTTTAGACCTCTCAACAGAATTCAACACAAGTAACAATGCCTTTCTCTTTGAGCCTTTTTTCTTATCATTTAGAATTTCACTCCTGGTTTTTTCCTAGTTTTGTAGTCTCTCTTTCTCAAGCTCTTTTTTCTCTACTTAAGGTCTAATTGTTAGAATTACCCATAGTTCTACCCTGAGCATTCTTTCCTATTATCTATAGTTTCTAGCTTCTTAATCTGTTTTACTCTCATAATTTTACATAATGTCTCAATACCAACAGATTCTAAATGTATGCCTATTGTAGAACTCTTTCCTAAGTCCAGACCTGTATAGCCAAGTGCAATGTTAAACATAACTGTATTCTTGTTCTTCTTTCCAAAATGTTTCTCCACTCACTTTGTTTTATGATTCCAAAGTCAGTATATCTCTCTCAATTACACTTTATTTACCATTTTAAATTTATTCTATACATAGACATATATTTCTCTATGACACCACAGCCACCTTGGAGTCTAAACTACCACCTTGTCTTGAATGGAATACTGAAGCATGAAGTTCCCCAGTTCTGATTTTGATTATCCAAGTTCATCACTTTAAAATTCAACCAGAAGGAATCTTAAAAACTGCAGTCAGATACTGTGAGTCCTGTACTAAAAATCTGATGACAACTTGTCATTGCACTTGAGACAAAAATCCAACATCTTGGCTTATTACTCTTCACCACTAAGACCTTCCCTCTAGTCTCATCATGTTTCATTTTCTCCCTCACTTGCAACAGAACAGCCATACACCTCTTTTTCTCTGTTCCTAAAATATGTCAAGTTCTTCATTACCTTTAAGGTCCTCACACAGGGATTGTTCTTTTTATTTGGAAAGTTCTTTCTATCTCTACTCTCTCTCCACAATGCCCTCTAATGCCCTGCTTGTGTTTTGCATTACTAACCCTTTGCGTAGTACAAATGTTCATGTATGTCCTCGTGCCTCCTGATCATCCAGAGTACAATTGTACAAAAATTTTTATTTTAAAAATATGTAAGGCTCAAGGCACATATGGGAGTTGATGCTTCCTGCTCCTCCCCCTCTCCCCCTTCTCTAAAATGAATAAATAAAACCTTAAAAAATATGTAAGGCAACATTAAACAAAGGCAAATGTATGTTTTTCTTGTTTTCATAAATTGGTTATCAAACAGATATGATTTTAAGTTAATAAAACTGAAACTGGAACTCATTTTATTTTTTGACAAAAAACACCTCACTCCTGGGGGTCAGCAGGACCTCTGCAAGGTTTTCTCTTGGCCCTCCTTGCTATTGTTATATGAAGGTTTAATTATATTGTTTTATTACCTGCTATGCTTTTTCTTTTTGCTTTTTATTAGAAGTACTTGTTAGACATGGATTGCTTTAGTTACTACTGGATCAGGAATAAAAGGGGGATATTCCCACCACTCTTATAAAAACAAACAGAATTTTAAGATAAATTAGTTCATCTGGATAAAATCCTAGAAATACCCAAACTTTTAAAACTGACTTAAGAAGACACAAAATATAAATAAACATATAACAAGTAAGGAGATTGGATTAGTAATCAAATAACATCTCACACAAAAAAAAGGATGCGGTATAAATGCTTTAGAGGTGAACTAAATCTAACTTTTAAAAATTAATTCGAAAACTGCTTCTAAACAACAGAAGAGAAGAAAAAACATCCCAAGTATTTCCATGAAGTCAGTAGTATAGTGATATCAAAACCAGATAAATACATTATAAAAAATAAAATAACAAACCAATATTTTTTATGAACATGGATGTCAAAAACTCTCAATAAAATACTAGCAAACCAAATCCAGCAGCATTCAAAAAAAAAATTATAGTTCATGACTAATGGAATTTATCTCAAAAATAAAAGGCTGGTGTGATATCTGAGAATCAGTCCATTGTAATACACCATGCTAATAGAACAAAGGACAAAAACTACCTGCTCATATCAACAGAGGCAGGAAAAGCAGTTGACAAAATGCAGCACCCTTTTTGTTTTTGTTGTTAAGAACAGTAAAAAAATACTAGGACTAGAAACTATTTTCTTATCCTGGTAAGAGGCACCTATAAAAAAAAACCCTATAATTAACATACTTAATGGAAAAACACTAAATCCTTTTCCTCTAAAATTAGGAACAAGATAAGGGTGTTCATTCTTACCCTTTTTGTTCAAAATTTATTCTGGTTCTAGAATTTATGCTCAGGTAATTAAGAAAGGGAAGAAATACAGCCCTGGCCAGATTGCTCAGTTGATTGGAGCATCAGCCCAAAGTGCAGAGGCTGCTGGTTCAATCCTCAGTCAAGGCACAAATAGGAGCAGATCAGAGTTACTGTCTCTCTCACTCTTTCTCTAAAATCAATAAATAATTTTTTTTAAAAAGAAAGAAAAAAATACAAAGCTTACATATTGGAAAGAGAAAAGTTAAACTATTTTCATTTGCAAGTAATATGCACATGTATATGATAATGTAAAAAAAATCCAAAGAAACTTATTTTACTAAAACCATTACAACTAACAAACAAATTCAATATTGTGCCTGAATACAAGCTCAAGATACAAAAATCAATTGTATTTCTAAACACAAGCCATGAGTAATTCAAAAATAAAATTAAGAAAACAATTCAATTGGCCCTGGCAGGATAACTCAGTTGATTAGAACATCATTCCAATATGTCAAGGTTGCATATTTGACCCCTGGTCAGGGCACATACAAGAATCAACCAATTGGAGATGACATCAGAGTAATGGCGGGGTAGGAAGCGATACTGATAAATCTCCCCCAAAACTCAACAAGATCTTCAACCAGAAACAGAAAAACCTATACTTGGAGCTTCCAGATGCTTCGCAATACATCCAAAGGTATGATTGAGTGAAAAATTGGCTAAATATATAACCAAACCCCGAAGGAAAAAGGGAGTAAGAAATGCTCCGCCTTCCTCACTAACCTAAACAGGGCGGCTTTCTCTGGTAACTGTGAATATAGAAACTGAGGCGGGCAAAGGGGGTGAATAGATCCAGGCCGCCGCGGCACAAACGGCCGAACCAGGCTGTGGCTCACAGATCCAAGCCGAGGAAAATCTGATCCTGTGGCAACCCGGGCAATACAAGCTAACACTCGCGCCAAACCCAAACAAAGAAAGACAAGCGGAGCGGCCATTTTACCCGGTCTCCTGGTCGGTGCGCAGTTAGTGGGCGAGAATTTCTTCCTAGGCCCCGAGAGTGGGTGCCCGTGTTGCCCCACGGAGAGGCAGGGTCAGAGGCCTTTCTGTGGGCCGAGGACAGAGTCTCTGGGCACCCCAGCGCCCTGGGAAAGCCACGCACGGGAGGGAGTCAGAACTACTTCCAACGGTGGAGATTTTCCGTGCTGGTGAGGGTTTCACTCAGAGGGAACTGCGGCCGGCCTCATATCCTGGTGTGCGTGCGCAGATAAGGAGTGAGCGATTCCTCCGAGTGCCTCCGCAGTGCGCGCCCGTGTTATCGCAGAGAGGGGCAGAGTCAGGGGCCTTTGTGTGGGCCAAAGCGGAATCTCGAGCCGCCCCAGCGCCTTGCAAAAGCCGCGCACGGGGATGGAGCGAGACTCAATTCCAACGCTGCAACTTTTCCCTGCGGTTGGGGGTTTCACTCAGAGCGTGAGACTGCTGGCTGGATATCCTGGTCGCAGACAGTGAGTGAGAGTTTCCTCCAAGCGCCCCCCAGAAGTGGGCGCCCGCTTGTGTTACCAGACAGAGTGGCAGAGCCAGTGGTCTTTGAGTGGGTGGAAAGCCCGCCTGATTATGCTAGCAGCTCTGATTGACTGAGCCTTACCCAGAGCCCTGTGCTGAGTGGAAATAGAGTGGGGAGTTGCCAGCTCTTTGAGCCTCTTACTATCCAGGCAGAGGCAGCAGCAACCCCATAGCTGGATTATCAGGCTACTAATTGAGGAAGGAAAGACTAGGAGAAAGGCTCCAGGAACACGGAATCTCTCACTGTTGGAGCCTATAAATGCTAATGAGCCTCGACTCCCACGAGACTAAAGCACAATACATGACATTGCCATAGAGACTTATCAACTGCAAGCCTCTACCTGAGCGTGCCAAAGGGGCAGAACCCGGGGTACAGAGTCACCGACCAGGAAGAGGGAGAGAAAAGAAAAAGCAAGAAGATAACCTCTCAAAATCAAGAATAATCTGCAGACTTTATAACCTATCACATTTTATTATATTTGTTCGTTTGTTTCTCTTATCTTCATTCTTGATACTTTTTTTTCTTCCTCCAATTTGACCGATTAACTCTCTACTGGTCTTACTCTCTCCTCTCCTTGAACTACACTACCCATAAGTGTTACATCTCCCATTATCTTTTCTCTTCTCTTCCTTTCTCTCTATGAGGGTTGCACTCCAAAACCCTTAACTCTCTCTCTCTCTCCTTTCTTTTTTCTTCTTTTAGTGGTTCCCTCTTTTTTTTTTCTCTCTCTCTCTTTCTTTTCTCCCTCTATATTAGTTTCTTCCTTTCTCCTTTACATCTCCTCTCATTCAAACCTCAATAACAAACAAATTATCTTATCTGGGACTCAAACCTATGTTTGTGGCATTTTGGGGGGTTTTTACTTCACCTTTTTAACTCACTAGCAGTGCTCCCATCCCTGGCTCTCCATATTATCTAGTTCTTGTTCCACTAAATACAATAGTAAGTTTTTAATTTGTCCCCCCATTTTTCCGTTTTCCTCTTATTCCTCTCATCATAACTCTTAGACAACCAACACCTAAAATCAAATCATTTTATTCTTGACCCAAATTTTTTCCTTATTTGCTTTTTGTGGGTCCATACGCTCTTTTTTTTTTCTTTTTTCGTTTTTTTTTTTTTTTTCCTTTTTTTTTTTTTTTTTTTTTCTTTTTTTCTTTTTTGCCCCTTTATTACTTTTCCCCAATTCAGGCCCTCCATCACAGGCATTGTTTGTTATAACTCACAGTCCACCACAAGATTTTATCAAGAAAGAGGGGAGAGGAGAGGAGAGGAAAAAAGGAGGGGGGGAATAATTTCCTTTTTTTAAAAATTTTTATTTTATTTTATTTTTCTTTATTTCATTATTAATTTTTTTTTTAAAAAAACAACTCTTTTCGATTTTTTTTTTTTTTTTATTTTTTTTAACTTTTTATTCTTTATTAAATCTCATTAATACTATCAACAAAACCACCCTCAGATGCCATTAAGGAAGAGAAAATCGAATATCATGGATACAAAAGAAAGAGAGGTAACACAGCTAGATGAGGAAAAATCTATGGAGAAAAAATTTAATATATTGGAAACCTTGGAGCTAAATGACAGAGAATTCAAGATAGAAATCCTAAAAATCCTCCGAGATATACAAGAAAACACAGAAAGGCAATATAGGGAGCTCAGAAAACAACTCAATGAACACAAAGAATATATGTCCAAGGAAATTGAAACTATAAAAACAAATCAGAGATGAAAAACTCAATTCACGAGCTGAAAAACGAAGTAACAAGCTTAGCTAATAGAACAGGTCAGATAGAAGAGAGGATTAGTGAAATAGAAGACAAGCAACTTGAGGCACAACAGAGAGAAGAAGAAAGAGACTCAAAAATTAAAAAAAATGAGATAGCCCTACAAGAATTATCTGACTCCATCAAAAAGAATAACATAAGAATAATAGGTATATCAGAGGGAGAAGAGAGAGAAAATGGAATGGAGAACATACTCAAACAAATAATAGATGAGAACTTCCCAAGCCTGTGGAAAGAACTAAAGCCTCAAGTTCAAGAAGCAAACAGAACTCCAAGTTTTCTTAACCCCAACAAACCTACTCCAAGGCATATCATAATGAAATTGACACAAACCAACAGCAACAAAAAAATTCTCAAGGCAGCCAGGGAAAAGAAGAATACAACATATAAAGGAAGGCCCATTAGATTATCATCAGATTTCTCAGCAGAAACTCTACAAGCTAGAAGAGAGTGGACCCCAATATTTAAAGTCCTGAAAGAGAGGAACTTTCAGCCACGAATACTATACCCATCAAAGCTATCCTTCAAATACGAAGGAGAAATAAAAACATTCACAGATACAGAAAAGATGAGGGAATTTATCATCAGAAAACCCCCACTCCAGGAATTACTAAAGGGGGTTCTCCAATCAGATACAAAGAACAAAAAAAAACAGAGCCACAAGTAAAAGCTCCAAGAAGAACACAATAAAACCAAATTTAAACTGTGACAACAACAAAAAGAAAGAGGGGGAGAAGATGGAGATTAACAGTAGCAAAGGACGATGGAGTGCAAAAGTACTCACAAAATAGTTCACTACAATGAACAGGGTAGGGACCCTTTTCATTACTTAAAGGTAAACACCATTGAAAAAACCACCACAGAAGCACATGAGATAAAAAAGATAGCAACAGAGGAAAGATGTATGGAATACAACCAAATAAAAACAAAAAATAGAAAAACGAAAGAGAAGGATCAAACAAGACACAAAACTAACAGAAAGCAAGATATAAAATGGCAATAGGGAACTCACAAGTATCAATAATTACACTCAATGTAAACGGATTAAACTCACCAATAAAAAGGCACAGAGTAGCAGAATGGATTAAAAAAGAAAATCCAACTGTATGCTGCCTACAGGAAACTCATCTAAGTAACAAGGATAAAAACAAATTCAAAGTGAAAGGCTGGAAAACAATACTCCAAGCAAATAACATCCAAAAAAAAGCAGGTGTAGCAATACTCATATCGGATAATGCTGACTACAAGACAGGAAAAGTACTCAGAGACAAAAATGGCCATTTCATAATGGCTAAGGGGACACTGAATCAAGAAGACATAACAATTCTTAATATATATGCACCAAACCAAGGAGCACCAAAATATATAAGGCAGCTACTTATTGATCTTAAAATAAAAACTGACAAAAATACAATCATACTTGGAGACCTCAATACACCGCTGACGGCTCTAGATCGGTCATCCAAACAGAGAATCAACAAAGACATAGTGGCCTTAAATAAAACACTAGAGCACCTGGATATGATAGACATCTACAGGACATTTCATCCCAAAGTGACTGAGTATACATTTTTCTCCAGTGTACATGGATCATTCTCAAGAATTGACCATATGTTGGGCCACAAAAACAACATCAGCAAATTCAGAAAAATTGAAGTTGTACCAAGCATATTTTCTGATCATAAAGCCTTGAAACTAGAATTCAACTGCAAAAAAGAGGAAAAAAATCCCACAAAAATGTGGAAACTAAACAACATACTTTTAAAAAATGAATGGGTCAAAGAAGAAATAAGTGCAGAGATCAAAAGATATATACAGACTAATGAAAATGACAATACGACATATCAGAATCTATGGGATGCAGCAAAAGCAGTGATAAGAGGGAAGTTCATATCGCTTCAGGCATATATGAACAAACAAGAGAGAGCCCAAGTGAACCACTTAACTTCCCACCTTAAGGAACTAGAAAAAGAAAAACAAAGACAACGCAAAACCAGCCGAAGAAAGGAAATAATAAAAATCAGAGCAGAAATAAATGAATTAGAGAACAGAAAAACTATAGAAAAAATTAATAGAACAAGGAGCTGGTTCTTTGAAAAGATCAACAAAATTGACAAACCCTTGGCAAGACTTACCAAGGAAAAAAGAGAAAGAACTCATATAAACAAAATCCAAAATGAAAGAGGAGAAATCACCACAGACACTGTAGATATACAAAGAATTATTGTAGAATACTATGAAAAACTTTATGCCACTAAATTCAACAACCTAGAAGAAATGGATAAATTCCTAGAAAAATACAACCTTCCTAGACTAAGTCAAGAAGAAGCAGAAAGCCTAAACAGACCTATCAGTAGAGAAGAAATAAAAAAACCATTAAAAACCTCCCCAAAAATAAAAGTCCAGGCCCTGACGGCTATACCAGCGAATTTTATCAAACATTCAAAGACTTGGTTCCTATTCTACTCAAAGTCTTCCAAAAAATTGAAGAAGAAGCAATACTTCCAAACACATTTTATGAGGCCAACATAACCCTCATACCAAAACCAGGCAAGGATGGCACAAAAAAGAAAACTACAGACCAATATCTCTAATGAATACAGATGCTAAAATACTAAACAAAATACTAGCAAATCGAATACAACAACATATTAAAAAAATAATACATCATGATCAAGTGGGATTCATCCCAGAATCTCAAGGATGGTTCAACATACGTAAAACGGTTAACGTAATACACCATATCAACAAAACAAAGAACAAAAACCATATGATCTTATCAATAGATGCAGAAAAGGCTTTTGATAAAATACAACACAATTTTATGTTTAAGACTCTCAACAAAATGGGTATAGAAGGAAAATATCTCAACATGATAAAGGCCATATATGATAAACCATCAGCTAACATCATATTAAATGGCACTAAACTGAAGGCTTTCCCCCTTAAATCAGGAACAAGACAGGGTTGTCCACTCTCTCCACTCTTATTTAATGTGGTACTAGAGGTTCTCGCCACAGCAATCAGACAAGACAAAGAAATAAAAGGCATCCATATCGGAAAAGAAGAAGTAAAGGTATCACTTTTTGCAGATGATATGATCCTATACATCGAAAACCCCAAAGAATCCACAAAAAGACTACTAGAAACAATAAGCCAATACAGTAAGGTCGCAGGATACAAAATTAACATACAGAAGTCAATAGCCTTTCTATATGCCAACAATGAAACAACTGAGAAGGAACTCAAAAGAATAATCCCCTTCACGATTGCAACAAAAAAAATAAAATACTTAGGAATAAACATAACAAAGAATGTAAAGGACTTATATAATGAAAACTATAAACCATTGTTAAGGGAAATCAAAAAAGATATAATGAGATGGAAGAATATACCTTGTTCTTGGCTAGGAAGAATAAATATAATCAAGATGGCTATATTACCCAAAGCAATATACAAATTTAATGCAATTCCCATCAAACTTCCAATGACGTTTTTTAAAGAAATAGAGCAAAAAATTATCAGATTTATATGGAACTATAAAAAACCCCGAATAGCCAAAGCAATCCTAAAGAAAAAGAATGAAGCTGAGGGCATAACAATACCTGACTTCAAACTCTATTATAGGGCCACGACAATCAAAACAGCATGGTATTGGCAGAAAAATAGACACTCAGACCAATGGAACAGAATAGAAAGTCCAGAAATAAAACCACATATATATAGTCAAATAATTTTTGATAAAGGGGCCAACAACACACAATGGAGAAAAGAAAGCCTCTTCAATAAATGGTGCTGGGAAAACTGGAAAGCCACATGCAAAAGAATGAAACTGGACTACAGTCTCTCTCCCTGTACAAAAATTAACTCAAAATGGATCAAAGATCTAAGCATAAGACCTGAAACAATTAAGTACATAGAAGAAGACATAGGTACTCAACTCATGGACCTGGGTTTTAAAGAGCATTTTATGAATTTGACTCCAATGGCAAGAGAAGTGAAGGCAAAAATTAATGAATGGGACTACATCAGACTAAGAAGTTTTTGCTCAGCAAGAGAAACTGATAACAAAATAAACAGAAAGCCAACTAAATGGGAAATGATATTTTCAAACAACAGCTCAGATAAGGGCCTAATATCCAAAATATACAAAGAACTCATAAAACTCAACAACAAACAAACAAACAATCCAATAAAAAAATGGGAAGAGGATATGAATAGACACTTCTCCCAGGAAGAAATACAAATGGCCAACAGATATATGAAAAGATGCTCATCTTCTTTAGCTATTAGAGAAATGCAAATCAAAACAGCAATGAGATACCACCTCACACCTGTTCGATTAGCTGTTATTAGCAAGTCAGGTAATAGCAAATGTTGGAGAGGCTGTGGAGAAAAAGGAACCCTCATCCACTGTTGGTGGGAATGTAAAGTAGTACAACCATTATGGAAGAAAGTATGGTGGTTCCTCAAAAAACTGCAAATAGAACTACCTTATGACCCAGCAATCCCTCTACTGGGTATATATCCCCAAAACTCAGAAACATTGATACGTAAAGACACATGCAGCCCCATGTTTATTGCAGCATTGTTCACAGTGGCCAGGACATGGAAACAACCAAAAAGCCCATCAATAGATGACTGGATAAAGAAGATGTGGCACATATACACTATGGAATACTACTCAGCCATAAGAAATGATGACATCGGAACATTTACAGCAAAATGGTGGGATCTTGATAACATGATACGAAGCGAAATAAGTAAATCAGAAAAAACCAGGAACTGTATTATTCCATACGTAGGTGGGACATAATACTGAAACTAAGAGACATTGACAAGAGTGTGGTGGTTACGGGGGGGAGGGGGGAATGGGAGAGGGATAGGGGGTGGGGAGGGGCACAAAGAAAACAAGATAGAAGGTGACAGAGGACAATCTGACTTTGGGTGGTGGGTATGCAACATAATTGAATGACAAGATAACCTGGACTTGTTATCTTTGAATATATGTATCCTGATTTATTGATGTCACCCCATTAAAAAAATAAAATTATTAAAAGAATCAACCAATTAATTAATAAATAAGTGAAACAATAAATTGATGTTTCTCTCCTCATTCTCTTCCTCTTTCTAAAATTAATTTTTTTTAAAATGTGCAATCTCACCTATAATAGCAAAGTGTATAAAATATCTTAGAATAAGAGTTTAAAGCATAATATTTTTACAATAAAAATATAAATTTATTGGACAATTAAATATCTAAGTAAATAGAACAATATACCACATTTGTGGATGAGAAAATTTAACATTATTAAAGTGCAATACTCTGCAAGGTGACCTACAAATTCAATGCAATCCTTATAAAATTTCAGCTGATTTCCTTGCAGTAATTGACAAAATGATTCTAAAATTGATATAACAATTTAAGGAATTCATAATGAGGATATTAGAAAAATTTCCTGGTAACTGGAATGGGGAAACTGAGATAGTTAAACAATGGAGCAATGTACAGCCAAATAATAAATCACAAGATCTTATCTTACCTAACCAAGGACACTTTGGACCAAATGGTTTATGCATTACAGATCATGCTAGGCAGACATGCTTCTGTCTCAGTCCCTTTCCAGTGACATTCTTTATAGGTAAAACTGACCAGAGAATGACCTTGATAAGCTCATTTTGATGAATCAGTATATTAAAAGACATACCTGAAAAGCTGAGATCTATTGAGATCCTCCCCTGAGATCTCCCCTAAAATTTCTGCCTTTAGAAAACAGATAAAAACTCTTAAGACAAGGAACTCTGTGCATTCTTCCTTGTAAACACCCATGCATTTCCCCCTCTTCTTCCCTCATGCATGTATCTTTGCTTTCTTTCTACTAAGGTCTAAAATTTCCCAGGAGATTTACAACCAGAGCAGCAGCACAGAGCAACAGTTTGTCCCAAGTGAACCCCCTGAACCTGTCTCCAAGGGCCCGCTTTTTACCTCTCTAACTTGTTTCCTGAGTCCATGCAGCCCAGCTGACTCACTTATTCTACCTCTGTGACTTCCTTTCTAAAGGGCCAAGGCAACCTTATTAGGCTCAACCCTTCTCCCTGTTTCCAAATGTCCAAGGCTGCTCCACCTAGACTCACTCCTGTTGCTAGGATTTTGCCTTGTCTATCTTAAGTACTGTTTTCCTATCTCCAGCTTTTTAAAATTGATTTTAATTTATTGTGTTTACATAGATTCCAGTGTCCCACCAAATATATCCCCCCCACCCCTGTGTTCCCCTTGACACCCTCTTGCCCTCTCCTCGAATGCCTTCCCCCCTTCCCTCCATGATTTGCTGTCCTGCTCTCTATAACACTATGTTATGTATATATAATTTTACTAATTAATCTCTTCCTTCTTTGATACCATCCTCTCATCCTCTTTGCCTCTCCGCTTTCCCTCTGGTTCATTTGATTCCGTCTCTGCCTCTTTTCCATTCCTCAGTTCACATTGTTCATTAGCTTCCTCAAATGAGTGAGGTCATATGATATTTTTCTTTCTCTGCTTTGCTTATTTCACTTAGCATAATAGTCTCCAGGTCCATCCATGTTGTCGCAAAAGGTAAGATTTCCTTCTTTTTCACAGCTATGTAGTATTCCACTGTGTATATGTACCATTGCTTTTTAATCCACTCATCCACTGACAGACACTTGAGCTGTTTCCAGATCTTGGGTATTGTAAACAATGCTGCAATAAACATGGGGGTGCATTTTTTCTTTTAAATTAGTGATTTGGTATCCTTAGGATATATTCCTAAAAGTGAGATAGCTGAGTCAACAGGCTGTTCCATTTTTAATTTTTTGAGGAATCTCCACACTGTTTTCCACAGTGGCTGCACCAGTCTGCATTCCCACCAGCAGTGCAGGAGGGTTCCCTTTTCTCCACATCCTCGCCAGCACTTAATCTGTATTGTATTGTTAATGAGCGCTATTCTGACAGGTGTGAGGTGGTATTTCATTGTGGTTTTAATTTGAATTTCTCTAATGATTTGTAATGTTGAACATTTTTTCATGTCTATTGGTCATCTGTATGTCCTCTTTGGAGAAGTGTCTATTCATTTCTTTTGACCATTTTTGATTGGGTTGTTTGTCTTCCTGGTGTTGAGATTTACAAGTTCTTTATAAATGTTGGTTATTAACCCCTTATCAGACATATTGTCTAATATATTCTCCCTTTGTGTGGTTTGTCTTTTTATTTTGTTCTTATTGTCTTTAGCTGTGCAAAAGCTTTTCAGTTTGATATAGTCCCATTTGTTCTTCTGTTCTTTATTTCACTTGCCCATGGAGATAAATCAGCAAATATATTGCTGCGAGAGATGTTGAAGAGCTTACTGCCTATGTTTTTTCCAAGATGATTATGGTTTCATGACTTACATTTAAGTCTTATCCATTTTGAGATTATTTTTGTGAATGGTGTAAGTTGGTGGTCTAGTTTCGTTTTTGCAAGTACCTGTCCAATTTTCCCAACATCATTTGTTAAAGAGACTGTCTTTACTCCATTGTATGCTCTTACCTCCTTTGTCAAAAAGCAATTGTACATAAAAGCATGGGTTTATTTCTAGGTTCTCTGTTCTGTTCCATTGATCTGTATGCCTGTTCTTATGCCAGTACCAAGATGTTTTGAGTACAATGACTTTGTAGTATAACTTGATATCAGGAAGTGTGATATCACCACTTTATTCTTCTTTTTCAAGATTGCTGAGGCTATTTGTGTTTTTTTATGGTTCCATATAAATTTTTGTAATATTTTTTCTATATCTTTGAAGTAAGTCATTGGTATTTTAATAGGAATTGCGTTGAATTTATAGATTGCTTTGGGTAATATACATATTTTAATGATGTTTATTTTTCCTATCCATGAACATGGTATATGCTTCCACTTGTTTGTGTCTTCCTTGATTTTTTTATCAATGTTTTATAATTTTCCAAGTACAAGACTTTAATCTCCTTGGTTAAATTTACTCAATGTACTTTATTTTTGTTGTTGTTGTTGCAATAGTGAAAGGGATTGTTTTCTTAATTTTTCTTTCAGACAGTTTATTGTTGGTGTATAATAATGCCACCAATTTCTAAAAATTAATTTTATACCTGCCAGCTTGCTGAATTCATTTATCAAGTCCAGTAGTTTTTTGACTGAGTCTTTAGGGTTTTCTATGTATAGTATCATTATGTCAGCAAATAATGATAGTTTTACTTCTTCTTTTCCAATTTGGATGCTTTTTATTTCTTCTTCTTGTCTTATTGCTGTGGCTAGAATTTCCAGAACTATATTGTATTTGTTATTTCTGACTGATTCTCTTTTATGATTTCAATGTCCTTTTTGATGCTTGCTCTCTTTTTGTTTAGGTGCTCATTATTTTCATCAGTTATTATTCTAAGATTTTTGAGCATCCTAACAATCATTATTTTAAACTCTGCATCTGATATCTTGGTTTTTTCCATCTCCTTTAGTTCTTTTTCTGGGGATTTCTCTTGTTGATTCATTTGGATTGCATTTCTCTGTCTTCCCATTTTTTCAATGTATAGACTCCTCCTTTGGGTGTGCTGTTTGTGTAGCTAGCTGAATATAGGGTTGATGTTATCTGCCTTCAGCTTCCAGTTGTGTTGTTTCTAGATCTTCTTGGGTTGGCATCAGCTGTGGCTTGTAACTCTTTGTGGGCTACTTGTCTGCTGCTACTGTTCTTTTTTCTATTTGTGTCAGCATTTTCTATGCCTTAGCTGGGTCAGGTGTAAGAAGCCCTTCCTTAAGATACCACTCTAACAAGGATTGTTAGGTCCTGAACTGAAGCTCTCCAATTCTGGCCACTTGATTTGCCAGCCCTGGACCTCCCTGGCCAGAACCTGGCACAGATCTGTGGAGGTCACTGCCTGTGATAGGCCCTTAGCAACCTTCTTGGAGTTATAGGTGATCCAGAATTTGTGGCTGCCTCTTCTGGGTCTAGGTGCCATTGTAAACATCAGCTTCACTCCTAGGCTGGCTTTTATCTACTCTTGGCCATTAGGTGTGGCTCTTGTGTTCCTGAGGTGTGGTCTACCTGCTGGCCTGCCACTGCCACAGCTGCTTTAGGCACTCAGCCTGGGGCAATTATCCTTGGTCCTGGTCCCTTTCTTGTAACAATAGTAGCAAAAACAATCTTGAAAATGCAAAACAAAGTTGTAGGACTTACACTTCCCATTGTCAAAACTTTCTACAAATTTATAGTAATCAAGACAATGTGGTACTAGCATAACATCAGACATGTAGCTCAAAGAAACTTAACTGACAGTCCCCTCCAAAAGTCATTTACATTTATGAACAATTCATTTGAAATAACAGTACCAAAAACAATTCAATAGGCAGAGGAGAGTATATATTTTTTTAAGTGAGAAGAGGGGAAATAGAAAGACAGACTCCCACATGTGCCCCAAGCAGGATCCACCTGGAAACACCTGTCTGGGGCTGATGGACAAATCAACTGAGCTTTCTTCAGTGTCCAGGGCCAACACTTGAACCAATCAAGCCACTGGCTGCAAGAGGTGAAGAGAGAGAGAGAAGGGGAAGAGGGAGAGGAAAAGAAGCAAATGGTCACTTTTCATGTATTCCTTGATGGGGTTGAACCCAGGATGTCCACCTCTAGGGCCGAAGCTCTATCCACCCAACTAACAAGCCAGGGCCAGAGGAGAGTATTTTTGATAAATGTTTCTGAAAAAATGGAGATTCTCATGTAAAAGAATAAAGTTGAACTCTTATTTTATACCATATATAATAAGCAATTTAAAATGGATCACAGATCTAAATAGAATAGCTTAATCAAACTAGAAGAAAAGTAGAGAGTAAATCTACATGACCTCAGTTTAGTAAAGGGTTTCTTACATATGACATGAAAAGCACCAGTAACAAAAGAAAACAGATAAATTGGACTCTATTATACTTAAAAAGAACATCATATAGACAGTGAAAAGATAATCCATAGAATGATAAAAAAAGAAACAAAACTTGCAATTCATATAAGACAAAAAGGGCTTATAATACGAAATATATAAAGTACTCAATAATTCAATAATAGAAAAACAAATAACCTTCTATAGATTTTATATTTGTGCCCCAAATTCATAATGAAATTCTAATTCCCAACATGTTAGTATTAGGGCATGGGATTTTTGAGATGTAATTACTTCATGAGTTGTCCTCATAAATGGAATCATTGCTTTTAAAGAAGAAAAAAAAATACTCTGGAGGGCTCCCCCTTCCACCTTGTGATGCATAACAGGAACATAGCCTTCTATAAACCCAGAAGCAGGTCCTCCCCAGACATAGATTCAGCCAGCACCTATATCTTATACTTGCCTATCTCCAGATCTGTGCAAAATAAATTTCTACTGTTTGTAAGTTACCCATTCTATGTGGTACTTTTGTTATACCTGTCCGAACTGACCAGGACAGAATTTGGTACCAGGTCGTCAGGTGTTACTATAACAAATATCCAAAAATGCAGATGTCTCTTTGGAACTGAGTAATGGCAAGAGCTTTGAGGTGCATGCTAGAAGAAGCCTGTATTGCTGTGAATAGACTATTCAGGGTGGTTCTGGTGAGAGCTCAGAGAGAAAAGAGGAGAACTGCAGAGCTTGCCTCAGTCTTCTCAGAAACTACTGAATTCTCTTAAAGAGCAAGGTTATACTGCTGAATCCCAGGTGGAAATAAGGAATGGGTAATTGAACAAAGGAAGAATGGAACTGAAAGCAATTTAGAGATCATCAGAGGTGCCTCTCCCATCACAGGTTTACAATTGAAAAGGAACTTGCCTCAGAAAAAATCTTGAATTTCTCCCATAGCTGATTTAGATGATACTTATATGAGAACTTGGACTTAAATGTTAAAGTTGATGCTAGAACAAATTAAGAGTTTTGGGGTTGTGGAATATAATTAATGTATTTTGCATGTGACAAGAACATAAATATTGAGGGACTAAGGGCAGATTGCTATAGACTGAACATTTGTGCATTGATCTCCCCCCTATTCATATTTTAAATTCTAATACCCAATTTGATGGGATTGGAAGTGAAACCTTTGAGGTAATTAGGTCATGAGAGTGGAGCCCTAATGAATGTAAGTAGTGCCCCTATAAAACATCCCCAGAGAGCTCTCTCACCCCTTTGGCCACTTGATGCAAGAAGTTACATTTCTAGGAACCAGGAGCAGTCCCTCACCAAATGTGGAAGGTACTAACACCTCGATCTTGGACTTCCTGGTCTTCAGAACAACAAGAAATAAATTCCTTTGTTTATAAGCTACCTAGGCGATGGTGTTTTTATTATAGCAACCTAAACTGACAGAGACATAACCCAGTTAAAAAATGGACAGAAACTTGAGCATACATTTCTTCAAATAAGATATATATGGACAATAATGCTCTATATCAGTAGTTATTAGAAAAATGCAAATAGAAACTACGAGTCACTATTTCATACCTTTTAGAATGGCTAAAGAAACAGACAATAACAAATGATGAAGATACAGAGAAATTGGAACCCTTATGCATTGCTCATCAAGATATAAGACAATTCAGATATTTTAGAAAACTGGAAGTTCTTCATTTGGGTAACCATGGAGTTATCATAAGAACTAGCCATTGCAATACTAGATATACCCCTCAAAAATGAAAACATGTTCACACAAAAACTTATTCATGAATGTTCATGCTAACATTATTTATAGGGTGGGCAGATGTAGGTTTACAGTTGTAAGTATGGAAAGGAGTTTATTCTTATATTATTACTTATTAATTATAGTATTATTTTCCATATGAACAACTATAAACTTATGTTGTCAAACCCTGTATAATAGCCAAAAAGTTAGAACAATCAAAATATCCATCAACTGAAGAATTGATAAACAAATGTGGCATATTCATGTAATGGAATATTGTTTAAAGATAAAAAAATAAAGTTCTGATTCAAATTACAACATGAGTTTTTAATGCATTATGCTAAGTGAAAGAAGCCAGTCACAAAAGACCATGTGCTGGATAACTCCAATTATGTGAAATGTCCTGAATAGTTAAATCCATCGAGACAGAGTAGAATAGTAGTAGCCTTTGCAAACTAGGGAACAATAATAAAGATGATAGCTATTGGATATAAACTGAGGTCTCTTTTGGGGGTTTTATAAATGTTCTAAAATTAGACAGTGGTGATCATTATAAAACTTTGAATATACTAGAAATCACTAAATAATAAAACAAGCAAATAAGCAAAACCAGTTTGAAGTAAATAATGACAGAAACAATAGCAGACTTTTCAAAAACTTGTCCCAGCACCACAATATCTTAAACATCTGAGGAAAAAACAGAAACTGTACTTCAGGGTATGAAGGATAACATCATCTACTGCAGGTCCAAGGAGCCAAAGAGTGTCCAGTAAATCTAAACTGATCATTCCAAGTGCCTTTCTCTGGCAAAGGTCCGCCTGAGATCATAGCATTCATCCGACTGTACATAAAATCAAGCCCAGATAAGAGGGCCATTTCATTGCTGCTTTTAAAACCTATGAAAGGCACAGTTTCACAACCTCATTTGTTTATGGTTATTTGGCCTCAGTGGAATGCTGAGTGACAAGGGCAAGAGTTTCTTCTCTGAGCCCTTTGAATCATGACATTGAGCACTCTGATAAGAGATGGTAGCAGGACAATGGACGAGAAAGAGTAAATGCTTGCTGGGGGAGATTGGAAGGACAGTGAGTAATGAGATTCAGAAAGAACAGGAAGGAGAGAGTGAAGACAAAAGCAGGCACAAGAGACAAGTACTGGCACAAGAGACAATGAGAATGAAATAGTAACTGAAGAATCAAAGGGTGTCAGAGAAACTTTGATAAAACTGAAAAAAAGTTGAGAGGTGTGGAAAATAGGAAAAAAGTTAGGAGAAAAAAGTTAGGTAGAAACAAAGGGTTTTCTTTTTTTCTTTTAAAAATCTTATCTTTTTTTTTCTTTTTTCTTTCAAATATTGATAAATAGGAAGCAAAACATGATCATTGGGCTAGCAATTTGCTCTTTGTTCCACTAGTAGAAGGGGCACTTTAAAACGTAATGCTCAGCCCTGGCTGGTCAGCTCAGTGGTAGAATGTTGGCCTGGCATGTGGATGTCCCGGGTTCGATTCCTAGTCAGAGCACACAGGAGAAGTAACCATCTGCTTCTCCACTCCTCTCCTTCCCCCTTTTCTCTCTCTCTCTTCCACTCCCACAGCCATGGCTCAATTAGTTCAAAAGCATAGGCTGGTCCCAGGCATTGAGGATGGCTCCATGGACCCTCCACCTCAGGCACTAAAAATAGCTTACTTGTGAGCATGGTCCAAGATGGGCAGAGCATCAGCTCAAGACAGAGGTGGCCATGTGGATCCTGGTCAAGGTGCATGCAGGAGTCTGTCTCTCTATCTCCTTTCCTCTCACTTGGAAAAGAAGAAAAAAAATACAATGCTCAAATTGATTTAAAAAAATATATAGATACACAATTAGGTTAGCAATAAATAGTCCAATCCTTCATAACACAGTAATCTTGAAACAGAGGAGGTGAACTGCTCACTATTTTCTCAAGAATCAGCTAAGAATTAAATATAAACTATTTTATTCTATTAATATTTAATAAAATTAATGATAAAAATAACCTTACAAAGTAAAACAAAAGTCACACATACTAAAATTTGTTATTGACTAAAACTTCACAGAAATAAAGATTTGGATAAAAATTTCTGTCTGAAAAATTTGATTTAGAATAAATGGACTAGGCCTCAGGTGCTGAAGATGGCTCCATGATCTCCTCCTCAGGCACTAAGAAAGGCTTGGTTGCTGAGCAACAAAGCAATGCCCCAAATGAGCAGAGCATGCCCTGTAGTGGGCTTGCCAGTGGATCCCGGTTGGAGTGCATGCTGGAGTCTGTCTCTCTGTCTCCCTCCCTCTCACTGAATAAAAATAAAATAAAATAAAATAAAATAAAATTTAAAAATAGAATAAATGGACTTAGTATACATAATGTCTATAAAACAAAAATTGTAATTGCAGATGCTGTAGTTGTTGATATGAATCAAAACTTGTTCAGCAAAAGAACTCACTTTCATGGAAATTTTTACATGAAAAATTATCCTTATGAGAATGTTTTTAGCAGAATATAAGTGAATATTACAAAATTTGGTGTGAGTTGAGTGTTAGGTAGGAAGTTAATTAAAAAATTAAATTGGTTGAATGGGGGAAAAAATCTCAGTACAGACTTCTTTTGTCCAAGTTTACGCTTCTCCACACGTTCTGGGGACATTTCTGGCCACATACATGCTGACAGGTAATGAGCCTTCTGTATTTATTTCTGAAGGAAGCTTGATTTAGTTGCCTTTCTGATAAAGAGTGTAAATTCAAGAGACTGAGTGGCTCACATGCCCTGATCTGGGCATGAGGAGGGAGCAGATGAGCTGAAAACATTTTGTTGCCTCTAATTTTT
This sequence comes from Saccopteryx bilineata, assembly GCF_036850765.1. Classification (NCBI taxonomy): domain Eukaryota; kingdom Metazoa; phylum Chordata; class Mammalia; order Chiroptera; family Emballonuridae; genus Saccopteryx; species Saccopteryx bilineata. The sequence goes on along the minus strand of NC_089491.1, from coordinate 122,043,305 downwards.
GTGACTAATATGGAGGTTCTGTTTAAAAGCACCCCAAATGGCTTCTATTCTGGGTTAGAGAGAAATCTGGAACAAAATGTACTCTTTTCCAAGAGCCAGGCCCTCAGCACTATCCCAAGGATAATTTTGAAAGGCATGAGCGAACCAAGAATAATTCAATCACCATAAAAGTTGCTGAAGGCCTAAAGAAAATCAAAGTGGCCTAATTAAATTTAGACAGGAGCTGAGTGAAGTCCTTACGTGTGTAACTGTGGACTCTTCCTATTCCCTGTCCTAATGTCTATCTGTGGAGGGACTACACTAATGAAACGGCCGTGTCTCTTGCCCAGACCCTGTCTCACTCCTCTTTCTGTGATGGGAGAATTGAAAGAAGGAGCTGGCAATATACTTCTCAGCTTCCTCCTCTAAGTCTCCTTGGAAGCCAGTACTCTCAAGAAAAAAGCAATCTGTGTTTTTGTTGCTATAAAATTTATAGCAGTACACAAGCCTCCTGCCACTACTTCCACGTCAAGAACGGTGTGCTTTTTTTTAACCTGTGTCTGGAGAGCAAATTGAGAAATCTGTGTCTTTCTGGAGTATACAATTAACAAATCTATACTGCTCACAAAAATTAGGGGATATGTCAAAATGATTATGAAGCAATAAAACATCACCTAATTTTTGTGAACAGAATATTTGCCACGTATGTAAGCAATGACCCCCGATGGATCTTTGTCTAAAATTAAGCTGATATTTTCATGTTTATCCTGAGTCTCTTTCCTTAGCTGGCTGCAGACTTGGGCAGGGAAGGGAAGAGAGTTACTAGCTGATGGCCAGAGTTCCCACATTAGCCCCAGTATTCCCTCCTTTCTCTCTTTAGCTATTTACTTTCATGGAAACCTGTGGAATTCTTTTTTTAGGTTTTGAATGTGTGTATGTTTTGTTCATTTTTTTTTATATTTCTATTTTTAGGCAAAGGAAATAAAAGAAGGAACATAGGATGCAGTTAGTATTTTGGAGATCTTGTAGAATTTAAAAGCCACATGGCTTCTTTAAATTTAGAAGACACAGAATTCTAAAGGAAAATAAAATAAGAGGGAGATGAGAAATGAAACAAACTGAGGAGTTTGAACTTGGTCTATCGAGGTTGAGACAAGAGGAAGAAAACATTCCTACCTGCTTTTCCCCAAACTCTCCAGTCTGTAGGTCCTTCAAAAATTAGCTTCTCTCTCTTTCTACAATTTCCTATGTATATCTAAGCAGGAAGACTAGAAGAGATGTCTTTTTTTTTTTTTTTTTTTAATGAAAGGAGAGAAAGTGAGAAACAAGGACAGATAGACAGGAAGGGAGAGAGATGAGAAGCATCAGCTCGTTGTTGCAGTACTTTAGTTGTTTATTGATTGCTTTTTCATATGCGCCTTGATGTTCATGGGGTGGGTGGGGTGGGGTGGAAGGGCAGGCTCCAGCCAAGCTAGAAACCTCTTGCTCAAGCCAGTGACCTCTGGGCTCAAACCAGCTACCATGGGGTCATGTCTATGATCTCACACTCAAACTGGCAAACCTATGCTCAAGCCGGATGAACCCTCACTCAGCACTCAAGCCGGTGATCTTGGGATTTCGAACCTGTTTCCTCAGTGTCCCAGGCCAGCACTCTATCCACTGTGCCATTGCCTGATCAGGCTAAAGGACAACTTAACCTAGAGATTAACTGCAATTGTAGAAAATGTCTGAGCAGACTGAGCTTCTCATAACCTCACTGTCACCACAGAGACATTTGTCTGCTTTGCTTTTACTCAATCTAACTTCACTCCATTATTTCATTCCAAGGTGATGAAAATTGAGATGAAAGACCTCTACATAGGTATTACTTTTTATAAGAGAAGTATCCCTATTCACGGGAAATTCTCCAATTGTTTTAACCTATATCCAAGTTTCACTGAGATTACTAACAGGTGCAGACCAATTAACTGATTTGAATTTTGTCATCATCATCAACATTGTCAACAAGATACTTAATGAGTGTCCCTAGAGCACTGTACATTGCACTAGATGCTAAGATCTCATCTTCTTTCCCCTGGAGGGCATTTTAATGAACAGTGAAATAGCTAAAATCTAGACATAAAAGAAAAAAGGCTAGAAAAATAAAAGTAATTAATAATCAGTTCCTAAGAACTGCTTGGACTTTTCTCATGTCTTCTTAATATCAATAGTCATAAAGTCATTTAAACGTATGCACAAACAGATGAGAGAGAGAGAGAGAGATGATGTTATAGATTGCAAGTTTGGTTTCTTCCAAAATTCATATGTTGAAAACTTAACACCAGAAGTGATAGTATTAGGAAGTAGAGCATTTGGGAGGTGATTAGGTCATGAGGGATCCACCATCGTGAATGGGATCTGTGCCCTTATAAAAGAGATCCCAGAGAGTTCCTCACTCTGTCTGCCATGTGAGAGCACAGTGAGAAAGTTTTGTCATTGAAGCAAAAAGTAGACCTTTACCAGACATTAAATCTGTTGGCCTCTAAAACTGTAACAAATATGAGCTGTTTATAAACTACCCAGTTTATGATATTTTTCTTATAGCAGCCAGAACAGACTAAGACAGATGATGATGATGATATGATGATGATGGTGGTGGTGGTGGTAGTGGTGGTGGTGGTGGTGGTGGTGGTGGTGGTGGTGGTGGTGGTGGTTGGTGGTGATGATGGCGATAATGGATGGAGATAGATGTAAACAACATGCATGTGTATAGAAAGATCTATAGTTACACAGATATATACGACATGCCTATGTACTTAGATCTTGATCTGAACCTATATACATTGACACAAGTGACTGAAAAAATATTGTTTGTAACTCTTTTTTTTATTTTTTTAAGACTTTATTCATTTTAGAGAGGAGAGAAGGAGGAGAGAGAGAGAGAGAGAGTGAGAGAAGAGGGGAGGAGCAGGAAGCATCAACTCTCATATGTGCCTTGACCAGGTAATCCCAGGGTTTTTGAACCGGCGACCTCAGCATTCCAGGTCGACACTTTATCCACTACACCACCACAGGTCAGGCTTGTTTGTAACTCTTAATATAATTAGTAGAAGGGAATAATGCTTTTGATTTTATTGATTAAAATTGATTTGGTGGCATTAAGGATTTTCCTAACACATCACTTAAATTTTTAATTCAAGTGCAGTGATCTTGAATAAAATCCAGACCAGGGTAAAAACCTTCACTGAAAAACTGAGTAAAGAAATGTCAAGGCTGAATACAAATAGGTAAGAAAAGATATCAGTCTACATCTAATTTAATCTGTAAACCGCAAAGTAGTATGGGATTATTTAATCTAGTACAAATGAGTTTTCCAAAAGAGCTTTAGCTTTAGCCTGAAAAATGGGAAGTTAGTAAGCCCAGAACATGTTAGAGATTTAAACCACTGGCCAATAAAAAAGTTTTCCCAAAACAGTATGTTGACACTGAACACATTTTAAATAGAATTAAACATTGGCACAGATCACGTACCTGAACAGTGTACTAGATAACTATAAAAGCTTCATAGCTAATGTGCAATATATTTGACTGTTCATTTAAGTGACATACTGTTATTTTATTGTTTGGGGGGTTTTTTGTTTTGTTTTTTGTATTTTTCTGAAGCTGGAAACGGGGAGGCAGTCAGACAGACTCCCGCATGTGCCTGACCGGGATCCACCTGGCATGCCCACCAGGGGGTGATGCTCTGCCGATCTGGGGCGTTGCTCTGCTGCAATCAGAGCCATTCTAGAGGCTGAGGCTGAGGCCACAGAGCCATCCTCAGCTCCTGGGCCACCTTTGCTCCAATGGAGCCTTGGCTGCGGGAGGGGAAGAGAGAGACAGAGAGGAAGGAGAGGGGGAAGGGTGGAGAAGCAGATGGGCGCTTCTCCTGTGTGCCCTGGCTGGGAATCAAACCCAGGACTCTCGCACGCCAGGCCTACGCTCTATCACTGAGCCAACCGGCCAGGGCCACATACTGTTATTTTAAAAGTGAGGTCTATATAAAGACTTATCAAAGGATAGTAATGTTGCCTGAAGATGGGGATAGGACATGAAAAAACCTTACAATATATAAACATTTGGGCTGGTTCTTTAAGAGAAAGCGGTTAAGAGGAAATGTGAAGGGTACTCAGAGCTGTTAGAGAAAAAAATATTTCAGACAATGGAAATGAAATTAACAGATGCCCTGGGGCAGTAAAATGTGGTTTGTTTGAGGAACACTGAAGAGCTAAAAGTGGTTAGATTATAGAACACAGGAGGTAATATAAGATTGAAGTCTGAAACATAATCTTTTCCACCCTAAAAAAACTAGATTATCCACAGGCCTAAGAATCCCATCTTTGGCAATAGAAATCTTGTGACATTTCTCACCCCCACAATTGTATAGCATTTAATGTCTGATGTTTTCACCTCTGTTAACAATAGAACATTCATCAAAAATTTAATACCAACTGACAAAGAAAACACTGCCTTAGTTCTAAAATTACATAAAAAATTTAAACTAGAAAACTTAAAAAATATATATCACCCAAGAAAACTGCCTTCCATTTTTACCCCAAATTCTTTTCTCTGTCTACTAAGAGACTAATCTCATTTATAAGCCCCAGGAGTATTCTATCTTTTCCACAAAAGAAAGATAGAAAAAGATAAATTTCCAAAGATGGTTTTGCACACAAATGGCAGACACAGGTTTCTAAAGGACGGTTTCCAACCTGTTAATATTTTTCAATACACAACAGCTGCAATCCATGAAAGAGATAAATATTCATGGCACAAAGCATTTATATGTATCAAATGTATATTCATGAACAAATGGTTTCCCTTGCCTTTAATGGTGTTTGCTGTGCAGTCAGTGAAGAATGAACCAAGCGTCCCCTGGCTGCTATTGCTGAGTCTCTACTGCTACATCTCTTGAATGTCAGTTCTGGAGTAGTTACAGACAGGACAACAGCCATTAAAAAACACAAAAAGTGTGCCTGGAATTGCTCTTTACTCATTCCAGAGCAGATAGCAGCACCGCCCTGCATCAAGTATTAAAGGCAAGTTTTATATGGCTGCCAAACTATTTTTTAAGAGAAGTGTTGATATACTCAAACCTTGTGTGATCATATGAATGATGAAATATCCATGGTTGACTTGTCTTTTTTCAAATATGCCTTGTCACAGCATCACCTTCCCAAAGGGCTTTCCTAAGAACCCTTTGGAATTTGCATACACTGAATAGCATTCTCAGGTGATCATCAGCATCCAGTTGTCATGGCTTGATTACAGTCTGTGCAGCATGGAGGTAAAGAATGACAGTGCAGACCATTCAAGAAAAGTCTTTGTTATTCAGTAAGTCGTGGTGAATGGTATGTCTTTTGAAAATTGGCATTTTGTTTGATAAAAATGTTCTTTGCTCTGTTAACTTCTCCAAAAGGGTAGAAAAAAATAAAAACAGTTGAGAAAATATGCCTTTTCTTGAACAAGAATAAGAAGTCACAATTTGGATTTAGGGCACTGATCAAAGCCCTATTGCTAAAAAATATTTATGATAATGATGATTATGATGATGATTATGATAAAATCATTTAAAAATTCTACCATCTTTGTAGACAGGGCCTCCTTGTTCCCTCTCTCAGTTCTTGATGGTCATCTATCTACCTCCATTTAGGGTCACAAGAAAATAATTTTAACTCTTAGAATACCAATGCTTTCATCTTTCTCTCAGGGCATTTGCTGTCTACCTACTCTAACAGATGTGTTTTAAGACCATTATTATAAACTGAAAATATAATTTGATACCATTCCCTTCTATTCATTTGTTTTTAATAATAAATACCTGGTTGTACCTGAATTTTAGTTTGCAAAGTTAAATTATACCTTCCCCCTCTTGATAGTTTATACAAAATATTGCATCAGAATTTAAGTTGTAATTTCCTATAAAATATGAAAAGATGTTAGCTCTTTTTGTAATAAGACTAAGATTGCTTATAATAACTAGTAAGGAGAAAGCATCTTGTTGGATATGCCAAGGTTCCAGACATATCATGGATTGTAGCTATAGTTGGCTAGAATGAAGTCAAACCACTCTATAAATGAAGTGGGTTCAGTATTTAAAATTTACTATTTTTTTTTCTGGAAGAGAGAAGCAGGGAGGCAAACAGACTCTCTCTTGCGCCCAACCGGGATCCACCCAGCATGTCCACCAGGGGGCGATGCTCTGCCCATCGGGGGTGTTACTCCATTACAACCCAAGCCATTTCAGCATCTGAGGCAGAGGCCATGGAGCCATCCTCAGCACCAGGGCCAACTTTTGCTCCAATGAAGCCTTGGCTGTGGGAGGGGAAGAGAGAGATGGAGAGAAAGGAGAGGAGGAATGGTGGAAAAGAAGATGGGCTTTTCTTTTGTATGCCCTGGCCAGGAATCTAACCCAGGACTTCCACACGCTGGGCCAACACTTTACCACTGAGCCACTGGCTAGGGACAAAGTTTACTTTTATTATTGAAAACAAAGCAAATTTTGCTTTGAATTATATTATGAAAATTAAATCTTCCATAAGAAAATGTTTCTAAATTTTTTTATAAATAAATAGGTTTTCTAGAGAGTGATGAATTCCTGAAGACCTACAATGAATTCCCTAAATGCCTCCTATTTCTGAGGCATGTTGCTATCATCTGATTACCCCGCCACAATGAAGTGCTCAGTATCTGTGTCAGATTCTTCTTTCAACTTTACACTATGCTTACTAATGAAGAGCAGTCTATTTACCATTCAGTAACATACCACAATTGTCAATTACTTTAGCAAAAGTAAAAATAGTATAAAATGCATAGAAACTAAGCTTATTTAAATTGTTTATTTATTTGAATTATTTTTTTCATGTCAATCATGTTTCAAGACTGCTATTTGCTGTAGACACAGGAACTTCTCTAAAGATGTTTTTAGTTTAACAGAGAAACCAAGTGAAGTAGCCATACAGTTAGAATGCATTCTGCTCAGTTCTCCAGTGAAGGAAGTATAGAATGTGAAGAGATTTGGGGAGTCTAAGGCACTTGCTGAGTTACCAGACACAACAATAAAGTGAAGCCTAGATTGGAACCCAAATATTCTAGCTCAATTTTATACATATTGCTTATATGAAATACCAGTCTAGTTCTCCTCAACCCTCATATACAAGAATAGACACTTAAAAATGGCCATAGGAAATTCTATCCTCCTGCTCTTTGGTAAGACTAGTTAGAATTACATCATATGATTGAACTTAGCCACAAAGCAAGCCATAGATGGGAAGAGAAAAACAGGAATCTCATGATTCATTAAGTGAGGATTTCATTAGAAAACAGGAATGGCAAAAAAGGATCTCCATGCAGGTGGAGATTGTTCCTCTACCCACAATGCTCTTGAATCTCCTTTGGTCTTGGAGCCAGTCTTACTGCTTATTACATGAATTCGGGATGGAATGGAGCTTATTCTAACAATTCACCATCCCAAGGGAAAACTTATGCTTACTACTCTCTGTGGTTTCACTTGATAAGAAGCTGTAGTCTTAGGGAGGGAGACATGATGGCACAGAACCAGCCTGTTACTGGCTCCATTGCATTGTATTCCCCACCTTAATATCTGCTGAAGTTCATACTGGAATTCCATCATTCCCTTCACCAACCTCCCAACTCCCACAAGTTAGTGTTTAAATTCTAATTACCTATTAGTCCAATACCAACCATAATGTCTCAGGGTAAGGTAGTGAACTAATTATGGCACAGAAACTAACTATACAATCTCATAATGTTTACGATTGTAGCAAAGCCTCAGAACCATCACCCAACAGCTTGGATATAGGGTATGGCTTCTTTCCATTGTCAAGCATTCCATAATTAAGAAGAAATGAAAACTAGGATAGGGAGAGAAAAGTGACAAACATAAGTTAAATATCATGATGGATACTTTTTAATATTTTACCTCATCAACAACTCAAAATAATGCTTTCAGGCTAGTCTTATTGGTTGAGAAAAATAAATAATGAGGTTAAATATCATTGCTGAGGTCATACAGCTAATAAGTGCCAGATCCAAGTTTTAAACTCAGTCATAAGCCCTTTCTGCTACTGTTACTCATTACTGAAGACAGATCTATCCCAGCACTCAAGTTGAAAGAGGAGATAGATTCACCATGCTACAGAAACTAAAGAGCATCTTGAGGCATCTTCTTTTCTGTTTAAATACAGAAAAAAGATAGACCAAAAAAATGTTTTGTAAAGTAAGCAAGAATGACATAGAACTCCATTGAAAAACTACCGTGTACCGGAAGGACTTCAGTGCCACAGAATCACCAGACCTAATAGCACTCCAAAAGGTCTGGGACTAGGCTCCTCCTCTCTATCTCCTGGGAAGACAGCTGCCTGCTGTTTCCTGCAGCTAGAGAAAGCTGTTGACTTGGGAGAGGAGAAGTGGTGGCTCAAACCCAGCTGGCTCTATAACTGAATTTGCAACGTCCCAAATAACACTTCAGCACAGAATCCCTTTGTAAGTGCTGGTTTTGGACTTGAATCCCAAGGGCTAAGGCTTAGATGGGAAAAGGTGAGCACAGAGAGAAAGGGCAAGAAAAATACTTAAATGGATGGTTAGTTTTTCTAATTAGTTCAGTGTAGTTACCTTATCCTAGCACATTTGGTATAGCTAAGACTTGACTTAGAACCTAACACCTAAAAAACTACTTCTATCAATAAATTTTAGAACTTAACCTTTTTCTTATTTGACAATTTTATAGTCCATTCATTTTATATATACTATAGATAATATGTTATATAAATATATACATAATTTTATTCATATGCATTATATATAAATATATATACATATATGTATGTATATATATTTCAAATTAACTAGCTTCAGAAAAATTCTTGATAGAAATTGAAATTGAGAAGCAATAAAGCTATTTAAGACCATTCATAGTGAAAAATTTGCCAATGTATATCTTAGCAGTTATCTATAGGTATAAATGAATAGCATAGTTTTTCATTGTTGGGCTAGAAAAAGTTGGCTATTGAATTTAGAACAATTTTTTGGTTTTTATTAAGTAAAAGACAGACTTCCATGCATGCCTGACCAGGATCCACCTGGCAAGCTCCATACCAGGAAATGCTCTGCCCATCTGGGGCTGTTGTTTTGTTGTTCAGTAACCAAGCTATTTTAGCACCTGAGGCAAGACTATGGAGCCATCCTCAGATTTCAGGGCCAACTTTGCTTGAACCAATTGAGCCATGGCTGCAGGAGAGAGAGAGAGAGACAGACAGACAGACATAGAGAGAGGAAAGAAGGAGGGGGAAGGGTGGAGAAGAAGTAGATGGTTGCTTTTCCTGGGTGCCCTGACAGGGAATCAAACCTGGGACTTCCGCATGCTGGACCAACACTCTACCCCTTGAGTTTAGGACAGTTTTTATTCTGTTAACAGCATTGCATATAAAAGAAGAGCCCCAGGCCTATACATCCTGCCTGCTGTATACATTCCAGGGCCTGTGTGTTACTAAAGTTTAAAATCAGAATTCCTGCATTGAAGTATTATATATTTATTTTATTGGTGTCTTGTGGGGGATACTCAAGATAGCAGCACAGTAGGTAAAAACTACACTCACATCTTTTCAGGACCAAACTGGAATTAAAACTAAATTATAGGCCCTGGCTGGTTGGCTCAGTGCTAGAGCATCAGCGAGGCATATGGAAATCCCAGGTTTGATTTCCAGTTAGGGCACTCAGGAGAAGGGACCATTGGTTTTTTTACCTCTCTCCCTCTTCCTTCTGTCTCTATTTCTCTTTTCCCATTCCATAACCATGGCCAAGTTGGCCTCAGGTGCTCAGGATGGCTCCATGGTCTTGCCTCAGGGGCTAAAATAACTCAGTTGCTGAGCAACAGAGCAATGGCCCTAGGTGGGCAGAGCATCATCTGGTAGGGGGCTTGCTGGATGGATCCTGGTCAGGGTGCATGTGGCAGTCTGTCTTTCTGCCTACCCACTTCTCACTTAAGAAAAAATTAAAAAAAACACACTAAATTATAGAATGCTCATCCTGAACAACCAACTAAAAACTAGTGGAGGAGAAGTCTTACAGCTGAAGATTTACAGAAGAAGCTACATTGAGACTGCCCCACATAGGTTGCCAAGGGCCAGTCACAGGCAGAATCTGACACTGACTTGCCCAGTGTCCCTCCCAAGAAGCTCAGAACCAACACATTCAGTAATCAAGCTTCAGACGAAATCAGAGCAGGACATAATATGCATATCCAAAACCAGCATATCCAAAAGAACTCAGGAAACACCAGACCCTGCTAAGGCAAATTCCATTTGTGTGGTCAGTGCCTGCACAGCAGCTCTCACGCAGTGCTTGGGGTTGAAAGTCACAGTCATCCAGCCTGAGGGTTGATTCTATGCATGAATGGTCCAATAACAATCAAGATTCAGTTATAACAAGAGGGCCCACATAATCCACACAAAGGGCATTCCTGGGACACCCAGCTCAGATAACACTGGGGAACAAAATTATTGTTGCACCCACAAAAACACTTGTTCTTACCTAATTCAAGTGTGCTAATCTCAAATATGACATTAGTTTTTCTCTGTAAGCTACAGTTTTTCTGCAATTCAAAATTTTATGTTTTTGTCTTATTGTAAAATTTTCAACATTTAGTTTAATGTAATAATGTAGAATGTCTTCTTGGACATCATCTTTGTGAAAATATAATAATTTATATAATGCAGCAAATACACTAAAAGATATGATTGTATCAGAATTTGTCTACAATTTCAAAATAGAACATATTAAAACACTTATTTTAATTAAAGAATTTGCGCAAAACTTATTTAAATTCTATTCAGGCAAAAATTTGCGTTTGTAGCTCTTGCGTTTGTGTACTTGTTGAGGACAATCTTGTTTGATGCTCCAGCAGTAGTCTGCTCATCACTAACACCTCCAAGATTTTCAGGAAAGTTATCAAGGTGACTGTTCAAAAAGTGAATCTTAACTCTCATGTTTCATCCAATGTCGCAGAAAGCCAATAGCATCCTTTGAACCAGAAGTTCATAGTTTTCTGCTTTTTTGTTGCCAAGGAAGTTCTTTGTAACTGCCACAGAAGACTGCCATGCTGCTTTCTCCTCCTTTATCATTTTCCTGGCAAATTCTCTGTTACATATGAAGGTTTGAATTTGAGGTCCATCAAATACACCTGCTTTTTTCTTCTCGAAAGACAAGGCAGGAAAAGCAGAAATAATATGTTGAAAGCATTCACTTTCTCTATTCAAAGCCTGAACAAACTGCTTCATCAAGTTTGATGTGGAGTGGGGGAAAAATGATCTTGTCTCGATTAACTGCAGGTACATTCACAATATTTTGCATCCCTACTTCCAGAGCTTCATGTTTCAGCCACTCCTTTTGTGTCCAGTGTTTCTCCCAAGCTCGGCTGTCCCACAAACACAGAAAGCAAGGATACTTCGTGAAACCTCTCTGTTGTCCTAGCAGGAAATTTACCATTTTAAGATCCACACAAATGATCCAGTTACGTTCCTCATACTTCAGAAAGTCGAGGACAATTTTTATGTCATTATAATCTTCTTGCAGATGAATTGAATAACCAATTGGAACCACTGCGTAAACATTACCATTGTGTAGGAGAACACATTTCAGACTTCGTTTAGAGCTGTCAAGAAATAGCTGCCATTCTTTTGGACTGTAAGTGGTAATACCTAGCTGGCTGAGAAGACTACTGATATCATGACAGTAAACAAAATGTTTGTCTTCAGAAAAAAAGTCCACAAAAATTTGTTCACGCTTCCTGAAATGGGATACTTTAGTTGATCAGTTAAGTACATTCTTTTCTTGAAGCCTGGAGGCTAATAACTCAGCTGCTTTCTTTGACAGGCCCAAATCCTTACTAAGTCATTCAATTCGGGTTGGCTAAACTGCTGAGGGGTTAATGACTGCTTGGCATCAGAAGAAGACCCTTTAGATTCTACAACCATTTCCTCATGCATCTTATCAAAATACACTTGATCACCATGTTCACTTTCTTCATCCTTAGAAAAAATAAAACCATTGAAAACCAAACTCTCAGAGTGTGGGATAGGCTGTATTGCTGAAGGAATATTGGGATATGCGATCATATGCCATTTTTTCTTGCCAGTGCCCTTTGTATGGATCAGACAGAAATAACAGTCACTGTTGTGGTCCTTAGGTTCACACCAAATCATGGAAATACCAAAAGGCATTCCTTTGTATTTTCCTTTTGTCCAGTCACGAAGCATTTCTTCACAATTATGACACATAATATGAGGAACCCAATTTTTGTCTTGATTGCCGAGGGGAACTTGAAAATAGGCAATATATGCATGTGTCACAAATGATGAAATATTGTGCTTTTGACGTTGAAGTGTGTAACAGCCACATATATAACAAAAGGTGTCAGGACTATTCTTACATTTATGCCTACTCGAAGAAGCCATGCTTAAAACAAAATAAGAGAGTGTTTTTATCAGATAATAATTTTTTACATTTAAAAACAACTACAATTGTTCTGAGACCCACCTCAGAACAAAAGATACACACAGACTAAAAGTAAAGGGAAGAAAAAAAATTTTTATGCAAATGTAAATTAAAAGAAAGCTAGAGTACTCATACTTAAATTTGACAAAATAGATTTTAAAACAAAGGTATAGAAAGAAACAAAAAAGGACACTAAATAATGATTAAGGTAGCAATCCAACAAGAAAATATAACCTTTGTAAACATTTATACAGCCAGGCATAGAAACATCTAAATACATAAAACAAATATTAATGAACATAAAAGGAGAAATTGAGAGTAACCCAGTATGGGATTTTAACACCCCATTGACATCAATGTATAGATCTTCCAGACAGAGAATCAACAAGGAAACAGTGGCCTGAAATGACACACTAGAACAGATGGATTAAACTGATATCTTCAGAGCACTTCACCCCAACAGAGCAGAATATACATTCTTTTCAAGTAAAAATAGAACATTTTTTAGAGAGACCACATATTTGGATACAAAACAAGTTTCAATACACTTAATGAGATTGAAATCATGTCAAGCATCTTCTCTGACCATAATGGTATAAAACTAAAAATAAATCACAAGGAAAAAACCCTGAAAAATATACAGAAACATGGATATTAAATAACATGTTAATAAACAATGCAAACTGCCTGACCAGGCGGTGGCATAGTGGATAGAGCATCGGACTAGGATGTGGAGGACCCGGGTTCAAGACCTCGAGGTCGCCAGCTTGAGTGTGGGCTCACCTGGTTTGTGCAGAAAGCTCACCAGCTTGAACCTAAGGTCACTGGCTCGAGCAAGGAGTTATTCAGTCTGCTGAAGGCCCGCGGTCAAGGCACATATGAGAAAGCAATCAATGAACAACAAAGGTGTTGCCACAAAAAACTGATAATTGATGCTTCTCATCTCTCTCTGTTCCTGTCTGTCTGTCCCTATCTCTCCTTCTCTCTGACTCTCTCTCTGTCTCTGTAAAAAAAATAAAAAAGTAAACAATGCAAACCAAAATCTATGGGGAAAGCAGCCCTAAGAGGGAAATTTGTAACATTACAGGACTTTCTCAATAAACAAGAAAAATCTCAAATAAACACTAACTTTTTACAATGAAAGTAACTTGAAAAAGAATAACAAAGTCTAAATTGAGTAGAAGGAAACAAATATTAAAAAAATGGAGGGGAAATAAACAAAATGAAGTTTATAATACAAAAGATCAATGAAACCAAGAGCTGGTTCTTTGAAAGTAAACAAGATTGACATTTCTTAAAACAGGCTCATCAAGAAAAAAAGAGAGAGGACCCAAATAAATAAAATCATAAATGAAAGAGGAAAAGCAACAATTGACACCAAAGAAATACATAGGATTGTAAGAAAATATTATGAACAACTAAATGCCAACAAATTAGTCAAATCTGGAAAAACATCAATAAATTCTTAGAAATGTATAATCTTCCAAAACTAAGTCAGGAAAAATCAGAAAATCTGAATAGGCTAAGTACAAGTAATGAAATTGAAGCAGCAGTCAAAAAACTTCCACCAAATGAACATCATGGACTGGATGGCTTCGCAGGTAACTTTTATCAAGCATTCAAGGAAAAACTGACACATATCCTTCTCAAGCTATTCCAAAATATTTAAGAGGAGGGAAGACTCTCAAGCTCTTTATGGGGCTGCATTATCCTAACAAAAACCAAATAAAGACATTATAAGAAAAGAAAACTATAACTCAATATCCCTGATGAACATAGATATTAACATCCTCAACAAAATATTATCAAACTGGTCCAGCAACACATTAAAAAGACCATATACTATGTTCAAGTGGGATTTATTTCAGAAATACAAAGTTGGTACAATATACATAAACCAATCAACATAATACACCACATAAACAAAATGAAAGATTAAAAACCACATGATCTTGCCTGACCAGGCAGTGGCATAGTAGATAGAGCATTGGACAGGGGTGTGGAAGACTCATGTTCGAACCCCAAGGTCTCTGGCTTGAGAGTGGATTCATCTGGCTTGAGCACGAGCCCACCAGCATGAGTGCAGGGTCGCCAGCTTGAGCATGGGATCATAGACACAACCCCACGGTCACTGGCTAGAGCCCATGGTCTCTGGCTTGAAGCCCAAGGGTGCTGGCTTGAGCCCAAAGTCACTGGCTTAAGCAAGGGATCCTTCACTCTGCTGTAGTCCCCTGGTCAAGGTACATATAAGAAAGCAATCATTGAACAACTAAGGAGACTAGGGAGCCTCAATGAAGAATTGATGTTTCTCATCTCTCTCTCTTCCTGCTTGTCTGTCCCTAGCTGTCCCTTTCTCTGTCTGTCTCTCTCTCTCTCTCTATGTCTCTGTCACACACACACACACACACACACACAAAAAAAAAATGATCTTATCAATAGATGTAAAAAAAAAGCATTTTAATAAAATCCAGCACCTGTTTATGATAAAAAAAAACTCTCCGCAAAGTGAAGTAACAACAAAGACAGAATCATAGATAGAAATCAGACAGCTGTCTGTTGGGGGCTGGGAGTTTGGAAGACTGGGTGGGGGTTGTAGAGGGATTGAGCAAAACAGAACAATAAAAGAGAAAAAACTGATGGACACAGACAACACTGTCATGATTGCCAGAGCTGGTGGTGAGGTGGAGGCAGATATAGTGGGGATGAATGGTGATGGAGACAGACTTGATCTGAGGTAGTGTACAGACGATGTGCTGTGGAATTGTGAACCTGAAACCTATATGATTTTTTAAACCAATATCATCCCAGTAAATTTACTAAAAAGGAAAAAATAAACAAACAAAATTTTCCCAAACCAAGTAACACACCCACATATCCCAGAAACTTGAGTAGAGTATCGCAATTTTATCCACTAGAAGACAGAGTGTATTGTTGCAATATTCTTTTGGAGCACTATTAAAATTTTAAAAAATAAAAATTAAGTGGTTATCAGGGAGATGGCGGAAAAGGGAATAAAAGTAAACAAGAACAAATATATATCCCACATATGTGGGATATAAAACTGAGACTCATGGACATAGATAAAAGTTAAATAGTTGCTTAAAAGAGGGGGAGGAGGAGAGGGGAGTAAAGAGGAAGAAATATAAGGTGACAGAGGGTTATTTGACTTTGGGTAATGGACACACAATGCAATCAACAGTTCAAATGCTATAGAAATATTTACCTGAAACCTATGTACTCTTATTGATCAATGTCACCCCATTAAATTTAATTTCAACAAATAAACAAATGCTAAAAAATTAAGATCGTTTTGTTTTTAAATCTGTCTCCATATCTCTTGCTTTATTGTGTCTAAAGAAATAAAGAATACATTACTTTTAAATATTTACAGTGATTTTATTAATGCAACAGACATTTTATATTAATTTCCAGAGCAAGTAAATACTACTTGGTAAATAATAATGCCATTTAATAGAACTAGCTTCTTAGAGAAGGACTAAAACAGCTATAAATTAAGAAATGAGGGTATGTATATCCAAAATAAATACATTATACTTAAAACAGTGTTGCATTATCTACACTGATATCCTGAACTAATGTTTATTGTTCACATTTTATTGACCACTATCTAAGCATCAGGAATTCTGTGTAAGTTGGGCTTCAATGCCTCTATGCAGGGAAAGCATATCTTTCACTTTTGGGTTGTGGTTAGTCAAGATTCTCCTTAGAAATAGAACAAATAAGGGATATAGAAATATATAAGAAGAGATTAATTATGAGGGATTGGCTCAGGCAGTAATGGAGTGAAAAGTCCCACAATCTGCCATCTGTAAGCTGGAAGCCAAGGAAAATTGGTGATATAGATTTGGTCCAAATGCAAAAGCTTTAAAACCGGGGGATTATGATGTCAGTCCCAGTCCAAGTTCAAAAGCCTGAGAACAAGAAACACCAATGTGCAAGGGCAGGAAGAAGATGGATATCTCAACTTTTCTCTACCTATTTGTTCTATTCAGGTCTTCAACAAATTCAGTGATGACCACCTGCATTATTGAAGACTACTGCTTTACTCATCAATTCAGATACTAATCTCTTCCAGAAATACCCTCTCAGACACACCCAGAAACAATGTTTTGCCAGCTATATGGGCAGCCTTTAGCCCACTCAAACCATCAAAGAGGGAAATTAAAAAATTTTTAAATGCAGATCTTCACATGACTGTACGTTACCTGATTGTAGGATATTTATACATCCATTTCAAATGACCAATGGAATTATTCAGAGCTCCTGATTCCTTCATGTTAAAAATTTATCTCCATAGAAACTATCTGCTTTTGGTCATCTAGGCTGAAGCCTAATCAATTTTTCATTGAACCATACCTCTAGCTTGTAAGAATCCTGGGTTTACTATAGACAGAAAGATTAGCAGTTTGACTTTTGCTTCCCTGAGAGAAGTGACTCAGGAGATACAGGGAAATGGTCCTGAGTGGATTCAGACTGACATTTTTGTTTCTACTCCATAGAATCCAAAAGCAAAAATATAAACATGCTTTTCCCATCTCTTAAAACCCAATGAAAGTATACAATAACAAGCAAACAAAGCCAAGCACAATGGCAAAATATTAGATGTGAATGAATTAGTTAATTGGTATTTGCTACTTAATCCTATAAATATTAACTAAACACCATGCTGTGATTGTTCTACAGTCTTGAGCAGAACAGGCTTGTGCCTTTGAAACAAAAACTTTCCCAATGAAGGTGGTATGGCTCTTTGTCCACAATGGATGTGACTGTGACTTCTTAGAATTAGTGACTACAAAGGCCCCAAGGGAGCTAATAACAACTCCCATGTCCAATCTTGTCACTCCTCATTCTGAAAATCCCATTATTAAAAAGCCACATAATGCAAGGAATTCTTCCGGTGGACTCGTGTCACTGTAGAAAGACCCACTGGGGCAGCACGTGAAGTAAATCTATCTGCTCAACTCTGTTGAGGAAGCTCCTTCTGTTTTCCAGTAGGTGTCAGAGCAAGGGTGATATACAACAATACTGATACAGCGAAAACACTGTTTATTATTCACATTATGGCTTTGTATACTTGAGGTGAAGCAAAGTGAAACCAGTTAACTACTTCCTGTTATGGCTCTCTGAGAAATAGAGAAAAGTTCTCACTCCGTCTGCACATTCTATAGGAGTCACAAAACATACGAACCTAAGCAGACTCCAATATAAGATGAAACACCCCTCCCCTGGCCTTACATTCTAGTGGGTATGTGCTTTCTTTATGTATCTCTGAGGTTTTAACATCGCAAACTCTATTTCCATTTATATAAACACACACTTTTACAACAGGATGTTATAGCAGTCTCAAAGTTTCCATTCACTGATATTTGAAATAGATTTATTCCACTTCAATGAATCTTGTCTGGAAAAAAAGCTAGTGTGTGTGTGTGTGTGTGTGTGTGTGTGTGTGTGTGTGTGTATATATATATATATATATATATATAATTCATAAAGCCGGAGCTACTTTGGAGTGGATGTGGCCAAGTTATTCCCCACTATATAAATTACACTAATTTAGTCTTTTTTGAAAACCAAGGAAGAACCATGACTGATATGTATGTACAGGATTTACATGACTAGGGGCTCTTTCATGTGATTTCATTTACCCCTCAGGTTGTTAGTCCCAATTTAATAATATTTAATAATGAAGAAACTAAATCACAAGAACCACAGCCATGTTACCATATAGTAAGTGTTGTTCCTCTTGATACTAAAATCCTCTTGACACCAAAACCAATGTTCCTTTCACTATACCACACCGTTTGCTTCCGTTCTAACACCTGTGTTTATTTATTCTTCTCTCGCTTCCTCAGTATCCTACATCAAACATAAGGATTAACCAGACAACAGAGGCCATAGTTTAAAAGGGCAAGGAGAGTATGGGGTGCTGGATAAGAATCAAGCCCCCAAGGTTGAAAAGTTACCTGGAAAACCTTGTAAAACAGAAACAAGAATGACAGTGAGGAGAGAAAGGATGAAGAAAGAGGAGGAAAAGAGCGATGCTGGAGGCACCGAGGGCTGTTATCAATTTACTTCAACATGAAGGTCAATGAGAACCAATATCATTTCTTTTCTGATTTTTTGTAACTTTGTCACTAGCTGTGGTGTGGAAATTTTGTTTTTGTTTTGTTTTGCTATCCTAGTCTTGTAGCTACTTGAAGGGGGAACATTTTTTTCCTAATATTAAAGCATTTGGCTGGGGCACTGCCAGCTGAGGAGCAGTTGAAAATTGAATTCAGTGTACAGAGCATCTGGTATCCGGACAAAGCACCCACGTGGAATGGTGGGTGGTGGTAATGGAAAGGAAAAAAATTAATGATTCTTGAGACTCTGTGACACACACAAAAAAGAATTACTTTACTTCTCCTTCAATAATATGTTCCCCAAAACAGTTTTAAACATGAAATCTATAAATTTATTTAATTCTTATAAAATCACATGGGATATGGCCTATTGGACCATTTTATAGAGGAGAACACTGAGCCCCAGAGAAATAACTTGCCCATATTTATATAAACATCTTTCCCCTCCTTTTCTTTCTCTTCTGTGCTATACTTCTTAAACCATTTCTTAAAGGAGAGACCTGACTTCATTTATCTCCTAATTACTCTTTGGCTCCCATCCTGTTCCCCCACCCCCAACAATACACGCTAACAGACCCTTCAGAGGTATCTGAAATGACCTCTTTATTCCCAGTTCCAGTGACCTGCTTTCATTCCTCACTCTACATCATTTCTCTGAAGTATATCACAATGTTTTGAATGCATAGGAGACTTCTTTTTCTGGTTTTGCTTTTGTTTTGCTTGACACTTGCCCTCAGTTCTCTCCATTATTTCAGACACTTGCATTTCCCGACAGCTCCAGCTCTGTCCTTCACCTTCCTTTATCAGCCCAACAGGTGAATCTCAATAAGATCTAGGAAGTGTAGGCAGGAGAAAATTAGAATTACCCATGAGACTTTAACCAATTCATACCCTCCTCCAAGATCTTGGTTGTTCTGACAAATACCACACCTCGTTGGGGAGTAGAGAAAGAAGAAGTGTATCACCCTTACCTTAGTGCCTAGTGAATTTAACCAATTAAGCATTTGAGAAAGAAGAGCTGATTCTTTCTTTCTTCCCTTTCTTCTTTTCCTTCTTCTTCTTCATTTTCTTCTTTTTTTGGAAAAGGTTATACCTCCCTTATTCTCACCTCCAAAATGGATACTATTCCCAAAAGTCACTTTATTCATCTTTTCCTGAATTTAAAAATCTTTTAAGTGACTTATAATGAAACTTATAAAAAGAAGGAACTAGAAGTGGGGAAGAGAAAGAGAAAAGTAGATAGCCCAGGATATTGTGTGTTTCTGCAGAGAAACATTAGGAAAAAATATATAAAGGAAACTGTAGTCCTGAAATCCAGGATTGTTCATTATGAGGGAAATGGACCAACACATGTAGCCAAGTCCGAGTGGTCTAGGATGCTCTGCTAAGCTATGGCAGCAAGTCAGCAAGAGCAGACAGAGGTTTGGTTAACCCATATTTTAAGGTGAAAAAGAAGTTTTGAGGGTTGCGGCCTTTGTATGAACAAAAGATTCTTTCCTTTAATTCCCACCTTTTAAAAATAACAATAAATTACCAACTTGACTATTTGATGTCAAGTGTAGTTCATTAAATATTCTTAACGAGTAGTAAAACTGCCCTTAATTGGGCCATGTACTTTGCTAAGAACTTTATGTGTATTGTCCCAATCTTCACAATAAATCCATAAAGATAACTAAAATTATATTCTTGAGAAGAAGTCAAGAATTTTGCCTGGCATGAAGTCCAGAAGGGTCAGTCTGACACTAAAGCAGATACGCTTAAGCAATGTTATTCCATTTCTTAATGTGATTACTCAATAGCATTGAGCAAATACATTAAGGAAATACAAATTAAAACCACTATGAGACATTAGCACACATTCATCGGTATGACTGAAATGAAGATTGGCAACACCAAATGTTGGTTAGGATTTTAGAGCAACTGTAACTCAGATATTGCTGGTAGACATATAAAATTCTAAAGCTCTTTAAAAGAAAGTTTGACAGTTTCTAATAAATATAAACCTACCCTTTGAATAGGTAATTTCACTCTTACATATTTATACCCCAAAATGAAAATATATGTCTATATAAAGATAGACAATATGAGAATATACATCGAAGCTTCACCTATAACAGCTTCAAACTGGAAACAGCCCAGGTATATAAAGAATAAAAAAAATTGACATATTCTTTTAAGAAAATATACTCGATGACATAAATGTGTATCACAGACATTATGCTGCCAAAAAAGAAAAAACAGACACAAATGAGTAAATGCTATAAGATTCTATTTGCACAAAATTCTAACATTGGAAAAACTAATTAATTTATCATACAAAATGAGACAATGGCTGTCTCTGAGCAGGGTGAGAATGGTTGTCTGGGAAGAGATAAGGGAGAACTTTCTGAGGAGACACAAATATTTTGTTTTGATTGGGGTATGGGTTCCAAGGGTGTATCGATTAATCAAAATTATACAGTTAAGATTAGCACATTTTAATATATATATAAATCCAACAAGAATAAAGTTGTGAGAGATAAGAAGAAGGAAAAGATATAGCTGAAACAAGATAGAATAATTTTAATGCCACTGAAGCCTGTGAAAAGTAAATACTTGGGGAAACATTGTACTATTCTCCTGACTTGGATAAGTTTGAAATTTTCCACAATAAAAACTTCTAAAAATGAATATTAAATTCTTAATATCTGTGAGTAGAATGAAAATAAACATAAAATAAAAATAAGGAGAACTAAAGTAAAAAATGAAGATGAAGGCAGATGGCTGAATGTCAAGGCCTGGTGTAAAAAAAGCAAATCTGACTAATGTTTTTTCCCTTCTGAGAGACTTTGATGAGTTTCCCACTCCCTGTGCTAGAGAATTAAGTGTGAGCTCTTCAGCGTGGCCCACAAGATTCTTCACATCAAACAGATATACCTAAAGTTATGTGCAGAGTTCTTTGTAATATATTAGTGTGTTTACTATATAGATTATCTCTATTGAAGGTTATTATCCCACTTTATAAGTAGAAAAATTTATATCAATGAAGAGACTCGAAACTGGATAATAAGTTAGTTGCAAGACCTAGAGAAAGTTCAAGTTTTGGACTCAGTTTTTCCTTTTGTTTCTTCACCATTCATTCTATATCTTCTGTGATAGGAAGCATTCTGAGATAGTAGGCAAGTTTTCAAACCCCCCCCCATATATATTTCTTGTTATAATACTTCCCTTTGAATGTGGGCAAGGCTAGTGAATATGATGGGATTTCTGGTTACTTATTACTTGACTTTGAATTAATTAAAATCCACTGCTTTTTTATACACTAATGATGAAATTTTAGAAAAAGAAATGAAAAAAAAAAACCAATTCCTTTTATAATTATAGCCAAAAGAATAAAATACCTAGGAATAAACAACAGAGGGGGTAAAAGACTTATATACTGAAAACTACAGAGCATTATTAAAAGAGATTGTAAAAAAAAACCACACTGGAATGGAAAAATATTCTGTATTTATGGATTGGAAGAATCAATATAGATAAAATGTCTACATTATTCAAAGCAATATACAGATTTAATACAATCCTCATCAAAATGCCAATGTCATTTTTCTTACGAAATAGAGAAAAAAGTCATCAGATTTGTGTGGAACCAAAAAAAGATCCCAAATAGCCAAAGCAATCCTGAGGGAAAAGTGTAAAAAGCCGGAGTTAGCACATTACCTGATTTCAAATTATATTATAGAGCATGGTATTGGAAGAAAAACAGACACACAGACCAATGAAACAGAATTGCAATCTCAGAAATAAAACCACATGTATATGGGCAAATAATTTTTGACATAGAAGCTAAAAACACACTATAGATAAAAGAAAACATTTTCAGTAAATGGTACTGGGAAATTGGAAAGTCGCATGCAAAAGAATGAGACTAGATTACAGTTTGTTTCCATGTACAAAAAATAATTAAAAATGGATCAAAGACTTAAATATGAGATCTGAAACAATAAGTTACATAATATATATATACACACACACACACACACACTAAACTTATGGATCTTGCTCTCAGAGAACATTTTATAAATTGATCCTAACGGCAAGGAAAGTAAAGTCAAAATAAATGAATGGGACCATGATAAATTGAAAAAGCTTCTGCACGGCAAAGAAACTCACAACAAAATAAAAAGCGAACCGAATGGGAAAGGATACTTGCAAACAGCTCCAACAAAGTGTTAATATTCAAAATATATAAAGAATTCACACAACTCAACACCAAACAAACAAACAATCCAATTAAAAGATGGGCAGTGGACCTGAACAGACACTTCTCCCAAGAGGACATATGAATGGTCAATAGATATATGAAAAGGTGCTCATCTTCACTAGCTGTTAGGAAAATGCAAATCAAAACAGCAATGAGATATCACTTCACATCTGTTAGAATGTCTATTACTATCAAGACAGGTAATGACAAATGTTGGAGAGGTGGTGGAGAAAAAGGAACGCTCCTGCACTGCTGGTGGGAGTGTAAACTGGTACAGCCACTATGGAAAACAGTATGGTGGTTCCTCAACAAATTAAGAATGGGTTTCCATATGACCCAGCAACCCTTCTCCTGTGTATCTACCCAAAAAACTCAAAAAAATTTATTTACAAAGATATATGTATGCACCCTTATGTTCATTGCACACAGCATTATTTATGGTGGCCAAGACATGGAGACAACCAAAGTGTCCTTCAATAGAGAGTTTAATAAAGATGTGGTACATATATACTGTGGAATACTATCAGCCATAAGAAAAGATGAAATATTGATATTTATGACAACATGAGTGGACCTTGAGAATAATATGCTAAACAAAATAAGTCAGTCAGAGAAAGCTAAGAACCATATGATTTCACTCATATGTGGGAAATAAAACTGAAACACATAGACACAGACAACATTTTGGTGGTTATCAGAGGGAAGGGGATGGGAAAGGTAGTCAATAGTAAAGGAAGCCAAATATATGGTGGCGGGAGATTATTTGATTTTGGGTGGTGGGCACACAATGCAGGATGCAGATCATATATCATGGAGAGGTATGCTTGAAACCTATGTGATCCTGTTAATCACTGTCACCCCAATAAATTTTATAATAATTGTTTTTAAAAGAGACACTATTCCTAGTGGGCCTGAATTAATCAGGTGAGTTTTTTTTAAGAAAAAGTGACATGTCAGGCAGATACTGTTGTGTTCACCACAAAAATGAAGCAAACTAGCATGCGATGACAGGGCCTGTGTAGGGGTATGTGGCAAGAATCTGAGGGTGACTTCTAGGAGCTTAGCATGGTCTCCAGTTGATAGCCAACAAGAAAAAGTTTCCTCAATCACACAGCCTCCAAGAACTGAATTCTGCCAATTATGTGAGCTTGGAAAAGTTCTTGAGTCTCAGATGAGATCATAGCCCCTGCCAACTCTGTAATTTTAGTCTGATGAGACCCTGGGCAGAAAGCCCTGGGAGCCCACAGAAACCTCAAGATAATAAATATGTATTTTAAGCCACTAAGTTTGTGTTATGCAGCAAAAGAAAATGAATACACCCTCCCTTCTTCCTTTTCTCCCTATTCTTCTCAATGCTTCAGTCACTCTGCACTTTTCTTAGTTTTCTAATAAAAACATTACTTCCATGACCATGGTTTTGCGAGAAGTATTCAATTTGCCTGGATTGTCCTTTTCCTCTTTTCCGTATGTTAAACTACCGATCCTTCTGAACCCAGACAGATTTGTCCTTTCCTGGAAACCTTGACTGACTCTGTACTCATACCATACCTTGTTTGTGTTTCCTCCCTCCAGCCTCCATAAGCCAGTTGAGAGCAAGAATTTATATATGATATTATTCATGTTCATGTCACTTAGAACTAGAACAGTGCTTAGAACATAGTAGCTACTCAATAAATAATAAATGGACTAAACTATTTTATTCAATCTGAATGCTTGTGTAGGTTATTAAATTTAACAAATATTTATTTTCGGGCCTTCTTATGGCGGCCATAAACAAGAAAAAGATTAGGAGGCCATATTTCCTGTTTCAAATAAGAGGAACAAGGTTGGCACATCAACAATAATTACAAGAGGTGAAACAAGAGCTGTGCCACAAAAGAAACTGAATCTGGTTTTTGGGAGTATCAGTAAGGGAATGATCAGAGTCTGTAGAATGGAGAACATACCTATGGCTTCCAGACTCATCTGTATATATTATGGAGCAACACCCATCTATCATTACCAAGAAGGTTGGAAAAAGGAAGGGGAAAATGGCTGCTCTTATCTTTCAGGTAGCTGGATGGTGAGTACACCTGTCCCAGTAATAATACACATTCTTCATGAGTATGACAGCTATGAAAACAGAGGAAAAGGCAGGTCACAGAACAAGAGAGTGTTGTTGAGCAACGGGAGCTTTCGCTTCTGACCCTGTGGACAGCAGGGCCATCGGAGATGCTGAGCCACAGTCTTGCTTGATTCTGTATGTGGTGCTGCTTACAGGAGTGGATTCAGCTGCCCGTTCAGTGGCTGTTGGTATGAAACCCAAGGAAAATGTCCCTGCAGCTGCTGATGTCAACATGGGCATCATGTGGCCTGTTTGTGGTGTGAGTCAGACACCCACATCCTGTTGCCTCACTGTCACGCTACTTCTTCCTTTAAATGATAGATCAAAGAGGATATGTTTTATTTTTATTTTTTCCAATAGGTTTCTGTTACTTTTCAACAGAAGGGAGATGTATGTATTAGTTGTAGTCTTCCAAATGTGGACCAGGCTTATTTCCTCTGTAATACTCTGCAGTTTGTGCCACACATCAAATGGTAGCTCAACACAATTTATCATGTGGTATCAATTCAACACTCTCAAAAATTCTCATCTACTTAGTTGGCTCAATTTCAATACACTTGCAGAGTATTACATAGAGCCTGTGTAATGTTAAAATTCACTTGAACTTAAAACCAATGAAACATTTTGATTCAGTTGTTTCTCTGAGCTTACAAAACTTTGTGGATATAAAACCATGATTATGTTTAACTTTGTTTCATGTTTTTGAATCTTACTCATTTAATTAACCAGGCTAAAATAATCACCAGATTATTGGATCAGTGTATGTGTTCATGTTGACCTTTTTATTTTGAATTAAATATTTTTAGCTCTGAAGGCAAAAAGAGGAAGGAAAAAGAGGTAAATATTACTGAAAATAAACCAAGGTTATGGAGAAACTTACCTGTCTCCCTTCCCCCACTTTTTTAAGTTTAGAATATTCCTTTTGTTCATATTGCCTTGAATTATTTATAGACTGAATTTGATAGTATCCTGGTTACCTGGGGTAAGGGTCAGAGAGAGGCACCTTTCTTTGGCAGCCACTCTGCTGTGGGACTTTCCAACCCTTTGCTCAGTCACTAATGCACTCACAATAATGAGGATGACACATGTCTTGGCAAAATGTTTCCATATTTAAGTAGAAAAGCTCCAGTGTTGTTGACTCTATTTCAGACTTGTACTAAAGTTATCTGCTCACCACAGTCTGACTTCTATTTTTTTTTCTTCTTTTCCAAGTGAAAGGAGGGGGGATAGAGTGATAGATTTCCGCATGAATCCCGACCGGTATCAACCCGGCAACCCCTGTCTGGGGCTGATGCTCTGTCTATCTGGAGCCATACTCGCAACTGATCTACTTTTAGTGCCTGAGGAGGAGGCTCCAGGGAGCCATCCTCAGTGCCTGTGGCCATGGCTGCAGGAGGGGAAGTGAGAGAGAGAAAGGGAGAGGAGGAGGGGTGAAAAAGCAGATGGTCACGTCTTCTGTGTGCCCTGACAGAGGATTGAGCCTGGAACATCCACATGCCAGGCCAATGTTCTACCACTGAACCAACCAACCAGAGCCAGTCTGATTTCTTCAAACCTCATTGAATTTTTTTCAAGCTTAGTTTGGTCAGCCATACTAATTTCCCTGGATAGAATATATATTGCCTTCTAGAGTTGGAGCTAGATATTAGAGAATATAGTGCTTAGCTATAAATTTCCAAATGAAATGGTCTCATTTAAGTTGGTAGATGCTTACTTATGAGGCTGCCATTGGTTTTATCATGAAATTTTATTTGAAGCATAGTTTATAAAAATATGCTCATGACTTAAAGGTATCAAGGAACACTTAAAAATGTTCTATATTTGCTTCTCTTCATTAGCTTGTTTTACCATTTCTTTATGGACTTTTGTAAAGAATCATGGGCTGGTCAAACTAAATTCCAAAAGCCTGAAAGATAATTAGTGATGGGAAGCAGGACAAATAAAAGAGATATGAAAAGCAGACAATCCTTAGCATTAACAGGTTCATCTCTCTAAAAAGTACCAATGTACTTTCCTTGAATATAGATTAACATCCCTTTTGGAAGTATGTGTACCAATTGAATGAAGGAACACTGAATTCTCCATTGATGGTACTTGTGTACTTGTCAGAAGTTCAGATTTAAAAACACTTTTGCTTGGATAGCTAAGTTTATTACATTTCATTCTTATTATTTTATTAAATAGATATAAATGAATAAGGGAAAAAAATAATATTGTGAATTATATACTTTTTTAAATCCAATATGAGTGAAGAGAGAAAATGATTATGATAAAATAGCTTTGGATAGTTATACTAAAGCAGATCAACTGTTTTTTAATTGTCAAAGTACAGAACTAAAGGATAGCATAATATATATAATAGAAGTAGATCACCAAGATTATTCTAATAGCAGACATTTATTTATAAATATGATATTTATTTTAATCTCTGAAAAGACCAGTGTTATTGAATTTTTATACTTCAGATTGTTGTGCTTATTTTCAGGAGAGCTTAATGTGCAAAAAAGAGTATTAACTATGATTGTTTAAAGATGAAGTTTGAAATCATACATATCTGTGTTGAAATCCCAACTCTTCTACTTACCTAATGCAAGGGACTAAATATCATTGAGTCTCAGTTTCCTCATCTGAAAAATTAGAATGACCACATTTGTATTCTTCAAGTTGTTTATGAGGGACAAAAAAATTAAGGTCTCTTTTGGGGTATAGAAATCATTGCACCTGGCATGTAATAGGCTTCCATAAAGTGTTAATTTTATATAAGAAGTTATAAATCACATATGTACTAACAATGGACTAATTTCTGAATACATTCCTAAGATAACCTGAAATGTGCTTATTAAATATTAAATAATGTGGCCCATTTTATGCTGACAAACCAGAGAACAAGAAGTAAGAACAAGAGTCCTGCACTAGAGGAAAGGAGACTCACTTCCTCTTAGCCACCACACCAACACCCTTGAGAAAGCTCATGGAGGCCTTTATGCCCTCCTTGAGCCTATGACCTACAGATCTGTACCGGACAGACATGCTTTGGCTCATTTCTTGACCAACTCAACTGAATTGAGAGGAAGAAGCATCCTGTATTTCCCAGGGTTCTTCAGAGAAACAGAGCCAATATGGTGTGTAGATGTAGAAGGAGAGACTTATTTTAAGTCAGAAGGCTGTCTGTAGGCAGAATTTCTCCTTCAGTTTTTGTACTCTTAAGGCCTTCAACTGATTAGAGGAGGCCCACTTATATTATGAAAGGTAATTTGATTTACTCAGTGTCTACTGATTTAAATGTTAACTTCATCTAAAGATTCTTTCACAGAAACAGCAAGAATAATGTCTGACCAAATATCTGGGTACCACACCCTAGTCAAGTTGACACACAAGATTAACCATGACACAACCCATGGATTTCATCCTAGATGGATGTTTAGTGCAGTGGTTAAGAGTTTTGAAGTCAGGCAGAAATGTATTCAAACTCTGACTCTTCAACTTAATAGTTTTATGAAAATTATGTAAATTTTCTAAACTTTGTCTGTAAAACAGAAACCAAGAAACCCACAGTGGAAAATTGTTAGAACTGTTGCAAGAAGGGAATTAAATCATAATGTAATTGACATATTTAGAATTGTACCTGGCATGCAGTGTGCATTCAACAACTAACAGCATCTTTTTCTGGTGAAAACAAAACAAGAAGTTTGGTTAAAACAGGACTGGCCCAGATTGTTGATGGCTCAGCCTGACCCATCCCAAATGATATTTGCTGTAACGTCTTTCCTTTGTTGTTAAAGTAAATAAAACACTCCATCTGTACACGGTAAAATGCACCTTCTATCCAGTTTCTCTTCCTGTACCCTTTGCCTCTTGTCTGTCTGCTCTCTGCTATTCTCTTCTGCACATTTTTGTCAAAGAGAATTGCCAGAGACAGGTCACTAGATGTCACAGGGATAACAAAGGAAAGGAAAAGCTTTCTCCACTCCCATCCTTGTAAGCACAAAAATCAATCCCACTTTCTCTCAGTAAAGATGCCAAGTTAGTCAGCATTTGGACTTGCTCTCTCCAAATAAAGAGATGAGTAAGGAATGTTGTTTAATGTATTTGAACAGAAATGTATTAATGACTCTTGTAATAAAGGGCTTCTCTCTCCATTTCAGTATAATTAGATCCACAAATACACACACATCCACTCATTCACAGATCATACTAGTGCTGCAGACTATACTAGGAGTGGCACGTGTCCCCACAAATGAAGCAGCAGCCTTTGTTTGCATGCTAATCTTTCATTTCTCTTCCCAAACTATATCCTCAGAAAAATTGTAAAGTGTGAGTGACAGACTTGAAGATGTTTTGACCACACTTTACCCAAGTTAATTATAATTTTATGTGAAGATGGACATTGCTCCTAGATCAGGTAGGTCAGATAACAAATAATGATTATTTTTAGTAACTACATAGTTTAGAATAACAACAGCTACTACATCAATAGCAAAGTCTCCTAGAAAATCTTATGAAGATTACACAATCTGAGTTATAAACCTTCAAAGACTAATTATGTTGCAAATGTATTATTATGTTTGTGTACCTGAAAGAACCCTGGACTAGGAGATTGAAGCACGGGTTCTAAAACTTGACCCATCATCAGCTATAATAAGTGAATTAACCTTTCTGAGCTCCAGTATTGACCCTAAGTGTCAGGATCCTTGTGCAGGCTAATTGAAATATTGTAAGTGAAAGCACTTCATAGTAAAATAACTTTATAGTGAAAGCACTTATAGACTAATAGAAACTATTAGTAATAGTAGCTAATAGTTTTTGGACACTAAATATTGCCAGGTACTCTTTTAGTGCCAGAGACTCTTTTAGTGTGTGTGTGTGTGTGTGTGTGTGTGTGTGTGTGTGTGTGTTTCTGTGCATATGCGTGTTTGTATGTATAAAGTAACTGGACAAGATCATAGCAGTAGTAGGTGCTAGAAATGGACTTCAAATCCAGGCATTCCAGCTGCTGGAGTCTAGGCCCATTATTTCTCTAGTCTTTGAGGTTAGAACTTGAAAAACATTTACTCAATGTCTACTGATTCAAATGTGAGTCTTATATAAAAATATTTTATAGAAGTATCTAGAATACTGTTTGACCAAATATCTGGGCACCCCTTGGAGAGCCCACCGTGGCTCATTCTTCAGAAGACACTGAAGCAAAGTGAATGTAAAGTTCACACTATAAAAAACAGTCACACACAAGATGCTTCTCAGGCCATCCATGTCAATGTTTTCTTCTTTAAAGGGAGACAGTAGACAGTAGCCAGAAAAGTAGTACTGGGCAAAGTGTTAACCAGAGGAGGGTGGCAGACCCATAGGAAGATTAAAAAGTAAGAGAGTCACAAAGACAGACTGTGGGGCTGATGGGAAAAAACAAAACATGAAAGATACAGATAAGAAAAGGAAAAAGCTTAGAGAAGTGAAAACTTGATTTCTTGGTTTGCTTTTTCCACGTGTCATTCTCAAAGAGATAGCCAAAAGCACTCACGGTCAGCATGAGCTCTGGAGTCAGGCCTGAGCCCAAGTCCCTGGTTTATGTGGATCAGGAAGCAGGACAAAAGCAACTCACAGGATCTCCACTCAGTCTTTAGGTGAAAAAATGGGCCTTTTCTTTTTTTCTGGATATACTCTTTTGCACCCTTTTAATACTTATCTGCCACCACAAATACAATGAGAAATAATGAAAAAAATTAATGAGACAG
Organism: Saccopteryx bilineata; assembly: GCF_036850765.1. Taxonomy (NCBI): domain Eukaryota; kingdom Metazoa; phylum Chordata; class Mammalia; order Chiroptera; family Emballonuridae; genus Saccopteryx; species Saccopteryx bilineata. Next base: position 122,012,576 of record NC_089491.1, on the reverse strand, counting down.
TGCTTTTAAGATTTTCCTGACATGTTTCAAAAGCACATCCTAACTGTAGATGCTTATCTGTGATGAACTGTTGAACCCTTGGAAAATGTGACCGATTGAACCTTGTATATTGTAAACAGCAGCTATAACCCAATGGTAGGTGATTTCCAAGGAAGTCATATGATAATGGTAAGTATTAACCTCCATGCTGGAAAAGAAATCTATTTTATACTTTGGTCAATTCAGTTTTGAAAAGTTCTGTGTTTAATATGCAGCTCAATAAAATATAATTCTCAATAATTTAGAAAAATAAGTATTAGTTTTATTTTAGAACTTCAGAGAATGGGACTTTGACTAACATATGCATTAGGCATAGAGAGAAAGCAGAGGAAATATATATGTATTTAATTTTATACTAATATCACAATCCAGGGAAGAATAAATCATTTGTATTGAATTATTTATTCATTCCTTTTATTTTCTCAAAGATTTTAGATGTGTTCAAAACCCGGGAAAGATGTGTGGAATCTTAATTAGGCAGTAAAAGCATCTTAAATTCTAATTTTTTTAAATCGCATATCATCACATTAGTAATTGTTTCTTTGATTTAGTCTCTCGTTTTTGTTTTTTTTTCTTTATTTTTTTATGAATTGAACTTATTAGGATGACACTGGTTTGCAAAACTCTACAGGTTTCAAGTTTACAACTCAATAAAACACCATCTGCACACTGCATGATGTACCTTCCACCCCAAGTAGAGTCTCTATCTATCTCCCTTCCCCAGCTCTGCCTGCCTCCACCTATTCCCCAATCCTTTACCTCTGGCCATCACCGCACTGCTCTCTGAGTATACATGTTTTTTGGCTAATCTCTATTCATTCCATTTTTTATTCTTTTAACCTTTATAGTAGAATATTTTTTTATTTAGAAAATTAAATTTAATGGGGTGACATTGATTAATAAGAATACATAGGTTTCAGGTAAACATTTCTACAGCATATGAACTGTTGATTGTGTTGTATGCCCATTTTTTAAATAATGCCTTTCTCAGTACTATCCCCAGGCATAAATACAGAGAAAAAAATATTAATTAAATTACATAATATTTAATACTCTTACAACTTTGTAGTGTAAAATAGTGTATAAAAATAGCTTATTAAAATACTACCATATTGGCCCTGGCTGGCTGGATCAGTGGATAGAGTGTTGACCCCAGATATGAATATCTCAAGTTCAATTCCTGGTCAGGGAACACAGGAGAGGTGACTATCTGTTTCCTTTCACCTTTTTCTCTCCCTTCTCTCTCTTTTCCCCTCCCAGAGCTAGTGGCTCGATTAGCTTGAGTGTGGGCTCAGATACTAAGGAGAGCTCATTGGTCCAAGCATCAGGCTCAAGCACTAAAAATAGCTCGGTTGATTTGAGCAATTGGCCCCACACAGGGGTTACTGGGTAGATCCTAGTGGGGGTGCATGTGGGAATCTGTTTCACTGTCTCCCCTTCTCTCATTTAAAATAAAATACTACTACATTAAAAGTTTTCTTCTTTTGGAAAAGTCTAAATTTTAAAAGTGATTTACCATTGCACCCTGAGGACCAGAAACTGAGTTTAAGTCAAACTGACCCAGACCTATAATCTTACTTCTTCCAGAGAAAAATAAGAGCATGGTAATCATTGGGACTATTTCACCAAGAGCAGCAGAGCTGTATTTATTATCATCATAATGGAAAGTAATTTTGTGAATGTATTGTTTATTGCTTTGCAGGCTTAACTCCCTGGGGAAGGACTTCCACTTGATCACATCTGTATCTCTTTCAAAGTAACAAAAGTTCTATAAAATATAAAGGCACAAATACTAATGAGAATAACTATCACTTATTAAGCACCCATTATGGGCCTGTAATTACATAAATTTTCTCAATTAATTTTTCTAACAATGTTTTAGAGGGCATTATTATTCTCATTATACAGATGGGGAAATTGAGACCTCAAGAACTTATATAACTTGCTTAATGGGAGTGTTGATCCTATAACTATTACAATGATCATGCCTATAGTCATTATTGTTTAAAAAATGAAAGGGCTTGATCCTGAATATGCATTGTAGCATGAAAGCTAGAAGATCATTGTTTCACATAATGGAACATCTCATTAACTGAAATGTTAACACCCATCTGTGATTTTGCAGAAAGTGAAAAACAGTTCTGGTAAACCGAGCAGGAGTCTTGACAGTTAGCTATTCAAATATATACTTTGACATGTTTTTTGAGAATAGTAAACCTCAAAACTGTACTTTAAAGAAAATAGTCCATCCATGATATAAATAATTACCTTCAAATAGGAGCCTCTGTACTCACAAATGATCATTGCTCCCTCTGCCTAAAAGGGCAATCTCCGAATTGAACATGTTTTTCAATCAGAACTGAAAGATTGCCCAGGCAGTGTGGTAGGAGGGACTAACTTTCCACTGAATGCTAGATGGAGAGGTCACCACAGAATAATGGATTTTGTGCCGATGACATAATTTGGCTGTTTAGAGTTTCGTGCCTCAGAGCTCCATGCCTTTCCCTAGAGGTCTGTAAAAAGATGGAATATTTTCCCCTTTTGAGAAATCCGAAAAAACAAAAACAAACCCTAATTTGAGCATAAGAATGGAAGTAAAATAATTCTCAGTGAATCATTTAAAATAATGTTTTTGACCAGTTTGACATGAAATATATGACACATCACATGTGCTTCTTTCCTAATGACAAGTGCAACACCATGCACCCTGTACCTGAGTCTATTCTTTGTTTTTTCCTTTTATTCCAAGCTCTTAATCTCCTTTACATCAAACCTCTCACTGTGCAATGTTAGTCTCGCTAAAGTCATTGGGTGCTTATTGTTGCTTTTATATTTAAATAAAGCATTATGAAAGAAAAACATGTTTTCAAAAAACTAAAATCATTGATATTCATACACACACACACAGAGCAAATGAAAAAGAATTTAATTGAAGCCATTCTTTTTGTTGCTCAGATTGGCTGAAAAGACACAATCTTGTAATTTTGTCTTTTTATAAAAGCTTTTTTTAAAAAAAAATACATTTTTTTCTAATTCTTAAGAATGAGTAATTATACTTTCTAAAAATATATCTAATTTAAATACACAAATCTATTTGAAAGGATAAACTATAGAAATATTTATTCTTGCTACTAGAATATATTTAAAACCAAATTTAACAATGCTCTATTTTGGCCCTGGCCGGTTTGCTCGGTGGATAAGGCATTGGCCTGGTGTGCAGACATCCTGGGTTTGATGCCCAGTTAGGGCACACATGAGGAGCTACCATCTGCTTCTCTTCCCCTTCCTGTCTTCCTTCTCTCTCTCTTCTCCTCACACAGCCAGTGGCTCGGTTGATCTGAGCGTTGGCCCCAGACAGGGGTTGCCAGGTGGATCACAGTCGGAATGCATGAGGGAGTCTGTCTCTCTATCTTCCCTCCTCTCACTTAAAAAAAAATGTTCTATTTAGAATCTGATACTTTAATGTATGTTTAATATCTCAGCTTTTGAAAAGCTAATGTAATATTTAAGTCTTAGCAAATTGTTGAGAAATTATTCAGACATACACTAAGTCCTAGAAGTGAAAGATAAACTGTACCCATTCCCAACAGAGTGTTTCTTTGACTTTAGTAATATATTTGCAGGAAGGAGGCCCTGTCTGATAAGGCCTTTCTAAATTTTAAGATGTCTATATTATTTTCATTGTAATCAAAATAAAATTTACCCTGGTACTTTGCAGACCTCAGCTACCCTACATTATTCCATAGGACAGATATTTTGGAATTCACATAATGACAGATGTACTCCTTTTAAGAAAGGTTGCCTGAATGAGAGCTCTGGTCAAACTGGTAATACCTGGTATTAAAACTTATCACTCATCAGGACAATTCAGGACAATTTCATTTCTGCCCTTATTTCATCTGTCAATCTCATCTTGATAAAAAGTCAAGTATTTTTTAATATATCATTTTTTAAGCTAAATGATATATTTCTCTTTTTTTTCAAATCACATTGCTAACATCAAGATTGACTGTGAGGTAAATATATATATATATTTAGTTATCATCTCAAAAAACAAGCAAATGAAGAAATTTCTTTATTGAAATCCATTATAAGACAAAGACTTGAGAATAACTGTCGCCAGTGGTGGGATTCAGCCTGTTCACACTGGTGTGGCAGAACAAATACCTAATTTTTTGTTGAGTTCAGGGAACCAGTTGTTAAAATGGCACTTGTAATCAGGGTTCTCTCTAAGGTGGGCACCTGGGCAGCCACTCAATGTGAAAGTCACAAATTTATATTCCTTACTCTTTTTTAAATCTTTTTTTTTATGTGCCTTAACCGCGGGCCTTCAGCAGACCAAGTAACCCCTTGCTTGAGCCAGCGACGTTGGGCTCAAGCTGGTGAGTTTTGCTCAAACCAGATGAGCCCGCGCTCAAGCTGGCGACCTCGGGGTCTCAAACCTGGGTCTTCAACATCCCAGTCCGACGCTCTATCCACTGTGTCACCGCCTGGTCAGGCCCTTACTCTTTTTTAATGTTTATCCACACAACAGTGTATTCTAAGCGCCCGTAGTAATAATGCTCATTCTGTCCATAAGTGAAAAAGATAACAAATGAGAACGCCAATCAAGAAGCAATATGAAAATATCTTAAATAACGGTCTTATTGTTTTTTCTCAGGCATTATTAATATTTTTTCATTAATATTTTAAAACTCTTATAACATAATCTAGCTTTGTGTACTTTTTTATTGTTCTTATTTAAGTATTAAATGCATGAAATAATAAACTACCTTTCAGTATATCTTTTTTTTTTTGCATTTTTTTTTTTTTTTTTGCATTTTTTTTTTTTTCTGAAGCTGGAAACAGGGAGAGACAGTCAGACAGACTCCCGCATGCGCCCGACCGGGATCCACCCGGCACGCCCACCAGGGGCGATGCTCTGCCCATCCTGGGCGTCGCCATGTTGCGACCAGAGCCACTCTAGCGCCTGGGGCAGAGGCCACAGAGCCATCCCCAGCGCCCGGGCCATCTCTGCTCCAATGGAGCCTTGGCTGCGGGAGGGGAAGAGAGAGACAGAGAGGAAGGCGCGGCGGAGGGGTGGAGAAGCAAATGGGCGCTTCTCCTATGTGCCCTGGCCGGGAATCGAACCCGGGTCCTCCGCACGCTAGGCCGACGCTCTACCGCTGAGCCAACCAGCCAGGGCTAGTATATCTTTTTTTATACTTAAAATGGTCATTAAGGCAGAGAACTCTGGTTGTTAAATTATTTGAATCCCACAACTAACTGTCACCCCAACCTTTAAACAAGCAATAGACACAAATGGGGGGCCTTTCCTAGTTTCACCTTCTTGGCCCCATGGCGGGCACTCATGGTATAGAAGGGATATGTGTCTACTGTGTGCCTTTAAGAAAGTAAGACAAGTCATTCCTGTGTCTGGGTTGATGCCCACACATCTCCTCACCAATGACACAACCTGTGAGCCAATCTCTCCCAGATTTCTTGGCCTGGATTGTTCAGGAAATTGTTGAAAGTTTAACTATTTTTGTAATAATCTGATATTGCTAATGTTTACTTAGACTGACCCATGCAGTCCCTGGGTGTAAGGTATTTTTGGAGGCACACTGACTCATTCAAGCACTAAAGTATCATTTAGGACATTGCAGCACTAATCTACTAAATGCCACCTGGGACTGTGTTTACCCGAGTAAATATCCCCAGTTCCTGTATTTGATTTCCTTGAATCTGGCGAAGGATAACACATGGCCTTCACAATAAAAAGATCTGTATTCAGTCTTGTTTGAGAATTGGAACTCAAAATTTTCTAAAGGTTTCTATTACATAATTTTAACCCCCATTACCCCAGTGCAATAGATTATTTTCTGATTTTATACAATTCCAAGGAGCAAATGGATCGGGCTATGCTCCTAGAGCTGAAAACAGAAGGAACTAAAACTTCAAAAAATTTTTTTGCTACTTTTAATTTTTCTCTGGTCATAAAATAGCTATCATTCAAATCTATTTGTGTGGGAGTAGTGTCCTTGAAGTGTTGGCATTTATCAGTCCAAAGGAGGGGCTGTAAATTTTCCTGCTGGCTTCTAGGGTTCTCTTTAACAAATTTCTATAAATATGCATATTGTTGTATTTGCATAATATCTGAGATGCAAGAAATCAATTGCAAAGAAAACATAATCCCCGTTTCTTAAGAAGGTGACAATTTAATTGTAGACAATTTAACTCCTTGTGACATTTATTATCAGAGTGACTCTGGAGCCCAGAAATCACATTTTATATAATCTTATGCATTTCAAATGGAAGCAATTTTCTGAGGAATGCTTCCTTACTAGTAAAATGATGCCTAAAATAACTTTTACTTTATATAGCATGACTACAAGAAAAAGAGTATTTATATCATTCAGATTAATTACTCAGATACTTGCTTCAGGCTTTATATGGAATTTCTAGTTAGGTAAGCAGTCCTTGTAGCAGATTTCCTATCAGAACCAAACTTAACCTTTGCAAATAAAAGGAAGTCTTTCAACAACAAAAATTAATCTTGACTTTTTAATGTATATGCATAAAACCTAGGTAATAAAAAAATTAGTAATGACTAAAAGATGGCAACTCTGGCTTTTAATTTGCCTTGAATGATGACCATGGGCAAGTCACTAGATGTTCTTGTTATCAGTTTTCAAGGACAAATTACAAAAATTTAGAAACCATAAAAACTAAATTTGAATGTCATCTCTGCCCTGTATTAGCTGGATGAAGTTAGACAAATACAAAATGTATCTATTTGCTTTCTAATGTTTACCATGGAGATAACAGAGGCTCTGAAAGAGTTGCTTTGTAAATGAAAAAGAGGTAGCATATAAAGTTTCTTACCCCATTAGCAATCTAAATTAATGTTAATTTCCTCTTGAGAAAACCCAGATAAAATACTTTAAAGAATATTTAAGCTCTATTTAAATTTGAGTTTAAATTTGCAGGGTATGTTTAATAACTAAAAATCAGTAACTACAGAAAAAAATGTTTTTTAATATTATTTTTCAATTATAGTCCACATTTGATTTTATATTAGTGTCAGGTATACAACACAGTGGTTAGACAATGATATACTTGACACAGTTTTCCTTCTGATATTTCTAGGACACACCTGGCACCAAATATAGCTATTACAGTATTATTGACTATATTCCCCATGACTTTACATCCCCATGACTAAATTATAACTACAAATTAGTACTTCTGATCCCTTCACCTTTCCACCTACTCTCCTAAACCCCACCCCTCTGTCAACTATCAGTCTGTTCTTTGTATATATTTATGAGTCTGTTTCAATTTTGTTTATTTTGTTTAGATTCCATGTATAAGTAAAACCATATGGTATATGTCTTTCTCTGACTGCCTTATTTCACTTAACATAATACCCTATAGGTCCATCTATGCTATCACAAAAGATAAGATTCTATTCTTTTTTATGGTCAAGTAATATTCCATTTTGTATATGTACTACCACTTTTTATTCACTTGTCTATTGATAGGCATTTGGGTTACTTTCATATCTTAGCTATTGTAAATTAAACTGCAATAAACATAGAGATGCATATCTTCTTTTGAATTAATGTTTTGGATTCCTCAGATATATACCCAGACGTAGAATCATTGGATCATGGGCAGTTTCATTTTTAATTTTTGATGACACTCCATTCTGTTTCCCGTAGTGGCTGTACAAATCTGTATTCTCACCAACAATACACAGAGGGTCCTTTTTCTCCACATCCTTGTCAACAATTGTTGTTTGTCAGAGAAGAATATTCTTAGCCAAGAAGTATTTATAACTTTATGGCTGTAATTATAGTTTCAATATCTATCATCAAGCTGAGTCACCTGTTTGTTGTCAAATGAAATGTTCTACATTGATTAGTATAGCCAAGAGTAATTTCATGTTAGTCTACATTTCAAAAAATGTCAGAATTCCATACCTTATAATTCTTGACAAGAAATTAGTCTCAAACAACATAAACACCAATACTATGTGCTTTCATTTACAAGTTTTTAAATTTTACTTTTAAAAAATTATCTTAAATATAGACATTTGAACATAATTCTAATTATTAAATGTCACATGTCTTGCTATGAACCATGGTTAATGATTGATCTTTACAGGTGATTTTCATAAGATTCTTTATGCTATTTTTGGTCCAAATATATGTTATGTGATATATATATAAATATATATATTTTGTGTATATAAATACACACAAATGAATACAAAAAATATATATATAGTGTGTATAAATATACACAGATGATTGCAAAAATATATACTATATACATACACACACAAACACACATGAGACCTTCCTGATATTTCTGATAATTAGATCATTCTATATTATAATATATAGACTATATAGAATTCTGGATTATAGACAATTGTGTCTATGACTTTACAGAACCCTGGACACCCACAAGATTCTATATTTTTATGTAATTTTATTCATCCTAGGCCTAATTGTTCCTATTTGTAGGTGTTCCAACTCCGTTTCATCATCTTCAGCCATGGAAGCCCATAAAAGCTCTGAAAACTTTCTCTCATGAAAAACAAGTAGAAACTACAAGGTGTTAAAGAGTTAGTAGTATTTAATGAAGTTTTTCCCTCCTAGATGAATTGAAAGAAAACTCTTAAAAGAGAAAGAAAACCTCACAATAAATATTGGCACCATTCCAAAGCAATTGTAATAGCAAGTGAAGCATAACTAAATATTCTAATTGTGAGGATCCCCAATTATCTACTCTTCAATATATGGGACAGTATCCTAAGTATTTCATCTGTCTACAATCTATTCTATTAAAAACAAAATCACTGGTGAGGTTGCTGGATGAGGCTCAGTGAGTGGCCAGAATGAAATTATATTTCAATCTCTATTAAGTATCTCTGAACACGTCTCTCTGCTAAGTGCCATGAGGGACACACAGATGAATAAAGCAAAAAGTTTATGTTCAAGGAGAGCTGGAACTTAACACAGTTAACTATTATACCAGGTACAGAGTGGTACTCATAAATTTTCTCTGAATAAATGTACTATTATTGCCAGTGTTCTGAAAGAAATATAAACAACACACTAGGGAATATGAGAAAAATGAGATGTTCAGTATTTACCAGAAGATCAGAGAGGAAGTGGCATTAGAGCCTTGGAGAACTAGTACAGTTTTAACAGGAAAGTTCAACTGCAGTGAAGGTATGCAAAAGCAGAAATGTGTGAGAGACTGTGTCCATATGAACCCTTCGAATGGTAGCCAAGTAACTGCTGCTTGGCTTCACAAGCTCCGAGCATCATTCACTTAGGAAAAAAAATCTAACCTCTTCTTTGGTTGTTAAAATTAAAGATGGTTTGTCTGCTGATCTAGTCAAATTTCTCTGAGTTCCAGTTCTCGTGTATAAACTAAGGACCCTAACCCACATCCTGTAAGGATGTCTGTGCATTATCTGAGGTGGCATGCATGTGACAATGTCCTGCACCAACACAGCTCCCAGTAAGCTTGAAGAGTAGCAGTTCCAGCAGTAATTGTTGTAGATTCTTTGAAACTTTAGATTTGATTTCAGAGAATAATTGTGGGAATGCCTGAATGTAATCAAAGCAACTATTTTTTTAATTCAGTTCAGTTGAACTTTCTTTTTTTTTTTTTTTTTTTTTTGGTAGCCCTTTCAGATATACTCTCAAGTGAAGGGGAAACCTCACACGTTCAGTTTTGTTTCTGAGAGTCTGATGTGCATATTCTAACTGAGATCAACTGGTACACACCTTAAAAATTAAAGCATGTCTCCATGATTCATGTAACACGTAGAAATAGCTTCATCTGATACCGTCATATTAATTCGTGGTGTTACATTCCAGAGAACTTAGAGTGAAAAGCTTTCATTATAAGTACTTATGGTATATGTTATAAAATCACATAAAATATCTAGACTCCAGGCTTGTCTGGAATGTTAAAGTATAAACAATATTATCCCAAAGTGGCAGAAATTGGATTGTCAAGGCCTTTTCTGATTCATTGTGTGAAACAAAACAGCATTTTTTAGTATTAAATACTTATAAACATAATAAATAAACCATTATCAGTTGCTTCATATACTGAAGTATATAAGCCCAAATGAATTATTTTAAAAATAAATATTTCTCTTTGCCAATCAAAAGGATATTTTTATTTCAGCCTCAAAATTGGAAAGTGTTGGGCAGATAAAATATATTATGCTCACTTTGTTAAAGATGGCGCCGCCCACACAGAGGCCGTGGCCCAGGTGATATTAATGTGTGTTGGGGGTGGGCTAAAGGCAGGCAGAATCCTTGTAGCCTGGGGCTTGGTTTTGGGATTAAGCCTTCCCCACCCTTTTTGATGTGGGGTGGTACAATCCTATGATGCCTCAGAAAGTGACTTTGTATTAGACTTCTCTATTTTAAATATTGGATTAAAGGTTTGGATTTCTACACTATAAAATAGAGGCAGAATGGGAGCTTGCTCTCTTGGTTCCTGGGATGATTAGCATGAGAGAGCAGAGAGATCACAGCAGAGAGCAGAGAAAGGCCACATGGAGGAGGCCAGAAGAAGCAGCCAAGATGGCAGAGTGTTGAGTGAGAAGCCAGTTTGTGTAGAGTTTCTTCAGGGAAAAGGAAGAAGATGGGGAACAGAGGTGAATAAGGCTGGTGAGGTTAGAAACCTTTGATTCTAGGAAACTCGAATGTAAAGGCAGGAGCCACGGCCACTCTCACAGCAGCCCGGCCCATGCAGGTTTGCATTGGATTCGGACAGTCGGTAAAGAGACAATGGAGCCAAAAACTGATGGGCTGTCATTTTTAATTCTAGCTTGCACCCGGCGGGCAAGTAAAACACACACTGGGCTCCAAAACCCACTCACATTCAGTGCTTACAAAGCTACTGACTTATCCGAGTTTCCTAGAATCAAAGGTTTCTAGCTCACCAGACTTTATTCACCTCTGTTCCCCATCTCCTTCCTTCTCTCTGCACAAACTCTGCACAAACTGGCTTCTCACTCAACACTCTGCCATCTTGGCTGCTTCTCCTGGCCACATGGCCTCTTTCTGCTCTCTCCTCTAATGCTAATCTCAGGAACTAAGAGAACAAGCTCCCGTTCTGCCCCCATTTTATAGTGTAGAAATCCAAACCTTTAATCCAATATACAAAATAGGGAAGTCTCTGATACAAAGTCACCTCTCCAGGCATGATGGGATTGTACCACCCCACATCAAAAAGGGTGGGAAAGGCTTAATCCTAAAACCAAGCCCCAGGCTACAATGATCCTGCCTGCCCACAGCCCACAGAGACACACATTAATATCACCTGGGCAACGGCCTCCACGTGGGCAGCACCATCTTTAACAAAGTGAGCATGATATATTTTATCTGCCCAACATCAACCAAGAGTAGGAAATTTAAATTTTAAAAATTTGAATAGGGAACCATAATTTAAAACTTGTCTTTCTTATTAAAATATCCTTTTGGTTGAATAAAAGAAACAAAAAATTCACCTATATACTCTCCAAGAATGAAAATAAAAGGGGGTGAATATTCTGAAATAATTTGATGTCATTTGCGCATGACATGATAGACATTTATACAGCAGCAGGAAAAAAAAAAAAGCAATAATTACGGTAAGTGTCTAAAATTATTATTGTCCCCACCAGTGAAGACAGCAATGCTTGCTATGGGGAAGGCATCTTTACTAAATGTGGTGATTTTCTCCGTTGTTGTTTTTTTTTCTATCTTTAACTTCCTCAGATTGGAGATGTTACTTGCCCTGGAGGCTTTAGTCAGAGGACAGGAGATTACAAAACAAGATACAAGGTCAGTCATGAAAAGTGAAGGGAAAGGCTTATCCTGCTTTTTTAAAAAGATTTTTTTATTATGAAAACAGAGGAGGGAAATATTAAAACTGAAAAGCTTTAGTCACTAAAAAAAGGCATGTATAAAACTTAAGTTTTCAGACAAGAGTGCTTTGTTTAACCGTGGAGTCCACTAACACACACAAATATGTCTGTGGGTTAATATGCTTAGTAGTACAATTTCTTCCTTTTTCATAATTATTTTGCAATAAAAGGTGAAGATAGACTCATTCCTCCCTGCATTTCTGATGTTTATGCTGAATTACTTTGGAAGGATTACAGAATAATGATAACACCAGTTAAAATGTCAACAACTGTTATCCATATAGGATTTAACGGTTTGTTTTTTTCTATCTCATTTAGTCCCAGAAACCCTGTAGGACAGTTTGGGTAGGTGTTGTTATTTCTACCATACAGATGAGGAACCAGAAATTTGGAGAGATTAAGTGATTTAAGCAGGGTCACATACTGCAGTGACACTGGAACTCAGGGCTCTGTCCCTGGATTTGTCCTCTTCTAAGCCTCTAATGAGCTTTCACATAAAATATATATAAATTGCCCTCCATAGGTACAACACAACTTTTGAAGGGCTATGGAAAATATTTGAAATATATGGATTATACTTCAAAATTTATTTTTCAGAAATTAAGTAATTTTTCTTTCTCATAAAGTTTATCACGTTTTCAGAATACCTGAGAAATTGCTTTAAAGTGTTCAGTTGTTTTAATTGTTCAAAGTTGTTTTACAGTGGAAAACTTATGGAGAAGTATTCTAACAAAAACAAATTAAGTTTATGTCTCTGTCTGTGATCTCTCAAAACATCGAATACTAAGATTAATATAAACCACAGGAGCAGTTGCTCTAAATCTGCTTTGTCTGATACAGTAGCCACTAACCATATGTGGCTATTAAAATTTAAACTAATTTTAGTAAGTTAAATGACATAAAAATGGCATTTCTTCTACTGCATTAATCATATTTCATGATCTCTCTAGCCACAAGGAGCTAATGACTATTATTGTGTTGGACACCACAGATATAAAATATTCCCATCATTGCAAAAAGTTCCATTGAATGTTGATCTAAATTCTAGCTGTTTTTATCAGTGTCAGCCTGCATGTTTCTCAACTCTAACTCTATGGAGCTGTCATCTGGGGTGAGCAGTATCAGGTTATCAGATTGTGTGTGTGCGCGCATGTGTGTGTACAAAATGAAACATGATTCTATTGTCTCAGACAATGTTAGGAAAACCAGCAAGTCATAAGCTACTCATGTGGCTCCTCTTGATGTGGGAAGAGACCCAAATCCCTGTTAATATTAGTCAACCCTATGACCATTTCCATGGTACACTGTTACATTAACAGCTTTGTGTGATGAAAACAGGGCTGACAGAGCATCTCCAGTTCCTGGGATTTCGTGGATATAAGAAGATCAAATGAGAGGGAATAGCCTTTAGAGAGGTGGTACCTGGGACAGGGACAAAGAGAAGAAATCCTTCTCGTGGAAGTGGCCCATGAGAAAAGGACACAAAGGTCTAGGAAGCACCCAAGGAATGTGTTCCATCAGCTCCACTTGGAAATTTTCTTTAAAGAACCAGGTGGTTGGTTGCTTTGACTGGGAGAGTGAAAATAGGGGAAAAGATGAAACACTCAGGACAAAGAACTGAATATTGTTCTGCCCAAGCTGCCTGCCACAGCTGGCCAGGCACTACTGAACTTTGAAAGTAGGTTCATCTGAAGAAGCAGTGGTTTGGGGAACTGGAAAGCATCCAGGCCAGGACCCTCCATCCACCACATCCCACCTCTCTAGCTATAGTCACACTGAACCCTGAGAGCCTGAGTTTCAGATCTTATTTGTTCTACCAAAGGCTACCCAAGAAGAAGTCATGGTACTTACAGGGGGTGACAGAGCTCACCCAGACAGGTAACTGGCACATAATTCCATGAATGTAATGACCCACACATGCACAGGGAAAGACTTGTGGTGGCGGAAGTGTGTCTAGGCTACATCGCTAAGGATGAAGAGTGTTTGAGGAGGGATGGGTAGTTCATGGAGAGAGGGGAACATAAATAAAAAATGGAAGAAATTGTATATATGTGAAAACATTTATATAAAACACCAGATCCTTCCCCAGTGTAAAGGGGGAGAGACATTTACACTGGACATTTACAAAACAGGAAAACACCTCTAGCCTGAACAGGTAGAGTTAAATCAAGTAAAGAAAAAAAATCATTGCTTGAAAAGGAAAGAAAAGAAAGGGGTGCTTGGAGATGCCAAACAAATAAATCCTTTCCCAATAAAAACCTTCTTTTCTTGCCCCCTTCGTGTGCTGCCTCTGTCTTCGTGGTGTTTTTGCCTCTGCACAAGACAATGTAGCAGCAGTGCTCATAGAAACTTGCTCTACTTTCTAGTCAGACAGGTTGCATCAGTGGACCCCTGATGACGGACGCCTCGGGGTGGGGGGATGCGGTTGGGGTGGGGGCAAGGCGTCCAGATCTCAGCAGACCTCAGCCAAAACAGCACCACCTGTACATTGCCACATAGGGCTTCTCAGTGCCTTGCCTGTTGTCACCTTCACCAGCAGTAGGTACCTCTCTCCCATTGCTCTCAGAATTAAAGCTACACAGTGTTTGGCTCCTCTCTCAGTGTCTGGCCAGTTCAAATTATAGAGAGAAAAGGTGCCCTTGGATTCCCTTAGTTTTAAATTTTAACCAGAACCTACAGACTCATTATTCACCTCCCTCTGATTCCAGATGTCTCATGAGGCTTCAGCTTTTGGTGTCTAGACATCTGTTATTTGGAACCCAGGGCCCCTGGGTGTTGTTCAGATACAGCAACTTGCAGTCTGACGCCTTTAGAGAGACTACCATGTGAGCCACTGGCCCATTCCCCTGAGGAACTCTGCTTCCCAGGAGAAAGCAAGTGTTGAGATGAAGTGGTCTCAAGATTTGACACATCCAGTGATTTTCATTTATTCTTTTTCCTTAACAACAAAAATGCTTAAAAAACATAAACTTATTTCTCACACTATTTGCTACTGGTTATTTTTGACACTTGAATGACAACCTTTAAGTTAAGGCTCTGTGAGATTGATAACAAGTTTGTGGATTAAAGAGAAGATTTGCATATTCTCCCAGGATTGTTGGTGAATAGGGAGTTGTAGACAGACAGGAGATTTTTATTTGTCAACACAACTCTCTCTACTTGCGGGTCAAATAAGTGTGCAAATATGATGTATATGTTTGCTTGCTTATAGTTTGCATTGGGTGTGGGAGGACACGCTGTAAGCAGGCAAGGTTCTTACAACCTAAGGTTTAGTTTTAAGACTAAGCCTTTCCTACCCTTTTAATACTAAAATCTTCTCAACACTAAGCTTTCCCCACACCCTTGACTGTTGCATGATGTGGGATGGTGCACTCTCATGAGGAATCCCCTGTATGCCTCAGATAAGTGACTTTGTATCAGAGATTTCCTTATTTGTATATTGGCTTAAAGGTTTTGATTTCTACACTATAAAATGGGGGCAGACCAGGGGCTCACTCTCTCTCAGTTCCTGAAATTAGCATTGCAAGGAGAAGCAGCCAAGATGGCAGAGTGCTGAAGGAGAAGCCAGTTTGTGCAGAGTTTGTACAGAGAGGAGATGGGGAACAGAGGTGAATAAGGCTGGTGAAGTAGAAACCTTTGATTCTAGGACAACTCAGATGAGTCAGTGGTTTTGGGAGCCCTGAATGGAAAGGGAAATGTTTTCCCACTGTGTATATTTTCTTGCCCACGGGGTGTGAGCTAGAATTAAAATTAAAAAGGTAATGGCCTACCGGTTCTTGGCTCCATTGTTTCTGTAAGGTATATTCCCCCGAGGAAGAAAGAAGGATGTAGCCACCAAGTGTGGAATAGCAAAATCTTTATTTAGAGTGCATCCCGGGCAAGGTTCACTTGTCCGCAAGACAAGTGATAAGGAGCCAGGGAAGTTGCTCAGTCTCCCCCCCTCTGGGGGGGGGGTAATTTATAGCACTGGTATGGTGGTGCCAGCTTGATATGATATGGCAAAATTTCATTGGCTGACAGATAGTTGTTCTTTTTCAAAGTGCTCCTGGGCCATTTCTTTTGGTGGGCATTGGTGTGGGTGGTTCCAGCCAAAGTCCCTGGACCTGTTTCCTCACGTGACCTTCCCCCATTGCCAACCGACCTCACATTCTGACCTTTTATGTTAAATAGGGGCACTGCTCTTTGTCTGGCTACTTCCTGCTGGTTAGGGGCATGGTGGGGAAGGGAGGTCGGAAGGTGGTGGCTCTGAAGGGAGTCGTGTATATGGGTGTAGGAGCATCTGGTTGACCGTGACTTGAGAAAACTCGCGGATGCGGCCCTGTAAGAATCTAAAAAAAGGAACAAACATGAGTAATATGCTGATAATTAGAAGAGGACCTAAGTTAGGGGCAACTCAGGTGAGGATGGGTGACTGCCACCAGGAGTTAAGCGGGTTGTAGGAGGAGAGATCCTTGCGTAGCTTCTCTTGCTGATGGTTGAGGACATTGATGTTTTCTTCCATCAGGCCAGTCTCATTGATATAGTAACAGCATTGCTCCCTGCTTTAACTCACTCTGGCGGCTGGTTCCCGGTGAGGAAGACAGGAATAACAGATGGACCTGCAAGACCCAACCTTTTGGTGAGCCAAAGACAGGTGGGACCCAGTGGTTCTGACTGCCAGTGGTCCTGCATGGGGGCAAGCTTGAGGCGAGAGACATGGTACCAAGGTGTTTGCCCCAGGAGTTTGGCTGCAGTAGGAGTAGTCAGTATTACCATATGGGGTCTGTCCACCTGGGCTGTAGAAAACCGGGCTGGAGCTCCCTCAGAAGAACCCTGTCTCCTGGCTGGAGGGGGACCACTGGGTGTGCTTCATCTGGACCCCCTATGGGAGGAAGGGTCCGGTCCACATGCTCCTTGAGAAGATGGTGGAGTAAGGATAGAAAGGGGAGGTATGTGATAAGAGGAGGGGGGTTAATAGGTAAATTGTAATTAATTAAGAATGGTCTACTGTAAACCAGCTCAAAGGGGCTAAGTCCAGTGGGTTTTCATGGGATTGCTCTGATTCTGGTGAGTGCCAGGGGGAGGAGGTTTGGCCAGGAGAGTCTGGTCTCTATGAAAAGTTTGGTTAGTTGACCCTTCAGAATACCATGGGCCCTTTCCACCTTACCCAACGATTGAGGGTGATAGGATATGTGGAGTCTCCAGGTGATGCTGAGAGAGGTGGCAACCTGCTGGACTACTTGGGCAGTGAAGGCCGGGCCATTGTCTGACTGGATGGTAGTCAGCAGTCCAAACTGCGGGATGATGTTTTCAACAAGAATGAAGGCAACGGTCTCTACCCTCTCTCGAGAGATGGGAAAGGCTTCTATCCACCCTGAAAAGGTATCAACAAAAGTTAAGAGATAACGGAGTTTTTTGTGAGGAGGCATATGAGTGAAGTCAATCTGTCAATCCTGGCCTGGCATGTGCCCCCTCAGTTGATGAGTGGGGAAGCGGGGACGGAGTCCCCCTTGTGCAGAGGC
This sequence comes from Saccopteryx bilineata, assembly GCF_036850765.1. Taxonomy (NCBI): domain Eukaryota; kingdom Metazoa; phylum Chordata; class Mammalia; order Chiroptera; family Emballonuridae; genus Saccopteryx; species Saccopteryx bilineata. Next base: position 121,995,107 of record NC_089491.1, on the reverse strand, counting down.
TTTGGAACATATAGTGCATGCTGTGTGTACCTTTTCGATAGTCTGCTGGAGGCCTGGGAAGAAAAAGAGTGGTTGCAAGAATAGATAGAGAGCTTTTGGTCCTATGTGTAAGGAACAGTGAATGTCAAAAAGGAGAGTTTCAGTGAATGTCAGAAAGGAGAGTTTCAGCCTGTTCTTTTGGTAAGGCAAGTCTATCTCTGAGAAATATCCATCCCTGGTTGCATATGTCCCCACCCTTTCTGAGGAGGGCCTGTTCTTCCTCGGGAGTGTAGGAAGGTTTCAAGGAGGTGGAGAGAAACATGAGAAGAGTGGGAGAGGTCCCCGTGGTGAGGTTTTGAGCCACCACATTAGCCCAAGCATTTCCCAAGGCCACCAGGTCCTGAGAGGTTTGATGGCCCCTACAATGTACCGCAGCAACCTCCGTGGGAAGCTGTAATGCCTGCAAAAGTTTAGAAATGAGGGTAGCATTGATTATGGGGGAACCCTTGGTAATGAGGAAGCCCCTTTCCTTCCAGAGAGCAGAGTGGCTGTGGGTGACAAGAAAAGCATATTTAGAGTCAGTATATATAGTTACGTGTTTTCCCCGGGCCAGAGTGAGTGCCCGTGTGAGGGCAGTCAGCTCTGCTTTCTGGGAGGTGGTGTCCTCCAGAAGCTGTTGGGCTACTAGGGTGGAGGAGGTGGTGACCACTGCATAGGCCGCCTGTCATCATCCATTGGGTCCCTATACAGAGCTCCCATCTACAAAGAGTATTAGATCTGGATCTTTTAAAGGAGAATCTGATAATCCATCTAGGGGTGTGTTGAGGAAATCTATTAGCTCTGTACAAGAGTGGGTGGGTTCTGGAAGTGTCGTTGGAGCTGGCAGTAGAGTGGCTGGGTTGAGTCGGGGAGAGAGCAAGAGAGTGACCGAAGGGTTTTCGATGAACAGGAGGTGAAATTCTTGTAGGTGGGAAAGACCCAATAGAGAAAGAGATTTGTGCGAAAGGAGATCGGTGAGCCTGTGGGAGGAGAAGACAGTGATGGGTTGGGAAAGGGTGAGCTTAATAGCCTTCTTGGTGAGTTCTGCTCCTGAGCCCAGTGCCCGGAGGCAAGGCTGCCAGCCTTTGACAGTGATGTTCAATTGTTTAGGTATGTCACAGGGAGGTATGTAGGTCCCACAGGTTGAGTCAGTACTCCAATTGCATTATTATGATTTTCATCAGTGAAAAGGTGGACTGGACATCTGGGGTCAGGTAAAGTGAGAGGGAGAGAGGAGATGAGGGTGTCTCGAAAGGTAGAGAAAGCCTTTTAGATGGCATTGGGGGATGTGAGAGGTCCCATGGGAGTCTCTTTTGCAGCCTTGTAGAGGGGTTTGGCTAAGAGAGCAAAATTGGGAATCCAGTGTCGAAAGAAGCCTATTAGACCAAGGAAAGAAAAAATCTGAAGGAATGCAAAAAAGGGGATTCTGTCCAAACTGCATGTCAGAAGTGGTATGCAAAGGGGGAAAGAAAGGGCCCCACCCACTCCCATAATTGAGACCTGTGAGGGAACCAGAGATTCAGAGTGTGATGGCAAAACTGAGAAGGTAGCCCCCATGTCCACAAGAAATTAGATGTACTTACTCGCTCCTGTAGCATTACCCTGGGCTCAGCGATGGTGATGGGGGTCTTGGAGTCCGGGCCACGTCAGTCGTCCATGAGGCCAAGAAGTTTGAATGGTGGGCCCGCCTGGCTGGCTTGGCCTCCCATTTGGGTGGCTTGTCCTCCATGAGGAGGCGCCGAGGAAGAGCCTGTTACCCAAAGGGGCAATCGCTCCACCAGTGACCGGGCTGCCTGCAGTCAGGGCAGGGTTTAGTGGGCGGCCTTGGGCAGGGGCACTGTCAGGCCCAGTGACCCTCTTTGCTGGATTTAAAGCAAGCCCCTGGTGAGATTCCTCTCTGCAGCCAGACCTGGGTTGGGCACCTCCTATGCCTTGCCTCTGTTGATCTGCCGGCCTCAGGGGTGCCACAGGATCCTGGATTTGGAGCATTACCTTTCACTGCATGTGGGCCTGGTGAGCAGCCTTGGCCTCTTCCTCCCAACCATTAAAAACCTTAAATGCCATATTTATCAGGTCTCAGATAGGGGTTTGGGGGCTGAGAATAAGAGGAGGGGTGCTCTTGGGGAGCTCAGCACCCAGATCCAGCCAGAAACACTGGATCCAGAGGCAGGACAGAGCCAGGCCTTCCTGCAAGAAGACTGGGGCTGGGCTGGGCTGTGGGGTCAGGAGCCTTGAAAACCAGGTGGGGGCCAAAGGCTGGCAGAGGGCTGCCTGATGGGGGAAAGGTTAAAGAACACAGCGGAGAAGGGAGGGGCTCCTGCTAGCAGGAGAAGTGGCTTTCTGGAGGGAAGAGACCCAGCAGAAGAGGTCCGCAGAGGGACCAGAGAGGGGTCCCAAGAGAGGGGCACCCCCGGGGGTTGGGCAGGAGGGGAAGAGAGTTCCTCAAGGGGGTCGGCAAAGGAGTAAAGATCAGGAGCGGATGGTCTAGCTGAGGTTTCTCTGGCTAAAAGGACCTGTGCCGTAGAGCAGGCAGCACAGAGATTAGGACAGGAGCGCAAATACCAGAAGTCCTGGATGTAAGGGATCTCCAACCATTTCCCAGTTCTCTAGCAATAGTTCTGTAAATTGGTGAGGATGTTAAAATCGAAAGTCCTTAAGGAGGCCACCTGGTTTAATTATCCAGTGGGGATTGTGGCCAAGCCACATTGGAGAAGATCAGTTTCTTCTTTTTTAGGGAGGGATCAATGTTTGAGAGATTCTGGATAAGGCACCCCAAGGGTGTTTTTGAGGTTTAGATTCCTGTGCCCCAATGGCCACCCTCAGCTCAGCCTCAGAGTGATCAGAGAGGAGAATTGGCATCCCACAACTCAATCTCTGGCCACCAGATGGTCAGGTAGAGTGGGAGTGTCTGGGACGTCTCCATAGGCACACATGTACTCGGAACAGATAGGAAGTCCCTGACGTAGCTGCTATTATGGACAGGGAGTCTCATAGGTGGAAAGAACTGAGTGGAGGTCAGAGGCAGGGGCCTTACCGCACCATGTGCCAAAGTGGGTGGGAAGTCAGAGGTCCTGTTCTTCCTCAGAAGGAAGAGGAGTGGAGCAGTCCCCATGGGCTTCAAGCTCCTCCCGGGTTTTGGCACCAAATATAAGGTATTTTCCACAAGGAAGAAAGAAGAATGTACCACCAAATGTGAACAAGCAAAAGCTTTATTTAGAGCACATCCCGGGCAAGGTTCAAGGGTCCACAAGACAGGGGCCAGGGAAGTCACATAGTCTCTCCTGCCCGGGGGGGTAATTTATAGTGTTTGTAGGTTGGTGGTGGGTTGATATGATGTGGCAAAATTTCATTGGCTGACAGACAGTCGTTCTTTTTCAAAGTGCTCCTGGGCCGTTTCTTCTGGCGGGCATGGATGTGGGTGGTTCCAGCCAAAGTTCCTAGACCTGGTTCTTCATGTAATCTTCCCCTATTGCCAACCAACCTCACAGTTTCATTACCATCTGTCCGAATTAAATGTGAATCTGCATGGGCCAGGCAGCTGTGATGGTGGCTGCGGCTACTGGCTTTACACTACTGTACCCCCCATCACTGTCACCCTGAAGCAGTAACAGATCAGCATCCCATTCACAATTTGAAAGGAGACTTGGGTCTATGACTGGGCCGGCAGATCAAATCTAGTCCCTCACTTGATTTTGTAAATAAAGTTTTATGTGACACAACCATATTCATTTGTTTACATATTATCTATAGCTACTATCATGCTGATAAGTTGTTCAGCAATTGCAGCAGAGATCATACAGTCTACATAGCCTAACATATTTACTATGTAGCCAATTAAAAAAAAAGTTTAACTTGATCCAAGGTAAAGCAGAGGCTTGCATAAGAAACAGTTTGCTCAATATTTATCATGGTTTAGTTCATTTGACAAATACTTATGGAGCACTTCCAGGGTTCCAGGCTCTGAGGACACAAAAGGGGACTAAATCAATATAGTCCTTTACTTACAAAAGCTTATAATATTCTCAGCCTTTATTACAATGGTCCCTTTTCAACTCTTTTTCTTCTATGGTTCGTTCGAGGGCACAGACAAGTATAATACAGTAGTAGGCATAGAATAAAGTTACCAAATAAAAAAAAAGTCCAGTTAAATTTAGCAAATATGTACTGAGTTTACATAACAACTATGAATAAAGCCAAATGTTGTGAACTTATTCTCTCTCTAAATGGTGCATCAAGAAAGAGCCAAAGAGGCCCTGGCTGGTTGGCTCAGTGGTAGAGTGTCAGCCTGGCGTGCAGAGATCCCAGGTTCGATTCCTGGCCAGGGCACACAGGAGAAGCGCCCATCTGCTTCTCCACCCCTCCCCCTCTCCTTCCTCTCTGTCTTTCTCTTCCCCTCCCGCAGCCAAGGCTCCATTGGAGTAAAGTTGGCCCAGGCGCTGAGGATGGCTCTGTGGTCTCTGCCTCAGGTGCTAGAATGGCTCTGGTTGCAACAGAGCGACGCCCCAGATGGGCAGAGCATCGCCCCCTGGTGGGTGTGCCAGGTGGATCCCGGTCAGGCGCATGCAGGAGTCTGTCTGACTGCCTCCCCATTTCCAACTTCAGAAAAATACAGAAAAAAAGGGGGAGGGCAAAGAGAATTAACTATTCATTGGATTTAGGGTCTTGTAATCTCATTATCAAGGCAACATAAGGTAGTGATTGATCGAGGTGATGGTCTCTAAGCATTAAGACAAAGACATCTATCGTCTTAAATGTGTATGCCAAAGTGTCTAAAAATAATGCTAACAAACAATTCATTTTTAAAATAATAATAGCAAGAGGAAATGTAAAAATTAAGAAGACAAAGCCTTTTTTCCTTTCTGGTGGAAGGGAGAAAAGGAGAGTCTGTATGTAATGCACAGAGGGAAAAACCAGGTTGAATAATTCAGGAGTATAGAGAAATGTGACGAGTGCTCTGAGTACAAGTACATGTCCCCTACTAAAAATGCCTGGCTTAACAAATCCAGGCTCTTAGTGTTGTAATAACAAGAAAAGAAGATGGGAGGGGAAAAATCAGATGATGGCTGAACTTGTCATGTCTGTGTAAAACCTAGATCCTGAATGTCACGTGGGCAGAATGAAAACGCTTCCAGCAGCTTGAAAGTGGGTCTCACACAGCCAGTCCCTAGAGATGGAGGCATGCAAAAGGAGGTATGGGGTTTCCTGTCTAAAACAGATGAAAACATTAAGCCTTCTCATCAAATTAGTATTTGTGTTTACGAGCAGCAGCAGATATTTAGCTCATAAGAGATCATGGATAAAAACCAAACAAATAAACGGAGTTCATTGTGCGTGTTTTAAAATCAAGCCTGGACTCTATTAGCTAAATCTTAAGCAATCCCTAAATGTAAAACACAAATAAGAAAGGACTGTTTTCAGGTCGTTCCTGAGGAGTCTTCATCAGGTCTTTGGTTTGTCACAGTAGCAGACCGCAGATTTCTGCTCCCAAGTATTTCTCATGAAGGATTTTCTGATTTGTCACACGTGTTCCCATTCATTGGTCCAGTGCCCTGGCAGAACCAGAGATTCTAAACTTGTCCGGAAAAGGGTTTCATAATTCATCATGCATACCACTCTGCTGGGCGCCAAGACCAGTGGCCTGATCCAAGTGCATGCTCTTGAGCATTCACGGTTGACTAAAGGGACCAGATTTGTGATCAACTAATATAGGACAAAGGGAAAGAGCCTAACATCACAGGCCCTGTGGCTGAGATGTAGGAGGGAGAGGGAAAAGGAATGAGGCTGCAGGGTGGTGGTGGTGGGGGGTCTCCTCGATGGTGTCCCATGAGGCAAATGTGATTGCACTGGCTGAGGAAGGTTGCTCCTTGTAGCAAGGGGGTGGGGCAGGAGTGTGCTAGAAGAATGGTGAGAGGCTTGGAAGGATAAGACAGGAGAGGACAGGAAGAAGGGGAAAGGAGAGCCTGGTGAGAGAACAAATGTTCCAGGACAGATCATTTTGGTAAACATGTGCCTGCCAGCCCAGCCGGGAAGTTCACGTGGAGGGCCATTCTTAATATAGGGCATTTGTTAACCCTGGCTTTGACAAAATTGGGGGAGGGGGAAGGAGGACATGGAAATGATGCGTGGGGCCCACATTATGCCAATATTCTCTGAAAGTGCCAATTTGTCAACAGAGGTAAGATATTCTGAAAAGTTTCCTATTTTCACTCTACTTATAATGATTTTAGCAGTGAGCCATCTGAATTCAAAATTAAGATTTACTTTGTTTGAAATGTTTCACCTTAGAAAGATGGAGCAGAATTATAAGAAAGGAATATATTTAACTATTGTTATATCTAAGTATTCAGCCTTCTCCTGCTGAATATTCAAATTAGAGAGCCACAGAGGACAAAGAGAAAAATAAATGCATTTCTGATTAGAAAATGCAAATTAATGCCTGCATTCTGCCTAAATTCCTCCAAAATATTCTTTCAGTTGTTTTCTTTTATTACCATTTAACTAGAAAACTTCTGTAATTTCTTTTGGTAGGTAGGTGAGTGGGAGTCTTTTTGTAAATTTGTTATTTTAGAAAATGTACTGATAATGAAAAAATGCAAATTAAAACTAGCAAATAACAGTTCTATAAAATGGTGAAGCTCCAAAACATTGATAATTTTCCAGGTTGGTTACTTGTGACAAAATAGAAATTCCAAATAGTCTTGATGGCTTTAGTAATTAATATCACAACTTGAAAGGACAGTTTGGAAATTTATCTATACTTTAAATCCTTTTGTCCCCAGAATTTTACATCATTGGATATACTTCACAGAGATAGCTGCCTGATTGATCAAACATATGAACAAGGTTGTTCACTACTGAATACTCCATAGGTGCAAAGTACTGGAAATAATAAAAATGTCCACCACAGGAGAACTTGCTTATTAATTCTGGTACATTCTTTCAACAGAAATCCTAAACAGCCTTTAAAAGAATAAGCTACATTTACATGGTTTGGCATAGATCATATGTCCTTTTGACATATTAAATGAGGGGAAAAAAAGAGTCACAAAATAACATTATGATATAATGATTTTAATCTTATTTTTAAAATCAAATCAATGGCTAGATTTCATGAATATTTTATAGGACTGTTATGCAAAGGAAACATCTGGAAGGATTCACAATAAAGTATCAGCACAGGCTGCTTCTGGAAAACAGCAGGTTGAGTTTGGCAGAGATGGGGAACTTTTATTTTCTCCTTTTACTACACTGTATTTTCCCCTTTGTTTTTACAGACCTGTATTCTTTCATAATTAAAAAAAAGTCAGTGTATTTACTCAGATATTTTAGTTCACTTTTTTTTTTCCAGGAAAATTCTGGAATTAACAGATTCTCCCAGGTAAGTGTCATCCAGATCTGAAAAGTATAAGGCTTACCGTTCAGTACCGATCCTGCCACTGTCTTTCAACCATCTTTACTCTAGGCCTCCCTGAGTCCCTGGAATTCACAGCAGCTTCTCAAGTCAGCCCTCCCATCCTGCTTCTGTTCCTCACCATAGATTCCTCTTGCAACACACAAGCTTTTCGGGATTCTCATACAAAAAGCAGGGTGGAATTCCAATCCTCACTTCCAAGTTCTCAGCATGGCAAAACTGCAAATTTCATCTCTAATAAAAAAGGTTGATGATCAACCGTTATATAAGAAACACTGACTCTAGAAGTTAGAAGTATAACGTTAATACCAGTTAGGTATTCTGAACCTTCACTGCAGAGGAGAATCACCAAAGGAGTTCAGAGAGCATTGAGATGCTTGGGCAGTCCCCAGACCAGCTGAAACCAAGTTTATTTTGAATGCATAGCAACCATTGAGAACCTTGTCTAATCTCTTATCAGAAAGATAAGGAGGCTAGGTAGAAGAGAAGATGAATGACTTGCCAAAGGTTATTCATCTGCAAGTTGGAAGACTTGTTATTGACAGAATTTTAATTGCTTGTTTGGCTGCACGGTAATGAATAACCAGAGAGTGGAATTAAGCATAAATTTGTTATTAAAATTAGAATATCAGAAGATTTTTTTTCCTATTCCAAGACATATATTGCTTGAAAAGTACCATTATGGATAACACTTGTCTAATATTAGGAAAATAAATCTTATACTGCCTTGATTGTAAGTAAATAATTTCTCAAAATATGTGTCTAGAAGGCTTTAATTGCTTGCATCATAACACATCAGCACATCAAAAACATTGATAGAAAGGCTCAATAGCAGATTTAAATGTCTTAATAAAAGAACATTATAATAGCCTGTGTTAACTCTGGTTATATAGCTCAGGATAAATTAGTCCAGAAAAGTAGTTTTATATTCTCTTATATTTAAATCTAGAAAACCATCTAAAACAGATCAAATTACCACAATTAATACACAAGTCTTAAGTTTTTAATTGCTCTGAAAATAAATCCCAGGGTATGCTTGATTATTATGAATATATTTTTTAATTTTTTAAGACTTTATTTATTCATTTTAGAGAAGGGAGAGAGAGAAAGAGAGAGAGAGAAAGAAGGAGGGGAGGAGTAGGAAGCATCAACTCCCCATGTGCCTTGACCAGGCAAACTCAGGGTTTCAAACCGGCGACCTCAGCGTTCCAGGTTGACGCTTTATCCACTGTGCCACCACAGGTCAGGCTTATTATGAATATTTTAAAGAAGCCACTTTACTCTCAAAAACTGTATTTGTATCTCACCTAATAATCAATGAACAGTGTTTGAATGCACTTTAAGTTCTCATGCTAAAGGTAAAGGCACACCTTTCAACCACAGGTACTAATATAATCTTTGTACAGTTCAGACATCATAGTTGTTGTTGTCCCCATAAAGGAGTTAGAGACTGCTATTGACTGTTTTCAGGCAAAATTCTAAAATTTTCCTTGTAGTAATCCCAGCTTCAAAATCTTAGATACCTATAACCATGAAGCCTGAGTCATAAGCATTCTCCCAGTTGACTAATAAGAGAATTGCAGAATAAATTCTAAATTGTAGGATAAATTCTATAATTGAAGAATATATTTTAGAATAAATTTTATAATTGTAAAATAAACTCTAACTCTTTGAGTTATCTTCCATCAAATGTATTAATCTAATCATGGCTCCAGCTAGGACAAAAGGTAATAATAACACAAGAAAGGATAAAACTCTGTGGTGGAATTATAACACACTTAGAATTTTAACACACACAGGACTTGTTTTTGATCTGCTGCTTTGTTTGTTTGTTTTTAGGGAAAAATTAATTCTAATAAGCTTTTGAAAATTCCACGAACAATATAAATAAATCTAAATTCCAGCTTGGAGTGGTCAGTACTTACAGTTTCCCACTTTTCATGTGGGAACACTTTAGTCAGTGCCCTAGGTCTAGGAGAACTCATTATCTTGCTGTTGTTTTGTTTTACGAAGTTACTGTTTTTGTTTATCTTTGTTTGTTTTTGTTTATTGTTTTCCCACCTGAGGAAATCGTTAATTTAAAAATGACCTTCCATTGGTGTATTTGGGGCAACCTCATTAAATTTTTCAGAACATTAAATTCTCCATCTTTATTTTTCTTTGAATTACGTGATAAATTCTGATGGTCTTTGTCTGAGCTAGACAATGTGGCATTTTATTCATTCAAAAACATTCCCCAAGAACCATCTAAAAAATTTCTAAAATGTTTCATAATATTCTCCTAATACATCATGTTTCTTGCTATTTGCATAGCCATTTCATTGGATAACTTATGATAAATGGAACTAAAATGATTTTCTTACACTGCTGTTTTTCATAAGACTCATTTTCTCACTAGAATATTAGAGGTGGTTGCCTCTTGACACCTCCCAGTCTCTTTTTTCTAAGAAATTGTCAGGCTGCCCTGGCAGTCTGCTGATCTTTGTAGACTAACTTCTATCCTCTTCTGCTTGGATTCTCTTTCATGAAGACTCCCTAATGACCATCTTATGGAAAAAGAAATGTTCTTGAGATGTACCATTCAAGTCTCTATTGACAAAAGCATAGGGCTCCAGAGTCTGTCATACCCAAGCTTATTGGATCTGTAGTTCTTTTGTCATCTTCTCCCATGTACCTTATGACTTTAACTTGTCCTGTCCAAACTTCCTAGAGCACATTGCTCAATGGCTAAAGAAAATTACTTTTATGAGCTGAAGCATGTTTCTCAAAAATGTATGTTGAAGTCCTATTTTCAGTTTCCTTAGAACGTGGCTGCATTTAAAGATAAGGTCTTTAAAAGTAGGTAGTTAAGGTGAAATGAGAGTATATGGATGGACCCTAAGCCCATCTGACTGATGTCTTTATAAAAAGAGGTAATGAGGACACAGATTTGAACAGAGGGAAGACCATGTGAAGACAGAGGTTGACCATCCACAAACCAAGAACCAAGGAGAGTGTCTTGCCAACACCTTAATCTCAGGCTTCTAGATTCTAGAACTGTGAGAAAATAAATTTCTGTTGGTTAAGGCTCTCAGTCTTTGTTGTTTATTATAGCAGTTCTAACAAATTAGTACAGCTTTTTTTTTTTTTCTAATTTACTTGAAGCACCTATTAGAGGCCAAGAGGAAGTATGGCAAGAAATAAGACTGGAGAGAAAGGCTGGGTCAGGATCCTGTAAAGTCTTAAAAGTATAGGAAAGAATTAGAATTTCATTCTAAATGAGATGCACGGGGGCTGTGAAATGCAACAGTAAAGACAAATACTTTGATAAGGTAAGATTTGAGCAGTTTTCACTGACAGGTAGTGATATAAACCAGACCTGCAGGGGATTAAAAACTACACAGGCAGGAAAAACATGGACTCGGGAATGAAGGTGTTAAGACTACCTATGTCTTTCCTCTAATGGTAGCCCAAGTAATGCTAACTGGTATATAATAAATATATTAATAAATTAAATACAAGTTTAATGTCTTGACCTAATAAAAATGGTTCTGCTTCTTTAGTGGAGAAGCAACAGCACTGGCTTGACAAATGACTTATACTTATTACCTAAATATGCATGTTCTGTTCTCTTGCAAAGTTGACTACTCATAAAACAAATTATAATTTTTCCACATCTTACATTTAGGATAATTGAAAAATATGTTTTCCCTGGAGACTGATATTTATAGACGTGCACCATTATGCTATATAGATGTAAAAAGTTAGAAAACAGTAGGTCAGGAGTTTTCTCTTTTTCTTTTGCCATGAGGCATTAAGTACCATTAGCCTTAGGTTCTTAGTCATTGATATTTTACAAGTGAAAGCTAAAATTTATACTTGTGCTACTTTGTGATTTTTTTCTTTCTCACTTCAAAATTCTTCAGTAATTATATGAATCTTTAAGTAGATCATAACAATAGCCAGAGAACATCTTGCCAGTGCAATCTTGAAAGATAACTTTACATTTTTTATATAGGAGCTTTTGTTTCAGTTCACCTAGGTGAGAGTAGTTGTAATGCAATTGGGATTCCACTTGAAAATATGAAGTGGTAGCCAGAATCAAGGGTCCATGTTTTCCCAAGATGTTGTCAGTGCAGATCAAATATTCACTATTATTTTGCTGTTTGGTTGATTGGTTATGGTTTAGACTTTTAATTAAAATTCAGTGAAAAAAAGTACACGGAATACTTAGCACAATGTCTAGTGGACATTCAAAATATGTATAATGAATGAGTTATTTAATAACTAAGTGAACATATCATAGGGAAAATATGCAACTGGTTATTAAGGAAACTAGAACTATGTTGTAAAAGTTGTCAGTAGTTCAAACCACATCTTTTCTCTGTCTTAATTTCTGTTTCATTGTTCTCCTTATCCACTATCTGGCTTTCTCTGATGCCCTGTTCCCCTGGATTCCTAGTGTTCTTGAGTTTAATTCTTTTTAATATGTCAATATATTATTATTTATCCATCCCTCAGAGACTATCTTCTCTTCCCAATTAAAAATCTCTGGGATGATCTGATTTTTTCAACTTAAATCAAGTGTTCGCCCAAGGTCCAATTGGCTTTTGCCAGGAGGACAGCTTTTCACATAGAAAGTATGGCTCCTGAGTAATTTCTCTAGGTAAATGGAAGGATAGTTTCTAAAGAAAAAAGAAATGTTGTAAGTTGGGCAGATGACCAAAAGGTGTTTTCTGATTACTGATGGTAGGTACAGGAGTGAAATTTAATTGAAAGATGAATAAGTTAAAGACCTTAAGTTCAAGATGCAATGAGAAGATGAGAAAATCATGACTTGGAATCAAACTGAAAAAGAGATTTTGAGTCAATATCACAAAAGAATCATTTGTAATATAGTGGTCATGGTCCCAATGAACTTTGATTAAATTTGGCCAAACATTTGTTTCAAATAAATTGTATTTTGAATATTTTATTATATATATCTCATTAAAATACATAAGTGATTTATTTTCAAGAAATTTATACATACAATATATACTTACATGAGGATTAGGAAACATGTAAGTTTAACCTATAAATATTTTTGCATTTTTTGTTACTTCTTATATGTTTAGCAATCAAGAGTCACACAAGAATCCACTTCAGAATACATTGTTTTTCATCCTCTCATTATGGAATAGAGCGTAGTTTATATTGTTTTACAAATCATTTAAACTAGAGTTTCTGCTGAAGCAGTTGAGGATTCAAGATATCTGTTCTAGGCTACAAGCTGAAGTTTAGAAAAAAATCAACCTGCTGACTTTTATCCTCTTTTTTGGACAAGATGCTATGGGTAATTTGGGCTTCTGGCTATGAAAGACAAACCTGTCCATCTGCATTATTAGTGGGTGTGTGATGGGATGTGCTCACAGTGACTTTGGTTTCATTGCAAAAAAAAAAAAAAGAAATTTTCTTGAAATGAAAAAAAATCAAATGGACAGAAGGGTGATGAACAACTTAAATTTATAAATTGCTCAAAATGTAGTAGGCATTGTGTTGAGTACTTTAGATAATTAAATACAATTAGCCTATGGCATGGATATGATCTTTACCCATTTTAAAGATTAGAACACCAATGTTTGAAGAAGTTAAATAACTACTCAAGGTCACAGCACCTAAGAATAAAAAGTACAACTGAAATTTCATCCTGTGTAATAGAACTCTAGAAACATCATTCTCCTGTAGATTTTAACTCATACTTTACTGCATCCTTCATGTGAAGGATGAAATTCTAGGCAAAGCCAAAGTCATAGAAGTAATGGGCCTGAAATTTCTCTGTGCTAAATCATTCTTTGATTTTTTTTCTTTTTTTTTATAAGGAGGAGATGCAAAAAAAGACACGAAGAATAATGCTGGATACAGAGAACATTAAAACCACTTTATAAAATCCACAAATCAAAAAAGTTGGAAAGGTTTTGTGTGCATTTATTCCTTGGTTAACATAACGTGCAAACAACATTTAGGTCTGACCTGCAGTCTCAGCTCTTTCAATTGTTCTGAGAACAAAAGTTGGAAAATCTTATTCATGGATGGGGGAAGAAGCAGCAGGAGAAGGTGATGAAAGGGTTATGCCAAGACTGTAATTAATTCTCTGCAGGAACCACCAAGGAACTAAGCCATAAAAGGGAAAGACATTTCTGACCTTCCTTTCTCTATTATTTCATTAGAGGAGAAGAGTGTTCTGGGTAGATTGTAAACTCAGATGGAAATTTACTTACTTATAACTTCCAAACATTTATATAAAATCCAACTATGATTTCTCTCTATGGTGAAATCAAATTATAAATTTTTAATAGGAATGGCATTTTTCATTTTAATCTACATATGTAAATATTGACATGGGTACATAAAGATACAAAGATATTAAAAATATCCTAGACCTAAAAGAAATTGGCATATTTTGCATATTTTTATTATCCTTAAGTGAGATGGGCATGTATATAATGGGTGAGATTTCTGTAACATTGATTGCCACGCCTCACTTAAACCAATGGTCATAATTTATTATATTCATCTGTTCTTATGAGAGGGAAAAAAATTAATGCATGAGTGTTTCGGGAATTTCAGTCCCATTTGTTTACTGTTCCAGTGATATCCACACATGTCCCTCTTGCGAGCTTCCAGATTTGCTCCTTGTGTGTAAATGAGAATAAAGGGGAGCAGAAGCCTTCTCCCAGGGGCATACTAAATATGGGGCAAGGGAAACAAGGTCAAAGAGATATTCATGAGAAAGAACAGATGGTTTTTGCTTTAGCAGTTAAAACCAAAATTTTGAACCACAAATTCTTTTAATCCCCACACAGAAGTCTTTGTCAAAAATACTCTGGTCTTACATAGAAAGAAATAGCACTCAGCCTAAACCTTCTTCTAATACAAATTTTTTTTCTAAGATAATGTTTAGATCCAGAAATTAAAAACATTATTAAAATATACATCATAAAGTATTTTCAAGTATTTTTCAATCTAAATTTGAAGAGAATTTAAATTGGCTTCTTAGTTGTGCTTCTTTGTATTACTTTTAGTGAATTATTTGTAATAATCATTTTTGAATACAATATTCACCTTTAACTTTTCATCCTTTTTAGAGTGAATATTATGTTATTCTACATAAAATGCAGAAATTTTCAATTCTATAGGTACATTTTCTTCTTCCTCTTTCCTTTACATTATAATTATCTCATTCATCACATCTTCCTGCAATAAATGCCTCATAAACAATATTACAGCCTGACCTGGTTGTGGCGCAGTGGATAGAGCATCAGACTGGGACATGGAAGACTCAGGTTCGCAACCCTGAGGTCGCTCAACCAGGCTCAACAGCTTGAATGCGGGGTCACTGACTTGAGCATGGGGTCACTGGCTTGAGCGTGGGATCATAGACATGACCCCATGGTCGCTAGCTTGAGCCCAAAGGTTGCTGGCTTGAGCCCAAGGTCGCTGGCTTGAGCAAAGGGTCACTTACTCTGCTGTAGCCCCCACTCACCCTGGTCAAGGCACATATGAGAAAGCAATCAATGAACAACTAATGTGCCACAATGAAGAATTGATGCTTCTCATCTTTCTCCCTTCCTGTCTATCTGTCCCTCTGTCTGACTCTGCCTCTGTCAAAAAAGAAAAAAAAAATACAAAATATAATTACAATTGCTTTTAAAGTCATATCTATTTTAAGGAAATTAAGAATAAAAAATGGACTTCATATTTTTCTAGAACTTTTCTAAGGCTCCCTAATATCTGAGTTTCTATCTGCCATCATTTCCCCTGGTTCTGTAAAATTTTCTTTAGCATTTTTTGTAGCACAGTTCTGCTGGTAATTTATTCTCTTCATTTTCATTTCTGTGATAATGTCTTTATTTTGCTCTATTTTTTGATAGATATTTGTATTTTTTTTCCTGGATATAGAATTCTGCATTAAAGTTTCATTCTTTTAGCACTGTGAGTGTGTTGTTACAGTCTTCTGGCCTTCACAGTTTTATTGAGAAATTAATAAAATCTGATCATTGTTCTACTATATATATAGCATCATTTTTCTTTAGTTGCTTTTAAGCTGCTTTTTCCTCTCAACTTTGATTTTCTAATAGATTGACTAAGATGGCCATTGGTATGATTCTCTTAGCATTGTCCTCTGTTAGATTCACTGAACATCTTATACTTGAAATATTATGTCTTTTACCAAATTGGTGAACTTTTTGTCCGTTTGTTTCTTAAAATATATTTACTATTTTCTCCCTTCCCCTAGAACTCCAATTACACATATGTTACAATTTTTTATGTTGTTCTATAGGTACCTGGTAGTCTGTTACTTTTTTTTTTAGTTGTTCCTCAGTTAGAATAATGTATATTGCTCTATATTAAAGTTTACTAACTCACTTAATTGTCATGTATATTCTCCTGTTAGCTTAGTCAGTTATTTTAATTTATTTAATTATTTAATTATTTTAATTTCAAATTTAAAGTTTCTAGTTTTAGAATTTACATATGTTTTTTTGATATAATTTCAATTTCTCTGCTCAGTTTTATTTCTTGTGAGTGTATTTTTCCTTACTTTATTGTGCATTATTATAATAGATGCTTTAAACTTCTTAGTCTGAAAATTCCAACCTGTGATTATTCTCTAGTTTGGTCTTGGTTTATTATCTTTTCTCTTGAGACAGACCTATACTATCCCAAATCTGTGTATGTCAAGTAATTTTAAATTCTGGTCTGAGCCTGACCAGCTGGTGGTGCAGTGGTTAGAGCATCGAACTGGGATACAAAGGACCCAGGTTCAAAACCTCCAGGTCACTGGCTTAAGTGCAGACTTATCCAGCTTAAACTGGGGCTCACTGGCTTGAGTGTGGGATCACAGACATGATCCCATGGTCATTGGCTTCAGCCCAAAGGTTGCTGGCTTGAAGCTCAAGGTTGCTGGCTTGAGCAAGGGGTGAGTCACTTGCTCTGTTATAGCCTCCCAGTCAGGGTATGAATGAGAAAGTAATCAATGAACAGCTAAGATGCTGCAACGAAGAACTGATACTTCTTATTTCTCTCCCTTCCTGTCTGCCCATCACTATCTGTCTCTCTCTCTCTGTCTTTGTCAAAAAAAAATTGTGTTCTGAATACACTGAATATTTAAGAATGATTTTTATTGTTTTTATTTTAGCAAGTAAATAATTTTGTTATTGTCAAACTAAAAATTCTCTCTCTTCAGTGCTAACATATTAGTTTGCTCCTTTTGTCCTCAATTGGATTACTTTAAGTCTGTCCCACAAATGTGGGGCTCAGGAGTTTGTCTAAAATTTGGGCAGAATTTATATACAAAATTTTGAGTTTTTGTCTCTGGTGCTGTCCTTCACTGGGTTCCCCCTTCTCTTTCCCAGCAGCTTCCATTTCTTGGATCTCTGTGTTCTCATATTCAAGTTAGAAAGACTGGTGTCATCTGTCAAAATGGGATACTCATTCCATTTACCCAAGTATCAACTTCCACACAGAATTTCCCCAAATTTATTTAATCTCCAGTATGTAAAAATTATTTTTTAGAATTTTGTCCAAAGTTTTACTTATTATCTTTTGGAGGGTTGATCCAGTAAAGGGTTACTTGGTCATACCAGAAGTTAAATTTCATGTTATAAATTGTAGATACTGATTGTTTTGGTATTTTTCTCCTCTTTTTCTTTCTCTTTCATTTTATTTTTTTTTATCTTTCTTTCTTTTCATTTTGATTGTAGAAACAAACTTTAAAGAAAAAATGGGTAACTTCTTCCTCAAACATATGAGGTAAATTTATTAAGAGAATTGAAGTATCTGAAAAGATTTTAGTCAAAGGAGAAGAAATTTTATGACAGAGTAGAGTAGGAGTTAATTCCGAATAGAGCGATGATACATCAGATAATAGAGAAGGGACTGGATGCAGGAAAAGGGGACCAAGAAAATCTTGACCAGAACTCAAGACCCATGTTGAATTATCCCTAGATCTGTGCTCTTGACCACCATTCTATATGCAGGAGGAATAATAAAATCCATAATGGAAAAACACTAACATGAAGGAGAAAGAGGAAAACAATAGAATTTTTTTCAAAGAGCATGAAAAAATTAGTAAGAAAGGTTATTTTTAAAAATAACAGAAACCAATTTAAAAAGGGATTACTGAATTCTAAAATTAAAATAGAAGTCACTTTATATAGAATTGGGCAAGGATGTTGACTATTGTACAGAAAAAAATGAGATTTATTAAATATAACTAAAGAGAAATTCTTTTTTTCTGAAATGTCATCTCTTACTGCCCCTTATTATGACTTGTTATTATAGAAAGGTAAAATATTTTGACTGTCTATAAGAGCGTCAGGAATTTTGAGTCTCAAAGTAGTTGCAGCACCTTCTTTAGGAATATCTATTAGTTTATCAATAAAAAAACACTTTCTGTCCACCTGTTTATGTACATACTCTGCTGTTGAGTCACTGACACGTTAAAGAACACATTGATATAGGTTGACAGAAACAACCTAGTGATCAACCTGAACAAGTGTTTGCATTAAATAATAATTTATACTATGCAAAAGCAAAGGTAAGTGCATTCACTGTGGGCTGACAGATAGAGAGACTAGCAATTCCTTGTTTAGACAGAAAGACCTGACAAGGAAGAGCTCATTAGGGTCTCTGGAGGGTGGCTGACAGCTGAAGAGCTGTCGGCTCTGTCAAAGACCTTTGAAAATAATTCTTGGTTTTGAATCAGAATTTTCTGAGTCACCAGCACAATGCCAGAAGCACATTGTTTGAGTCCTGGACTATTTCCTCACCGTTCAGTGCTATCAGAATTTGCCCAAAGCCTTAGCTACTTTAGAAACTTTTTGCTTTAGAATGCATGCCCACATACAAACTTGATATTGTTTTCTCATAAATCCCTATATTTTTCCCTGCTGCTATTCCAGCTAACTAGTGTCAGGCTTTGTTTGGAAATATGCAGTTACTGACAATATGTCGTTGTGTATGTGTATTTTCTTATACACACACATGCACACGAAGATATTGACCTTGATATTGTGTCTCTAAGATGAACAAAATTAAGATGGTAGAAATGGAGTGTTGGGCTTGCAAAAGGAGACTTATTCAAATGACTGTTGTAAATAAATAAATAAATAAATAGATATTGCTGACAACAGAGTTAGTCTAAGTTACATACTTTAGTGGTCTACCTCTAATTATTTCTGCTCAGGGACAGTAGATTCTAATTTTTGGATAGAAAATTAGCATCAAGATCTAATTCAAGGCCCTGGCCGGTTGGCTCAACAGTAGACCGTCGGCCTGGCATGCGGGGGACCCGGGTTCCATTCCCGGCCAGGGCACATAGGAGAAGTGCCCATTTGCTTCTCCACCCTCCACTCCCCCCTCCTTCCTCTCTGTCTCTCTCTTACCCTCCCGCAGCCAAGGCTCCATTGGAGCAAAGATGGCTCGGGCGCTGGGGATGGCTCCTTGGCCTCTGCCCCAGGCGCTAGAGTTGCTCTGGTCACGGCAGAGCGACGCCCCGGAGGGGCAGAGCATCGCCCCCTGGTGGGCAGAGCATCGCCACTGGTGGGCGTGCCTGGTGGATCCCAGTCGCGCGCATGCGGGAGTCTGTCTGACTGTTTCTCCCAGTTTCCAGCTTCAGAAAAATACAAAAAAAAAAAAAAAAAAAAAAAAAAAAAAAAGTTCTAATTCAAGATACCCACATGCCAACCCTCAGCACCACCATTTCCAGACTTTGGTATCTTATCTTCCCATGCATCTCCCTCCCCGCCCCCAACAGGCGCACTCTCAGTATTCCCCTCACACCAGTTAACTCTGCAGATTTGTATTTCCTGACAGCTTATAGCAGCACTTTGCTGAAGTAGAGAGGACCATGCTCATAAATAGGTTTACATATCTTTTTGTGAGTGGATATAAAAATATTTTAATAACAATTACTATAAAAGGGATAAGAATGATTATCCCTATTTAACAGTGAACAGAACTGGAAAATATTCATCACTGAGTCGAGGATATATATAGTCAATAAGAGACAAAAATCTAGATTTCTTCTCAGAGGAATCTATCTTTGTTTTGTCCTAACTGCTATATTAGATTGCCACCCCTGAAGCAAGCTTCTTTGTCCTTGGCTGGTGGTTGTGTTTCCCTGAAGTTACAGTATATATGGGACCTTGTCTCCAAGATTCTGAGCAGTTCTAGTATATGTCCTAGGTACTCTTATCAGCACTGGATGAGTGGTTTTAATGAACTTACAAACTTCTATCTTATCTTTGGTGTTTGGTTACCTCGATTATCTGACAACTGCATGGATGTGCTAATGGTTGAGAAACTGGTCAACCTGAAACAGGTATAATCATTTTTTCCATTTTATAAATGGAAAATTTAGGTTTAGTAGAGTCATGAGCAGCCAGGATAAAAGTCAAGGCAACTTGTCAACAAACAGCTTGTAGATAGAAGCCTCATCTATATGTCAGTCAGCATTCTGGTCCATACACAATATAGCTGTTGACTTAAATTTCCCTAAATAACTACTTTCAGTGCAATCTCTCTCCTGTGCCAATTGTCTTATTCTGAGCATGAACCCCTATGTATTCCAAAATATTCTGCCCTCTCTTAAAATCTTTTTTATTTCCCCCTGTATCAGTCAAAGTCCCTATAAGAAAAGATACCAGACTCAGAGTTTTTAGATTTTTATATAATTATTTCCAGTGATGTGAGTAGGGTTAAGAGCACGATACTAGATAATAAAGAAGCACACAGGCACTAGCAATGACAAGGATCTATAATCACCTGCCAAAACAAAAAAAGCAATGAAGAGGATGGTTTTAGTGGAACCAGTGGATGAGGGGCTGTCTGACAGGAGCCATGGCTGTAGAGAATGAAGCCTCTTTCAATGGTGGTGAAGCAGGAAGACATCAAAGGGACAAATACTGTGCTCTCTCTTTCTCTCCATCCATTCCCCAATCAAACTTTTGGGTTATCCATCAGCTGAATTAAATCAGAATCCAAAGTACAAGAGAACTAGGATGATTTAGAACACAGAGTGAAAAAAAAAGAAAAATAGAGTATAGACACAGAGTTCAAACAGAGAAACACAAGTAAACCTCCCATCAAAACTATGTTCTCGGCCCTGGCCGGTTGGCTCAGCGTTAGAGCATCGGCCTGGCATGCAGGGGACCAGGGTTCGATTCCCGGCCAGGGCACATAGGAGAAGCACCCATTTGCTTCTCCACCCCCACTCCCCCCCTCCTCCTTCCTCTCTGTCTCTCTCTTCCCCTCCCTCAGCCAAGGCTCCATTGGAGCAAAGATGGCCCGGGCGCTGGGGATGGCTCCTTGGCCTCTGCCCCAGGCGCCAGAGTGGCTCTGGTCGCGGCAGAGTGATGCCCCGGAGGGGCAGAGCATCGCCCCCTGGTGGGCAGAGCGTCGCCCCTGGTGGGCGTGCCTGGTGGATCCCAGTCGGGCGCATGCGGGAGTCTGTCTGACTGTCTCTCCCCGTTTCCAGCTTCAGAAAAATACAAAAAAACAAAACAAAACAAAACAAAAACTATCTTCTCAGTAAACAGTTTGGGCATTTTCTTCTGAAGCTAAGCATACACATACCTTATGACCTAGGAATTCTGCTCTTTGGTATATATGTAGGGAAAAATGCATATGTTTACTGAACTAAATGTACAAAAATATGCGTAGCACTTGAGTTTAAATTAATCAAACACTAGAAACAACCCAATGTCTACCAATTATAAAATGGATAAATTGTGGTATATTTATAGAAGATTACACAGCAGTGAAAAAGAACAAGCCACTGATAAATGCAACAACATAAATGAGTCTCAGTGATATAATGTGAAGTTTTTAAAAAGAAATTTTAATTGAATTTATTGGGGTGACATTGGTTCATAAAACAATACAGGTTTCAGGGGTAAAATTCTAGAATACATAATCTGCACATTGTACTGTGTTTACCACCTCAAGTGAAGTCTCCTTCTATCACCATATATTCCCCCTTTACCCTTTTCTACCGCCTTATACTTCCCTATAATGTAAAGTTGAAAAAGCCAGACACCTAGGAGGGAGTACATAGTGAATGATTCTATTTATAAAAATGGTCTAAAATAGGCACAACCAAACTGTGGTGATAGAAGTCAGAATAGTGTTTACCTTTTGGTGTGTGTTGGAGGGGAGACAGAGCTGGGTATTGACTGGAAAGAGACAGGAAGGAACCTCTGGGTAGTGGTTACTTGGGTATATACACATGTAAAAATTTATTGAGCTGAACACTGAATACTGTTCAGTTCATGCAAATCATATCTCAGTTCAAGCAACAGTAACAATCATCACTACTATGATTACTACTCTCTCCTGTGCCGTCATTCAGAATTAGGTAGTCAAGTAGTGAAAGCAAGTAAAAGACTTAATCATTCTCTTCTTTGTATACTATATATTCCTCACTGATAACAAAACAAAAAGAGATTATTGAACAGGAAATGACAAAGACAATAAAGCTTTCAAGTCCAGAAGACATTTGGGCAGTGAATCTAACTTTCAGAGACAATGCGAGACAGTGGGTAGAGTTGTTATTTTGGGATGGGCAGCTCTTGGGGCCTCTCAAAGCATTCCAGGCTGGCTAATGCTTGTGTAAGTCTGGCTCAGAGCACTGGTCTAAAATGTTACTATGTTACACAGAGTCAAAGCTTTAGAGAACTATGACAGATCATCCATGTTTATGAAAATGGTCCAGAAATATTACATGACTGATTTTCAAACATAATTTATTTTTTCTTGCCTAATAAACTGGGTAGATCATATAATTGCATGAAATTATCCAAAGCTTCCTGACTTGCTGTTTTCTCATTTACTATTAGGTTGGTTTTCAATTCAATAGCTAACAATATTTAAACAAATGTCCAATTACATGAGATTTTAATATCCTGACCCATTGATAAGAATTACACAAATATCTTTATTATGTTACTATCTCAGTGATTCTGAGCCTATAGTGGAAAAAACACCACAACCTGAGAATAAATTGTTCACCAAAAGGGTGGAATTAATGTTTCTAAGCACCACGGCTCCCTTGTGTAAATTGATTCTCCATGGTATATTACTGGGCAACCAAAGAGAGGTATATAGATTTGAAACACAAAAAAAACATCAACTCATATTGGTACTATATGGAGGCAAAGATTTTAAGGATGCTCTCAAGACCAGAAGGGGAATCTGGGCTATTATTTATGTGATATTTATATGATCCATAAACCCAGGGCTATAGTAGCATGTAGATTCAGAATATACAATATTTTTTAGAACTATTTCCACCATATCTGTGAGAGCTTCACCCCAAATTCCTCTCAATTTTATAGGGGTTTCCCCAGAAGTGTTCTCATATGTACTCCATGAACAAACCCACAAGGCTACCACATGTTGTTCACCACTTCCCTCCTTCCCACCCACTTCACTCTGGGCATGTCTCCTGCTGCGTCAGAGCGCTGACGTCTGTGCTAGGGCATGGTCTCTAGTCAGTCATGAACAGTATTGCTGCTGACGTCTTTGTGTTCTCTAAATGTCACAGAGATATTTTAGTGAAGCTGCTGGTAGTTTTTCTTTAGCTTCTCATAAAACATCTGGTGCATGGTACACACAAAGGAGTATTATATATAAATATTCTTAAATAATAATACTAATGAATTAAATAAATAAGCCTCCTGTACCCACCATTGAGCTTAAGAAACAAAGTTTCTTTGCAGCTTGAAGCCTCCTTTCCATCCCTAAACTCTTTCCTCGGCTCTCAATGTTCACAACTACGTTTATCCAGGACTTACTATTTGAGGAATTGTTGATCTTCTAAGTGAAAGGGAGATCTTTGTCATCAGCTCCTCAGAAAGATTAGCGAGAGCAGAAGTAAAGGGGAGCTTAGAATGCAGCCGCTGGGAGGCAGATGGGGCAGCTTGCCTGGAGCAGGATCCCACAACAATCAGGATGCTCTGGGCCAACACACAGCTAGTGAAGCCAATTCTGGTATGCTAATGCTGAGCCTAAAACTTTAAAGCAAGCTGAAATGGCCCCACACCAATGGTGTCTCCTGGCTACTGGCAAGACAAAAGGACAAACAGGAGCAATTCCTCTCTGGATGAATAATACTTGAATTTAGGTGTGTGGACATCACGCAGTTAAAATTAACAGTGAGTTCAAAATCAAGCACCAAGTACATAGGAAAGAAAGCAAGCTACCATGAATCAGCATCAACAAAAAAACAATGAACAATAATTATAGGTAACTTCCCTTTCAAGGATCATAGCTACTGAAACTATTAGGTTCAAAATATAAAACAAAGGCATATGAAATTTAAAGAAATCTAGGACATAAAAAGAAAAGTAAGAAAACAACAAGGATTATTTATTTTTCCTTTTTGAGAGGGTCTGTACCTTGAGTTTTTAATCTCTTTTGTGGGTAAGAATATTTTTAACTACTATCACAATTTAAGAGTATTAATTCTCTATTTCTTAAGATAGAAAATTGCTCTTTAAGAGTATTAATTTTCTATCTCTTTCCATGTCAGCTTTAACAATTTCAATATTCTTTGACATGCCAGTTTTACCTTAGTTTCTTAACGTTTTGACATAAAGTTCACATAAAGTCCTTCAGATTTTTATTGCATTTGTTATCTTTGCTGTGTCTTTAGTTACACTGTATTTATTTGCAATATTGTTTTTTCATTTTCCCTTTTTCTTACTCAGACTTGCCAGGGTTTTATTTTACTAATTTTCCCAAAGAATAAAAATTTTGTTTCATTGTTCCTTTCTATCAAATGTTCATGTCTCATTTTAGACATTCATGTTCTTCCTTTCATTGTTTCTATCCTCTACTTTTTTTTGGCTTATCTTGTTGCAATTTTCCAAACTTTTCTCACTGAATAATGTTCCAGGTAATAGGTCTCAAGTCCACCTTCCCATGTTCTGCTTTGTGAAGACAGGTCTGTAAATAACATGGTTCTCTGCTGTCAGAAGGCCTACTGTTAGTTTCTACCAATGGGAGGAACTCAAGGAAAGAATGGATGTCAGGAGAGGAGGAGAAGGGGCTTGTTCATATAGACTTATTTTCCCCATCAGGTCACCTTTCCACAGCCTTTTATCCTGGAGGCAGAAGAATCACAACTTTCAGCTTATGATGCGCTTCTACTCTAACCTCCTGTGCCCCTTCCCAGCACCAAAAAGACAGTGCCTACTCCTGATGTGTCTGAGTCACAACAACACAAGAAGGACCTCTCTTGAGGATCTGAAGCAACAGCACCAACGGGGCAGCATTTCCTATCTGGAGATTAGAGCCCCATTCTGAGTCTCTCTTCCAAGCCCCTAAAATACCAGCAGCAACCAGACAGGTGGCAGCAGTCTTGGAATTCTGAGTCTAACTCTTTAGGCCCCTTCCACGAAATTCTAGATTCTAATAATCTCAGCCTCTTCTTTTTATTCCTCTGTTCTTAAGTATGCTGCAGTTTTTAATAATGATCCCTTTCAATGATCTCTGTTTTCTTTAAACTGTAGTTCGTATGTGTATGTGTTTAGATTTTATTTATTGAGAGAAGAAAGAGAGAGAAGGGAGGGTGGTAGAGGAACAGGAAGCATTAACTCATAATAGTTGCTTCTCATATGCATCTTGACCAGGCAAGCCTTGGGTTTTGAATCTGGGACCTCAGCATTCCAAGTCGACACTTTATCCACCATGCCACCAAAGGTCAAGCTCCTTTTTCTTATATTAAATTCTCTCTGTTGAAATAACTGCTGTGATTTGTTTTCCTGAATAAACCCCAATGTAAGTGCTCAGCATATTAATTTTATACTTTTTTTGTTATAAAGATTTAAAGATTATGCTAGATTTTCTGTCGTCACTCCCTCCTAGCCACAATGGCACAGCAGAGAATCTGGGAACTCCATCCTCCAGAATAATCTCCTCCATATGTTCTGTGTTTGAAGGTGGATGAGAATTTCCTTCCCCAAGAAAAGAAGAGAGGCTGTCACTGGAAGCATGACCATATGCCTGATACAAAATTCACAGTAGCTTCTGGGTGGGCTCCCATTTCAGTGATTCAAGCAACTGTAATTATCAATAGGAGCTTCTTGGGGGATTTTGAGACTTTTAGGGACTTCTGGGAAAGCACGGGAGAGCCAACAGAAATTTCTTATATTGATCATTAAATGTTATTTTTTTAACTGAGCATTTAGAATTCAGATTAAAGAAAAATTATGAGCTTACTCTTCAAGATTACACATGCAAATCAAAATATACAAATAGCAACTACTAGGAGTTAATGCTTCCCACTCCTCCTCTGCCTTTCTCTGTATCCTCTCTCTAAAAATCAATAAAGAAAAAATCTAAATAAATAAATAAATAAATAGAAATACACCAATGGGCTCATCATATATAAGCTTGAAAACTGAAATTGATCATGAGAATGACCACAGGATATTTGTAATGCATACCTGAGCCTTATTTTTGGAAATGCTGCCTTAAGTTTCACTCAGGTGTCTATATATGTATTTAAAGTTCTTCATGTGAACTTGGATGGTTAGCCTTGTTTTAGAACCTCTGCTTTCTTTTATTTTGTAAATAATCTTGTCATCTTGTGTTTTAGAAATGAATCCCAAGCTTTTCTCCTTTGTTTTGCTCTTTCATTGGCCTCAGTATTGAAGAACATTTTATGAAGTCACCTTTAAGCTAGTGCTTTAGCAGTGGGTGTTAAAAAAGAATAATATGAACTCTCCCTGCCTGACATCATCTTCCAAAACAAGGATCCCTTATTTTGTACATAATGTCCTTGACTCTGCTTATTTCAGAATGAATGCTAATGGCAGGCTTGTGAAATCAACATGTTGGACTATGTATTTTTCTTTTACAAATGTAGAGTAAGTCAGGAATGCCAAAAGGCAATGTCTCAATCCTCTTTTTCTGCCAACTTCTTTGCCTTATGGACTCAAATATGTTGTTCTGGAAGCAGATGGCTCTCCCTGCCCCTCCAGGTTATTACATAAGAAGGTGAGGTGCAGTGGATTGAGTATGCTGATTTCCAGGAAGACTAACACGATGCATGTGATGAAGCCCCAGGTGTAGGGGAAGGAACAGAGCTTCAGAGCCAGACATGCTTGAATTTAAATCCTGGCCCTGCCTATTTCTGATCATGAGTATTTCAACAACTCAGCTTATTTGGCCTCCATTTTCTCTTCTGTAAAAATAGAGATAGTAGTATCTCCTTTGTGTGCTCACGGAAAATTTGGATGGTGTGTATATAAAGCAACTGGCACATAGAAGATACACAATGAGATATTTGCTTTTATAGAATTTTTATATGAAAAAACAAGATTTCTCCTGTGCTTCCTCCTAAATGGCATTTGTTCTAAATTGAGGTGGTCACCTGATATGATTTAACATTAGCACAGGTTGGCAATCTTTTTGCGGAAAACTGTTACAATGGTTATTACAACTTGAATGGTTGAAACACTAACAGCCTGAAAACCCCATCTGTAAAGGATGTATGATGCTTATGTGAGTTTGTTCTCTCATCACACTGAAATCTTGACTCAGGTAGTCTATCTGGGTTTAATTTCCAATTATCTAACAATAAATCTATATGGAGTGTGTGTGTGTGTGTGTGTGTGTGTGTGCATGTTGTTGTATTGGGGGAACAATTATGACTTTAAAAGAACATTTAAATACACTTAAATATATTTATATAAAATTTATATAATATTTAAACACATTTATATAAAACAAATGACAAATAAGTAATAGGGTATTCAGAGTCATTTTTACTTTCACTCCTAAATAAAAATTAGTAAATCTGTTACAATAATCAAGGAAATGGTTCAATTGAAATGTCTTCTTTCATATTCTGCTTAGTATTTTGTATGCTCTGCAGCTGTCCTGCACAAGCAAGATGTTTCTTTTTTTAATTAGAACTTTTGTATTGTTTTCAAAATTTTCATCTTTGCTTAAACAAAATTTTAAGGTGATATTTGTATTAAGTATTTCTTGAGATTCACCTCAAAATATATTATTTTCTACATGGCTGCCACAGTCAGCCTTGAGCAGGTAAAACCCTGCCTCGGTTGTACCCACTGCTCCTGCTTTCTGTCCTCAGACTTTTCTGACACCTGACAGTAGATGCCTATAGAAACCTGACTAGCTCAGTTGGTTAAGAGCATTGTGCTGAAACAACAAGGTTGTGGGTTCGATTCCCCATCAGGGTATACAGAGGAAGCAACCAATGAATGTATGACTGAGTTGAACAACAAATGAATACCTCCTTCCTCCTTCCCCTTTCTCTCCTTTTGTCTCTGTCTCACTGAAACAATAAATCAAAAAGAAATTAAATCCTGCCCGGATAGCTCAGTCGGTTGTAGCATCATCCGGAAGCACAGAGGTTGCTTGTTCGATTCCCCCATTAGAGCACATACAAAGAACAGCTCAATCTCTCTCTCTCTCTCTCTCTCTCTCTCTCTCTCTCTCTCTCCTTCTCAAAATAAGGAGAAAGATAGAAAGAAATCTGATCAGTTCTAATACTCACATAAATCTGAATGACTGATTTCTTACGGCATAACCTTAGTCAATGCAGAGTTGGAGGAAACAGAGGGCCAATTCCCCTCCTAACGACAATTCAGAGTTGGATTCTGCATGACCCCTCAGAGTCACAGTGGAACCAGCCTTAGTTGCCCACTGAAATGGGGAGTCACAACCTTTCCAATGTGATAACCTTCTTCTATACTGGTAGAATAGCTCTTAGACTTTTCTGTTTAACTACGTCACATACAGTATCTTTTAAATTTAAACATTTCCCTTCAAATTTACAGTCCTCAAATATATCTCCTACATCTTCTTTCACACACACCCAAGAAGCAACAATATTCCTCCCAAAACTTTTACTTAGCAAGGCTTTTCTGTCAGCTAGATAATATCACCAAACACTCAGAAATAGAAAGCAAGAGCAATGTGTGGCACCTTTTTTATATTTAAATAAATGGTTTAAATATTCTTACACAGTTCTTCCACTTTCCTGCTAAAGAATTTTTAAGACCTGCTCTCCTCCTATCTGCTCTGAGCCAGGGAGCGTGGTCCCTGCTACTGACATGTTCGTGTCTCACTGTAGGTGCTGTCCTTTTCCCTGGCATATCTGGGGGGGGGGGGGGGGAGGGTCAGGAGAATCAATCTGCAAAAGAGTAGAGACTCTCAGTTTCTGTATAGTTAGGTCTGACCTTGAAGAGATGACTACAGATGGGCCTTCTTCCCCTCTGAGCTCTATTATCACCCCAAATATCTTCTGTTCCTTAGTGAGGCCATCGTTGCCTCCTCCTTTTAATGAGCCATACGTGTTTTCCTGGGTTTTGTTTTCACCACAGATGACTTTTCTCCCCCTTCTTGCAAAAGACTAAAAAATTTCCCCCGACAGTTTTGTTTATCTTACTTCGTCTCCCAATGTGACCGCCTCTGATCAGTGTTTCTCTTCTTGCCTTCCGCACACAGAAACACAAGGAAAAAAAAAGAACTTTGGAGTCAAGACTGGCTTCAGTCCTAATCAGAACTCTCTCATTTACGACCTGTGAGACTTTGAGCAGGTGTTTCTATGTCTGACCCTGAGTGTCTTTCCTTATAAAATAAAGATAACAATGTAGAACACAGAACCTGAAAGTTTTTGCAAAGAAAAAATAATGTGCAGGATAAATGCTCAGACAAGGACTGTTTCTTTATCTCTCCCTGTTAGTATCGTATTCCACTTGAACATGTAGTATAATATATAGTCAGTTACACCTCATACTGCTTGTCCGTTAGAGCTAAATCTGCTTTTCCCAGGCACCCCTGCTCCCTTTCTCCTAGGTTTCATGCTCCCTCTGTTTCAACTACCCCTTGATCAGTTTTCAGTGAAGGCTCCTGGCCTCTTACTGAATGCCTTGTATGGATTGTAGGAGTTCTCTGTGCTGACTAACGACAAACATGTGATACTTGACTCAACTATTGAGGGTCAGGAAGCAACAAGCATCTCGGCTGGTTAGTTCTGGTCTGAGGACTCCCACAGGGTTGCCCTCTAACAGTTCGCTGGGCTGCAGGGCATCTCATGGCTCTACAGGGGCTGGAAAACATGAAACACAGTATCTGCCATAAAACCCATTCAGCAATCACACAAATTTTGTAACCCCAAGTTGCAGTCATTATAACATATGCTGGTTTACTCATTGTGGGCTTACGATCACGCTCTTACCTCCTAGACAGGAATACCTTGGTTTGGATCAAAATGTTCTTCTAATCTGGGGATTTAATGGTTTGAAGTTTACAAAGCCTGATAGTATTTTTGCCTGGTGAAAGCTTTCCTTGTATTCACATGGAAATGACCTGCAGGCAAGCCAGGACTTTCTTCATGGAGCCACCTCTGCATGCATTCCAGCTGCTGAAAATCTGACTAGTGGGTCCAGAGACCTGAACCAGCTAGTTGAGTAGAGGTGGTCTACGTGTGCAATGCATTCAAAATCGATTAACAGTTCTCTCACTGGCTATAGGAAACCCTCAATTACTATAATGCTGACTGCCTTCTGTTCTCTCTTTCAAATACACGCTTCAGTGTTCTGTGTCTAAAAACTGACCTTCATGGACTTCATCAGCAGGCTTCTCAGCTAGGGGCTGCTCAGTCAGAAGCACTAGAAGGCGATTGAAAGAGCAGCAAGAGAGTGGGGTTTGGATATTTATCCCCCAGCACGTTCCTGGCCAGATCTCAGCATTAACTGGGTCTCAGTACCAAAGGTCACAGCCCCTGACAGGAGGTCTTCTCTGCACACTTATATCTCCTCCAGGTTCCTGAAGTCACGTGTCCCCTGTCCTACCCATTCAGGCTTAACAATGATAACTGTTCTACCATATTTAGTAACTCCAGGTGCTTCATTTTCATATGATATTTTCCCCTAAGCCTTGCCCACAACCTTGTATATAGTCCTTTATTAAACTCTTTTCCATACCTGGTTTGAATGTGTCATCTATTTCCTGCCAGGACACTAACTGATAGCTACTGTAAGGTGGTTAGTTTGAACAGCTAGCCTCCCAGGCTGCCTGCAGGTGGACATTAACTGTAAAGTGTAGTCATGAGTAATTAAGAGTATTTGACTATTAAATTACCTAGTAGTTATTTGAATGAAACTTAACAACTGGCAGCAGTCTTTATTTCTAGAAAATTTATGTGCACAATCATTCATTGCCAAAAGCTACAAGAGCTCAATAATAATTAATTAAGGACTGTCTATATTATATCCAGCAGAATATTTTATTTGAAACATAGCAAATGAACCTTATTTTTTAATTTATTAAATTGAATTTATTCGGGTGACTATTGGTTCACAAAATCATATGGGTTTCAAGTTTACAGCTCAATAAAACATCATCTTCATACAGCATTATGTGCCCATCACCCCAATAATAAGTAATTGATATTAAGTGCTGTGTGACAAGCAGTCCATCAAATTATTTACATTTTTAAAGATTTTTACAAATTTATTTTTACAAATTTTAAATTTTTTTAATTCTCACAATTATTCTGTGAAGCATATAATTTTTGTCATTTAACAGGTATAAATAAAACTTGAAGCTTAAGAAGCACCTTGCCCAATGCTACATAGGCAGCCGTTGCTTTAGCTGGTATTCAAACCCGTGCCATCAGAATCCAGAGCCTACATATGACTCAATTTCCTCTTATGTTAATGAGAAAATAGCTAAAAGAAAAAAATGACAAAGGTATGCCTTTGCTTAAATGGAAAACATTTGCCAGTTTCTATATGGTATAAATAGATTGTTTAGAATTATAAATTATACTGCTACATGTAAAAATTTTATTTCAAGCTTTTGTGTAATAAAGGGAGCCAGAACTATTGTGAATTTCAAGTGTGGCCCACAATACCAATAGTTCT
The DNA here is from genome assembly GCF_036850765.1 of Saccopteryx bilineata. Taxonomy (NCBI): domain Eukaryota; kingdom Metazoa; phylum Chordata; class Mammalia; order Chiroptera; family Emballonuridae; genus Saccopteryx; species Saccopteryx bilineata. Next base: position 121,963,748 of record NC_089491.1, on the reverse strand, counting down.
GAATATACCAAACACGCACACGCAACCGTGCGTGCGCTCGCGCGCACACACGAGTCTCACCCTGCTAACTAGTGCTTAGCAGTTCCTCAGCTGGGAAGCTATTACTTTTGGGTCTTCTTATAAATAATGGTTGTGTTTACACAACTGGGAAATACTAGATTTTTCCTTTAATGAATCATTGTTTTAGGATAATGTAAACAGAGCCAATTTAAAGAGAAGGATTTCTTTCTCTAGTAAAGCCTTGAACTTTTAAACAGCTGCTTAGTTTCACTCCAGAGGTGTTTGCATGTCCTTGACAGATGGAGTAATTTCCAAATGGTTTTTAATCAATAGATACTAGGCAGGCAGTTGAGAAGTTGAGAATTATCTCTGGGGAAGGGGGGAGGAGCAGAAAAAAAATGCAATTTAACCATGATGATTTTTTTTTTCTTTTTTAGAATTTGTTATTAAATAACCACCACAAAACCACATGTTGGGATGTGAAATTCTATGAAATGGTCCATATTTAAAGTTGTTTATTTTCATGCCATTTGGTAGTTTTTGTTTCTATGTTCTTATAATTTTATTTTCTTAAAGAAGAAGCACTGTGTCAAAAGCATAGTTTTACCCAAATTTATGACCCTACTGCTCTTTACTTCGATGTCTCTAAGAGGTGTCAAATTATTGAGTGTTATATGTAAATACAATTTCTATATTAGCAATATTTCCAGAAAATTTTAAATAAAATCAACAAGATGTTATTATTGCCATTTTATTTATTTATTTTTTCAGGTGAACATTTCAATAGCATTTTTTTTTATTAAATTTAATGCAGTGACATTGATAAATCAGGGTACATATGTTGAGAGAAAATATCTCTAGATTATTTTGACATTAGATTGTGCTGTATACCCCTCCCCCAAAGTTAAATTGTCTTCTGTCACCTTCTATCTGGTTTTCTTGTGCCCCTCCCCTCCTCCAACCCCTCTCTCCTTCTTCACCCCATCCCCCCTCCCATTTTTGCCATTTTATATTGTTAATGTTCACTTAGATTTACATACATATTAGCCATATTTTGGCTTTTATTTCTTCTTGCATTTGTCACAGAACATTTTTTTTTTTTTTGGCCTTAAATATATCCTTTAGAATTAATTTTCTTAGAGGTTCCTGGGGGACATTTTTCTTCCCTTTTTTTTTCTTATTTTCCTGTTTTTGCCTAAAAATGTTTTTACTTTCTATTTATTCATAAATTGTATTGAATGGATATAGAATAGTAGTTTGGCATTATTATCTCAGCACATTTCTCGTATTATCCCACTGTCTCTGGCTTCTGTTTTGGCTGTTGATAAGTCAGCTGTCAGCGTCACTGCTCTGTGTTCTGTGTTGACAGGATACCTTCTGAACACTGAAAGTATTCAACCCCCAGATGCTGGGTGTGGTGGCAGCAGCTGACAACCCATGGCTATTAACCTTACTGGAACGTGCTCTCAACTGAACACCCATATCAACCAAATTCATGTCCCATTTCTGGAACCTGACTGTATTTGAATACTTCTTTGGCCCACGAATCAGTTGACAGAAAAAGCTGCCGGCTTTGAATGAGGACCAGAGCAGGAAATGTCCAGAGTATAAGTAATCTTCTCATTTGGGCCATTTGACTCAGCGAAATCTAAGTTATTAAAGTGTATCGAAGGAAAGGAGTGGTGTAGAATAGAGTTCAAGGAAAGTCCCAATAGAAAAATTACCTTTAGAATTATAAAACAAGGTCATGCCATCTACAGTGTAAAACTATATACCTTGTCAAAACTGTTTCAGTGTGCAACTGGATTCTGATAAAGACTAAATACCTGACCATGAAGCACAAAGTGACCATGAGCATAAAAGTTCCAAACAGAACCTTGGTTCTGCCAGACACAGAAAATTGTGCAGGTTTGGAAACAATAGATCATAACTGGAAGTGAAATATTAGGATCAAAGCCAAGACCTGATCAGAAGAACAATTTTGAGGCACAGGAAGGTGGATGCATGTTACCCATCATGGCATGCTGATGAAGAAGGAAGGGTCATGCTTGGCTCACAGATGAGCTATTTTATGATTTTATTGGTAGTAAGCTAAAAATGGACCTTGGCCACACTGCATTCTCTAATGAGTGATGGATTTGAAGGTGAGGGTTGTGAGGTGAAATTCCCCTGATGAACAGATTTTTAAGCAATATATCTGATTTTCTTTGTACTGAAAGAGATATACTCTATGCATGGACTCAACAAATAGCTTAGCATTGGTCAGGGGCCTGGAAAAAGAAATATTAGAAGAGCAGGGACAAGAAGGTCAGAAACAGAAGCATGTGGATAGACCTTTGTTTCTGAAGAAATAAGATTTTTGCATTTGACTTGTATTGCTACTACTACCATAGAATATCTTCCAAGGAAGAAGCATTAAACAGCAAAGTAGATAGAAGGACTTGGCCAGCTGACATTGTAAGTCTCTGTCACCAGCTGTCCCAGTGCTGAAACAATGGGCTTGTAGATTAGAACCATAGAGGCAGGGAAAGATGCCTTGCATGGACTCACAATAATGGGTTCCTACTCACCGAGGCTGCTGCTGAATTTCCAACTTGTCACCCATATTTCCTAATGCTGATTCCCTCATACAGGAACCTCCCACAAGGACATCAGCCATTCACTTAGTGGTATAAGTTGCCTCCATTGGACCCCTTCTATCCTGGAAGGACCAAAGATTCATTTTGACTTACCAACACATATTCTGTATATGACTTCTTACCCACAGAACGTATATTAGCTCATTATTTGAAGACTTACAGAGTTCACATCACCCAAATGGGATTCCCACATAACATTGCATCAGATCAGTGAGGCCTCTCTATGACAAATACTATGGTATGATGAGCAAATACCCTGAAATCCACTGAATTTATAACATATCACCCACAGGCTACAGACCTGAGTGATGTAAATGCTGAGGGTCCACAGGATTGGAGGAAGCCTCCTATCTAAGAAAAAAAAGGTTGAAGGGACCCACATCTTGTTACCACAGGGTACTAGTAAAGCTGTGAATATCAGTGGAAAATTCTGGCACATTCCTCGGGGCCTAGCTAGTGCAGTTCAAACAAATATAGCCAGGACAAGATTTATATAAAAAAAAAAAAACAAGCAGAGGTAGTGGGAACCATAGAAGGGTGTGAGGACCAACCATACCTCTCCCAATGCCATGTTTGTAACCTCCTAGGATGGAGAAAAGCAATAAAGAGAGTCAAGCCCAGAACAGCCCAAATAGTTTGACCTTTGAATTAATGAGTTTAAATCCTCAGTGGGATGAACAAGTTTTAATTACTTGTTCTATTTAAACCAGAAGAGACCACAAGATTGGGAGTTATTTTTTTTAACTGAATTTATTGATGTGACACAGGTTAATATAATTACACAGGTTTCAGGTGCCCAATTCTAAATACATCTCTTCACATCATATTGTGTGTTCACCCATCCTCCCACATCAAGTCTTCATCCACCACCACTTATCCTCTGATACTCCCTTTTAATAGTAGTGACTTCTAATGGGTATAGGGTTTCTTTTTTTTTTGCTTTTTTTTTTTTTTTTCTTTTTTTTCTGAAGCTGGAAACAGGGAGAGACAGTCAGACAGACTCCCGCATGCGCCCGACCGGGATCCACCCGGCACGTCCACCAGGGGCAACGCTCTGCCCACCAGGGGGCGATGCTCTGCCCATCCTGGGCGTCGCCATGTTGCGACCAGAGCCACTCTAGCGCCTGAGGCAGAGGCCACAGAGCCATCCCCAGCGCCCGGGCCATCTTTGCTCCAATGGAGCCTTGGCTGCGGGAGGGGAAGAAAGAGACAGAGAGGAAAGCATGGCGGAGGGGTGGAGAAGCAAATGGGCGCTTCTCCTGTGTGCCCTGGCCGGAAATCAAACCCGGGTCCTCCGCACGCTAGGCCAACCAGCCAGGGCTGGGTATAGGGTTTCTTTTAGGGAGGTGAGAATGTTTTGGAATTAGGTAGTGGTAATAGTTTCACAACATCATGGATGCACTTAATAATACTGAATTGTATACATAAAAATGACTAAAATAGACCTGGACAGGTAGCTCAGTTGGTTAGACTATCTTCCCAAGATGCCAAGGTTTTAGGTTTGATCCCCAGTCGGAGTACATACAAAAATCAACAGATGATGGCATGAATGGATGTAATAGTGGATCGATGTTTCTCTATATCTCTCTCTTTCTCTCTCCTCTTTTCTGTTCCTCTAAAAATAATCAATTTTAAAAGTTTGAATAATTAAATAGTAAATTTTATATAATGTATTAAGCCAATAAAAAAAACACTCCAAAACTTAGTTTATACTGTCCTTCTATCCCCAAACCATTTTAGTTCTCAAGGAAAGTTTCCTGCGGTACCAACTAAAATGGGTCACCAGTTTTTCCTTGTGGGAGGCAACCCCAGACTCTGACTGCACTGAGTAGAGTTGGTCAGCTGTTTTACAAGGAAAACACCTGGCACCAAATCCTGAGCTCTTTAAAGAACTGCTAGCTAAGCCTCTTCCCCAGGGTAAATTCAGGGAGAAGCGCTATGAGTCCCAGCTTGCCAGATTGGTGTGGGCCACACCCAGCAGTTAATAAGTTGTTCCCAACTCCACATGCCCCATCTCAATAACTAGTTTTCTTCCCAGTGTGTAGGTTCCCATAATCATGTGGCTGCTCAAATGAGAACAGCAGAAACCACTAACAATTTGGAGATGAGACAGAGTCCAGAAAAGGAAGAAAAGTCATGAAAATGTAAATTTAGCTTGAGGTGTTCTATGAACACAAGGCCAAGACCTAGAATTAGGGCTTGTTCTAAACTTCAAAATTGGCCAAAAAGTAGCTTCTCTGATAGCAAAGTTATTTGGGTAAGAAAATTTCTCAAGCTGACATCGGCAAGAGTATGAGGGAATGAATCAAGAAATGAAAAATTTTTGGAATTCAAAATGAAAGTTTGACACTTTGATCCATCCGGTGACAATTGGTCAGAAAAGTTTGCCATACTGTAAATTTGAGAAAACTGGCCTGCAAGTAATAAGGAAAACTATAACTTCCTAACCCCAAAATGATAGTTAAGGCTACTAGCTTTTAAGTTCAAACCAGCCAGCTGTCAGCAGAAAAAAAAGTAAATAAATAAAAGTATGGAGAGGTAAGCAGGAGCCAGATAATATAATGCCTTGAAGTCTGGAGTTCCTTCTGCATTCATTTAAAAGCTCTTGCAGAGTTCTGAGCAGAAAGAGTGACATCATATAACTTATGTTCATAAAATACCAACTCTCTCTGGTTGCAATGTGGACAGATTGCAGGAACCTGAAAGCAGAATAATTCCCAGGAAAAAAGCTACATGATGGTGGCTTGAACCAGGGAGGTGACAATGGCAATCTAGAGAACCAGATGGATGCAGAGCATTTTCAGAAGAGTTCATGGGGCATGTTGACAGACTAGAACAGGTGGAAGGTGAGCAGACAGGAAGGAGTCAAGAATAACTTGTAGATTAAGAAGAAGGTTGTAGACTGACAGGCGTTGGTGCAGTGGATAGAGCATCAGACTGGGATACAGAGGACCCAGGTTCGGGACCCTAAGGTCCGCAGCTTGAGCACAGGCTGATCTGGTTTGAGCAAGTCTCACCAGCTTGAGCCCAAGGTTGCTGGCTTGAGCAAGGGGTCACTCGATCTGCTGTAGCACCCCCCCCCAGTCAAGACACATATGAGAAAGCAATCAATGAACAACTAAGGTGCCACAACAAAGAATCTATACTTCTCATCTCTCTCCCTTTCTTTCTGTCTATCCCTATCTGTCCCTGTCTCTATTTGTCTCTGTCTCTGTCACACACACACAAAAAAGTAAGGTTGTAGCCAGTGGAATTTTTGTTACAATAGGCAAAGCCAGTGTCCACCTTGTGGAAAACCTAGCATGCATTTGCTCCTTCATTTCTATGCAGTTGAACTGTGAGAGATAAAAATGGTATCTTGTTAGAGTTTTAAAATTAATAGTGAGGTGAAACACTTGTACATATATTTGTGGCTGTTTGTGTTTCCTATGTGTGTTAATTGCATGTTCTATGTTTTCTTACTTCCTGTCAGACCGGACCACCAACCTGCTGGAAGCCTTTGCCTCCTAAACTTTCTCGGCACTTTCCTCCTCTTACCCGCCTGACAACTCCTGCTCAGTCTCTTTTCGGCCACTGTTTCCTCCATTCTCTCGCCAACTCCACACCCACCTTGTCAAGCTTCTCCTCTTCTTCCTGTAAGTGCCCTAGATGATATCTTCTGTTCACATAATTCAACTAGGTCCTCCACGTTCATCATTCTAAAACCTTTATATCCAACCATCACCTCTTTCCAGATGTTCAGACCAATGGCTCCAACTGTATACTCCGCCTTTTCATCTCTACAGACATGTTTCTTAAAACATGTCCAAAATAAAATCTCACGCACTCATTTCTTCTAGCCACCTTCTTCTCCTTCTTTGCTATTTCCGTCAATAGCACCAAACTTCTCCAAATTTCTCAGACCAGAACTTCCTTCATTTGTGTATTCACTTTTTTAGCAAACATTTATAAAGTTGCTACTATATATGTACAGTACCAGGCACTTTGTTGAGTCCTAAAGCTTTTACTCCCTAATCACTTTCCTTGTATCAATTCTGTTATTACCATATTTCCCCACATATAAGATGCTCCCATGTATAAGATGCACCTTAATTTTGGGGCCCTAAGTTTGAAAAAAAAAAGTATTACATAAAATTATAGAACTCAAGTTTTATTCATCATAAAATTCACACAACTCCTCATTACTGTCAAAATTCCCATCCATTAGCTTGTCCTCATGTGTCTGATGAGAAATCACTGTCTTCAACAATGAGCTCAAAAACAAGCAAGAAAAAATGGTAAATGCAAGTAAAAAAAAAAATCTACAACCACTGTATAAGACTCACTCAGTTTTTAGACCCCAAACTTTTCAGGGGAAATGTGCGTCTTATCAGGGGGAAATACGGTAAATCTTGTTAATTTTTTCTTTGTGATAACCTCTCAGATTTATTACCTTCTTTTCATTCCTGTTGACATCATCTGAAATTCTAGTGTCCCCAGCAGGTCTTTGACATGCCATCCACAACCTCATCACATTCCTTACTCCTCAGAGCTGAGCAGGTAAATAACCCTAGAACATAGCTCTGATCACATCACTTTCCTTTATTAAAATCCATCTTTGGCAGCACATTTTCAAATTAAAAAAAAAAAAATCCAACCCGCCTGACCAGGCGGTGGTGCAGTGGATAAAGCATCAGACTGGGATGCGGAAGGACACAGGTTCGAGACCCCGAAGTCGCCAGCTTCAGCGCGGGCTCATCTGGTTTGAGCAAAAAGCTCACCAGTTTGGATCCAAGGTTGCTGGCTCAAGCCAGGGGTTACTCGGTCTGCTGAAGGCCCGTGGTCAAGGCACATATGAGAAAGCAATCAATGAACAACTAAGGTGTCGCAACGAAAAACTGATGATTGATGCTTCTCATCTCTCTCCGTTCCTGTCTGACTGTCCCTATCTATCCCTCTCTCTGACTCTCTCTGTCTCTGTAGGGGAAAAAAAAAAAAAAATCCAACCCTTCAACTAACACTGGTCCCCAAACCATATATATCTCACTAATTTCTGGTCTCCATCCCATTTGCCATGAAAACACTTGCAAATTTTGCTTTTCTTCTTCTTTTTTTTTTTTTTTGTATCTTGTTACTTTATTTAATATATCTTTTTTATGAAGGCATATTTTATATACATTAAAATAAAGAGAGTTTAAATGTGCTGTTGCTGACTCATGACAAATGTATACACTCATAAAACCTATACTCAAATCAAGATATAAAAGATCACCAGTACCCAAAAAATCACCTTGTGCTTCTTTTCAATCAACCTCAACACCAGCCACAGGCAAATACTGTTCTGATTTTTATCAACATAGATTATTCTGCCTTTTTCTTAAATTCCATATTAACAGAATCATATATAATGTACTCTTTTTGTCAGGTTTCTCTAGCTAAATAATGTCTATAGAGCATGTGCATGTTTATTCATATGTCAATGGTGTGTTCCCTTTTTATTGTTCAGTAGTATACCATGACACATATATATACCACAATTTGTTTATTCAGTTTCCTGTGATGAATATTTAGACAGTTTCTAGTTTAAGGCTACTATGAATAAAGTTGTTATATATATGTACATACAAGTCTCTTTGTGGTCACATTTTTTCATTTCTTTTGAATAAATATTTAGCAATAAAATTTTGCATATGTTTGACTTTATAACAGATTATTATGCAGTCAGTGGTGGGATTCAAACAATTTAACAACCAGTTCTCTGCCCTAATGACTGTTTTAAGTATAAAAAAATTATATACAGAAAGGTAGTTTATTATTTCATGTATTTAATGCCTAAATAAGAATAATAAAAGAGGTACACAAAACTAAATTATGAGTTTTAAAATATTAACTAAAAATATTAAATAATACCTGACAAAAAATAATAAAACTGTAATTTAAGATATTTTCATATTGTTTCGTGATTGGCATCCTCACTTGCAAATTTTTTCACCTATGGATGGAATGAACATTACTACGAGCACTTAGAATATGCTGTTGCACAGATGAATGTTAAAAAAGAGTAAGGAATATAAGTTTGTGATTTCCACATGGGGTGGTTTCCCAGGTGCCCACCTTAGAGAGAACTCTGATTACAAGTGCCATTTTAACAACTGCTTCGCCAAACTCAACAAAAGTTGGGTATCGGTTCTACTGAACTCATCCCACCATTATATGCAGTGTTCCAAAATAGTTTTGCCATTCTATACTCTCTTGTCTCTGTATGAGAGTTCCAGTTGCTTCATATTCTCACTAATGTTTACTGTAGTCTTTTTATTTTAAACATTCTAATTGATGTGAATTATTAACTCAATGTGGTTAAATGTGCTTTTTCCTGATTACTAATGATGTTGACCACCATTCATATGCTATTGTTAATTCATATATCTTATTTTGTCAAATGACCCTTCAGATCTTTTTCCAATTTTTACTGAGTTTCTGTCTTTTTATTATTGATTCATAGAGTATCTTCATGTATCCAGATACAAATTCTTTATCAGATATGTGTATTACAAATATTTGCTCAGTCTGCATATTAACTTTTTCATTTTTAACATGCCTTATAATTAGCAGAAATTTTTCATTTAAACAAATTCTTATTTATTATATTTATTTTCTTTTAATGTTAGTATTTATGGAGTCTCTTTAGAAATCTTTGCCTACCTATGTAGGTAAACCTTGTCATGATTTTATTTTGCCAAAATTAATAGGCTGATTCTAAAAATAATATGGAACTGGAAAAGACTTAGAATATTCAAAAATGATGTTAAACATAAAAAGCAAATGTGTAAAAGAGAAGTTAGTTTCTTTTAAGATTTTCTACCAAACAGTAATCTAGACGGTGGTGTGGTATTTGTGTAAGGATAGGTCAATGGAATAGAATAGAGTCCAGAAATGAACTCACACATATTAGTTCAGTTGATTTTTGACAAGAGAGTCATGATAATACAATAGATATAGAAAAATTTGTTCAACAATTGTTCAAGAATGGCTAGATAAACATAAGGAAAAAATAAATATTAATTTTTAGTTCATACTATGCATACAAAAGTGTATTTGTAGTGGACTAGAGGTAGAGATGAAAATTAAATCAGCAAAGCTAGAAAAAACATCTTATTATTTTCACCTAAATTGTTTTCTGTTTCTTATTTTTTCCTTTTGACAGATTGCTTATACTTCAAGGCTGAGCTCAAATATAATCTTCTTCATGAAGCCATTTATGACTACTCCTATCAGAAATAAGTACTGACCCTGGACAGTAGGCTCAGTGGTAGATCATAGGCCCAGCGTGTGGATGTCCTGGGTTCGATTTCTGGTCAGGATGCATAGGAGAAGTGACCATCTGCTTCTTCACTTTTCCTCTTTCTCTCTCTCTCCCTCTCCCTCTCCCACAGCCATGGCTTGATTGGCTTGAGTGAGTTGGCCTCAGAAGCTGAGGATGGTTCCATGGCCTTCACCTCAGGTGCTAAAAAATGGCTCTGGTTGCAATGAAGCAATGCCCCAGATGGGCAGAGCATCACCCCCTAATGGGCTTGCTGGGTGGATCCTGGTGGAGCACATGCAGGAGTCTGTCTCTCTGCCTCCCCTCTTCTAAAAAAAAAAAGAAAGAAAGAAACAGAAAAAGAAAGAAAGGAAGAAAGAAAGAAAGGAAGAAAGAAGGAAGGAAGGAAGGAAGGAAGGAAGGAAGGAAGGAAGGAAGGAAGGAAGGAAGGAAGAAAAAAGGAAGAAAAAGAGAAACAAGTACTACATTATCTAACTCTTACAACACTCTCCTTACAGCATATGTTTAAGTGTGTACATGTATGTATATATGGACACATCATAATCAACCTTCTAAATGGTGTGATCTTTGACCAGGTACTGTTCTTCACTGAATCCCATGTAGCAGAGTATTCATCCATAGTAAAACATTAATAAACAATTGATGTCAAAAATGTAATTCAAAAAAAAAATGTAATTCTATACCAAACTATTTAGGAAAAAAGAAGTAAAGAATGGAAAAAAATGGTTTGCTGCTTGTTTATAGATAGAAAAAGGGGCTACAAGGCAGAGGTAAAGATAGATCAAATGCAATTGAGTTTTAATAAATATGTGAATATACACCTACACAACTACTCTAGTAAAACTGTATCTGAAAAACTGGACAGGACCTTTGTATGAGCAACTACAAAGGCTTTCTCGAAAAATAATATAAGCTTTACAAGATTATTTTTTTGTGATACAAACTAAGAACATTCATAAGTAACACAGTCTGGAGAAATCAGTTGGCAGTAAATGTGATCTTCCCCTAAATAATTTCCTATATACTTTTATTTACAGCAAACATCTATGAGATCAGATTTGTGAATAATTTTATCAGCACTGCCACTGTGGAATATTTTACTCAGAACACTATTTTTATACATAAGCAACTTCTTGGTTTACTTTTTTTTTTTTTTGTATTTTTCTGAAGCTGGAAACAGGGAGAGACAGTCAGACAGACTCCCGCATGCGCCCGACCGGGATCCACTCAGCACGCCCACCAGGGGGCGACGCTCTGCCCACCAGGGGGCAATGCTCTGCCCCTCCGGGGCGTCGCTCTGCCGCGACCAGAGCCACTCTAGCACCTGGGGCAGAGGCCAAGGAGCCATCCCCAGCGCCCGGGCCATCTTTTTGCTCCAATGGAGCCTTGGCTGCGGGAGGGGAAGAGAGAAACAGAGAGGAAGGAGGGGGGTGGAGAAGCAGATGGGCGCTTCTCCTGTGTGCCCTGGCTGGGAATCGAACCCGGGACTTCTGCACGCCAGGCCGACGCTCTACCACTGAGCTAACCGGCCGGGGCTTCTTGGTTTACTTTTTTAATTACATTTTTATCAAACAAAATTCAGTCAAGAATGTATTCAGCTTTACATATCACCCTAACTCAGAAGAGAGTACGACAGGGCAAAAGAAGAGTTCTAATGAACGAGAAGAAACAGAGAAGACAATGATAGAAATTTTAAAGAATTGCTCAGATTTTTAGTTCCAGTTGAACAATATAATAAAACCCATTAAAATCTGAACTTAACTTGTGAGACTCAATTTATACCTGTCTCAATTGAGCTGCATTTGTTCTCTGAAATGATACCTTTGTTTCAAAGACTGAATCATTCCAGTTAGAACAGTATGTTAGAATTCTCTTTCTTTTCATATAAAACTACATTTGTGTTTGTAGGTAAGATATTTTTAAATAGCTAAGTAAAAATAACCTAAGAACGGTTGCCCCTGGCACATTTATTTTAAAACACATGTGCTCTACAAAGTACTTAAAGAAATAAAGCAATTACTACCTTGTTACTGTTGTTACCATCACTGCTGCTAATAGATTCTGTAGAAACACCAAAATAGAGGGAAAGCCATTATTAATACTCTTGATGTGATTTCACAGCCCTGGGCCACCTGCCTGGTCACTCATCTTCCTCCCCCACACCTGGTTTCTCCTTAATTTGCAGCACATCCAGATGTTAGCAGGAAGAAGGAGGCGGGTGACTGTAACATTCAAGAACCAGTCCGTGTAACCCAACACAGCTTTCTTTGTCCTTCTCCAGGGAATCCTTTGCATATTTGAAACATGTCTCTCTTTTTCTATTCCTCTGTTTCTCAGGACAAAATTTCCAGTCCTTTAACTAGGCCTCATCTGACAAGATTTTTAGAAATAAAACCTCTTGACTTCTTATCTATACACAATGTAACAACATTTACAGAAAAATTTACTTTCCTTTCATTTACTTTCCATGTTATACCTTAATGTATATTCTTTCTATAAAATTAATTTAATTTTTATAAAAATTTTATCAGAAACCAAATAGAGTATTGTTCTGAAAGAAACTTTTACTTATTCTTAATATTTTTATATAAGGTTTTCATCTATGTTTTGTTCTATTCTTAGGAAATAATGAAGAATAATTTTATTACATTAACATAAATGAGAGAAAATTCACAATTTAGGATAAAATAATTTTCCAAGAACTCACCTTTAAAAAAAGAACACTCACAGAATAAATAACAATGTAATTCTTTTTTCACATATAAATATACCCTGGTTGTGTTAGCTGAGATACTTTTATTATAAAATGTAAAGCTTGCTCTCTGCTACTGTTAATGAAGGAAAAATTATGTTTTCTTCTGAAAACAAAGTAATTCTAATTTTGGGGTAGACCGTCTCTCCACATAATGTCATTAGGTATTTATTTGTTCAAAGTAACTTGTAACAGTTGAAGATGTATATTCTGAATATGTATACATATTCCTTCAATGGCACTAAATATATCTTCTACATTATTTAATGTCTGCTGTGGTGTGTGACTGTGAGGTCTGGGGGCTGGATGGGAAAGGCAGGGTGGAGGTGTACACGAAAATTGTCTAACTATTTCTTAATAGCATGAATATGAAAAAAAGATTTAAAATCTTCAGCTGTTAAAATTCATATGATTTTAAAGCATGAACTTAGATCTAATGTCAGCCTTAATACTTATTTAAATATCTTATACATTTCACATTATCAGTTAAACAGCAATACGCTTTGAAAACATCATTCAGAAGTCACATGACTGAAATAGCTAATTATTTTATATATCATTATTTACATATAATGTTGTTATTATTTTCTCTGAATGACAAAAAAGAAACCTCCCAGGAGCTGGATGAATCAGGCCAAAACTGGGGACATGATGATTTACTCATCTATTCCTAATTCAGCATTCAGTTAATTATTTTACTTGTGCTATAATAAGAATCTTAGTCCAGGCTGAACACCTCATAGGACCACATACTAAATATGCATTCAATCATAAGGCATTACTTTTTAGTCTATTTAATATAACTCTACCCTGATTTAATGTTATAGTTCCCAGGGGCTATGTGTCCTATTTCTGAATGCTGAAAATATCTTTAGCCTAATCTTGTATTTTTGCCTGAGTCAGATAATTTATTCTTAAGTATGACATGTTTCCTCAAGTTGTAAAAAATTCAAAAATAGGTATAGCAAAAAGGGAGGAAAAGGTTCCACACATCTACAAGTAAGTCAAGCTATGGATCTCCCTCCTACCTGCTTAGACATGCGAGGATCTAATTTTTATCATTCATCATATAATTAACCATGTTCAGTGACTTTCAGCACTATGTCAGATTATATGTCATGACAAGGATAGTTTAAAATGTATTCGAGTTTACTTTCAGAAAACAGTGTACCTTAAAAGTAAAAGAAAATGATTTTATACAATAATGATGAGAGCCAGAAATGGAAAGGGCATGCCACTAGGACCAGAGTAACCAAAACATGGCTTTTTTCCCCAGGGAAGTTACAGTCCAGTGGCAGAATGGAAATGAATAGAAACCATTATAATACAAAGCATGCTCTATATGGCAAAAGTTATGTCTAAATATTGACTAGTTTTGACAGGGATGGGGATTGAGGAAAGCTTCCCAGAAGACACTAATGTTACATTTGGTCTCAGAGGATTAATTAAGCAGAGAGAAGGAAACAGTTCTGAACACTGGGATTGTTAATTTCCACAAAGAGACAATGTCAGGAAAAAGATAAAGAATATTTAGGAAGCAAAATTGTGCATTATGTTTAAAATACATAGTGATTTGGAGACTGTCAAGTCAGACAGCAGAGTAGAATGGGCGTTGAGGAAAAAGCAGAGGAATGTCAGCTCTAGCCCACAATCAATGCCAGAAGAGGGAAGTAACGCAGTCAGTCTGGATTTGGCAAAAACAGTTCTCGTGCACTGTCTATAGCAATTAGAGTGAGGGTAGATCAGAAGCAGGCAAGCCAGTGAGGAGTCCATTGCAGTTGCGTGGGAAAGAGGAAACGAGGTAAAACAGGTTTGAACGGAGGAAGTGGTAATGAGAACAGAAGAAAGTAGATAATTCAAAAGACTGTAAAAGCGCTACCAATAAAATTTGGTGACATCTCATAGGAGTAAGAATGAGGAGGGGTCCAAGATAATCTGCAAGGGTACTTGCTCTATTAATTTGGTGCACAAAGGTCCGACACATGGACACCATTGTGATTGTATAAAGCCTTTCCTTCATTCTGAACTATCCATTTCCATGTACTTCCTGTAGACTCCAGTCCTCCTTGAAAGCTGGGGTCGCATTCTGCTTCCTGCACAGCAACTGCCCAGATTCCCTGCCCTATACTCTGCCCACACCCAGAATTCATCACTTCTGTTATAATTGCACAAAATATTATCTTTACTTCTGCTTTCTGTCACAAGTGATTATCGTATTTACATGTCTGTTTTGCCATGGGTATGAACCCTGATAAATCATATTGCACTCATTTTTGTATTTTTTATAATACCCAATATGGTTATGCTTACCAAATAATGTCTATGCCTATTTCATATGTGACATTTCTGGATATTGTCTGCAGTTAAGATGTTCCAAAGCAAGGCAATGTTGAGTAATGACTCTCAAAATGTGGTATGTTTGTGCTGGGAAGCATGAAAAATAATTTAAGGTATGGAAGATTTGTAATGGCTCCTATTTTATATTTGCAAAATAGAATAATATCCAAAAATAAAACTAGAATGAACTAGTAATGCATGTAAACAATGTAAATGAATCTCAAAAATATTATGTTGAAGAAAGAAGCCAAACATAAAAGAATACATTTCATATGATATTATTTTTGGAAAATTCACAAACAGGAAAACTCAATCCATGTTGATGAGAATCAGAGCAGGGGTTGCCTAGAGAAGTGGAATTTAACTAGAAGGTGAGCAAGACAAATTTTTAGGGTGATGGAAATGTTCTATATTTCTGTTTAGGGTATTGACTTTAAAGGCATGTACATTTTTTAAAAATATTGATGTGTTCCATTCCAAGTAAACATTTTTGCAATTAAAAAAAAATATCATTTAAGCAAATTTGAATATCATCTTGTTATTCATTGATACCAAAGAATTATTCTTCCTAATTTTATTAGAACATGATGATAGCATTCTGTAAAAACATGTTCATAACATTTAGAAATATATACTAAAGTATATACGGGTGAAATGATATGATGTCTCGATTTCTTTCAAATAATCAAGTACAAAAACTGATTCAAAAGGAGATAAAGAAAAATTATCAAAATGATGTGTAGAAACTGGGTGATGGATATGAGATGTTCATTTTCCTCCCATTTTTACTCATGTATATACACTGCTCACAAAAAGTAGAGGATATTTCAAAATGAATATGAATCGATAAATAAAAAGCATTTGATTTTTTTATTGAATAAGAAATTCAGAAAAGCAAAAGACAAGTCAAAGAAAGTTGTTTGATTATTCAAATGAGATGCAAACTCAATTATCGTGATTCAGTAGCAAGTGACCTATTGGTGGGGGTGAACAGAAGCATGTTAAACTGGACGAGAGTGCCACACATTGACTGCTCAGTAGGGTGCATAATCACCCAAGACTGCCCCAACACACTGACAGTGATGGGGCATGGACAGGATCAGATTGTCCAGCAGTTCTTGTGGGATCCTCTGCCACTCTTGCTCCAGGGCAACTTCCAGCTCTAGAAGTGTTGTGGGAGGCATTGGACGGTTTGTCAGACGTCTTCCCAGTGCATCCCAAGCATGTTCAATGGACTCAGGTCTAGAGAACATGAAGGCCAGTCCATGCGTTCAATTCCTGCCACCTGAAGCATGTTGTTTACGAGATGTGCACGGTAGAGTCTTGCATTATCGTCCACGAAAAGAAAGTTGTTTCTAACTGCTACAGCATAGGGTACCACTATAGGGTACAGGACCTCATCTTGATATCTGACAGCAGTCAGCGATCCGTTTCTGATGATGTGGAGATTGGTACAACCACCAATGTTGATGCCAGCTCACACTATGATTCCACTACCACCGAAGGAGTTACTTTCTTGCATGTAATGTGGATTTTCCCGTGTACCTCGTTCAAGCCAGATCAGGACACAATGATTGTCAGGCTGCAGACTGAACAGTGACTCCTCAGAGAAGAGAACAGTTGACCACTCATCATGGGTTCAATAACGATCCTCATCAGCCCACCCTCTATGGGTTCTATGGTGTGCAGCAGATAATGAAATGCATACTATTGGTCACCGGGCATGCAGTCCAACACATTGAAGCTGATTTCATATGGTCTGGGTGAATATCCATTGCTTAGTCGCAGCAAGAAACTGTCCCCACAGTTCTGTTACATTGCTGTGCCTGTTCCTTCTTGCCAATAAAGTCAAGTAGCGGTCACCTCTTGCTGTGGTGGCAGATGGGCGACCCTGCCCTCATCTTCTTCATACTGTGCCAGCCTCTTGAAAGCAATTACAGCTTGCTAATCTTGCTTCAAGATGTTCCAAGTGCTGTTGCCACTGTAATCTGTGTTTGACCAGCTTCAAGATGTCTTATGGCTCTCCAGGCTTTGCATTTCAAGATCAGGGAACATGCAGATAACTCCAATACTTTCAGCCTTTTGTATAGTGCATTTTCACCAATGAAATAAAAGTTGGTTTTGCATCTTATTTACATAGTTAAACAACTTTCTTTGACTTGTCATTTGCTTTTCTGATATTCTTGTTTAATTTAAAAAAATTAAATGCTTCTCTTTTTTATTGATTTATATTCATTTTGAAATATCCCCTAATTTTTGTGAGCAGTATAATTAAATTTTAAAAATAAGAATAAATTTTGTAATAATTTTTAAAATGTAAATTACTACATGGATGATATCAATCCACCTACTCAATCCAACAGCAAAATCTGTTGCTTCCAACTTAAAAATATACCCAGAACACAGTAATTCTTATCATCTCCACTGCTACCTCTTTATTTTATTTTTTTTTGTATTTTTCTGAAGCTGGAAATGGGGAGAGACAGTCAGACTCCCGCATGCGCCCGACCGGGATCCACCCAGCACGCCCACCAGGGGGCGACGCTCTGCCCACCGGGGGCGATGCTCTGTTGTGACCAGAGCCACTCTAGAGCCTGGGGCAGAGGCCAAGGAGCCATCCCCAGCGCCTGGGCCATCTTTGCTCCAATGGAGCCTCGCTGCGGGAGGGCAAGAGAGAGACAGAGAGGAAGGAGAGGGGGAGGGGTGGAGAAGCAGATAGGCGCTTCTCCTGTGTGCCCTGGCCGGGAATCGAACCTGGGACTTCTGCACGCCAAGCCGATGCTCTACCACTGAGCCAACCAGCCAGGGCCTACTGCTACCTCTTTAAATTAAGCTATATTCATCTCTCAACAGAACTAGGACAGTAACCTCTTAACCACTTTCCTTATGTCCATAGTTTCCCCATGATGTCTCTCTTCCACGCTAAATTCAGAACAATCATTTTAATGAACAAGTTAGGTTATGTTATTTCACCTCTCAAAACCCTTTGATTCCTCCTCTCTTGCAAATTAAAATTCAAATGCTTTACCTTGTCTTTTGAGGATAGAAATTAACTTGTTTCCTGCTTCCTCTCTGAACATATCATCTACATTTTCCCTTTCCCTCACTCTGCTCCAGCCATGCTGGTCTCCTTGTATTTCTAAAAAAAAGAGAGAGAGAGAAAGAAAATATCAAATATAACCCTGTGAACTTATTCTTCCCTCTTACCTCTTACACCACTCACTTCCTCACTCTCTGCTCGTATGTCACATGATCAGAGAGGTTCTCTGTGACCTCTGTAGGGAAAATACATTTGTAAAATGTGTTTTTTTAGGTTTGCTCGCTTACTTTTCATTGGCCTGGGCAGTGCCACTTGTAAGTAGTGTGTGAAAGGCTGTGGAGCCTGTCCTCAGGGCTGCAGATTGCAAATTGTGGATTACCATCCTGCTTGGAGGGCCACTGTATTGCTAACATTTGCTGGAGAAAGAATTTTTTTCCCAGGTGGGGTTTTGCAGAAAGAGAAGAAGGGCAGATGTGGAACCAGAGCTGAGGGGCTTTGGAAGCTCTGCTGAGGCTGGTGGGGGCCTTTGATTCCAGGAGGAACCAGAGAAGATTCTCTGGGTGGTGGAACCAAAGAATGAATCAGGGCTTTGGGAGCTCTGATTGACAGGTGTTGGTCAAATAAGTTTGTAAATATAATATATATGTATGTTTGTTTATACTTTGTACTAGGTGCGGGGAACAGGCTGTAAGCAGGCCGAGTCCTTATAGACTAAGGCTTAGTTTTAAGACTAAGCTTTTCCCCACACCCTTGACTGATTGCATGGTGTGGGGTGGTGCACTCTCATGAGGAATCCCATTATGCCTCAGATAAGTGACTTTGTATCAGAGACTTCCTTGTTTGTATATTGGATTAAAGGTTTTCATTTCTACACTATAAAATGGGGCAGACCAGGAGCTTACTCTCTCTCGGGTCCTGAGATTAGCATTTGTTGGTCAAATAAATTTGTAAATATGATATATATATATATATATATATATGTTTGCTCGCTTATAGTTTGCATTGGATGTGGGGGGACAGGCTGTAAGCAGGCAGGATTCTTATAGCCTAAGGCAGGGGTCCCCAAACTTTTTACACAGGGGGCCAGTTCACTGTCCCTCAGACTGTTGGAGGGCTGGACTATAAAAAAAACTATGAACAAATCCCTAAGCACACTGCACATATTTTAAAGTAAAAAAACAAAATGGGAACAAATACAATATTTAAAATAAAGAACAAGTAAATTTAAATCAACAAACTGACCAGTATTTCAATAGGAACTATGGGCCTGCTTTTGGCTAATGAGATGGTCAATGTCCGGTTTCATATTTGTCACTGCTAACTATAACAAGTGATATGACACACTTCCGGAGCCGTGACGCGTGTGTCCTGCGTCATCAGAAGTAATACTGTATGTGAGCAACGCTGCGCTTTTCACTGACCACCAATGAAAGAGATGCCCCTTCCGGAAGTGCAGCGGGGCTGGATAAATGGCCTCAGGAGGCCACATGCGGCCCGCGGGCCATAGTTTGGGGACCCTTGGCCTAAGGCTTAGTTTTTTTTTTTTTGGTTTTTTTTTTTCATTTTTCTGAAGCTGGAAACAGGGAGAGACAGTCAGACAGACTCCCGCATGTGCCCGACCGGGATCCACCGGGCACGCCCACTATGGGGCGATGCTCTGCCCACCAGGGGGCGATGCTCTGCCCCTCCGGGGGCGATGCTCTGCCCCTCCAGGGGCATCGCCATGTTGCGACCAGAGCTACTCTAGCGCCTGAGGCAGCGGCCACAGAGCCATCCCCAGCGCCCGGGCCACCTTTGCTCCAATGGAGCCTTGGCTGAGGGAGGGGAAGAGAGAGACAGAGAGGAAAGCGCGGCGGAGGGGTGGAGAAGCAAATGGGCGCTTCTCCTGTGTGCCCTGGCCGGGAATCGAACCCGGGTCCTCCGCACGCTAGGCCGACGCTCTACCGCTGAGCCAACCGGCCAGGGCTTAAGGCTTAGTTTTTAGACTAAGCCTTTCCCACCCTTTTTGATGTGGGGTGGTGCACTCTCATGAGGAATCCCATTATATCTCAGATAAGTAACTTTGTGTCAGAAACTTCCTTGTTTGTATATTGGATTAAAATTTGGATTTCTACACTATAAAAGTGGGGCAGACCAGGAGCTTGCTCTCTCGGTTCGTGAGATTAGCATTAGAAAGGAGAGCAGAGAAAGGCCATGTGGAGGAGGCCAGGAGAAGCAGCCAAGATGGTGGAGTGCTGAGTGAGAAGCCAGTTTGTGCACAGTTTGTGCAGAGAGGAGGAAGAAGATGAGAAACAACAGTGAATAAGTCTGGTGAGCTAGAAACCTTTGATTCTAGGAAACTCGGATAAGTCAGTAGCTTTGTAAAACTGAATGAATGGGTTTTGGTGTACGGTGTGTGTTTTTACTTGCCCGCTGGGTGCAAGCTAGGATTAAAGATGATAGCCCACCAGTTCTTGGCTCCATTGTTTCATTACCGTCTGTCCAAATCCAATGCAAACCTGCATGGGCTAGGCGGCTGTGGTGGTGGCCGTGGCTACTGCCTTTACAGCATTAAAGATGAGAGCAGAGAAAGGCCACATGGAGGAGAGGAGAAGCAGCCAAGATGGTGGGGTGCTGAAGGAGTAGCCAGTTTGTGCAGAGTTTGTGCAGAGAGAAGGAGATGGGGAACAGAGGTGAATAAGGCTGATGAGGTTAGAAACCTTTGATTCTAGGAAACTCGGGTAAGTCAGTGGCTTCAGGAGCCCTGAATGGAAAGGGAAGTTTTTTCCAATTGTGTGTATTTCTTGCCTTCTGGGTGCAAGCTAGAATTAAAAGGTAATGACCCACCAGTTCTTGGCTCTGTTGTTTCATTACCGTCTGTTTGAATCAAATGCTAGGCGGCTGTGATGGTGGCCATGGATACTGGCTTTACAGTTGGATAGGATAGTTTTAAGGCCAAGAGCTGCCATCATGGCCATGCACATGCAGGTTTGTATTTGATTTGGACAGACAGTAATGAAACAACAGAGCCAAGACCTGGTGGGTCATTATCTTCAATCCTAGCTTGTACCCGGCAGAAAAGAAATTCACACAGTGAAAAAACACTTTCCTTTTTATTCAGGGCTCCCAAAGCCACTGACTTATCCAAGTTTCCTAGAATCAAAGGTTTCTACCTCACCAGCCTTATTCACCTCTTTCCCCCATCTCCTTCTCTCTGCACAAATTCTGCACAAACAGGCTTCTCTTTCAGCACTTTGCCATCTTGGCTGTTTCTCCTCTCCTCCCCGTGGCCTTTCTCTGCTCTCCTCTCTAATGCTAATCTCAAAAACTGAGAGAGAGCAAGTTCCCAGTCTGCCCTATTTTATAGTGTTGAAATCAAAACCTTTTATACAATATACAAACAAGGAAATCTCTGTTACAAAGTCACTTATCTGAGGCATAATGGGATTCCTCATGAGAGTGCACCTTGTTATACAACAGTCAAGAGTGTGGGGAAAACCTTAGTCTTAAAACTGAGCCTTAGGCTATAATGACCCTGCCTATTTATAGCCTATGCCCAACACCCAATAGAAACTATAAGTAAGAAAACATATATATCATTATTTACAAACTTATTTCACCAACATTCCACCCCTTTTGCTCGCTTACAATCTAAAGCACAGGTATTCCAATACAAAGAAATTAAGCACATCACACAAATCGCAATAGCACAAATCATATAGTTTCAACAATTACAAAGGTACATTTCACCAGTATCTGAGCACTTTGCCAAAAGCACAAAATTTCTTCGGCCTTCTCTCTAGCCATTTGAAAAGTTTCTTGGGACAGGGAAGGGCCTCCAGCAAAGCTACGCCCCACCCCCATTAGGTTATTACACATTGTCCAAAATCCATAAGTCCATCCAACAAAGGAGCCAGTGCCCACTCCAGTCATAGTCCAGGAATCAGTCCATGCACATGGGGCCTCAGCCACCCCCCTCACCCCTGCCATCCTGGCAGGTCTTACACTGTCCTAAGGAGGACCATGTGGCAATGGCAGTCAGCATTTCCATCTCTGCTCCAAAGAGCATGATGGCACTCACCCCTATGTCCCCAAATTATAGACCTACCATCACAAACTACACAAACTGGCTTCTCCTTTAGCACTCCACCATCTTGGCTGCTTCTCTCCTTTACTCCACGTAGCCTTTCTCTGCTCTCCTTTCTAATGCTAATCTCAGGAATGGAGAGAGCAAGCTCCTGGTCTGCCCCATTTTATAGTATAGAAATCAAAACCTTTAATCCAGTATACAAACAAGGAAGTCTCTGATACAAAGTCACTTATCTGAGGCATAATGGGATTTCTCATGAGAGTGCACTACCCTACATCAAAAAGGGTGGGAAAGGCTTAGTCTTAAAACTAAGCCTTAAGCTATAAGAATCCTGCCTGCTTACAGCCTGCCCCCCCCCCACATCCAATGCAAACTATAAGCGAGCAAACATATATATCATTATTTGCAAACTTATTTGACCAACATAAGGCCAGGAGCCACCATCATGGCCATGCACATGCAGGTTCGCATTTGATTCAGACAGACAGTAATGAAATAATGGAGCCAAGAACTGATTGGCCATCATCTTTATCCTAGCTTGCACCAGGCAGGCAAGAAATACACACAGTAAGAAAACACTTCCCTTTCCATTCAGGGTTCCTGAAGCCACTGACTTATTCAAGTTTCCTAGAATCAAAGGCTTCTACCTCACCAGCTTTATTCACCTCTGTTCCCCATCTCCTTCTCTCTGCACAAACTCTGCACAAACTGGCTTCTCCTTCAGAACTCTGCCACTTTTACTGCTTCTCCTCTCCTCCAGGTGGCCTTTCTCTGCTCTCCTCCATCATGGTCTCCTTAGCCCCATTTTTTTTTTTTTGTTTTGTTTTTTTTTGTATTTTTCTGAAGCTGGAAACGGGGAGAGACAGTCAGACAGACCCCCGCACACGCCCAACCGGGATCCACCCGGCACGCCCACCAGGGGCAACACTCTGCCCACCAGGGGGCGATGCTCTGCCCCTCCGGGGCATCGCTCTGTTGCAACCAGAGCCACTCTAGCACCTGGGGCAGAGGCCAAGGAGCCATCCCCAGCGCCCAGACCATCTTTGCTCCAATGGAGCCTCGGCTGCAGGAGGGGAAGAGAGAGACAGAGAGGAAGGAGACGGGGAGGGGTGGAGAAGCAGATGGGCGCTTCTCCTGTGTGCCCTGGCTGGGAATCAAACCCGGGACCTCTGCACACCAGGCTGACGCTCTACCACTGAGCCAACTGGCCAGGGCCCTTAGCCCCATTTTATAGTATAGAAATCAAAACCTTTAATCTAATATACAAACAAGGAAGTCTCTGATACAAAGTCAGTTATCTGAGGCATAATGTGATTCCTCATGAGAGTGGAGCACCTCA
Organism: Saccopteryx bilineata; assembly: GCF_036850765.1. Classification (NCBI taxonomy): domain Eukaryota; kingdom Metazoa; phylum Chordata; class Mammalia; order Chiroptera; family Emballonuridae; genus Saccopteryx; species Saccopteryx bilineata. Next base: position 121,940,272 of record NC_089491.1, on the reverse strand, counting down.
TATCATGCAACAGTCAAGGGTGTGGAGAAAAGCTTAGTTTTGAAAAGATCTTAATATTAAAAGGGTGGGAAAGGCTTAGTCTTAAAACTAACCTTAGGCTATAAGGACCCTGCCTGCTTACAGCCTGTCCCCCACACCCAATGCAAACTATAAGCGAGCAAACATATATATTATGTTTACAAACTTATTTGACCAACAGCACACAAATAAGAATTGAGTGCATTGTATCAAAGAAGATGATCTTTTTAAAGAAGAATATGGCCACATGTTGGATAGGATAGTGATGGTTAGAATTTTTGGCAATGCGTGTATACTAGAACATTTTCTAGAAGCCAGGCAAGACGTAAAGAATACTAACTGTATGACCTTTTACAAGTTATTTAATCTCTTGGTGATTCAATGTTTTAGCTGTAAAAGAGATACATGATTCCTCCTTTATCAAATTCTGAGAAAAAAATATGTAACTTGGCCCTGGCCGGTTGGCTCAGTGGTAGAGCATTGGCCTGGCATGCGGGAGTCCCGGATTCGATTCCCAGCCAGGGCACACAGGAGAAGTGCCCTTCTGCTTCTCCACCCCTCCCCCTCTCCTTCCTCACTGTCTCTCTCTTCCCCTCCCGCAGCGAGGCTCCATTGGAGCAAAGTTGGCCCAGGCACTGAGAATGGCTCTGTGGCCTCTGCCTCAGGCGCTAGAATGGCTCTGGTTGCAGCAGAGCGATGCCCCGGATGGGCAGAGTGTCGCCCCCTGGTGGGCGTGCTGGGTGGATCCCGGTCGGGCGCATGCAGGAGTCTGCCTGACTGTCTCACCAATTCCAGCTTCAGAAAAATAACAAAAAGAAAAAAATATATATATATATATGTAATTTACATATATAAAACACTTAGAAAAGTACCTGGCACATGTAAGGACTCATTTAACATTAATTAATAATATTTAGTTTTCTATAATCAGCATCATGTTTTATAAAATGCCAAAAGATGTGATGATACATTTTGTAAACATTAAAAAAGTCCAAACCTGTAAGAATTTTTATGAGGGCATTTGAACCAGACTGACAGCAGTTGCTGGAAGCAAAATCTTAACAGATTAAGAAAATGCTCCAGCAAATGGTTTCACCACTTATTTTATACATCAGAATCTAAAGGAAGATTTAAGAGGGTTACATGAAATCCAATGATTTGATCCCTGGTCAGGGCACATACGAGCACCCATCAATGTTCTGTCGCTTTCTCCCTTCCTCTATTTCTAAAATCAACAAATAAATTTATACAAAATCTAATAGTGACAGATTAGAAATGCAGAGAAAGCAAAATGCGGAAATCTCTGAGACTGGATTAAGAGTAAAAGAAATAGACACATACTTTTTTTACATAGGTGGGTAAAGGATGGTTAACAGTTGACAATTAACATGATAATGACAATGAAGGACCTTGTGGTCTCTGCTCTTATGAGCTGGTTTTGCTTTGATATTCCAAAGGTATGTTATCTTAGATGCAAAAAGAGAACAGGCAGGTTCATGTTAAGATAAAGATTTGACCTTTGTTAGGGAAAAAATACCTCCCTAGGACATTACTACCCACCAGATACTGCTTTTAGTAAGAAAATTTTCATTTCAGACCATAGTATATGGTTATTTTCCGTCTCTGGGTTTGTAAGGCCACCATGCAGGCCTCCCCTGAGTTTGCCAGGTTTAATACTTGGCCGTTTTTTCATCCACAATTGTTCTGTACAAATAATGGTATATTTTTCTTGAAGCAATGTTAAAGAGAAATTTTGCTTTGTAATTATTAAGCGCCCTTAATAATTACAAATATTGTAACTAATAGGAAGTGGCAATGTTCTTATAGTTATCATTAATAAGTAAAATGTATTTAACAAATTGAACCCTTTAATTCTTTGTTGGCCATTCAATAATGAAAGAAATCAGACTGATGCTTGCAACACAGAGTTCCATAAAAGATTAATATTACATTGTCTTTTAATGAAGACATTAAGTAAAATATTTGTGAAGGAAGAGATAGAAGACAGTAGCTGGAATCTGATGTGTGCATTCTATCTACAACTTAGCTATTTGGCAAAGATGATTATGTTGGCAGTTTATGAAAAAAAATGAGACATTAAATTCTAGGATATCACCCACCAGCTTTAGAATTCCTGTATAGGATCTGTCCTATTTAACATTTCTGTTAATGATCTGGACAGAGACTAAAGGGGCATGCATATGTAATCAGACAGTATCACAAAGAATGGCAAGATAACGAGCAGCATCAATGGTCAACTGGAGAATTAAAAAGAGCAGGACAGCCTAGAATGTTGTGCTAATACAAACTAGCTATAATAAAAGATAAAAGTAGAATGATATTTATAAAAGTGTAGAATCATGTGAATAACAATTTCATTCAGTGATTAGTCATTCATCCAGGTCCTTTGCTAGGAGATACAGATACAACAATAGAAAATATTTCATCCCAGTTCCTCACAATACTTGGTCTTATTGAGGAGAGAGAACCATTATAAAATAAAAATACAAAAAGTACAGTGATGGGCATAGTCACTGTAAAGCCAGTAGGCAAGGCCACCATCACAACAGCCTGGCCCACGCAGGTTCGCATTGGATTCGGACAGTCGGTAAAGAAACCATGGAGCCAAGAACTGGTGGGCCATTAGCTTTAATTCTAGCTTGCACCAGCGGGCAAATAAAAACACACACTGGGCTCCAAAACCCGCTCACATTCAGTGCTCACAAAGCTACTGACTTATCCAAGTTTCTGAGAATCAAAGGTTTCTAGCTCACCAGACTTATTCACCTCTGTTCCCCATCTCCTTCCTTCTCCCTGCACAAACTCTGCACTAACTGGCTTCTCACTCAGCACTCCACCATCTTGGCTGCTTCTCCTGGCCTCCTCCACGTGGCCTTTCTCTGCTCTCTGCTCTCTCCTCTAATGATAATCTCAGGAAACGAGAGAGCAAGCTCCCGTTCTGCCCCCATTTTATAGTGTAGAAATCAAAACCTTTAATCCAATATACAAAACAGGGAAGTCTCTAATACAAAGTCACTTATCAGAGACATGATGGGATTGTACCACCCCACATCAAAAAGGGTGGGAAAGGCTTAATCCCAAAACCACGCCCCAGGCTACAAGGATTCTGCCTGCCCACAGCCTGCCCCAAACACACAGTAATATCACCTGGGTGACGGCCTTCACGTGGGCAGTGCCATCTTTAACAAAGTGAGCATAATGTATTTTATCTGCCCAACAGTCACACAAACTACAGAGAAGTCACATCACACTCATGAGATCCACTGCTTCAGAGTTTGCACAGCATCTTCCCAGGTATTATTGAATTTAACCCTTACCAAACTCTGAGAAAGGGGCTTTATTACTTCAATTTTTCAGGAGAAGAAACCAAGGGACAAAGAGCTTTAACATCCAAGCTCTTAGTTGCAGTATTTTTTTTCTTAAATTGATTTTAGAGAGAGGAAGTAAGGGAGCAAGAAAGAGAGAGACAGAAACATCAATCTGTTCCTATATGCACCCTGACTGGGGATCAAACCAGCAACCTCTGCTCCTCAGGGATGCTCTAACCCAGGGAGCTATCCGGCCAGGGCGAGTAGTTATTGATTTTCACTAGTAAAATTGAGGCAGAAATTGGTTCTTATATTGTCTAATCCCATCCTTTTCCTTTATCCCTTAGCTGTTTGGTATAGATTTAATAATCTATATCTACTGGCACACAATGAAAATAAATTGTTCATGGCACAGCTCATTTCAGCGAGGTGAGTACTGGCAATATCTGGAGAACAGTTGTAAATTATATGGTTGTTTAACCACCATGCTATATACCTGAAACTAACACAAAAATAATATTGAATGTAAGTTGTAAATGAAAAAAAATTTAATTTAAATAAAGAAAAAAATGTTATGTTCTTTTAAGTCAAGGGCTGCCAAATGTAAAGTCAAGTATACTGCTGTAAAGCCAGTAGCCAGGGCCACTATCACAGCTGCCTGGCCCATGCAGGTTCGCATTGGATTCGGACAGTCGGTAAAGAAACAACGGAGCCAAAAACTGGTGGGCCATCATCTTTAATCCTAGCTTGCACCTGGCGGGCAAGTAAAAACAAACACTGGGCTCCAAAACCCACTCATTCAGTGCTCACAAAGCTACTGACTTATCCGAGTTTCCTAGAATCAAAGGTTTCTAGCTCACCAGACTTATTCACCTCTGTTCCCCATCTCCTTCCTTCTCCCTGCACAAACTGGCCTCTCACTCAACACTCTGCCATCTTGGCTGCTTCTCCAGGCCTCCTCCACATGGCCTCTCTCTGCTCACTGCTCTCTGCTGTCTCCTCTAATGCTAATCTCAGGAACCAAGAAAGCAAGCTCCCGTTCTGCCCCCATTTTATAGTGTAGAAATCAAAACCTTTAATCCAATATACAAAATAGGGAAGTCTCTAATACAAAGTCACTTATCTGGGGTATGATAGGATTGCACCATCCCACATCAAAAAGGGTGGCAAAGGCTTAGTCCTAAAACCAGGCCCCAGGCTATAAGGATCCTGCTTGTCCACAGCCCGCCCCTAAAACACATTAATATCACCTGGGCAACAGACTTCCATGTGGGCAGCGCCATCTTTAACAATGTGAGCATAATATATTTTATCTGCCCAACAACTGCCAAGGGTGGGACTCAAAATTTGTTGCTTATTTGTTTAGTGTGTTTATATATCAGAATACAAATGCTATAAGCTTAAAGAGAGCAGTGGGACAACTGCAGGAATAGATAAGCTACATTTCTTCAGTTATGCTGGCTTTCCCCTTCAGCTCCTTTTCCCCTGTACCCTGTACTAACAGCCATAATTATGTTAAAACATTAAGGTTGTCCTCAATCAAAGTACAGTAAGTTTCTGTGTGTAGCTTTCCTTTACAAAACCATTTGTTTATTCTGTTCCTTTATAAGTTATTGTATACAATTATTTAAGAATACTAAAGATATTTAGGATAACCTGACCTGTGGTGGCACAGTGGATAGAGCCTTGACCTGGAGCACTGAGAGCTCACTGGTTAGAAACCCTGGGCTTGTCCAGTCAAGGTACATAGAGAACCAATCAATGAACAACAAAGTGAAACAATTATGATCTCTCCCCCTCCCTTTCTTTAAAACCTGTATGTAAAATCTTTATTTAAAACAAAAAAAGACTTTTAAGATATTATGACAGACTATTTATTTTCAAACTTAAAAGATTTTATTTTTAGTAAGTTGTATAAAACAATGTTACATATTTTCATTGTATAAGCACAACATTTTAAAAGAGAAAACATCATGGTTCTGAAAACTTGTCAGTTGTTTGTAAAGGGCTGGGGATGGGTAAGAAGAGATGACAGAGGGGTCTGTAAACTTTAATTTCTGGAGTATTAGTTTTCAGCTTCAATATTTTTTTTAATTTGAAAATAATTTATCAAAAGATAACACTGTTATCAAGAAGCTTTTATATAAACAAATATAATTTTAAGTGAAAGGATAAACCAGCAAGGATAAAGAGATGATTCTTCATCTGATTACTAAAAGCTACCAGAGAGAAAAGACAGATGGCCTAACTAAAAAATGACAATTAGGAGGACATCAGCTTTGTCACTGGCAACTAACAGAGTCTCCCTCGGCAGCTAAACCCTCATTTAGAAATGAAGGCTAAAACAGAGTTTCTCAGATGCAAAAACTGTAAGCAACTGTGCTACTCAGAGGCCCTCATGAAAGAATGACTGAAGGACACAATTTGGCAAGAAAGATAATGAGCTAACTCCATGAGTAAAGGAAACGAAGCAATTATGAACAACAACAACAAAAATCAATCTAAAGAAAATATTTTGACATTTAACATTATACAGGTGATTATGATATGTAGTATTATAGCCATTTCAAAGATCTTCTGTAATGTAATTATCTTTATCAGTTTCTTCTTTTTTTTTTTTTTTTTTTTTTTGACAGAGAGAGAGAGAGAGAGAGAGAGAGAGAGAGAGAGAGGGATAGATAGGAACAGACAGTCAGGAAGGGAGATGAGAAGCATAAATTCTTCATTGCAGCAACTTAGTTGTTCATTGATTGCTTTCTCATATGTGCCTTGACTGGGGCACTATAGCAAAGTGACCCCTTGCTCAAGCCAGTGACCATGGGGTCATGTCTATGAAGCCATGCTTAAGCCAGTGACTCTGCCCTCAAGCAGCGAGCCCGTGCTTAAGCCAGCGACCTCGGGGTTTCAAACCTTAGTCCTCCAAATCTCAGTCTGACTCTTTATCCACTGTGCCACCACCTGATCAGACATCAGTGTTTTGTTTTAAGCAATAATAATAGGCCCTGGCTGGTTGTCTCAGCGGTAGAGCGTTGGCCCAGCTTGTGGATGTCCCTGGTTCGATTCCTGGTCAGGGCACACGGAAGACGCGAACATCTACTCCTCCACCCTTCTGCTTCGCCCTTCTCTCTCTCTCTCTCTCTCTCTCTTCATCTACCACAGCCATGGCTTGATTGGTTAAATGCATTACCCAGGCACTGAGGATGGCTCTGCAGAGCCTCCATCTCAGGCGCTAAAAATAGATCAGTTGCCCAGTGGATTCAATATTTATAGATAGATGCCTAGATGCCTGTCATGTTCCAGGCACTACTAATATATATATATTTTTTTTTTAATTTTTTTTTTTATTGATTGACGTTAGAGAGAGAGGAAGGTAGCAAAAGAGAGAAGAGAGAAAGAAACATTGATTTGTTGTTCCACTTGTTTATGCATTCATTTACTGACTTTTGTATGTGCTCTGACCAGGGATTGAACTTGCAACCTTAGCTTATAGGGATGATGCTCCAACCAACTGAGCTACCTGGTGTGGGCTCTACTAAGATTTTTTGTGAATTATCTTATTTGTTCCTTACAACAATCTTGCAGACCTGTTCTGATTTTACAGATTTCAAAACTAAGTAGTAAGTAGAGTAGCAATTTTTCCAAGATCATATATATATAGCACACAATAGAAATAAATTTGTGTGACCTAAGAAATATCATTTAATGTTAAAGGATCAAAAACCCAATTTTCTCATCTATGAAATGAAGATAGAGATATTTGCTCAGATCATATTACAAGGTTACACAAAGGTGAAATAATACTAATTTGTGTTAAAGTGCCTTAAAAATTGTAAAGTATTTTACAATTTGAAATTATAATAGAAATAAAATAAAATATGGGTGCCAAATTTTTTAAAAAAGGAATTTAGCCACATAGTTAATACATAATAGCATTTTTAAAATTTATTTATTCAAAATATATTTTTAATTTGGCTTCAATAAGCAAATATAATTTGGAAACTATGAAGTATGAGTTTTTCTTATTTATTTGCTTGCTTGCTTATTTCTAACCTACCTTGTTCCAGAAAAGATTTTTAGGCAGCTAACAAGAATATTTTTTAAATTAATATAAAATGTTTTATTCTTTATTTTAAAAACATACCTTAGCCCAAGCTGAGTGGCTCAGTGGATAAAGCATTAAGCCGGCACACCAGAGGTCACGAGTTAAACCCTCAGACAGGGCACATACAAGAAGCAATCAAAAAGTGCACAACTAAATGGAACAACTAAGTAAAACAATGAGTCAATGCTTCTCTCTCTCCCTCCTTTTTTTTCTCTCTCTCTCTCTCAAATCAATAGAAAAAAAAAATATATATATATAATATATATATATATATCTTAGATTTAATTTCTAAATATACACACACTTTGCAAAAGCAACTTGTGGTTAATTTAAAATATAATTCCACGCTACATGTCCTCTACTGCCACCCTCACCCCAACACGCACACACATAAAACAAATTTAGGCATTAGGAAGAGTTCATATTGTCACTTTTAAAAAAATGAGAATTGGGCTCTGGCCGGTTGGCTCAGTGGTAGAGTGTCAGCCTGGCGTGCAGAAGTCCTGGGTTTGATTCCCAGCCAGGGCACACAGGAGAAGCGCCCATCTGCTTCTCCACCCCTCCCCCTCTCCTTCCTCTCTGTCTCTCTCTTCCCCTCCTGCAGCCAAGGCTCCATTGGAGCAAAGATGGCCCGGGAGATGGGGATGGCTCTGTGGCCTCTGCCTCAGGCGCTAGAGTGGCTCTGGTCCCAACATAGCGACCCCCACCATGGGCAGAGCATCACCCCCTGGTGGGCAGAGCATCGCCCCCTGGTGGGCATGCCGGGGTGGATCCGGTTGGGCGCACGCGGGAGTCTGTCTGACTGTCTCTCCCCGTTTCCAGCTTCAGAAAAATACAAAAAAAAATAATAATAAATAAATAAATAAATAAATAAATAAATAAATAAGAATTGCTCATTTTCATAGTGCTTTGGCATGGTTCAAGTTAATGATGTGCTAATGTGATATTAAAGTAGTAACTCCTGCAGTTAGAACAGCCGAATCCCACTGCATGGCTGACATCACAACAGTATTACTAAAGTGTTGGGTTTTACTCAATTTCCATAAGTAAATGAAATCTGAGCCTCACTGCATGTTAATCACTGTAGTTTAGTAGGCCCCTTATTTTTTTTGGACGAGCATTTCATTTGCAAATAAAGAATTAAGTGAGAAAATAGGCCAGAATTCTATTGATATGCTGGTGAGTAACCATTTCTTTTGGTTTCCATAATAAAGAGAGAATTTTTAAGCCTATAGAAAATGGGAACAGATGTGGATAATAACACAATTTGTTATTTATGAATGCAAGCTTTTTCTAAAGATTTAGGAATTAGCATGAGAACTATTCATTGAACCTCAAAAAATCAATAAATATTAATATCAGAACACAAATGTTTGCACTATAATTTGATACATGAAGAATATTTACCCATTATGCTTTTGAAAAATCTAGGATGCCCTGAATACTTATGAACTATGTGTCATTAGATGATTCAGAGAGTTTCTCTGAACTACTTAGAATTCTCAAGCAGAACAGTGAGAACACATTCTCAATAAAGAAAAGCTTGTGCATTGTCCTTTCTGAGTTTTTATTGGCTCTTAACATGGCTTAGTATAAAGAGAACTGGATACTCAAATATTGGCCTTGCCACTTAGCCAGTGTGACTTCAGATAAGTTCCTTAAAGATGAATTACATTTTCCACAACTATAAAATGACATTAATGATACCACCTACAAAGGGTTATTTGAAGATAAAATGAACACAGAGCCTAGTATACAGCTAATCAAATATAATTTAGTAATGGAACATTCCACAAAACTTTAATTGACTGTATTCATTTTAGGAATTCTATCCTGACCTGTATGAAGTTGATGACACTTTTCTGGTGGAAATGTAGTGAAGAGATGTCAAACTATTATGTCATATTGATTCAATATTTAATATAATGAGTTCTGAACAATGAATAGGGTAGTTAATTTATTAAATTGTTAAAATGTATTATGTCAGCCTGACCAGGCAGCGGTGCAATGGATAAAGTATCGGACTGGGATGCGAAGGACCCAGGTTCAAGACCCCGAGGTCATCAGCTTGAGCGCAGGCTCATCTAGTTTGAGCAAAGATCACCAGCTTTGACCCAAAGTCACTGGCTTGAGTAAGGGGTTACTCAGTCTGCTGAAGGCCCACGGTTAAAGCACATATGAGAAAGCAATCAATGAACAACTAAAGTGCCACAACGAAAAACTAATGATTGATGCTTTTCATCTCTCTCCGTTCCTGTCTGTCTGTCCCTGTCTATCCCTCTCTCTGACTCTCTCTGTCTCTATAAAAAAAAAAAAAGTATTATGTCAGTCTATTTCTATTGTTATAAAGACTACTGTTTGGACCCATTCTGAGAGAGACACAATAAACAATTGGTTTAATAGAAAATCATCTCACTTCTACACTGTGCAAACATCAGTAGAGCAGAAAGACTTGTTCCAAAACATCTTGGCAATTATCTATTCTATGCTCTGCTGAGTCCATAACATCTTAGGAGGTGCTTCACACCGGGGTTGGCTGCTGCTTCGCTCCCTTCGTTCAACCCCAACAGCTTTGCTTTTATCGCTTTCAAACACTAACCTTTTGTCTAAGACCTCATTTACACAAAGGGTTGGTTTGCTGTAAAAATGCTTAAATAGCTGATCTATTCCAGGTTCTTTACTTTATAGATAAGAAAGTTGAAGGTCAGAAAGGTGGCATAAATCACCTAAGATCCTTCAGAAGCCCCAGAAAAAAGTTATCCAGAGTCCAATTCAGGTTTTTTTTGATTGTTTGTTTTTTGTTTTATCATTTTGTTCTCTTTTTGGTAAGATTAATTCCCACCATATACTGAATGGTGAGTACCATGCCATTTGTGCTACCTGTAATTACTAATGACTAACAAATTCTGTGAATATTTTTCCCATTTAAAGATGAGTTTCAAGAATGTTGAGCAACATACACAAACCGATATTCAAATTCAGTTTAACTCCAAATCCTGTACATGTATTTGCCAACATCAGTTAAACTTGAATATTGTCTGTCAGCTATCAAAACAATAGACCCATCATAACATGACCCAGAGGAACAAATAAGTAAATGTTGGATATGTAATTGCCAAATTTTTACTCTATCCTTTATGTGTACTTTATTATAATTGAGGCACAATGAATATGAATATAGAAAAGCCAAATGAAAACCTTATTTGAGAATTGCTCATTTTTTTCTGGCTGAAATCATCACTAATCACCTCATATTTTATGTTGATTCTATATTTGTAGGAATAAACAAATGGCTTTTCCATTCTTTGATGTATTATTGATCATGTGTTTGCCATATTTATTTTTTCTCTTGTTTAAGGGACTGTTGCTTATACTGTAAATCAAATTTGTATATGTGCTCATAGAGAATATGGCAAAAATGTTTTCCCACTGGCAGTGTCATTTTCAACTTGTATGTTTAAGATAGTTTTCTTTGCCTCTTATATCCTTTTACACAAGTATTAGAGTTAGCAGTATAATTGTGACAAAGTTCTATTTTTGTCTAATTTTATTTTTCTTCAAATGTAAACTTGCATTTTGCTTGTATAGAATGTCAAGGTAATATCATTTGTATAGAATGTCAAGGTAATGTCAAGAGGCAGGCCTTGAAAATTTCTGGAATATGAAACTGTTGCAGACAGATCTACAAAGTATATAAAGGAAAAAGTGATCTATAAATGAAATGCAAATAAAAATGCAGAAGGACAAAAATTTTACTGAATAAAGTAAAATTTTACTGAATAGAGAAAAAGGGCATTTCTGACTTAATTATTATTTTTTAAGTTTGATTAACTGTATTTGAAATTATTTTAGATTAACTGAGTGTTGAAAACATAGAACAGAGAGTTCTATATACCCTTCCCTCAACTTCCTTTTATTTAACCTCTTATGTAACCATAGAATTATTTACCAAAACTAATAAATTAGCAGAGTTCAACAATATATCTAAACTACACAATTTATTAATATGTCACCAGTTTTATTCACTGTTTTAGGAGCCCACATTACATTTAGTTACTACATCTCTTTTAGTCTCCTATCTGTGACAGTTTTTCAATCTTTCCTTTTTTTGTTTTTCATCATCTTGAAACTTTTGAGGAATATCAGTCAGATAGTTTATAGAAAATTTCTCAATTTGGATTTGTCTGATATCTCTTTATGATTAGATTGAAGAGTTCTGTTGTTTTTTTTAATTAAGTGAGAGGCAGGAAGGCAGACAGACTCCCATATGCGCCCCAGCCAGGATCCACCAGGCAAGCACACTAAGGGACTATGCTCTGCCTATCTGGGGCCACTGCTCTGTTGCACTTCGGCTGAGCTACTTCAGCACCTAAGGCAAGGCCATGGAACCATCCTCAGCACCTGATGCCAACTTGCTCAAACTTTTTGAACCATGACTATGGGAGGGGAAGAGAGAGTGAGAAAGAGAGAGAGAGAGAGAGACAGAGAGAGAGAGAAAGGGGAGGGGTGGAGAAGTAGCTGGTTACTTCTTTTGTGTGCCCTGACTGGGAATAGAACCCAGGACATCCACATGCCCAGCCAAAGCTCCACTACTGAGCCAACAGACCAGGGCCTTTTTTTTTTTTTTAAGAATACCACATAAATGAATGGCCTCCTAAGCACAACAAATCAGGTATATATGATATCCACATGTATTACTGGTGATGTTAATATTTTTATTATATATAGTATAAAGTATATATAGTATAAAATATAGTTGACACACAATACTATATGAGTTTTGGGTATACAGCATATTTATGCAATAGTCATATACCTTACAAAGTGATCATTGCAATAAATCTAGTAATTATCTCTAACCATACAAAATTATTACAGTACTATTGACTATATCACTGTACATTACATACTATGGCTTATTCATTTTTTAACTGGAAATTTGCATCTCTTATTGCTTTCACTTTTTAAAACCATTTTCCCTAACTCCCTCCATTCTGGTAATGATATTTGTTCTTTATGAGTCTGTTTTGTTTTGTTCTGACCTAAGTATTACTTATCTTTCTTTTAAAAAGATTTTTAGTAGTTGTTGTAGGGTTTAAAATATTATTCTTTAATTAATCAGAGTCAACCTTCAAATAATATTATAATTCTATTCATAGTGTAAGTACCTTACAACAGTGTATGCTAATACTGTCATTTTTGTATATACTGCTCACAAAAATAAGGGGATATTTCAAAATTAATATGAAGCAATAAAATATCCCCTAATTTTTGTGAGCAGTATATAATATATAGTCATAATATTTTCTTTTTTTCTCCTCGATTCCCATTATACATAGGTTAGAACATGTGAAATTTTCCCACAGCTCTTTAATGTTCTGTTTTTGTTTAGTTTTATTTTTTAATCTTCACTATTTGTGTTTCACTCTAAATAATTTCTGTTGACCTTGCTTCAAGCTCACTAATTCTTTCCTTGTCTATGTCTAGTCTATGAATAACCCTGTCAAAGGCAATCATTATCTCTGTTACCATGATTTTTTCCATGAGTTTGATTTATTTCTTAGAGTTTTCATCTCTGATGAAATTCCCCAGCTGTTTATGATTTTTATTTGTTTGTTTTTTTAACTAGAGATGTTTACATAATAATAATACTAATTCTAAATTTTCTGTCTGATATTTCCAACATCTGAGTCATATTTGAGTTCTGTAACTGCTTTGCCTCTTGACAATGGGTGGTTTTTCCTTGATTTTTTTTTTTCTGTGTGTGTATGTATGTGACTCATAATTTTTTTTAAGAAACAAAACACTATGTATAGGGTGGGAGTAACAGAGGTAAACATTATTTATACCTGAAAATGGGCAAGGCATTTTTTTTTATAAATGGATACATATAGAAGCTTTATTCATAACTGCTAAAACTTGAAAACAACCAAGAGGGCCTTCAGTACATGAATGGATCAATATAAATATTCCAGACAATGAGATATCATTTAACACTAAAAAAAAAAAAAATGAAGAAGAAAAAATTAGCAAATCAAGCCATGAAAAGATATGCAAAAAAAATTAAAGGCATATTACTAAGTGAAAGAGGTCAATCTGAAAAGGCTACATACTGTATGATTCCAATTATATGACATTCTGGAAAAAGCTAAACCATGGAGATAGTGAAAAGGGGTTGTCAGAGGTCAGGGGAAAGGGAGGAATAAGCAAAGTATAGAGAATTTTTAGGGCAATAGAACTATTCTGTATGATATTATAATGGTAGATTCATGTCATTATGTTTGTTCAAAGCCTTAGAATGCTCAACACCAAGAGTGAACTTTAATGTAAACCGTGGACTTGGGGTGATAATGGTGTGTCGGTATAGCTATATCATTTGTAACAAGTGTACCACTCTGAGATTAGATGATGATAGTGGGAAGGGTTGTGTGCATACATGAGAGGAAGGGCTATATGGGAACTCTCTGTACTTTGGCTGTGAACCTAAAATGGCCCTAAAAAAATAAAGTCTACTTAATAGGGACGAAAGTTCAATTCCTAGGCCCTAAAATCTAGACAAATTTATGAGAATTCCATATTTTTTTAAATACATTATAAAAATGGAAAACCAAATTTGAGAAAACTGATAATTACCTGAACAAAATCATGCATCTGGGAAAATAGAAAATATGCTTGTAGAGTGTTAAGTAGGCAGTAAGTGGGAATGTCTCGTATTCCAACAACATTGGAAAACAATACTAGAAAAGCAGGCAGATTAGACCAGATGTGTGAAGTCACCAGTAAGATGTGGGAGTGTCTAATATCAGTCAGCTAAGGACCTCAAATTCAGAGGCCATAAAAATACAATAAAAATGTCAGCCCTGGCCAGTTGGATCAGTGGTAGAGCGTTGGCCCACCATGTGGATGTCCGAGTTTCAATTCCCATTCAGGGCACACAGGAGAAGCTCCCATCTGCTTCTCCACCCCTCTCACTGCCCTTCTCTCTCTCTCTCTCTCTCTCTCTCTCTCTCTCTCTCTGTTCCACTCCTGCAGCCATGGCTGTATTGGTTTGAGACATTAGCCCCAGGAGCTGAGGATGGTTCCATGAAGCCTCCCCTTCAGGTGCTAAAAATAGCTCAGTTGTGAGCATGGCCCCAGATGGGCAGAGCATCAGCCCCAGAAGGGGGTTGCCGGGTGGATCCATATCAGGGCACATGTGGGAATCCATCTTCCTATCTCCTCTCTACTCACTTGGAGAAGAAAAAAAAATTTTTTTAATAATTAAAAAATAAAAATGCCATGCAGGAGAGTGATATTAAGAAGGTAGTCCTTTAAAAAGATGTGTCTAGTGGTCTGCTTGAGACAGATTGAAGGTTAAGCGAAGCCAGAAACAAGAAAATAAAATATTAAATTGTATTATAATAGTCTAAGATTAAAGTTGTCAAGGCATAAATTAAGATGTTAGCAATACAAATGGGAGATAAAGGGTAGGGGAAAATTTGGTAGACACTGTAGAGAAAGACTTCATAAAATGGATTGACTGATTTGATGAGAGTGATGAAGGGAAAGGAGAAATCAGATATGCGAGGCTCCACGCTGGGATAATAGCAGCACAATTTTCTCACCAGTATCTTCAATCCCTCCCTTTCCAAGAGCCTCCTTCTCTCTGCTTTTAAACTTGCCCACATTTGAATTAGCATAAATGTTTGGAAAAGGTAAAAAACATTTGTCCTCAAAATATTCTTGAGGTAAACCATTTCTGAAATACAAACCTGTTCACCAGCCAAAACTCAATTTGTATTCTAACTGTGGTTTTAATCACTCTGTACAAACATGACAGATGTTGGAATCAACTGGTTTTCAAGTCTTGGGTGTGTGGGGTTTTTTGTCAGCTTCCATAAACAAAATATTCTTAAATTATCTTCTGTCAAATACATTTACCAAATTCTTGCAATGCATATAGACCTTTATAAAAGTTAATTGAAAATTAAACTCTTGGCTTTTAGGAGCAAAAAATAAAAGGTAATTGTTTCAAAAGGAGGATGGGGAAGGCTTTAAAAATGCAAAAGAGTATACCAAAACAAACAACAAAGCAAACAAAAAACCCCACACACAGGAAAAGAATTTTTCTGTTGCAATCTCTTCAAAATTATTTCCTAACAATTTGTCTAAGTTTCTAAATAAATTTTAAGGTTCTAATCTTAAGTTTTTATTAGATTCTATAAATTACATAGGAAAGCCTGACATTTTTATAATATTGTATTCTAATTAAATAATTTGAAATATGTTTTTATTTGCTCACATAGTTTCTAATATGATAGTGTCTGCTAAAGATAAGTGAAATGAGTCTGAGACTGTATAAGTGAAATGAGTGTGAGACTGTTCCTATATATTATTATAAAAAATAAATATTTATTGACTCTTTCCTTGATAAAAATAATGAGAATAAAAGCAGGCCAATTCAATGAATGCAAAAGGCATTGAGACATAAAACATAACCCAAGGCCACTTGGTCTCTTTCTACTTCTTTACTTATCTGTAAACTAGGGTTCTTAATAGAAACTAATTTATAAGATTGTGGGGATGAGGCCTGACCTGTGGTGACACAGTGAATAAAGCATCAACCTGAAAAGCTGAGGTCACCGGTTCAAAACCCTGGGCTTGCCTGGTCAAGGCACATACGGGAGTGGATGCTTCCTGCTTTTCCCCACCTTCTCTCTTTCTTCTCTCTCTAAACTAAATTTTAAAAATCTAAAAAAAAAAGATTGTGGGGATTAAATGAAATAATACGTGCAAAGTGCATAGGATGGTATCTAGCACAAAGTAAATGTTCAAAAAATGTTATCTAATATTATTCTATATTATTCTATCATTACATCCCTGTAGTATATTATATTACCTAGTTATCTTAACTTTTATAAATATCTCTTCATGTTTATTCTCTGTTGGAATATTAACATTTAATTCAAATTTGCTATTATTTATGTATTAAAATATCAATCCTTGCTATATTTACTATAAACACATTCTCAATCTTTTTTTTTTTTTTTTGCTCTTTAACCTAAGAATCTTTCTTAATAGAGCTGATTCTCTTAATTTTTTCTTCTTTATATTTACCATTGCTTTTATAATGCAGAAAATTTTCTCTGTTTAAACCCTGGTCAGTTGGTTCAGTGGATAGAGCATCAGCCTGATGTGTGGATGTCCCAGGTTCGATTCCGATCAGGGCACACATGAGAAGCAAACATCTGCTTCTCTTCCACTCCTTCTCCCCCTTCTCTCTCTCTTCCCTTCTTGCAGCCAGTGGCTCAATTGGTCCAAGCACCAGCCCCAGGCGCTCAGGATAGCTCACTTGGTCTGAGCATTGGCCCCTGATAGGGGCTCCCAGGTGGATCCTGTTCGGGGAACCTGCAGGAGTCTATCTCCCCTCCTCTCACTTAAAAAAATTGCAGAAAATTTTCTCTGTTCAGAAACACGTAGTTACAAATCTATTTGAGGTTTCTTTTCTTTTGTGCTAATAGCTTGGCATTTTACATTTAACTCTTTAGTAGACCTGGAATTGAGAAAAGGGAATAAAGTGGGAACTGAAATTTAATTTTTCATCAAACATTTCTAATAATACATAGCCCAGATATTGAATCACCCTTTCCTTTATTATTGATTTATATGATATTATATGTTCAGAATAAGTTTGGCTCATTGTACTTAAAGGATTCAGCTGCTTAAACCCTAACTGTAAATATCTAGGTTCTGCCTCATACTCACCATTTTGAACTTGGTCCCTCTGGTCTAAGCACTTGGTCTAGCCCACTGCTTCACACTTCCATTTTCTTCTCTTCCCACAAGTGCTTTGGTGTTTAACTTGCCGCATTCTAGGTCTCTGACTTTATTTGGCTCCTACTGACCCATCCACCCAGCATCCCATGTGCTGTGCCTTAGGAGAGTAACCAAACACTGCTGCATTTACTATGGATTTGGCAAGTTTGGGGAGGCCCTGAACTTGCACCCCTTCCCCTTTGGTACTGAACCCTTCGAGCACACATCTGTGTTTGGCAGCAGACTTTAAGCTACATTGGCAAATGCCCTCAGGGCCAAAGCAGTGATCCACTCACCTCTCTAAAGCCTAACTCTTAAATAATTTTTTACTATTGTATGTTACATCTTTAATGCTTCTATGAAAGAATTGTTGTAATTTATCTAGCAATCTTAGCTGTTTTTAGACTTCCCATACTAGAGATAGACTTGCTCTGCATTATGATATATCTTTTCAATTAAATGCATGTGTGTTGATTTCCTGTAACTATAAATTTCTTTAATGTAAAATCATTTTAGGTACCTGTTAGATACTCAAGTAATATGTGATGATAATTGTAAAGACAGTGATAACAATATCAGCCAATCAGAAAATTTCAGCTTGCAAAAGTAGCCAAAAACCATAAAGACTCTGAAACATGAACTCTTCAAAATGACATTTGTTTCCATAGTATACTTTGAAACAATTATGGTTGTAATATGATGGGGAGGAGGAATCTATATTCTATCTAATATGCTGTTAGGGTCGGAGAGTGAGAGGAGGCATCATCAGAAATATGATTTGGTCCCGGGCCAGTTGGCTCAGTGGTAGAGCGTCGGCCTGGCGTGCAGGAGTCCTGGGTTCGATTCCCGGCCAGGGCACACAGGAGAAGTGCCCATCTGCTTCTCCACCCCTCCCCCTCTTCTTCCTCTCTGTCTCTCTCTTCTCCTCCTGCAGCCAAGGCTCCATTGGAGCAAAGTTTGCCCGGGCACTGAGGATGGCTCTGTGGCCTCTGCCTCAGGCGCTAGCAACAGAGCGTCGCCCCCTAATGGGCATGCCAGGTGGATCCTGGTTGGGCGCAGGCGGGAGTCTGTCTGACTGCCTCCCCGTTTCCAACTTCAGAAAAAAAAAAAAAAAGAAATATGATTTGTTTTTTATTCTTCAGCAGGTGTTTAGGAATAAATTGCTTTACGCACTTGATTTTTTTTAAAAGCATGGACAGCTCCTCATCCTTCTGTATGTTTCGAATGTTTAAGAAAGCATGTAATTATATTTTTATTGTCTATATATCTACATTCTTCACTAGACCGTAAGTCCAGAAGGAAAGGGATGGCCTATGTGTTCCTGACTCCATTCACAGTACTGTGCTTAGTCCATAATAGGTGATAGATAACTGTTCATTAAATAAATAAATGAATTCAGTATGTCCAGAGGCATATATAAGACACGGCTCTGCCCCAAGGAATGTAAAATCTCCATAGGGAAAATGGACTGCAATCTGTACCATTCACTATACATGCTTCTTCTCATACATTATAGCATTTATTGCTTGCAAGAATCTTATGACACATAATTGGTACCATAATTTGTGAGCACTTCTATCTTCTTTCCAACATGTAGAAATTAAGACCTATAGAGGATGTGGAACTTGCCCAGAGTCATATTGTTTTTAAGTGACAAAGTCAGTATTTGTCTAAAGTCAGTGTTCATGCTTTTTCTTATATGCCACAATGCCTCTCTACAAGTGAAACACAAAGGATAAAACCCAATATATAATTAATTTATAAACCGCCCAGGAGTGACTATGAATGATCCCAAAATCAAAGGATGAGAAGAGTGAAAATAGAATAGGCTCATAGGGTAGTGGGGATTTGAATTAACTCCTCAAGTCTCTAGATGTAGAATAGAAGAAGTCCTTTCAGGAAAAGCTATTTCAGAACTCCCATAATGACTCTTTAAAGTCAATAAATATTTTTAATGGTATTGGTTGATTAGAACTATAAATATGGATGTGAGACATGTTTTACTCACAAGCCACATAACAAAGCATAGACATTATGTGGGCATATGAGGAATGAGATTGATACAGTCTTGGCTTTTGCCTCATAAGACTATACTGAAAAATAATTGAATGGGAAATGCTTAGGATATTCACATAATACTTTACTAATCTAAATGATAATACTCAATATCTGAGTCCTTGTTATCCTTAATGATGACTGCACAGAGATCATGAAGGGCCAATAATATGTTCTGATTTCTGCAAGAGCTAACATGGTCATTTCACCACTTGATGAGAAGGGGGATGCTAATTGTCTAGTGCAAAATGGGCATTAACCTCTGTGATGCTTTGAAATGACTGGGCTCTCTAGATTCAGATAAAATGTAGACAAGATATCTTATTAGCTAAGCATTTTTTTTTTCATAGCAATGCTTACTGGCATTATGCTGATACAAGAAACTCCATTCTAACTCTTAATGGAAACTCAATGGATCTGATATAAGTAAGATGATCTTAATCCTGCATCACTCTCTCAGTTGCCTTTTCTGTTGCCTTCTGGAAAATCGCTGGGTCATTGAACACTGATGGCATGCCAGGGTGTGCAAGAAGAACTGATAAACAACATTGAGAATGTGGAAGTTCAGAACTGGGCCAGTCAGACCTCAGGAGTATGAAAGATGAAGATGTAGGAACCAAGAAATTAGAGCAAGGACTAGGACATGAATAATTTAGAAGTGATCAAGAAAGACTCAATTTTGTTTCTCAGTTTTATCATTTAATAGCTTGTTTACTTGGGGAAGTTATTTAACTTTTCCTGAACTTTAGTTTCTTTATCACAGAAACAGATTATAAAAACAGCGTCTACTGCAAATGGTATTGTAAGGATTAAATGAAAATTTCAGGTAAAACACTTAGCATTTTGCCTGACACACATAATTTCTAAAAAGAAAAACAAAGATAGCTTTCTCTTATCATCAACAACAACACTAATAGGGACAATATAAATGTATAAAAATTAAGATATGAAAAAAAAGAAGGAAGACGTCTACTTTAAGACGGGCAAGAGTCAGAGGTCTAGCTCAGCAGATCCTGGAGTCCCAAACCATTGGAAGGTAATTTAGAAATCATCTAATCAAATACCTTTGTTTTATAAGTGAGCAATCCAATAGTAAGAATTGTCTTATGGCACAACTACTTTGGAAAACATTTTAGCTCTGGCCAGTTGGCTCACTGGATAGAGTGTCTGCCTGCCGTGCAGACATCCTGGGTTTTATTCCCGGTCAGGGCATACAGGAGAAGCAACCATCTGTTTCTCTCCCCCTCCCTCTTCTCTCTATTTCTTTCCTTTTCACAGACAGTGGCTCAGTTGGTCCAAGCACAGACCTCAGGCATTGAGGATAGTTCGGTTGACTTGAGCATTAGCTCCAGGTGGGATTTGTTAGGTGGATCTTTGTCAGGGTGCATGAAGGAGTCTGTCTTTCTAGCTCACCTTTTCTCACTTAAAACAAAAAGAAGAAAAGAAAGAAAGCATTTTGACAGCTGCATATAAAGCTCAACATAGATTTACCATGTTTACATGGGCAACCTAGTAATTCCTTTCCTTAGTATTCACCCAAGAGAAATAAAAGCTATGTTCACACAAAGACTTGCACAAAAATGTTCGCAGCAGCTTTTTTATGACAGCTCAAACTGATAGCAATCAAATATCCCTCAACAGGAAAAAAGATAAAGAACTCCATACAATGAAACACGTTCAACAATGAAAAAGAATATATTACTATACATACATACAACAATGGGAATGTATTTTAAAAACATTAAACTGAGTAGAAGAAGCAGTACAATATACTGCATATTGCCTGATATTATTTATATAAAGTTCTAAAGTGTAGAAAATAGCCTATAGAGATCCAAAGCATATTAGTAATTATCTGGTGCTTGGGGTCAGGGGAGGCGAGGATTTGACTATGAAAGGACACAAGGGAATTTTGGGGGTGACAGAAATATTTTATGTCTTGACTGTGCTGGTGCTTACACAGCATAAATTCATCAAACTCATTTAAACTGTACACATAAAATTGGTATGTTTTAATGTATATTAATTATACTAAAAAAAGTTAATTTTAAAAGACAGAATGAAAGATAACACCTTATTCTTTTCAGGGACAAAACTAGAGTTTAAAGTCAGGTTTTTACCAACTAGTTAATTAAGCTAGCACTTAGATAATGATCATTAAACTGAGCTTTGCTTAGTGACTAATACAACATCTTGCCATGCTTGCTTTTATTCTGAGAGCTAGCCTGGTGAAGTGGCATAGTCTTGCCTTTGGAATCACAAGGATGTAGTTTAATGTCCTGGTTTTCCCTCTCACTAGCTATGTGACCTTGGCCAGGTTGTTAGACCTTTCAGAGAACTTTTTGCTCACCTCTCAATTAGGGATTAAATTCCTATCATAGGATTCCTATAAGGATAAAATGATAGATATAAAGTGACCAGAAAATGGCAGGCACTCAATAAATTATAACTGTGGCTAATTTCTTCCAAAAAATTAGCCAGACCTAGAGCTATGCCATAGATAATTCTTGTTTTATGAGGGTGAATGAGAATGCCTCCAGGCTGCATTTATTCATACATTTAACAAATACTACTCAGAGCCTATGATGTGCGAGACAGCATTTCAGACACTTGCAATCTAGCAAAGGATACGAGCTACATTCTAGTAGGAGGAGACAGCAAATCGATAAGCCAATTCCTGTATAATATGTCAGGTGGCAATCTATGCCAAGAAGAAAAGTAAACAGAGTAAAGAGGGAAAAGAACTATTAGGGATGATAAAAAGATGCCATTTTGTATCCGGTGCTTAGAAGCAGCTGACCTACTGACCCAACATTTTAGCAAAAACCTGTGAACAGGGAGAGAGGAAGTTAATAGAAGAACAGCTGGATGGAAAATAATCCAGAGACAGGAAAGAACAGAGAAGAGGTCCTGCTGCAAAAGCCTGCCTGGCACTTTGTGTGATCAGCAGGAAGACCTAGCAAGATTCAGAGCAGGGCCAGTGACTTGTGCTGTGTGTGCTGACATACACAGTTTCCTGACCATTCAGGGTATTGAACTTGACCTCTCCATAATTTGTACTTGGATTGTCCACGTGAACATAAACTGGCATATCAAATTCTTATTGCTATTGTCATGCTCAGTTAATGACTGGTGCCAGAGGTAGTTAATTAATCTATGTACCCTTTGGAAATAAGAATCATTATGAAAATAAAATAAAAATCAGTAGGTACCGATCCAAACCAATTGCCTGTTTGTCTCGGGGACATGTAAATCCACTCAGTGTGAAGAAGAGCAGCTGAACCCTAGGTTGCCATTTTTTGCCGACACGGGAATTGTTTCCCGGTCCCCATCCTGCCCTTGGAAACAGGAAAGCTGAGGTGTGAAAGATGTAAGCTCACAGCTCCATCACCTCTCACTTTGATTTACTCCTGTGTCTAAAGAGTGACAAGCACGTCTAAAAACTCTCTAAATGAGTACTTAATGTTCGCTCAGGCCTTCTCTGTTAATCTGGGTGCACAGAGTCGGGTGCAGAGAAACAAGACAGATACTGGTCCTGCACATACAAAGAGTATATGTGGAGGCTGAGGTCAGCCATGGACATTGGCCCCCTTTCATAAGTGACACTAAGCCTTGAACACAGTCCTACTAGCAACCAGCAACATCTCTCACACCTGCTAGTCATCCAAGATTTTCCTCCAAGAGTAATCTACAGAGGACAAAGACTGACACTACTTCCATATCTTCTGGTGCCAGCACAATCCACTTGAACGCTGTCATACTCTCTGGGCACATGCTGGGACATAGTAGAATGCAACCCCACGGCTCCTCAAGGGTCATTTCTGGGAGCAACACTCACTAGTCATATAATGGGCTGGTGCACTTAGGAAGTGCAGGTAGGGTGTTAACAGCCAAACCACAAAAATCACAAGAAACAAGTTTGGCATAAATGATAAATATGGGAGTGAAGTCAGGATCCATCAGCAAACAATAAAGAGGTGGCGATTCAAGGAAACAGTAGTCCTTACTGCTCAGGAAGGAATCTTTCAGTGAGGATCCTTTTAAAAGACCAGAAAAGCTCCTTCTCAATTCTATTGCTTTGCACCTCAAAGTACATAACTTTTCATAGCTAATCTCATTTACAATGGTAATCTGCACCTAAATTCTGCTTTCACTGGCTAGGTGTGTTAGCAAGCATTCTAAAAAAGCAATCATTGAGGAAGAGTACAGCTAGGGACCTGGTTTTCCTTTGGGAGGATCCTGAGTGTTTACTCAATTCAGCCACAAGCATAGACTAAACATTAAATAAACTGATTGCAGTTTATTTGGCTATTGCTAAACCACAAAAGCACTGCCTTGAAATCCAAATCTAATTTTAGACAAGCATGAAGACATGAACTTTAGTTTCCTAAAGTTCACTGAATGTTGCTTATAACTGTCCCACACATGGGCCAACCAATGACCACAGTGCTTCTCTCCTCTATGGGTAAGGATATCACAGAAGCTGCTGCTGAGTCTGCATGAATTTGTGTGTAAAGTTACCGAAAGCTATACAATTCAAGGAAAATAGAAATATTATAAAGTATTACCTAAGTTCAATGATATTGTTTCTATAAGAAACTCAATACATAGAAAGCTGTGTGTTTTAAAACTTTAATTCAAAATTGAAAATGAATGTTCATAATATTGATAATTATAGATACTATGTGTTTACATTTTTATAAGTCTTTCACATACCATTTATCAAAAATAGTTTATATTACAGTTTCAAGAGTTGTTAGAGAAGTAGCCCTGGCTGGTTAGCTCAGTTGGTTAAGAGTATCATCCTGAAATGACAAGGTTGCAAGTTCGATCCCTGATCAGGGCACACATGGGAAGCAACCAATGAATGCACGACTGAGTGGAACAACAAATGAACGCTTCCTTTCCCCTTCCCCTCACTCTTTCTTTTTCTCTCATTGAGAAGTTTCATCATTTAAGCCTCATAAAAACCCTGAAAGATAAATAGCATTGCCACATCACTCATTTTTCTAAAGAAATTAAGACTTTGATATGGTAAATTATTTACCCAAATTTTTGACGGGCAAGCACCGATGACTCACCGAGATTCCCACAAAGGCCCTTCATCCTCAAATCCTTTTCAGTTTACACTCTGCCTTCTTCAGTAAAACCTCAAAACAATTTGACACAAATAAAACTGATAGTGAAGACTCTCCACATATGCAAGTCATATTTCACAGTGATATATATAAAATAGGATGGTTTTATTTATGTGTGCATGAGAGAGAGAGAAAAAGAGAGAGAGAAAAGAGAGAGGGTTCCACAGGGAGAAGAGAACTATTTTATTTAGTCTTCACGTTTTTCTCTGTACTTCTCCCCAACACACATACACACAAACTCTTCCTTTTTTGTTAATCACTTTTGTATCTTAGAGCTACCCACTGCCTTTGTAGAACTTCAAAGTTAGTTAGTTGGCATTTTCTTACATCCATAAAATGGCAGTCCTCAACATTGAAGAACTTTTGCTAATATCTACTCTAACACATAGGTATCCGGAGTCAATGAAATGGTATATGTTAAGACTGATTCACCCAAACAATAACAATTATGCAGTCTTATTTAATGATGCAGACTTAATGTTTTTTTATTCATTTTAAACATATTTTTAAGGCATGTCATTCACATAGGACAACATGAGAGAATTAGATACATAGGTGTAAGGTAAAACAGAGTGCCACATAGTAGGAAAGGAGGCTTCACTTACAATCTTACTTTAGCCAGGTGGCAGTTGCCACCTGAACACTGTTGTGTAAATTATTGTGAGGCTAAGAGCAAGACCAAAGAAAAGGAGTACAGAGATGAATAACCAAAAGCTGTCATGGTGTCAGGAGTGGATAATTAACATGTCTCATCCTGAAGGTATTATATCTTACTAGACTAAGAAATAAAATATTAAACTATCTTTCATTAAAAAGAAAATTCATAATTTACATGTCAGTCTATAAAGGGAATCACATACTTATTTTGAACTCCCTGTGGTAGACTTGTGGATGGGCTTCAAGTGATGGTTTTAATCAATGGCACATTGGGTAATTTTAGAGCCTGTGACAGCCCTAGTCTGGCATGTGACCGGGTGTGTGTATTTTGGTATGTGGGGCAATTAAGCAGAAATGTTGGAAGGGAGATAAAGGAAGGGAAAAGACTGTACTTCAAGGCTGATCAGAATATTTAGAAGAATACTGGTTAAATATATGTAACATCTGACGTGGATGCTACCATACCAAAGATCAGCTCATCTGTCCAATCCTCCATTCCTACCTTCTTCCCTATCATCTATCCGTGGGCTCTCTCTCTTACCAGTTCACTTGTGACCCTGTTTGAATCTACAGAGGTTCAGCAGGAAGTTTATATTTTAATATTTAAATGAAAAATAGTCTAATTAAATGAACATTGCAAACAACTCTCCTATTTTCCCCCATATGTCATTTCATTAGGTCCAATCTTCATTTACTTTCTTGAAATTGCCTATATTTTCAAAGTTAGCCCTTAGCTTTCTTATTGGCTTGGACAGAGAATGCCTATATGTTTGTAATATTTTAACCTCTAGGAGCCAAAAAATTTGAATGAAAAGATGAATGAACAGCCCTGGTCAGATAGCTCGCTTGGTTAGAGCATTATCCAGATACACAAAAGTTGCAGTTTGATCCCCCCTGGTCAGGGCACATACAGGAACAGATCTATGCTTCTGTCTCACTTCCTCTCCCTCTCTCTAAAATAAATTAATAAATAATTTTTAAAAATCAATCAATAAAAAACATAAAGAAAAGATGAATGAAGAGCCAAGCCCTCCCTTTCCTTCCAATTACCAGGAAACTGCAAGAGCTTCTATATCCCCCTTACTTGGCATTCAGGAATAAAAGCAAACTCTTTTCAGGAGTTGCTATAAGGTGCTGAAATCACTGAGACGTACCTGACATAAGTATCAAATGTGCTACCTTGACAAGTAGAGGACAATTTTGGAATCCAGTCCCTTTTTGATCATTTCAGCTTTCAAGATCTTTGATATTGCAGGTAGTTAGAGGGATATTCAGTAGACAGATGCAATCATTCCTGTTTGTAAAGTTTCTGTAAGTAAAGAAAGCAGACCAAGGCTTCCTACTATAAATTCAATATACTTAGCCAATGAAAATTCAAGCCACAGAGAGCACTAGAAAGAGAAAAGAGCATGCATTTCTTGGTCAGAATGTCATTGGGCCTTGAAATGCAGGAGTTAAGAGGAAAATTTGCTCATTGCAGCCTCCTCGAATTAAACCCCTGGAAAATACTCTCATTAATCACTTGCTACTTCAGAAATGACTTTCTAGCTTATTGTTTAGTGTTCATAATCATAGCTCTCTTTTCATCATACAATCATTTTGGGGGCCCGTCCTATAAATTTGGGCACGTGTCTGGGAGACATAAACTAAGCCCTGCCTTTAAAAAGCAGATCACGTGTTTTGTGGTGCAGAAAATACTGTCATTTTGTCAAGTCTCTGCCCATATTATCCTCCTCAGAGCAGCCTTCCATCATTCTGCTTCTGAACATAACAACTCTGTTCTCTTCTTGTGAATTATTTTTCTTCACTGCACTTACAACTTCCTGGAAATACATTACATATGTATGCATGTGTTTATTGTCAGTCTCCCCCAACAGAATACAGACTCTAAAGTGCCCAGTCATCCAGAGGGGCTCAGGAGCAATATCAAATGTCAACAATATCAGAGCCTTATAACACACTTTCATCAATCACAAAAAGAAAATTTTGTCTTCTCTCTTCAACAGCAAGATGCAGCAATATATAATAGATTGGGAAGCTTTAGAAGAGTCTTTTTTATAGCTAAACATGAGGGGGTAAAAGAGGGTGGTAAAAGAGAAAGATCCTGAGCCTGTCCCACTGGCCACAGGCCCTTTACACTTGCTTGAGCTACCCCAACACATACACCACACATTTGAAGAATTGTTACCAACAATAATGATAATTGAGCGAGTCACCTTCAATTCCCTCTTGCCCATTCTTGACCTTCTTGCCCTCTGAGCTATCTTCCACTAATTCTGGGTTCTCCTTATGTAATTTAGTCTCAGTCCTTCCCTCTAGTTTTTCTGACCTGGTAGTTTTATAAGCTACCATTAGGGTTTGGGCCTTCTTTGTTTCAAGGGAACTCGGTTTAGTCCTTCAGCTCCCAGAATCCTTTACAACATTGAGTAGAAGCATCTCATTGGAGCCACATGCCTCAGACTCTGGGTCCCACCTCCATTCATGCAGTCTATACCCAAACAACTGACCCCAGTCATCATCTTTCAACCTCATCTGCAATGAAGAATATAGAGTGGGAGATGTGGGTTTAATTCAAGTAGTATCTCTTATATTATATTCCAAGACTAAAAGGGGCTTTCCCTAATTAAGGCTTACCCAATAGGTAATGCAAAAGAGACCGAAACCCGTGACTATCTCCTACACTGGAGAATGACCAGGGCAGGCACTGAGGCCTAAGGGGGGAGAATCCTAATTGCTTACATTTGAAGGAAGTCGAGTGGGACAGGTAGAATACAGTACCCTGAGGAACTGCAGGAGGTAAAGGCTAGCACGGTCATGGGACTTCAGCCCTGAGTCACAGGAGCCCTTATAGGTTGAGTGGACTGGGATAGGGGAACCTGAAACACAGCACTGCTCAGACTGTGGGACAAGCAAGCTGGAGATGCAGAAATATGAATTAGTAGGTATTGGACCTCCAGTCTCCTGGTGACATAAAAGATCTCGTGTTCTCCTTGTGGGATTGATGAAACATTGCAGGGCTTTAGTTTAAGGCTGCATGTTACCAAGGAAAAAACTTTAGGGCAGGGGATAGTGTTGAAGTTTATTGCTTGCAGGATTGGAACATGCATGTAGTTCACACACAGAGATGATAATTTTGATTTTTCCAGGTTACCTGCTCCACTTATTGACTGTGGTTTCTAACCTCTCTATTTACATTTCCTTGTTTATAAAATAGACTCAAAGTGTTTTCCGTCCTACTGAGTTTGGAAGGTTTAAATTATATTCAAGTAAAAGAACTATAATAGTGCTTAGATTACATTAGTACTCAATAAGTGTTTATTCTGATTATTAGTTTATATTATTAATTTTATAAAACATATATCGTTAACTAATTGATTGCTTTCTCATATGTGCCTTGACTGGAGGGTTCTAGCTGAACCAGTGACACTTTGCTCAAGCCAGTGACCTTGGGCTCAGAGTTCTGAACCTGAGTCCTCAGCAACCCAGGTTGATGCTCTATCTACTGCACCACCCCCTGGTCAGGAAAAATAACATTTAATTTTTGCCAACCACTTTTCTGAGTGCTTTATACAAATAACTTTATTAAATTCTAAAGCAACTTTATAAAGTCTATACTATTACCACCCCCATTATTGATTAAGGTATATCAAGTGAAAGCCACTAGTCCTAAACCATACTGTTAGGGAAGGGCAAGCTAGAATGCAAGCACAGGCAACCTAATTTCAGAGCCTGAGCTCTAAACAGGCTGCTGGCTCTATTGGCTCTCTAAATAAGGAGCACAGAATTGCCCTCTGAGATTTAAGCTATAAAATCATCACAGAGTTATGTAGAATGTCTCCAAGGAGTCAAAACAGCCATCTGGCTACAGTAGGCCTTCCCTGTAAACTCATTAGAGTTATTAATGTGATGATCTTAAAAGGCAAGTTGGTCAGCCATGGAACACAGAAAAATGAGTCTCAGAGACAAACACTAGCAGTGTGTATACAACCCTAACCAGGGGTGGGGAACCTTTGGTGACCCATCAAAAACATTAAAGCCAGCTAGGTGGTACTCTTAAAATTTAAAAAAAAAAAAAAAAAGGCTCCCAGGAATCACAGTATATTTCTTAAGATCAATCAACTCTTATTGCTCTGATGTTATGCTTACCAAACAAATGTTTGATTTGTTTGCCTATTAGGAGAAAATGTGCTACTCTGGAGATTCAAGTATTTTGAGTAACTTTAAAAAGTAGAATTCCAAAAAAAAAGTAGAAGAATTCCAGCTTAAACAGCAGTCTTGTTTGGATATATTTCATATATTCTTCACCGAAAGCCTTCATTATTCTCAGACAAGACAAAATCAGGTCTTTGAAGTGGAAGGTCAGACAAATACAATAACACAAGAAGGCATTAAGATAAAGGCCACCTCAGAAGGACTCTTACAGCCAGGCAGTCAACTTTCCCTAGTGAAATGCCTTGAAGTCCATCAACTATTTCTGCAACTTCATCATGGTTCAAGGTAGGGGCAGCACAACCACAAAACCATTAATACTGAATCCTGGTGTTAACCTAGGGTGTTGTAGTTTCCAAAACAATCTGTCCTAAGATTAGGGTTGGTGAGACTGAGCTTACACCTAGGTATTTGTGGCTTCAAAAATTAGCTGTGGTTGCAGATAGGGAGGAGGAAATTGAAAACAAGGAGAAAGAAGCTGGTCCCTGCTAACTTGAGTAGGTCAAGTTGCTTAATCTCTCTGAGCCTCAATCTCCTCATAGACAGCATTTTAGATGAAATGTCTACCTCATTTAGTTCCATGGCCTTGATAAGAATCAAAGTCC
Source organism: Saccopteryx bilineata (assembly GCF_036850765.1). Classification (NCBI taxonomy): domain Eukaryota; kingdom Metazoa; phylum Chordata; class Mammalia; order Chiroptera; family Emballonuridae; genus Saccopteryx; species Saccopteryx bilineata. The sequence continues at coordinate 121,910,364 of NC_089491.1, read as the reverse complement.
ATGTGAAATTGTACATAACTGCATAAAGCCAAATTTGTACATTATATGCAACTACATAGGGCTAAAAAATTGTTAATGTGGACTCTGAGTATATGAAGTCTCATTTATACAGCACTTATCACATATATCATGTATTGTTCCCGGCATATTTTTTATGTTAACTTATTTCATGCTCAAAATACCTCTGTAGTAAATGCCGTAATGTGTAACCTGGAAACTGTCTACAGGACAGAGACAGCCAAGATATTCACTCCTCAGCTACTAAGACAGTATTAGCAACTGACTGCTCAGGGACAAATCGCTCCCAAGAAATTGCTTTCAGCCAAAAAAACTGTCTCACCAAAGGTTATTACCCCTCACTTAAGGAAACTCACTTCCAATTACTAATTTTCTTAGTGAAATGGGACAAAAGCTCAGCTCCTTGCCTTTATTTAAGACCACTCTGGAGCTCCATCCATCTTCATAACTCTCCATAGAAGGGCTGATGCCTCCCTGCACCACAGGGCAACTTCTCTCTCTGCCTCTTGCTGCCCCTCTCACTCCCTTCCAATGTCATTCCTGACAGCTTTCCCCACTGCACCATCTTTACACAGATGTCTGCCTCAGAGTCAGCTGTGTGTGTATATATATGGGAGAGTCCACCAAACTGAAGGCAAGCATTATGGAGTATTACCATCCATAATGTAATATTATCCTTATTTTAGAGAGGTAAAATAACTCACTCAAGTTTACACACCTAGTCAGTAGCAGAGCCAAGATTTGAAACTAGGCCGTCTATAAAATGTTCTTAGTGTAACGTCTGGCACAGGAATTTCTCTACATGAATAGGCTGTTTGTGTTTAACATAGGCTTGGATTAATGGCTGGGCTAGAATCTGAGCCTGAGGACCTAGATGTTGGTTGTTGCCAGAACTTCAAAGAAAGAGAAAAGTTATTCTGGAAAAAAAAAGTGAGATAAATTTGAAGCTGGGAATTTAGAGATGAACCCAGAATGAGAGATAAGGAGGGAGTAGAAGGTGAGATGTAGCGATTTAATTGGGGGGATGCCATGGGCTGTGTGGTGTCTTCTATAAAATCTACCCAACTCAGGACATGTTCCGTGGTGTACCCTTTTACTGGGGCTGCCATAACAAAGTGCCACAAACTGAGTGGCTAAAAACAGGTATTTATTGTAACAGTTCTGGAGGCTAGACATGCAAGATACAGGTGCTAGTGGGGTTGGTTCCTCCTGAGCACAGTGAGGAGAGGATTTGTTCCACAGCCCCTGTGGTGGTCTGCTGGCAACCTTTGCTGTTCCTTGGTGTGTAAAAGTATCACCCTGAGCTCTGCCTTCATTTTCACAAAGTGTTCTCTCTGTGTATCTGTATCCAAATTTCCTCTTTTTATAAGGACATCAGTCATACTAGATTAGGAACCCACCCCTCTCTGTATGATTTCATCTTAATTTAACTGCACTTGCAACAATTCTATTTCCAAATAAGGCCACATTCTGAGATATTGGCGGTTAAAACTTCAACATATGAATTTTTGCAGTACAAAATCCAGCCCACAAGTGGTATGGATTGGCTTTCTGGTGGAAATCTGTGAAAAATTTGACTTCTACATCCAGATTGATGTAGAAGTATAGAGAAACTACAACACAAGACATGAACAATAAAACTGTAAGAAGAAATTTTGGAATGGCCTATGGCTTTCTCATTTTGAAGCACTAGGGTTGGAGGCAGGCTGGCCCATGTTATAAGGACTGGCAGACCGAGTTGAAATCTTGATGACAGTATCTTGAAATGAAGTCATTCCAAAGACTACTGTCAATTGCCTTCCCAATATGAACTTCAGACCTTATAGAACCAATCGACCTTCCCAAACTCCCAAAGAGATCACCTGCTTCTAAATCTTCAGGTCTACTAAGAGGTAGTATTTGTTCTATTTATTTAACATCATCAACATATCTACCACACAACATGTCTGAAAATCATCCTAGAGACTGATTACTAGAAGATTTCTGTGAAAGAGTTCATAGCACATAAACTGCTTGTGACCACATATGATTTTTAATGATGGAGCACTGCTACGGTCAGAGTGATACATATCATTTTTCTTGGTACCTGACTTAAGAAAAGTTTACAATACAAGAAATATAGTGGTATATAGCATAGGAATTTCTTACTCAAATGATTTAAACTAAAAATCCAACCCTGTCTCTTGCTAACTGTATGACTTTGAGCAATTTACTTAATCTTTCTGTGCTTCAGTTCCCTTGTCTCTAACATAGAGATAATAACAGGTTTCATTTCAATAGGCAGTTATGAGGCTTAAATGAGTTAAACCAAGTAAAACACTTAAAGTTTTGGCTCTCATATAGTAAGTCCTCAATAAATGGCAGCTGTTATAATGTCACGATAGCAACTGCCCTTGATATGAACAAAATGTGACACTACTAGAAAAATTATAAGATATGGTCGAATAAGTATAGCATTTAATATTAAGTGGAACTGAGGAAATACTCTGCTTTGTAAAACTCATTATAAAAACCGATGAAGCTATAAACACTGGTCAGTGGCCAGACACTATATACACCAGATACTTTGACCATTGTACTTATTTCAGATAGAAATTGCCTGAGCCCAGTACTTACATTATTAGCCAAGGCAACTACAAAATCAAAAATAAAAATTCATGGCTCAACTTGTGATGATAATCATATGTTTAGTTCACTGACACCATCAAACAGACAATCTGATGGTTTAAAATATAAATACTAAGCCAAGATGTAATTTTAGCGTAACCATTACTTTTTTTCTCATTTCAAAAATATCTTGGGGGAAAATAAGGATGTCATCTCACAGACAATGGCTGTTATGAAAAAAGTATTATAACACTATGTGAGGTTTCTTCTAGATAATAAGAGACAAAGATCTGCTTTATTCATCAAGTCCGAGTCTTTTTAAAAAAACTTCAGAAAGGTGGCTACCCCAGAAGGTCAGCACATAGTGCCTGAACTGAGCCTACAGTGATGGTTCCGAGCAGCTCAAGCATCTGGAGAATTTTTCAAGAAACTTCTGCCATTGGCCAGGCTTTCTGAAAATGATTTAAGAATAATAAGGAAACTGAGGTTCATAAAAATAACTTGTTAAATGTAAGCATTCAGCTAAGGTCAAACACAACATAGAAAAACCAACTGGAGAAAAACAAATGATTTTTTGACCTCCTAGGTCAGGGAGCTGTAACACATGACTTCTTGAGGTTCTTCTGGCTAGCTCTAAGATCTCTGAGGCAACCTACTGTGTCAGAAAGCCATCTTCTTATGGCCGTGTGTATTGAGTAATATTGCTGTGCATTAAATACAGTGTACTGGCCCTGGCCGGTTAGCTCAGCGGTAGAGCGTTGGCCTGGCGTGTGGGGGACCCGGGTTCGACTCCCGGCCAGGGCACATAGGAGAGGCGCCCATTTGCTTCTCCATCCCCCACCCCCCTCCTTCCTCTCTGTCTCTCTCTTCCCCTCCCGCAGCCAAGGCTCCATTGGAGCAAAGATGGCCCGGGCGCTGGGGATGGCTCCTTGGCCTCTGCCCCAGGCGCTAGAGTGGCTCTGGTCACGGCAGAGCGACCCCCCAGAGGGGCAGAACATGCCCCCTGGTGGGCAGAGCGTCGCCCCTGGTGGGTGTGCCTGGTGGATCCCAGTCAGGCGCATGCGGGAGTCTGTCTGACTGTCTCTCCCCATTTCCAGCTTCAGAAAAATACAAAAAAAAAAACAAAAAAAAAACACCACAGTGTACATTTTTAAAATATTTTAAGACTGAGAATTCTGGAGTGGTGACAGCAGAGACACAGTTTTTTTGTTGTTTGTTTTTTGTTTCATTTTGTTTTTTGTATTTTTCTGAAGTAAGAAGCAGGGAGGCAGAGAGACAGATTCCCACATGCGCCCTACCGTGATCCTCCCAGCATGCCCACCAAGGGGCGATGCTCTGCCCATCTGGGACATTGCTCCACTGCAACTGGACCCATTCTAGCCCCTGAGGTGGAGGCCACGAAGCCATCTTCAGTGCCCAGGCACCAATGAAGCCTTGGCTGCAGGAGGGGAAGAGAGAAATAGAGAAAAAAAGTGAGGGGAGGGTGGAGAAGCAGATGGGCGCTTCTCCTATGTGCTCAGGCTGCAAATCGAACCCAGGACTTCCACACACCATGTCAACTCTCCACCACTGAGCCAACCAGCCAAGGCCAGCAGTGACACAGTTTTTAATCTTTCCCAAACCACACATAACAACAAGTAGCACCACTAGGTAGTAAAATCAAAAACACTGCACTGACAATAAAATTAGATGGCAAGGTAGCTCCAGAAAACCCAAAATACAAGTAAATAAATACAAGCCATCAATAGCCATGAGACCCACCATTTGTGTGGGAGATAGCAGAAGAAAACAATAGTCTCTGATGAACCTCTGAAAAGAGTAGAAAGCATAGCTAACAGATATTACATGAAAGGGACTGGAATGCTTTGATCCCAGCAAATTCATGAAACTGACCCACCAGGGCTCCCTTCCAGAATAGAGCATGGCCAGGCTTTGAGATTTGATTTGGAATTGATCAGGATAAAGACAGTTAAGATAAAGGGAGGAGAAGAGCCACAGCCAGAATATCTCAGAAATCCAACATTTAATTTTTAACACTTTGTAGAAACAAAAGAAGGAGCCATATGAAGTTATCAAGCTACCCTGAGCCATGCTTCTTTCTAAATATTTAGAAAAAAACTTTTCACATAAAAATGAGTAATAAATCTACATAGAAAAAAGAGAATGAGGAGCAATATGACACCACAGACACTGAAAACACATCAAGAACATGTGTTTTCAGAATAAACCCAGGTTATAGCCTTTAATTTCAAAATAATCTAAAAGGTATTAAAGCAAAGAAAAATCAAACTTTATTTTAAATTCAGAAATGAGATGATAGAACTCAGAGCAATAAACATACAGAAAAAAATTATTTCACAAATGAAGTCTTAACTATGAAGAACACAAGAGATTAACATATAAAACATATAAATAATACCTCAAGAGAAAGAGAAATTAAAAATAATAAGAATTTTTAAAAAAAGAAGTTAAAAGAGATAGGAATAATCCAAGTAAGCTGACAAATTAAAGGCAGAGAAAATGGAAATTTTTCTGAAATTAAAAGGAATTTAAATTACATATTGAATGAGTATATCATATATCTAAGAATATTCATCCAGAACAACCAACCCCAAGAAGTAATTTAGAAAAATTATTAAACGTTTAAGAAAAAAGAATAAAAATTATTTAGGCATCTAGGCAGAAAGAACGTACAATTTATATAACAAACATAATTAGATTACTATCAGACCTGTCAACACCTTATGCCAAACAAAAATGGAATAACAAATTTAAGTCACTCAAAGAAAACAAATATAAACCAAGGATTTTATACTCAGCAAACCTGACCTTTAAGTATAAAAAGCACAGATGTTTATCAATATGCAAGAACTCAGGGAATATCAGTGTCATTTTCTCTCTGAGGAGTCTACTAGAGAACAATCTTTAGACAGCCAGTAAAGACATTGACATAAGGTTTGGTATTGATCATTAAACATTTACATGTAGAACTAAGACTAAATAATGAGTTTAAAAGAAAGTATGGTACAGAATGGCTATTTGACAATGTGGATACAGTGCAGCTATTACAACTGGTGAGAAAACAGGGAGAGAATCTGTGAGAAAATTTAACTACTGTCAGTTAATGTATTTTTATTTTTCTAAGCCTCTGATGTATATAATATTGAATAAAGTAAATAGCAACTGTGAGATATTTGAATTCTATTTTACCCTCTGCTCTTGAGAGCTAGGATTTTCCAGTGTGTGAGACTAAATATGAAAAGGGTTAAATAAAAAACCTATAGTCCAGAATTTGAATCAATATTAACTTAGAGGTATTTATGTTTAAAATATGTTTTTCTGTACCTTTTTTCCTTCCTTTTAATTTAAAACATTAAAGCAATAAGAACCTTAGAAATTACTTATATTCAATCTACTCATTAGATAGATGGTAAAATTGGGTTAAAACACTAATCACTTGGCTTTAAAAACACACATGGTTAAGGTCAGAGACTAGAACTCAGAGTCCATGATCCCAGCCCAGCTGCCCATGAATGGCACTAGCATATTGCTATTCTAGGTATATTCTAGGGCCAACAGCATCTTAGAATCCCCTGGGAGCTGGATAGGAACTCAGGTTCTCAAAGTCTATCCCAGGCCTACTGCATCAAATCCAGATGGTAACAAGATCCCCAGTTAATTCATTTGTGTATTCAAGTTGGAGAAGCTCTGGGCTTCCTAATGAATACTTAATGGGTAAAACCTAAAATAACTTGTTTGGTTAGGAGAATATTCCTTTGAATATCTTAGACTGTAACCATTTTTGTCCTAAATACCTCTCACTAATTCATTTACAAATAGCCCTGTGTTTACTCTGTCCAAGGTGTTGTGGAAACATGAAGAGCCAGTCCTCGCCCTCCTGGAGCTCACACTCCAAAAGGGAGTCTAAGGCCTCCCTCTTTTCCCACATCCTCTTTTCGTCCTCTTTTTGCTTTTTGCTTTCCCAACCTCCTCCAAGTCCCCATCGTAATGATTTCATGACTAAAATCTAATTTCGGAAGTTGTTGATTTAAGAGCAAAGTATTTTATTCATTTGAAATTCCAATTTCACAATAGTGATCTAAGATGTTGGAAACATTTTATTTGGCTCACTTCCACACAACTTACATTATAATATCAACATGACCCTAAGACTGTATATAGACAAAACTAAAGCACCGTAAACATTTTGGGAGGAAGTGCTATATGAACATGGTACAGGTTAATTAAATGCTTTATTTTTTGCTTTTGTTTTTTCCTAAAGCTGTCTTTCTCTAGGAAGGTAAAAGGTGGAGAAATTTAGATACTAGAACAAAAACACAAGATTGTATTTTTCTTCCTCAAATATTTAGAGCCAGCATATCTATATCTATAATAAAGCATTTTTTTTCATTGAGAACAAAGGAAAATTTTTCAATATCAACAGATTCATTTCATTCAATATTGCATTATGAAACAAGAGACAACTAAACAGAAATCCATTACATTAACTATTTTCTGATGAATAATATGTAAGACTGGGTTTTTACATTGAACAATTGGATTACAAGTAATGATGATACAGTGATACTCAATTCCTTTGAGGCTTATATGCCTGACATTTTAAGTTTCAGTGATTGAAAGTATTATCTCTTGCTGTCTTTCTCTCTCTCTCTCTCTCTCTCTCTCTCTTGTAGTCCCTCATAGACCTGAAAAGCTCTGAACTTATTTCATTCTTCTTTCCTTCCCTTGTCTTCTCTCTTTTCAAAGATATTCCATAATGATTCCACTTTTCAAAAATCAAGACTGCTTGAACTTTAGCTGAGAGTAATGAAATTTCAATCTTTCATACAATTGCAACTACATCCTCTTTTTGCTCTCTTGGTGTAGACACAATAGCAACTGCCCAGCATGAACAAAAGGATGACTTTTCAGTTCTAAGGGATTCGCTGCTGCTGAACAGCAATGCATAGAAATAATACTTGGCAATCCCATGGGTGACATTTCTCATTCCTTATCACCCATGCTGCACACAGCCAGAACTTGATAAGACACCCAGAAGGAAGATAATGGCTGCTATCAAGCTGTCTAGGTAGAAATAATAATAATAATCTGTTTATGGAAAAGCAGCTGTTCCATTGTTTTGGATTTCATGAAATCCCAGAATCAGATCCTCTCTTCCATGCCAGCCCCAACCCCATTTCCCGTGCCAGTCTAATCGCTTTGGGGATTTAATAATGGACATTTTTCTTCGTGATCTTTTGATATAATAGACAAGGATGCCTGTAAATATCCTATAATCATATTCAATCACAGGAAGTATTTAAAAACTAGGGCAGAGGCATTTTATAAAAAGATTTGGGGGCTGGGAGGATTTTGTAATGAATATAGGAAAGCCCAGTATCTCTTTTAAAAATATGCACAATGCCGGGTTCGATTCCCGGCCAGGGCACACAGGAGAAGCGCCCATTTGCTTCTCCACCCCTCCGCCGCGCTTTCCTCTCTGTCTCTCTCGTCCCCTCCCGCAGCCAAGGCTCCATTGGAGCAAAGATGGCCCGGGCGCTGGGGATGGCTCTGTGGCCGCTGCCTCAGGCGCTAGAGTGGCTCTGGTCGCAACATGGCGACACCCAGGATGGGCAGAGCATCGCCCCCTGGTGGGCAGAGCGTCGCCCCTGGTGGGCGTGCCGGGTGGATCCCGGTCGGGCGCATGCGGGAGTCTGTCTGACTGTCTCTCCCTGTTTCCAGCTTCAGAAAAATGGAAAAAAAAAAAATGCACAATGCAGAGTCAGTACAAGTGAACAGTCAATGGTCGTTACATTCTGAAATATTAACCCCCAAAATTTCCAAGATAGAGCTCAATTCCTCAAAGTGAAATTTCAAAGGAATATGATGTTATAGTTGCTAGCAACGTGGGCCATCACATCTATGTTCTCTGCTTGTCATTTGTACTAAACAGAACAGCCCAAGGCTCAGAAGCATCCTAGCTATAATGTCATTGTTTCCTTCCCTTTGAGCCAGATTGCTCTACACTGAGCCAGAGTGCTGGCTGGGACTGAATAGGTGTCACTTTATATCCCAGTGTTCTGATAGAGCAGGGGTCGGGAACCTATGGCTCGCGAGCCAGATGTGGCTCTTTTGATGGTTGCATCTGGCTCGCAGACAAATCTTTAATAAAAAAAATAATAACATTAAAAATATAAAACATTCTCATGTATTACAATCTATTCATTTCCTACTGCTCATGTTCATGGTTGCTGGTGGCTGGAGCCAATCACAGCTGTCCTCCAGGACAACACCAAATTTTTATTGGATAATGCGTAATGTACAAGGGTTGTTGTATGGCCCTTATGGAATTACATTTTAAAATATGTGGCATTCATGGCTCTCTCAGCCAAAAAGTTTCCTGACCCCTGGGATAAAGCATTGCCTCTATCACAGTCATCTTCAAGTAGGGGTCTGTAGATGTGCTTTTTTAAAAAAAATCTGTCTCCCTGTACCTGATGAAAGAATGAAGTGACCATGTCCTTTAAGATGAAATATACAATTGAAGAGAAACAAATGTAACACTTGATACAAAAACTGGCCAAAGCCTGTGTTTTTACTTCCAGGTCTGGTATAAACCTTCCTTCCATCATTACAGTGAGCAGAGAGGCAAGGTTACCTTTGCACCTCTTTCTGGCAGTTTCTATAAAAGTCATCATCATCTGTAATTTACCCATGTTGAACTCACTCTCTCCCCGTGTCCCCTTTTAGTAAGGCATGGCAATGCCATGGAGAACAAAGGGGACAAAGTTATGGACATGGTAAGAGAAAAAATAACCTTGAAGAATTTCCCACTGCCAAGTTCTATATCATAGAATTATTCTGGAACTCTGAAAACCAGAATAATAACTTCAGGTCTCTTCTTACACAACTATACCTAACTGAATATCTCTCTCTGTGTGTCTCTCTCTTTATGTCTCTCCTGAGTATCTCATTTCACAGAGGTATAGCCTAAGTACTTGTTTCTTCATGAGGCCTTTCTCTATCCTGTCTCACCTTCTTCTGCTCTCTAACAAAATTAATCATGGTATTTTGTACATAGCTGTATTATAGCATTTTTCATTCTCTATCACATACATTTCTCACCAATCAGAATGTGAATTTCAGTAAGTTAAGTAAATGTCTTATTTTTTATTCATCTTTAGAAAGGCAATCCATCGAAATGAATACGTTAATAGGTTTTGCATCAAACAGATCTGGATGTGAACCTTAGCTCTGACATTAACTGCTATGTACCATTGAGTTTCCTGGGATTCAATTTACTAATATATAATATGGATGCTAGATTGCTCCAGAGAATTTCAGAAGAAGGTCAGTCTATGCTTTATAGACCACCATAAAGCCTATGACTACATCAATCATGAAAACATATGACTTGTCTGAAATAAACAGGCGTGCCTTCATGCTTGATTGTTCTAGTGCATAACCTATATTGTGGACAGGGAGCCACTGTCAGGACAGAATATGGAGAGACAGAATGGTTTCCTATAGGCAAAGTGTCAAACAAGGGTGTATTTTATCTCCCGATTCATACAAACAAATCATACCAAAAACTGGGTTAGACTCAGAGGAAGGATAAATAAACATTGGTAAAATAAATATCATTAAGATACACAGATGAACCATTTTAATGGCAGAAAGTAACAATGACTTGAAATGACTTCTGATGAAGTGAAAAAGAAAGTGTTAGAGTAGGACTGCATTTGAACAATATAAGACAAAAATGACTGCAGAAAAAATACATTGTAACATGGACAATAAAGATATCCAAATTGTTAAAATTTTGCCTACCTTGGTTTAGCCATCAGCTCAAATGGGGACTGCAGCCCAGAAATCACAAGGATGCTAAGACTCAGAAAGGCAGCAATGTGCAAGAGCAGATATGTGTCATTAGAGACCAAGGCTGAAATCATCACAGCCTTGTATTCCCAATTACTGTGTGTGGATGCAAAAGGTAGACAGTAAAGAAGGCTGAAAAGGAAAAAGAATTGATTCATTTGAAATGTGGTGTTAGAGGAGAGCTCTGAGGATACCCTGGACAGCCAGAAAAACAAACTAGTGGGTCCTAGAGCAAATAAAGCCTGAGACATCTCTAGAGGCAAAAATGACAAAACTGAAGCTGTCCAATTTTAGGTACATTATGTGAAAGCAAGGTTCTTCAGAAAAGACAGTAATGCTGGGGAAAATAGAAAGCAGTAGGAAAAAAGGAAAACCAAATATGAAATGGACTGACTCCATAAAAGTCATAGCCGTGAGTCTATAGGACCATGATGGCGAACCTATGACACGTGTGTCAGCACTTACATGCGTAGCCATTTTCGATGACACGTGGCTGCAATGCGGCCCCATACCAGAGAAGTATGGGGCCGCATGCGGAGAAGGACATTTTATCCTCAGCTCCTGCAAGGCCAGGTGCAGTAGCTGAGTATAAAACATTTGCTGTAGTGTAGACACTCGGTGCTGGAGGTCTGTAGGCCAAAACAACATAACTCCGGCACAGAGCGTCTAGTTCTGCGACTTTCGGTTAGGCCATTAGGGGATCTTTGACCTCACTTCCAGCCAGCGGAGCAGGGAGCAGCGGAATGCCATGGGGGACACATCTCCGGGGGCCCTGTGATCACCATTACCTGCAACTACATAACCACAGCAACCACCATCCAATCTACTGTTCTGGGGTGTCGTGGATTTCTGAATGACCATCATTACTGAGATAAGCGAGGGGGAGGCTAGGAGAGGCGAGGGCCTGTGCTATGGGTGCCATTTCCGCCATTAGAAATAGCGGCAGCCATCTTAATTTACATAAGATGCAACTTGCAGAATTTCAAGACATCATCTGGGCTCAGGCGTTTGTCAACTTGAGGTCAAAGCTTGAGAATCTGGAAAGGTGCCACTTGGAGAATCAAGAGGAGTGCCACTACGAACAGAAAATTTGGAGTGCCTGGAACTGATTACCAGACACTTTTAGCACCCTGAAAAATATAGCAATGGCTTTACTCACAATTTTTCCCTCTATGTACTTTTGTGAGACCTTATTCTCAGCGTTAAATAATATCAAAACCAACAAAAGACACAGATTGAAAGATGAAGTTAGTAGCGTTTGCTTGGGCTTGAAGTGTACAAAATACCAACCTTCAATTGAAGATTTAGCCAATGAAATTCAGCAACAAAAAAGTCACTAATAGGCAGGTTAGTTAAAGAATTCCCTCTCCCCCTCACTTATCTTAGTTCACAGCACCCACACAAGTTAAATAATATCAAGACCAACAAAAGAAACCAACTGACAGATGAACAAAGACGTCACTAAGCAGGTAAGTTAAATAATTAGTTGTTGGTTTATTAAATACAGTTATATATTACAGTTATACATTTAGTTATTTAATCCAGTGGTCCCCAACCCCTGGGCCACAGACTGGTACTGGTCTCTGGGCCATTTGGTACTGGTCCACAGAGAAAGAATAAATAACTTACATTATTTCTGTTTTATTTATATTTAAGTCTGAACTATGTTTTATTTTTAAAAAATGACCAGATTCCCTCTGTTACATCCGTCTAAGACTCACTCTTGACGCTTGTCTGGGTCACATGATATATCCATCCCACCCTAAAGGCTGGTCTGTGAAAATATTTTCTGACATGAAACCGGTCCATGGCCCAAAAAAGGTTGGGGACCAATGATTTAAACTATAAATATCGTGAAATTATGGTTTTTTTCTCGAAGTGACACAACAACTGAGTTATGCTGGGTTTTTTGGCGAATTTTGACACACCAAGCTCAAAAGATTGCACATCACTGCTATAGGAGCTGAGCGGGGTTGTTGAGGACAGGGCATTGTGCATGTCACTCATTCATAGGGTTTTCCAGGAGTTGGCATCAACTCAGTGACATGTAATAAAAGCAAAATGAGGCTATTTAATAAATTTTTTTAAAGAGTTAAGTAAATTAGACTGACCGGTGGTGGTGCAGTGCATAGAATGTCTACCTAAGAGAGCCGAGGTCCCAGGTTTGAAACCCCAGGTTGCCAGCTTGACTGAGGGCTAATATGGCTTGAGCACAGGCTTGCCAGCTGGAGTGTGGCTTCATCAAAATGATCCATCCCATGGTCACTGGCTTAAGCGCAAAGGTCACTGGCTTGAGCTCAAGGTCGCTGACTTGAACATGGGGTCACTGGCTCAGCTGGAGCCCCCCTGGTCAAGGCACAAGGCACATATGAGAAGCCATCAAAGAACAACAAAAGTGATGCAACTACGAGTTGATGTTTCTTGTCTCTCTCCCTTCCTGTCTATCTTTCCCTCTCTTACTCTTTCTCCTCCCCCTCTCCAAAAAAAAAAAAAAATGAAGTGAATTAAAACATGTACGCAAAATATTTAATGTAGTACTGACATACAATAAACTCTCAATAAACAGAAGCTAATATTTGTGACTGCAAATTAACTTGGCATCCTCAGCCACCCCACAATAGACTATCAATAAATATATATATAAAGGAGTAAACTAAAAGAACAAAAGACTTACACACACACACACACACACACACACACACAGTATGTATATACATACCATCACCCTTTCAGCATAAATTGCACTGCTCTCTAATTATGTGAGCTCTCAAAGTGGGCTGTCGACCTACAAGGTATATGACAGAGGGAAACTGATCACAAAAGCACTTGCAGAAATTCTACATTTTTTTTTTTGTATATTTCTGAAGCTGGAAACGGGGAGAGACAGTCAGACAGACTCCCGCATGCGACCGACCCGGATCCACCCGGCACGCCCACCAGGGACGACGCTCTGCCCACCAGGGGGCGATGCTCTGCCCCTCCGGGGTGTCGCCCTGCCATGACCAGAGCCACTCTAGTGCCTGGGGCAGAGGCCAAGGAGCCATCCCCAGCGCCCGGGCCATCTTTGCTCCAATGGAGCCTTGGCTGCGGGAGGGGAAGAGAGAGACAGAGAGGAAGGAGGGGGGGAGGGGGTGGAGAAGCAAATAAGCGCTTCTCCTGTGTGCCCTGGCCGGGAATCTAACCCGGGTCCCCTGCGCGCCAGGCCCACGCTCTACCACTGAGCCAACCAGCCAGGGCCAGAAATTCTACTTTTTTAGGAGTGTTTCTGTCCTGGTCGCCTCAAGGAATCCACGAGTTTTCTGGTCTGAGTGCAGAATTTGCCCCTCTCCAGCTGAAAATACAGGAGGAAGCGTGGCAAAAGCAACATGCTTCTTACCCCCATCAATAGGCCTGCCAAGAGAAAACAGAGGTGATTGAGTCTCTGTCGGCTTTGCCAGAATGAGTCATGGCAGAATTCAGGAAGCAAGGAGATGTGGCCTTGAACTTGCACTTCCTTCTCACAATAGCCCTTTTTTGCGCAAATCGTTATGAATCACCTGGTCTTGCACCATAAGTGACTTAAAATCCTGGAAATGTCTGGACTCAGACTTGGCATTTCCCCCATAAGACACCAAAGGGGTTAATGTCTGGCCAGTAATCAAAATCTGGCAGCTCCTACTGCACACATAATAGGCATTGTTGTTCCTGAGAGTTTGTCTGTTTTTTCTGGCAGGCTTTGCTATTTGGAACCAATTCTAAAACAGAAAAGGAAAAAGTCTGCTTTTTTTTTAAGTGCACATGCAACAAAACATAAGGCTGGTCACAGAACTGTTGTTTTGCTAGATTTCCAGGAAAAAGTGTTGGTTTCTTCTTCAGAGAAGATGTATTATTGACTTAAGATATCTTTATCTCAAAGAAATTTATTTATACATGTATATGAGACACACATAATAACCTGAGGTGATTACCTTTTCTTAGATATGAAGCAACACATTACAACTATATTTAAGCTGATATGTGAACTGTGGCTCGCTCATCCATCTGTATAGAAAATCCATTTGCATGACATTATTAATGGGCTCACTCATCAACCTTCTCAGGTCAATTGCAATCCCAGGACCTTTTTGTTACTCCCCCCTGATGAGCTCCCAGATGTTCTCATCTGAAACCACATGAATATGCCTAAATTACCAATGCAACAAAATCCTATTACAAAACACCAGATTCTATTCCAGTGGGAAGGGCCGTGTTTTTAAATTTTCAATCTGTCATAAACCATGACTTTTGTATAAACCAAAATTATGTACTTGGATGTCAACAGCACTTTGTTGTTATAGAATATTATAAACACTTAGCTTTTACTTTCTTGACTTAACCTTGTCACGGATCAGTAACAAACAGATTGTGTATCACACAAATCCATGGACAACACTTTGCTGGACTTGGATTTAGTTATATTGCGGATTGATCCTATTTTGGATCAAGGTTCACAAACTTTTTCCTTAAAGAGCTAGAGAGTAAATATTTTAGGCTTTGCTGACCACCTACTATCTCACAACTACTCAATTCTCCTATTGCAATGACAAATAGACTTAGACATTTTAAAAAAATGAATGGGGATGGTGTATTCCAATAAAATTGTATTTACAAAAGCAGGCTAAAGGATAGAGTTGGTAGCTTGCCAATACCTGTATTAAAATAGTGATGATAATGATGATGGTGATGATGATGCTGGTAGCTAATGTTACTAAGTATTATGTGTAAGACCCAGTGGTGGGATTCAGTTGGTTTGCACCAGTTCAGCAGAACCGATACCTAACTTTTGGTTGAGTTTGGAAAACTGGTTGTTAAAATGCACTTGTAATCAGGGTTCTCTCTAAGGTGGGTGCCTGGGCAACTGCCCAATGTGGAAATCACAAATTTACATTCCTTACTCTTTTGTAACATTGATCTCTGCAACAGTGTATTCTAAGCACCCATAGTAATGTTCATTCCATCCATATTTGCAAGTGGGGATGCCAATCAAGAAGTAATATGAAAATATCTTAAATAATAATTTTATCGTTTTTTGTCAAGTATTATTTAATACTTTTTCATTAATATTTTAAAACTCTTTCTTATAACATAATCTAGTTTTGTGTACGTCTTTCATTGTTCTTATTTAAGTATTAAACACATAAAAAATAAACTACCTTTTGCTTTTTTATTCTTAAAATGGTTATTAGGGCAGAGAATCAGTTGTTAAATTATTCGAATCCCACCACTGGTCCAACCCTTTTCATCCTCTCACTATAGCCATGGCAACACTATTTAAATTTTATAAATAATAAAAATATGACATCAAAAAATAAAAAAAAATATTTCAATTTATTCTGAAAATAGACAGATAATCCAGGATCCAAACCACAGTCCCTAAATTTATACTATACACAGCATATACATAAAGAGTGAGGTGCCTTTTTCACTATGAATGGAAAGCTTAAAACATTACTGTCATCTTGGTTATTTTTTTCCCATTCTCATCTCCCCATCTATTGTCCACCTCAGCAGTACTAAGGTCTTAGGGTTCTATCACGCTGTAGGGTCCATATGGAATTAGAGCCAGGCATGAGTCTAGAGCAAACACATTCATTCAAATACTCACCTATTCAACAAATATGTCTTGAGTGCTTATTCTGTGCCAGACACTGTTCTAAGTATGGGGTTATAGAAGCGAACAAAATACACAAGATTCTTCCCTCAAAAATCTTACATTCTAGCCTGACCTGTGGTGGCACAGTCAATAAAGCATCGACCTTGAATGTTAAGGCCACCAGTTCAAAACTCTGGGCTTGCCTGGTCAAGGCACATATGAGAATTGATGCTTCCTACTCCCCCCCATCTCTCTCTCTCTCTCTAAAATGAATAAATAAAATCTAAAAAAACTCTTACATTCTAATAAAGGGAGACAGACAATAACCAAAGAAATATGCATCATGTTGGGACACAGGGGAGTCAGGTTTTGAAGAAAAAGCAAAGTGAGAGAACAGAGAGTTACAGAGATCCAACTGTGAATCTCTTCTTCACCAATATATGCAAACTCCAAATATATTTACTAGGTATAAACATATTACATTTATAGATTTTTATATCATGTTTTTGCCAATTATTCTTCCCATAATTTTATATGAGAGGCCTTGGCCAGTTGGCTCAGTGGATAGAGCAGTGACCTGGCATGCAGACATCCTAGGTTCAATCCTCAGTCAAGGCACACAAGAGAAACGACCATCTGCTTCTCTCCCCTCCCTTTCTCCTTGTCTCCCTCTTCTCCTTCCACAGCTAGTGTCTCGATTAGTTTGAGCATCACCCCTGGAGCTGAGATAGCTTAGTTGGTCTGAGTGTGTCAGTCTCAGGTGCTAAAAATAGCTTGGTTGATTTGAGCATTGGCCACAGATGGGGATGCCAGGTGGATCCCAGTTGGGGCACATGCAGGAGTCTTTCTCACTAACTCCCCTCATCTCACTTAAAAGAAACTGTATAAAAAAGGACACTAAGAAAGAAGTCAGTCCATTCATTTATGCTGCAAATACTTATTGAGTGGCTACTTGTGCTGGACACTGTTTTTAGAATAGAGAATTCAATAGTGAACAAAATAGAAAAAGATTCTTACTGTCATAGGCTTCTATTATGGCCAGGGAAGTCAGGGAATAAGCAAAGACATAATAAACACATGATAGAGGTTATAAGCACAGTGGAGGAAAAAAAGGCATATAATGGGATAAGGAGCCAGGTTGTAATTTTAATTGTCAAACAACTTCCCCTCAGTAGGGTGGTATGTGACTAAAACAACGCCTATTTGAATATCAAGACCTGGTTTTTAGTTCATTCATTACTCTAGTCAGAGTGTCATCAATTAAAAGAAAACACAGGATGTTTTGTGCTGAGTGTTCTATTTAAGACCATAGAAAGAAATGTTATTCTTTTAAAGTCATTTCTGCCCTTCCCTTTCCCTTGCTTCAGAGAAAAATATGAAGGAGCTGGCAGCTGAAACAATGTAGGGATGGGAGAGGGGAAAGGAAGGAAAATCTAAGGGCCAGCATTCACCCCCGGCAACTGTTTTAACAAGGATGCAGCTGAGGCCCAGCCCTCCTGGGTCCCAAGACAGCTTTTCTGAGGAATCCACAGAAACAGAGCTGGTAGAGCATTTTTCATTAAGCATGGAGTTCACTTTCTGTCAAAAATAATGAGATGTTAATATAGATTTGAAATTTAATCAGATCCAATTTGGAAACAGGATGTTTTTCTGTGAAGTTGAAATACTTCTAGGCCTTTAGGAAAATGTCATTCATATAAAGGCTAACTACGGTTTTACATATAAAACTGCCACTTTTCATTGGTTTTTCAGGAAAGAGAAAACTATGATAATAAAGTGAAACATTGCTGCAAAGACTTCTTACTTTCTTGTGTTAATTGTTTCCAAGGTGTTTTTTATTTTTTAAATAATTCTTACAAACTGGGAAGAGTGCTTACTTGTAAGCGCAAATCAAGGATTAGAGGAGTTTAGTTCATAGATCATGAAAACAGACACAACTGAAACCTACTCCTTGATAATAATTGCATTAACTTAAGAGATCTCAACAAATGCTTTAAAATATTATTTAGCCTTAGGGCTAGGAATACCAACATCAGTAATTCTGCCTAAAATCAAACGGGATTTGAAGTTGAGTCTGCTTGCCTACAAAGCAGGTGCTAGTTACCACCACACTAGGCTCCAGGCAGTGACAGAGCTGTTAGCTCAGATGTACTGTGTTAAGAACAATTACAGTCTAAGCATTTAGCTAAGTCTAAATCTACAGAATGTGATTTAGCAAATCCTTACCACAGCCACGGGAGCGAGAGATTCTTCCCATTTCATAGATGAGAAGACTGGCTCAGCGATGTGAAGTAACATACTAAAGGGCATACAGCTAATAAGTGTGGATTCTAATCCCCAGCCTTCTGATTCCAAACTTTCTTCCTTCTTATTTTTTTCAATATTTCTCTTCACCTCTCCCCACCCCACCACAGTCTCTTCTTTGTAAATGTACTTCTTTCACAATTAAAATAGTTTTGGAAAATAATTGTTATGCATTCATTACACTTAGTTGATTACCAATCAGTTTATCCTGTAAACCTCAGAAAAAAAGTCCTCTGGGGTGTCATGGGTCTGAGAGTCACTGTTATCTGCCTTATATAAATCAAGCTGTTTTCTATATGACAAGTCTATCCCCCAATCTATTGGTCAAACAAGGGATAGGAACTGCTGATTCCTAATTCACTTTATAACCACCCCTCTGAAAATCTGTAAAGACTACTAAAAATGAAAAGATAGTGTCAGAACCAGCAGCTTGCAGAAGCTAGGCAACCAGGGACCAGAATTTTCTAAACCTCCTGCGCTCAATCCTGGCTTTTACATTCCACAGAGAAAACAGAGGCAAGTTCCACTGATGTCCTTTTTTGGAGGATTGGCCTTTCCTACAAGTTTGACATTTTCCATCTGTGCATATACATCTAAACATGTGTCTATAACATCCAATCCTATTAATAAACATCCAGAGTAATAAGACAAATTCATTACAGGGAGGGGCATTTATTTATTGTATTAAAGGATTTTTAACAATAAAATATAAATCTCTAATGCATTTGTTTGCAAAGTAGATTTCTTGAAACTGTGAAATGCCTTTTTTTCTTTTCCAGAAGAAAGTTCTCTGGGGTGTTAGGGGCATGCTGGGTCCTGGGAGTCACTATCACAGCCTTTGGATAAATTAAGATGTTTTCCACATGACAAGTATATCCCACAATCCACTGGTCAAACAAAGGATAGAAATTCCACCCCCCTCAATCTACTTTCTACCCCACCCCTAAGAATTCTCTTAACTCTGCTATATTTTTCTTTCCCCTAAGCCAGACAGAACAGACAGAATGAGAAACTAAACAAGAGTAATTATGTCAAAGAGAAAAGGGAATGTCGCAACTGGGAAAAGGGTCTGACAGATGTTCTGATGAGCCCCTCTAATAATCACAGGCCAAAAATGTCTTAAATGGAGTTCCATTTATATAAAGTAAATATATTCATTTTTTAAAATCACATATGTCATCTATAGACAGATCCACTTAGGCAGTAATCTTGAATAATTTTATCAGTGAAATAAAACATTGGACTACTGTTGTCAAGTTCAGTGTGTATCAGAAGCACTTGGAATGATTTTCAGCCTCTACAATGTGGGCATCACAGCTGGAAATTCTGATTCAGTGGATCAGGGAGGAGCCAGGCATTGATATCTTAACAAGTACCCCCACACATACACACACTTACCCACTAACACATACACACATACATAAATGTGATTCTAAAGCCCACCTAATTTTGAAAACCACTGGGCTAGTTCATGGAAGATGGTAGACAATTCCTCCATGTTGCAGAAGGCAAAAAAGACATTCCACAAGACAACCTACAGGCACTCCTAACTCTACCAAGATGCTGACTGGAATTTTTTTTTTTTTTTTTATCTGTTTATTTATTTACTTATTTATTTTGTATTTTTCTGAAGTGAGAAGCGAGAGACAGAGAGACAGACTCCCACATGTGCCTGACCGGGATCCACCTGGCATGCCCACTATGGGATGATGCTCTGTTCATCTGGGCTGTTGCTCTGTTGCAACTGGAGCCACTCTAGGACCTGAGGTAGAGACCATGGAGCCATCTTCAGTGCCCAGGTCAACTTTTGCTCCAATGGATCCTTGGCTGCAGGAGGGGAAGAGAGAGATAGAGAGAAAGGAGAGGGGGGAATGGTGGAGAAGCAGATGGGTACTTCTCTTGTGTGCCCAGGCTAGGAATTGAACCCAGGACTTCCACATGCCAGCCTGATGCTCTACCACTGAGCCAGCCGGCCAGGGCCTGACTGGTTCAGTTTTTATTAAGAGAAACTAATGGCTACACAAATTCTTTAGCATGATGTATTTGGTTTAAAATTAAAGGAGGCACTGGTATTCTTCTTTTGAATCCTCTCTGTCATTCACAAACCTTGGTCCTGTTTTAGTACTACATTACCGATTCTCCATATTTCTATTTATTGCAATCTCTGACAAGGAATTTTAGGTGAAGATAAAAACACGCTTCTAAGAAAACCTTGTCTTTTCTCAGAATTCATTAACCCAATAATCTCCTATTTACTGTAGCCCAGTCTACCACCACAAAATACCATAGTCTGTGTGGCTTAAACAACAGTAATTTATTTCTCACAGTTGTGGTAGCTGTAGAGCCCAAGATCAAGGTGCCAGCCATTCCATTCCTGGCAAGAACTTTCTTCCTGGCTTTCAGGTGGCTGCCTTCTTGCTGTGTTCTTGCACGGCAGAGTCAAGGGGTCAGGGGAAAGGAATTCTGGTATCCCTTCTTCTTCTTCTTATAAAGACATGAATCTTATCACAGGAGCCCCATGACCTCCTCTAAACCTAATTACCTCCCAAAGATCTCACCTCAAAATACCTTAATGTTGGGAGTTAAGGCTTCAACTTAAAAATAATGGAGGAACACAAATATTGAGTCCCTAATATACACAAGGATAAATTTTATATTCTTCAGAGAGAGGCTCTGAGTACCAGAATGGATATGTAAGATCATTCTTCCCCTCAAATGAGTCATTCAGGGTGAGAATATCAACCTATTTGAGAGACTGTAAATCAGTCTTACTTCCTAAGTAAAGATGCTGATATCAGTTTCCGCCATATCAACAATCAAGTATTCATGGAAAAATAACAATAACAAAAAATGAAATTCAATAAGCTAGGACCTAAGTTATTGTTTACTTAGTGATAATTGCTTGGCTAGTGACATAAACTGCTCAAAGTGAAACAGTAAAAATGAATGAAGTTATTCAACCACTTTTAATTCTGTAATCCTGTCCATAAATTTTTCACTCTATTTTTTCATACAATTGTCTTTTGGACAATATGCAATCTTTCCTATTTCTTTTTCTTACTTCAGACACCCTGTACTACATATTTTATAAAAGTGCTGTACAGGCGGGTAAACTTGAAAGATATTTCTATTTAGACATGCCAGAGATAGGACAGTTTTCTTTTCTCATGTTTCCATTAGTTAGTACTTAATGAGGCTGATGAACTAGTATATATCCCAGTTTCATCAGCTTACTCCCCTCCAGCCATCACTGGGAAGATTTTGAGCACAGATGTGCTATCAGATCTGTACTCCTAGAAATAAAGAGTTTGTGCAGTGACTAGCAGTTACATTTTAATTATATTAATTCAGATGGTAATTTCTTTGAACTCTAAAGATCCTGCTGTCAGGGTGGTGTGGACAATGGAGGCTGAGCATGTCAACAACATGACAAATTCCTCGAACAGAGTGCCAGATGTATTGTTGCCCTGGATTCTTTTCCGAGAGCAAATTCAGCAAGTACTATCAGTGTCAACTCCGGAGCAAGGAATTGGTTCATTTGTTATCCTTCCAAGTTGCAGGTACGTGTGCCAGAAGACTCTGCCAACAGATGATTTGGTAATTAAAATCATTTCCATGGTTGGAGGAGTGATTCAAAAATTGTTTCTTTTTTCTTTCTTTTCCTGTGGATGGAAAACTTTGGTGAATGTTGACATGGATTTGTTAGGGGCAATATTAGAATTGTGTGGTGCTCTAGTTCCGTGCTGCCCACTTTACTGCTTGAACACCTTTCCTGGGATTTGTTTGTTAAGTTTTTCCTGCAGAATGTTTAAGTTCTGTTCTTTGCCGGTGCTCCTTTGTCTTGTAAAAGTTCTTTGCAGATGTTAGCAAAACCTAATATGGGTCAAATTACCCAGTTCACACAAAAATATGTCTCGTATCCCTTTCTTATACCAGTTCCTCTGCTGGAATAAACAATATATAACAGTAGTAGATTTTAAATTATTAAAATTGATAATAGATTATATGGATAATACAGACGCTATTTCAGTACCTGACCTTAGTATTCAACAAATATATTTTACTTTTCTTGTCTGTGTCCAGAAAGAGACACTACTTTGCCATCTACACATTTATTATTATTATCAAGACAACAAAATCAATTAGCATTTATTAAGAATTTACTACGAGCAATCTAAGCGTTTTCTATGTATTCACTTATTCCCCCCTTACAAGCCTGTGCTGCTTTATTCCTGTGGCACTGACAGAGAAGCTAAGGCCTGAGGAACTAGGGCAATAGGTCACAACTAGAAAGTACGGGAGATTTTATCCAAACCCTCAGGCTTAACTATTTCACAATAATGTCACATGGCACCATATAAATAAAGTAACTGCAATAATTTTCTCAGACTTCACAATAGCCTATTTAATCAGCTTATTTTTAATAGTTATTTGTTTACTGTTTTTCTTTTCTTCTTCCCTCCTTCTTTCTTTCCTGCTTTTTTGTCTACATAACTAGCAGCTTCTGTTTCTATAGCAATAAACTAAGGTTTTCTATCCTCCCCTCCTCAGAAACTTAGGAGAATCTTTGTAAGAGTCAGTAAATGGCAGAGTGTTTTAAGATAAAATTTTAAACCACTTTTAAGACTTACTTTCAGTCCTGGCTGTTTGGCTCAGCAGCAGAGCATCACCCCAGCGTGTGGAAATCCTAGGTTTGATTTCCAGTCAGGGCACACAGGAGAAGCAGTCATCTGCTTCTCCATCCCTTCCCCTTTTCTCTCTCTTTCCTCTTTCTCTCTCTTCCCCTCCTGCAGCCATGGCTCAACCATTTGAACAAGTTGGCCCTGGGCACTGAGGATGGCTCAGTGGCCTTGCCTCGGGCACTAAAATAGCTCGGTGCCAAGCCACAGAGAAGCCCCAGATTGACAGAGCGTTGTCTGGTAGGGGGTTTTCCTGGTAGATCTTGGTTGCAGTACATGCGTACTCTGTCTCTGCCTCCCCACCTCTCACTTAATAAAGTAGAAAAAAGAAGAATTACTTTCTTCAAATCAAGACAGTAAAATAATGCAAATTCATAGATACTAATGACATAAGTTTACCATCATGTTATTAGCATATACATATACACATATAATATATAAAATATACTTCATTAAAACACTTATATTTAAATATGAGTTATTAGTGTTACTGAAAATGCCACTAATTAATAATAAAAACAAAAATTTATGTTCACTTTAGAGGATACCAAAAGGAAGCAACTCACTATTCTGCAAACTGGTAGATAAAGAAAAAGAACAAAGCATTTATCCTGGTCTTTTTTTTTAATAGAACTTTGCTTCACTTAATCAAAGAGGTAATGAGGGAGAAGTTTCTGCTCATAGAAGAATCCTGGTTAATAAATGAAAAAGAAATCATTGACAGGCATGTGCCATTGTACGTTTATCAAAATCTATGCATTGTACATGCTAAGAGTGAGCCTTTGAGTAATAATACTAAATGTAGGTTCATCCATTGTGGTGACCATGTACCACTCTGGTGCAGGATGTTGACAGTGGCAGAGGCCTGGGTAGGGAGCGGGGATGGGCAGATACATACGGAACTCTGTGTATTTTCCACTCAGTTGTGCTGTGAACCTTAAACTGCTCTAAAAATAAGGTGTTGTTTTTTTTCCAAGAAATCATTAAATTAGGATATCATAACTTTGTAATAACTAAAGAAATGAATGTAGGGAAGTAAAAATCTTTAACAGTTAGTAACATTACACACATACACATCTTTACCTATAAAAATCTATATCACTACGTATTACATAGTCTTACCAAAAACATGAAACCAGAATTTGATAAAAACTCTAGCTCTAACTGTAAAATATAAGAAACACAGGAGTAAGAGAACAAATATATTTGAGAACTCTTTAGGAAATGCAATCAAGAAACTTCAGACTGTTAAAAAGTCCTCAAGGAAAACAATCCCATTTCTTCAACCAAAAATTAAATGGAAAAAAGAGAGATGAAGGAGGAACTCTACAGATTTTTAGAGACCTTAACGGCGCAGCAGGCGATCACAGTGCGTGGACCTTGTTTGGATCTGGATTCAAACAAACTGAAAAAGACTGTAAGACTAGACTATTGGGGATAGGTGAGCACTGAGTGCATGTTTGATATTAGGAACTATGTTTGTCTGTGTAGTAAAGGCATTATGGTTATTTTATTTTAAAGAATCCTTATCTCTTAGAGTCACATTGCAAGATATACAGAGGAAATGACATGATGTCTGGGATTTTTTTCAAAATAATGGGGTGCCATAGATGTTGATGAGGAAGACTGACCCTTCATGGGCAAAGCGAAATAAACACAGAGGGCTGTTGTACCAGTTTCTCTTCTTTTGCATATGTTTGAAATGCTTTATAACAAAAGTTCATATAACTTACAAATTTATTTAACTTGTCTGAGCCTCAGTTTCCTCATTTGTAAGTAGAAAGATTATCTATAAGAGAGAGAATATCTCCTTAGAGGTTTTTCTGAAAAAAAATAAATAGTATATGCACATGATAGATAATAAATAATCTTTAGAGACTTATTTTGACCCACTTGTTACTGAATTCACTGGTTTAAGTTTAGTGGAGTTTTTACACTGTCCCTAGAGTACAGCGAGGCTGAGGAAGGGACAAGAGGGGCCCATGTCTCCAGGTACCACTCTTTTGGGCACTGAAGACATGCTGGTTGGAGTTGTTGAGATTTTTTTCATTTCAATCTTGTACCTAGTTTCTATATTTAGATTTGCTGAAACTGGAACACATGTAGATACCCAGCTTTTGCTAAATATATAGTTATTCAATTTTAGGCAACTGGTGGGGGCGGGGCAAGAAGAAAGGGTACAAATATCACATCTCTTCAAGCCATTTACTCTGCTTCCATCCTCACTTCCACAGGCACTCTTTTTTTTATTAAATACCAAATGTTTCAAAGTATCTTCAAAACTAAATAACACTAAGCCCACCAATTTCTCCCCGCTCATTCCAACTCTCCGTGATCATTCTTTTTGCTTTGCACCCCATTGTATAAACCCTCACAACGTCTGTGAGACCAAAAGTTAAAGACCAAGCTGTAAAGGGGAAAAAAACTGTAACTGTTAGGCAGAAAGGCCTTGTGACTGAAAAAGATTAAATTGTACAGAAGCACAGGCTACTGCCAGGACAATAAACCTCGAGTAGAAATTCTCTGGTCAGTTTTTAATCAATGACTGAAGGGAGTTTTTTTGTTTGTTTTTTGTTTTGTTTTTGTTTTTGTCTTTGTTTTACTCTCTGGGTCCTGCTAGAAACTTCACTTTGTTACGAACTGAATCTGGACTTTCTTCAACTCATGACTGCATGTCAATTCATCTGATGCCTAATAAAGCCAATTCTTATTTTTCTAACTTGCTTCCAATTCTAAAATGTAGCTCCAAAGAAAACAGAAAGTAATTAAAATGTCAACACTTCCATGAAAAGGACCATAAATTCTCTTTGGATTTTCTTCCCACTGGAAACGTTGCTTTTCTCCCAGGGACCAGCCCATGCGAGGCAACCAGCAGCCCCCAGAGCGGAGCTGGTAGATGGGCAGCACACACCATCCCCTCCATCCATTACCTTACGGGCATTTCCCCTTCTCCCTTGCTGATTCCTAAATAGAGATTTCCTATAAGTGAAGTACTTAAGTCTATTTCTTTTAATGGACTAATATTTACTCCATTGTAATATATCCAAATTGTATGCCATATGAAATAAACTATCACAGCAATAAGCTATTTAATCTAATGTGGAAGAAAAAAAAAAGAAATGTGGAGTCTAACAGCTTATTATCAGTGCAGTGCAATGAATTAACCAAGTTCCATTTTGCATAATGGGAGCCCAATTATTCTTTTTACTTTCATTTTGATTGGTTTGGATGGACTATGACTTTCTTCAGAGTTACTTGGGCTTGTGTGAAACAACTTTCTTCAAAGAATTATATCAAATGATGAAATAAGGAAGAGAAAAATATGGTCCATTATTATGTGACTTTTTGTTTTGTGAGGTTAGCTCTTCAAAAGAGATCTCCCCATTACACGAAAAATGCTGCGGCTATTGGCCCAAGGACTATCTTGTTGGAGATGTTTAGTTTGAGGAAAACAAATATTCATCTCCTGCACCGCCCTTTCTTGTGCTTGCTTCCCACAGATTCCTGCCATTTTCTTTAGTTAATGTTGCAAAGCACCTGTAGTACAACTCTTATTCCTTCTTTCCAGTATGTCCCCATCCCTGGCATCTCTCCTCCCCTCACCCAATTACTTCACACTTCGGTGCACATATCAGGCTGACCAGTGCAGAGGTTCCAGTTAGCACCACATCCTCAATCCCACCAAAAGTTTCCAAAATGCATCAATTTCTATCAAAACACGTGTCAATAATAATGGCTGCCACAAATGGCCATGACCATTATTTCTGAGAACTAAGCATGAGTCAAACATCTCTTTAATCCTTTAACAACCCTATAAGATTGGTATCATCTTTCCAAATTAACAAGTGGAAGCTTAGTCTGATAGAGATTAAATGCCTTGCCAAATCTGCCTAACGAGTGAAGGAACTAAATCTGGATAACTTCAAGGTCTGCATGACCTGTTACGTTATCTGTGAAAAAGCTTGTTAGCAAAATTGTATCCTGTGTTTTTGCATTAGTATCAGAGGTGAAACAACTCAAAGTGAGTGCCCTATTAGCAGTGAGATTAGCCCACCACAATCATGTAGATGGGGTTATTTATGCCATACTTAATACAGGATAAATATATGGTCTACCAAGTCTGTTTTTTACAGATATATTTGCATGTTTTCTGGATTATAAATTACCTGAGGCCATGATATTTATTTTCTATGTTACAGGCCGTCTGTGTGGAAAGGAGTTTGTTTGAGTCAGAAAACCCTAGTTTTCAATGTTGACTCTATTCAGAACTAACTATTGTGAACTGTACTTTGTTGAGCTCAAAAGTAAGTAAATATTTACATAGAGTTGTTGGAATGGTGAAATTAAATAAACTACATATACACAGAGCACAGAGAAGATAATTAATAAGTTCTAGTTTTCTCTCTTCATACCCACCCCACCTGTGTATCTAAACATCTGTTTCCCATGCATGAGATATCCCATGGAAGTGTGATAATAAAAGTGTGGTGACTGAAAGATATCCTGATTAAAACCCTCTTGTATTATATTCTCTTACAATTATTTATTTACTTATTTATTTGTTTATTTATTTTAGAGAGAAAGAAAGAGGGAAACAGAAAGAAGGAGAGAGATGAAAAGCATCAACACATGGTTGTTTCATTTTAGTTGTTCATCAATTCCATCTCATATATGCTTTGATGGCAGAGAGTGGGGCAGTCAAGCAAAGCCAGTGACCCCTTGCTCAAGCCAGCAACCTTGACCTCAATTCAGTGATCTTTGAGCTCAAGCCAGCAACCTTAGGATCCTATCTATAATTCCACACTCAAACCAGCAAACTAGCACTCGAGCTGGCAAGCCCACACTCAAGCCAGCCACCTTGGGGTTTTGAACCTGGGACCTCAGTGTCACAGGTTGACATTCTATCTACTGCACCACCACTGATAAGGTTATAATTATTTATTGACACACATTTATTCATCTTACAAAAATTATTTTTAAAAATAATTTTAATTCTAAAACTAGGAGTAATAAAGTAAAGCACCCTACATCTCTTTTCTTCTAATCCCTTCTTTTGTGATTCACTTCTTTCCTCCCTATGCTGACAGTGTTGTGACTGATAAAAAGTTTTAACTCAAGATCAAGGATACATAATTTTAAACTTTCATCTCCTCACTTCCCTGACATAAAATTTTCTTCTTATCTGAGGAGGAAAGAGCTAAGTAAAATAGCAAAAGGCAAATAATAAATTTTTCAAAAATTTAAGGACAAATTAGAGAAAAATACTAATGATGATTTTGTGCACAAGAAAAAATCACAAGGCAAAGTTTAATTATAAGTGGCTTCAGATTTTGAAGATGTATAAGGAAGAAACAATTTTATTTGAAAATAGTTTTACTTTGTTGAGGTCTGAATAAAATGTTTGATAGCAAAAACAATATAAATAATCTTATTAAAACGCAATATAAAAATAAATAATGAATGACAATTTATTTTATCTTTGGTTTTACTCTGGATAAATTAAAGATTGTGATACCTTTCTTTGAGTTACAGCGAGAATATCACTTGACAAAATTCCAGTGGAGAAAATGACAACTCAGAAAGGTTAAATAAACTATACAGAATCACACAGAAAATTAGTGACAGAACTCAGTAATTGGGAAATGAGAGAGTAGGGAAGCTTTACAGTGAGATCACAAAGATGATTTGCTAGATAGAACAACTTGCTCGAGGACAGACACTTGCTCTTGAATCTTACTCCTCACACCCTAACAGAATGGGCGATGTAAGATGGTACTTTCCCTAGAAATCTGGGAAGGAGCACCAAAATGATGCTTAAGGTGAGCCTCGCTGACTACATAGAACTTCCCAAAGTCAACACTGTGGAGTGGGCATGGAAGGGAAGGCATTCCAGGCATTTGGAAGAGTCATGCAACAGCATGAACATATGAGTATGCATGAGCTGTGCTGTGAAAGATGAGCGGTGCTATAGACTAAAGGTATGTGTCCCTCAAATTCATCTGTTAAATTCTAATCCTCAGTGATGGCATTTGCAGGTAGCTCCTGTGAGAGGTGATTAGTTCAGGAAGACAGAGATCTCATAAATAGAGTTAGTAGTCTTATACAAGAAAGCCCGGAGAGCTCTTTTGCCACTCCAGAAAACAAGCTTTCACCAGACACTGTCCCTGCCAGTGCCTAGATCTCTGACTTTCCAGCTTCCAGAATGGCGAGAAATCAGTTTTTGTTGCTTATAAGCCACCCAAGCTATGGTATTTGTTATAGCAACCAGAGTGGATTCTGGATGATACAAGAAGGTAGAAGCTAGATTTTGATTAGGTTTGCTTTTGGTGAAAATGAATATGGCAAAAATAAGGGTTCTAAATCTGGCAGTAGAAAGATCAGTTAGAGAGCTCATATAATCATCATGAGGGTTGAGGAGGAGTCCATGTCATAATACTTATTCAGCTGAGTTTATATTCTGGGTGGCTGGCCGGGCCACTCACCAGTGATGATCCCCACTGTTATCACACTGTCATCACATTCTCATTTTAACAAAGGGTAGCATATGTTATATACCTTTGGGAGGACTCTCAAAGACAAGTCTGAAATAGCCGTGATTGAAAAGAACACTGAGGACAGCATCCTGAAGAATGGCCAACAAACGCAAACCAAGCAAGATAGGGATTTCTCCTGTTTTGTTCACTGCTGTATTCTCAGCAGGACAGTGCCTGGCGCACAGTATGTACTGAATAAATAAGTGTTGAATGAAGCACATATACATGGACAAATTATCTTTGACAAAGGAGCCAGAAACACACAATGAAGAAAAGAAACCCTCTTCAATAAATGGTGCTGGGAAAACTGGAAAGCCACATGCAAAAGAATGAAATTTGACCACAGTTTGTCCCCTTGCACAAAAAATTAATTCAAAATGGATCAGAGACCTAAATACAAAATCTGAAACAATGAATTACATAGAAGAAAACATAGGTACTAAACTCATGGATCTTGGCCATAGAGAACAATTCATAAATTTGATCCCAAAACCATGAGAAGTAAAGGCAAAAATAAATGAATGGGACTATATCAAACTAAGAAGCTTCTGCACAGCAGAAGAAACTGACAACAAAACAAAAAGGCAGCCAACCAAATGGGAGATGATATTTTCAA
Source organism: Saccopteryx bilineata (assembly GCF_036850765.1). Lineage (NCBI taxonomy): Eukaryota > Metazoa > Chordata > Mammalia > Chiroptera > Emballonuridae > Saccopteryx > Saccopteryx bilineata. Next base: position 121,880,118 of record NC_089491.1, on the reverse strand, counting down.
ACAACAGCTCTAATAAGGGGTTAATATCCAAAATATATTTAAAAAAACTCACAAAGCTCAGCAACAAACAAGCAAACAATCTAATTAAAAAATGGGAGAGGACTTGAACAGACACTTCTCTCAGGAAGACATACAAATGACCAACAGATATATAATAACATATTCATTTTCACTAACTATTATAGAATTGCAAATCAAAACTACGATGAGATACCATATCACACCTATTAGATTGGCTGTTATCAACAAAACAGTATGTGTTGGTGTCGTGAACCAGCACAATAGTAATTCCAGGTCCTGAGTAGGAACATGCGGAATTAAGAAAATACGCTTAAAGAATTAAAGAATGGGTTCGGGAGGGCTCTGCAAAGCTGATAGCAGAAACAGACCACCGCCCAAAAACCTCATCTTGCTTTATTTATAGGGCAAAGTGGGCCATTAGCAAACCAATGATATTTCTGATCACATGTCCAAGGCAACCCAAGAATTTTTACCAAGTGCAGAAAACCCCCACAATTCATAACATCTTAACTTTACACAAAATAGGATAGAAGAAACTTGCCTCCAGTCTTTCTGGGGGACATAGTGGGTAGGATGAGTATCAGCTAACATGCAGGTGTGGGGAAGGGCTTAACCTTTTGTTACTTAATCAGGCAAATGAGGTGGGGGGGGGGGTTGGGCAGACTGTCAGCTGTCAGCTTACAACCAGTTCCTCACACCTCTGTCGCCCAAAAATCTAAACTGCAAAAACCCTGTTGGCTTTTCAGTCCCTAACATGTTGGAGAGACTGCGAAGAAAAGGGAACCCTCATTCACTGCCAGTGGGAATGTAAACTAGTACAACCATTATAGAAGAAGGTATGGTGGTTTCTCAAAAAATTTAACAACAGAATTACCATATGACCTAGCAATTCCTCTACTGGATATCTACCCCAAAAATGTGAAAACATTGGTACTTAAGGACATATGCACCCCAATGTTCTTCACAGAATTATTCACAGTGGTCAAGACATGGAAACAACCAAAGTGTCCCTCTATAGAGGATTGGGCAAAGAAGATATGGTACATATATACAATGGAATACTACTCAGCCATAAGAAATAATGACATAATGACATTTATGACAACATTGGTGAACCTTGAGAACATTTACTGAGTAAAATAAGTAAATCAGAAAATGTTAAGAACTATATCATTTCACACATACATGGGATATAAAACTGAGACTTGTGGACATACATAAAAGTGAAGTGGTTATTGGGGCAGGGAGATGTTGGGGAGAGTTGGGGAAGAAGGCAATAAAGAGGGACAAATATATGGTAACAGAAAATGATATGTCTTTGGGTGATGGGTACACACATATTCAACAGTTCAAATGCTACAGAAATGTTTACCTGAAACCTATATACTCTTATTGATCAATGTCACCCTGTTAAATTTAATTTTCTAAATAAAATTTTAAATAAATAAAGCAACTAGTGCTAATGTTAAGATTAGCATAAAAATGGGTATTGAATGAATAAATAAATATGTAATTATGATGCTGCAGAGCTGTTTCTCAACTTTGGCACTATTGACATTTGGAGCCAGATAGCTGATTTGCTTGGGGGGGCTGTCCTGTGCTTTGTGGGATGTTTAGCAGCATCCCCAGCCTCTACCCACTATATTCCAATAACTCTCCACCCCCAGTTTTGACAAGAGCAAGAATGTGTCCAGATATTACCGAATATCTCCTGCGGAGCAAAATCTCTTTGATTTGAAAACTTCTCTTTCAGGAGTTACTGCTAAAAGCGATAGTTTCTAATATTATCATAATGGAGGAGGGAGTAAAAAATGAAAGTAACACTTGGTCATCTGATTTTCCCACAACCTGCTTCATCTGATGTGAGAAAAATTAATACTGCTATGAAGATGGTTTTGGACTCACAGCACAACACAGTTTACTTGTTATTTTATCAAGAAACACGTTTAGAAGAAACCAGTTCATAACTCAAGAAATTTCCTTGTTCTCCTTGTTCTCACTTGTGTTAGTTGTGTGTGAGCTATTTTCTTCCTTGTTACCCCTCTGGACAAACAATAATAACACAAATAAGTACCCCTTCCTATATAGTCTCATCAAAGCTAATAATATATATTATGCAATTTAGGGGCTGACGCTTGAAAGTAAATGATGTCTCCACTTGACACTGCAAATAATAAAGGATTATAAAAACAAGAAGATACAGCTGAAAATTTTCTCTGCAGTATTACTGTAGGTGGAGCGCAGAGCACATTCCTAGCAGCTGTGGCTGATACAATGCTGTGAGAACACTCCAGCACCTGAAACCCTCCTAGGCACACCCAGGAGGGAGCTCCCCGCTGTAAGGAGGTAACTCAGCACCAACCAGGCAGCTCCCTGACCTTTTCAGCCATTGGCTGTGAAGGACACGCTGTAACACCCTATAGGCTGAACCTTTGTATATAAGCTAGCTTACTTCCTGAATAAATCATATCTGCATCACTGAACCTGGTCTCCAGAGTCAGGTCTCTGTGTATCCGTCATCTTCACCCCCAGTGGGCCTTGTCCACAACTGGTGCCTGAACAGGGACCCAACCAGCATCCAAGGGACGGGTGAGTGACCCTTTGCAATAGAAAACCTTCTCTTTCACTCCCAAGCCCCACAAGCTCGGGCCTTCCATGCCCTATTGCAGAGTAGGCAAGTTAAAGTTAATGAAAAGGATCTTTGTACCTACTGGGAAATCCTCTCAGGTTTCAACTGTTGGCTTCAGGATGTGCCTCTTTAGAACCCCAATACTTGGGCTCGAGCTTTCCAGTGCATCTGTTCAGTGGAAGTACACGAAGGGCAAACCTTCCCCCTTCATCTCACTCCTGCCCTACTAGCCATCTCCCACCAAGGACCTCCCCCTATTCCAAAAACATTACAGGCTACCCCTCTCCCTGAGGAGCCCCTCCCCCCTCCACTGAGGAAGAAAGTGGCTTAGCCTCCTGTAAGGTCAGTGGATAATGGGGAAAGCTCAGGCCTGGGAACTTTGGCTAGGACTGCCCACAACCAAGCATGCCAAAAGAAACTTCCCAGGAACCCTTTGGAAAACAGCGACTGTCTGCCAGCCAGTGAGATTTCACCACATCATATTAGCTCGACCACCCTAGGGACCCTTTAAATATTTCCCTCACGGGTCACCACTTGCAACTTCCTTGGCCTCCATCTTTCCTCAGGGCCAGGGAACTGCGTAGGATGGGATGCGCACTGTACTCAATAAAGTCTTTTATTATGGCACACTTTGTGGCTCCGACCACTTCCTTCATTCTCGGCAGAGAAAAATACCTTACACCTCGGAGTTCAACACACTCGCGGCTGAGCGCACAAAAACAAAACCAACCAAATTGATGCTGGAAGGACCCAGCCACGGCACAGTGGCAGGGTCCACACTCCCTTCTAATGCAAGGGAGAGGTTATGCTTGTGTCTTTCCAGAAAACAGCCCTCAGCCAATTTAGATCCCAGGACAAAACATAAGGCCAGTGCCAGTGTCCAAGATGACCCCTCCGACAAACCCCCCCAACCCAGGAGATGGCGAGTCTGTAGAAGAAGACCTCACAGCCAACATGCGCACCCCATCACCTGGGGGATATTAAGGCTTTAGCAGAGCAAGACCAGGGAATAGCCACTGACGGGCCCCCAGGTCCTGGTACTCTGTTCCTGCTTATGTGTGCTATAGTAACCACTAACTCCCAGACGTGGGTGGATCCCCATGTCTGGGCTGCTTTTCCCCACTCTGGCATTATCCTGCCTGTAGAGACAACAACAGCAAGCTGTCATTCATCAAGTCCAACTGGCTCTAATTAAAAAAGAAGAGGGAAATGTAGATAGAGCACAGAGTGCATTCCTAGCAGCTGTGGCTGATGCAATGCTGTGAGAATACTCCAGCACCTGAAACCCTCCTAGGCACACCCAGGAGGGAGCTCGCTCGCTGTAAGGAGGTAACTCAGCGCCAACCAGGCAGCTCCCTGAACTTTTCAGCCATTGACTATGAAGGACACGCTGTAACACCCTATAGGCTGAACCTTTGTATATAAGCTAGCTTACTTCCTGAATAAATTGGATCTGCATCACTGAACCTGGTCTCCGGAGTTGGGTCTCTGCATCTCCATCATCCTCACCTGCGGTAGGCCTTGTCCACATATTACATTATTATTATTATTATTATTATTATTCCACAGCTTTACTTTGAATAGAAATCCTTTGTCTTGTATTAAGATGACTGCTAATGACCTCTCCGAAAAATGAGTATTTCACAAAATGGGAAATGTTCACAAAAATTGCTTTTGGGAGCATAAAAGATAATGCCAGAACAAGACCCTAAAATAATTTGGCCCTATGATCTTTCCATAAGTTCAGATACCACAAACTTGGGAGCAGTCATTAGACCAACTGAGAGCTCTTGGTAAGGACAACCCTGTGTCTGGGTCTGCTATTTTCAGCTGTCTGTCCCAAAACAGTGATGACGAGCAGCCTCTCCTAGTCTCAAATGTCCAGGTCTGGACAATAAACTATATGGACACCTTGCTCTGAGATAATTAACATTTGACTGACTTCTCAAAAGAAAGGAGTGTGTTGAGAACTGGCTGTTCACTTTCATATTTCTGTACCATGAGCACATCCCGGACTTTGCTGAGCACTCTTGACAGGCGTAGCTACCAGGATAGTACTTTCTCTAGTAAGAGCTCATCTGGCAGTCAGTAAATAAATCAGTCCTCCCCCAGCTTATTGATTTATATGTCCATCATCTCTCCACACCCAGGACAGGTGAAATGGTAATTAGACTATCGTGTCTCAGAGTCTGGCTAGCTCTGGTTGTCTTTGGAAAGCACTGAGATTCAGAGAGGCACAGTAGTGTGAGAGTTGACTCTTGGTGGGCCTGGACTCAGACTGCTAGGCTTGCTAAAAGGGCCCCCAGACTATAAAGTCCTGACCAGAAGAGACCTTGTCCCAGAGCCCATTACCCCACAGATTAGGATAAGGGTGATATTTAGAGATGGCCAACTGACCAAGAACGTCCCACCTTGTGACTAGTAAGATAAGCCCTTTCTTTTTCAGAACCAAGAACACAGCTTAAAAGGTTACGTGAGGATCAAGGGTTAGCAACACAGCCATATGCCTAATCAGATCAGGAGTCCAGAAGGTCAGCAGAATAGCCCGCCCTTGTTCCAAAGCCAGGCTGAGAAAGGGAGGAACTAAGAACTAAATGACAGCTAAAAGGCAGCCTTACATTAGACAGCCTCTGTGAGATGACACCAAGATCTTCCATGATCAAGACTCCTGCTTACACCCAGCCTCAACTCTTACCTTTGAGTTCTTCAAATTCCAGGTGAACTGCTTTTAGTTTCTTGAATGTGTCATAGTCCCTTTCATGTTTTTACCTTTGCATACATATGTATATAAGATTCCTTAAAACAGTCTAACCTCTAATCCCAATTATATTTGTCTCTAAGATCTCAGCATAGATAAGATTTTTTCTAAGAAACCCTCCCTGAATCCCTCGAATTGGAATTCAGGGCTCCTTCTTATAACAGCCATTCTGTATTTCTTGCTGCCACTTGACTCTTCACACTTGGTTATAATTGTCATTTATTGATCTATAACCTCTACTAAATTTAACCCCTTTGAAGTTAGGAACCATGTCCTGTTTTTGCTCCTTGTTTTCCCCCCACACAATTTCTGGTAAGTAGCAGGTGCTCTACTTACTGTGAATGAATGAATGACCAATATCAATTTGGTGACAGGGACAGTGGAGGCTAATGGCATGAATAAATGACACCTGACAATTACAAATACTCAAAACACATAAGAACATCCAAGATTGTCACCATTATGTTATTTATACACCACTTACCATGTACCAGACATTTTACTCACAAAGTTATTGTGAAGATTAAGTGAGATAATCCACATGTTTGATGTTTAATAAGTAATAACTAATGATGTTTTTTATAGTATTATTTAAATCTCACTACAGCCCTGTGATGTATTATTATCTGCCTTTTAACCCAGGAGGACACTGAGCCTCAGAAAGGTTAAAGTGACTTGATAGAAAATGGTACAGAGAAGGTTCTAAGTAATAACCACCTCACTCTAGAAGCATACAGCCTTGCTGTGAAAAGGAAGGTGAGAGGGGAGAAAGGGAGGGAGGGAGAGAGAGAAGAAATAAAGACAGAAGAGAAGATTGAGATGATTTTTCCTTCAATCCTACTTAAGCATAATCCTTAAAAAATTATTCAAACAAGTATAACTGCATTGCTTTTTATATAGCATACAAGCTCTGGCAGTTACAGGTGTGATCGATGAAACAAAATTTTAAAACTGATCAAAATCACTGATCTCATCAAGCTGTGACAGCACTTGGACATAATAACCAGCAGGTAGAGACAGAAGCTCTGTCCACCCCAACTCTTCTTGTCACCGTGTCCCCCATAGGCACATCCAGATTTGTCAGTTTTGTCCTGACTTAGGACTCACTCAGGCTTGCTGGTGTGAGTCACACCATCCTTGTGAAAAACTATGAGTCAAAATGCTTAGCCAAGTCCTTTGCCAAATAGAAGTTACAGATCTATATGAAGAGTCAAGTTTGCATGGAGGGAAAGGAGGAGCATCGCCTTCAGCTGCTTCAACCTGGTTTACAGTCTCTCTTTAGATAGCAAATGGCCAAAATAGATAACATCTCAACACTCCCAAACATGTAGTAGCTGTGGAAAATTTGTCATGCCAGATCAGCTCCATCCCTGTCCTCCTCCAAAAAGAGAAAACCAATAACTAAGAAAATGCTTCCCTCGCAACAATATAGTCCAGGGAACTCAGAAAGACTGTATGTGAGTCACATAATTTTTTTTTCTTTTCCTCCAACCCACATACTTTATTCAGATTTCATCCTAGTTCTACTTGTCCTCTGCAGTGAGAATTTTTCAGGTCCAGAATCACCTGTTGCTTTCAGCTCTCGTGTCTCTTTAGCTTTTCTTTATCTGGACCACTCTTGGTTTTTCTTTGCCTTTCTCAACTTTGACATGTTGAGGAGATGGGGTCAGTTATTTTGTAAAATGTCCCCTTATTTGCGTTCGTCTGATACTTCAATAGCTTCATATTATGTAGAGATGGTAGAAATATCCAGGAAGTGACACTGTTCTTATTTATTCTGTCAGAGGGAAGGTGGCTATGACTTATGACTTGTTCCCATATTAACTTCGATCACCAAGTCCTGGACATGTCCTCCAAATTTCTCCACTGTAAAGTTACTATCTTTCCCTTTGTAATAAATACCTAGCCAGTGGGGAGATTATTTGAAGTTATATGACTATCCTGTTTTTTATGGTATGTTGATGGCTCTTGCCTGAATCAAATTATTATAATGATAGCCAGATAGTGATGGTTAAACTCTCTTGTTCCTTCTGCATTTATTAGTTAACATGTTCCTTCTCCTTTATTTACTTCTATCAATATAGATTTACAGATTCTGACTTGATTCAATGGGTCATAATCCATCAGTACCATTATTTATTTTGATGCTCAGATTGTCACCAATTTGGCTAATGTGCATTCTTTCAAGTTGGTTTCTGTCCCCATCATTCTTGAAGCATATTTTTACTTCTGGCACAACATGGTCCAGCCTTACTCTCCCAGCCCCAGCCTTGAACTCAGCCATTTTGCTAACAACCCTGGTTCTTTTTGGTGGGGAGTGAGTGGTATCAGCACTGGAGATCTGGAAGCTTACGTGTACTCATTGTCACTGAGGTATCATTGCTCATGTCTTTTCAGTGGAAAGACTGTGGAAAATAGCCATTTCATATCATTCTTTTATTTTAATTTATTTATTAAATTTAATGCAGTGACATTAATAAATCAGGGTACATATGTTGAGAGAAAACACCTCTAGATTATTGTGACATTTGATTGTGCTGTATACCTCTCCCCCAAAATTAAATTGTCTTCTGTCACCTTCTATCTGGTTTTCTTTGTGCCCCTCCCCTCCCCCAACCCCTGTCTCCTTCTTCAGCCCATCCCCCATCCCCCCACCCCTCACCCCTGTTGCCATCACATTCTTATTCATGTCTCTGAGTCTCATTTTTATGTCCCTTCTATGTATGGGTTCATATAGTTCTTAGTTTTTTTTCTGATTTACTTATTTCACTCAGTATAATGTTATCAAGGTCCATCCATGTTATTGTAAATGATCCGATGTCATCATTTCTTATGGCTGAGTAGTATTCCATAGTATATATGTACCAAAGCTTTTTAATCCACTCGTCCTCTGACGGACACTTGGGCTGTTTCCAGATCTTCGCTATTGTGAACAATGCTGCCACAAACATGAGGGTGCATTTCTCCTTTTGGAGCCGTTCTATGGTGTCCTTGGGGTATATTCCTAAAAGTGGGACAGCTGGGTCAAAAGGCAATTCGATTTTCAGTTTTTTGAGGAATCTCCATACTGTTTTCCACAGTGGCTGCACCAGTCTGCATTCCCACCAGCAGTGCAGGAGGGTTCCCTTTTCTCCACATCCTCGCCAGCACTTATTCTGTGTTGTTTTGTTGATAAGTGCTACAAGGCCATTGTACTCAAAACAGCCTGGTACTGGCATAAGAACAGGCATATAGATCAATGGAACAGAACAGAGAACCCAGAAATAAACCCACAGTTCTATGGACAACTGATATTTGACAAAGGAGGTAAGGAAATACAATGGAGTAAAGACAGCCTCTTTAACAAATGGTGTTGGGAAAATTGGACAGCTACCTGCAAAAAAATGAAACTAGATCACCAGCTTACACCACTCACAAAAATAAACTCAAAATGGATAAAAGACTTAAATGTAGGCCGTGAAACCATAAGCATCTTAGAAGAAAACATAGCCAGTAAGCTCTCGGACATCTCTCGGAGCAATATATTTGCTGATTTATTGCCACGGGGAAGTGAAATAAAAGACAGGATAAATGAATGGGACTTTTTGCACAGCTAAAGACAACAAGAACAGAATAAAAAGACAAACTACACAATGGGAGAACATATTTGACAATACGTCTGATAAGGGGTTAATAACCAAAATTTATAAAGAACTTGTAAAACTCAACACCAGGAAGACAAACAACCCAATCCAAAAATGGGCAAAAGAGATGAATAGACACTTCTCCAAAGAGGACATACAGGTGGCCAATAGGCATATGAAAAAATGCTCAACATCACTAATCATTAGAGAAATGCAAATTAAAACCACAATGAGATATCGTATCATTCTTGCCTTTCACTATTTTATCTGTAGCTCCTTTATCTCATGGTGAGAAGCCTGGCTCCCAAAAAGACTGATACTTGACTCCTTTGCTTAATTCTATACTTCATATAAACTTGCCTTGTAATAATTATACCCACACTACTATTAATAATAAACATACTGGCCCTGGTTGGTGGCTCAGTGGATAGAGTATCAGTTCTGCATACAGATATCTCAGGTTCCATTTCTGGTCAGGGCACACAAGAGAAATGGCCATATGCTTCACTTCCCTCACTTCCCCTTCTCTTCTTCTTTCTCTCCCACAGCCAATAGCATGATTGATTTGAGCGTGGATCTAGGTGATGAGGATAGCTTCTCTGGAGCGCATCAGCCTCAGGTGTTAAAAATAACTCAGTACTTGAGCATTGGCCCCAGATGCGGTTGCTGGATGGATCCTGACCTGAACATGTGCAGGAGTCTACCTCACTGTCTTCCCTCCTCTCATCTAAAAAAAATAACTAAACTAAAAATAAATAATAAACCTACTAATCTATTTAGTCAAATTTAAATGTCTTTTGGAGTTCTTCAGTTTCTTTGATCTTCACACTGAGGACTGTAAGTACTGAGCTAGTTACTTGGATTCTTTCTTTTCCACCTCTCTTTAATGTGATTGTTACTCATTTGTATATAGTTACATTTAATTGTTTCTGTTTTTCTTTTTTTTTTATTCAACTTTGAAGTTTAAAAAAATCTTTGTTGATTTAACCTTTAGCATTTTGATTATGATGTGTCTTGTTGGGGGCCTTTTTGGGTTTATCCTTTTGGGGACTCCTTGCACTTCCTAGATTTAGATGTCTATTTCTTCACCAGGCTGGGGAAGTTTTCATTCATTATTTCTTTAAATCAGTCTGTTTTCTCTCTCTTCTCTGAGGACCCCTATCATAAGATTCTTGGTAGGTGTGATGCTGTCTCAGAGGTCCCTTAAATTATTCTCATTTTTTTTATTCCTTTTTTGGGGGGGGGTTGATTGGGTGATTTTCACTTTCTTATCTTCCAGCTTGTGGATGTCTTCTTCCACATCAATTAACCTCGTGTTGATTCCTGCTAGTGCGTTTTTTGATTCAGTTAATGTAGTCTTCAATTCTGATAGGTTCTTTTCAATACTTTCTATCTCTTTGTTGAAGTTCACACTGAACTCATTTATTCTTCTTCCAAGTTCATTAAACACCCTTATAACCAGTGTTTTGAACACTTAATCTGATAGATAGCCTCCGTTTCATTTCTTTTTCTGGAGTTTTGTCTCATTCTTTCACTTGGGATGTATTTATTTGTCTCCTCATTTTGTTTGTCTCTCTCTGTGTTTGTTTCTATGAGTTAGCCAAAACAGCAACTTCTCTCAGTCTTGAATGAGTAACCTTGTGTACAACCTACGCCTCTGTAGACGGTGTGCGCTGGGTGTCTTTGGCAGGCAGCTAGGAACTGGAGCGTGTGTAGGCTGCAGGGAATCCTAGAAAGCAAGCCTCACCTGGACCTGGGGCTGGAGCTGAAGTAGTCCTGCGCCAAGGGAAGTCCCAGGGGCAAGCTGTGCCAAGACCACCTGGGCAGACTGGTCAAAGTTAGCTGGAGTAGGTTCAGGTCTTGGAGAGTCCCAGAAAAAAAGCCACACTAGGACCCAGAGCTGAAGCTGGAGTGGGTATAAGCTGGAGAAACTTCTAGACGTGGGCCACTGAGGCTGTAGCTGAAGTGGGCATAAGCTGCAGGAAGTCCCTAGACAAGCCACACCTGGACAAGGGCTACAGCTAGGGTGAGTGTGAGCTTAGGGGAGTCTCAGGAGCAAGGACATGGCTGAAAGCTAGAGCTGGAGCAGGCTGAGAGGCAACCTATGGACAAGCTACACTGGTCCAGAGGACCTACAGGGTGGAGCAGCCGAGGGCTCCAGGAGCCCCAGAAACAAGCACTGGAGCTGTTATGGGCTTGGGGCCTGGCCAAACTGGGACAGCTGTGGCCGACAGCTACAGCACCTGGTTGAACTCCTGCCCTTGTGATCAAGGGGAGGTAGAGGGCCACAAATATCTTTCCCAAAGCCTCAAACACCACCTCCGAAAGAGCTCCTGCAGCTCCCATCCTGCTTGACAGATGCTCTAGGGTTAGTGAATGGATTTTTTCCAGAGCAGTCTAGGTGCCTTTTCCACCACTGTCTTTTCCCTGTTCCCCAGGGTAAGCGAGTGTGTGCAGACCCTGCTGGGACCCTCCCACTGCAGGACAACATATTGGAGAGGGGTGTCCATGGTGTCAGATCTCAGTTCTCCTGCCCATTTCTGTGTGGTCTCTCCTCATTTGCTGTGCAGAAGCTATTCAGTCAGCCCTTAGTCCTTCTTCGGAGGGATTGCTCTGTCTGGAGGTGTAAATTCAATGTGTTCCTATGAGGAGGTGAGTACAGGGTCTTCTTATGTCACCATCTTGGACCCACATAACTTTTTTAAAGGAAAATTTTGGGATGATTTCAAGATGATATAGGGCACCTGACTTGGAACTATGATGGTCAGCCTATTCAACCATATTTCTTCCTTCATGACACTAAATTCTAGGATTAAATTGTAAGCCAAACAGAAATACTTTCTGTCCTCACAGACCCAATAGTCTGGTGTGAAAACAGATAATCAAATAATAACAGAAATACATAAGTAAGCATTAACTATAATATTTCTTTCAGAGAAAATAATAAATTTATAAAGTTCCTATATAATGAGGATATTTTAAGAAAGAGGTCTAATTAAAATTTGGTTATAATAACCAAAAGTTGCCAATAAGTCCCCAAAAGATAAGCTTGCTACATTGATGAAGAAAAAAAGATTTCTAAAGGTAGGCTTGTGGAGTAAGAAAGGCTAGTTTACCATCCACTCCTTTCTAAGAAGAGAGTGATGTACCATATTATTCTGACACTATGGCTACTAAATAGTATCTATTTCTTGGTGAAAGTCAGTTAAGTATGGCTACTTCTTTCACGTCAGAGCATTCTCAAACATTGGAGTTGGGAGAAGGCTTTGAAATGAAACCCTATGCTCTCTCATTTTACAGATGATAACACTAAAACCCGGAAAGCAAGTGCCCTGCTCAACAGCACTTGGTTCTGAGTCTAAAAGCCGGAAATAAGCTTAGGTCTCTTCACTTAGTGCTTTTTTCCTTCAAACCACGTTGCAATAAACCCTTTACTTTTTTTAAAATAGTACATTAATTACCAAAGAGGTCATGGTTTGCTTTTAAAAACTGTCTCTCTCTCTCTCTTTCTCTCTCTCTCTCTCACACACACACACACACACAGAAATAAAAGCATATGCTTAAGGCAAAAACCATCAAATAAATAGTAATTTAGCTTTCCACTACTAGTGTTATATGGGGAACAAACAAAAAATGTGTTTTTTATTAATTCAACCCCTAAGAGAGGCTTTTAGACAAAGTCCAGTCAAATACTCCAGATTCTTTGCAGTCTATTTGTGAGATTGTTTCATTCCATGAAGAATATGGGTTAGTGTTTAAACATAAAAGCCTGAGCTGAACAAACCGGAACTCTTTCAAGGACTCAAAATAAATATTTTATTATTATACATGGACTTTGGCAAGAAACACTATTTTCCAAGGTGCCACTTGTGTACATTCCATTCTGTGGTTATTAAGTTTACCTTAGCAACTTAATTTATTTCATACCCTTAAATATTCTAAGCTCCAATGAGTAAGAAAAAAAGGACAACACAAAACTATGAACTCTTAAGTGTAAATTTCTTCAGAGGAAGGTACAAATTTGATATGTATTATCCACATTTTATAGCTAAAAACATTTTTAGAGCTCCTGAAATTTGGCATCATGTTCACGTGAATCATCTGGCTGGAAGCAGGGGCAGGAGTGAGAGATGCTGGGAACTGACTCCACCTCCTGAGCATGTGCACACTTTCTTGTTGCTGCTGGCCAGCGGTGAGAATTTAAGCAGGCATTGGTTTCTCTAGGCCCGTTTTTTCATGTACACAATGAACAATCTGGAAAAAATTACCTTGTTTGTCCCTTGTACCAGCAAAAATACTTTGTTCTTTTAGTTCCCATTTTTATGATTTGCTCCAAAATCTAAATAAGACTCATCGTACATCACAGAGACAGACAATCTGTCATTAAGATAATATGCACAGCAAAGTAGGCTCCAGGTAAAACTGAAAGGCACACATGACTCACATGCATATCAGCATGTGAATTATGTGTATTAAGAGAAAAGTGTTTTATATGAGAGCACAGAAGTCAGATATATCTTGAGAAGTTAGTACAACCGGACTCCGAAAAGGCAGATTTCAAGTTGTTAAAGACATTACACATATACAGATCTTCTTTTTTTTTAATACTGTTGCTTATATACTCATCAGTTTTCCTGAGTTTACGTGATCAATGATATTGAAATCATGAATATGTTAGAGATGAGCTTAAAAAAAGAGTTCTCATTCCTTCAGTATAAGAGCACTGCATAGGCAAACCCCATTTTATGACATGAATATACTATTTACACTACTATACACTATTTACAATAGCACTAACCTGAACCTTAACTCTAAAGTTAAAAATGCCTAAAATAAAATTTTAGAAATTCATTTGATGTCCTAAGATTTTATGTTATAATGTTGGAGATGGAACTCTATGCTGAAAGCAATATTTGACGCCAATAAATGAGAATAATTTGCCTTTAAGAACATAGAAATACCTTTTTTTAAATCACCTATTTTGTTGAAAACAATTCTTTGCATTGATATAAGTAGCAAGCAAGAAAATTTGATAATGTAGTTAAAGAAAATAGGATGGTTTCCAAGATAAAATGTGGGAAAGGACTGTATCTATTTTCCTGAAAAAAACATACAGAGTCCTTTTAAGATAAATACATCTAAAGAAAACTGTTTTGGCCAACAATGCTTTGATTGTAGATTTCTGGTTCTTTCATATCACCAAATCTTTGCAGATGCCCTTAAGACCAGCACGGAATCCATACTGGAAACGCATTCTTTGCTACTTGGCAGAATATACATAGTAAATAAATGTCAGAGTTAAGATTTTATTGTTGTTTTTTATTTATCTGTGGCTGGCTAAAAGACAGACTTTTCCCTTCAAGTTGGATTACACTTAACAAAAAGAAGGATAAACAGATTTTAAAAAAGAAACAAAAACAAACTAAAGGAAAGAAGACCAAAATGAATTTTCTTTTTAAACAACATAGCAATAGTAGACAAGTTGGTAAACAAGGCCTTTGTGTTAAATAAATTAATAAGTATGTATATACTTATATGTATATATGTATATATATACACATATATATATACTTATACACACATACACACACACACACATATCAGCACTTGGAACAAGAAAAAGTGATGTCAACACCAAAAAGGTGAGATAAACATCAAAGATGGACAGTAGATAAGATGCAATTCTTGATAAAACAACACCAGAGAAGGAACACCTTACAGGATAGAAGTAGGATGGAGATGAGAGTGATAATGAGGAACTTCAGGCAGAAGTTCCTTCAGGGAACAATTGTCACAGTGTTTAATTGGGACAGAGCATTTTGAAGAACTGGGTCCCAGCCCTTCCCCCTTCCTAAATATGCTGTGGGAAAGATTGCTGCACTTGCCCACAAGCTTACCTGATGAGTGTGGGTTCTGAGACCAGAGATGGTGAAGTTCGTTGTCGCAGGCAGCTAGTGATACCCTAGAGAGCAGTTAGAGGCTCAAACCTCCTCCTGTCTCTCCTAGAGAGACAAGCTCCTTTATGCTGAACCAACTTCTAATGTGAACAAGTTATTCAAACATGCATGCAAATAAAACTGAGAAGCCAGAATAAGGAAAGATTTGGGGTATAAGAAAGTGTGGTAAGAAAAACTAAAAACTAAAAATATATTTTAAGTTTATATCCTTTCCTTATTTATCACATTTAAAAAAATTATTATTTTTCTTTTAATTTAGAATAAAAATTTCAGATTAACCTCAAATTGGGAGTTGAAGTACAAGGAAATGAAAAAACATAAATGCTCTCATTTTTGTTTTCAGAGAGTATATAAATGATGATGAACACTAGTTATTGTTAAAAAGCAATTATGTTTAAAGATATATCTGAAGAATTTTAATATAAAGCTTCTGGTTAAACATAGTGAGTTATATATACATGTTTACCTCATTTCCTTTTGAAATGTTGTTAAAAACTTAAAAGGAAATTAAGCACACATACACTCTTTAAACCAATAATAGCAAAGAGAATTGAGGAAAAAATAATATCAAATAATATGTGTAAAAAAAGAAACAGAGAAAAAAACAGTTGGATAAATAACTTATTTCATAAATCAGAGAAAGCTAAACTTGCAGCTTAAAGAGAAGGATACCATAGGAAATAAGATGATTTGTGCAGAAGAAAATGAAATACGTTAGAATTTAGAGGTTTCTACTCTCTGAAAGTAAGACTGAAGGGCGGAACAGAAGAAAGTAATTTTAGATGAAAGTCTAAATAAGGAGCAGTTAACCCCTCAAATGTTCTCCCTTATATTAACAACTAAGTGGGTACCTCTAACACCCCTGGAGAAGATATAAATGTATCAGATTTTGAGGAAATTGAATCCTATACTCTGTGCTTCAGAGGCACAAAAGACAATTGATAGATTAAATGATGATCTACATAAATAACTCTGGGACCCCTCCTACCCTGACAGAAAGATTATCACCCCTACCTCACTACAGACAAAACACCGAAGAAGTCCTCTCTTAGAAAACCACCCTGTCCAAGAGAAAGACCCCTGATGTGGTTGAATCCACCTTGCACACATAATATTCTTGAATGAGTTGTTTATGGCCAGTGCATTCTGAGTGTCTGTGCACCTTCTCTGACTGAATGATGCCCATGAAATAACAGTTGTTGAATATTTTTAATATTACTCTTGAAGACCCCAGTAAATAGCTGGTTTTACTCTTAGTTACTAGGTAGTGCTGCAGTCAATAAAACTCAGCATCTTGCACAGAACTTTCAACCAGCTATTTAGAACCTCTTTGTTCAATGTGACTAACCAGCCAAGAGTCACCAGATATTTAAAGAAACAATTTAACATGAAAGGTTAAGACAAAAACAATAACAAATAAACAGAACTTGGAGGAAATGGAGGTAATTCAGAGAGCAAAAGCTAACTTCAAAAAAGTTGCACTTCCATAGAAATATAAAAATATTTCATATCCAATGAAACAAAGCAAAAATAAGATGCTTTTTATAAAGAAACCATGAGAAACAAACAAACAAAAAAGGAATCTTTCTGCATGAACAGAGAAAAAATAAGTAAATAAAAGAATTAGGAATATCAAGTATAAGCTGACCAGAAATTAGAAAAAAGTAATAAAAAATAGTATAGAAGGGAAAAGAAAGCCAATCCCAGAATCAGTCCAGAAGATCAGATATCTGAAAAGATTGGTCCAGAAAGAAAAAAACTAAAAGGGAAAAATATCAATGCATTAATAAAAGAAAATCTATTATGATGGGAAAATTATACAGATTAAAATTTTCAGAATGAACAAATATCTCAGAGTGCCAATGCAACATATTAAAACATGGATTTTGATTACAAGATGGCAGTGGAGTAGGCAGACATACAAACTGCCACCTCCCAGGACCAAACTGGATTACAAATTAATTTAAGGACAATCATCATAAAAAACTAACTTTGGACTAAAAGAACAGGACTCGAAAACCAAGGAGCACAGAAGAAACCACACTGAGACTGGTAGGAAGTGCAGGGACATGGTAGGGGCTCCTCTGCTCTCAGGAGAGAGGGAGGGATTCTCACTGTGGAGAGATTCTGAGAGATAGAGGTCCTCAGCTCCAGGACCGGAGCCCCAGTCTAGAGACTGTTGGGCAGATAAAATATATTATGCTCACTTTGTTAAAGATGGCACTGCCCATGTGGAAGCCCATAGCCCAGGTGATTGCTTGGGATGGGCATGATTATGTTAATATGTGTTGGGGGAGGGCTTTCATGCCAAAAGGTTTTAAAAGGAAGGGAGATCACGTTGTTCCAACAGAAGAGTGATTACATTCTAGGAGGAGCCCATGCTGTAGGACAGCAGAGTCCTAAGGCCACGTGGAGGAGGCCAAGAGAAGCAGCCAAGATGGAGGAATGCTGAAGGAGAAGCCAGTTTGTGCAGAGCTTGTGCAGAAAGAAGAAGATGGGGAACAGAGGTGAATGGGGCTGGTGAGCTAGAAACTTTGATTCTAGGAAACTCGGATAAGTCAGTAGCTTTGGAAGCCCTGAATGGAAAGGGAAATGTTTTCCCACTGTGTGTATTTATTGCCTGCTAGGTGCAAGCTAGGATTCAAGCTAATGGCCCACCAGTTCTTGGCTCCATTGTTTCATTATCATCTGTCCAAATTCTATGTGAACTTGCATGGGCCAGGTGGTTGTGATGGTGGCCATGGCTACTGGCTTTACAGAGACCCAGAAACTGGAAGAGACAACCTAACAGTATTGAGTGGAGAAAAGAGCAGGATTTCTGTCTACAGGAAACAGCTTGAGAAGTAGTTGCAGTCTTAAACAATCAGTGCAGAAAATCTCACTCATAGCCACTTACCTGGGGCTCCAGGAATTAGGAGAGGTGCGAGGACTGGTCCTGCATGAGGAGAGTGGGGGGATAGAGGCACAGGGACACAAATGGTGACAGGCAGAAACATATGTGTGCTGAGTCATTCTCCAACACTGAGGTGGCAGGGGGAGAGGCACTCCCTCTGTCCCGCATAAGCCTAGCGTAAGGCTAATTGACCCACCTCCAGAAATCTCTTCAGCTCTAATCAGAGCAAAAGGCCATTCGGAAAGGAGGAAGTAAAGGGCTAGGGCAGGGACTCGGGTTTTCAGGGAGACCTGAGCTACACCTCCCCCTTCTGATATGGAGAACACGCCCTACCCCAGAAGAGTAGCTGGGCAGACCACACCTTCTGGTTCTCAGAGGACATACCCACTGAATTTCTGTGGACTTACCATACAGAAAATGAAAAAAAAAAGGCCTGGATACTTGGATATTTTCAGCTGGAGCCAAAGAGCAAGATAAGTCCACTACCCCCATCCTAATCACAGAAGTTCCCTGCTGGGTTCAGCAAAACAAACAGCAGGGAAATTAAGACTTTTATGCAGCTCACCTTGTTAGGGAGAATTAAAATCCAAGCAACCAGCAGAGGCTGAGGGATTAAGTCCTGGAGAAAGGTCCACATTCCTTGTACCAACCTCAGCTGCCCTAACCCAACAAGCTTGCCATTGGCACACAGAAAAAATGGGAAGACAGAGAAACACAATCCAAATGAATCAACAAGAAAAATCCCCAGAAAAAGAACTGAATAAGATGGAATTGACCAAATTACTGGGTGCAGAGTTTAAAATAATAATTGTTATGATGTTTAAGGATCTTAGAGCTACAATGGATGGACATAATGAGCAGCTAAATAAAGAAATAGCAAGTATCAAAAAGGACATTGAAATCATAAAATGAATCAATCAAAAATGACAATTACAATATCAGAAATGAAGACTACACTAGAAGGAATCAACAGCAGGCTGGATTAAACAGAGGTCCGAATTAACAACTTAGAGGACAAGATAAATAAAAACACAAAAACAGAGCAGCAAAAAAAAAAAAAAAGAGGCTCAAAAATTCTGAGGAAACTCTAAGAGAACTCTGTGACAATATGAAGAGAAATAACAACAGCATCATAGGGGTTCCTGAAGGAGAAGAGAAAGAACAAGGGATAGAGAACCTGTTTGAAAAAATTATAGCTGAAAACTTTCCTAAATTGATGAAGAAAAAAGTCACACAAGTTCAAGAATCACAGAGAGTCCAAGTAAAGAGGAACCCAATGAGGCCTACATCAAACCACATCATGATTAAAATACCAAAGTTCAGAGATAAAGAAAAAAATACTAAAAGCAGCAAGAGAAAAGAAGTCAATTACTTATAGAGGAGCCCCCATAAGGATGACATCCAACTTTTCAACAGAAATACTTGAGGCCATAAGGGAATGGCAAGAAATATTGATTTTTAAAAATATTTTATATACAAACTTTCAAATATATACAAAAGAAAAGAGAATATTATAATAAAGCCTCATGTACTCAGCTTCAACAATTTTTAACTCATTGTCAATCTTATTTTATTTATACCCCTATCCAATTCTTCTTACCCCTACATTCACTGCATTATTTTAAAACAGAACTAAGGCATTACAATATTTTATCTCTCAATATATATATGCATGTATTATATACTTGTATAATTATATATGCATATATGTTAAATATATTCACATGTGTCAGAAATAACTTCAACATAATGATAATTTATTATCATAATTAAATATAATTAGAAATTCATATTAGTAACTATATAATCAAGGCTCACAATTTCATTTCATTTTGTTAATTTGAATCAGGAACTATTTTCTATTTGATTACCCAGTGGCATAGGATGTACAGAAAGGACAGGATAAATGTTTGATTCTTTCTCTTCATATATTGATTTTCAGATTTATAAATTATTAGCAGTCTCCAAAGAAGACCAATGGTTTGGGAGGTTTCAGGGAAATGTTTTGGCGCTGTGTGTGTGTGTGTGTGTGTGTTTTAGAATCACTATAGATTTCCCTAGCCCGTTAGCTCAGTGGTAGAGTGTTGGCCTGACATGTGGATGTTCCAGGTTCAATTCCGATCAGGACACACAGGAGAAGCACCCATCTGCTTCTCAACCCCTCCCCTTTTCACATCTCTCTCTCTCTTTCCCTCCTGCAGCTATGGCTTGATTGGAGTTAGTTGTCCCTAGGCGCTGCTGAGGATGGCTCCATGGTTTCTACCTCAGGCACTAGGAAGAGCTTGGTTATTGAACAGTGGAGCAACACCTCAGATGGGCAGAAAATCACCCCCAGTGGGTTCACTGAGTGGATCCCAGTTGGGGCACATGTGGGAATCTGTCCCACTACTCCCCTTCTCTCACTGAAAAAAAAAAAGAATTACTATAGCTTTAAACATAATGAATGTAACTTAATCCATTGCAGTTATTATTTTGATGACTCAAATTGTCCCATCTTTTGCTACAAAAAGGGTTTCCTGGTTGACTCCAGAGTACAATATTTTAGATATAACCCCAAAGTCATTAATAGTATTTCTCATCCTTAGTATAATAAATTATTCCAGGCTCCTTGTTATTTCCTGTTCCAGAGCTGAAATCAATATTCTCCCAAAGATCTTTTGTTCTTTTTATGGGGAACAGTTTTGAGAGAGCACAATCTGGGTTTTGAGTTTAGTTAATAAACCTGAGGAGTGTTCATTTTACTAAGTGATCGTTATTTCCAGGTATGAGTAGAGTTACAGAATCTGTATTTTTTTAATTAAAATATATCACAATTTGAGTTGACAGTTACAATATAAATTCAAGACTTCAGGGTTTTTACTTAATCTCTTTGAATTTACATTTGAATTACCTTCTTCCATGCTAAAAATTCTAATTCCCAACACTAACTTAATTTCTCATTTGTTTCATCCCATAGTATACACAACAGTCACCACCAAAAAGAGAGAGAGTGGGAAGGAGGGAAGAAGGAAGGAAGGAAAGAAGGAAAGAAGGAAGGAAGGAAGAAAGGAAGGAAGGAAGGAAGGAAGGAAGGAAGGAAGGAAGGAAGGAAGGAAGGAAGGAAGGAGAGAGAAAGAGAGGGAAAGGAAGGGAAGGGAGAGTGGAAGGGAAGGAGGGAGAGAGACAGTGAGGAAAGGAGGAGAAAGAAAGAAAATAGAAATAAAGCAGCCAAAACAGTAACAATACTATCTGCCTCTAAAAAATTAGGAAAAACATTAAAAAATTAAATATTTTTAACAATTATTTTTTTCTTAAGTTATATATACAGACAAATTACTTTGTCACTTGAAATAATTCCTCTGTGATTATACCACTAATTTGAGAATAAGGTTCATTTGTGTCATATTACTTTCAATTTTTAGAGATTGCTTTGTCTCCTGATTAATTGGGTTTTATAATAATGTTAAATATTTACATGTTTTTAATTCAAAACTAAGCAAAATATATTCAGAGATATCTAACTTCTACTCCTGTCTCCTCCATTTTGTTTCCTCACTCCCTCATAAATAATTTTTCCTGAGTTTGTTTAATATATACAAATTTACATTCAGATTATCCTTTTCTTAAAAAAATAATAGTATTCTACAAGCACTTCTTTCCACAATGATTTTTTAACTAAACCATAAATCCTAGGGATCATTCTATAAAAACGTATTAATTTTTAAAAGTGTATTGTTTTTGTAGCCCAGGTAAGAAATTTGGTTATAAAATGGGAGCATAGGTAGGGAGCTGTTGGGTAAAGAAAGATTTAATCCAAATGCATTATTAAAAAATATGCAGTTTGGAGCTTTGTAGTAAACCTTCATAAAATGACTCACCGAATTCACAGCATCGTGCTGGGAAAAATTGGAGTAGGTGGGTTTGCTTCAGAGAGGCACACACAGTGCACGATGTCACCATGCAAAATGCTTTTGCTACTACAATTTTCCTTCGCTTTGCCTGTTTGAAAAGTAATGTTCCTTCCTATTTTAGCAGCACCATTTGCATTTCTATTATTCACACTGAACTGGGATTCCATTTTTATCTTTCCTTTGTTACTTGTTTTCATTCCTGCACTTCTCTTCTCCTCCCAGCCTTTACTTTACCTTGCCCTTAAACGAGACCTTGTGTTTTGGGAACAGTGCCATGAATTTTCTCACTATCATGCCCGACTTCTTTCCAGTTTAATGATATAAGTTTCCTTGAACCATTGCCAACAAAGCTAGAACATCATACACATTTGCTATGCAAACACCTTCATGACTGAAGATTTCTCAAAATAAGGCATTTTAAAGTTGAAACTAGAAGTGATTTTCATTCTTTTAAAAACATATTCTGCATCTAAAGAAAAAATAAAACAATTCTCTAAAAGTCCTGAATTGCCATACTAATAAACCCAGCTTATCTGAGAGGTAGATTCCTACAACTCTAATCCTAAGGTATATACAAATGAAAGCAAGAGTTTATGCATACTCATCCATGTCTTTGAGCTGCCTTTGTTCTCTTCTTCTGTGTGCTTATAAATTCAGATGTTCAGTTGTGCCAAGTTCTTTTTCTTAGAACAGAAGCAGAGATATTCAAGACACTGCATGATTTGGATGCTGCCAAATCACCAACTCATGGTCCAGTACTTTCCCCTCTCATTCTATAACAAATTATATCGACTTCTATGGACCCATCAGGCCCTTTGCCTTTGTTTAAGCCATTGTATCAAGAATCTGGATCTATTACTTAAAAGACTGGATCTATTTTGCAGGTGAACCTTTCTTTCATTCTTAAACACCTGGATCAGGCATCTCTTTCTCTAAGATTTCCCTGACATACCTTTTCTCCTGCTCAGAGAGAGTTGACCATTCCTTCTTCTGTATAATCTGTTATGTGCCATTGGAACTGTGATCATCTAGAGGGCAGAGATCGTGTTTTATTTATTCATTCCCCACTACCTGGCAGCAGGCCTGACAGGTATTGGTTTGGCTCAATAAATGAAGGTTGATTAAATGACCAAATGAGTAAATGGGTATGTGATGTGCTCTACTATATGGAAAGGGGAGACTGAACCACCTGCAATGGTTTAGATTTCCTCTCTTTCATTTCTCTGTTTGAAAAAATAGGATTTTAATACATATCTCTAATTTATGACTTAAGATTAGCATACAAATGGTAGATAATAGAGCTAGACAGAAATAGAAATGATTTTTGTTTTTTATTGTGAATGGACTGAAGTGGACTTTGCCACTTTCTGTTCTTTTTACAAACCTCTCTTCAAAACCCATTTGGACAACTATCCTAAGATCTCACTTCAGACCATACTGAGCCTTCCTATAAGAAGCCTCCGTGCTACCTTGTCTTATTTCTGCCATGTCCCTCTAACCATTACCTCCCTATCTTTCACCCTCAACAAAAGTTGGCCTGTCCTGTAGGACACATCTACAGATCCTAAATGGCAGGTTGCTGATCTGATTAAGGTATATATCCCAATGGGGGAACACTAGAGCAGTGGCTTTCTGTTTAATTATAAGAATCACCCACATAAAACTATAGCTGGACAAGCCTTGTTCTCATGTATCCCTATTCAGTAGGTCTTGGCTTGACAAACAATTCCTGTCCTTTTTAAAGCACCTTTGTAATTTCAGTGATGAGGCAAGCTTTGAAACTGCTCACTGAGAAGCACAATATCAGGATACACATTATGCTCTCTAAAG
Source organism: Saccopteryx bilineata (assembly GCF_036850765.1). NCBI lineage: Eukaryota > Metazoa > Chordata > Mammalia > Chiroptera > Emballonuridae > Saccopteryx > Saccopteryx bilineata. Next base: position 121,856,517 of record NC_089491.1, on the reverse strand, counting down.
AAAGCCACCCAAAAAAACACACCTCACTACTGTTGTCCAAGTCCTGAATGACAGAGCAGTGACTTTGTAACTCAGTGGAGAAGACAGGAGGAAAACACTTTCCTTTGCAGTTGACCAGCAGAAGTCATTCCTATTCTAGTTACTCCTTCAGACTCTGCAAAGGCAATGAACTAATTTTCGGTCAGCTCCCTGACCATGGAAGTGAAATTTTATTCCTTATTCTAGTTGTCTTTGTAGTAGATGTGATTTATAAACACAAGTTTATTTGAAAGCTAATAAATATACAGAGTGGGGCAAAAGTAGGTTTACAGTTGTTCATATGGAAAATAATACAATAATTAATAAATAATAATACAAGAATAAACTCTGTGTTTTGGGTACTCACAACTGTAAACCTACTTTTGCCATACCCTGTATTGTACAAAAAGTCACATTGTACCCTTCCAGCCCTCCATTGAAGGGGCGGATCAGAAATCAGAACTCTCACTCCCTAGAAAAGTGGATGACTTCACCTTACACAGCTTTTTCGCAGTATCAGATTTGTCACATCTTTCCCCAAAGCCACTCTTCCTTTCCTGACTCTCTCACTACAGGGACTTTTTTTTTTTTTTTTTTTTTGAGACTTATTTCTCACTCACTAATATTCTCTGGACTTCCAGGAAAACTTAAGTTTAATATCCCAAAGCAATTAAAGACCTAATTTTAGAGGAAGTGGACAGTGCATTCACCAAACAACTGGGAGTTCCCACCCTTAGCCGTCAGAGTGACAAAAGGGAAGGCAGCCGTGGCCGCCGCCTTGGTCTCAAGGAGCAGCATCTTTATGAGAAGTGAGCTCAGCTATTAACAGCTTGGGGAGGGCCTGCTATCCACCACATCACAGCTCGCGGAGAAGAACAGGATGTTATGAGAACAGTGAGAACCTCAGCTAGAGTCAAAACCATACTCGGTGCTTCCCAGACGTCTGTTTACCTTGTTTTCTTCAAATTTCAAAAGAGAACTGTTCTGTTGTAGAGAGTGTGAGCAAATTCTACCTGAGGGAGAAGCAGTAAGAACTGATAAGCTCTTTATTATTATTTTATTAATTTAAAAAAAGGCCCACTCTGGTCTATAATAACTTATTACCAAAGTAGTCTATAGCTTCTCCTTAATTCTTAAAGGACCCAAGCTTTATCTTAAAAGCTTGTTCGCTTGTGGCCAAAGCCCCAGAGCATAGGGTATGCATCAGGTCAATTAGTTTCCCCCAGACTCCTTGACTATAAAATGAAGACAGTTGAGATTCTTCTGTTAAACATTTCCTGATACTCAGAAAACAAAACAAAATGATAGTGTGTGTGGGGGGGGGGGGGAAGGGGGGTGCTAGGAAGGGAGATTGGAGGTGAGGAAACACTGACAAGAAAACTGTAAGTGAAGAGAGGTTAACCGCTGACATCTGCCACGCTTAGCAAATACTCATTTGTAATCCTCAGTGCATCCTTTTGGAAGTTGCATTAAAAATGAATGCTCAGGATAAACAATCCACCAGCTGTCAGGCCCAACTTTCAAGTATCACCGTTCTCTGGTAAGAACATAGAGCTTTAGACATATCTAGGTTTGAATCTGATTCTATTACTAAATGCTGATGGCTCTTATGTAAGTTACTTAACCTTCTGAGCCTCAGTTTTTCTCTTAGAGTGAACTATTATGAGAATTAAATAAAAAATGCATATAAAAGGTTTACTCGAGGTCTATTATCTGAGAAATGCTCAACAAGTACTATTCTTATTAAACCAAGATATTAATCAGAATCCACTTTGTAAATGAAACAACTCAACACAAACTGGATTAAACAAAAAAGAAAAATTACTGCTACACATAATCGAAAACTCAAGACACATATGGATCTGGGTGCTCAACTGAAGCCCTGAGATTTGATGCCCAACCCTAACCCCTGCCCACCTTCTTCTGTCTTGTGACCCTGCTGTGCTGTTTGCCTTCATTCTTCTGCAGGCTTGTTCCACAGTAATTCCAGGCTTAAAGGCTCCCAGAGGAGAAACCTTGACTGGAGAAATGTCTATCATGAGCTCCCTCTTTGTATTTCATTGACAGGATCTGTAAGCCAATCCCTGAGCCAGCTGCTGTGGCCTGAGAGAGAGAGAGAAAGAGAGAGAGAGTGCTGTATCTGTCCAGGCCTGAGTCACATGCTCATTCTGGAGCTGGACGGTGACGCCAGCCTCACTGAAGCCACGGCAAACGAGAGTGGGAGGAAGGACTTCCCCAAAGGAAGCTGCAAGTGTCTTGCTACCCAAGGAAGGGAGCATGGACCCTGAGTGAATATCTCTGCAGGCCAAAAATTACATTCTCTTCCCTTAAACACCCTCGCCCATGAACAGAGAATATGCAAACCTCCCCTTCAAACTGAGGGAGCAAGGTCTGCAAAGGTGGAACAAATCCTTCCAGATGCTTCTTCTTAAGGTGAAATAAAAAGGAATGTCAGTCCCATCATCTCAGGACATTGGGTTGCTGTAGGTGCCCCAGAAGCCATTCCAGGAGTGGAAATGTCCTTGATTTCAAGCTAAAGGTTACCTGAAGACAGGATTGTCTAGGTGGCTTTGTTTGGTCCTGGCATTTCCAAATTGGTTCTAGTCATTTGAATCTTTTAAATACATTTTATCTGTGCATTTCACTTTGCAAAGAAAATTGTTAATCTGGTATCTTTTTATTTGACCCTAATTAAATCTCACTCAGAAATATTGTCCATTCATCCTACTATTTTATCATTTGGGAGATAAAGAGCGTGCCAAAAATGTCCCCAGGTTTCTAACATACTTTCCAAAACTGATTACAGCTTTAAAAAAAAAAAAAAAAAAGTTAAACAAGCTTGTGCGGCATGTTTCTTCTTCTAAAAAGACAGTTTGTTCATAGTTGCTGAAAAGTAAGAAGATACAAATAAGCATGCAGAGAGATGATAATATCATTCCCAGAGAAGCTGTTGTTAGCATCTTCATTTTCAGCTTTTCAAAGCCTTTTCTTTACACACAAGGGGATTCATGGCATGCCATCCCGAAATCTGGCACTTGTATACTGAATATTTTAAGGCCCTGGCCAGTTGGCTCAGTGGTAGAGTGTCGACCTAGCATGTGGAAGTCCCAGGTTTGATTCTCAGGCAGGGCACACAGGAGAAGCGCCAATCTGCTTCTCCACCTCTCCCCCTTTTTCTTCTCTCTCTCTCTCTCTCTCTCTCTCTCTCTCTCCTTATCTCTCTCTTCCTCTCCAGCAGCCATGTCTTGATTGATTTGAGCACATCAGCCCTTGGCACTGAGGATGGCTCCCTGGAGCCTCTGCCTCAGGTCTTAATAATAGCTCAGTTGCAAGCATGGCCCCAGATGGGCAGAGCATCGACTCCAGATGGGGGTTGCCAGGTGGACCTCGACTAGGGCACATGTGGGAGTCTGTCTCTCTATCTCCCCTCCTCTCACTTAAAAAGGAAAAATTAAGCAGAAGGGGTTTGAGCAAACAGCAGAAACGGGAAGGTCGCTCTGTTCTTCCCCCACTCTCCCTTTACCCCTAAAACCAGTCACCAAAGTCTCCCTATACCCAGAGGAAAGAATCATCCTTATCTTCAAAGACAAAGGGTCGCCAAGAAGAATCCAAAAAACAAGCCTTGCTCAGGTTCCCCTAGTTTTTTACCATTAGCTCATTCTCCTTCACCTGTATTTTCCTCCACCACTATGCTCTCTTCATCAAACCTAGCATGAAGTATTCAAATCTAATTGTTGCTTTGGTCTTCATTTCCTTAGAAAGTTCTTATGTCATGCAAACCTTACATTAAATAAATGTGTATGCTTTGTTTCTGTCTTTGCCAGTTTAACTTTCAGACCCAGTCAGGGGCCTTAATTAAGAAAAGTTAAGAAAAATCTTTTCCTCCTTGACACATATGTAATTTTTTTAACAAAAATGAGATTTTACATTTTTATAATCTGACTGTTATACTACTCTAATATAATAAAATTATTTAATCTTATAATAAGTTCTTCACATTATGTTCTACTATTTATTTTGGTACAGGCTATAATCTCAATTATATATATTTTTTGCACTCAATATTATTTTGCATTGGTTTCAGGTGTAGAGCAAATAGTTAGACAATCCTATACTTTATAAAGAGTCCTCTGCCCCGATAATTCTGGTACCCACCTGACACCATACATACTTATCACAGTATTATTGACTGTGTTCCCTAGGCTGCACTTCACAACCCTGGGACTGTTCTGTAACTACCAATATGTGCTTCTTAGTCTCTTCACCTTTTTCACCCAGCCCCTTTCTTTATATTGTGTTCTTAAACTTTGAGTGATAGATGACTTTATATTAAAATCCTTTGCTATTATATGAAAATGTTGACCATATAAGCATTTTTCTGGGAAGATAGTTGATAGCTTTCATCAAGCTCTCCAAGAGTATCTACAATCTAAAAAATAAAATTTATAAAAAATAAGAAATAAAATAAATAAATAAATAGATAAATAAAAAATAAAATTTATTTTACACCCTTATCTTAAATGGATATATATATATATATATATATATATATATATATATATATATGACAAGTGGTATACAAATAAATGTGATTGATTAACCAAATCTTCATGTTGGACATTTAAGTCCATTCCAGGTTTGGGTTGTTTTAAACAATAAACAATACATTGTGAATGTAACTGTTACTTTAAAGCTTAACCACATAACCATTTCCTCTTGACACTGGCTGATATGCAATAGCTGGGAAATTTTTAAGTGTGGGGTAATGCAGATTGACGAATTGTCACAGCTCTTACTAGGTGGCTTTTGCCCATAGAATCCTCATTGTTCAGGCAGCAGAATTTACTGCCCTGGATTTGTGTCATGAGGAAGCCCATCCTATTGCAAGAACCAGCTTTGTGGGGAAAGGAACAACATTTCCTGCCTTTGTCTGGATTTGTTACTGACATGAAGTCCTGCCCATCACCCCAGGCAAAGAGGCGGAGCCTCTGTTTACATTTTTGAGAGGATACTGGGGCAAGCCCAGGCAAACCTGAACAGCACACTGCACATTGATCACAGACAGAGCATCTGGTGCTTCCCTTTGGGGAAACAGAATGAATCTGAGCTGGGGCACTGCCAATGGGAAATTCACACAGATGAAAGCCACAGGTCTCATCCCAATGGTTTTGAGGGAGGAGGAGGGAGGAGAAGAAAAGTAGGTAAGCAAGAAAGTGACAGGAAATAAGGGGCTCCACTGAGTTTGACTCACACGTGTAAAAGGTCTTTCCAAAGCAATAGAAAAAACCTGATAAGGTATTATTGGTGGTTTTTAATCTGAAGTTGAGCACATAAGAATTTGCCTTTTTTTAACTGTGGGTGAGTTTAATTTTTTTTAAGGAATCTTTTTTCTTTAATTTTTATTTACTGATTTGAGAAAGAGAGAGAGATTGATGTGTATTTATGCATTCAGTTACTGGGCATTGAACCCGCAACCTTGGCCATGGGACAACGCTCTTCACCAACCCATCTACCCAGCCTGAGTGTGGGTGCACTTAATTTGAACTCTCAAATGGTGTTCTTATGATTTCAGTTTATCCCATGGAGTAACTACAGCACCAACAAGCACCCATGTCAGATGGTAAATTAATTTGCTGTGAAATTTACAATCTAAAGAATACAATCTCTCTAGCAAAGTGATACAAAGTTATTTGGCAAAACTTCTCAAATAACATACCTTCTCCATCCTTACTAATAGAACTTTCCTTGTGAGCCCAGTGTGTGTTATCATGCTTTCACAGATGGAGAAACAAAAACACAGAAAGATGAACCCCTATCTAAGATGACCTAGCAAGTCCTCCACAACACACATGAATCCCAATGACTTGTGACATACAAATACTTCCACTGGCAGCTCAACCTCAACCATGTCTCTTTTATTCGTTGAAAAACAAGGGAAATCTTTTATTCGTCCAAAAGACCTAACAATGTAGTGAAGATGGTGAATTCAATCAGCTCCTCACTAACTAGACCCAAATCAGGCCTGACAGAGGCTTCGTTAGATCAAAAAACCCTGCTTGTTTTAGCCTCAAGTCCTCTGACTTGTTCGTGTCACAGTAAATTGGCTGTCCTCAAGTCACAAAGGGCTCCCAACAAAGTGCCTGCAGATGATGGTCATCCTGTCTGAAACAAAGCACAGCTGTATTGGGGGTAATGATGACAATGCAATGGCAGCGACTCCTGACCGAAGCAACAGCCTTGCCAACCACTTAGAATGAGCAGAAGGAAAACCCAGTTATTTAAACAAATTAACAACAACAACAAAAAATGTATAACAATATTATCCCAATCCCATATCAAAACGAATATAATCTTCTCTTTTGCAGTTAGGTATCCTGATTTGAGGTCAGCTAAGTTCCATTTTCTATATTTCATGTTTCAGGTCAGACAAGTGGCACTTCTACAACTGAAAGAGTTCATCTAACCCTGAACAAGCCATTTTCTTCTTCTTTCTGTTATTTTTTCCCACCATGGAATTAAACTCTGTCCCTTAGAACATGGTGCCAGTGAGACCAGCCCTTCAGAAAAGCAGAGTCAGTCCCCATTGAGTTAATGTGACTTGAGAGGAGCTGAAACGCCCGCCTGTCAAGATGCCAAAGGCTCCCACCATTTAAGTCACTCCAATGCAGAGGGCATTGGCTTTGCAAAGTGCTCCTGTCACGAGTGCTAATGCAGGCCTAGCACCATGCACTGGCCATCAGAACCAATCAATGTTTATTGAACGGATAAAAGAATGATTGTTGTCCATGAAGGATATAAGCTGTGATTATATTGGTTAGAGTCTATGCCAAAAATATGTAAGTATCTGGAACATATTAACTCATTTGCTCCCTCTGTATATGGTGGTGAAGTAGGTTCTCAGACTGGCCATCTGCTCACGAGCCCAAACTAATTCTTAAAGAACTGGAATTCTCAGGAAGGAACATGGGCAGCCAAGGCAAAGAATATGAGAACGAGGGACTGGAGAGCCCCTGAGGTGTGGTAGAGGGAGAAGAAACCCAGCAGGTAACTTCAGCATCCCTGCAGCCAGCACCACACGGATGCCCACACTATTCTCCCCAGCACCCAACCGAAGAGTTTCTCCATCTAGTGGCATTGCTGATTAGTGACTTTCACCCAAGTTCAGGAGTTCAAAACCCTGCTCTATTGCATCCTAGATTTAGAACAAAATATTTCATTTTTGTTGCTATGCAATGAACATAATAACTCTCTCCTTGGGCTGTTGTGATGATTCAGTAAAATAATACAGATATTGAAGAGTGCCTGGCCTAGGAAATACTCAGGTAATGTTATTACTATTGTCATTAATATTTTTAACAACTACTATCTATACAGCAAGACTTGGGAGTGGATGCTTTATTTCTTACAATTACAACTTTGACAAGTCACAATAGACTAATTGGCTAAGGGCCCCCAGCAGCTGTTGCCTCCCATTAGTTTGTATATACCTGTATGAAAGTGATCAAGACATACATTTCCCTTTTATACTTTTGCCCTGGGCAAAATACTGGCTGGGCCTCACCCTGCCTCCATTGCTCAACAGAAAAAAGTGGAAAACAGCATGTGTCTCATTGTGTTGCTGAAGGGAAGAGTTAGATGAGTTCATTCCCAGAGAGAGTCTAGAACAGTATGAAGGAGATAAAAAGTGTGATTATTATTATTTTGTGTGTGTTCCTCACATTTTTATAGGTACCATACCAATAACCAATAACCGATTTCAATTTTTTAAAATCCAGCACATGGATATTTACCATATTTGATTTTCTTTCACAGTACAGAGTACAGGTACAACTTATATGATATTGTTAGAAAGACTCTATCCTCAACTTTGTATTCTTACTGAAATGGTCTGAGTAATAAATCCACGTCCAAATCATGGTTTTGTGGACAAATCACTGTTTAATGCTATTCCAGCATTTAAGGTCACCTAAAAAGAGTATTATAAGCATTATGCTAGGGCTTGCCATGGAAGGCTAGAGATAATCACTGAATTAGCAGTCCTTACTGCCTGTGCCACCCTGGGCATCAGTCTAGAATGGCAAAACTCTGAGTTCAGCCATGTCACCCTCAATGGCCCTTGGGCAAGAGACTAACATGAGAGTTTATTTCAAAATCAGTAAAATGGAAAGGCTCTTTCCAACTCTGGCAAAACACATAAGCAGAAATGGGGTAATCATCAGAGGAAACAAGTTTGGGTTTTTCCTCTGAATTTTAAAGTCAGAGAGTTTCTTGAGTAAATAATATTAGGGCGCTGGCTGGTCGGCTCAGCGGTAGAGCGTCCGCCAGGTGTGTGGTTCAGTTCCTGGCCAGGGCACACAGGAGAAGCGCCCATCCACTTTTCCAACCTTCCCCCCTTCCTTTCTCTGTGTCTCTCTCTTCCTTTCCCACAGCCAAGGCTCCATTGGAGCAAAGTTGGCTCCATGGTCTCTGCCTCAGGTGCTAGAATGGCTCTTATTGCAGCAGAGCAACGTCCCAGATGGGCCGAGCATCACCCCCTGGTCGGCATGTCGGGCGCATGCGGAAACCTGCCTGTTTGCCCACCCCCCACCCCCATCCCCCGCTTCTCACTTTGCAAAAATACAAACAAACGAAAAATCAGAATATTATTTTTTGTATTATTATTCTTAAATCTACCTCATCTAGCCTGACCAGGTGGTAGCACAGTGGATAGAGCATTGGCCTGGGGTGCTGAGGACCCAGGTTAGAAACTCTAAGGTCGCTGGCTTGAGCGTGGGCCCACCAGCTTGAGTGTGGAGTTGTTGGCTTGAGCGTGGGATCACAGACATGATCCCATGGTCACTGGATTGAAGCCCAAGGTTGCTGGTTTGAGCAAAGGGTCACTGGCTTGGCTGGAGCACCCCCGTCCCTGCCATCAAAGCATATATAAGAAAGCAATCAATGAACAACTAGTGTGAAACAACTATTTGATGCTTCTCATCTCTCTCCCTTCCTGTCTGTCTGTCCCTGCCTGTCCCTCTCCCTCTCCCTCTCCCACCCCCACTACTTCATCTAGCTTTGGAAATCCAAAATGATTATCTTTAGCATGTTTTGTAAAATAAATATACACATATATATGTCCATAAGATATTGGAAGGGGGTAATCTATTTCTAACCCTTACTTCTACAAATATACACTACATCAGTGGTCCCCAACTTTTGGGGGGCCACAGACCAATTTAATGTCAGAAAATATTTTCACAGACCAGCCTTTAGGGTGGGACTGATAAATGTATCACGTGACCGAGACAAGCATCAAGAGTGAGTCTTTTTTTGTTGTTGTTTTTGTACTTTTCTGAAGCTGGAAATGGGGAGAGACAGTCAGACAGACTCCCGCATGCGCCCGACCGGGATCCGCCCGGCACGCCCACCAGGGGCGATGCTCTGCCTACCAGGGGGCGATGCTCTGCCCCTCCGGGGCGTCGCTCTGCCTCGACCAGAGCCACTCTAGTGCCTGGGGCAGAGGCCAAGGAGCCATCCCCAGCGCCCGGGCCATCTTTGCTCCAATGGAGCCTTGGCTGCGGGAGGGGAAGAGAGAGACAGAGAGGAAGGAGGGGGTGGGGGTGGAGAAGCAAATGGGCGCTTCTCCTATGTGCCCTGGCCGGGAATCGAACCCGGGTCCCCCGCACACCAGGCCGACGCTCTACCGCTGAGCCAACCGGCCAGGGCCAAGAGTGAGTCTTAACTACATAATTCCATACATTGGTGGAACATAAAAACGAGACTAAGAGACATGGACAAGAGTGTGGTGGTTACCAGGGGTGGGGGGAGGGAGGACATGGGAGGGAGGGAGGGAGAGAGTTAGGGGGAGGGGGAGGGGCACAGAGAACTAGATAGAGGGTGGCGGAGGACAGTCTGACTTTGGGCGAGGGGTATGCAACATAATTTAATGACATGGTTTTTTTGTTTGTTTGTTTGTTTGTTTGTTTGTTTTTTCATTTTTCTGAAGCTGGAAACAGGGAGAGACAGTCAGACAGACTCCCGCATGCGCCCGACCGGATCCACCCGGCACACCCACCAGGGGCGAAGCTCTGCCCACCAGGGGGCGATGCTCTGCCCATCCTGGGCGTCGCCATATTGCGACCAGAGCCACTCTAGCGCCTGAGGCAGAGGCCACAGAGCCATCCCCAGCGCCCGGGCCATCTTTGCTCCAATGGAGCCTTGGCTGCGGGAGGGGAAGAGAGAGACAGAGAGGAAAGCGCGGCGGAGGGGTGGAGAAGCAAATGGGCACTTCTCCTATGTGCCCTGGCCGGGAATCGAACCCGGGTCCTCCGCACGCTAGGCCGACGCTCTACCGCTGAGCCAACCGGCCAGGGCCTTAATGACATGTTTTAATATATGTACCCTGATTTATTAATGTCATCCCATTACCATTAATAAAAATTTATTTAAAAAAAAAAAAAAAGAGTGAGTCTTAGATGGATGTAACAGAGGGAATCTGGTCATTTTTAAAAAATAAAATATCGTTCAGACTTAAATATAAATAAAACGGAAATAATGAAAGTTATTTATTCTTTCTCTGTGGACCGGTACCAAATGGCCCACGGACCGGTACCGGTCCACAGCCTGGGGGTTGGGAACCACTGCACTAGATAAGCAACTGCTTCAGCAGCTACTGCCTATGCTTAGTTATATTCATGTCTTCATGAAAGAGACAGACATGTGAATTTCACATTTCAACTCCCAGTGCAGTTCCCAAGCTAGGAAAATGACAGTGCTGTGTAATAGCAACAACAGGGAGATGTCTGGTCATTGACATGCAAATGACAAGTGCAGGCATTCTGATGTGTTAAAGGAATCCCATGACTGGGTTGATCACAAGCAGGTTATTAAAGTGAAACAAGGCTATTTTGTCCATTATGAAAAGCACTGTCCTGTCCCAGTGAGTGGTACATTCAGGGCTATTTACATTTCAACAGACAACCAACAATAAATCAATATCAATACTCTTTCAAATCCATTTTCTTCTTCTTTTTTTTTTTGAACAATAGCTGTTCAAAATCACGGGGTTAAACAAGAATCTGATTCAAGCAGAAATAATTTTTAAAAATCCAACACTTGGTCAATCCCATGTGTGTTAAATCATTCATAAGTAAAACCCCTCCAAGCCCTGAAGTAGTTAAGAGAAATCTCACTTTGCACCCCTAGAAATTGAGGTCTAACTCTAAATAATAACAATATTGGCAAGTAACTATATGTATCACAAAATATGTTTATAAGGTATTTACTATGTGATGAAAAATATTTTAAGCAAGTGCTGTTGTTGAGATTGATACTTTACATGTATCCCATCACTTAATCCTCACAAAGACCCTTGGAGGCAGAAACCATTATAATCCTCATTTTAAAGATTAAATGAGGCTTAAAGAAGTTCAATAACTTGCCCAAGACCAGAAACCCAGTGTGAAAGATGTAGTTTTCTAATCCAGGACTCCCTGTCTATGTTGGAATGGGCTCTTAACAATTATGCACCTATCCTTTCCACAGAGATTCAGTGGTGGAAACTGAATTACAGCCAATCAGATATCTTGGAATCTCAGAATATTTTGCTCAAGTTTGATAAAATATAAAAAGCTCTAGTTTGATCTATGGAAATACTATGAATTTTTATTTTAAAATCATTGTGAATGATCAAGTTATCCATAATAAATTCTACCACCTATTCACTTTTTATTTAACAAACATTTATTGAGCAGTTAGTAAGTGTGAGATACATGGCAGAAACTAAGGCTAGAGTAGTACCAGACAGAGATAGCCCTGCCTTAATTTAATTTGCAGTCCTCTGAGGAAAGGAACATTAAAAAATCAACTTTCATTATAATTATGACAAGTATGCAGGAGAAAAACAGATTAAATGCAGGGAAAACAGATTAAAGGAAAACTCACCTAGTATGAGAAAGTCTTTGATGAAGTGACATTTATGAGGCTAGACACTGGGTAAAAGATAGTCAGGTACAAGAAAATTGGTGTGGGAAGCAATGGTATATTCTACAGCTTTAAGTTGTCTACAAGTCAAATAACATCCAATGCAGATTTGCTCAAGACACTAAAAACTATTTATTGGGACAGCTTCAAACAGTTAGATCAAGGCGCTGGTTTTATTTCTTTAAGAGTCTAACTGTTCTGCCTGACCTGTGGTGGCACAGTGGTTAAAGTGTCAACCTGTAATACTGAGGTTGCCGGCTTGAAACCCTGGGCTTGCCTGGTCAAGGCACATATGAGAGTTGATGCTTCCTGCTCTTCCCCTCTTCTCTCTCTCTCTCTCTCTCCAATAAAAATGAATAAATAAAAAAAATCTGGCCTGACCTGTGGTGGCGCAGTGGATAAAGCGTCGACCTGGAAATGCTGAGGTCACCGGTTCAAAACCCTGGGCTTGCCTGGTCAAGGCACATATGGGAGTTGATGCTTCCAGCTCCTCCCCCCTTCTCTCTCTGTCTCTCTCTCCCTCTCTGTTTCTCTCTCCTCTCTAAAAATGAATAAATAAATAAATAATTTAAAAAAACATGGAATAGCCATGATTTAAAAAAAAAAAAAAAAAAATCTAAAAAAATAAAAATAAAGTGCTATTTAAGAGTTTAACTGTTCTGTCAAGTTTTATAAGCTGGTTTCAGTCTCTTGGTGTCTATCATGATAATATGTATTAACCACAACCAAAGTTTTTGTTTACTTTCACAGAAAGAGAGAGTTCCCTCATTATGCTGACTAGGCTAACACAAATCAATCCTTCTAACCAGTGAGTGTCTCTTGGTTGGCTTAGGTCTTAATTACCTGAACCAATCATTTTGGTAAAAAAAAAAAAAAAAAATGAGATTTGTGTACCTTTGGTCCATAGAGTGGGTCTGTTCCATCCAAAGTATATAGCTACTTAACATAAATGAGCTATATGTGCAAACGGCAACCACAATTTCTATTCCAGGCAGAAAAACTATTCTGATCAAAAATAGAAACATGTTCAAAGAACCTTAGGTGATTAGTTTAGAAGTCTTAGCATCTCATATAAATCCCTGAAAAAAAAGAAAAAACAAAAACAGAAAATGAAGAGGCATAAGACAAGGCTACAGTCAGGGACGGGCCAGATTAAGCAGAGGCTTGAATTCCATGTTAAAAGTTTTGTACATTTTCCTAAGGTTAATGGCGAGTTTCTTTTGTATGCCATGGTGAAATTTATATATTAAAAAACACTCATATATAGAAGGAAAAAAATTATAAAATATGTATGTATAAATTTTATACATGTATACATATGCATTGACTATCTCTGAAAAATATATAATAAATGATAAATGTAGTTGCCTATAGGAAAATGTCCTTGGGGACAGAGGGCTGACTTGGTAGAGAGACTTCATTGCATGCACTTTTGAACTTGCCTTCTTTTTTTAATCTATGTTCATACGTGGCTTTTAAACTTAAAAAATAGTAAATTAATTGATTTCAGTGAATATTCTGTCCACTGTATGTAGAGAAAAACTAAAGGTGGGAAAGTGTGCAAGGAGACAAGTCAAGAAGCAACTGCCATTGGCCAGGTGGGAGTTGTCTATGGCGTGGCTCCTGAAGGTTCAGAAACAGGGTATGAGTCCAGTCTCCTCAGATGAAGGCTCCTCCTGCCCTTCTCCATCACCATAGCTAAGCCTTGTATTTCTCTGGATGGCACACAGAGGTAGGTCAGAGTGAAATGGCTGCAGAGTCAGTTATTTCTGAGCACACGATGTAATATAGGGAGGAGGTCAGAAAAAGCCAGAACCGAAGGAATAAAAGAGGATGATGGAGGCTTGGGGAAAGGGAACACGTTTTTATTTGTGCAGAAGTGCAAGCTTCGTTGATTTACCTGAGCTACTGATATCCCCAGCTGTAAGATTATGCAAATGCAACATCTCTGAAAATGAGACTCTACCTCTGAGTTGGTAGATCCCAGAACTCTTGAGATCCCAGATTGTGGAATGGGAGCCTTGAAACCTCTCTAGAAAGCAGGCCACACCCAGCAAGAAAATGGGAAGCTGCAGCCTGCTCTCATCCTGCAGTCTGCCTTCTTGTCTGTGCTGGGGAAAGTTGAACCGAATGATATACGATGCGTTCACATGGCAGGCACAAGTAAATAAAGAAACAATTACCAAAAGAATGTGTGAATGTTAGTGGCAACTTTTAGCAATAATTCTATACAGATAGCAATAAATAAAATGAATGTTCCATTGCAACAGGGAACTCTATATGTCATGCTTCTGTCTCACTGTTTATTGCTCCCTACTTCACAATTCTTGTCCTCCTTAGAACCTTACTCTTATTCCTCAAATCAGATGCAAGCATGCCTTTTGAACCTCTTGTCATTTCATGATACTTCCCTTATTTCATTTATGGATACACTGCAACTTAGTGCTAACAAGCAAACCACCTGGAAATTGGGCTTAAGCTCTTAGTCAACCATTTCCAACTTTACTAGTTATGTGACCTTGGGCAATTCAGTACTTAGCCTTTCTGTGAAGGCATTTCTTCATCTACAAAATGAGAATAGTCATGTCATGTATTTCATAGTGTTGTTGTGAGTCATAAATGAGTTTATATATTCATATTCATATTTTCATGTGTGTATATATTTAATATGTGTATATTTATGTGTATGTATATTTATATGTATGTGTATATATATTTTTATATGTGTGTCTGTATTAGTTTGGGGCACCGTTGTAAGCTCTGTGTAGGAATTGGTTATTATTACTATATAATTGTGCATAATAATTATTGGTTTATTTGTCATATCTTTTATTTTCATTATATGCACTTTAAATAATGTCTTACTTAGCTTCTTTTTGCAAACTAAAATCATAGTCATCTATTGCTGTGTAGCAAATTACTTCAAAACTTAGTTTATTAGCATTGGCCAGCTAGCTCAGTTAGTTAGAGCCTCTTCTCCAAGTGCAAAGGTTGCTGGTTTGATCCCTAATCAGGGCACATACAGGAACAGATCAATGTTCCTGTCTCTTTCTCTCTCCTTTCCTTTCTCTAAAATCAATAAAATAAGCATTTTAAAAAAGCTTAGCTTAATAATAATCATTTATATCACAGTATTTGTGGGTCAGAAATGTGTGCATGGCTGAATCTCTCCGGAGGCTGCTAGTGAGGGGTCCAAGAGGGCTGCCCTCATCTGACAGCTTGTTGGGAAAGGAGCCACTCCAAGCTCACTCATGTGGTTGTCGGCAGCCTCAGATCCCTTGGATGTAGCCTGGAGACGTCAGTGCTCTGCCACATGGACCTCTTCTTTGGGCAGCTCACAACATGGTAGTCAGCATCCCCAGAGCAAAGACTCTGAGAGAGAGAAAAAAACAGAAGTCACAAGTTTTTGGTTCCCAAATCTCAAAAGTGACAACCTATTATTCTTCTCATTAGAAATGAGTTAATATGTCCAGACAACAGTCAAGAGTAAGAGATTGCACGGGGCATGAAGACTGGCTATAGCTGTCACTAGAGCCCACCATGGAGGCTGCCTTCCACTCAGAGGAAGAAACCGGAAGAGGTGCACTTATTAAATGCATTATCCTTATCAATAATCCTTGTAATTCTGAAGTCCATCTATAAAATGGAATGAGCAGAGATGTGCACAGATAAATTTATGTCAAAAAGAAACACTCATTCACTTGTTTATTTATTTAGTAAACACTGGTTGACCCAAGTTTTATAACAGATATTGTGTGAATAGTTAGGGATTATAAGACCTTAAAAAATGAATTGTAATGCTGAATAGACTCTACCCCAACTTTGTCATTTAACAAATAAGAAATTTGAAGCTTACAGGAGACACATTACTTGTCCCAAGCCACATAGTAGCACTGCTGAGGCCAAGTCACAGTCCCCTGAGCTGAGGGGTGCCTGCCACATCATCCTGTACAACCAATCCCTCCACGTTCATTCTGATGAGTTAAACCTTAAAGAAGAGCTAAACCAGTGGAACATCCATTCTCTTTAATTGCTTATAGTTTTATTAAATTCCATCATTTATTTATATTAACATTTTTCCAATAGAGACAAACTATAATCCTTAAAGTTCCCACACTCCTAACATATATTTGCCCTGACTCCATTTTTCTTACCTCCCCTGCTGCTCTTTGTACTGTTATTTCATTGACACTTCAACACATCACTTGACAAAGGCAACGAGTTAGACATCACCTGAGTCAGACAACCTCAGGGAGGGGAACAGGTGCCATTCTGCTAGAGACACAAATATGCTTGCCCCCAAACCATCCAAAGCTGATTATTTTGTTGTTGTTGTTGCTTTTTTTTTTTTTTGCTTCCCTTCAATTGGAAAGCAATGATTACATGTATTAGATTCAATAATGCCACTTTTCCTCCTGGAAAAATAAAATAATTCCTGACCTAGCCATGCCTAAGAATGGAATGCAATTCAAGAGGCAAATACAAGAATTTCATGTGATATAAATAGACTCCATTAATTCAAGGAGTGGGTGTTGATACAAAAGCATTGACAGGTAATTATCTAAAGTATCTCAGAAAAGCAAGTTTCTGTAGACAATAGCTGCAATTTACTATTATTATTGTTGTAAGCCTCCGTGATGTTCTTCATTATGATTTTTGTAATCTTGTCTCCTTTGATGAATCTACCATTTGTTTTTCAAGATGTCAATGTATAAGACAAAAATCTTGCTATGACAAAACCTATGGTCATCTGACAAAGAAAACCAGAACTTAATACCTGTAAGCCAAAACATAATTGTCCATGCAGGATGAAAACGTTTGTGTACAGAACTACCAGTATGCACATGCACACACACAAATTGTTCTTGACAGTCCTGGAGAAGATTATATTAGGAATCTTTTAGCTGAGTTAAAGTGAAATAAGTCAGGTTTGACAGATCTGGACCATGCATAACTGAAACCAGCCATCTCTACACCTACTGACATCTTTATGTCTGTTTCCTTATGATCTAGCTGAATCCTTTGACTGATCTGAAAAAAGTGAGATTTCCTCTTCTGTAAAGATTCTCAGGCCCCTTCCCCTTGGTGGAAATGCTGAACTATATGTGCTATGCCTCAATGCATTATTTATTCTTCTGTCCATTCCTATGCCTGAGCAACTAGTGTGCTTTCAAAATCTTCTCAGTTCCTGCTGGGGGAGGGGCTGGAGAAGCAGTTCCTGTCAATAGGGTTATGAGAAGGATGTGGCCTAGGAGCAAACCAGACCTACACCAATGGGGGCTAAGGAAGCATTTCAGCAGGTTCTTAAGAAGTGAATTCACTGAAACATGTGGAACTTTTATCCCGGGCCAGTGACAAAATGTTGGAGAGTTTTCAAGATTAATTATCTTTCACAATAATATCCTCAACAAGGAAGGGGAAATGGGATTTTCCCAGGTCTCGGAGTTAAATGACTGTAAAGTATAAATAACAATAATAATAGCATAAAAACACTTAAAATTACAAGAAAAAGTCAATGTATACTAAACTCTTCCCATTCCCAACATAGAAAAAATGTGTCCCAGAAAGGAAAGAAAATTTTCAAAGAAAAGCTTAGATTTTAAAACATATGCAGAGCATCCATTTTAAAGTAATTAGAAAAAGCTATTTTTCACTTGTCAGAAATCAAAGGCATGTGCACTCTGGATAAAAATTTTGCTACCAAACCATAAATAGCTATGAAATATGAAATATGTTGTTCATTCATGTAACACTTCTCAACCAGTTGGCCCTAAAAGAAAATATAAAAGTGGAAAATAGATTTTTAGTTTTTTAAATTTTTTATTACGTTTATTAGGGTGACATTGGTTAATAAAGTTATATAGGTTTCAGGTGCACAGTTCTACAATACATCATCTGTATCAATCTGTATCAATTGTGTGTTCACCACCCCCCACATCAAGTCTGAAAATAGATTTTTATTTTTTTTATTTTATTTTTTTTATTTTTTATTTTTTTAATTTTTATTTTATTTTATTTATTCATTTTAGAGAGGAGAGAGAGGGGGAGAGAGAGGAGAGAGAGACAGGGGGGAGGAGCTGGAAGCAGCAACTCCCATATGTGCCTTGACCAGGCAAGCCCAGGGTTTTGAACCAGCAACCTCAGCATTTCCAGGTCGATGCTTTATCCACTGCGCCACCACAGGTCAGGCTGAAAATAGATTTTTAAAAGAAGCTATTTTTCCCCTATGCAGCATCCATTCCCATCCATATGTACTTATTCAAGAAAAAAATATTTTAAAACAAAGAGCAAAACGAGAAATTTCTTCCATTACAATATCCCAGCTTCATTTCTTTTCATTCTTTCAGCAAGCATTCAGTTTCCCTTTGGGCTAGGCACTGTAATAGGAAGTAAAGGATGAGTAAGTCAGGCATAGCCCCTACCCAGAGGAGCTAATTATGCTCTGAGTGCTACATAAAGTCACAGCATTATTTGGAGCCTACCCTGGGGATCTTGAAAGAGTAATCCAGAAAGGGGATGCATGACTTTCCAGAACCAGGCCTATGGGTTGGAAACCAGAGACTAGAACCAGAGAGTAGACGTGTGGGCAAATGGCCACAGGAAATATTGGATGAAGCCAATATTTCCAAAATATATATTGGATGAAGCCAATATATCCAAAAACTGGATACTCCAAAAATGTTTTTCATGCTTTTAGTAACCTGGAGCCTTGGAGGTACAACTGAAATTGTAGAGCCAGAAATAGGGGGGACAATAGAATTTCTCCAAGTCACTTCTTTATCCATCATCACCTTATCGTGTCCAGGAAAACTTTTTTTTTTTTTTTTTTAATTTCAGCTTCCTTGAGGTATAATTGACTTTGATTTGCAAATACTCTCCACTTTCCTCCATCTCAGTAAAGTAATCCAGCATCCACTCAGGCCCTCCTGGTGGCAGCAATGAGACCTTCTTGGTTCCCCTTTTCCCCACCTACCCCTCTCCATGTCCAAGCCATCGGCATGTCCTTTGACTCTGCTCTGAACAATGGCCTTACCTATTTGTCATCTCCAAAGCAGTCCAAGCTACCCCACCTCTTAGAATACAGCAGTAACATCTTAACTGACTCCCATCTTCTGCTCTGCTTCCTAAATTATGCTCTCACAGCAGCCAGAATGATCCTTTTAAAACATAAATATAATCATCTGATTCCATTCCAAGGCCTTCTAGTCCTACTTAGAATAAAACCATAGCCTACAATGTCCTCCAAAGTTTGGCCTCTGCCTTTCTTTCAGACCCCATCTCAACTCTTCTCCTCATTCATTACTCAAACCTTCTTGTGGTTCCCAAACATGCCAAGCTCTTCTGGGAGCCATCATGCCCTCCTTTCCCTCTCCTTGGAATCTCTCCCTACTGATTTTTGCAACACTGTCTTCTTCTTGCCATATTGGCCTTAGATTAAATAGCTCCCCCTTCACCGACCTCTGAATATTCTACCTAAAACAGCCACTGACTACCAAACACTGAATCTATTTTGATGCTCTGAATATATTTTACTCCCAAATGTTTTCTTCCCGAATTACTTCCGTGGTGGTGCTGTTGTGTTGTCATTGTGGTTTACGGTCTTTGTTCCCCTGGTACTGTATACTCGCCCAATGGAAGCAGGGACCTAAACTGACTTGATTACGCTGTGTCCACAGTGACTAGAAAGGATCTTAGTGCATAGTAGACCCTTCATCTTAATTGGGTGAATGAATAAATACACACAAAATGAGTGAATTCTGCTTTTTTACTGTGCCTGTAACCTCTCCTCTTGACCTTCTGTCCATCAGCCTAAAATCTTGTTCAAGTCTTTCACATATTTCAAAAAAATTTTCCCTTGATCTCCTCCTCTAGCTTTCCTCCATTCTTTCTCCTTCCTTGTTTATAAAAACTACTTTAAAGTACATGTTACAGTGATCAGTCTATCCTTCTCTAGCTTCTGAACCTCCACTCCATGAAAGGCATTCTGGCTAAGGAGACAAAAGGCCTCCTAGTTGCCAAATCAAATAGCCTGAGTGCCCCTAGTCCTGCATCTCCCGGTGCCTCTCCTACCTCCAGGCTCAACTCCCACTTATTTCTTCTTCCTACTGTTCCTCTCTGGTTGGTCCCTCCCTAGTCACTCCTCAGAACAATTCCCTTGGCTTCTTCACAGTATTTGCCTGCTTCTTCTTTCGTGCCTCTACCATCTGTTCCTTATCATGTGGCTTTGCCCTTTCCCTTTTCCTCTCCCTCCCCCTTCCACTTAATAGCAGTGTACCTGGGTCACTGAATCCTCAGCTCCTGCCTTTTTCTCTCTACCCTCTCCTCTCAGCTGATTTCATCTCCTCCTAGGACTTCAAATGTCCCCTAAAAATAGACTTCTTAAAAATTTACACCTCCTATCTAGATCTCTTCCCTACTCTGTATATATGTGGATACCCCACAATCATACCAAATTTGGCATGTCCAACTCTGTAAGTCACTTACTAGTTTTCCCATTTTATAATGAGGAAACTGGAGCTCAGAGTTTAGACAGTTTACCTAAGAGCACTTAATTAGGAAGTGGTAGAAGTAGAATTCAAATACAATTAATTCTGCCAAAGCCCATGATGATCCACCATGTCACTTTGTCGTGTCAGAATAGAAGACAGCTGACAACAGCCAAAATGTCTTCCTAGAGAGTAGCTGGAATGGCCAAAAGACAACATCTTATGCTATGATTAGAAAACTGCTTTTGAAGGGAAATCTTCATGACATATATTAACTTTTTAAGTGAGACATAAAAATACATATAGTAAGATCATACTCTGGTTATTATCACTATGATTAAAATCCTGGTAAGAAAAGAAAACTACTATAAGCATGTGGCAGTAGAATTATAGTTTAAATAATTTTTCTTTTCTTGACCAGCATTCATTTGTGTTCTCCACTAGTACCCTTGAATTCCTTTTGGAAAATCACCTCTTCCTCATGTAGGTGTGTTGATGGAATAATAATCACAGTTCCTTGCTCCACACTAGGGAAGCTGAGGAAGCCAGATACTTTCCCTCACCAGCCTGGTATAAGCAAGGACGTTGCATGCATCCTAAGATGAACTAATAAAGACATTTTAGCTGAGTTACATTGGGACAGAAATATGTCACATTTCATTCAGTCCTCAGTGGTAACTGTAACCTATCAAGTTTCTCCTATATTAACACCCAAAGCTTGTTCTACACTGGTTCTCAGACCTCCTATTCATTCAGAAAGCTTCCTTATTTCCTTTCAATACATTTTCTTTTCTTGGCTGCATTAGACCTTGTTAGTTTCTGCTACTTATAACCAAAGAACCCTAACTGACTCGTACCTGTATTTTCTGTTTTCTATAATAAACGCATGTTGTCTTTATATCCAAAAATAAAGAGATAAATAAAAATTAAAGGCCTAGCAACAGTAAAGACAGTAAAAGGCACTGGTCAGAAATATGTTTGACTATAAGAAACTTGGGTTAAATGTGGACTTGACCTTTACTACTCCATCACTGTTCCCAGTAAATCACCCACTCTATGTTGTCATTTCAGAGTGACAGCAGATCGATAGTGTGACCTTCTTGTACAAACAGAATAAATTTTCATAAGTTTATGGTCAATGAGAGCCTACCAAAACAAGCCTTGGCCAATAGTTGGAAAGACAATAGGTTTATTTTTTCATTTCATAATACATTTACTGAATGCTCCCTCTGTGTCATCCAGGGGGTATACAAAAATGGATAATACCCAGTGCCTGCTCCGGAGGTGCTTCTCACTGCTTAATGAGGCCAATGCAGAGCAGATACAGTACAATAAAACACAGTAAGGCCTACAACAGAAATATGCACACAGTGCCTGGGAACCTAGAAAAAAAAGGGATGACTTATCAGTTAAAATATTCTAAATATTAGAAAGAAAATAACAAAGACACAGCACTTGCTGTTTTAGATAACAAGTCTGCTATGGCCAACTGTAAACACGCCCTTATCTGCAAAGAGAAAGATCACTCCAATAAGAAAACATCCCATTATCCTTTCAGTGACAGAACATATTAAAGCCTGAGATTTTTATTTCTTTTTCAAATACAGTTAAATAACTGTGAATATAATTATTATTTAGTGTTAAATACCTTTAAAACACATTGTGGTATCACTACCATTGATTTATTTTAATAAAGTGAAAGGCATTCATCTTTAGCACCTCCTTCTAATCAAATCTTATCAAATAAGGCATACATCTTAGCTTTTCCAAATTTCATTTCCTGTTTTCTCAATACCAGTAGTATTTAAAAGATTACCTACAACTTCCCACTGAAGGACCTACCCACATTCTGTCTTTGTACCATGCTTTGAGGAGGATAAATAGATTCCTCCCAGATGTAAGTTCTCATCAATTATTACCTATTGTAGGTTTTTTCTCTCAAGATATAATCTTCTACCAACCAATGCCAGTCAGTTTGCAGAAATAATGACTCGCCCCACCATGACTTCCAGGTAACATGTTTACATTTGAACTGAAGCTTTTTGAATAACCAAAATAAAGAAGTCTGATCCTACTTGTGAAAAACGTTGATACTCATAGACAAAAAAATAAATAATAGTATACCCTACTCCCAGAGTCTAATTCAGTAGTTCTGATGTGAGGACTCGGAAAATAAATGCACCTACATAAAAAATATGGGTTTTTTTGTATTGTTTTGTTTTTAAATTCTCCTACCTCAGAAGACACTAGTTTTAGGGGAGGGGGGAGTTTGAATATTGAAGGAAATAGGAAGTAAGCAGACATTGCATCTTATTTCAAAATAAGCACATAAGTGTCAAGTCAAAATTAAGCTCAGGAGCATACAAACGTAGGGGTTTGGGGCCAGGCACCATATGAGGTGTTTGCTTCTGATGGCCTCTGTAAAACCAGTAGCCAGGGCCACCATCACAGCAGCCCAGCCCATGCAAGTTCACATTGGATTCGGACAGTCGGCAAAGAAACAACGGAGCCAAAAACTGGTGGGCCATCATCTTTAATCCTAGCTTACACTCGGCAGGCAAGTAACCCACTCATTCAGTGCTCACAAAGCTACTGACTTATCCGAGTTTCCTAGAATCAAAGGTTTCTAGCTCACCAGTCTCATTCACCTCTGTTCCCCGTCTCCTTCCTTCTCCCTGAACAAACTCTGCACAAACTGGCTTCTCACTCAGCACTCCGCCATCTTGGCTACTTCTCCAGGCCTCCTCCATGTGGCCTCTTTCTGCTCTCCTCTCTAATGCTAATCCCAGGAACCGAGAGAGAGCAAGCTCCTGGTCTGCCCCCATTTTATAGTGTAGAAATCAAAACCTTTAATCTAATATACAAAATAGAGAAGTCTCTGATACAAAGTCACTTATCTGAGGCACAACTGGATTGCACCACCCCACATCAAAAAGGATGGGAAAGGCTTAGTCCTAAAACCAAGCCCCAGGCTACAAGGATCCTGCCTGCCCACAGCCCGCCCCCAACACACATTAATACCACCTGGGCGACAGGCTTCCATGTAGGCAGCACCATCTTTAACAAAGTGAGTATAATATATTTTATCTGCCCAACAGCCTCCTAATTCCTCTGTCTCTGCTCTTCTGGGGTTATCTCTACTCTTCACAGGAAGAAAGAAGAAATAATGACAAAGGTTGAGCTTTGAAATCAAACAGTCCTGGATTGATAAGTGGCCTCTGCCACTTTCTAACACTGATCTTGGGCAAGTTACCACATTTCTCTATGCCTTAGTTTTCTCATCTGAAAAAGAAGACTAGGGACCTAGAGGAATTAAATGATGTCACATAAGCATGTGACACATAGAAGATGTTCAGTAATTGGTAGCTATGAGCACACTTGTAGTCATGCTTTTACCAACAGTAGCAACACACCCAACCATGCCTCTCCCCTAAAATAACATATTATTCAAACCCCACAATAAACAAACAAACCCATCTACACCGTTTTTGACAGTACTCTGTAAACTAACTCATACAAACCTGAAAATGCCAGGTGATGTCATTTGTGCCACATAGAGTTTCTGCTGAGAAGATGCTTGAAAAATTGATGCTTGAGTTTAAAGAACTGTGTGTGGTCTCCTGCTGTCAATCACACCAGCTGTTCCCAGACGACTAGCACATGTTCACAGAATTATAGACGAGAGAAAGGAGCTGACCTCGAGTCTCATCCCATGTACACCTGACTACTCTATATGGCCCAGGGGCAAGAAGGGATATGTATGTATGAAGAGATTTTAAAGAGAATTATTATTTTCTGTTTTATGTTCATCCTGTGCTCATGCAGGAATTCTGAGTGCATGTGTTTTTCATCATCAGCAGAGAACAGGATAGCTCAGTGCAATCTAAGAAACTACCCAGTGAAGTTTTTTGTGAACTGACTATAAAATCCCTACAATCTGGTCTGTGGTTACGCAGTGGTTAGAGCATCAACTTGGAACTCTGAGATCACTGGTTTCAAACTCCGGGCTTGCCTAGTTAAGGCGCATGTGAGAAGCAATCAATGAACAACTATAGTGAAGTAACTGCAATCTCATTCTCGCTATCTCTCTCCCTCTCTCTCTCTCTAAAACCAATAAATAAAATCTTAAAAAAAAAAAAGAAAGAAAGAAAGAAAGAAATCCTAAATGTTGGGACCAGAAAGCTGCCTTCAGACAGACAGGCAGCAGGAAGGGAGAAAGATGAGAAGAATCAGTTCTTCCTTGTGGCATCTTAGTTGCTCTTGCTCAAACCAGATGAGCCCATGCTCAAGCTGGCAACCTCAGGGTCTCGAACCTGGGTCTTTTGCATCCCAGTCTGATGCTCTATCCACTGCACCACCGCCTGGTCAGGCAGAAAGCCGCCTTTCTTAACAAACATCCCAGTGGATTCTTAAGCACTCTCAAGGTTGAAAACTACTGAGCTAGCCCCTAGCCCAAGTCCCTCCATTTCAAAGTGAGGATATTAAGGCCTGAAGAAAATGAATGACTTGCCTAAAACAGTGTTTTACCCTCAGCACAATCAGCAGTTGGGATTGAGTAATGCTTTGTTGTTGGAGGCAGTCCTGCACATTGCAGGATGTTTAGGAGATTCCTTGACCTCCACCGGCGAGTTGCTACTCAGTTGTTTGAACCAAAAATGTCTTCTCTCATAGCCAAACATCCCCCGGGTGGTAAAATCACCCCTGAATAAGAACCACTTTCAGAAGTCACATCAATAATCAGAAGTAAAACAGCACTCAGGTGTCCTGATTCACAGCCCAGCAAGCTCCCTGTGTCTGTGAAGGAGGGGAGGAGCACCTGGGCCATAAAGACTGTGGCACAAGAAGGCACAGGTTACAACACTGATTTTTCTTGTGAACCTGGTACATTGCTTCTGGGCTTTCCATGACTTATTATGCAGTTAGTCACCCCTATTTCTATTCCTCCACCTGCTTCAACCTGATCTTCCAGGAGAACTGGCAGGATTCAGATTGGCAACATCTTGGAAACCCATGAAGAAAGGTGTTGTCCAAAAAGCGTTTTTAATTGAGACTAATGTAAAGGTTCCCCTGTGCAGAAGTCAGGAGTGTCATGTTCTAAATTTAGCACTGTGCCAGAAAGAGGAGTGGTGTGGAGAGCAATGCGAAAGGAATCAGGAAATGTGGCTTCTGGCCCCAGCACTTTCCAGACTATCTTGTGGCCTTTAAGAAATCAGTTCAGCTTTCTGGTCTAGCAGCAGTTTCCTGTCAAATGATGGCATTAAAATAGACCCGTACATCTGAGCTTGGACTCACCCTGTGTCCTCTGTCTAAGATGCCATTTTTCTGGTGTTAAAAAGTCCAGTCTCTACCTTTCCTCCATCATGACTCATTTTCTTTGGTGATAATGATGTGGTTATGTGGGAGAAAGTCTTAGTTCTTAAGAGCTGTATGCCTAAGTATTTAGGAATCAAGTGCCATGATGTCTACAACTTACTCTTAAATGGTTTTGAAAAATATATCAGATGTATACAGGGCTGGGCAAAAGTAGGTTTACAGTTGTGAGTATGCAAAACCCAGAGTTTATTCTTGTATTGTTACATATTAATTATTGTATTTTCCATACAAATAACTCTAAACCTACTTTTGCCCACCCTGGTATTATATGTATACACACATCTGCATGCATATATTTTTTGTACATAGAAGGAAAGCAATACCAAGATATTATTCAATGTTGAATCTAACTGTTGGCATTATTGGTGTTCATTTCTTTGTTTGTTTGTTTGTTTGTTTGTTTTAAAATTTCAAAACCCAGTGTTGGAGAGTGGAACAGCTTCTGTTCTGTCTGTTCCACAAAGCCTTTCCTATATTAGCAGCAGTGATTCCTCTGAATTCCCACAGCACTTATGTACTCTGTGCTTATCACTTTCTACCTTGTATTATAGTTAAGTACTTGCATAGTAGGTCATAAAATTGCTAATGCAATACTCAGCTATGCAGAGAACATTTGTTCTAAAATTGCTCTTTATTTAGTCTGTAATTTCTCTGTTCCTCCTCATAAGACCCCATACTGCTGAAAGCAGGGGGAAAAAATCAAAATAAATTTTAGTGTAATCTCAGATTGATCAAAGAATTTAAAATCACCACTGTGAACAGTTGCTTTAGGTAACCCAGTCAGTGACATCTGGATAAAGACCAGGCCCTACATCTCCCTGCTCCTCTTTTCCCCCCAGGACGCATTAGGGTATAGCAGAGGAACCGACAGGGTTCTGGAGATGACATGGGAAAGGCTCCCCAAGCTCAATTTACAAAACTGGCTAGTAGTATTATACCCATCATGCAGGCATTTATCCTACACAGGTCCCTGAAGGACATCAGTGTTACAAGAGAGTGTCACCTCCGTGTCCTCCAGAGAGCCTGGACAGTGCTTTATACGTTTGCCACAAATATTGACATCCAAGTCTTTCTGATCTGTTGCTTCTACGTCCACCACATGTGACTCCTGCTCTCATCACTCACCGAAATGTCAAAAAGTGATAAATAATAATTCGATAATAATAGCTAATGTGCTGACTACCTAGTATGTGACAGGCACTGTGCCAAGCTTTTTATATGTAATATTTTATTTAATCCCCATAACAATCACAGGAGTTAGTTCTATAATTGTTATAATAAGGACAACCATTGGTCTCTTCCTTGCCTGTCTATTGAATAAGCATCAGATACTACTGACTACCATGCTGTATTTGAAACTCCCATTTTCTGTGACTTCCGAATCTACTTACCCAAATAACATCTCTTCTCTAGACTTATCATTTTACTTTCTGTGTCCAGTAAATGCTGTAAGGGTTCTGACCATCAAGGCTTTTTAAATCACTTGTTACAGTCCCTCCAATCTCCTTTATGCCTGTTCAGAATCCAGCCTTTAAGAACTAACTTCCATTCAATCACTCAACACACTTTTACTGAGTGCTTACTTTGTGCTCAAACCCATTCTCTTCTGTTCTAGAAAGACAATTCCAAGAAAAACAGAAGCAGGTCTGATCCACATCATCATGAAATTTGCAGTCTCGTGACTGCCTACGCTACCATCTTGTCCCAGTTATTTAAGCCAGAATACATCTCCCTTGTACCCTCTTTGACATACGCATGGCATCTGCATCACCATTTGACATGTTTCAAGCACAGCTCTGTAGAGTTAAGCATCTTATCCAGTCATTTGTTTACTGAAGATAACAATAACTGAACATCTCCTCTATACCAGGCAGTCATCCTACTTATATTGTTTCTAGTTCTCACACTGACATCATCTGAAAATGGTGACTTTCTTTTTTTTTTTTTTTTTTAACTAATGAAACCCTTGAGGCTCAGAGACATAAGTATAATGCCCAATGCCACATAATTAGTAAATGACATTATCAGCTCAAGAACTCAGGTCCCCTGGCTCCAAAGGCTCTCCCCACAACACACCAGGTTGCCAGAGGTCTTTGTTGCATCATGCACCGAGGAGGTGATGGATAGTCAGTAAGCAGTGAGGCCGAGTAATGTGAGGAAAAGAATGTTTGTGGAACTGGGCAGACTTGCATTCAATTTCCAGCTATACCACTTCTTGGTGTTGTGACTTTTGGGCAAATCCATAAACCTTTTTGTACCTTAATACAATATTCTGATTTTTCAATCACCATTGTAAAAAATAAGTACTAAATAAAGCCACTCATCTCCCGGGGTTGCTTTGAGAATTAAATGCATGATAAGCACCTGGAAAAGCAGTGGGTCTATAGTAAATAGTTCGTGCTTTCTTCTCTGCACCCTTTGTTGACAAAGATCATTTAAAAGTTTGCCATCTACTTTACTGTCATGGATGTGAGTTCCTGAGTTTGATACTAAGGAACACCTGCAGAAGTGCCTTTCAAGGACCTGCAAGTGTGTGAAAGAGGCAGTACAAGCAGAGCTAGAGGCCATACCATTGAGAGAAGGCAGAAACCCAACCTAGAAACCAGGCAATGGGAGGCAGCATGGTGCCTTTTGTTAGGAAAACTCTTCTCAGGCAAAGTTCTTGAAGCTTTTGTGTGTCAAAAGCATTTTAAATGCTTTCCTCAGATGTACTCATGGCATTGCTTCTGTGGCCGAGAAAGAGTGGTCTTATCAAAACGCTACTGATTTTTTCAGAAGAAATCTAGAGACTTCGTTAATGGAATATGGCAAACAAGCTCAAAAGCCCACTCTTTGTTTTTTTCTTTTATAAGCTTGCCACCCACCCCAGGGCATAGCATAACTAATAAACTACACTTTCACACTTATTAAAATTTATGAAGCACTCTGAGAGACCTCATACATCTACCACTTGATTATTTTATTTTTAAATAAGCCCTATTGGGTACAGGTCATAATTTTGTATGTCACAAGTGGGCACACTTGAAGCTCAATTAACAGGAAGTTAAGTATCCTGCACAAGATCACATAGCTAGAAATTGGTAGTGAGGTGTGAACTGATTTATTTTTTAAATTGAATTTATTGGGATTACACTGGTTAACATAATTATGAACTGATTCATTTACTTATTCAATAGCTACTGAGTGACTACTATATGCCAGGTCCATATGATTCTAAAGCTAATATTCTTTCCATGTTATAACTTGTCCTGGTAAAATAAATGATATTATAGTATTCACTATCACTTATAATGTTCTCTCAAAAAGTGAGAGAACAGCTCAGTTTGTCCAGAACGTGAGCTACTCACAGCTCAAAAAATTAGGCTGATTGGTCTGGTCAGGTAGTGTCCCCACGCCTCTGCACTGCTCCATGTGTGTCCCTCTCAAAGCTGAATACTTAAGAAGAATGATCCTCTACAGCCCAACGTGCCATTCTAAAACAAGTATATGTACCTATCCATGTTTGACTGCCTGTAAAACTTTATAAGGATGATACACTTCAGAACATTTATTTATTATAAAGTTGAACACACAGATCAGTGCTTACAACCCACTAAAATGAGAAAACCCTATAAAATGGTGCCTTATTTTATATAAACCCTAATCCTTTTCTGTGTGCTGTAACATAAACAATGCTATTTTAACCTCATATCAATCCTGTGAGATACAGAAGGTGATGGTTATTGTACCCGTTCCTGAGGAAACTGAGGTTCAAGGTGTAAAGGTCCCTAGTACTTTAGAAATGTCCAAGTTCAAATCATTATTTAATGGCAGAGCCAGGATTTGAATTTAGGTTCTTTCTGTTCTTTCTGGTATGCAATTTGCACCCGTCAGGATGAGTGAGGTTGTATCACAGTAACAAGTGGCCTTTAGAAAGCCCAGGAATTCAGAATAATAAAGCTTGCTTTCTTGCTCATGTTCCATGTCAGCTATGTCTTTGATGGACTTTGTGTTTACAGTAGAACCCAGCTGTCAAAGCAGACTCTGTGAGCATAGTCAGTCACATGACAGAGTAAGAGCAGGAATGATGGACCGACCCCCCACTGGCTCTTATAACCTCAGATGGAAAGTGGCTGTCATTCTGAGTTTATTGGCCAAAGCAAGTCACGTGACCTTGTCCACATGCAATATAGTAGAAATGTATTATCCTTCCACAGGGAGGGGCCCCACATAGGAGTAAAAATGTTTCCGTTTATATCAGGGTATTAATGTAAGTAGTTGTCAACCTCCCTTCCTTATGCCATGAAGTTATTCTCTAATAAATGTACTATACTGATTAAGAAATGTATTTCAGATATAATCAGGCAAGCAGTCAACTAACAATGCAAAAACTAAGTAACTAAATAAATTTAATATTCAAAAAAAGCAACAATTTTTAAAAAATGCCTATAGAGCCTAAAACCTCCTGCATTTGCAAAGAAAGCAACTTTCGTGCTGGGAATAAACTTTCTGATTCTGGCAGGAGATTTAGAGAACAACACTAAAGTTGTCCTGTGAATGGGCATCAGGGTATCATATTTGAATGTGTAATGAGTCAATATTGGCAGAAACCCGCTTTGTCATGTGACTTCAAAACAAATACCGGTCAGTAGGAAACTACCAGCAGCTGTGCCAAGTAGGAAAAAAAAAATGGACTCATACACTCTCCCTTCCCGTAGCAAAATTCCCCTGCTGATATCACCTCCCCTAGTATCTAGGGCACAAGTGGAGTCTCACACGTGTTCAAGCCCAAAGCTCCACCCTTGGAACGTCTTCCTGGCAAAACCATTTGAACAGTGTTCAGAGGAACACGTAAGACATGGAACAGAGTTGAGCCATTCACAGAATCTTGCCTTCTTTTCAATCAACTGGCAACTAAAGAAAAAAAAAAAAAGAATACAGTATTTAGTAAGAGTTTAAAGTAGCTGATTTCTAATATTATCTAATTTATAAAGTCCCTTACAATTCTAGGCTTCTATGATTCTATAAGTTTCTGTGATAAGAAAGAAAAAACTATTTTTTTACTTAAGTACAGAAAAGAAAAGGAAAACAGGATACTCTTTATATAATAAAACTGCACAGGAAATAATATGAAAAAAAATGTGCTAGGAAATATAAGGTTGTCTTAGTTTAGGCAATCTGTGTATATAATTCTGTTCCTTAACGTTTTCTGGCATTGAGTCAGGACTAGATTTGTAGAAATGACACTTCTCTAATACGTATTTTAGAGCAGTGAGGGGGAGGAAGAATGAACTGAATTCGACCTTTCCTTTGGACTTTTTATAAAGGTCATCAAAGGGAAAACCCATAAAAAAAATCATTGCCCTTTAGTCACTTACAAGTATGGGACCCGCTGTCCTAGGATAAAGAAGAGTCATCACTGCATGTCACATTTTAGATTACATAGTTAAATTGTTATGTCTTCCTTTTTTTCCCCATGATTTTAAATAGAATTCAGGTTGAAATGAAACTGAATTATTAGAAAATGTTTCTAAGTATGTCTAATTGTGTTTTTCTGAAATGCTCTATAATTTTTACTGGCGTAGTTGTTGCTAGCAAATCTTCAGAACTGATATTCATGTTTTAATGGAACTATAAGTAAATTTGGGTCTCAGGTATTAAGATGCCAAAACAGAATATCTGAGTAAAAGATTAAAAATATAATCATATAGTAACTGTTTCTTATAGCCTGCTGCTTCTCTAACTATTTTCTATAGAGAAAATAAGTGGGCAGGATATGTGTGGAATCTTTAGAGACTAACTGAACTTGAAGAAACTTCTCTAATGGCTAATAGACATAAATAGTACAAGGGAAACATCCATGAGAAAAGAATGTGGTTCATTTTGAGAAGATAATGAGTTACAGTGTCATAGAATCAAAAAGTTTAAGAAGGAAGGTTTTGGATCAAAGGAAACTGAACATAGTATTTTTCTTTCACACAACTAACTCAAATTTCTCTTTGGTTCCTGAATCAAATGGTTGATGAGGCTTACAGATAGTGGTAAAAGTAAAAAAAATTATAAAGAACATCAATAATTATATATATATGGAAATATATATAAATAAATGTGGATATATATCCATGCATATACACATATGGAGACAAATAAACATATTATGTATATACACACACACAAATAACATTCACACACATCATATATAGATAATTATATACATTCTACGGATATATACACAAATACACATATATATAAAATATATATACATACACATATGAATATAAATGTGCACACACATTTATATATCTATTTAACTGTTTATGGCAGTTATTCAACTGTATTTTTAAAAATTGAGCACAAATTATATGCCATCCACAAAAATAAATGCCTTTTAAATTACAGACTACTATATGTACATATATGTATAATATGCAGGTGGAAGGAGACTTTCTTGACTAATATATTTCATAATCAAATGCAGAATCTATAAAGAAAAGATAAACAAGGTAAAAGAAACATTCCAGTAAAGGTCAATAGACAAATAATATGTCGAGAAATATTTATATCACCAGTGACAACATTGTTTTTGTTTTGTTTTGTTTTTACAGATCAACAAAAATAGACAAACAAACTCATGGAAAAATGAATAAATAATTATGATAAAATATTCATAGAAGAGCAAATCGAAATGACCAACACAAGCAGATGTAAAGATGGTCACATTAAATCATAGTCAGGAAAATGTAAATTAAAGTAACAATGGTTACTTTTTTATACTCATCATACTGGCAAAAATTGAAATAATCAACAAACTCTCTTGGTGACAGATATGTGAAGAAATGGATGCTTATCCATTGCTGAGAAAATTTAACTGTTAAATTTGTTTGGCAAGCCATTTAGCAGCATATATAAAAAAATAAAACATGCATGTGCCGTTCAATGCTGCAATCTCTCTCCTCGACACCTCCTGGATCACCAGTATACAAGGGCCTTTGTGAAAGAACACTTAATGTCAGAATGTTTTTAATGACAAGAAATGGAGAGGAGGACAGGGATCAAAGTAAGTGCTAATCAATGAGAATAGCTAAATAGACCACAGCTCATCCACACCAGGGATTATTAAGCAGCTATTCCAAAAAACTGAGTGACAGCTGAAGAGCTGCTTTTGAGATACTTCTATACAGCTGCACTGCAGAATAAAAACAGAAAGACACAAAAATGTGTACTATTCAAAGTTAATAAAATACACAATAACCAACCCCCCCAAAACCTATGTGTAAATGTAAAATGTGTATATGATCATATGAGGAAGGGGGGAAAGGTAGAAGTACCTCTCAGGTCACTATTGTAGTGACAGGCAGGGAGGGGTACAGAGGGAATGCACAGGAGAAAAGAAAAAAAACTGAAGCTAAATATTAAAAAACAAAACAAGACTTCTCTAAAATAACAGGTAAATGCATATATAAAATAATGTATGCATTTATGCAGAATCATCTATATGCTTGTTATACAAAAAAATTACAAAAAAATAAAACTCTGTTTCCAAAACAAACTTAGGATTGGTAGTTCCAAGTAGTCACAGAGATGCAAAGTATAGCATAGAAAATATAGTTAATAATATTCTAATAATGTCAGGTAGGGACTAGAAATATCAGGAAGAACACTTTCTATAGTATGATTGTGGGTACACTATGTTGTACACCTGAAACTAATGCAAAGTAATATTAAACATAAATTGAAATGGAAAAAATGTTTAATAAGTCATAAGAAATAATTAAAATAAATAAATAATAAGCAAGTTCAAAAGATAATAATCTAATTATTTACTGTGTCCTTACTATTGTCAGAGACTGTCTTAAACATGTATTGACTTAACAATTTCACAGCCCCTTTACAATGTAGATACTTCTATCTCTCTCTTTTTTTTCTATTCAGTGAGAGGAGGGGAGGAAGAGAGAGACAGACTCCTGCATGCACCCAACTGGGATCCATCCAGCAAGCCCACTAGAGGGCACTGCTTTGCCCAGCTGGGGCATTGCTCCGTTGCTTAGCAACCAAGCTCTTCTAATGCCTGAGGCAAGGCCATGGAACCACCCTCAGTACCTAGGGCCAATTCACTCCAATAGAGCCATGGCTATAGGAAGGAAAGAGAAAGAGAGAGAGAGAGAGAGAGAGAGAAGCGAGAGGGGGAGGAGTGGAGAAGCAGATGGGTGCTTCTCCTGTGTGCCCTGACCAGGAATCAAACCTGGGACATCCACATGCTGGGTCAACACTCTACCACTGAGCCAACCGGCCAAGGCTTTACTATCTCTCTTATCAACAGGGGAAGAGTAAGTTGGCTTACACCTTCAAAACTTTAGAGTAGTACCTTTGAAAAATATAAGTGAAACCAATCATCTTATATGTTTCTTTAGTGACAGAGTGTAAGGCCAGTGGCCACCTCCATGGCCATGCAGGTACCCATTAGATTTGGGCAGATGATAAAGAAACTGTGGAGCCAGAAAATGGTGGCCCATTCCATTTATTAAAGTCTTGGAACAGCAGACGAGCAAGCAGTCAGGGAAGACTGCTTTCCTTTCTCTCAGTACCCACCAACCTCAGCACTCCCCAACAAAACAGACTGGGCCAAAATCTCAGGCTCCCCAGCTCCTCAACACTCCTCCTCTCTCTCTAGACACTCCAGCAGAACTGCTGGGGGACAAAATCCTTCTCTGGCAAACAATGGCCCCTCCCAAGCAGGAAGACAATCCACAATTTGCGATCTGCAGCCCTGAGGGCAAGCAACCCAGCCTTCCATAGACTATACACACAGTGGCCTTGCCCTAATACAAGCTAGAAAACCTTAAAAAAAAAAAAACATTTGTTTACCCAACACAGAGGTATGTTTTGTTTAGTGCCTGGATCTGGAAGATGGAAATGAACAGTTTACCACAAATGAATCTTT
This sequence comes from Saccopteryx bilineata, assembly GCF_036850765.1. Classification (NCBI taxonomy): domain Eukaryota; kingdom Metazoa; phylum Chordata; class Mammalia; order Chiroptera; family Emballonuridae; genus Saccopteryx; species Saccopteryx bilineata. The sequence goes on along the minus strand of NC_089491.1, from coordinate 121,821,759 downwards.
ATCTGCCCAACAAGTCAAGGTTGGTGGGAGTCATCTAAATCAAGGGTAACTGTCTTCACTGTTAGTTTCTAGTGTCATTCATTTCTCACCAAAGGCCCACTAAACAACTTCTGCACTGTTCTACACCCTCAGGATTTGTTGGTGGCTGTGACAGCCTCTGAGTGTTTGATAGCTTGGGCTGGCTAATGACTCACATCACCCTCATGCCTTTTGACCTCTCATTCTGAAATTGGGTGGGGAAAATTGGCCTTACTTTGACAACATTATGAGGTAGGATTTCCATCCTTCCTAAGAAAGGAGCAACCTCCAGTGACATAGCAATTCTGCCTGATGCTGATCCAAACTGATCAGTGCAACTGAATGGTGAAAGTGACCGGGCCACGAAAGCAGCTGTCACTTAGTCATCCACCACTGGAACTTAGCAAATCATTTTTTTTTTTTTTTTTTTTGCATTTTTCTGAAGCTGGAAACAGGGAGAGACAGTCAGACAGACTCCCGCATGCGCCTGACCGGGATCCACCCGGCACGCCCACCAGGGGCGACGCTCTGCCCACCAGGGGGCGATGCTCTGCCCATCCTGGGCGTCGCCATGTTGCGACCAGAGCCACTCTAGCGCCTGAGGCAGAGGCCAAGGAGCCATCCCCAGCACCCAGGCCATCTTTGCTCCAATGGAGCCTTGGCTGCAGGAGGGGAAAAGAGAGACAGAGAGGAAAGCGCGGCGGAGGGGTGGAGAAGCAAATGGGCGCTTCTCCTATGTGCCCTGGCCGGGAATCGAACCCGGGTCCTCCGCACGCTAGGCCGACGCTCTACCGCTGAGCCAACCGGCCAGGGCAGCAAATCATTTTTTCACTGGTGTTTTCGAGAGAACTTAAGGGTTGCTAGTTTTTTCTTCTATTTTTATATCTATTATAAACATTCTCTTATCTTCTATCTTTACAAAAAGAGGCAAAGCACCAAAGTGTAAACAACGAAGTGCTTTATACTCAAAAACCAGCAAATTCCCCATTCCATTTCTTTACATACTCTCTCTTCCAAAACCCACTGTCTCACTCCTTAGTAAGGTCAAGGTGTTAAAATAAAGATTGTGATTCAGATAAGGCTGCAAAAGTTACTAATGAAGTCATTGAGTAAGTAATAATGGCTGAGAAAACCCTCTAAATTTGGATCCTAAATGAGATTTTGAATCTGTAAATACACAATGAAGAAAGTGCTTCAGTGCCTTGCAGCTCTAAGAGCCAAGACATTCAATCCCGCCGTGAGTCTTGCAGGCCCCTGGCTCTCCCTTCCATCCTTACTTTGGCTGTCTCTCACACCGTTTTCAGAAAGTACACTCTGGAGAGGACTGGAAAAGTTTTTGTCCAGTCACTCCCTTTGGTTAATTATTAACAGCTCCGGTAGAGGTTGTTGGCGACGCCTTTGGAAACAACTATCTGAAAAGAGACTACTAGTTGAATCATAAGGTTCATTTATTTGGCAATTTTGGAAGTCCTGTCCTCCAAATGCTGAGCTGAAATGGACAAAGGTGAAACACAGAACTAAAAAAAATGGTGTCTAGCCCCTTCTCTGGGACCAATCAGCAGAGTGATCCTGGTCAAAGGAGGGAAGGGAACTCCCAAAGCGACACATTAGAAACCCAAACAGCATACTCTCATTCTACTCCCATAGCAAGCTATAACATGCATATTAACATCTCCATTTCACAAAGTTAGAGGCTTGAACCTAAAGTTCCTTAACTATGCATTAAACCAAACAAATCCATGCCATTTAACTTACCTAAATTTCAGGGTCCTTACCTATGAAAGCAAGAAGGTTGAATTGGTTGCTCTCAAAAAGGCCTTTCTAACACTGTAAGCCCATGTATCAATTGGCCTAATAGGTAATGAACAATTTTTTTCTCAAAATTTTTACATAGCTTTTCCCTTCTCAGTTTTGATTTACCAGTAAACTTGAGAGAAAAAGAAATTTGTATTCTTCTCATAAAGACACTAAAACAGCAGTGTACTCATTAGTTGTCGATGCAACATGACCCTTTCCCTGCTGAAGCTATTGTTTCACCCTTGTTTATGTTTCTCAGTTCCGTTAGTTTAGAGCCCATTAAAAAGCAGAACTGGGTCGGCTGCCTTACGTTGGTGGTGAACTTTGTGCCTCAACTGTATCGCAACTCCAAAGATTACTCAACTCTACCTGGCAGCTCAGCTCCTTGAAATAAAGTGGGTTTTCTCTGGGGGAAGCAGCAGCAGTTTATCTTTTTGTTCTTTGGCTAACACACAGCTGGTTGGGTACCTAATAGACACTCATCTGCCAGTAGAGGAAGGTTATTTAAAAAAAAAGAACAAGAACATAAAGGGAGTACTACCGTATAAGAAGAGAAATTAAAATTAATACCTAGTTTAGGTAGCCTTGTTTAGGACCAAGGTAAGAACTTCATTTGGAAACTACATTTTTTGTCTGTCTGTTTATCTGTCTACCTGTATGCATGTGCATGCATGTGCATTTTAGGATTGTGTGGACGTGTGCATGGAAGGGAAACCTTTGAGTGAAAAGATCCTGAAAAACTAGCTAGTGAGGACCCACAAGCAATTCTTATTTTCTACACTCTTACTAAGTAGTATAAGATTTGGATCCATTTCTCTTGCTTGAAATGAAAAGTTTAATTTTGCTCATCATTTCCAAAACTATATGTAGCCATACTCTTGAAGAAAATTACACTGATAGCAAAAAATGTAATAAAAATATTTGTATAAGAAAACAGTACAATGTAAAGCACGTGGTAGATAGAAGTCTAAGTGGTTGGCAAACTCATTAGTCAACAGAGCCAAATATCAACAGTACAACAATTAAAATTTCTTTTGAGAGCCAAATTTTTTAAACTTAAACTATATAGGTAGTTACATTCCTTACTGAGGTAGCGCCCGCACGTGGTATTTTGTGGAAGAGCCACATTCAAGGGGCCAAAGAGCCACATGTGGCTTGAGAGCCGCGGTTTGCCGACCACTGGTCTAAGGCATCGGTGGTTTGACAGTAATGCTAAGCATCAAAAAACATTCATATTGCAATCTGTACAAATTATCATCCTGAAACCTCCATATTCAAGTATGATACAATCTTAAGGCTATGAGTTGAATTGTTTTTCCCAAAGTATGCTGAAGTCCAAATCCCCAGTACCTGTGAGTGTGACATTATTTGGAAATACGTACAGTCTTTGCAAATAATCAAGTTAAGATGAGGTCATTAGGGTAGGTCTTAATCCAATATGACTGTGCCCTTGTAAAGGGGGGATATTTGGACACAGAGGCAGACATGCACACAGGGAGAAGGCCTGTAAACATGAAGGCAGAAATCTGGGTGATGTATCTACAAGCCAAAGAATGCCAAGGATCAATAACAAATCCTCAGAAACTAGGAAACCAGAATGGAATGCATTCTCCACAGCTCTCAGAAGGAACCAACCCTGCTGACATCTTCATCTTGGACACGCAGTCTCCAGCTCTACGGCACAATACATTTCTGTTGGTTAAACCAAACACCTTGTCCTACTTTGCTACAGCAGCCCTAGTGAATGCATACACTTAGGTGTTCACAAGATCACTTCCCACAGCCACACATCTGTCCTCTCACTGCTATATCTGCACAGCTTCTCCAAAGGAGAGAGAGACATGTTTGAGGAGAGTTGGATTTTTACTCCATTTTCCTCCCCCCTCCTTGAATTCTGTCTTTTCTAATTTCCAAAACAGGTCTTCATGAAAAGCTTCAGACATCACAATAAGTAGTTAAGTGTACCCAAAGGCCAAATAGAAAGAAAAATGAAGAATAACTATCGATCTGGAAACTTTCTTCCCAAAAGGCTTGAACTGTGAACTTTTGTGCCTGGTAATTCAATAGCAGTTGAGAAGGTGAGGGCAGAGTATGGACTTTCTTCTAAAGGCCCTTCAGTTCAAATCTGATATCAAATACTCTAATTTAATTCAAATAGTCTGTTTGGGATACATACTTGCAACACTGTTTTACTGTTTTTAAGCAGCTGCCTTTGCTTATACATTTGGACAGGTTTGGTTTCCTTATTATTATTTTTTATTCTGAAGGAATCCTAAAGAATAGTGGGTGGATCCTGTACCCTGAATTAGGTTGTAGAGAGCTGCTGCCTAAAGGACCAGCCAAAAGACTGGCATTTGGAAGATACATTTTAGCATTAATTTAGGAAGGAGGTAGGTTCAAGCAGCCAAGAGGTGACCAGATGGCAGTGCATGCTGGGAGTTTCTGGCAAGGAATCAGTCACTAGCAGGGGTGGTTGAATGAAATGCTTTTGTGTCCAGGTTGCAGGAGGAACAGAAAGCTGCAAGTAGATTTGGCAGCTTCTCATATAAAATGTATTTAAAAGGCATGAATTTGATTATAAACAAATGACAATCTATTTTCCATGTCTCTGCTCCATTTTCTCAGAGAATTTTTCTGTAAGAGTTGAGCCTCTTAAATTACAATTTTAAACGATTAGGAGGTTCAAATAGGACAGCAGGGCATCAGCTAATCCTTGTCACTAAGCTTTAAAAAGATGGCAGAAATCTAAGAAAATATTTGGACATGGAGATTTGTTCCTTTCTACCCGTGACAAAAATGCCACAGATGATTTTAATGAAAGGTTAGCACCCTGGTCCATCAGTAAGAAAACCAGAGCCTAGACTCTTCAGAAAGAGGAAGCTGCAGCTCCTTGTGATGAAGGTTTCTCCTGCCAGGTCACACGTGTAATTGAAAGGCAAGTTCTGCCACTTAGCTGCTTGCTCTATGCCTAACTCAGATGAAGAAACTTTTGAGATAGCCACTACTTCTGAACAAAACCAGTTTCAAATATTATTTCTTGACCAGTAATTGGCCACATTTTCTTATTCACGGTGCTGGTTGATTGTGTTTCAACTTGGCTAGGCCAGGATGCTCTGGCAGGTGATCAAACCTTATTCTGGACATTTCTGTGAGGGTGCATTAGGGTGAGATTTAAATAGGTGGATATTAAATAAGGTAGACTGCTCTTCATAATGTTGGTAGGCCTCATCCAATCAACTGAAGGCCTGAGAGGAACAGAAGACAGGCCTCCCCCAAGCAAAAGAGAATTCAGCCAGTGGACGCCCTTTGGCCTTGATCTAAGATTTCTGCACCCTACCAGCCTACTCTCCAGATTTTAGACATGGTAACCTCCATAAACACATATGCCAATTCCTTTAAATAAATCTCTTTCTATATATATACACACACCCTGCTGGTTCTGTCTTCTCTGGAGAAACCTTACTAACACTCCACACTCACTTAGAGATTTATCCCCAGAATCCGTCTAATAAACCTTCTAGCAGACATCAAAGATGATTCAGTTCCACTTTGAGTAATGTGCAAGGGTCAGATGCAGTGGACAGTTGTGCAGTGACACATGCATTTCAGATAGTTAGCGAGGTTGTAAAATATCAGCTCTGCTTTCAAGTCAAAGATAAATATGTCTACTGATTTTCTCTAGGGTCATCACGCTGCTGCACCCAAGGAGAAAACTTCCACAGAGTCTGTCCGCTCCACATCCATCATCCTCTCCATATCCCCCGCAGAATACCCGGCAAGCAGCAGCCAATCAATGAAGGGGTGGAATTGAACTTGTGAGGCAGGGTGTGCTGGTGTAAGTGATCTCCACCCTACTTTTCTGATATTTGCCAATCACATTTCCAGAAACCAGGCCACTGTGGCAGGGAAAAAAAAAAGAGCATTTATTGAGCAATCATTGTATGTCAGGCCCTGTTAATAATAAAATGGACCACTTCACTTCTTCATAATAACTTTATGAGGTCAGGACTTAACTGTATTATCTTCATTCTTTGATAAGGACACAGAGATATAGAATGTTAACTAATTTTCCCAAGGTCTTACACAGACATCTAATCATGTATCTAGTAAGATGCAGAGCTGGGCTTTGAACTCCAACGATGAGTCTAGAATATTAGCAATAACCAGAAATTCCTAACCTATTCTGTACCCAGACAGTATTGGAGACTGCTGCAGGGGGTTAGTTTCATGCTACTAAGAATAATTAAAGGAATCTGGATTCAGCATTTAATGCAGAATTGGATAATCCTTTGTTGTGGGAGACTGTCCTGTGCATCATTGTCAGATGTCTAGAGGAGTTTCTTGTCTCTACACCCTCATTACTCATTTGGCCAATTTCCCAAGTTTAACAATCAAATTGTTTCCAGACATTGCCAAAAGTCTTCTTTGGGGCAAGAGGGGATCATCCCAGTTGAGACTCACTGGCTTAAAGTACTAAAACTCAGCATCCCACAGTGTAGAATTTTTACCAAAACCCAGTGTGATTATAGTATCATTTCTCATAGTTATTTACAGAAGTTCCCCAAACATTTCACTCAGCATTTCCCTAGGGGCTGTGTATGCAGCTGCCCTAAAGGGTGAGATTTTTAAAAAGCAAATAGAGGCTGAGAGGAGAAGTAAAACAGCTAAATGGCAAAAGAGCACACACGGTAAATTACATACCATTCTGCTTAATTGTAATTCACCTTGTGTCCTCTTACTCTGTAAGTTTAGGCCATACTGCCCACGGGCCTGTATTTTCCTAGATTTGAATACAAACTGACTAGAGGGCCCTGCCCCCTGATGATGTCAGAACTTCTGTCAGAATTCCCAGAAAATCTTTGATGTTGATGAAGAAAGGGTGGATGGAAGACACCCCTTTGTCTGACAATAGTGTTTTAACATACTCTGTTCTCTATGCCTGGAATGTTCCACCTCACCTCACCTTCAACACTTTCAATCAAAACTCCCAGGTCTATAAATTCTACCAATGGAAATCATCATATTTTTTATTGTCTTAACTGCTGAATCTCTTTCTTCACCACTGTCTACCCACAACGAGAATATAAGTTTCATGGAGTGGTGACCCATAACTCTATCACTAATTCCTTAAAAAAATTCACGATGCATAACAGTTGTTCCATGCAGAGATTTGAATTAACTAACTCTGGGAGCTACCTTGCACTAACTATTTCAGATGTCTTACACGTCTCTTTCTGAACCACAAATAAGTTCATGAAATGATCTTTATTGGGCAGTGAGACACATGAGTCAAAAGGAAGAGCCTTAGAAGTTGAGTTGCTGGATGGAGTATTATCGTATGACTGGAGAGAGTGGTTTCAGTATCCCAGTGACCTCTGAGAAGACTTGCAGACAATTCCTTGCCAGTCTGCCACAGTCTTCTGGTCACGGCATGGAGCACTAGCCCCTATGTGACTCAGTCAGTATTTGCTCCTGCTTTTTGTGTGCCCCGCCCTTGTTATTCTTCATGTGTGAAGAGCCTTGGGATTTGGTCCAACGAACTTTGTGCTCAACACTTTATTGCTTGGTCCTCTCTTCTTTCTCATTCATGAAGTCTCTTGGGAAATAGAAGATTTTATGTGGGATGAAGAGAATCACATATGTAGTAGAAAAACAAAACTGTGAAAAGAAAGAAAATGTTTTTAATGAAACTATGAAATGACTATAGGTTGATTCATCAGAAGAAACACATGGAAACTATTACGCAAAGATTCAACAGTTATGAAACCTGAAACCCTCTTCTATATTTTGTTCAGAATTACATGCTTGGCCTTCAGGAATTCATGTTAATTGTCTGCTCAAATTCCAAAGAAAACACTTAATTGGTTGGTTAAAAGACATAAATAGATCTTATGCTTTTTTTTTTCTAAATTAATATTGGAGAAACAAACAAACAAAAAAAACAGACCACTGAAAAAAAGTCTTTAGTTGATGCCTCTGCAGCTGGGGAAATTCTAAATTGAGCCTGTTTTGTAATCCAAGGGCTGGAACGAAGTTAACAGGGAAGTAGTAGCACAGAACAGCTTGCTATTTTGACCTTGGCTTTCTCAGACTATTCTAGGTATGGCTACATGATGCAGAAGTTCAGGTCACATCAAGGAGTCAGAGACTAAATGTTATTTGATAGTTTCCTTTCCAGTTTCTAATATGCTAATAATTTCTTTCTTTTTTTTTTTTTTTTACAGTGACAGAGAGAGAGTCAGAGAGAGAGAGAGAGATAGGGACAGACAGACAGAGACACAGAGAGATGAGAAGCATCAATCATCAGTTTTTTGTTGCGACACCTTAGTTGTTCATTGATGGCTTTCTCATATGTGCCTTGACCGTGGGGCTGCAGCAGAGTAACCCCTTGCTTGAGCCAGCAACCTTGGGTCCAGGCTGGTGAGCTTTGCTCAAACCAGATGAGCCCGCACTCAAGCTGGTGACCTCGAGATCTCGAAACTGGGTCTTCTGCATCCCAGTCTGATGCTCTATCCACTGCGCCAATACTCGGTCAGGCAATATGCTAATAATTTCTAATATGCTAGTTATTGTCTGGTAAAATGACCCTAATGATATGATATGGATGGAGTTGACCTGCTTAACCAGTGATTCTACAAACCATTTTCAAAGGTCACAGAGTAACCATAACCAAAATCTTTCACATTAATAATATTTCAACAGAGCAACAAAATTATACCTCTTTGAAACCTCCATGCAGAAAGGGTAAAGAAATGCTTATGTTCTGCAGTTTGCTGGTCAGGCAACTAATACACTCACTGCATTCAGTCTCTCTGTTTCTCTGCCTCTCTCTCGTGCACACGCACATTTGAATGCCTTTGCCATCATGAGACCTCTGCACACAGACCTTGGGCTCTCTGCTTCAGTTATTCCACCTGGACGGAAAAGGACAAGCTGAGTACCAACCTTCATTCCATATTTGTAAAGTAAACTAGATGATCTGAGAAAATAATAAAAGCTGTTAACTTGGACAGAACAGGGTATATTTGGTAGCTCTGCTCTGCCAAATATTTTTGGGAGTACACTTCAAGGTTGAAAGATTTTTAGTCAACCAAAAGTTAGAGGTCTAATAAGTTACGTAAAAATAAGAAAGGGCATTGTTAAATTTTGATGTAATAAACATCATGGAACGAGAATGTATTCCAGAGATGAGCTTCAGAGGACTGACTAAAGAAGGAGCTCTAGAAACAAGTTTCTTCAAATAAGAAAATGGAAAGAAATTGGGATAGTGAACACACAATACAATATATAGATGATATGTTATAGAATTGTACACCTCACCTAAAACCGATATAATTTTATTAACTGATGTCACCCCAGAAAATCAAAATCAATCGATAAATAATAAAAGGAAATGGAAAGGAGAATGCACCAGTGATGGGTGGAGACAAACATTCAGTTATTCTGCTCCACACACAGCTGAAGAACATTCTATAGGGGATATGCAGATTGTAACGAGATGAAAAGCACCAGATGAAAGGTACCTGCTCTCCACAGGGCCGGGTGGCTCCTGGAGTGACTGGAATAGAACACGACATATTAAGAGCATCAGGATGTTTCCAGGGATACCTGAGTGAAAGTATCGCTGACTTGTGAAAGAGTAGTCAAGAAATCAGGGTCCAGGCCGGTTGGCTCAGTGGTAGAGCATCAGCTTGGTGTGCAGGAGTCCGGGGTTCGATTCCCAGCCAGGGCACACAGGAGAAGTGCCCATCTACTTCTCCATCCTTTCCCCTCTCCTTCTTCTTTGTCTCTCTCTTCCCCTCCCGCAGCCAAGGCTCCATTGGAGCAAAGTTGGCCCAGGCGCTGCAGATGGCTCTGTGGCCTCTGCCTTAGGTGCTAGAATGGCTCTGGTTGCAACAGAGCGATGCCCCAGATGGGCAAAGCATCACCCCCGGTGGGCGAGCTGGGTGGATCCCGGTCAGGTGCATGCGGGAGACTGTCTGACTGCCTCCCCGTTTCCAACTTCAGAAAAAATACAAAAAAAAAAAAAAAAAAAGAAAGAAAAGAAATCAGAAACATGTGATATCTTCACATTCATTCAGCAAGCATTATTGAGAGCCCACCATGTTATAATCACTGTTCTAATTTTTTGAGATATAACAGTGAACAAAAAGCAAAGGAAAAAGAAACCTTTCTCTCATTGACCATATATTCTAGTGAGAGAAAATAGATGATAAAAAGCAGTAAATAAATAAAACATGTAGTAGCAAATTAGATGCCATGGAGAAAAATAGATGCCCAAGAAAGGAAATCAGAGAGGTTAGTGATGTGGTATGATTTTAAATAAGAAGTTAAGAAAGACCTCAGTGAGAAGGTGACATCTGAGTCAACCTAAATGCAGTGAAGGAGTGAGCCAAGTGTATGTCTGGGGGAAGAGGATAACAAACACTGTTTGTTATTTCTGCACCAGTCAGTGATTAAAGATTAAGGGCTTGGGTTTTGTTGACTAAATTGCCCGTGTTCCTGTCCTCTTCAGGTTTCAGCTTAATGTTGATTTCCTTGAGAAAGGATTCCGTTTTTTTTTTTTTTTCCTTGTCCAAGTTAGAAACCCTTTCCTGTATCCCCAGTCTTCTATTTCCCTATCAAAATAGTTATCACACTTTATGGTATAACTTGGTGAATTGTTTCCACTCTGTGTTATTCTGAATGTAGTGAAGAGACCTCCTGTGCCACTCAGCACTATAGCCCAATATCCAGCCCGGTGCCGAGAAGGCGGCATTGTACTAGGAACTAGACCACTTAAGTTCATATCCGGGCTCTACCACTCACTTAACATGGGCCTTTAGCCAACTTTCTTAACCTGTTTATGCCTTAGTTTCCTCATTTTTAGTTGAATTTATTGGAGTGACATTAGTTAATAAAATTTTTCAGGTTTAGGTACACAATTCTACAATACATCATCTGTATACCGTATTGTGTTCACCATCCCAGGTCAAGCCTCTCATTTTTAAACTGGGAGAATAGAGCCCTGGCCAAACAGCTCTGTTGGTTGGAGCAACATCCTGATGCACAGAGGTTGCCAGTTCGCTCCCAGTCAAGGCACACACAGGAACAGATCTGTTTCTGTGTGTGTCTCTCTCCACCTTCCTCTCTCACTAAAATCGATAAATAAATTTTAAAAAATAAAATAAAATGAGAGAATAGATAGAGAAAGTGCCTGGCACATAGCAGATGCATGGTAAATGAATCTAATGATTACTACATCCTCCAGAACACTTTAAATCTGAAGGGAAAACATCCTTCTGCGGTTGCACACATGAAAGATAGCGTGTTCCAACAAACTGAGCATGCTTTTTAGAGGCAAATAAATCTGAGTCCATTGGAATACCGAGTTCAATATTCTGATATTGTATTTAAAATAGATTATACATATTACAGTTATGCAATATATATAATTACAGAAATGGCAATAAAAACCTGTCTTTCAAAAGTTTGTTGAGGATTAAAAGAGGTAACATACACAAGCGGGCTGGCATACAGTAGGTACTCAGCAGATGCTTGTTTTGTCATCCCTATTACCTACACGTATCTGTTACCATCTTTTATTTGGACTTCATTGTCTAATGTTTTATTTTTTTTTGTATTTTTATTTTTATATTTTTCTGAAGCTGGAAACGGGGAGAGACAGTCAGACAGACTCCCGCATGCGCCCGACCGGGATCCACCCGGCACGCCCACCAGGGGCGAAGCTCTGCCCACCAGGGGGCGTCGCTCTGCCACGACCAGAGCCACTCCAGCGCCTGAGGAAGAGGCCAAGGAGCCATCCCCAGCGCCCGGGCCATCTTTGCTCCAATGGAGCCTTGGCTGCGGGAGGGGAAGAGAGAGACAGAGAGGAAGGAGGGGGGGTGGAGAAGCAACTGGGCACTGCTCCTATGTGCCCGGGCCGGGAATCGAACCTGGGTCCCCCGCACGCCAGGCGGACGCTCTACTGCTGAGCCAACCGGCCAGGGCCATTGTCTAATGTTTTAGAAAGATCTCTTGCATAGTCATTTATCCTTCCCTGAAGGCCCAAACTCTGTCATCCTCAGTAGATTGTAAGTTCTTTCGGGTAGGACTCTTCACTTTATTTCTCAAAGGTTCTCATGATACCCTTGCATAAGGCCATTCCCAGAGTGGACATTCAATAATGAATTGAATGAATAATAAAAAGGGGGAGGAGAGACAGACAGACAGATAAAATCTCATTAAGTCAAAGGTTATGAAGAATAGAGACCTAGGAATGGTTCATGAAAATCAATGTAAATAATTCATGCAAATGAACTGACTGAAATACATTTAGAGCCCCTTAAGGGAAAAAATTCTATTTTCATCCCTAGGGTAGATATTTATCTGTTTGGAATCCCTTAGATACAGTCCTGTCTGAAGAAAAAGATGACCTCTCAAAATCCTTTCTTGATCTATATTATTCTCTCTCTGCTATATTTTAATCAATTTATCAATAAATTTAGATAGAAAGAGGACCACTGTATTGTCTGAGATGCATATTTTTCCACATGGTATAAATGGTACAAATGAAATATTCCAAGAGATAACAATTGCAGTTTAAGGTATTAATAAAAAAAAAAAAAACTAGCTAAAATTTTATTAAATAAAAGACTCTCACTATAGATAAACCAATCTGCTATTTTAATCCTAAAGAGAGAAACTTTGAATTATGCAAAAAGTAATGTCAGCTTCTGTGGACTATAAAATGCATTACTAAAATTTTATTACTAAAAAATTTATTACTTATTATTAAATAATTATTAGATGCCATGATACATCTGATACATCATTTATAGGCTACTATTAGTAACCTGAGTGCGGAGAGATAAGAAATGCAAACACTGTAAGGGAAAGTGGCTCAGCACATGTCCCTGCTAAATCTGAAGTACTGAACTAAGGAACTTACAAATCCACCCACAGAAGCACAGATGAAAAGAATCTATGGATCCACTCAGCTACTTCTAATTAAATATTATATTTAAATACAGCAGTATTTCTCACTTTGGGACCCAAGGATTTTTGGAGAATCCCCAAGCATCTGTTCAGAAATTATGAATTACATAAAATTTTCAATTGTTTTGCATATTAATGTTAATGATCTATTTCTAAGCTATTTTACAGCTTTAACAACAGAACTGTATTTGTTTTTTATTTCTGCTATTACAAATCAACACACACTGAGTTAAAACAGCACAAATTTATTCTTATAGTACTGGAGGTCAGAAGTCTGACACGAGTCTCACTGGGCTAAAAATGAGGTAGCAGCCAGGCTGGGCCTCTTTCCACAGGCTTAATGGGAAAATCTATTTCCTTACCTTTTCACCTGCAAGAGGTCACCCACATTCTTTGGCTTGTTGCATCCTTCTTCCATGATCAGAGCTAGTGACATAGCATCTCTCTGACCCTTCCTTTTTTTTTTTTTTTAACAACATCTCTTTCTTTGTCCATCACCTAGAAAGAAAGCCACTCCGAGTATAATGATTCAGGTATTAGACTGGGCCCAGCTAGATAATCTCCCTCTTTTAAGGTCCTTAAACTTAATAACATTTACGAAGTCCCTTTGGTCATGTAAGGTAACGTATTTATAGGTTTTGGGAAATTAAGAGGTAGATGTCATGGGGGCGGCAATATTCTGCATAACACAGAAACATTTTTTCATTTATAATTGGCAACTGAAAAATTACTTAAAATAGTATTTTCTTTATAAATCAGCATTTTTCAAGTTGGAATAGGTAAACACACAATCTTCAATATCTGTAATATTTTAAAGAGATTTCTTAGTTTGATAAACCCAGACATTTAGCTTTTTTCATGTAGACCTGCTCTCTAATCAGAGACAGAATTCCTGTGGGAACCAGTTAACTTTGTTCAGTTCTTCCACCAAAGACTCTATCTGATGGGAATGCTATCACATGAATATGTAGTTTCAATTCAAGAAGATCCATGTCAAAGGGTATAGACATTTTTATACACAATTTATTGCCATTCCTGGAAAAACAACTGAACGATCATTTTCTGCTATTGTATATCAGTATCATCATCACCAGGTAGAAGGAAGAGTTCATTAGGCACCTCTTCCAGTATAGAAAAAGACTCTTACTAAGGTGATTTGGGACTGAGGGAACTCACACTGCCTGCTCTTGTACCTCCACTACTTTATGATAGAAAAGAAACAGCATGTCTTTGACCAACTAACATGACCAACTAACATTAGAGCAGTTAGCCAACTTGCAAGTGGAAGGTGTTATAAGAGGACAAGAAGCAGTGGGATGGCATTAGAGATAAACGAGGACAGGAGATCGTAGAGAATGGTGGTTCTTAACTGGAACTCCATCGACAATCTGCTGGGGACCTTGGAACCCCTAATATTCTCTGAGTATTTATGAATTTTTTGTTTAGGAAGATACTACCATTTATAAAATTCTCAAAGGTATGTGAGAACTGAAAACCACTGCTCTCCCATAGAAGAAAAAGCAACTTGAGAATTTTGAGAGATTAGACAACCAACCAGGCAAATGGAAAACTAGAATGAATGATTGGGAAGAAGGGGGGGGCAGGAGGTATTTATATGTTCATACGAGTAAACATTCATTAAAGGGCTGTTTGAGAAATAAATACAAGAGGAAATGGAAAGCTCACAGAGATTTTCAATCACCAGCTGCATTTTTTTCTTCCTCGTAGAAGACTGGACAGCCTAGCCCAGCCTCCGCTCCTCCCAGCGCCGTGGCATCTGGCCTTTGCCTTTGGCTCTTGACACTGTTGAGGAGAGTGTCCTCAAATGTAAAGGCACCGAATTTATAAAGTCTTAGGAGCTTTGAGGTTCTAAATTCACATTACACACACACACACACACACACACAAATATGCAGGCAAGCATATGGCCATTTATAAAAGGAGTTATTAATATGCAAAAAAAAAGTAATGTGAGGCTTACTCAAAGCTCCCTCTTTTTTCCTATCAAATTAACTCTAAACAGAAAAACAAAGATAATACCACTCTGACATGTACTATACTAAAGCACATTTTAATGGTGCAGTTTACCACCAGCCCCCAAAAGAATAATATATACTATCATTAAAATGCAGTGGGACTCTACCCCAGAAATAGGGCTGTGAAGCCAGTCCTCACATTTACCTATGTTTACCTGTGTTAAATGCCAGATTCTACAACTGAGTCGATACACTCTGATCTCTTATTGTGCCTTTTTAATCACTTTCTCTCACATAAATATTTTAGGTTTCCAAATTTCTGCCATTCCATTATAAATACAGCTCATTCACACACATTTGCTAAAACACTCCATGTTACTTCTTGGATTCCAATTACCCAACAGAAGGTGCATTGAATTTGCCTGGGAAACAAGGACAATGTCTGTTTGTAAAAATTTATGCATTCCTTCCTCCCCTCAGAGTGTTTTCAACATCTAAGAAAGTCAAACCCTAGGGGAAAATATAAACAAGCTGCTTGGAATATGCACACAATTACATATCCTATTTGTAAAATATATTGCCACCATCTTGCCAAGCAGGGCAAGAAGGAAACATTTATCCTCACGTAACTAACACAAACATTTTTTTTCATCATCCTAACCAAAACCTAAATAGCTTAAATGATAAATACATCATTTGGCTGAAACATACCGTGATTACAAGTGTTAAGATTCTAAGTGTAAATGACATTGCATCCTGCTTTTATTAATATGTGAGACAGTAAATATAATACTAGAGGGTCAATACAGCAGAGCAAGAGAATATATTTTAAAAATCCTATCTGGTGGTTGGAATATGCTTTTTATACCTAACAAAACAAGAGACTTTATCATAAACTTACATATGCATATATACATTTATATCTCACACGGAAACTTGCACATTTAAACACCTCATAACTTAAAGAAAATTGATTGCATAGTGTGGCCAGAGGAAAAACATCAGGATTTAGGATCAAATAAACATGGGTAAGAATTCTATAATTGCAACTCATTATCTGTTCAATTTGGGACAAAAAATATTACCTCTCTAAAGCTCCATTGCTTTCCTCAATTATAAATGAGGGAAATGCTGTTCTTGTAAGATCGCTGAGAAGACTGGCTTGTACCTACTGGGTACATGGTGGACACTGGAGAAATGAAAGCTGTTAGCATTAGCCACATAATGACTTAATTCATTCACCAGACACTGAGTTCCTGCTCTCTCCGGGGCACTGTGCCTTCGTGGGATCCTAGACATACATTGATTTTAGTGCACTAAGTACATGTTTCAACTCATGTAATTTTTTTCTTCTCTTGCTCAATTCAATTTACATTTTGAATCCTCATTCTGCCTATTGATAGGTACTAATGTTCAGACATATCAGGGTCCTTGCTCCATCTTTTTTTCTGGGGTTATGCCAGGATTTAGAAAGGTATAAGCTCTCCGTCTAGTGAAAGACAAAATAAATGATCTACTTTAAAATACTGTGATGAATATTACCAGAGTGGGATGAAACTATTCTGAAATACACATACCATCTCTGCTTTAGAAATTCTTTGCTCTTGCCCTATTTCACAATATAGGCTCATTGCCAAAAAAACCCT
This sequence comes from Saccopteryx bilineata, assembly GCF_036850765.1. Taxonomy (NCBI): domain Eukaryota; kingdom Metazoa; phylum Chordata; class Mammalia; order Chiroptera; family Emballonuridae; genus Saccopteryx; species Saccopteryx bilineata. The sequence goes on along the minus strand of NC_089491.1, from coordinate 121,805,345 downwards.
AAAACTAGTAGGTTCCACACACTCCCTCCCACCCTCCATCCACCTCACTGACTACTGAATGACATTTTCCCAGAGTGGGGAAGAAGGAGACTCAGAAGACAGGCCAACTGACATGCCGCAGGGCCTGCAGGAAGGGCCCTTGTTCTGAAGAAGAAGAGATGACACAACCTTCAAATGATATTGAGGGCTTCAGCAATGGAAGCATTTGCTCTGGAGCCTCTCAGGGAGCCCTAGAGGAGCGTTCAGATCCCAGAGAAGAAATACCAGTACACTGTACCAAAGCACTGGGCCTCAGACAGCCTCCCTGAGTTAGCAGAACGGTTTCATGTTTCTGAGAATGATCGAGAAAGAGGCAGGCATTGGCACTTTGAACTGTCCCATTGCCCAGCACAGCCTGGGAACATATATTTCTGTCTGCCCAGAGAGGGTGCTAAAGCAGGGAATTTTGCTAAATTGTTTTGGAAATGCGAGTGGTATAAAACCACTTGTCTGGACTGATAACCAAAGGGACAGTAAAGACATACATAGGCTTCAAGAAGAAGACGGCAAGAACAGATGATGACCAATGACACATTTCCTACCCCAAATGCTTTTGGTCTTAATGAGACATGTAAGACACATGTGTTTGAACATAACCCCAAGAAGAGATGGGAAAAGTATCCTGCTTTCCCTGAGCTTAGGTATCCAACAAGAGGTACCATGAGTGTTCAAAATGGAAATTACATTAGATCAATAGAAAAAAATTATGTGAGCTGAAGTGTGTACTTATTGCACTGAGATGAAGGTATGTCCAGGATTTCATGATTCCAAAGAAAAGCGGATAGAGGAATCAGAATAGGGTAGCTTGACTTTAGGACTGTCAATGACAAGGAATTCCATCTGGATTCAGGAGTGCTCTACATGGAGGGTAAAGCTGTGCATGGTGCAAAGGTAGGGATGGGGAGTCTGGAGGGGTTGTAAGTTATTTGGTGTGGCTGGTCTTAGGGGACAGGCTGGGGAGAGGAAAGAGCTCCAGCTGCAAAGGAAAACCTGGGTCAGACCATAAAGACTATTTTCTGAAATGCTCTAGCACTTTAAAAGGATCATTCTAGCAATTGCATATGGAGTTATTTGCGGAGGGAGGAGTGAGAGGCCTAAAATGAGAGACCACAAGCTCAAACTAGCTCAGACAGAAAATGAAAGGAAAACTGACGCTAGGAGAAAGCAGAGTGAAGCTAATGAAGGCACCTGGCACACCTAGGAAGAACAAACATGAAAGAACAGGCAGAAACAGATTTAAATGATGTTTATTTAGTTCACTAATGTAAATCCTAGCAGTGTATTTAAATTAGGCTTTGTTTTTAAAAGAAGAATCAAGTCCCAGGATTTGAAAGCTTATTAGAAATTCTTCTATGAAAGATACTGAATTCAGAAATGGAAGAACCTGGCCGCCAGGATTGTCCTCTTGCCTCAGCTTCAGGGGCTCAAAGGAAGAAAATTCCCAGTGCCTTTTTTAAAGTGATCAGGAACTGGGGCCCAAGCCTTGCAATTGCAACTGTGTGATGTAGCAAGGTGGCAGCAGGTTTAGCTACATCTGTTTGTGGAGAGTGAGCAGTTGGCTCTCTCTGGTATGATAAAGGCTGGTGTCAAGCCTTGGAGATCAGTTTTGGATGATGACTCCTTATTGCCCACCCCAACACCCCTCTCCACTTTATCCCTGCTGATGGGGACTCTGACTTTTAGCAGAGCATTTGGCTCTGCAGGACAGAGACTACATTCCAGGAGGGTGTAGCCAGGAGACCATGTGTTATAAGCAAATATGCAATGTGGCAGTTTCCAGGAGCCTACCTTAAGAGTAGAACATGCGTGTGCTCTTTGATCTTTCTCTAGCTCAGTTTCTGGCCTACTTCTGAAACACAAAACCCATTATCTTGGACAATAAGGTCAAAGCTCTGTGCGGTAAAGAAACAAGAAGAAGGGAATGTGGATCTCTGACATAATGAAACATTATGCTAGCTTGGGGCCCATGGTCATTAATTCAGACTTTTACATGTATTAGAAATAAACATCTATCTCATTTTGTTTTTTCTATCTCTCACATCCAGATAATTCATATGGGCAAGCACTATCCAGAGCAGAATGAACACTGCCCAATTTTTGACTTGAGCTCAAAGAGTCAAGCTAGGTGCTCCTTGGTGGGAGCTTTCTCCCTGCAATGAAGTTCAATGTGGACGTCACGGAAATGGCGCCGTGAGAAGCGCGTCCGACAGCTCTCCCCTAAATCACAACAAATTTATCAACTAGAAACAGAAAAATTTATCCTCGGAGCATTCCGGAGTTCCACACAAACTGAAAGCAAAAGGACTGTTATCACTTGAATCTAAGAGACGAGGGTGTGGAGGAAGCTACCGCAGCGACGCTCATTCAAACCGCGAGGGAGTGCGCCTGCGGTGAGTCAGCCCATTCACTTGGGAACCACGAGCCGCCGCCGCGAGCGGCCGCGCGCGCGCCCGGTCCAGTTGAGCACCGCTGACGTTCCCAGCGGCCCGCACACTGCGAGTGGGGGTCGCCAGCCACCGGTGCCCGGAGCGCCCCATTCGCGCGCATGCCTTGGGCATTCCACGCGCCCAGGGCACCCTGCTGGCCCACACACCCAGGGGGCTCCATTATCCTGCGCCTGGTGCGGTCCAGCCGCCAGCGGCGGGGCCAGCGGGAAAGGCTTGGGAGATTCTCTCCGTGGGCGGGGCACCTCACCCAGCCATTCAAGCTAACAATCAAGCGTTGGGGGAGGGGCGCAAGCAGGCAGCCTAAAATACCTTCGGAAGCACAGCTGCGACTCAATCACTGAAATTAGCTTAACCCATAAAATCTGCGCACCCTCGGTTCTAATTGATAAGATCTCTCTCAGTTCAGCGATCCAAGACAAGAGGCCTGATATTTTTTAGTGCCTCTCGCTAAAGGGGCAGGGGCAACTTCTGATTGATAGAGCCTCCATATTCAGGGATAAACGCTAACAAGAAGGACTTGGCAGATAATAAGGTCTATACTACACTAGTCGTAAGCAGAGACTAGTGCCTCTTCTTCCCTGCAAAAACAGGCTACAAAGTGTGGAAAGCCTGGGTTGAGAGGTCCAACTAAATGATAGGCGCTGAACAGTCACCTTGACAACAATTGACTCCCACCCCTGCCTGATTACACTGGAGGCCCTGACACTCAGAGCCTTTCCCAAAGCCTTGCACTGAGTGGGGATAGAGTGGGGATTTCCCAGCTCTTTGAGCCTCTTACTCCCCAGGCAGAAGCAGTTGCAGCCTTATAGCTGGATCACCAGGCTGCTAATTCAGAAAGGGGGGACTAGGAGAGAGAATCCAGGAAAGCAAACTCTCTCATCGTTGGACCCTGCAAACGCCAACAAGCCTTTACTTCCAGCAAGACTAAAGCCAATTATATGACATTGCCATAGAATCCCATCAACTGCAAATCCCTACCTAAGAGTGACACAGGGGCAGAGCCTGGGGTACAGAGTCACCGACCAGGAAGAGGGAGAGAAAAGAAAAAGGAAGAAGTTAACCTCTCAAAATCAAGAAAAACCCACAGACTTTACAACTTGATCCACTAATTTTTTTTTGTTGTTGTTGTTGTTTGTTTCTTCTATCTTTTTGCCTTTATTTCCTCCACCTCGGTCCTTCTATTCTCTGCCCATTTTATGCTTCCCCTTTCTTGAACTACACTACCCATGAGTGTTGCATTTTATTTTTCTTCTTCATCCTCACCCTCCTTTAAGGTTATACTCCAAAACACTTAACTCTCACTCTCTCCTCTTTTGTTTTTTTTGGGGGTTTTTTTTTGTCTTGCTTTATTTTGTTTTTTTCTCCTCCTATTTTATTTCTTCCTTCGTTTTTCTCTTTTTCTTATTTTTTCCTTTCTATTCGTTTTTTCTTTTCTCATTTTACATTCCTCCCATATAATCCTCAATCACGAACAAATTAGTTAATTTGGGACTCAAGGCTTTTTTTGGCTTTATTTTTCTTTTTTGCTTTTGTTTTTGTTTTTTTTTCTCTTGTTTGTTTATTTTTGTGGCATTTTGGGTCCTCCCAACCCAAGGTCTCCATTGTATTTAGTCTTCGCTCCACTTAATACAACAGATTTTTACTTATTATTTTTATTTTTTCTTCTTTATTATTCTTTTTTGGTCCTTTTTTCTGATTCCCTCTTATCCCTCTCATTATATCTCTTAGTTGACCATCACTTACAAGCAAATCATCTTATGCTTGTCTAAGATTTTCTTCCTTTTTTTTTTTTTTTTGCATTTAGTAGGTCCCTACTCCCTTTTTTTTGCCCCTTGAACTCTTCACCCCAAATCAGGCCCTCCATTATAGGCACGATATTTCCCTGAGGAGGGTAGAGGAGGGAAAGAGAAGAGAGAAAAAAAAGGGGGAAATAATAAATTATTACTGTTTTTTTTTGTGGGGTGTTTTACCCTTTTTTTTCTTTTTTTTTCTTTTTACTCTTTATTAATTCTAATTAGTCCTATCAATAAGACCACCCTCAGATGCCGATAAGAAAGAGGAAATCGAATATTATGGATACAAAAGAAAGAGAGGTAACACAAATAGATGTGGAAAAATCTATGGAGAAAAGACTTAACATATTGGAAGCCTTGGAGCTAAATGACAGAGAATTTAAAATAGAAATCTTAAAAATACTCAGAGATATACAAGAAAACACAGAAAGGCAAAATAGGGAGATCAGAAAACAACTCAATGAACACAAAGAATATATTACCAAGGAAATTGAAACAATAAAAACAAATCAAACAGAAATGAAAAACTCAATTCACGAGCTGAAAAACGAGGTAACAAGCTTAGCTAACAGAACAGCCCAGATTGAAGATAGGATTAGTGAAATAGAAGACAAACAACTTGAGGCACAACAGAGAGAAGAAGAAAGAGACTCAAAAATAATAAAAAATGAGAAAGCCCTACAGGAATTGTCTGACTCTATCAGAAAGAATAACATAAGAATAATAGGTATATCAGAGGGAGAAGAGAAAGAAAATGGAATGGAGAATATACTCAAATAATAGATGAGAACTTCCCAAGCCTGTGGAAGGAACTAAAGCCTCAAATTCAAGAAGCAAACAGAACACCAAGTTTTCTTAACCCCAACAAACCCACTCCAAGGCACATCATAATAAAGATGACACAAACCAATGACAAAGAAAAAATTCTCAAGGCAGCCAGGGAAAAGAAGAGTACAACATATAAAGGAAGGCCTATTAGATTATCATCAGATTTCTCAGCAGAAACTCTACAAGCTAGAAGAGAGTGGACCCCAATATTTAAAGCCCTGAAAGAGAGGAACTTTCAGCCAAGAATACTATACCCATCAAAGCTATTCTTCAAGTATGAAGGAGATATAAAAACATTCACAAATACAGAAAAGATGAGAGAATTTATCAACAGAAAGCCCCCACTCCAGGAAATACTAAAGGGGGTTTTCCAACCAGATTCAAAGAACAAAAGAAAACAACACCACAAGTAACAGCTCCACCAAGAACACAATAAAACCAAACTTAAACTGTGACAACAAAGGAAAAAAAGGGGGGAGAGGATGGAGATTAACAGTAGCAAAGGATGATGAAGTGCAGAAATACTTATAAGATAGGGTACTACAATGAATATGGTAGGTACCCTTTTCATTACTTAATGGTAACCACCCTTAAAAAAACCACCACAAAAACACTTGACTTAAAAAAGGTAGCAACAGAGGAAAGAAGTATGGAACACAAACAAACAAAAACAAATGATAGAAAAACAAAAGAGAAGAATCAAACTAGATACAAAACTAACAGAAAGCAATTTATAAAATGGCAGTAGGGAACCCACAAGTGTCAATAATTACACTAAATGTAAATGGATTAAACTTACCAATAAAAAGACACAGAGTAGCAGAATGGATTAAAAAAGAAAATCCAACTATATGCTGCCTACAAGAAACACATCTAAGCAACAAGGATAAAAACAAATTCAAAGTGAAAGGCTGGAAAACAATACTCCAAGCAAACAACACCCAAAAAAAAGCAGGCGTAGCAATACTCATATCTAATAATGCTGACTATAAGACAAAAAAAGTACTCAGAGACAAAAATGGTCATTTCATAATGATTAAGGGGAAGTTGAATCAAGAAGACATAACAATCCTTAATATATATGCACCAAACCAAGGAGCACCAAAATATATAAGATAGCTACTTATTGACCTTAAAACAAAAACTAACAAAAATACAATCATACTTGGAGACCTCAATACACCACTGACGGCTCTAGATCGGTCATCCAAACAGAGAATCAATAAAGATATAGTGGCCTTAAACGAAATACTAGAACACCTGGATATGATAGACATCTACAGGACACTTCATCCCAAAGCGACAGAGTATACATTTTTCTCTAGTGTACATGGAACATTCTCAAGAATTGACCATATGTTGGGCCACAAAGACAATATCAGCAAATTTAGAAAAATTGAAATTGTACCAAGCATATTTTCTGATCATAAAGCCTTGAAACTAGAATTCAACTGCAAAAAAGAGGGGGAAAAACCCACAAAAATGTGGAAACTAAACAACATACTTCTAAAAAATGAATGGGTCAAAGAAGAAATAAGCGCAGAGATCAAAAGATATATACAGACAAATGAAAATGAAAATACGACATATCAGAATCTCTGGGATGCAGCAAAAGCAGTAATAAGAGGAAAGGTCATATCACTTCAGCCCTATATGAACAAACAAGAGAGAGCCGAAGTAAACCACTTAACTTCACACCTTAAGGAACTAGAAAAAGAAGAACAAAGACAACCCAAAACCAGCCGAAGAAAGGAGATAATAAAAATCAGAGCAGAAATAAATGAAATAGAGAACAGAAAAACTATAGAAAAAATCAATAAAACAAGGAGCTGGTTCATTGAAAAGATCAACAAAATTGACAAACCCTTGGCAAGACTCACCAAGGAAAAAAGACACAGGACTCAAATAAATAAAATCCAAAATGAAAGAGGAGAGATCACCACAGACATCATAGAAATACAAAGAATTATTGTAGAATACTATGAAAAATTATATGCCACCAAATACAACAATCTAGAAGAAATGGATAAATTCCTAGAACAATACAACCTTCCTAGACTGAGTCATGAAAAAGCAGAAAGCCTAAACAGACCAATCAGCAGGGAGGAAATAGAAAAAACTATTAAAAATCTCCCCAAAAATAAAAATCCAGGCCCAGACGGTTATACTAGTGAATTCTATCAAACATTCAAAGACTTGGTTCCTATTCTACTCAAAGTCTTCCAAAAAATTGAAGAAGAAGCAATACTTCCAAACACATTTTATGAGGCCAACATAACCCTCATACCAAAACCAGGCAAGGATGGCACAAAGAAAGAAAACTACAGACCAATATCTCTAATGAATACAGATGCTAAAATACTAAACAAAATACTGGCAAACCGAATACAACAACATATTAAAAAAATAATACATCATGATCAAGTGGGATTCATCCCAGAATCTCAAGGATGGTTCAACATACGCAAAACGGTTAACGTAATACACCATATCAACAAAACAAAGAACAAAAACCACATGATCTTATCAATAGATGCAGAAAAGGCTTTTGATAAAATACAACACAATTTTATGTTTAAGACTCTCAACAAAATGGGTATAGAAGGAAAATATCTCAACATGATAAAGGCCATATATGATAAACCATCAGCCAACATCCTATTAAACGGCATAAAACTGAGGACTTTCTACCTTAAATCAGGAACAAGACAGGGTTGTCCACTCTCTCCACTCTTATTCAACGTGGTGCTAGAAGTTCTGGCCAGAGCAATCAGACAAGACAAAGAAATAAAAGGCATCCATATCGGAAAAGAAGAAGTAAAGCTATCACTTTTTGCTGATGATATGATCCTATACATCGAAAACCCGAAGGACTCCACAAAAAGATTATTAGAAACAATAAACCAATACAGTAAGGTCGCAGGATACAAAATTAACATACAAAAGTCCATAGCCTTTCTATATGCCAACAATGAAATATTAGAAAACGAACTCAAAAAAATAATCCCCTTCACGATTGCAACAAAAAAAATAAAATACCTAGGAATAAACATAACAAAGAACGTAAAGGACCTATATAATGAAAATTACAAAGCATTGTTAAGGGAAATCGAAAAAGATACAATGAGATGGAAAAATATTCCTTGTTCTTGGATAGGAAGAATAAATATAATCAAAATGGCCATATTACCCAAAGCAATATACAAATTTAATGCAATTCCCATCAAAATCCCTATGAGATTTTTTAAAGAAATGGAACAAAAAATCATCAGATTTATATGGAACTATAAAAAACCCCGAATAGCCAAAACAATCCTAAGGAAAAAGAATGAAGCTGGGGGCATTACAATACCTGACTTTAAACTATATTATAGGGCCACGATAATTAAAACAGCATGGTATTGGCAGAAAAATAGACACTCAGACCAATGGAACAGAATAGAAAGCCCAGAAATAAAACCACATATATATGGTCAAATAATCTTTGATAAAGGGGCCAACAACACACAATGGAGAAAAGAAAGCCTCTTCAACAAATGGTGTTGGGAAAACTGGAAAGCCACATGCAAAAGAATGAAACTCGACTACAGCCTGTCCCCGTGTACTAAAACTAATTCAAAATGGATCAAAGACCTAAATATAAGACCTGAAACAATAAAGTACATAGAAGAAGACATAGGTACTAAAATCATGGACCTGGGTTTTAAAGAACATTTTATGAACTTGACTCCAATGGCAAGAGAAGTGAAGGCAAAGATAAATGAATGGGACTACATCAGAATTAAAAGTTTTTGCTCAGCAAGAGAAACTGATATCAAAATAAACAGACAGCCAACTATATGGGAACTGATATTTTCAAACGACAGCTCAGATAAGGGCCTAATATCCAAAATTTACAAAGAACTCATAAAACTCAACAACAAACAAACAAACAATCCAATAAAAAAATGGGAAGAGGACATGAACAGACACTTCTCCCAGGAAGAGATACAAATGGCCAACAGATATATGAATAGATGCTCAGCTTCATTAGTTATTAGAGAAATGCAAATCAAAACTACAATGAGATACCACCTCACTCCTGTTAGATTAGCTATTATCAACAAGACAGGTAATAGCAAATGTTGGAGAGGCTGTGGAGAAAAAGGAACCCTCATTCACTGTTGGTGGGACTGTAAAGTAGTACAACCATTATGGAGGAAATTATGGTGGTTCCTCAAAAAACTGCAAATAGAACTACCTTATGACCCAGCAATCCCTCTACTGGGTATATACCCCAAAACCTCAGAAACATTGATACGTGAAGACACATGTAGCCCCATGTTCATTGCAGCACTGTTCACAGTGGCCAAGACATGGAAACAACCAAAAAGCCCTTCAATAGAAGACTGGATAAAGAAGATGTGGCACATATACACTATGGAATACTACTCAGCCATAAGAAATGATGACATAGATCATTTACAGCAAAATGGTGGGATCTTGATAACATTATAAGGAGTGAAATAAGTAAATCAGAAAAAAACAAGAACTACATGATTCCATACATTGGTGGAACATAAAAATGAGACTAAGAGACATGGACAAGAGTGTGGTGGTTACCAAGGGTGGGGGGGGAGGGAGGACATGGGAGGGAGGGAGGGAGAGAGTTAGGGGGAGGGGGAGGGGCACAGAGAACTAGATAGAGGGTGGCGGAGGACAATCTGACTTTGGGCAAGGGGTTTGCAACATAATTTGATGACAAAATAACCTAGACATGTTTTCTTTGAATATATGTATCCTGATTTATTAATGTCATCCCATTACCATTAATAAAAATTTATTAAAAAAAAAAAAAAGTTCAATGTATCCAGCTCTCATAACCTTGAGATAGTTGCATCATAGAAAAAATTCCCTAACTTTGATCTCATACTCATCTAACAACGTAATTATAATTTGACTTTCTGTTGAGCATGTCTATAAGGAGAACATGTGCTGACCCAAAAAGGAGAAACCTTGGTATCCCTGACGGTTATAATTCTCATTGTATATTTGTTAAATTTGTGTTCTGGTTTTTACTATAGTCTCTAGGACCCCATCCCAGATTGGGCTAAGCCTCCCATTGGACTGACCAAATCAGGTTTCTGCAGATATGTAGGCTAGCTCCTAGATCAAGTAAGCTTGTCAAGGTGATGGAAACCTATAAAGTGTCTTTGGATAGTTACCCCACCTATCCTGCTACTTCTCCAAACTTGTCTCACGCTGCCTTCTCTAAATGTTAACAACTGCAATCATAGCAGGATACAATCACCTAAACTGATTAAGAGTGTGTGGTACAGTCTGTTATGCTAGCTCTCATTAGTGAAAAACAGAGCACACTAAGAACATGGGGAAAAAACATGTATTCACATTGTCCTGTAATAGATATTTATATACATTTTATTTTTTAGAAAATAATTGGGATAAAATGATAATGACTCAACCCTGCACAACTATAAAACACAATTCTGGAGTCATCCTATCATTGAGTTTGATCTCTGACTATATCACTGAGCAGCTGTGTGACACTGGCCAAGTGACCCAGTTTCTCTAAGCCTTAGGTTCCTCATCAGTGAAACAGGAAAGATAATGCTACCATCTCATTAGGTTCTTGTCAGAATTAAATTAGTATTATGTATATGTATAACTCTGAGAATAATATCTGGTACGTGCCAAGTGTTACTAGCTGTCATTCTTTTGAGGAGTGAGATGATCCACTTAAAATATTTAGTGTTCTGCTTGTCAAAATCAACACTACTCACAAAAATTAGGGGATATTTCAAAATAAATATGAAGCGATAGAAAAAGAAGCATTTGATTTTTTTTATTAAACAAGAACATCAGAAAAGCAAACAAGTCAAAGAAAGTTGTCCAATTGTGCAAATGAGATGCAAAACCAACTTTTATTTCATTAGTGAAAATGTACTATACAAAAGGCTGGAAGTACTGGATGGAGTATTGCACATTCCCTGATCTTGGAAATGCACATCCTGCAATTTCCCAGTCCTTGCAATCCCCCTGCAACATAATTTGCCTGAATGCGAAGCCTGGAGGGCCATAGGATGTCTTGAAGCTGGTCAAACACAGCTGACAAGTAGCAACAGCACTTGGAACATCCCAAAGCAAGATTAGCAGACTATGGAATTGCTTTCAAGAGACTGGCATAATACCAAGATGATGAGGGCAGGGTCACCCATCTGCCACAATAGCAAGAGATGACCGCTACTTGACCTTACTGGCAAGAAGGAACAGGCACAGCAATACAACAGAGCTGCAGGGACAGTTTCTTGCTGCTACCAGACAATGGATATGTACCCAGACTATATGGAATCAGCTCCATCGTGTTGGACTGCATGCCCAGCGACCAATGGTATGCATTCTGTTACCTGCTGAATACCATAGAACCCATAGAAGGTGGGCTGATGAGCATCCTCATTGGATCCATGATGAGTGGTCAACTGTCCTCTTCTTTGATGAGTCACGGTTCAGTCTGAAGCCTGACAATCATCGTGTCCTGAACTGGCGTGAACGAGGAACACGGGAGAATCCATGTTTCATGTGAGAAAGGACCTACTTTGGTGGTGATGGAATCATGGTGTGGGCTGACTGGCATCAGCATTGGTGGTCATACTGACCTCCACATCATCAGAAACAAATCGCTGACTGCTGTCAGATATCGAGATGAGGTCCTGCACCCTATAGTGGTACCCTATGCTGGAGCAGTTGGAAACAACTTTCTTTTCATGGACAATAATGCAAGGCCCCACCGTGCACATCTTGTCAACAGCATGCTTCAGGAGGCAGGAATTAAATGCATGGACTGGCCTTCACGTTCTCCAGACCTGAATCCCATTGAACATGCTTGGGATGCACTGGGAAGACATCTGGCAAACCGCCCCATGCCTCCCACACTTTTAGAGCTGGAAGTTGCCCTGTAGCAAGAATGGCAAAGGATCCCACAAGAACTGCTGGACAGTCTGATCCTGTCCATGCCCCATTGCTGTCAGTGTGTTGGGGCAGTCTTGGGTGACTATGCACCCTACTAAACAGTCAATGTGTGGCACTCTCATCCAGTTTGACATGCTTCTGTTCCCCCACCAATATATCACTTGCTACTCAATCACAATAATTGAGTTTAATTCTCATCTGCAAAAGGAACAACTTTCTTTAACTTGTCTTTTGCTTTTCTGATGTTCTTAATAAAAAAATGCTTTTTAAAAATTGTTTCATATTCATTTTGAAATATTCCTTAATTTTTGTGAGCAGTATATGTTGGTCATTGTCATAATTATTCACTAAAGTCACTCAATGAACCCTTCTCCTAGTCCAGCCAGCATGGGCCATGATGGCAGCAGCAGGGGAGTGGACCCAAGCTGCTACTGGCAGCTGCACTGGTAAACAAGGATCCAGCTGCCACGGAGCTGTCCTCCCAGATAAGGCGGGCCTTCACACTGCCCGACTCTGATAAGGGAGGGAACGATCACCTTTGAAGGCCTCCTGGAAACTCAAAGTGACTTTCCCTCTCCATCTTCCTTGCTTATTCTTACTGGAATAACAAACTAGGTACAGCATAGACCCAAGAAAGCTTACCTGTTGGCTGATGGCTCTAAACAGGTGGATAATGCGCAGCCCTGATCGAGAGGCGCTGGCACCACGGTTTGTTTCCTCTCTCCCCTGTGGACAGAAACGCTGGTCTTCCCATGGTGAGGTGACGATGCCCTTTATAACATCAAAGAACTCCACATGAAGACACCTCAAAAATTCATATAACTTGCATTTTTTAATAGACTTTATTTTTAGAGCAACTTTAGGGCCACAACAAAGTGAGGTACAAAGTATAGAGATTTCCCATATACCCCCTGCCGCCACAAAAACAGGCATAGCCTCCTCTACTGTTGATATCTACCCCCCAGACTGGGATATTTGTACGATCCATGAACCTATATTGATACCTTATTGTCATTCAAAGCACATAGTTTACCTTACGGTTCACTGTTGCTGGTGTACATTTTATGGGTTTGAACAAATGTAGAATTACACATGTATCAAGGTCATTCTGTCCTACAGAATAGTGTCCGTGCCCCTAAAATCTTCGGTGCCCTGCCTAGTCATCTCTCCCTCCCCCCAACCCCTGATATTTTTACTTGTGTTCATGTTTTTCCCCTTTCCAGAATGTCTTACAGTTGGAACCATAGAGAGTGCAGCCTTTGCAATGTAGCTTCTTTCACTCAGTAACATGCATTTAAGGTTCCTCCATGTCTTTTTATGGCTTAATAGTTCATTTATTTTTCATGCTGAATAATATTTTATTGTCTAGATACTATAATTTACTTATCCATTCACTTACCAAAGAACATCTTGGTTTTTTCCAATTTTTGGCATTTATAAATAAATCTTCCATTAACATCCATGGGCAGGCTTTTATGTGGTCATAAGCCTTCAGCTCATTTAGGTAAATACCAAGGAGAGCAATTGCTGTATCACATAGTAAGAGTATGTTTAGTTTTGCAAGAAACTGTCAAACTATGTTCCAAAGTGGCTGAACCACTTCGCATCCTCACAGGCAATAAATGAGAGTTCCTATTGCTCCATATTCTCATCAGCATTTGATGTTCTAAATTTGGGCAGTTATAATAGGTATGTAGCGATATCTCATTGCTGTTTGGATTTATAATTCCTTAATGACAGATGATATTGAGCATCCTTTCATATGCTTATTTACCATCTGTAGGTCACCTTTGATGTAGTGTCTATTTGGCTTTTTGCCTATTTATTAATCAGGTTATTTTCTTCCTGTTGAGTTTTAAGAGTTCTTTGCATATTGTAAACAATTCTTTATAAGATATGCTATTTGCAAATGTTTTATCCCACTCTGTTGTTTGTCTTCTCATTCTGTTGACAAAACTTACATTTTAATATCTATTGCAAATACCTTCCATTTCTTGCAAAAAGTCTATTGTTATTGCTTTGTTGTTTTTGTTGTTGTTGTTGGCCATGAAAAGGACACACAAAATTGCAAAGAAACTGCAGTAGAAAAAAACAACACACATTGCAAACACAACTCAGGAAATACAGAATGTTGTCACTGATCAAACATGTATTGCATAGTTTGTTGAGTCAGCTCTTACTGGTGAGAGCATATGATAACATTCAGAGTATGGGAACAATATGTGATCACAGTGTACTGTAATAGATTAGCACATACTTTATTTTTGGAATATATTTCAGAGACAAATATCATTCTGATGAAGCAACCACAATAAGGAGACTATTTTGAGTGGGTGAGGAGGGCATCTCAGGGACCCCACCTCCTCCTGAGATAGTCCCCTTAAAACATGAAGCAAAGACTGACTGGAGAAAAGCAAATGGTCTTCACGGGGCCTCTAAGACCTCCTGAGACTGGATAAGGATTTATCTTGATTTGGTTAAGGAAGCCAAGTGTGCATAAATCCCTGAATCTGTCACAGAAGAAACAGGATACTCTGGGTCTGATGTGGTCTTTTTGTACTATACTGAAGAACATGGAAATTTCCAAGAGAGGAATATTCACAGAGGCAAGTCTTGGGTTACCTAAGTGCATTAAACTTGACACATGGAAATTGCACATGAAGGTATTTTAGGTGTTGCCCAAATCATGCAGAAAGCTTGAAGGAGATACTTGTCTTTCTTATGCAATGCCATGTATCTGACACACATATTCACAAATTTAACATAAAGTTTAGTGTAAAATGCTGAATTCTGATATTAAATGTAAGCAAACACTTACAGAGGTCCCTTGTTAGAGTCTAAGACTCAAGGTACTTCATTAGAGAGTGGCCATTTCCTTCAGCCATTAGAAAGGACTGTGCAATCCTGAAAATTCAGGAAATGAATGCCAAGGGTCCTCTATCTTTAGCAGAGCCTATGCTCACATCATAATGTCACAGAGGCCAGCACAAAAGGTGCATGGACTCTCCACTCTTAGTCTCAAATATGGAGAGCTGTGTTAAATATGCTTCCTGAACGGGCCTTTCAAGTGAGTCTCCCAACTCCAGGCTGGAAATTAGTCCCTTGAAAAATCCTGATACATATACTTTCTTTGTCCTTTTCTTCCTAACGTTCATCAAGTAGAAGTAGTAGTAAATGAGTGTACAAAGGCATCTGGGATTAATCACACCAACTTTTAAGAAACTTTCATTTTAAGCCAATATTCAAGAATTCGTGCTGGCTCTTAGGCCAGATATCTACAGCCAGAGTGAAGACTAAATATATTATTTTACTTTCCTTTAATAGGTTACATTTATAATATCATAACATAACCTATTTTTTTTTAATTTAAGACTTTAAAACAAAGAATAAATTAGCCATAGAATATAAATTAAAATGTGACTTTAAAGTTCATGGATTCAACTTGTTCACTGGATTCAACAGAAATAAAGTGACTTTCCCCAGCAAGTTTGTGATAGATAATGCTCCATCAAAGATCTTATTTAAGCTAAAAGAATGGTATAACAGACTCACTACTTTTGCTATCCTTATCTGTTAACCCTTCTATTGGTTCCCCAATTTTTCTTAAGAGAATGCTGCTCCCCCACAAAGAAGGCACATACAACCTTTCTCAGACTGTGTCATTCCAGTAGAGCAAGTGACACAAGCATAAAACAATCAGCACACAGCATTTGCTCTGATCACAATAATTGGTTCAGAAATAGGTAATCAAAGCCAAAGAGACAAAATGAAATTTTTCCATTACTACTGAAAGTCCTTGATTCTTTCCAGAGTTGAAGTATAAAGATGTAAGAATCAAAGACACTATAGCTATCCTACAGTCACAAAAGGCCCATCTATGTAAGAATGAAACCTTCACTTAAAGTGAAACAAAAAAGAAAATATGTTTTCTTAATCTCTTTGTCAAACCATGGCTGAAGTCACCATGAGCCCTTCAGTTTTCATATACATTGAGCCAATAAGTTCTTTTTCTAATTTAGTTCCAGAAGTCACCATTGAACTTCATAGTCCTCTGCCCAGAACACCCTTCTTCCAGATAACTATAGTTAGCTCCATCCCTTCCTTCAAATCTTTACTTAAAGTAACCTTCTCAGTGAAACATTTCTTGACTGCCATATTTAAAATTGCAACCTTCACCTTTAGCATCTGTAACCACAGTACCAGCTCAAAATGGTCCCATACTTTTTAATGAGATACAGAGTTGCTTTTCAGAGACGACAGGCCAAAAGAGCAAGTCATCCAGCCAAAGCAAGGGCAAAAAAGAGAATTCTGATCTCCAGCTGCAAACAGCACCAAACTGTCACCCCTCTCCCACAGAACCAAAGGACTTGGACAAAATGGGGCTTTAACACCAGGACTCTTTCAAAAGCAAAGTGTCCATTGTCCAGAAATATCTTGTGTTGATGCTACTAAACATAAATGGCCAAGCTCCAAGGTTTTCCAATTCTTGCCCTGCCAGCATTTCCACCTACCTGTTTCTCCTACACCCTTTAAAACCTACCCTGAACCTTGGATTGAGGAGTTCAGGCTTTTGAGCATTAGTTTCCCATTCTTGTAGGTGGTGTTATTCATAATAAAATAGCCAATCTTTCTCCACTGCAATTCTTGGTGTTTAGTGTCTGCCTCTGCCAGTGCAGGGTGGACAAATTGTTCTGTAACAAATTTTCTATCCTTTTTACCTTGCGTTTCCTCTCTGTAGCACTTATCTGCATCTAATAATTTATAGATTTTATTTACTTTCTTCATTGTCTGTCTTTCCTCTACAGTGTCAGCTCAGTGAGGACGTAGATCTTTGCTATATTCCCAGGCTCTGGAGGAACCCCAGGCATAGAGTAAACATTAAATAAAAATTGGTTTAATTAGTAAGTTAGTTAACTAATTAACTTACCATATCTAAAACATTGTCCATAAATTATTTTTATTTTAAGCATTTTTCTGTTAGTCATGATGTGGATAGAGAATGACCACAATGGCAAACATGGGCAAGTCACAAAAGTCTCAGAACCTGACAATAATCTTATTGTTTTTCATTCTGATTTATACATCCTGACTCCCCACTGAGCAGGTTACCTGAAATCCCAGAGACCTCAGCTTTTTCTTCTAGAGCACTGAAACTTAACTTCTTTTTCTAGCCTTTATCTATCAAGAAAGTCTTCTCTTTAACAACAACAAAAACAAGGAACACACTAGGTGCAATGTTAACAGAACTGAGTAATTTGCATCTCTGAGCACCCACAGGGATCAGAATAATACTTTTCTGACTTTCAGAAGAATATCTTTTAGGAATTTTCTTACTATCCCCACGAGCAAAAATGATAAATGATTATATTTTTGTTATGAAAAGCTATACCCTACCCCCCACACCTTTCTAATAACTGAGAAAATACCCAGAATGCAGCCCTGTGAGATGCCATTAATATCTACCTCCTCCAAAGCTCCAGGACCAATTATAGCCACAGTTTTTCCTGTCCCTTCCTATGTTCTTTCCTGTGACTTCAAATTAGCACTCAGGCTCCAGGAAATTCTCTAAACCCTTTGTGGGAGTCCAAAGCTAATTTTATTATATCACATTTTGAACAGTTTTGGTGTTTTTTTTTTTTAATATAGCATCTATTACTCCAAATGAAACATGTGGCAAAACCAGGCTGAAGAACAACTCATTCTGTTGTGAGCAGAATTAAGAGCAATAAACCTGCAGCTTCAGAAAAACTCAAACTACCTTGCCTTTGAGAGAGATTTAAATAGGCAAAGGCCAAATTTTTCCATGAGGGTGTTTATGTCCTCAGCTAAGGTGTGCAGTTGATAGGAGAACCACAGACTAGTTAATCATTACTTTCTGATTATTGTTATCCACTAGAATTTATTAACAAGATTATCAAGTTAGGTGTGCAGAAGAAAACCAAATAAAACTGTCAGAAGATATCGTTTACCCACCAGCGCTTGGGCATGGCTTCCTACCAGTGGCTGTGAATTCCCACTGAACTCATCACATATTCTAGCCCAGTCTCCCTAATTAACATGTTCACACATTTGTGACTTGATTGGATAAGATTAAGGTATAATCAGAAGACACTGATTCAAATGGGTTTCTGAGCCAAATTTTGGTGTCATTAGAAGCATGATATAATACTCTGAACATTTCAAATTTAACCAATATTTCAATTTTGCAAACCTTTATTGCTGTGGGGAGGAACAAACTTTCTTCTGCCCTCAGGGTTGTTCTGGCTGCTCTAATGATCAAATAGGCATGAGAAAGATTAGCAAGAGAAAGTAACCAAATTAATACATACATATGTATGGGAACCCTGCAAATGTGAGAGTGTCAGAGGCCTCATGGGCAGGAGAGGTTCAGAGATAGAAAGGGGGCCCAAGGTACGTAAGACCTGAGCTAGGGATGAGATTATGCACCTCGGGGGCTTCTACAGGTCCTTTTATTGCAGGGTGATAAGAAGAGCAGATGTTAAGTAAATAAGAGTTTGTCTTGCTTATAGATAGGTCAAACGTTGTTTCTGATAACCTCCCATTATGGGCAAGGCCCCTAATTCAAGTTCTTCCAGGTAGTCAACAGAGGGGCAGAAACTTCTGTTAAGTTTATGGCTAACTTTGCCTTTAACTCAAAACAATCACAGAGTCACACCTTGGGGTGACTCATTCTGGACCCCCATATTGCTCACTCTTATAAACAAAGCCTTGTGTTAGTAGTGCTCATCCTCAAACACAAATCTGACAACCTCAGGCTTCTTAGGGTATACTTATGGTGTGGATAAGACAAGACAACTACCCTCTAGGAACTAACACCAATGGGAGAAGAGGTCAGAATGTTGGGATTAGAGGAAAGAGAGATTAATTGAACGTGAGAAGTCTTGGACAATTTCTGAGGGGAGATGGGAGAAAAATCATGGCCAAGACTTTTGTAGACATTGGTTTATTCATTCAATAAGTATTTAGTATATGCTCCTGGACTAGGTACAGCAGATACAATGGTGAACAAAATGGTCCAGATTTCTTCATTCACAGAGTTTAAAGTGGGGAAACAGTATAATTAAATAAACTCATGAATCTGTATGATTATATGATAAATTATATTATGTATATATTATACATTACATATAAATATATAAAAAATTTCTAAATTACATATTTTGTAATTATATTATTATAATTATAACACTATAATTATAAACTGTGCACCATTTAGTACTGGAGCTATGATAGCGTTTAATCTGACTGGTAAGAGTGGGAAACGGGGAAGGCTCCCTGGGAAGGGATCAGGAAAGGGCCTTCTGCAGTGATTGTGGTGTGAGATGCGGAGAATGAGTGGCAGTTATACCACACAGTGCAGCTGGCAAACCAGCTAGGAGGGCACTGCTAGCAAAGCCTGTAGTGGAAGAGGACAGTCAACCGAAAAGAACCTGTGTGGCTGGAGCACAGAGATGGAACAAAGATCAGTGACAAAGGTTCTGGAGTTGCCCAGGGAATGACAGGACGCCACCCTGGCTAGAGAAAATCGTGCATGGCAGCTTACAGATGAAAACAAAAATAATATTTGGGACCCTTCGCGTTTTAGAAGACTAGGTTAAGCAAGTTAGAGGGTTTAAACTATAAACCTATAGGCAACAAGAAATCATTACTGGCGCCGAGTGATGGGGCACCTGTGTAAGGATGATTGTTCTAGAAACAGTATTAACATGGGTTTTGGTGAAGCAATGGCGTGGAGAGAGCCCCTAAAGGAAGGGGGAATAATAGGGAGGGAATTGTAATACCCAAGTGAGAGGGAGCAAGATCTTAAAGTAAGGCAGTGGAGCTGAAAGAACTGAGTGGGTGTAGGAACACTGTAAAGTAGAATCAATAAATGTGACAGATCATTGCATGTGGATGTGAAGGGAATGGGAGAGAGACGGAAGAGAAGAAGCTCAAAATGATTGAAAAGCATAGAGTCTAAACACATGAGGAGGACACCAATATCAGAGTTTGGGAGTGAGAGGTTCTGGGGTGTCAGGTTTGTTTCTGACATGCTACAATGACATCTGGGGCAGACAACCTAGCATTCTTCAAAAGTTGTGTTTGGAAGTAAAGATACACAAGTCAGTCAATCAACAATGTTTACTGTGTACCTGCTATGTAGCAGTCATTATTTTATACACTGAAGATAGAATTAGAAATTAGACTTAATTTCCATCTCCATGAAATATAACTTGTATATAAAGGGTGGTTTTCAAAAACAAACAAAAACGTAGGAACACAAAGGTCATATGATTAACCCTGAAATAAACCATAAACAAGTGATATATAAATGAGATAATGGTTCAAAGAAGTGTCCATTATCTACCATCAAATTCGCAAAGTATAGCATGATGAATGTTGAGGCTCTCCTCTCAGGAGAGACATTAGAATGCAAATTCAAGTTACCCACTATCATCATAGAAGAGGTAGACTTTAAAAGCTCCTTGTGAATTTCATCCAAGAATGTAGAGGACACAGCAAAGGACAGGATGAATAACAGATTGTTATTCTTTGAAAAAGAGAAAAAGGAAGACATTGGGAAATCCGACTAGCAAGGACACTTAAACATCCTGGCCCTTCAGCAACACTTAGAGTGTACATTGAATTTCAGAAGAAAAAAAAAACCTTTGCCATTTTTACTATCAAATAGGTGCCAAAATTATCTTGTAGTGGAACAGCAGGAGTACTAGAGCTCTCAGGCCTTATTATTGTAGAAAATAAATTGTGGACAAAACATAATATACCAACTAAAATTATATTCAAAAGAAATGAACAACAAAGAGTCACTAAGGGCTCAAAATAAAACAACAACAACAACAACTATAAAACCCAAAATGAAATACAATGGTGCCTTGACCCACGAGTTTAATTCGTTTCATGGCCAAGCTCGTAACTCAAGTGTGTTAAATCTAGTGGAGGGTGGCGGAAGCTCGTGATTCAAATATCTGCTCATGACTTAAAGCAAAAAATCCCGTGAGTGACTGCTCGTCTCTCAAATTGCTCATGATTTAAAGTGGTTGTGTGTCAAGGTACCACTATAAATGCGATTAATTTAAAAGCTAACACCAAGCATATAACTACATATATAGTATATGTCTCATTATACAGATATATAGCTATATAAAGATTAGATGATAAATAGTTATAACATATGATAGATGAAAGTAAGCCAAGATATTTTTAAAAATTTAAGCAGGAAATTAAAATTAAATGACTATATCATAGAGTTTGTCAACCAGTTATTAAATCTCAAGTTTATTTAAACTAGCTGATGCTAAGATTACTTGGAAGACTAAATGTGAGACAATGTTGAAAAATAATTCTAATAGGGGGCAAACTATTCACTACTTTAAACTAGTCACTACTTTAAATCTACAATAATTAAAAACAATGCAGATTAGGCAAGCAGATAAATGAAATGAACCAGAGTCCGAATACAGACATAAGTATGTGAATTCAGTAAATGCAAAAGGTTCATTGCCAACCAGCCTTAAAGATTTACCAATGCCTACATAAATGGCATCAGAATAAAAAGCAACTTATTTAGAAAAATAAGGTATGATTTCCATAAAGAAGAATCACCTTAATTCCATTGATTTAGCCTGAAGAACCGTTTACTCTGGTGTTATCAATACAATTTTAAGAAACTGCTTAAAAATAATTTTTAAAAAGCCTTTCTATGTTTAATCCCAAAATCTAAAGCCATAAAGGCAGTTTGGCTCCCTTTACCCATCCCAGATGATCCATACACCAGCATTTTCAACTGTTACGTGGAGGATGATCTCGGGGTCTGAGAGTCAAGGAATTTTGCCATGCAAGGAGGTGGGAATAAGGGGCTGATTAATAACAGTGTAGGTGGGGACCACAGGCAGTCAAAGGTCTGTGGAAAATGTATGTGGGACTGGGGCTTTAAAATTATGTTCAAATATTTTTATCATTAGAAATGTAATAACATCTTCACAATCAAAAATTTAAAATAATCCAATAAGTTAAGGATAAAGTAAAAGTACCCATTATCTCTAAATTTATGTACAGAGATAACTACTGTTGGTAACTTGATGAATATCATTCTATGTCTTCTTTTCAGTTTGTTCACCTTTTTACATATTAGTCTCAGATTTTGGAACTGGAAACTAGATGTCAAGGGTTTTTTTGTTGTTGTTGTTGTTTTGTTTTTCTTTCTTTCTTTCTTTAATTGAAAATACTATATACCCTCAGATATTCTCTTTCTCATACATACAATTTTTTTAAATGAAATCACAATATGCAGAGTTGATCTATCTAGTTTTTATGGATTTCAATATTAACTGTACATATCTGGGCATCCTTTAAGAAGAGAGGGAAGGAAGGAATTGAGACACTTATTAGTAAGTAAAGATTACTACCATCCTGGTACTCTTAGATCTTTGTTTTTAAAATGCTTTTTCTTGGATATAAAAGAACTACATGTTCCTCTAGGAAACAGAGGAAAGCACAAAGGAGAAACAGTTACCCGTAATCTACCACACTGCGCCAACCACTGAAACTTCTGATAAAAAGGGGTTCCATGTTCAACAGACCAAGAACAGCTGTAGCCAACAATCTTGCAAAAGCCAGAGTTCAATAACAAGGTCCCAGCCCCATAAGACGGAGTGGAGTAGGTCGGAAGCTATAGACCACACACCCAGTACCCCTGACAAACAGGATGAGGAGGAAACAAAAACGTGGTCAGTGGCTTTCTTGAAAAAAAAAAAAAAAAAAAAAAGCATACTGTTCCAATTAACAAAGGCAGAACTCTGAGCAGAAACACAAGACAACTGTTGTGGGATGGGCAGATCCATTTCTGTTGGCTCAGATAAGTGCACAACCTTGAGCTGTAAACCTGCACAACACTGTGGACTGACAGACGGAGTCTGGAAAGTGAAAATGCCACAGGAAAAAGCTTTATTATCAGATCCCTTCCACCCCAACTTTTCCCCTTAGGTTTCCACTCAAGCTGAACGGACACCAGTGGGACATTTCCCACCTGAAGTATTTGTTCAAAAGCCAGTGCAAGAGTTGACTGTTGGAGAGGCACAATACAGAAAGGAAGTGTTAGCAAGAACTTTAAAAACTGGTTCCACGTGAAGCTAGAAAGGAAGGAAAGTGTCTCAAATGGTAGCACTAACTTCTTCAGTAACGGTGACTGAAATTCTGGAACTGCAGAGAACTTTTCACCCCACTAAACACTCATAATTCAGAAATGGTCAGAAAGTACATGAAGCCCCCACTCTGTGATTCTGCAAAACGCTCAAGGCAGGGATCAAACTATTTTTGTCAAGAGCCAGACAGTGAATATTTTAGGCTTGGCTGGCCTTCCTAAAGTCTCTGAAACAACCCAGATGCACAGCTGTAGTTTTCCCCTACCACCGCAGACAATATAAAACGAATGGTCGTGGCAGGTCACCAATGAAACTTTATTTTTGGACACCAATATTTGAACTTCATAGAATGATCACGTGTCACAAAATATTCTCCTTTGGGTGTGTTTTCAGTCTTTTAAAAATATAAAAACTCTTCACAGTTTTGTTGGCGGTACAAGAGCCGGTTCCAGCCTGGATGTGGTCCGTGAGCTGCGCCAGGCAGGTCGTTCCTGACCTTCGGTCTGAAAGCGGAGCCCCTGCTTCAAGTTTACACTCACATTGATAAGAGCACACTGCAGAATCCGGAGGCATTGTAAATGGAGAGGATTTCTGCTTAGGTGGCGTCGGGGAAGTCCACGGGGGCAGGGGGGGGGGGGGCAGGGAGGCGGATTTTTGCTGGCCATCCATTCAGCTGGAATTGGAGGAGGATTGCAGGGACAGAAGGTGCAGGAGCCCAGGAAGACTTCCCAAAGCGTCTGGTACCCAGGGGGTCTCTCCCCAGAGCTGGCCTATAGCGTCCAGGGAGAGAGGGGTGAGACAATGCCTCCCTATCCAATTATGCATGCTCTATTTTCCCAGCGAATCAGGCCAGTGAAAAAATTAGCAACAGCAAAGTCAAATTTAATTCATAAGACTTTTTTTTTTTTTTTTTTTGCATAAAGACAAGGCCCTACTTTGTACACAATCAAAAACTAACAGTTTTAGGTCTGTATGGGCAAACCATCTTTGTTTACCTGTGTGCACAGGCTCTTATGCAAATTCCAGCAGCTGGTGAAAACTAAGCCTGAGCTTGGCCTTGATGGATTTATTTCTCATTTGCTGCAGGCACAGACCACTTCTATTGAAGAGAGAAAAATACCAGCTCCTCCACAGCCGCTTGCCCAGGAGTCCCGGGCCTGCCTGGCAACTAGCCTCTTTGCTCCCTCTCCAGTGTGGGCCTGAGGTTACCTTGCCATTGAATAGTCTGGTGGAGAGTTCAGTGCAGGGTTTGCACTTTCCCAGCCATTAGCCAGCTGCCAACGCATTTCATTATCTGAGGAGTGTTTTGTACATCAAAGAGAGCCCCAAACAGTGTGATCAAGTGGAAGTAACAGCGCCTGGTCAACATTATAACTTGCAGCATTTTTTTTTTCATGGATAAAATGCCATCTGGCACCCAGGAACAGCAAAGGCCAGTGATGGAAAAACCCTGCTGCCCTGTTTTGCTTATTGGTGTAACAGTTAATCCTGATAAAGGCCAAGGCCTCAGAGCAACTGCCCTGTTGTTATCTTGCATATCTATTGTTTTACACAGGCCAAGCTGCCCTGAATCTGCAAAAGGGAAGATTGCACAGAGATTGCCGGAGGGGAACATACTCAGCAGTGCTGAAAAGGGGTGCTTTATTTGTCTTTTTGTTTGTTTAAATTTACTTAGCAAACACACACACCACACCACACCACACCACACAACACCACACCACGGGTGCGCGAGCGCGAGAAGAGACAAGGATTTAAAGGCTTCTCCTTTTCAAGCGCCAAGATTTTCTGCAGAAACATGAAGTAGCTGCCTTTAAGATCCTTGAATGAGGCTCTCCTGTATCAGCGTACTATCTTCTCCGGTATCAATGTGCTTTTGATAATTTTGAAAAAGATCTCTCCAGTCTTAGATTTTTGATTATAGACCACCAACCCTCCCCTAAATCAGAGACTTTAAAACTGATTTCTGGTAACAAATTTCTCACTGAGCCTTTTATTGCTCCCGTACAATGAAGAAGAAAACAACTTTTCTGAAACAGCAGCTAAGAGAAAGGTTCTGAATAAACTCATGGGCAGTACACTCAAAATCCCACTTTCTGGATAGCTGGTTTTCAATTGGCAAATTAGGAAAGAAAATATCAAGAGTATCTTATTATCTTTATTTTGACATCAATCTTGGAAACAAGGAAGACCAAAACATAAAATGGACAATCTCCTCCCGCACTGAAAGGAGGTCAAATGACCGGGTTTATGTATTTCTTTTACACAGTTTCAAATGTGGTTGCCTCAATGCACTGCAACTGTTTATAAACTCTTTGATGATTTTTCCACTCATTACACAAACTCCGCCCCCTTCCTATCTTCCACTAACATCCCTTCTCCCCACCTCCATCTCTGCAGTATGAAAAGCCTAAAATTTTCAGGACAAATGTTGAAATTTCCTTCTTTGGGTTAAGTTCACATCAAGGGATGATTTTGCAATTGCCACGTAAGCAATTATGTAAACATTTCTAAAGCATGGAAAATTTCTGGGGCCGTTATTACCTATACACAATTGTAAGAATTCAGATGATTTTTAAAACAAGTAGATATTACCTCACAACCAATCTGTGGTTTGAAAATCCCACCTGATTTCTCCTCTCCCAATTTTTCTCTTCACTGTCATAAATTATAGTAGACTTACAACACACATAAGGACCTAGATCATTATTTCAGGCTGGCATGGAAACCAAGCTCATAGAAATGAAGCCCCTATCAGCCAGCATGAAGAACAAAGTTCCCGGCTGTGGCCAGTTGCTCAGGGGATAGAGTATCAGCTCAGCATAAGGGCGTCCTGGGTTCAATCCTTGGTCAGGGCACACATGAGAAGTGTGTGCTTTTCTTCCCTTTCCTTTCCCCTTCTGTCTCTCTTCCCCTCTCATAGCTAATGGCTCAAGTGGTTCAAGCATCAGTCCTGTGTGCTCAATTGGTCCAAGAGGCAGCCTCAGGCACTGAGGGTAGCTCAGTTGATTCGAGCATCGGCCCCAGATGGGGGTTGCTGGGTGGATCCCGGTTGGGGCACATGTGAGAGTCTGTCCTTTTATCTCTTCTCCTCTCACACGCAAAATAAAGGACAAAGTTCCCTCCAAGTAAGTGGGGTAGTGAACACACAACACAATATACAGATGATGGATTACAGAATTGTACACCTGAAATCTATATAATTTTATTAACCCATGTCACCCTAATAAATTCCATAAAATATTCAAGCAAAAAAAGGAAACAAGAACAAAGTTTTCTGACTTTTAATATCCTCAATACAATGACTGTTTCCCCCCATTTCTTTTCTTTCTCTAAGAATCAGTGGGAAAGAAACACAATGAGCAAGAAAATAAAGAAATCAAAACTTTGGCAAGGTAAAGGGAAAAGTGGGTACATGATAGGTACCTGAAACATGGTGGTCAGAGAGGAAAATCGGAATTATTCATTCAAAATATATGCTTTATACTTCACATTTTGTAAAAAAACTGTGTATTACTTGCTATAGAAATAAAGGTTCATTGGAAGAAATTTTCAGGATTTTTGTAGGTGAAGAAACATTAAATCAACTGATCAGGCTAACTTAGTTAATGACAGAGTTTAAATAGAATTCAGGACCTCTCACTATTGCTTTCACCACAGCATGCATACATTTATCCATTCACACATTCAACAGCATTGCTTGACTGCCTACCATATACCAGATACTGTGGCAAATCTTGAGATACCTTTTACAAGAGTAAATAAGAAGAAATTCCTACTCTGGAGACTCTCATAATCTGATGCCACCATCAGATAGGCCTATAAACTAAGAATTGTAATAGAGTGACAGATGCTAGAATAGAGGGGACAGCACAATGGGGCAAAAAGAAAAAATAGATCAGTGTAACAGAAAAGGTCTTCACTATTCTGACTTTATCCTGATATTAAAATAGTGATCTGCTTTTGTGTTCAAAAAGTCAAATAAGCCTTTGTCCTTAAATTATCCTAGAAAGAGAATCAATTACTTGTGGCATGTCTCAAATTCCACTTTAGGTAAAACGTAATCTGTCTTGTGCCTTCTCTGATTATTCTGGATTTGTCTGTGCATAATTTTAGAGCTCTGGGCTCTGTGGTTTCCCATTCAGATTGTTAGAAAGTGACGTTCACTGCAGGATTTGGCCGACATGCTAAGTAGCTGAAATTTGGAAAGCAGTGGACAAAAGGAGACTAGTTCAGATGAGAAAATTACACATAATTTATTTCCTCTCATTTTGTGAAAAATCTTCAACCCACAGTTGTTAGGGATTAAAAAAGAACTTTAAGAAAATACCTACTTTCTGCAAGAGGTTGGAGCGGTTTTTTTTGTTGTTGTTTGTTTTTTGGGGGGTTTTGCTTTTTTTAAAAAAATTCTGAATCTAAGTCCAAGATTTAAATTCTAAATTGACTATTCCATTACAATTTCTCTGTGTAATTAATTCCAGACTTGAGGGCATATGCATTGACATTTTCCTGATAGTACTTTAAGAGTCTCAAACGTTCATTCTGTTTTCCCCACAAACAGGTAAATAAATATTCCTAAGAAGAGAGTTAGAGACTATCTTGAGGTGGTACCTGATCTTGTGCAAACGTGGTGAATGGGGAGAGATATGAGATAATGTTATAGGGCTTACTCTGAGCCTGGTTTGATAGGCAGATACAGAAGGCAAAGTCTCAGCCTGCTTGAAACCTAGTATATCTGCTAGAATCTCTAACGTAGCAAATACCAGTCTCAACCCAGGCAAGATAACCGATTTAGAACCATAGTCTTATTTGACAGAACTGTCTTTATTTTTCTAAATCAAAAATAAAATTCAAACTGTAATCTCTTAGGAATAATAATTTCCTAAAGATCTTTTCCTGCCCTAGTTGCAACCTGGGATGCGAATTACGATATCCTTTTGTCTGGAGCCTCCTCCGTGCTGTAAGTACTCTCCACCCTCACCCCCCCCCCCCCCCACATCTCCCATTAGTCACTGAGTAGCCATCTTGGTTATCAGATAAACTGTTAAAGTATTTTAATGCTTGTATACAAGAAACCCTTATTTTACTTAATAATGTCTCCAAAGTGCAATAATAGTGATGCTGGCAATTCAGATATGCCAAAAAGAAGCCATAAAATGCTTCCTTTAAATAAAAGGTAAGTATAGGAAAAAAAGAAAAACGCAGTATCTATAGGGTTTGGTACTATTCTTGATTTCAGGCATCCACTGGGGGAATGTATCCCCTGAGCATATGGGGTCAGAGCTACTGTACCCCTCCCCCCTGCTGGCAAAGTACATTCTTTATCCTACTTCTGAGATGCATCCTTCCTCCTTTAGCCACATTCCACTGCATGGAAATCCTCTATTTATGGAAATTCTTAATTTGTAGGCCTGTGAACTCCTTCAAGGTTATAGCCTGTATGTTACTGAACAATATTCCCAGTGCCAAGCAGGAGGTCCATACATAGGAAGGATCCCTGCATTGTTGGTCAGATTTCCACAAATATATTTCAAACAGGAAAGACCAGCTCCATGACCTATTTATTACTAAGCTCCTGATTCAGAGTTGAGGACAGGGCAAGACCAGGAAAAAAAGCTGTTCTCTGGGTGCCCACAGACTTGCTGAACCAGCATTTAATTCAGAAAACGATCCCCCCTGTAAAAGTCATAATTATCAATAAAAAGAACAGCCATTTGCTAGCGCTTACTATGCCTCTATTCTCAGGTTTCATGACTACTAAGTCATGTAATTCTCAGAACAAGCCTACTAGCTGTGGTCTCCTACTATTCCCCAAAACAGAGTTACAGAGAGGCGAAGCGTCTCTGCTCATAGTCATACCCCAGCTTAGGAAGAACAGGATGCAGACTGTGACAGCAGAGTTCGAACCCAGGCAATTTCTGCAGTGTCATATTTCCTAACCATCTATTTAAGGTTGGCTAAGGAAAATGTAATACTTACAGTATGATGTTTTGTTGAGTTGTACACTTGAAACCAGTATGATTTTTATGAACAAATGTTACCCCAATCAAAAATAAATATATAAATAAATGAAGAAAATTCAAAAAAGAATAAAAAAGAAATAATACTTATAGTAGATAATAGACTTATTCCAATAATCTAAAGTCTGTTAATGGGGTTGAGCATGCTAAATTTTAAATTCTTATTTTTCATAATTATTAACTACCTTCGATCCTCGGTCAGGGCACACACAGGAACAGCTCATTGGTTTTTTTTTTCTCTCTCTCTCTCTTTTTCTCTGTTCCCCTTCCTCCTTTCTCCTCTCTCTCACTAAAATCAATAAATCTGGTGTGACTGAATTAACATTAGACATAATGGTTGTCAGATCCTCATAATCATTAACTATCAATAAACCAACTTTCATAGCTTACAGTCATGACTAAATCTATGACATAATATGCACTAAAAATACTTTTCAGGCTTTGCAAGACCTGGCCCCTTTTTTCCAAACCTCCACTATCTCCTGCTAGTTTCTCGACTCTGCCGTGCTGCACACTCACCAGCCCAGTCATGCCCTGCCCCTTGCCCACTGCCTCAGGGGACAAGATTGCTTACACCGTTGGCTTGGTCTCCCTGTCCTCCTGCTCCTTACAACTTTTTCTTCTCTGCTTTTCATAAGCCCACTTTTAATGATATAAAATGATATATTATTATTTAATATATTTATATATATATAAGTGATGATGGCTTTTTTTTGTTAGTTTTTACATTATTTAACTTTTCCATCTTTTTTACTTTTCACTCTCTTCTGTATATTTTAGGTATTTCTCTTATAAATAGCATATAGATGGCTCTTTTTTTTAAATTTGTTCTGACAGTATTGGGTTTTTTTCAGTGTAATATTAGTCTATTTATATTTAATGTAAATATTGATATGATTGGGTTTAGGTCTACATTTTGCTATTTGCTTTTTATCTGTACTTGCTGTTCTGTTTTATTTTTCTTTCTTTTGTTCACTTATTTTTAATAATTCCATTTCCTCCTGCTATTACTTTGGTCACTACAACAGCCTCTTATTATTATTTGTTACCCCAGAGATCACAACATGCATAGATGACTTATTATATGACAAACAACCTCTTCTCAGACAATGCAAAACCCTTAGAGCATGGTAACTGCTTTTATCCTCTTAACTCACGTTATTTGTAATATATGCAGCCCTACAAGATAATATTATCATTTCACATCAACATTACATAATGCTATTTGAAGCTCTTAAACCAGTCCTGTATCTCTGAATTTCTGTTTAGCAAAACGTTCTTCTCTAATGGTCACATAGCTAGAAGGCATTTCCTTCTGCATGGGTCTGCGGGTGCAAAATTCCTGTTTACAGGAGAATACCTTGATTTTATGCTCATTTTTGAAAAAATGTTTTTTCAGCTAATAGAAACACTTTTGCAGATGTTTTCCCAGCATTTTTAATATATCATTCCATTGTCCTCAGGCTTCCTTTTTCTTTTTTTTTTTTTTTCCTGTAGGGAGGTCAGCTATAAGGTTCATTGTTGCTGCCTTGATGGTAGTTGTTTTGGGTTTTTTTTTTCTTCTAACTGGCTACATGAGGCTTTGTCATTGTGCCTTGGCATTATATATATATATATATATATATATATATATATATATATGTATCCAGCTTGAGTTCACAAAATTTTCTTAAAGAAAATATTATCTCTTCAAATTTTGTTTCTCACTAAGTTATCTTTTTCTTCTTTTGGGACTCTGTTAATATACAAGTTTAGAGCTTCTCACTAGTTTCTCTATGTCTCTTACCTTGTTTCCTCTGTGTGTATCTTTTTATCTTTTTTGCATCATTCTGTATATATGTTTTTCATATTTATCTTCTAGTTCACTAATTCTCTCTTCAATGTGTCTAGCCTCAAGTTAATTCTGTTCACTGGGCTCTTGATTTCAGTTATGTATTTATTTGTTCTAGAATGTTCATTTTGTATCTTTTTATAGTACTGTATACTGTTATGTGTTAAAATTGTCAGTCTCATGTTTTATTATCTCAGCTACACGAGACAATTTAAAATCCATGTATGAAAGTTCCATTTTTAAGATTCCTGATGAGTTTCTTATACTTCTTTTGACTTTCTACTACACTGTCTTGATTCCTTTTATGTCGGGTTATTTTTAACTCAGTGTCAGATATTATATATGAAAAACGGTAGGGGATCATTTGAGACTAGAATGCTACCTTCCTTCAAAGAGGATTTCGTTTGCTTCTGACAGGTGGCTAAGGACATTAGCAATCCTGGATTATACCAGTTCAGTGACAAAATGATATGATTAGAAGCTAGGTTTCAGTCCCTTCGAGGGAAGATCTATTTCAGGATCACTCTTATTCATGGAGTGTTACCTTCCAGTTTGAAATCCCAACCTAGAACTTGTGACCCTATTAATGCTTCTCTCCTTGGCAGCACTGAACTCCTTTCTTTCCCTTAGACCCAAGAGTTTTTCAAAAGCTCTGCTCCCCTTCTCAGTCTCCCACCTAACCTTTAGGACTGGTAGATGCCTCTAGCAGTCCCAGATGCAAAGCTGTTCTCTAGGTTTCCTTCTTTCTTTGACTTGTTGTCTCTCTGGTGACTTCAGTGGTTCTTTCCCCTTGATATTCTATCCAGATTTTGTAATTTTCTTAGTAGAAAGAAAAGAATTGTTTACTAATATGCTTGTTTTTACACACATAAATTTAAAATATTTATAGTTATAGTTCTTGATTTTTTTTCATCATTCATTGAACGGCCTATTCTACTTCATCATAGCTGGCATTAATATTAGTATGAGCTGTGTGTGAGATAAGGATTTAGCTCTATATTTTCCCCAAATAACTAATTGTTGCTTAACTATATATTGAATAATTTATATACTCTCTTGGATTTTACACATGCACACATATACACATTCCATTAATGTGCTAAGTCACATTTATATTATTTTGGTCTTTCTCTGAATATCCTATTCTGTTTTATTGTTTTTCTCTTTATTTTTGCATCAGTACCTCACTGTTTTTAATTACTGAAACTTTATATTATGTTTCTACATCTGGTAAGAAAAGGTTTTTTTCTTTCACACAAGCCCATCATACCTGCTTTTTTTGTTTGTTTTTGTTTCTTGCTGCTGTTGTTCTTTTTTTTTAAGTTTCCTGGATAGTTTAGCATAATTAATTTTATTAGATATATTTAAAATATTTTGTCTCAGCTGGAAAACTGCCTTCCTCCAATACATAGCCACAAGAGAAATCTCATTCTGAGTTTGATTAGAATTGCATAAAATGTAGAAAGTATTAAAAAGTAAACAAACATCTTTATATTATTGAATTTCTCTATATAGAAACATCTTAAATCTCTCAAAGTACAGATATTTTAATATAAATACTGCATGTTTCCTAATAAACTTATTCAATATATTTTATAATTTTTATAAATAAAATATTTTCTTCAATTATATTTTCTAATTGGTTATTCTTTGTGATAGAAAAACCATTGCTTTTTCCAATTATTAATATTAATATTGTAACAATAACCTTATTTATTTATTATTTACTTTTTATTCAATGATAGGAGGGGAAGCAGAGATAGACTCCCACATATACCCGGACCGGGATCCACCTGGCAAGCCCAGGAGATAATGCTCTGCCCATCTGGGGCATTGTTCTGTCGCTTGGCAACTAAGCATTTCTTACTGCCTGAGGAGGAGGCCATGGAGCCATCCTCAGCACCCAGGGCCAACTCCCTTCAATCAAGCCATGACTACAGGAGGGGGAGAGAGTGAGTGAGAAGTGAGAGGGGGGAGGGGTGTAGAAGCAAATGAGCACTTCTCCTGTGTGCCCTGACATGGAATTGAACCTGAGGCATCACATGCCGGTTGGTGCTCTACCACTGAGCCAACCAGTCAGGGCCTCTTATTATTTCTAATTATTTCTGGTATGTTTTATCATTTGATCCACTTAGCTTTTGAAGATGAAGCTTTCTATTGTAATCCAGTAGTGAGACTTGTATTAACTTCTTTAAAATTTTTACACTCCTTATTCTGTTGCCTTCATTAGCTTGAATGGGAATGAATCTCAAATTTTGGTTTTAGGCCTGAGCCTTACTTTACTCAGACTAACCATTTATCATAATACCATTTTCACCAAGGTGATTGGTTCAAGGGTGAGTTGCACAGGCTCCCACCCAATGGGGCATGACACACTACTCAGTCATGGTGGGTTTTCTTTTACGGTTTGGCACATGATGAAAGAATTTTCAAGGTTTTCAGAAAAGGCGCTCTTTCTTTTCCTGGCCTGTAAAGTATAAACACATGGAAGGCCTTGGACTTCTATGGCCATTTTGCTCCCATGAGAGAAGCAACCCAACACAGAACTGAAAGAACTGAGGGAAATCAAACAGCAACACTGAAACAAGCCATGCTGGAAACTAACCCTATCCTCCAACTTTATAAGAGCAAATATATTCCCTTTAATTTTTTGAAACCAGTGCACATTATTTGCAACCCAAATTAATCTAATAGATATACCAGTTCAATGCTATATTCAAGAAACACACCTAAAATAGAATGAAAAAGCGTTGAAAATACAGATATATGGAAAATTACGCCAGGCAAATGTGGGCAAACAGAAAGCAGAAATGGTAGAATCAAAATCAGATAAAAGGAATTCACGATCAAGACCATTAAGCAAAGAAAAGAAGCGTATTATGAGATCTACAAGTATAATTAATGAATTCTTGTACACCAGAAACTGCAGCAGCAAGACATATAAGGCAAAACTCTGACAAAGGCAGATATACCACTATGAAAAAAAATCACAAGTCATAGTGAAGAATTTTGCATTAGAATTTGATGGATCAAGCACATACAAATAAATAGGTATATAAAACACATAAATAATACAAAAAAGACCATGTAAAAACAATTTAATACGCTTTCTTTCTTCTTCATCAAAGAATAAATTGTAATACCATGAAAGACCAACCACTAGAATGAGCCTAGGCTCAATTAGTTAAGACTAATAAGAAAATTTGGCAAGGCATCAAAACATAAGAATACTATGGACAAACTAATAATTATTTTTATATTAATATTATGGAGTTAGAAATGGACATATATAATTTATTTTACACACAGTAATATACAGAGTATAAGTTATCTAGTAATATATTTAACAAGAACATGCAAAAAATTATAAAAATTAAGGTATAAATGAATGTAGATATTTTCTTAGATAGAAAATCTTAATATTATTAAAATGTTAATCTTTCCAAATAAGAACCTAAATGTAATACCAGTAAGAAATTTTTTATTATTTATTAATAAGAAATTTAATAACTACAATTAAAAGGTTTATAAAAATTTAAGACATAAAAGAAATACTTCCTGAATAAGGGAATTCCTGAATGTGAATTTTAAAAATGCCCACTAAAATATCTAATTTTTATGTTGTACACTTAAAACTAATATAATATTGTATGTGTCAACTTTAACTGAAAAACAAAATTTAAAAAAATGCCTACTAAGTTCTATAAATAATTTAACAGAACTCACACTCCCATCTGTGAGGTATGAGAAGGCCTGTTCTCACATCCTGACCAGCACAAAACACAGAACTGTAAATAATATGATAATACAATGAATAGCCAGCCCACTAAGTTACCTAAATAAAAATAAAACAAAATGTAACCAACACAACTGAAGCTCACTGTGTATACATTTTAGATTCCATCCCCCAATCCCTTGAGGTAGCCACTGTCTTGAATTAAGCGTTTATCATTCTCATCCATTGCTTTATATTTTGTCATTACAACTCATATGTTTTTAAGCTTTAGTTAGATAAATAAAAGGAATCTGCATGCATCCCTCTGCCATTGCTTTGTTTTGTTTGAGAAGTATGTTTATTAAGATGTTGATGCATTATTTCGCTCCAGCTCATTCTAGTTTTTTCATCTTTCAGTACACAGTTCATCCCTGTGTTGGGTCTCTGAATCTATGAGCTCCTAGTTAATTTCCTTCATTGCCTTGTATTTTTCCACTTCCTTCTGGGCGGTTTCTTCTCATGCCTACCCTTCATGTCTCTGATTTTTTTTTTCAGTATAGATTCTGTCTCTTCTCAGCTTCTTAAGCAGTTTTCATTTCAAAACTGATCCTATTTCCCCTTTAATGTCTTTCTTAAGCATCCCAGCTCTCCTTTTCATTCACGATGAAGGTAATTCCTTTGAGAGAAAATGTAGTCTATTGTTTTTATTTCCGGAATTACTATTCTAATGTGTTTTATGTGCCACCTTTCTTTCACATGTCACATTTCTTTCTTTTTTTTATGATCTGCTTCTTATTTAACTTTTATTGGGCACAATTTTATCTGGTCCTGATAATCTGCCCAATAGCATTGGTGGATTACCATCATGTCCCTTTGAAGTTTACCTGGTCCCTTGAATTGGTGCTTAGAACTCAGGCTGGAAATCTGGACTTTTGTGGGGCTGTAATATGCTTTCAGTCAGAAAACTGAGGAAAGGAGAGTCATAGAGAAGGTAGACACAGGTGATGAGCAGCTGAAGGTGTTGTCTATAGGCACTTTTCCAACATGTCTTGATCTTCAACCCAGCCAATCCCATTAACAAAAATGCCTCTTAAATTTTGATCATTTCCCCTTTCAAGGTGAAGTTAACTCCGTAAGAAACCAAGTCAGTGGGAGAGCTCTTGGCTCAAAGGTCATTTGTTAGTGATTAGTTTTTACATCTGTTTAGTTCACTTTTCTCAGTAGATGTTTGATTCTCATGTACTTGTCTCTCCCTACTTCCCTGATTTTCTTGACCTTATTTTAAAGAGCAGGGTAAAGAATACCGCCCCAGGTTAGAGTGTCTCTTCCCCTCTATTTTCCCTGTTTCTCTGCAGTGTGGAAGTGTACTCAGAGTAGGGATCCATCTCTCCTGTCCTCATCACCCTGAGAATTGCTAGATAGGTCTTGAAAACCATAGAATTTATTTCCTAATAACTGCACCATTTGAAATGGGGGTAGATCTATGTTAACTGTGTCTTGGCTGAAATTGTTGTAGTTTAACTGGCTGATCTTCTTCAAAGTCTGTGGAACAAAAGAGGTGGCTTTTCCCTAGTTGACAGCACATTGATATAAACATGGAGTTTTCATGAGGAATGGGCACTGTGTGCTCAAATGTGTATTTGAATCACTCAGAGATCTTGCTCAAATTGCAGAAAAGGGGCTGAGTATTTGTATTCCTAATAAGCTCCCAGATGCTGCCGATGCTGCTGGCTACAAACCACACTTTGATTAAAAAGATTGTGCCTTAAGTCAGGTTTCTCCAGGAAAACAGAACCAATAGGATATATACCCACAAACAGATTTAGTATGAAGATTGGCTGATGCGGTTATGGAGGCTGAGAAGTCCCATGATCAGCCGTATGCACCTGGAGATCCAAGAAAGCCTGTAGGGTAGTTGGAAGGCCTGAGAGCCAGTGAGCAGTTGGTGCAGATTCCAGTCCAAGCATGAAGGCCTGGTAGTCAAGAGCATCGAGAGCAGGGGAACATTGATGTTTCAGCTCAGACAGTTTAGCAGAACAAGAATCAACGTTCTTCAGCCTTTTTGTTCTATGTCAGGTCCTCAGTGGACTAGAACTAGATGATGCCCACCCACGTTGGCAAGAGCCATCTGTTTAGTCAGTCCATCTATTCAAATGCTAATCTCTTCTAGAATCACCCTCCTGCCTGACCAGGCAGTGGCGCAGTGGATAGAGCATCGGACTGGGATGCGGAAGGACCCAGGTTAGAGACCCTGGGGTTGCCAGCTTGAGTGCGGGCTCATCTGGCTTGAGCAAAAAGCTCACTAGCATGGACCCAAGGTCACTGGCTCGTGCGGGGGGTTACTCAGTCTGCTGAAGGCCCGTGGTCATGGCACATATGAGAAAGCAATCAATGAACAACTACGGTGTCGCAATGAAAAACTGATGATTGATGCTTCTCATCTCTCTCTGTTCCTGTCTGTCTGTCCCTATCTATCTCTCTATCTGACTCTCTGTCCCTGTAAAAAAAAAAAATTAAAAATTAAAAATAAAAATAGAATCACCCTCCTGGTCACACCCAGACATGAATTTCAACCACATAACCGAGCATCCTGTGGTCCAGTCAAATTGGTTAATTCTTGACATAAAATTAACCATCACAGGCTGTAAACATGTGGCATACAAAGCAAGAAAGTACTAAATGGCTGGCTGAACATTTAAAAATAATAACCAATATTTATTAAAATGTGACTACATGCTAACTACAGCACTAAATACTCTACATGAATTATCTCATTAAATTGCCACAATGACCCTGTGAGGTAGGTACTAAATTATTTCCATATTACAGAAGAAGAAATTGGGGCACAAGAGGGGATGAGTAATTTGAGATTAATCATCTAGAGAAGGTCAGAATTGAGCAATCTACTTCAGAGCCTCAACTGAAACACTGTCTCCTGGTGCAGACTTAGGGCCAGCTGCTGGCTGCTGCACCATAGAAAGCAAGGGCGGGCCATGCTTTTATAATGAGTAAAATTTTGTTTAATGAAACTGGTGGGATGCTGGGGAAGACAGCCTGGGAGTCTCCTCTGAAATGTGAAACAGTGCCGGGGCTTCCTACAAGGTCCAAGCAGAGAGAGAAGTGAATGTAGCTCTTCTGGGGAAAGGAACGTGAGAAATACTGGTACGCACAAGAGGAAAAACTAAGTGAAATTGGTGAAGAAAGAAAAGGAGAACTTGGAATCCTCATGCTTAAATTTAGAGAACAAAGAATCGTGAAATAAAATTTCCTTAGAAAGTCCCAGAAAAGTTGTGTGTGTGTGACAAGTCAAAAGGATAAGGGGAACTCATATGTCTCTGGGCAAAGTCCTACTTCAAGAGTCAGACCCCAGGGAAGCATTATAACCAAAGCCCATCCACCACCAGTTAAGGGTTCTTCTTTTCTGTTCCAAAGACCTTTGTGCATAACTCAGAATACAAAACATACTCTCACTCTCTCTTTTATTTATATTTCTCCCTTGCTAGACTGAGACTTTTTTTTTTCTTTCTTTCAGTCAAGGTCTTGGCTTATAGACACAGCTTGAGATCTAGGTACACTGGGATACGCTAGAGCTGAAGTTCAGCTTTACAGTCTTAACATCATTCCCTTTTCGCTAGTGGCATCCCTCAACCCAACACAGTTCATTTAAATGCCACTGCTCTTATGCAGCCTTCCCTAAATTAAGCATTTCAATCGGCACACCTTTATCATGACACCAAATATTCTGTCTCATTGGTACATTTTGCAAAGTTCTTTTCTGCATTAAATTATAGACTCCCGATGGCTATGACTCTGTCTTCATGACCTTTGAATTCTCATTAGAACTGAGCAGGATCCTGCATATCAGTTGATGCTCAAAAAAAAAAAAAAAAAAAAAAAAAAAAATCAGCTCTGAATGCATATTTAAAAGAAAAAAAGGGAAAAGAGATTTAGACAAAATGTAACTTGGACTAGCTAAAATGGACTCAACAACAGCTTAAAACAAAGTTTAAACAACCCAAGAGACCTTCCAGACCCTAACTTTATTTTCTGCTGAATATGTCACTCAAGAATGAGCCGTTTTTTCTTGTTCTTTGCAAAGTTATCATACACGTGTTTTTAGTACAGAAGAGGGAGGAGACCAGGAGCTAGGTTTACCTGTGAACTGAGATCAAAATAAAAACATTTAATGAAAAAAATTTTTAAGAAACAAAGGATTCAGAAATGCAGAAAGAGAACTAAGAAACAAAAACAGAAGAAATTTCATTTTGTGTGAGGGGAAAATCAGATGTGGTCTGCTAGGGTACCATATCTGGCAACTGAATAAATGCAAAGCTTGTGACAGGGATTCCCGATTTCTTCTCGTGGAGCCCATGGGCCCTGAGCGCCCTTAGAGAAGGCCAACAAGAATGTGGTTACTTGCACTCTTCCATCGCAGGATAGGGAGAGAGTTTCTGTGACTTCATTCTTTTCACCTAACACCAATTGTGTTAGAATATTCAAATTCTCTATTTCTGTCTTGAGATAGTATGACTGGAGGTGGGGGAAAGTTGTACTTATACAGAACCCAAAAAGTCAAAACCATGACAATCAAAGAGGAAAAATGTGGATTCTGTAAAAAATTTATAGCAGTTGTGCTTAAGACAAATTCATTTCTTTGACCTCTAAAATAATTGTCAGCAAGAAATGAATTTTAGCTGAGTTTACAAAGTAAACATAAAATGTTATTAAACCTTGCAGTTCTCAGTGTTCTGTTTGCATCTCTTGTTCACTTAGAATGATTTTAGTTTATTGTCATGTGCTTTTTTTGTTTGTTTGTTTTTAATTAGGACAACACCACAAATATTCTACTTTCAGACTAGGTTCTGAGAATCCAAAATCTTAACAGCAAAACAAAACACAACAAAAATCAGAACAAAAAGTACTTCTAACAACTCAACATGTTTCAAGGAGTACACACTCTGAAAACAGTCTCCACTCAACCAGTGTGGGAAAC
Organism: Saccopteryx bilineata; assembly: GCF_036850765.1. Lineage (NCBI taxonomy): Eukaryota > Metazoa > Chordata > Mammalia > Chiroptera > Emballonuridae > Saccopteryx > Saccopteryx bilineata. Next base: position 121,765,554 of record NC_089491.1, on the reverse strand, counting down.
GGCACAGGCAGGCAAAACGAACCCACAGCTTGCTGCCAGTTGTTTCGGCTTTTGGGCTTCTGTTTTTTACTAAACATCAAGATTTCTCACAACAGAAAAATTTTTTGATTATCTTATTACCAAGGGACAGAGGCTTTTAACTTCATTTAATCAATCAAGTTCTTCCAGCCGAGACCCATGCAGTCTACTCTTTCTCATGCTCAACCTCCTGAGTTTATGTGCAGGAGAGAGAATTTTACTTAGCTCAGGTAAAAAGGCCTATCATGGAGAAAACACCAAGCATAAACCCACTCTCCCTCCAAATCACCTTGTATTTATAGCTTAAGCCTTGCGTTGTGTGTGTTTATTTTCCATTTTCCCCACTAAGTTCTCACCATGAAGACATCCTCAGCACCAGGCCCTTGAGAAAAGGTCCTGAGAGCTTCATGAAATTACTGTTTCACACTGAGTGTCCTTTGGCCACTCATCACCACTCACTCTCAAAAAAAGACGCCACAGCTTGGCCAGATATCAGCTCTCTGGTACCCTGTGATCAGGTAAAAAAGATACTGAAGTACTTGGGGGCTGAAAGAAGAAAAGAGGGAGGAAGGTGGCAAGAGGGAAAAAAAACAGAAAATGCTTTTCTTCCTCAGATAAAAAACAAAGTTAAACCCTGGGGCCAGTTGGCTCAGTGGTAGAGCATCAGCCTGGCATGTGGATGCCCCTGGTTCGATTCCCAGTCAGGGCACAAAAAAGTGACCATCTCCATCTCCACTTCTACCCTCTCCCTTCTCTCTCTCTCTCTCTCTTCCTCTCCTGCAGCCATGGCTTAATTGGTAGGAGCTCAATGGCCCCGGGTGCTGAGGATGGCTCCATGAAGCCTCCATCTCAGGTGCTAAAAATAGCTCAGTTGTGAGCAATGGCCCTCGATGGGAAGGTCATCAGCCCCAGATGAGGTTTGCTAGTGGATCTCTGTTGGGGTGCATGCAGGAGCCTGTCTCTCTATCCCTCCTCCTCTCACTTGGAAAAAGAAGAAAAATAAATAAATAAATAATGAAGTGAGAGGGCATCTAGATGGCATCTGAAGAAACTCGGAAGCAAGTCAACACTCAAGTTAGATGTAAACAACAAATAAAAAATAAGCTGATTGCAAACTTCATGGTCTTATGTATGTACTTCCTAACATCAAGTTTTGTAGCTATGCCTGGGGTAGACATACAGTAATCCCCCTTTACTTACCCCTAGTGGAAACCTGAAACCACTGTTAGGATTGAACCCTGTATACACTATATGGTCTCCTACCCGTTCATACCTATGATAAAGTTTACAAATTTGGCACAGCAAGAGATTAACAACAATAACTAATAATAAAATAGAACAATCATAACAATATACTGTAGTAAAAGTTCATGTAAATGTGGTCTTTCTCAACATATCTTATTGTATTGTACTCATCTTTTCACTGAATAGCAGCACTTTATGGCATCTCTGGTGCTTATTCGAATCACCACTACTCTTGCACTTTGAGGCCACTAGTAAGTAAAATAAAGGTTACTTGAACTCAGCACTGTGTAGTGGCCATAGTCTACCTGACCACTGGAAGTGACTAAGGGTGGGATTTACACAACATGGAGACACCTGACCAAGGGATGATTCACATCCCCAGTGGGACAGAGCAGGAGGCCCAAGATTTCATCACTCCTGAGAATGGCAAATAATTGAAAACTTATGAATTGTTTATTTCTGTACTTTTCCACTTAATATTTTCAGATCCCCATTGACTACGGGTAACTGAAACCACAGAAAACAAAACTGGGGATTATGATAGGGGACTACTATGGTACAAGTATGTGCTCATTTAAGAGCGTAATACGGGCCCTGCTGAGTAGCTCAGCTGGATAAATCATCATCTTGATAAGCTAAGAGTGCATGTTTGATCCCTGGTTAGGGTACATACAAGAATCAATCAATGAATGCATTAATAAGTGGAACAAATAGGTGTTTCTCTCTCTCTTTTCCTTCCATTCTCTAAAACTCAATTTAAAAATAAATAATAAAGCCTCATCTGGTTTGAGCAAGGCTCACCAGCTTGAGCCCAAGGTCGCTGGTTTGAGCAAGGGGTCACTCGGTCTGCTGTAGCCCTCTGGTCAAGGCACATATGAGAAATCAATCACTGAACAACTATGGTGCTGCAACGAAGAACTGATGCTTCTCATCCCTCTCCCTTCCTGTCTGTTCCTATCTGTCCCTCTCTCTAACTCTCTCTCTGTTTCTGTCACACACACACACAAATAAAAATAAAGCACAGTAAGATGTAAAAGCAGCCAACACCTACTAAGTGGTTCTTCTTGAACCAGGTCCTATTAACCCCCTCAGTTATCCCACTTAGGATCCCAAATGCCCTCTGAAGTGAAAAACCTTATCCCAAACACACAGGGCTACTTGTACTTCTGCAATTCAACATTTTTCAGATTTTAGAAAGTCAATAGAGAACATGTGCCATATAGTTTGACTGATTCCTTTCCAAGATTCCTAAGAGTAAAATGTGTAGGCGGATGTAGAAGTAGAAAAACAACAGCTTCTCTTTAGGTCAGGTCAGGTTTTATTGCCCAAAGTTTTTACCAAACCTATGTTTGAAAACAAACAAACAACACCTGTTTTCAAAGAGTGAATTTCAGGGTTGAAGATTGGATATATTTTGAACTCCATTTTACAGGCAAAGTAACGGGGACTCAAAGAGGATCAACTGCCTTGCCTCTTGGCGCTGGCAGCAGTTAGGTCTGGATTCAACCAGGAAATCTCAGATTCTAGAGCCTGCGCCTAAAACCCCACTATCCTGCCCCTCAGGCTTTTTTTGGGTGTCTAAGTAAATGCAGATGTGTCTGAAGTCTTTCTGCCAATCCTGAAGACTTAAACTGTCTTTTCTGTTCCTCATTACTTGTCTATCTTTGCAACCTCACCTAGAAAATTATTCTAAAAAGAAAAAAGGAAAGCAAACTCTTCCTTCAGTGATAGCAGGACGAGAAAGCATCAGCCTGACTCAATTACCTGGGGACTTTGAGTTTCCTGTGGTGAGACAAAGCTGAGAAGGGAAGGGAGGGGGAGTGGAGGAGAGGAGAGGATAGGAGAGGAGAGGAGAGGAGCGGAAAGGAGGGAGGGGAAGAGAAGAGGGGACGGAGAGGGGCAAGAAGGGAAAATGAGAAAGGAGAAAGGACCTGGATCCTGGGATCCAGATTCGAACAAAACATTTCTTAAATCCTGCTATTTCAAGATGTCTATGCTGCCGCTGTGTCTGTCTGTTTACCTTTGGTAAAGTCGGCTTTCTAGGAGTGAACATTTGCCCAAACGAGGATGCTGCCAAGCATCACATCTGGCTAGCATGCAGAGAAGGGACAGCCCACACAGGCTGGCAAAATGGTCACCAAACTGACGTGATCCAGCAGAGGCAGCCATTCTAGGACAGAGCTCAGAGAGAAGGGGCTACCCAGAAATGTGAGGGAACTTCATCAGGTCAGAAGAATGGTGTGTTGTTTTTTTTAAAGATTCTCTTTTTTAAAATTTTTATTTGATTTTAGTGAGAGAGGAAGGGGGAGAGAGAGAGGGACAAGGAATGTCAATCTGTTCCTGGATGTGCCATGACCAGGGAGGGATCAAACCGGCAACCTCTGAGCCTCGGGACAATGCTCTAGCCAACTCAGCTATCCAGCCAGGGCAGAAGAATGCTGTTTAAATCAATCTAGCTCTGGAGGTACAGGGTGACCCTGGCAAAAATCGGGTTGCATTCGATACCAGAGTTCGTGGCTGGTTTACTTTCTGCATGCAGACATAGTATCTCAGCAGGAGCTCATACTCCTACATTCTAATGTGCTTTCCCCAGAGAGAGGAAGGAGTGTACCTAAAATTACACGCACTCTGAAATACCACAAGGAACATGTGATTTGGGAATGTTTTTCTGCCATGACTATCAAAGCAGGAAAAGGGTTGATACCCATTGTTTGTGTTTTCGATTTGAAATCCTAACGGCTAAACCTGGGTTCAGTGGCCAAACTAGTGCCAAAAAAAAAAAAAGAAAAAGAAAAAATCAAGCCCTGACAAGTCAGAGTCTTGCCCGGGCACAGCACTTGCAATATCTCTTTTCCGTCTTTCAAATCAGGGCAGTCACACCCTCTAATCAGTGCTTCTGTGTCTCTAGCTTGGGTGCTCAATTCATAGATGGGCATTTAACTGAGGTCCAAGCATAATGTGAGGCTCAATTTGCTTCATCCTTTTTTACTGTTGTAGCTTTTGGTACTGTACCACCAACGTGTGGCTAGGGCCTTGTCGATGTGCCAATCTGTATGCTGCCATTTCTGACGTGAAGAGAAAAATCAATTCCAATGCAAGAGCGTCCCTGCACAGTCAGCATTCCCTAAATGTTGATTTGAAAGCTTATGAAAAATAGAGCCTCCTGGCTCACAAACTGTCTTTGTCAGGTGCTTTACTCTAAACTAAAAATGAATATGATTTTAAACGTTACGTACACAGGGGCTTTTTTGGGGGGGAGGGGGTGATAGTAGACAATGTAAAGGAAATATTTTTTCTTTCTTTCTCTGTAAACTTCCTTTTACCAAAACCAGTGCCCAGACACTAGAATAAACCATATATAATATTTTTTGTCTGTTTGTTTTTAAAGCTAATCAGCACATTTATTTCCCCAATTTAAGAAGGAAATACACAGGCATACACGTGACACTCAAATGTATGCAGAGACTTTCCTTTGCACCATTTCTGAAATTTTACTCCCCTCTTTTCAATGCTTAGCTTCTACTCTCCTGGTCCCCAGCGGGCACACATACGCATGCATCTGTGTTTCTTCCCCTGAAATAAATCTCTAGTGAAAGTTTTCACACACACACACACACACACACACACACACACACACAGATATTCTCTATACTCTATTAGGCCAGAACGTTGGACCCAAGATACTGAAATATATATATTTACATTCTAATAACACCCTAAACATTTTAACTTTTAAGTAGTCAACTAAATAACTCCATTCCGGTTAGCTTTATCAGAACTTTAATTATTGCCTAACACAAAGTATTATACCATATGACAGATTAAAACTAGGTTTGTCCAACCACACATTTGGATGTTTTTGTTTTATTCTACACAGTAGAGTGTTCCCCTATCTAAATTGACAAGCTCAGCATAAGTAGGTGGAAGTAAGAAAAACAAAGGGACATTCATTAAGAAATGAAGGTAGGACTTTTCTCATGAAAACAGAAGTGCAAAAGCATAGCCTTCAGAGCCAGAGAATTGTTGCCAGCATTTTGATACACAAAATGAACTTTAATCTGCACAGATGAAGCTGAGAAATCTTCTGGGAGAGGCGCCATAGATTATCGCAATAAATATTAGCAGAGTCACAAGGCCGTAATCACTATCTGTATCCATGATACCCGGTTTCAGATTAACATGTTTATTTTACTTGTGTTCCCAAATTTAACATTAGAGAAATTTGGTTGTGAAATTAGCATTAGGCAAAAAAAATATATATAATTCTGAGGTAACCTGACAGTGCAGACCGGTCAGCATTTGCAAGAACAATTTTGGGGTTTTAAGAATCTACTTAAATGACAAGACCAAAAAAGGTCCCACGGCACCTTTGGCAAATGTTTGCTTTGGATACGATTTTTTAGTTCTGCATAAAATCCTACATAATATCACTACTGCTTTTCAAAATTTGGCTTCCCCTTTTTTCATTCATTCTTTTCCCATATTACCATCATCCCACCCCATCAAGATTAGTCAAATGGCCAGAATTATCTGGTTCATGTTTGGGAACTTTTAAAGGGATCCTTTCTTAAACCCCAAAACCTAGATTTCTGTTTCCTTTTTAGCCTTGCTTGGACTTTCAGATGAGGGAGAATCATATCTGATTTGGACTCAACCTTGAAACACTAAAAGTACTCATCCAATTTTTATACAATTAAAGACAACCTAGACTGGATGGTTACAGCAAGTTTCAAATGATTTGGAAGGAGATATTATTTCTTGGGCTGGTAGCATGGCTAGGGTAGAATTCATGGAAAATATATTTGAGAAAATATGTTTTTGTTCATCTTTGACAAAGCAAATGAAACCAGGGAAACATCCATTTTTATATCCTAATATTAGGGACTTTCTGCAACTTAAGAATAGGCCAGATACCTCCCAACACTTTAAAAAGAGTTAAGTGTTCCATGATGCTTGACTGCATGACAAAGGTATTATTATACCTTTGCTGTTATCTCGCCTCAGACATGAAGGGCAGGGGCTCTCAATGATAGTAAGTCTCTATAATCTCAGATTCCGTAGGAACAGCCATTCTGGATAACTGAACTTTCCAGTTATCTAAATGTTAGCAAGAAAACCCTTTATGTTTTCAATGCTTGTCGTTAGCTTGCCTAGCTATACGTCCTAACAAAATACTGAACATCTTGCTGAGCCTGTAAAATTATATTGAACATGAATTCTCATTTCATATGTATTGTGTACTGTAGATATCGCATTTAAAGAAACCAGACTTAATTTTTTGTAAAAAATTGAGGTCTTATCAGCCTGTTTATTATGATCTGTAATTCCCTCTAAAATGAAGAGGATAAAATAAAATAGAAATCCAACTGGGTATTCCAGTAATCAAAGCTGTACTGATTCCTATGGCATAAAATAATCCAAAAAGTGAGTAAAAAGTGGTCAGGAAACAGCTGCTATAAACCAGGTTACTTGACATTATAATGGTGTCCGAGAGTGCCAAATTACAATTGTGCGTTTGGGGAGAAATAAGCCTGTCAGAATTTGGGAATTCATTCAATTTATTTGAATGGAATGTTCTTTTCCCAGATTATCTCCTAGGCCATTTCTCTGGTCTCCTTCAAGTTTCTGCTCAAATATCACCTCCCTATTTAACTTAAAATAGCAGTCTGCCTCCCCACCCAACCCCCAACAGCCCTTTTCTGCTGGGCCCTCACAAGAGCACCCACGTCTCCTATGATATTCACATCGCCAACACAGCAGCTCTGTCCCTTAGCACTATCACCATCTGACATATCATACATTTCACTTACTTGTTTACTTCCCTCTCCAAGAGGGAGTTTTGTTTGGTTCACTGCTATATTTCCAAATGCCTACAAGAGTGATTTTCAACCTTTTGCATCTCATGTCAAATATAAACTAATTACCAAAATTCTGTGGCACACTAAAAAAACATCATCTTTGTCAGTCTGGCAAAAACAAACAAACGAAAAAGAACAAGTACAATGTTCATTCATTCACATCAAACAGCAACTGTTAACGCTGGCTGTTATTATTATTTTTATTTGACAATAAGGAACAAGAGGTCAGTGCCCCTAACTAAATAGGGTTTTTAAAATTCTAGCAGCACACTGGTTGAAAATTGCTGGCCTAAAACAATGCTGGGCACATAGTTACAGATCAACTATATTTATGAATTAATAGATTAGCTAATTTTAGCATCTTCTAAAGCTCTGGTGTGAGTCCCTGACTCCAAGGTCTTCCTGTCTAATGGGAAAGTCAGACATGGATGCAAATAACTACAATACAATGGGATCAGAAAGCAGTGTACCAGAATGTGATATTGGTTAGGAGCTGGGGCTTGAGCTCGGACAAATCTGGATTCTAGCATCAAATTATCCCATAACTCTCTGACCATGGGCAAGTCATAATATAACATCTTTGTATCATGATCTTTCCAAATCAGAGATGACTATGAGAACAAATATCTAATCCTACTGGCTTGTGACAAGGAGTCACTGAAGGGGTCCACAAAGGTGCTTAGCTCAATGCTGGCACTCAGAAAGTCTACGCAAGGTGCCAGTGACATCTATTTTTACAGAGGTCAAGAGGATAAAATAAAAAAAAAGTCTACAGGCCTTGGTCAGCTGTAGAGTGTTGGCCCAGTATGTGGAAGTCCTGGGTTTGATTCCCAGTCAGGGCACACAGGAGAAACACTGTCTGTTTCTCAACACTTCCCTCTCTCCTTCCTCTCTTGTCTCACTCTTCCCCTCCCACAGCCAAGGCTCCATTAGAGCAAATTTGGCCTGGGCGCTGAGGATGACTCCATGGCCTCTGGCTCAGGTGCTAAAATGGCTCCGACTACAACGGAGCAATGGCCCCAGGTGGGCAGAGCATTGCCCCCTGGTGGGCATGCCAGGTGGATCCCAGTGGGGCCCATGCAGGAGTCTGTCTGACTGCTTCCCCACTTCTAACTTTGGAAAAATAAGAAAAAAAAAAGTCTAGAGCGGTTGGGTATTCCTGGGAAGGCTTGTCAGTAAGAAGACAGGTAGAAATGAAGAAAAAATTGTCCTCAGCATACAATGAAACCCCATATTACATTTTCCTCTACTTAATGCATGAAACTTCTTTTTTAAAAACAAGTAATAATACGAGTGGCGGGCTAGGTGGAGGTGGGTAAAGGGGGAATAGGGACAGAAAGAGACTGCTTGGGGCAAAGGGCGCGTGATGCAGTGTGCAGATGATGTTATTATATTGAGTTGTACACCTGAAATCTGTATGGTTTTGTGAACCAATGTCACCCCAGTAAATTCAATTATAAAATAAAAACAAACCATATGAATATGTAATCAGAGTAGCAGTTTTTTTAGTTGAAAATGGGTTATTGACAAGTCTCTCTACTAACCAAATCTGGCTATAATCTTCCGTACACCTTCACTGAGTTGCTATTCTTTCTAAAATGGAATGTAGTGGTGTGTGTGTGTGGGGGGGGGGGCCCAACCGGTACGGAAATATTAGGTATTACTGCCCCGAGAAAGACATGTCTAAGTAACTGAGCACCATCACCATCACAACCCACCCTTGTTTTGGCAGCAGAGACAGAACACATTGTCTTTCTCAGGAAAAAATAGTTAATTCAAGATCTGGTTCCAGTTTATGTTCCTAATCAGAACACTAAATCTACAGGGGAAAAACGAGGACTTAATCCCCTTTTCAATCAGTGGTGAATTATCTCCTTTCCCTATCCCTCAGTAAATCCCAAACTCATTAGGTCTCTTTAGGACAAGCCTTCCCATCTCTGCACTCAAGAATCTCTAAGACAGTGACACACAGCTCTTGAGTTCAATCAATTTCACAACTAATTGTGCTGTAACTCAGGTCAATATTCTGTCTGCTATTTGGCAACTGGAATTGAGAATTTTGAGATAGAAGTAAGTACTCAAGGCTAGGACAGAGAGAAGTGTGTGTGTGTGTGTGTGTGTGTGAACACTAGTCTCCTTTTCTCATATGTAAAATTTACTACAGAGTGACATAATCAGATTAAAAGTAAGCGGGGAGTGGGGGTGGGGGGAGGGGCATTATGTAAATTTGGCATGATCACAGTCTTTTTCAACTGATCATGATGCAAAAGTTTCGGCCTAATAATAAACACCAGGCAATCCTTAGTAAGCTTATGAGTCAGTGATAGGGATATGACTCAAATTTTACTACTCACTTTAAAAGACTAAAAAGCCCTACTAAATTGCATAGGGATGTACTATATTGGTAACCATTAAATCATGACTAGTTGAGAGGCAACGGTATTTTCTGGTGACAATTTGCTTCATCTTTAAAGGAACCATTACCACATGGTTAAGAATCAAAACTAAAGTTAGAAAAAGGAGTAGGAAAACAACTCATTTTTAATTTTGGGGCCGGACTCCACAACCATATTACTTATTCAAATTCAATTGCCTCAAAAGAGATTTCTGGGGAGGTAGAAATGTTCTACCTCTTGATCAGGGTGTGGATGACATGTGTGTGCAAATTTCACTGAACTCTATGCATTTAATTGTATACAATTTTCACATCAATGTAAAGAAAATATCAGTGATTCACACCTTGAAAGTACTATGTCCTGGTGGAACTTACACTCAAAATGTAAAACTAGAATGAAACCATTTTTTAAAGTTTTATTTAAATAAACAGTCATTGCAAAAATGACAAGTGATATATCAAAAGAATGTGGAAAATACTCCAGATATGGTTGAATTACGCTGTTCTGCACACGATTAAAGTGCCTCTATTCTAGCCGCTCACACTAAAACCCAACTTTCCATACTAAACCTTTAAAAAGAAAGTAATTAATGTCTGTACTGAAACAAATCATAATAACCCAGCTATTTCAAAAAACACTCCGAGCTCTACTTGGGTTCCTTTTGGACTAGATAAGGCATTCTAACTCCCTGGCACGGTTACTGGGAAGTAGGCACAGTGCTGGTTGCTCAGCCCTTACTCAGATGAAAGTCACGTTACTATCTGTTCTGGCTGATCGTTCCAGTCTGGGTTTCATTATTAATAGCGCCCTGTTTTACTATTAAAGTTACAGTTTGGTTGATAAATCTATCGAGCATATTATATAGTCACTCTACCTGTGAAACCCCACATCATTGGCCCTCACTTCCCTAACTCCTCTTCACTGCTGTCACGGATCTTCCTTCAGTCTCTCCCATTCACTGCATACTCTCTAGCCAGATTCAAGCAATGCCCCCTCTGCCCTGCCTTCACCACTTAAACGCCTATTCATCCTTCAGATCTCAGCTCAAGCGGCCCTTCCTCTGGGAAGCCTATGTTAGGCACATCTATTGTAGCTCTCAGGACACAACTTTATCACCTTCCCTTCCTTAGTATGGCACAGGTCCAATTTTTACATTTGTTGGTAATTCTCCCTTCCACTAGGCTCTCAGTTCCTTTAGGGCAGTGGTCCTCAACTTTTTTTGGGCCATGAACCGGTTTAATGTCAGAAAATATTTTCACGGACCAGCCTTTAGGGTGGGACGGATAAATGCACAAAATAAAATTATGCGACCGGCGTAAAAACTGTGGTATTTTTAAATATAATTGTCGAACTTTCGAGACAAGCATCAAGAGTGAGTCTTAGACGGATGTAACAGAGGGAATCTGGTCATTTTTAAAAAATAAAACATCACTCAGACTTAAATATAAATAAAACGGAAATAATGTAAGTTATTTATTCGTTCTCTGTGGACCGGTACCAAATGGCCCACGGACCAGTACCGGTCCGCGGCCTGAGAGTTGGGGACCACTGCTTTAGGGCACAGCAAGTGTCCATTTTGGTAACCTCAATGCTTAGCAAAGAATTGGGCACACAGAGGAACTCAGCATTTGTTAAACGAATGTGACAGAAACAGGACAAAAACACTAATCATTTTAACCATTAGAAAGGATTCCAGAAGGCTTCTAAAAGGCAGGGTAATGTGGAAAAAGCAAGAATCTGGGAGTTAGAGGGATAGCTGATCTCTAATGGTTCATTATTATTACATAAGCACTCCATCTCTCTAATTCTAACCACAAGTCCTGTCTCAAGGAACTGTTATGACAAAACTGGCCACCTAAGCCTTTGGTGTAAATCAGTTTCAAACTCTTATTCTTCCCTCATAATTTTAAGCATTATAGGAACACATTCACTAATTTATAAGGCTATACCCAACTCCAAGCAGGGCCTGAACCACACAAGGGCTTTAAGATGTAAGACTTCTGGAAGGGTCAAAAGAATCTTGCCTGTAAGTCTCTTGAGGTACTTTTAAGAATGGGGCCCTTTGTTTCTTACACTATTGCAAAATAAATTAGCAAGAAGCTTTGCTGGCTAAGTACCTACTTCATTGAAGTATGCAGTAATGCTATACAACCCAGAAGCAAACTATTCAACGAAGATATCGTCACACAGAAGAAGGGAATTGAGTTTAAACTAAAAAGAACTCATGGTCAATGATTCATTTATGACTGACTAGAAGAAATCAATTACGTTATTAGTGATTCAAGCAAAGGTTGCATCAGGTTACAGCACAAGAAGAAACTCAAACCCAAACTGATAACTTATAAAAAGGCTGCTTTTCTTTGCCGTAAAGGAAGTACTCACACCACTCTAGATTAAGAGATTGAGAACCACTGAGTTGTTTGAAAACCAGTTTGAAATTCTCTTGCAAAAGCATGGCCAAATAACAAATAGCTTGAAGGGTTGCAAACCCTGGGAAAAGTCAACTTACTTTATATAGCCAAGAGTTGTTGTAAGGATTAAACAAGATAATGAATGCAGACGTGCAATGCACTACGCATTTGGTAGTGTCACTGCAGCTCCCAAGTGGTCTTCAATACAGACAAAAGAACTGACAGATTCCTTTTTTTTCTTTTTTTAACTTTACTGAAAAATAGTTCTGAAAATCACAATATTAAGGATGAAGTTCAGGAAAGTCTGTAAAATAAATATTCCAGTCCGGGGTTATATTTCTCCCTTTGAAAAGATAGCAGGAGGGAGTTCTTTTTCCTTCCTATATTATTTCAAAAACACAAGTACATTTCGTACAGCTGCTGGCTAAAGCAGACTTTCAAAAAAACTCTAGAAAGACAATCACAGGAACATGAAATTTTCAAGAAACCAAGAAAACGATCTGCTACCATCATTTGCCTCCATCATACAGGCTTTGCAAACTTCCATGAATCCAACCATTCATCACTGGATGTTTTCATATGTTTGACCTTGACAACAGACTTATTTTTATCCCCAGTTTTACATCAAAAATGATAGGCTCAGAAGAGCTAAGCAACTTGTCCTAAGTCACAAGCAGAACCTGGTACAGGCCTCATTATTCTGAATCCAAGACTAGTATTCTTCATACTACATACCAACAATTGCCTCCTAAATAAAGCCTAGTTTTAAGACAGTTGTAAGGTTAGTGGCAATAAATGGTGAAAGGGTTTCAAGGATAAAGTGACCACAGATGGCCAGCTAGCAATGAGGAGTTAAAATATGCATGTTCCAACAATGGGAAACAAGATAAATAAAACAAACACCACAATGTGCCAGTAGTTAAGAGCTTGGATTCTGGGGCTAGAAAAGTCTGAGTTCAAGTTATGAATTAGTTATCTACTAGCTGGTTAGCTTTGGAGCAAATTTAACTCCTTAAGTCTCAGCTTTCTATCCATAAAATGAAAATGAAGATATACTGACTTACTTGCCAACCTCACCCCGTTGATGGGAGGTCAAATAAGAATATATATTGGTAACTTGACAGCTCACAAGTGCAATTTATAGGAAATACAACTCCATTTAGTCTATTGACTGGAGGAGACATAACTGCCATAAATCAAGGCTGGAAAATGCATTCAAGCCTGTTTATAGTGGAAACTTTTGAATCTTATCATTTTAGGTTACTATCCATTAATAGAATCTTCTCAAATAAAGTTTAATATGTTAGTGATTCTTCCTTCCTAAAATATCAGGATTGTTCTGTACAAGAGGAAAAAGATACAGGGGACTTCCAGTTGAACCAGAATTGCTAAATCAAATTTAATCACTGATATAAAACTACATTCACTCAGTTCTTTTGCAACCATGAAAGGAAATGTTACAAAAGCCATAACATTTAAAAAGAAAATTTCTAAAAACATAAAATGTGAATTTCAACACATAGCAATACATAGTTTAATATAGGAGCATGTGGACCTCAAATTGGTATAACACTTAATATTTTGGGAATCTGTTGGCTATAAAAGATGTCTTCATTTTACAAATAAGGACTTAAGCAGATAAGCTAAAATTAGAAAGCACAACTCTTTGGATTGCTACAACAGCTTCTCATTTTAAGATTTATCACTTAAAGAATATAACAATCACAAGTTATTCGTTGGAGAGCACACGCTCATATTCTTTAGTGCTAATCTAAGAGAAATAGTTTCTAACCATTTTTGATCATGCACCCCTACAAAAAGATTTTTAGCATATTCCCAATACACATATATTTGTTTATGAAAAGTACCATGTGCTTTTACATACACACATGAAAACGCAGGTGAAAATATATTTTTTAAATGACATTAAATAATTTCAGAGATGGCCTATCTAGAGAATTATTAAAATAAAATACACCCAACAGGTGAATATGTCTTCCATCAATGTCACAATTTGAAATAATAATTAGTGTTTGATATAATATTCTCTAAATACAGGAATGTAGTTAACTCGACTGTTGTTTTCCTGCGGTCCCTCCTGTGATGCTAGGTGTCTGGCCTATCCTTAATCATCCTTCTAGCATTAGAAATGGGGTCACTAATGGCCTTCACAACTTAAAAGGTACAAAGAAAAAGCCACTTGATAATCAAGTGGCTTATAACAGATAGCTTAAAAAATATTTTCCTGCCCTGGCCGGGTGGCTCAGCAGTAGAGCGTTGGCCTAGCGTGCGGAGGACCCGGGTTCGATTCCCGGCCAGGGCACATAGGAGAAGCGCCCATTTGCTTCTCCACCCCTCCGCCGCGCCTTCCTCTCTGTCTCTCTCTTCCCCTCCCACAGCCAGGGCTCCATTGGAGCGAAGATGGCCCGGGCGCTGGGGATGGCTCTGTGGCCTCTGCCCCAGGCGCTGGAGTGGCTCTGGTCGCAACATGGCGACACACCCAGGATGGGCAGAGCATCGCCCCCTGGTGGGCAGAGCACCGCCCCATGGTGGGCGTGCCCGGTGGATCCCGGTCGGGCGCATGCGGGAGTCTGTCTGACTGTCTCTCCCTGTTTCCAGCTTCAGAAAAATGCAAAAATATATATATATATATATATTTTCCCTTTATAAAGTCCTGACACAAAGTCATAGCACTATATTTGAGTATCTTCAAGAATAGGTGTCCTTTTTACTCGTTTCCATTCGCCCCTCCCACAGCCCATTTCCCACTTAGTATGGGCCATCAATCTTAAGGTACTTGCCCCTGCATGTCCCAGATTCATGCCTTACATCATCCGTACATTCGCATTACCCAAACTTGCTGCCAAAAGAGTATGCTGCACAAACCTCTCTTGATAAGCATCTATGACCACAGCAAATGCATTTTAACACCAAACCTTTAAATTCCTCCATCTCTGCCATTTCCCACTTGCATTTCCGCCATCCTTTCCCTTCTGATCTAACTCTAGACTCAAGTCATTTCATCTTTCAGCATCATTCATTACTCTGTACTTGTACAAAATTCCCAAAAAGATCTGCATCTTCAACACTACAATGGAAAACACTAAGAAAAGGCTTGTTTAAAAGTCAGAAATTGAAGTTCAAAATATTCCTTGGAAGATTATTCAACTATGAGATGACAAAAAAACATTAAAAAAAAATTTGAGAATTCTATGACTTTTTCTATTCTTGACTGACACATTGAATGCCAAAAGAAATTGGTAAACTCAATTAAAACTGCAGTAAAAAAACAAACAAACTGGTGTTGATTATCCTCCACATATTGTTGAGGAAAATGGTGTCAATTTTCACTATTACTACAATCAACCTAAGGCTTGCTTCGCTGCATCAAAAATACAAAATTTATCTTGCTTAACTTTACGCTATCATCAGAAGAAGATATAAAGAAAAGAAATAATCAGAAATTATAACTTGCATAAACTCGCATAAATTTCTCTGGCCTATTTGCACTAAATGACTGAAGCACTCAGTTAAGCAGCTCAGTTTGCTTAGTTAGTACAAACAACAAAAGATTTTTTCATAATGTTACGTTCCAAACGCGAAAAATAAACCAGCTATGATTTAAGCAGCCATACACAAAAAGTTCAGCTGTCAAGACTGGGAGATGGCATTTATCAGTAATCTATATACCTTCGGATTAATAAGAAACCTATTGTTTCAAACAATCCAAAATACACTTTTTGAATTCTCTTGTGTATAGATATAACTATCGACAAATTCTCTCCTTACAGCTTATCAATAGCATCTTATCACTTCAAAGGGGAGGAAAATTCTCTTTAAACTTCAATAAACAAAATACTATTTCTCTTCTGCAAAGACAAAGGGGAGTATCAGAAATGTTAAAAAATCATCGAGGGAAAAGTCTAAGAGCAGATGTATTTGTTCCTAAGATTGGAGAAAGTCTGAAAACCTTATTTAAGCCCTAGAATAGTCAGGAATACTGCTTTCCTTTCAACTCAAAGGCCAATTCCATGATCTGTAATAAAATTACTTACAATTTCTGAGTTAAAGTGACTTAAGGAAATCATTTGTGCAACAGTACCAAGAAAGCAGTTTTCTGGTAGCTTTTCCAGTCTATTATTACAGAAATATTGCAAATTAAGGGTAAGGACATGTGATTCCCATTCCAGATTGCCAGGAAAACATCCACATTATCCTAATACTTGCCATACAATCCACTGTAAGCCTTGCTTCAGCATTAGAGCAGGACAATACTTACATATGGAGGAAATAATTTTACAACTACCTGTTAAAACTCAGTAAGGAACATTCCTAAACTTATTGCCAATAACTGAATTCCTGGCGTCAGTGGCAACTAACAGTTTTGAAAGCAGACATCTTTTTTTAAAATGATTTCTAAGAAACTATCTTTTAACTCAGGCAGTGTAAAAGCTTTTTAAATTCTATCACTATTAAACTAAAAGTACCACCAGTGATTCATATGACTGCATGTACAGGCCTGACACACACACCTGCATGTGCACACCAGACACTCAAATGCTTTCATCAAAATAGCTAGGCAAAGCATTCCCCAGAAGCAATGAACAACAAATACCAAACAGCTACTGTCCTATGGACAATTGTCTGGGGAACTTATGGTTAAAGTCACAGGAAACAGCTGGATGCCAGGTCTCACTGATGCTTGCCTTTTAAAGAGGAACTTAACAGCTCCTTACACACCAGACATCACCTGAATTCTAAAATAAAATATTTTTATTAATTTCTCTCTTCCCACCAAATTTCTTTCAAAGGACTAAACGGTCTTATGTGAAAATCTTCAAAACAATGCTCCATTTGAGAAAAGGTTTTATGACTGAAGTCCTAAACTGTCTGGAAGTTACCCTAGCCTTGCCTTAGGTTTCAGATTGTGTCAAGCTTTATGTTACTTAGTTTCAAAGAAGTTACCACATGAAATGGAGTTGGGATATAATAGTAGCCAGAACTGGTGAGAGACTGCAGTAACCAACTGTTTTATTCTAAATTAAAGTTGAAAAATGGGGGGTGGGGGGGCTTTTCAAGAAATGGACTGAAAAATAAAATATTGTCACTGGCAAGGGCAGTCCATCTGTGTGGTTCTATTTCACATTCCTGAGACGGCCTTCCAATAAAGTACACAGACATCATCTGTATTCTAAATACGTACAGGTTTAGCTGTGTATTCCTGCATAGTCTACAAAATAAAAATTTAATCTTAAAAATAAATTCCCATATTTATTTGGATTTCTAATTTCAAGTAAACTAGATTGTGTATTTCCAGCGTGAACATGTTCACATTTTATACCAAAACAATTTTTTTTAAAGCCACTATATGGCAAGTTACTTAACTATTTAAAGAAAAACCAGGTTATCCTATACAACCAAAGAATTACCAAGTCTCTATCATATGGACTGGGCAGTAATCTACACTCCAGTAACGTTCATGTTTCATTTACGTTTAGGAAAACGAGAAATCAAAAACTCAGCATAACTTTAGAGAATAAAAATTTATGAACATACCTTTAGTTGAATTCCAGCTTAAGTGAATTTTTTATATAAATCTTGCAGCTGATGAAAAGCAAAAAGCAACCAATCTCTCTGTGGTAGTAAGCCTGTTCTTTAAGACTATGGGTCATCTGCCCCAGGAATTTTAATTGAACAAGGAATCCATGGGGACAAAGTAATTGTTTTTTAAAGGTGGGTCAGAATGGAACATTTACATCTTCACTTCAATTGGGAAGCAAGGAAATGTAAATCCTTTGAGTATCATTTTTGGTAGATGTTACCTTTCGTCTCTTATCCTCATTTTAAGCATTTGGCCTGGGAATATGTCCATGTTTTGACTTTAAACCCTGTGTTTCCTGAATTTAAATATATACAGATCTTCACTCCTTATCAAATAAATGTTCTTCAGCATGACCAGTGTGCAGCTAACATTCACATAGCTTATAGAACCTAAGTCTTCTGAGAAATAGATTTCTTTAGCTGAACCTCTATAATCATGACAAGAGATTGATTAAAATGCCAAGATAAGAAACAATTTATTATAGAGAGAAGAAAAATTTCTCATCCAAAATATAGAAATCTGTACAACTTTGCCACAATCAATATACATGAACTGTACAAATTTACACCAGTTCATAATTTACCAAATAAAAGATGACTAACAAAGTTCACAAAATAGATGGTGGTTTGTGGAAAAGACTTTTACCCAATTAAGTACAAGGAAAGTTACAAACCAAACCTCCACTTTCTAAAAATAAGAAGTTTACTCAGTCTTAGAAAACTACAAGCTAGCATATGTACAGAGAGCTGGCTGGTGCTAACACCACAGTTGAGACAGTGTCTTTTTAAGGATCTTAAAATTTAAAGCCTGTTACCAAGGCAGAATCTGGTCACTTGCTACTTTCAAGGCCAAAAACACAATACAAGGTCTGACCATTTTCCCAGGTCATGCCTACTAGGTTTGTCTTATGTACATTTATACATATTTAAGTGCTAGGTAAAAGTCTTGTCATAAAATTTCCAGTACTATCATGTTTAAAATGTTGAGCTTTCCTATTCAGCTGTCAAAAAGTTAACAATTTTCAAGTGTAATAGTGCAAATTTTCTCTGCAAGATCTACTGCAGAGAACAGTTCTTTGAAATACAGATTTGCATTAAAAGGATTGATGTAAAAATTTAGGTATAACATCTGGGAGAAACTGAAACCACCCCAGGATTTCACTCTCTAGCAAATAATCATTTACTTGGACTCACAGGCTATTAAATTATTGAAAGGTACTGTCCAAACTATGGCACTGTCACTTAAAAAATTTTTTACCACCCTATCCTGTGCCAGATCTTCACAGCTGAGACATGATTTAAATTCCATAATCCATCCATCCCCAAGAGGAGCCCACCCAAAGCAAAAATCAAATTTATCCATCCATTATAAGATGATCCATCCATAGACTATATCTTAACCTGATACAGTCATCATATTGTAGTTTTTGGAAGGGCTTGTTCTGCCCAAGAGAAGTTCCTCCTTACAGCTGATTCTGCTGTCTACCATTTGCACGCTGGTGCTGCTTTGAGTGCTACCTCCTGCTGGCGAGGCTTCATACAACACACAGATGGAGCCATCCTCTCCAATTCTGTAGGACACTTCGTAGGGATCAACCCAGAGCGTGAGTTCACTTGGGAGAAGCCTGAACAGCTCCTGACTGCTCAGTCCAATCCGCTGTGCTGCCTGTCCAATCAGAGGATCCATTTTATGGTTGATGCGAATACAACGGTAACCTGATCCCTTGCACGGCTTTTCTGGGAACCAGTGATGTTTATAATGTTCTATAGAAGAAAAACAGAGAAACAATGCTTAGATGGTTACGGTTAACTACCGCTGTACTTTCCCTTTTCCGCTAGTTCCTTCAGGGGTGGAAATGGAAAACTATCAACTTTTTTAGATGCCCAGCATTGCATTCGCTGCTGTGCGTGTGCGGGGATGGGAGATGAGCGGGCAGGATTTCAGAAACAATACAGCAGTACGGGACAAAACAATTTCCAGGAACCAACCAGTTGAGCCGCCAAAAACAGGAATCCGCGCTCAGCGTCGGCCAGCCGGAGAGCTCCGGCGGCCAAGCGGGAATCTGTATACTTTCTCCACCCCACCCCCACACAATGGGCTTTATGGCTTTGGAGGAGAGGAGCGCAACCGGACTGCTAACCCGAAGAGAAGAAAAACAAGCAACCCTAAACCATGCTCTGGGCAGAGCTCTAATTGTACTGGTGACAAATCCGATGATTAATGGACAGGAACAGGAGGCCTGGGGAGACTGCACGTCCGTCCCGGGCTGGCTCCGGGACAGCGGCGCGGTTTCCCACCCAGGGGCCGGTCGCCGAACACGCAACTGTTGGAAGGGGTTGGAGGGGGATGGGGCACGGAACCAACCCCAGCCCTGTCGCTCCTTTGTCCCCAGATACGCGGACAAGTCCGAGGACCGCAGCTCCCGCGTCGGGGGGGGCTTTAGTTTCTTTGTTGTGCGTGTTTTCCTCTCCCCTCCGTTTGCCAGTCACGGGGGGAGGGAGGGGGCGCCCTTGGCCCAGCCCCCAAGCCCTCGCCGGGACCCGCCGATAGCGGTCCCCTGGGCGCCAGTCCCGATCCCGCGGCGGGATCCGAGGCACGGCCGGGCTCCCGAGGCCCCGACGGCTCGGCCCGGGAGTGAGGGGCTCGCACCCCCCTGGCACCCCTTGTCCTCCCACCGTGGCCCGCTCACCTGCCAGCAGTTCCTGCAGGCTCTGGCTGAAGGTTTGCAGCTGTCGCTCGCTCGTGAGCCCCTTGGTGCGGAGGAACTTGGAGATGAAGGACACGGCGGCAGCGATCTCACCTATCATGGTGGCGGCCCGGGTGTAGAAGGGATGCATGGGGGCGGCCGGGGCTCGGCGGCGCGGCCCCGACGGCGGAGCGGCCACCCCGGGCTCCCTCGCAGGTCAGAGGGCTGAGAGAAACAGAGGGCGTGAGGGGCGGACGGCTACTTTCTTTTTCTCTTTTCTTTATAGTAAAAAAGTTATTTTGGAGACAGGAGGCGGCAGGAGAGAGGAAGAAACGAGCGATGGGCGGCCTGGTCACATCGCTCGGACCTCCCCAGCCGCCTCCGCCTCCAGCTAAGCTGCTTCCGAAGCTCCCAACAGTTGCATTTCCAGCTCCAGGGGGCGAAGAGAAGCGGGCACCGTGCGGCACTTCTTATAGCACCACAGAAAGGAAGTGCGTAGCTGGAGCGTGACGACTGACTCCAGCCAATCCAGAGATCGCACCATTGTGACGCAAGCAAATTCGGAGCCGGAGGGGGCGGGAGAAGGGCCAGGGGGCGGTCCGCAGACAAGGAAGAGAGGGAGGAGCTGACGTAATCCGCTTGTAAACAAATAAACTCGGAGTGGCGGCCGGAGACCCGCGAGCTGTGGCGGTGAACCAAAGAAACAGAGGGTGCGCGTGTGAAAGCCCCGCCCCCAGCTCTGGCTCCTCCTCCCAGGTTTGGCTTCTCGGGTCCCCGTGCCAGTGCAACCCGTGTGAGAGTACACTGTTCCCGCTGTCTTACTCGGAGCGCGGTGCTGTGCTGTTAACCGCCGCTTTGCTCAGGCTGACTGTATGCGCGCCGGCTGCTCGGTTGGAGCTGCACAGCCGTAGCGCCAGACCCCTTGCGTACTCGGTGTTTACATCCGTCCCTGCTCTGGGTGTACCTGCCTGGCTCCCCTAGCAGGAGGGGCGGGCGAACAGCGGGTCCGGGTGCCCCTGCTGAAAATGCCGGGGGCGCGCAGCGGGGTGCAAAGAAACGTGGAGGGTGTGGGCTCTCGCAGGGCATTCTGCAGTCTATGGGAGCCCAGGTCTTCTCGCAGAGGTGAAGCCAACACCACGGAGCCGTTCATGCTCCGCCCTGGGGAGGAGTGTAAGGATGACTTTGTAAAAGTTTAATTGCGAAATAAATAAGTAAAAGGGGTTAGCTAGCTTTTTGTGGTTCTTGTTTCTGTAACTTCAGGACACTAGGGAGAGAAGAGTGGACACCTTCCTGACTCCAACTTAAGGCTGATGTGAAAGCCAGTTAGTAGAGGTAGAGTAACGTGGATTCTGTAAATTTTGGTATGTTTTTGGGGAGAGGAGAACTATAATATATATATTTTACACCGCTTATACACAAAACCAAAGATTGCTGTTTTCTAGTCCAATTAACTGAAATTTAGTTCTGCTCTTTATGAAAACCGAAGAGAATGAAGATTAAATCTGAAGCTTAAAAGACAAAGATAAAATTTCAAACTTGTGAAAGTATTAGGCATGCATATTAAGTTTACTAGAAACCCTACTTGCTAAACTAGTGGAAGAAAAAAAGAAAGATTGGCACAAAGGCGTGAGCCTGCTAAAACAATTAGGCCTAGAAAAGGGTTAATCCAAACTCCATTAAGAAGGAAAAAAAAAAAAAAAAGATGGTGAGGCAGGCAGATGGAGAAAGCAAACAAGAGGCAGAAGTTGAACTCAACCAGATGGAAATAAATATCCTGAGCTTAGTTGGTCATCAATATTGCAAAACACACCACTTTGAGTTTTTTTCTCTCTTAATACTGAGCCAAAGGGCATAGAAATAAAGCAAAAGTGGGACTTAATATAAAGGGGAAGGAGAAAAAGTTTTATTGTTTACATGCAATGTGTAAAACTGGGTTTGAAAGAATAACTTCTAGGTTATGTTTTTAATCCATATGCAGTATTTAGGTAGTTACATGTGAAATAATGCTTCAAAATACTATTGTTAAACTCACTGACTTGTGAAAGTTTTAGTTTTGGGGGGGCAAATTCATCAAAAATAATGGTAACTAAGGCACATTTGTTCCCTTCAAGGACTTTTTAGATAGAACTGTACTTTAAAAATAAGCATCATGGTCATTACTGGGGCCTGGAAACCTCTTTTACTACTCAAAAAGAGATGAGGAAACAGAAGTAAATTCTTAAAATTACCAAAGCTTACAACAAAATCTTCTGATCTCTCCCTTAACACCACCCACCCGTAGTCATATGCTCTGTTCCTCTTCCTTACATTATCAGTCTTTTGAGTATTAGATTAGAAATCAGGTGAAAGTTTTTCTCCTCTGAGCCTGGTCTCTAACTTGGACTCCCAATAATTCTGAGTTTAAATAGACTCATCTATACAATAGAGAATAATGAATCCAACAAAATGGATAGGATTTGAACTCAAACTCACTCTTATCTTCCAAGCCCATGTTCTCTCCACTACTTTTTTTTAATCGATCTAGAGAGAAAGAGGAAGGGAGAGAGAGATAGAAACATCAATTTGTTGTTCCACTTCATTATGCATTCATTGGTTGATTCTTATATGTGCCCTGACCTGGCAGGGATCAAACTTGCAATCTTGGCATATAGGGCGAAGCTCTAACCAACAGAGCTGCCTGGCCAGGAGTCTACAACGTAACCACCTTCCTAGGCAGGAGCTGGACCCCTTCTTTAAAGCTTTTTAAAATCGGTTGAGTAGGGATAACAGAAAGATTAACTCACATATTCCTGAAGGGTCCCCCTACACACACACAGACTGTTTTTTAATATATATGTGTGTTTCCCACCTTAATTCATTGTTTCAAGAGACAAAAGGATTTAAGAAATTACTCTTTTATCTGGGGAATCTAGAGAGCGCTCAGAAAAAATATATAAATGCAAGCTTTTTTTTTTTTTTTTTTAATTTTCTATTGATTGATTTTAGAGAGAAAAAAGAGCGTGGGGGCAGAAACTTTGCTTTGTTGTTCCACTTATCTCTGCCTCTATTGATTGTTTGTTGTATGTGCCCTGACCAGGGATTGAACCCTTGTCACATTGGGATGATACTCTAACCTACTGAAATACCTAGCCAGGGTTCAAGCTTTAGATCAGGGGTCCCCAAACTTTTTACACAGGGGGCCAGTTCACTGTCCCTCAGACCATTGGAGGGCCGGACTATAAAAAAAAAACTATGAACAAATCCCTGTGCACACTGCACATATCTTATTTTAAAGTAAAAAAACAAAACGGGAACAAATACAATATTTAAAATAAAGAACAAGTAAATTTAAATCAACCAACTGACCAGTATTTCAATGGGAACTATGCTCCTCTCACTGACCACCAATGAAAGAGGTGCCCCTTCTGGAAGTGTGGCGGGGGCTACATAAATGGCCTCAGGGGGCCGCATGCGGCCTGCAGGCCGTAGTTTGGGGACCCCTGCTTTAGATAGTGCATAATGTTAATTGCTAATAATTTTCAATTCTGGACATACATATGTTTAGTAATATTTATCCAGAAGTTTAGTCAGGCTCTTCCAAGAAACAAGCTGATATATCTAGACAGCTTTTGGATTACAAAGACACTTTTTCATGTTGTTATGCTAAATTACAGGGTAATCCCAACTATTTATACACTCAATTTTTGGTTTGGTGCCCTGAGGCAAGTTAAATAACCTCTCTGCATAGTAATCTCCTAAGAAATATAAAGGTTAATATAAGCACTAAATGTAATAATTACAGAAACTATTTAGCACTGTTTCTAGCATTCAAATACATACATATAAGTAGCTTATATTATCATCAGGCAATTTAATAATATTATTAAATAAATGTCTAAAACCTAGAAAGTTTTCAATCAAAGTACTAAAAGTAAATCTTAGAAATTCTGTCAAAAGATATCCAGGAAATGAACTTGTGTTTCAAAATAAGTTTGCAAGTAAAAGGGCAAATGTAAAGTCTTTGGAAACAATGCTGAAGAGTTCAGAGAGTACTTCTATAGAAGTTAACGGTTGGACAGCTAACTAGAATTTCAAAGGGCAGAGGATTTATATCCATCCCTCAGCTCCAGTGTTACTGGAACAGGCTGCTTCGGACTGACAAATCAGAGTCCATGTAGATCTTCTAAGTATTATATTTTTACCAAAAAGAAAAAGAGAAAAACAAACATTTATATAGGGTCAGGAAATGAACTTCTTCCTTTGCTGCATAAACTAGTAAAATTTAGGGATCAACATAAGGTTGAAAAAAATAATCTTTTACTTTGTCAAAGATGTTTTTATTTCCAAAACAAACCCTACATTACTATCTGCTATCAGATGGGGAAAAGATGACATTTTAATATCCCCAAAGTAGGAAAGTTATCCATATCAGAATAAAGCATGGTATTCTTTTTTTTTTGTATTTAGAAAAGTTAACAAGGTGACATTGATTGATCAAAGTATGATATATACATAGGTTTCAGGTAAACGTTTCTATAGTATTTGAATTGTTGATTATGTTGAATACCCATCACCCAAAGGCAAATCATTTTCCATCAATATATATTTGTCCCTCTTTACTCCCCTCTCCCCACCCCCTTCCTTATACCCCTCCCCTGTAACCAGTTTACTTTTACCTATGTCTATGAGTCTCAGTTTTATATCTCATCTATGTGTGAACACATATAGTTCTTAGCTTTTTCTTTACTTATTTCACTCAGTATAACATTCTCAAGGTCCATCCATGTCGTCATAAGTGGCAATATTCCATCATTTCTTAAATTAAAGTCACTAAGTACCACTTTCTGTATTTCATCATGACCCTACATTTGGGAACTTACTTAAATTATTAATCTTTAAATATGATAGCATTAAATTAAGGTAGCATGCCATTCATTTTATATGCTATTCCACTGTCCAAAATACTTGGTCCTTTCCCCTTTAAATTATTAAGTTTCTACAGTATTTTATTCGCCCTTGCCCTGGCTCTGGTACTTATCAGACATAATAGAATTAACATTCTTACTAGTCTCTCTTTCTTTCTAGTCTATAAGTTCCCTGAGGGCAGGCATCTCATGTCATTCACTATACTCTCAAAACCTAACCAATAGCCCAACCTGTAGTGAAAGTTGTATAAATATAATGATGTTATATAGACATATCTAAATACAAATTTCAAAATAAAACTACCATGTCCTTGCAATTTGTCAGCTGGAAAATTACATAGAGTTTTTTGCTGTTTAAAATCAAACAGTCAATATTTAGGGGGAGAAAAATAAGTTAACTTTATGGCACTTTTTTCCTGGCTGCCAGAAGTGTTAAATGCCTGCATCAATCGCTTTTAGATTATCATTGTTTTACGCTGGACTGCATTTCCACAGCAAATGAAATAGATACTAAGGTGACTTAGATGTGTTGCTCGGGAATATCATGGTGACATCCACATTTCCCCCTGTTGGTCAAATAAGTTTGTAAATATGATATGTTTGCTTGCTTATAGTTTGCACTGGGTGTGGGGGAGAGCCTGTAAGCAGGCAGGGTCATTATAGCCTAAGGCTTAGTTTTAAGACTAAGCCTTTCCTACTCTTTTAATACTAAGATCTTTTCAAAACTAAGCTTTTGCCCACACCCTTGACTGTTGCATGATGTGAGGTGGTCCACTCTTATGAGGAATCCCATTATGCCTCAGATAAGTGACTTTGTATCAGAGACTTACTTGTTTGTATATTGGATTAAAAGTTTTGATTTCTACACTATAAAATGGGGCAAAGAAGCTGGTGCTGGAGGAGAGCAGAGAAAGGCCACGTGGAGAAGAGGAAAAGTAGTCAAGATGGAAGAGTGCTGACGGAGAAGCCAGTTTGTGCAGAGTTTGTGCAGAGAGAAGGAGATGGGGAACAGAGGTGAATAAGGCTGGTGAGGTAGAAACCTTTGATTCTAGGAAATTCGGATAAGTCAGTGGCTTCAGGAGCCCTGAATGGAAAGGAAAGTGTTTTCCCATTGTGTGTATTTCTTGCCTGCCATGTGCAAGTTAGGATTAAAGCTAATGGTCCACCAGTTCTTGGCTCTGTTGTTTTATTACCGTCTGTCCGAATCAAATGTGAACCTGTACTGGCCAGGCAGCTGTGATGGTGGCCATGGCTATTGGCCTTACACCCCCATTTAAAGTTTTTTGCTGTTTTTCCTTATGCTATTTAGACATGGTTTAGTATTTTTACCTCAGGTTCCCTATGGGTGCCCATTGTTTGCTGCTCTCTCATATTGTCATTTTATCCTGAAGTTGCTCACAAGGTCATCTTATTATTACTTTGTGACAGAGACAGAGAGAGGGACAGATAGGGACAGACAGAAGAGGAGAGAAATGAAAGGCACCAATTGTGGATCCTTAGTTTTTTATTAATTGCTTTCTCAAATATGCCTTGACAGGGTCGGGGGCTACAGAAGAGTAAGTGACCCCTTGCTCAAGCCAATGACCTTAGTTCAAGCCAGCAACCTGGGCTTCAAGCCAGTGACCTTTAGGCTCAAGCCAGCGACCATGGGGTCATGTCTCTGATCCCACACGCAAGCCAGTAACCCCATGCTCAAGTCAGATGAGCCTGCACTCAAGCCAGCAACCTTGGAGTTTAAAACCTAGGTCCTCTGCATCCCAGTCTGATGCTCTATCCACTATGCCACCTCCTGGTCTGGCACAAAGTCACCTTTCTGAGCTCCAGTATCTCACTACATCCATGTGATCCAGGATTCCTGGATTATTTGGATTATTGCTAGAAGAGTTTCATAATTTTTTAAGTGGCTGTATTACAGTTCAAAGATTTCTCTGGAAGTCCTCCCTAATCTTCTTATATGATCCCACCTAGCAAAGGTGTTGCTCCCTGTTGGACCTTCTCCTCCACTGAAGGCACATTTAGGCCCATGGACTTTTGGTTGCCTCAGCTAGCTGCATGCACTAAAGCTATATTTATCATGAACATACTTACAAATAGAGTCTTAAGTATTTGTTGTACTTGCTTTAGAAAACTCACAGCTTAACCAACAAGTACAAAGATGAGCACAAGAGTTATTTGTATTGTGTTAATAACAATAGAGAAAAGGCATTTATTTTTGTGTGTATTTGGGGGCAGAAGGAGATAGGAAGTCCTCAAAGTGAAGGCTCTCTGTTAAAGCAATGAAGTGAGCTGTCAATGAAATCACTTTGGAAGGAAGAAAAGGAAGAACTGACCTTGGAATATCTTAAAGGCTTAAACCAATATAAGGAAGATAAATAGTGTTGGGAAAAAAATGCTGGGTGGAGGGAGTCATAGAGTGCAGAGGGGTGTTTCTAGCAAGGAACTGATATAATCAAATTTAACCTTCAAAAAACCCTGAGGATGATGGATTGAAGAGGGGTAATGTTGAAGTGACTTCTGTATTTCAATTTCATGCTTATTTGCATCTTTAAATAATTTAGCTTTTCATGTGGACTAATCTCTTCAACTAGGGACCTAAGCCATTTATTTATTCTTTTCTATGTTACCCACAGGAAGACCACCTTTAGCAGCCTCCGCATCTGGCACCCGCCTGGCTTTGCTTAGGTAGGAATTCAAGGGCACAAACTAAGGCAACTGTACTAGGATTACATTCACTGGGCTTTAGGAAAAACAGGAGAACTAGAAATCAGAAGGTGACACCAATTTGGGGCTAAAATGTTTCTCCTTTTAAAGCAGGGCTCGTGAGCCAGATGTGGCTCTTTTGATGGCTGCATCAGGCTCGCAGACAAATCTTTAATAAAAAAAATAATAACGTTAAAAATATAAAACATTCTCATGTATTACAATCCATTCATTTCCTACCACTCATGTTCATGGTTGCGGGTGGCTGGAGCCAATCACAGCTGTCCTCTGGGCAACACTATTTTGTATTGGATAATGCGTAAGGTACATGGGTTGTTGTATGGTTCTCACGGAATTACATTTTAAAATATGTGGCATTCATAGCTCTCCCAGCCAAAAAGGTTCCCAACCCCTGTTTTAAAGGAATTCAAATTGTTTGGAGTGAAAGGGAACAAAAAGGATTAAAGAGTTATCTAACAGCAACAACAATGATCACATAGATGAACACTACTGACATTGCCTCAGAAACTGTGCTATGTATTTTAGAGACATTCCCATTTAATTCTCCAAGAAATATCACCAGCTAAGTATAACTGACAGCATTGAACATGTAAGGGTTCAATCCTAAAGAAAATAAGTAATTTATACCCAAGGTCTTGACAACCAGATTTGAACTCTCAAGTCATGGGCAGCAAGGTACTGTGAGAAATAAAACCTTATAAAGTCAGAAAACCGTTTGGAGACAAGTAGACACAGTAAAGAAAATAAAAACCAAAACTCAAGGCAGCCGAAGAGACTTCTTGTGGCTGGTATACCCGGAAAAATTCAAAAGCTCACTGAGAAATGAATCAAAGAACATATTAAAACATTAATCTACCAAATAAAATAATGTCTGAGATGAAAATTATCCCTAGGGGCAGAAAAGAGAAAGCAACCAAAATGCCTTCTATTTTAGATTATTTAAGCATCTCACTTCTCCTTTGACCTCAACTGGCAGCAGGAACCAGGCAGCGGTCAGCCCCACCGTCCCCCCTTCCCAGGGCCTGCAGGGACCCCAGGAACTTCTGACAGTTCTTGTGGAGAAGACTGCAGGAGAGCAAGAAGGGCTGCTTTCTGTCTTATCTCAGCAGGGCTCCGCTGAACCTGACAGCTTGCCCTCCAGGTATCCTCACTGACCTTTCTGTTGTTGAGCTTCAAGGCCATTTCCCAAAGCCAGGCCTCCTTCCAAGACCTTCTTTCCTTCTTTTTAGCAGAACCCTATGATTCCATTTACTTTTACCTTTTTAAAGTGCCACCATTTACCCTGGCTCCTGGGGCAACGCCCTAGCGTTCAGACTTATGGCATGATTCTCTGCATCTACCCAGCTGCTAAAAACCTATTTCAGTTTTAAGGTTTAACAGTAGGGGAAAGAGGCAGATGATGAACTTTAGCAAACTGTGAACTTTAAGGAATTACATACAGTTCTTACAAGTTATGATCCTGGCCTCTATTATTTATAACTTTTTGAATCTGGAGCGCATGGACCTCCCCTTCCCTTCAAACTAACGGGGGCGGGTGGGATAAAAACTTCTCAGTTTTTAAAGTGTGTCCCCAGACCGGCAGCCACGGCATTACCCCAGCATATTCAGAGAAATGCAAACTTTTGTCTGTACACCTACTAAACTAAAACTCTAGGTTTGGGACCCAGGTGCCTAGGCACTAGTGTTTCAGAGTAACTTTTTTTTTAAGTAATGGCAAAAATCTATAATATAAAACCAACCAACAAACTTTTTATCCAGACATATACTATCTCAACTAGAAATCTTGTCCCCTAAAAGAAAAAATTAGCATATTGATTTAATATGTAAAAGCTGCCTTTAAGTGTCAACTAGGTTTTAAGTGAGTAGTTACTTCTTCCCTGAAGTTCTACAGTCTGGGTGAAATGCATGCTTCCCAACTCTGGAGACATTGAGCAAGCTAGGTCTTATGTATCAAATGATAGCTACATGTTACACTCAAGAGAGAAGAAAACTCGGGAAGCTTGGTAAAATAATCATCAAATTAAATGTTGGCACAGTCCATGCTTTAATTTTCACTTCTAAGAAAAGCAGCAATTTGCCTTTTTTAAGGAACTTGAATTTAATGTCTCAAAGTAGATTAACATTTACATGCATTAAATATGTCACCTTAAAAGGAGCATTAAGTTGCAAAAGTAAGTGCAATAAATTAATATAGAGCTCCCACATATACAAGACGCCCACAGTGATGTGAAAACTATTATGCACTTGGATGTACTTCAGCAGAAAACCAAAGGTTAAAACCCCATTGTAAAATGTAATATAGGATGTATTCATTTATGTAGTATAGCAAGTTAGAGTAATTCAAATTCTTGGTTAGACTTATTCTAGCCATGGAGGAGAAGTCCTCTAAAATAAAAAAGAATGGTATGTCAAATAGCATATACTTTCTGAAGGGTATTAATAAATGGCTTTCCATTACCTTGTATTCTTATTCATTTGTTTATGAAACTTGTTTTCCCTTAATGAAGCAGAAGCAATCTTCAGAATCCTTTATAGCATTAATGCATGTGTTGAAAATATTCCGTATTTAAATGCTTTTTAGAAGCCTCTTTTTAAAATCTTTTCATTGAGCAAAACATAAGACTGTTGTGCAAATAAGTTGGTAAAATTTGTGTTATTTGAGTTTGCTCACTTTTATTGTTAAAAATGGTACTGGACGCCCTGGCCGGTTGGCTCAGTGGTAGAGCATCGGCCTGGCGTGCAGGAGTCCCGGGTTTGATTCCAGGCCAGGGCACACAGGAGAAGCACCCATATGCTTCTCCACCCCTTCCCCTCTCCTTTCTCTCTGTCTCTCTCTTCCCCTCCCGCAGCCAAGGCTCCATTGGAGCAAAGATGGCCTGGGTGCTGGGGATGGCTCTGTGGCCTCTGCCTCAGGTGCTAGAATGGCTCTGGTCGCAACAGAGCGATGCCCCAGATGAGCAGAGCATCGCCCCCTGGTGGGCATGCCGGATGGATCCCAGTTGGGCGCATGAGGGAGTCTGTCTGACTGCCTCCCCGTTTCCAACTTCATAAAAATACAAAAAAAAAAAAAAAAAAAACCCCAAAAAATGGCGCTGGAGGGGTGGCAAGATGGAGCTGGAGTAGGCAGGCGTCCCAACTTCCAGCTCCCAGAACCAAAGTGGATTAAAACTTAATTTTAGAAACCATCATGTGGAAAAACCAACTTTGGACTAAACTAAGAGGACTCTTTAACCAAGGAACACTGAAGAAGCCACACTGAAACTGGTAGGAAAAGCAGAGACGCAGAGAGGACTGCCCAGCTTCTGGGAGCAAACGGTAGCCTGGAGGGACTTGCGTGGTGGGAAGAGAGTTTAGCAAAGAGGGGAGGGAACTGGGCCCCAGGAACAAAGACCCAGCCTGCAGTCCCAGAGCCTAGAAGAAGCGTATGGACAGTATTTAGCTGGGAAACAAGTCAGGATACTGTTTGTGAGAAAGAGACAGATTTCTCAGACCCAGGATTCTTCTTAAAGGGACCACACAGAAAACCTCTTTCACAACCACTCACCTGTGACTCTGGGAGACTGGGAGAGAGGAGAGGACTGAATCAGTGGGAAGAGAGTGTAATCTAGGAGGCACAGGGAGAAACATTTTGAGGGACAGCAACCCTAACCCCAGGGCTGAGTCACCCCCCAAATCTAAAGTGAATATTTGTCCTGGAACCAGCAATACCAGCAAAGGGAAGAAGGACACCAGCCAAACAAGCTTTCCCATGGCACTCAGAGCAGAGTCGCTTAGAAGGAGGGAGCCATCAGAAATACAGTATTGAGTGTTAAGGTCTACTGCAGTGTCCCCACCAACACTGCTGAGGGCTCACTGGAGGGCAGGCAGAGGTGGGACGCAGAAACACTGTCCCATTGGCAGGGGCGGAAGCTGAGCTGGCTATGACCAAGGCCAGGCATAAGCTCAGTCTCGCCTGGCAGGGGCAGAGGGATACACAAAACGGTCCAAACTGGCTGTGGGCCAGATGAACAAGACTGGTCCTGCCTGCAATCCCACCCACAGGAAAAGCAAAAGCCTGGGAACTGCAGAGACCCTTCGCTGAGCGTGGGCACGCAGCCACGCCTGGCCTGCACCCGGCGCATGAGTGCAGCACTGCAGGTGGGGGCGGGGCAAAAACCAGGAACAGGCAGAGACCCGCAACTGAGCATAGTTGCTCAACCCAGCCAAGGCTTGTGGCCCCAGCACAGCTCGCAGCCCCACCAGCTAAGGCAGGGTGAAGGCTGAGGCTGGCCAAGGCTTGTAGACCCAGGCACGTGAACATAGCCCCTCCTGTGGAGGAGAGATGGAAACAGCAGTGACAGTGGCAGCAACGCCCATACCCAAGGAACACAGAGGCCACAACCATTGGACTCTAGTGGCCACACCCTTCTTATTCACAGACAAAATGGGAAGGCAGAGAAATGCAATCCAAATGAATCAAGAGAAATCCCCAGAAAAGAACTTGAATGAGTTAGATATAACCAAATTACCAGATTCAGAGTTTAAAATAATGATTGTTAGGATGCTCAAAGACCTTAGAACAACAATAGATGGTCATAATGAACACCTAAATAAAGAGATAATAAGTATAAAAAAGGACATTGAAATAATAAAAAAGAATCACTCAGAAATGACAAATAAAACAATTTCAGAAATGAAGACCACAATGGAAGGAATTAAAAACAGGATGGATGAAGCTGAGGATCGAATCAGTGAGTTAGAGGACAAGATAAAGGCACAGAAGCAGAGCAGCAAAAAGAAAAGAGACTCAAAAAGTCTGAGGAAACTCTAAGAGAGATCTGTGATAACATGAACAGAAATAACATTCGCATCATAGGGGTTCCTGAAGAAGAAAAAAAAGAACAAGGGATAGAGACCTTGTTCAATCATGTCATAGCTGAAAACTTCCTTAAATTGATGCAAGAAAAACTCACACATCTTCAAGAAGCACAGAGAATTTCATTAAAGAGAAACCTAAAGAAATCTACACCAAGACACATCATAATTAGAATACCAAAGCTAAGAGATAAAGAGAAAACATTTAAAGCTGCTAAAGAAAGAAAGGCTATCATCTACAAAAGAGCCCCCTTAAGGATGACATAAGACTTCTCAACAGAAACACTTGAGGCCAGGGGGAATGGCAAGAAATATTCAAATTAATGCAGAACAACAGCCTACAACCAGGACTACTTTATCCAGCAAGGCTATCATTTAAAATTGAAGAAGAGAAAAAATAAAATAAAATAAAATTGAAGAAGAAATAAAAAGTTCTCCAGACAAAAAAAAAAACCTCAAGGAATTTATTACAACCAAACCAATGCTGCAAGAAATGTTAAGGGCCTATTGTAAACAGATCAAAGGGGGAAAAGATATAGCAAAAGAAAAATACAGCTTTAAAGAATAAAATGGCAATAAACAACTACATATTAATAATAACCTTAAATGTAAAAGGATTAAATGATCCAATCAAAAGACATAGGGTAGCTGCTTGGATAAGACACAGGACCTGTACATATGCTGTCTACAAGAGACACACCTCAAAACAAAAGATGCACATAGACTGAAGGTTAAAAGGAAGGAAAAAAATATTTCATGCAAATGGAAATGAAAACAAAGGTAGGATAGCAATTCTTATATCAGAAAAAATGTACTTTAAAACAAAGGCTATAGTAAGAGATAAAGAAGGTCACTACATAATGATAAACAGAGCAATCCAACAGGAAGATATAACCATTATAAATATCTACTCACCTAATATAGGAGCACCTAAATATATAAAGCAGACTTTGATAGATATAAAGGGCAAGATCAATAGCAATACTATAATAGTAGGGGATTTCAATACCCCACTAACATCATGAGATAGATCCTCAAGGAAGAAAATTAACAAAGAAACAGCAGACTTAAAGGAAACACTAGATCAACTGGATATAATAGATATCTTCAGAACCTTTCACCCTAAGGCAGCAGAATATACTTTTTTTTTATTTTTTTTTATCTTTCTGAAGCTGGAAACGGGGAGAGACAGTCCGACAGACTCCCGCATGCGCCCGATCGGGATCCACCTGGCACGATGCTCTGCCCACCAGGGGGCGATGCTCTACCCCTCCGGGGCGTCGCTTTGCCGCGACCAGAGCCACTCTAGCGCCTGGGGCAGAGGCCAAGGAGCCATCCCCAGTGCCCGGGCCATCTTTGCTCCAATGGAGCCTTGGCTGCGGGAGGAAAAGAGAGAGACAGAGAGGAAGGAGGGGGGGGTGGAGAAGCAAATGGGCGCTTCTCCTATGTGCCCTGGCCGGGAATCGAACCCGGGTCCCCCGCACACCAAGCCGATGCTCTACCGCTGAGCCAACCGACCAGGGCCAAGAATATACATTCTTTTCAAGTGCTCATGGTACATTCTTTAGGATAGAACACATGTTAGGGCACAAAAGCGGTCTCAACAAATTTAAGAAGATTGAAATCATATCAAGCATTTTCTCTGGTCACAATGGCAAGAAACTAGAAATCAACCACAAAAGAAAAACTGAAAAATACTCAAGCACTTGGAAACTAAATAGCATGTTATTAAATAATGAATGGGTTAACAATGAGATCAAAGAAGAAATTTAAAAATTCCTAGAAACAAATGATAATGAGCATAAAATATCTCAAAATTTATGGGACACAGCAAAAGCAGTACTGAGAGGGAAGTTCATAGCATTGCAGGCATACCTTAAGAAGCTAGAAAAAGCTCATATAAACAACTTAACCCTGCATCTAAAAGAACTAGAAAAAGAACAGCAAGTAAAGCCCAGAGTAGTAGAGGGAAGGAAATAATAAAGATCAGAGTGGAAATAAATGATATAGAGGCTAAAGAAACAATACAGAGGATCAATAAGACCAGGAGCTGGTTCTTTGAAAAGGTAAACAAGATTGATAAACCTTTAACCAAACTCACCAAGAAAAAAAAGAGAGAGGACTCAAATAAATAAAATTAGAAATGAGAGTGGAGAAATAACAACTGTCACAACAGAAATATAAAGGGTTGTAAGAAAATACTATAAAGAACTGTATGCCAAAAAGTTAGACAACCTAGATGAAATGGACAAATTCCTTGGAATATATTATCTTTTAAAAATCAATGTGGAAGAATCAGAAAACCTAAACAGAACAATTACAACAAATGAGATCGAAACAGTTATCAAAAAACTCCCAACAAACAATAGCCCTGAGCCACATGGCTTCACAAGTGAATTCTACCAATATTCAAAGAAGAACTAACACCTATCCTTCTCAAACTACTATATTTCAAAAAATTCAAAAGGAAGGAAGACTTCCAAGCTCCTTTTATGAGGCAAGCATAATTCTGATTCTAAAACCAGGCAAAGACAACACAAAGAAAGAAAATTATAGGCCAGTATCCCTGATGAATTTGATACTAAAATCCTCAACAAAATATTAGCAAACTAGATCCAGCAATACATGAAAAAAATTATACACCATGATCAAGTGGGATTTATTCTGGGGAGGCAAGGCTGGAATAGTATTTGCAAATCAATCAATGTGATTCATCACATAAACAAAAGGAAGGAGAAAAACCACATGATAATTTCAATAGATGCAGAAAAGGCATTTGATAAAATTCAGCACCCATTCATGATCAAAACTCTCAGCAAAGTGAGAATACAGGGAACATACCTCAACATGATAAAGGCCATGAGAAACCCACAGCCAACATCATACTCAATGGGCAAAAATTAAAAGCAATCCCCTTAAGATCAGGAACAAGACACGGGTGCCACCTTTTACCAATCTTATTCAACATAGTTCTGGAAGTCCTAGCCACAGCATTCAGACAAGAAGAAGAAATAAAAGACATCCAAATTGGAAAAAAAGAAGTAAAACTATCATTATTCGCAGATGATATGATATTGTATATAGAAAACCCTAAGGTCTCAGTCAAAAAACTACTAGACCTGATAAATAAATTCAGCAAGGTGGCAGGATATAAAATTAATACTCAAAAAGCATTTTTATACACAAACAATAAACTCAGAAAGAAAAATTAAGGAAACAATCCCCTTTACTATTGTAACCAAAAATATAAAGTACCTAGGAGTAAATTTAACCAAGGAGACTAAAGACTCATACTCAGAAAATTATAAAAACATTGATAAAAGAAATCAAGGAAGATACAAACAAGTGGAAGCATATTCCGTGCTCATGGTTAGGAAGAATAAACATCATTAAAATGTCTATATTACCCAAAGCAATTTATAAATTCAATGCAATACCAATTAAAATACTAATGACATACTTCAAAGATATAGAACACATATTCCAAAAATTTATATGGAACCAAAAGAAAACACAAATAGCCTCAGCAATCTTGAAAAGGAAGAATAAAGTGGGTGGTATCACACTTCTGGATATCAAGTTATACTACAAGACCATTGTACTCAAAACAGCTTGGTACTGGCATAAGAACAGGCATATAGATCCATGGAACAGAACAAAGAACCCAGAAATAAAGCCACACCTTTATGGGCAACTGATATTTGACAAAGGAGGTAAGAGCATACAATAGAGTAATGACAGCCTCTTCAACAAATGGTGTTGGGAAAATTGGACAGCTACCAATGAAACTAGACCACCAACTTACACCATTCACAGAAATCAACTCAAAATGGATAAAAGACTTAAATGTAAGCTGTGAAACCATAAGCATCTTAGAAGAAAACATAGGCAGCAAGCTCTTTGACATTTCTCGCAGCAATATATTTGCTGATTTGTCTCCACAGGCAACTGAAATAAAAGACAGGATAAACAAATGGGACTATATCAAGCTAAAAAGCTTCTGCACAGCTAAAGACAATAAGAACAGAATAAAAAGACAAACTACACAATGGGAGCATATATTTGACAATGCATCTGATAAGGGGTTAATAACAAAAATTTATAAAGAACTTGTAAAACTTAATAACAGGAAGACAAACAATCCAATCAAAAAATGGGCAAAAGAAATGAATAGACACTTTTCCAAAGAGGACATACAGATGGCCAATAGGCATAAGAAAAAATGCTCAACATCACTAATCATTAGAGAAATGATTAGCAAATTAAAACCACAATAAGATATCACCTCACACCAGTCAGAATGGCGCTCATCAATAAAACAACACAGAATAAGTGCTGGCGAGGATGTGGAGAAAAGGGAACCCTCCTGCACTGCTGGTGGGAATGCAGACTGGTGCAGCCACTGTGAAAAACAGTATGGAGATTCCTCAAAAAATTAAAAATTGAACTGCCTTTTGACCCAGCTATACCACTGTTAGGAATATACCCCAAGAACACCATAGCACTGTATGAAAAGAAGAAATGCATCCCCATGTTTATGGCAGCATTGTTCACAATAGCGAAGATCTGTAAACAGCCCAAGTGTCCGTCAGAGGACGAGTGGATTAAAAAGCTTTGGGACATATATACTATGGAATACTACTCAGCCATAAGAAATGATGACATCGAATCATTTACAACAATATTGATGAACCTTGATAACATTATACTGAGTGAAATAAGTAAATCAGAAAAAACTAAGAACTATATGGTTCCATACATAGTTGGGACATAAAAAATGAGACTCAGAGACATAGACAAGAGTGTGGGGGTTACGGGGTGGGGGGAGGAGAGGGAGGGGGATGGGGGAGGGAGGGGCACAAAGAAAACCAGTTAGAAGGTGACGAAAGACAATTGGACTTGGGTTATGGGAATGCAACATAAGCAAATGGCAAAATAACCTAGAGCTGTTTTCTCTGAACATATGTACCCTGATTTATCAATGTCACCCCATTAAAATAAATTTAAAAAAATCAAATCACAATTCAGAAACAAGACAGTTCTTCAAATTAAATAAATTTATTTCTATGAATAAATGAACTTAAAAAAATTCTCCTTCATTTGATTAAAAAAACAAGCACATTTGATCCAAAACAGGAACTACTTTAGCAATATATGTGTGGAAAAAATGAGCACCCTATGGGGTCTTTTTAAATGAGCCAGAGTGCACAGAGGAGTCTTTGAAAAGAAAACTCTGGGAGGAAAACCATTTTTTAAAAAATTTTATAAACATTCATTCTTTAATCATCTAAAGAAAGTCCAAACTAATAATTAAGTCCCTCACCTCCTAAATAGAGGAGCTCTTTAAGACCTCTTCTGCCCCAATGGCTATACTTAGAGATGTGGAAGTATCTTGAAAACCAACCTATCAGAGAAGCAAGAAGTGACCTAGGAGGTCTTAGTTTTCAAACTGGGTATGCGCATGTAGGGCTGTGCCCTACGTTTATAGCACAGGAAGCCAGATTTTGCTTAATTGCAACCTCAGTGTATTACACTGTTTAAATTTCATGAGCAGTGGATAACCTACTCCAGTTTATTTTGCTGCCTTTGGAAAAAGCCACTGCTCCTCTCCAATTCTTCTTCCCTCGGCTCAAGACAATCACATAATTTCAGTCAAGACAATTAGAACCTCCTGGGTCTGGTTGTAGCTGCTAGTTCTACCAAGCTTTCGGATATATCTCAAGAGGTGCCGTTTATCTACTTTTCTGGACTGAATTCAATGAGAAAAGTTATGACTCTTAAACAGGATGGAGGTTTAATTATACAAAATCAAGGCAAATTGACATGAAGCAAATATTTAACAGATTTATAAATAAATTTAAAAAAAAAAGCCTAATAAGCCGTATAAAGAAAGAGAAAATTTTTTACCAGAAATCTAGGTTTGGAGAACATCACTGTAATTAGGTAATAAATGTGCTTTTGAGCTTCTTGACATTCAGAAAAAAAAGAAAAGAAATACAACAAGGTATATTGCTTTTGCTAACAAGAAGAGCAACAGAAAGAACACTATTAAAAGAAAAAATATTTATTGGCATTAAACTGATAATTCTATCAGTTTATAATATAGAACAATTTTACATAGTTTTATGAAACTTTTCAGGGCACATGCTCTAGATTGGGGTAGTCAACCTTTTTATACCTACCACCCACTTTTGTATCTCTGTTGGTAGTAAAATTTTCTAACTGCCCACCAGTTCCACAGTAATGGTGATTTATAAAGTAGGGAAGTAACTTTACTTTATAAAATTTATAAAGCAGAGTTACAGCAAGTTAAAGCATATAATAATAATTACTTACCAAGTACTTTATGTCAGATTTTTGCTAAGTTTGGCAGAATAAATCTTTATAAAACAACTTACAATAGTTAAATCTATCTTTTTATTTATACTTTGGTTGCTCCACTACCACCCACCATGAAAGCTGGAATGCCCACTAGTGGGCGGTAGGGACCAGGTTGACTACCACTGCTCTAGATAATGAAGTCTTCTTTTGTTTCTCCCTATGAGAATCAAGAACAAGTTCACTGTGAAATGCCTGATGTGTAGGTGTTCTGTAGTGTTCATAAATTTATTCCATAGAGTTGATTGACTAGTAAGGTACTGGCTAATGATTGGAGATGCATCCATAAACACAGTATGCCTGTCACACACCTTAAGGAATCTGGTAGCAGGACTGAAAGGAAATAAATAGCATAAGTAAGTACGTATATGCCAATCTAGAAACCATGTGAAAGAAAAAGCTCCACGCAGGAGCTGTAAAAATCTAACCTAGATGCATCTCTACACAGTTTTGAAAAAATTTTAAAGATGTTATCTATTGAATTTTAGAGAGAAGAAAGAAAGAGAGAGAAAAGGGATGGTGGGGGAGCAGGGGGCCTAGACTTGTAATAGCTGTCTCTCACATGTGCCTTGACCAGGCAAGCCTGGGGTTTTGAATCACCAACCTCAGAATTCCAAGTAGTCGCTCTATCCACTGAGCCAGCACAAGTCAGATGAAATTTTAAGTTTTTTAAAGGAGAAATTTTATGTTTGATTTTGTTTGTTCTTACCCCCAACTGAATTTATGGATTCTCAGATTTTGTGTATATATTAATAAGCTAACAACAGATGTACTTCACAAAATGAATGTTCAGTTAATCACTTTTCAACAATATATTTTTAAAAAAGTCATATCACTCATGGGAAAATTTCCTTTTATTCCCAGTCTAAAGAAAAATTTCACCCAAACACACTATGTAAAGATGCCATGAGAAATTGTATCAAGGTTATGATTTCAGGCAAAGACACACTCACCAATGTACTCAATGGTGTTTTGTAGTCAAAGTATCATGAGGAACAAAATTCAATCTAAAAGCCTGTAAAAATGAACCCAAATATGCTTGCTTTGCTTGTGGAAACAAAGAAAGAGATGAAGACATCGCATTTTCATTTCTTACAATCCTTGGGTCTGTTGTGCGCATATGCTATCTCTATGTAGATTGAATAACTAGTGTTTCACTTTCATTTTTGCTCTAAAGATCATTTCTGAATCTTGTTTAAGTACAGTTTGACCTCAGTAATAGTGAACTCCTCCAAAAGAGTGAAATACCTGTGAAGAAAATAATGCAGAAAAAATAATGAGCTTTCCAATGCCCTAATCCTTCTGTGTACATTTATCACTCATTATCAAGTCATCTTTTCCTTCTTTGGTAGGTACAGTAAACATTCATTGGATTACTATGTCTGTTTATGTTCAAATTCTTTATTATTACTTATACAAACTCACTTTTATTACATATGTGTATAAATATATAACTATATAAATAGTTATATAGACTAATATTCTAATATATGTAGCTATGGAGCCTGAAAAGGAATTTATCTGCTGAGATGGATTCCCCATGGTCAACGAGGGCACAGATTTTTAAAATAAGAATCCTCTGAGAGGGTCTCCTCAGTATTTTGTACACTGGGAAGAAATTCAGACTGAGCTCTCAGCTTCCACATTGTGCCCCACTTGTTTATGCTGTCTGAGTCAACCACCGCAGGAAAACCCTGATTTCGTCTTTCTAACAACACACTGAGACCTGTCTCGTCAATTCAGAATTACACAAATTGTATCCTTGTTTACATCTATGTCGACCTATCGGTACTTCACAATTTTGGTATCATATTTACACAAAAGGGACCTAATTTAGAACTTGAGCAGGAATTTTTACTGTAGAAAGCGTCCTCCCTTTTTGTCTCAATGGCACAGAATTCAAGTTGCTGCCTAAATCTCTGTCTCCTGGCTGTGGTTCTGTTTGCTCAAGTGAATGCTTCTTATTGTTGATGATAGTTTAGAATTAATTTTGGTTTGCAACACACACACACAATTATTTATTTAAATCTTAAAAAATTGTTTGGATGTCTTAGGTTAAGACATAATAAATTTTCCTATTAAAATTAATACAGCTTTTTTTTTTTAAATTAAAGACTTCACTTAACAGCAGGGCTTGTAGAAATGAATTAACATTGTTAACCAAAGTATATGATAATTTCTTTTCCTTGTAATCCAATGTATGGTAATTTATTAATTTATACAAATATTGTTCTGAGAAGAAACTTATAGACTTTAGACTACTAACAAGGCCCATGACACAAAAAAATAACTTCTGGGTTTAGATCTTAGATCAGTGTGTTCAATATATAGTAGGAGGTAAATAAATATTGTTAAACAGACAAAACTTGTTTGAAAATGTTATAGTGGTACCTATGGTTATATGATACCGTCTCTTCTAAATAGAGAGGATATTTCTAGATATTCCAGGTAGAGATAGCTATTTCTGTCTAGATAGAAAATACATTCTCTTCTAGACAGGAAAAATGCTGAGCTTATTTCTTATGGAAGGAGGACATAAGGAAGGATAATCTGCATCAAATGTTTGAATAAATGCTTCAAAGGAGAACTGAGGACAAAGAATGCTTTCAATTACCTCTAGGATTAAATTTTGTTTAAAAAAATTTATAACTTCCTGAGATTGTGACTACAGTGCTCACTAGTATATCCACAGCACTTAACACAGTGCTTGGTAAATAGTGATAACTATATATTTCAGGAATAAATGAACCCTGATTGAGATTCTGTGGCAGTGAAAGCTCTGAAACCTTGAATCAATATCAGAATCACATGACTTCACTATGTGTTACTTGTCTATGGAATCAAAGATTAATGAGAGATCCATAAATATTGCAAAAGTCTTCAGTTATTTTTAACTATATCCATCCTCAAACCCACCAATAGATTTAAAAATACTAAAAGGTCAGCAGTAGAATAGTGATACTTTAAATGCTTCTTTTCTTTTCATACAGAATATTAAATGGAGCAGCCAGACCTGCAAGTCATTAAGAAGGAAGCTGGCTGAGCGTACCGAGATGCTGGAACTGAGTAATTGATGGCCACACAACAGAAGGTTGCCCTTTTTGAAGACTGAAGCAGATAGGTACTGTGACACTCTCCTAGGGGAGGTGAGTAAGGAACTTGGTAGAGATTTGGGCTCACCATTCAGAGGAGAACTTGGAGAGTTGGGACAACTGAACAGTTTACCCTGGGAACGTCTTCAGCTGGGACGTTAATTGGTTGTGCCTTATGAGACAGGTTTGTCGCTTCTTAATAAAGCATACTATTATACCTTTTTAAAGAATGAGGTACAGCCATATACCACTGGTTTGGGATTCCTTCCCCACATTTTAAGCAAAGAAAGCAAATTAAAGAAGAATAGAATAAAAACAGATTATGCTTTTATGTAATGTTTATTTGTACATGTATATATGTGTATGTGTATATAAACACACATACACACACAAATATCAATGCATTTATATGCATAGAGAAAAGTCGAAGGCTAACATCAAATGTGTACTCTTTTGAGGAATATGTTTGGAGAGATGAGGATTGATTTATTTCACATAATTCTGACCACTGGTATTCTAGCTGTAACGAAGTTAGACTACTACATCATAAACAAAATAAAATTTACTTAAATTATATTGCTAAATAAATCCAATAGAAAAAAAGTTAGGTCGTTCATATATCCATACAAGTAGAGATGGATACAAAAGCTTCAAGGCCCTGGCTGGTTAGCTCAGTGGTAGAGCGTTGGCCCAGTGTGTAGAAGTGCCGGGTTTGGTTCCCGGCCAGGGCACACAGGAGAGGTGCCCATCTGCTTTTCCATTCTTTCCCCTCTCCTTCCTCTCTGTCTCTCTCTTCCCCTCCTGCAGCTAGGGCTCCATGGGGACAAGGTTGGCCTGGGCACTGAGGATAGCTTTATGGCCTCTGTCACAGGTGCTAGAATGGCTCTGGTTGCAACAGAGCAACGCCCCAGATGGGCCAGGCATCACTTCCTGGTGGGCTTGCTGGGTGGATCTCGGTCAGGCACATGCGGGAGTCCATCTGTCTGCTGCCCCCCCCCCCGCTTTTTACTTCGGAAAAATACAAAAAGGAAAGAAAAGAAAAGAAACAATTCATACATATGACCCCCCAAAAATATTTCTGTACAAGAAGCATCACAGAAAAAGCTGATAACAAATGACAGGTAAAAAAATGATAATGGAGTATCATCCTGAAGCGCTGAGGTTGCCAGTTCCATCCCCAGTTAGGGCACATACAGGAGCAGATCCGTGTTCCAGTTTCTGTTTCTCTCACTCTGATGCTTTAAAAACAAGCAAAAAACAGTGGGGCATGTAAAAGAAGAGGTTACTGTTAAATATATAGTAAATAAAAATTAAAATGTAATAAATTAAAATTAATATTTCACACAAAGAACTAAAAGTTGAAAAATGAAAAAGAAAAATAAGCAAAATATAGGAATAGGCAATTTATTAGAGAACAAAAGAAGTGGATAATAAAGTAGAAGATATGCAATTTACTAGTAAGAAAATGTAAAACAATATGCTATTCTTCACTTCTCAGATGGATGGATATTAAAAAGATTAATCAGCCCTGGCCAGTTGGCTCAGTGGTAGAGCGTCGGCCTGGCGTGCAGAAGTCCCGGGTTCGATTCCCGGCCAGGGCACACAGAAGAAACGCCCATCTGCTTCTCCACCCCTCCCCCTCTCCTTCCTCTCTGTCTCTCTCTTCCCCTACCGCAGCGGAGGCTCCATTGGAGCAAAGATGGCCTGGGCGCTGGGGATGGCTCCTTGGCCTCTACCCCAGGTGCTAGAGTGGCTCTGGTCATAACAGAGTGACACCCTGGAGGGGCAGAGCATCGCCCCCTGGTGGGCAGAGCGTCGCCCCCTGGTGGGTGTGCCGGGTGGATCCCGGTCGGGCGCATGCGGGAGTCTGTCTGACTGTCTCTCCCCGTTTCTAGCTTCAGAAAAATACAAAAAAAAAAAAGATTAATCATGTTCAGTGTTCATGTTGTTATAGGGAAATGACAATGCTCATACTTTGTTTATGGTACTATAATTAACTAC
The DNA here is from genome assembly GCF_036850765.1 of Saccopteryx bilineata. Lineage (NCBI taxonomy): Eukaryota > Metazoa > Chordata > Mammalia > Chiroptera > Emballonuridae > Saccopteryx > Saccopteryx bilineata. Next base: position 121,721,388 of record NC_089491.1, on the reverse strand, counting down.
ATTCTTTTTGGATAGTAACTGGTAGGATTCATAAAAAATAACCTTACACTTTGACATCCAACTTCTGACAACCTCTTATAGACTTCATGTAACACAGAAGGCAACATATTAACTTTGAAATTCTCATTTCTTATATAAATGTTTACCTTTTCCTGAGTTCAGCATCAGAGTTAGTATAGAATCATTTGCAGAGAACAGTGTTAAGTCAGAATAAGTTTAAAGTAGAACTGATCACCTATCCCCCTAAGAGATGGTGATGAGTAGAAAGATCTACATAGGCTGCCTAAGCTTGGCCAGTGAATCCATTCACTGGAATTTTTGGACCTGAAAACACTGAAAATCAAGGTGGTCTCTTTCCTGTATGTATTGTACTTATTGTACGTATGTGTTTGTGTATGTATGTGTTTGTTGCAAGTAAAATCATAAACTGGGCAGCCATTTTCTTCCTTATTGTATAAGGAAAACCATTTTAGAGAGAGAGAGAACACAAAGAGAAACAGAGATGAAAAGCATGGAGAACATCCTGGTGATGACATTTAAACTCCTTATCTGAGTGGTCCAGAGGGCTCTGCTGCATTCTGGTTCTTCTTGTGACTTGGTTATTCAGTAGATTCGGTGGGATACCCAAAGGCTTTCTAAGTTCCTCCTCCTCCATCTCCTCCTTCTTCTTTTTGTGTAACCTAGTTTTACTTACTATCCCTTGCAACCAATAAGATCCTAAACAATAAAGACTTTTTATTAAATAATTAACTTCTTCATATGAAAATGAAATACTTCTCACCTATGGACCTTGAGCTAACAACTGCAAGTATTAACTGAAAGTAGATATATGTGTTCTCCTCACACCATTCAGGCTGTGACATGTCCTCTGGAGTAGTCCAGCACTCCCATCCTCCACAGCCTTGCCCTTAGCACATGCCTGTTTTTCTCAACTCTACTTAACAGCTTTAAGACTGACTGTTGGGAAATGAAGGGAAAGAGGAAAAAGAACATTCTTAGAGTTTCTTGCTCTTAAAGCATCGAGTGCACATGGCTGGCATATGGTAGAGATCAGAAAAGCATGTTCCTGATTCTGTTACTTCATTTTCATACTGGTAAATACCACAAAACACTGTACTAATTTGGCTGTTATAGCTATTTAAACTGTTTTTATTCTTAGTTATATATTTTTAAATTTACATTCATAATGGATTTTTTTCATAATGAATATTTTTTAAGGCAGAAAGTACATGAAATTCTTATGGGAAATACAGAGTCATAACTGCATGAAAACTTAAACCAGGGGTCCCCAAACTACGGCCTGCAGGCCACATGCGGCCCCCTGAGGCCATTTATCTGCCCCCCCCCCCGCACTTCCGGAAGGGGCACCTCTTTCATTGGTGGTCAGTGAGAGGAGCATAGTTCTCATTGAAATACTGGTCAGTTTGTTGATTTAAATTTACTTGTTCTTTATTTTAAATATTGTATCTGTTCCCGTTTTGTTTTTTTACTTTAAAATAAGATATGTGCAGTGTGCATAGGGATTTCTCCATAGTTTTGTTTTTGTTTTTTGTATTTTTTTCCGAAGCTAGAAAGGGGGAGGCAGTCAGACAGACTCCCGCATGCGCCCAACCGGGATCCACCGGCATGCCCACGGTGGGGGGGGGGGGGGAGGCGATGCTCTGCCCATCTTGGGGCGTCGCTCTGCTGCAATCAGAGCCATTCTGGCACCTGAGGCAGAGGCCACAGAGCCATCCTCAGCACCCGGGCAAACTTTGCTCCAATAGAGCCTTGGCTGCGGGAGGGGAAGAGAGAGACAGAGAGGAAGGAGAGAGGGAGGGCTGGAGAAGCAGATGGGCACTTCTCCTGTGTGCCCTGGCTGGGAATCAAACCCGGAACTCCTGCAAGCCAGGCTGATGCTCTACCACTGAGCCAACCGGCCAGGGCCCTTCCATAGTTTTTTATAGTCCAGCCCTCCAACAGTCTGAGGGACAGTGAACTGGCCCCCTGTATAAAAAGTTTGGGGACCCCTGACTTAAACTCTGGTCACCATAAACCACAATGAACAAAATGAAAAGATAAATAATAAGTAGACAAACATATTTTTTTCAAGTTTAACAGAGTTGATATTCTTTATGGGTTGGCCTAGACAGAATGAACAAAAAGCTGGCATCTTTTGAATTTCCCACTCACTAAAAGAGCCAGTGGGCAGGGGAACATATATCTTCTATCGACATTACATAGACAGACAAAGTACTAAGAATAGGTGGCTAAGTACATAATCACACCTAAAAAGGTTCTTGTCAGCATCTGGTCTCTGCCTGAAGAGAGCAAATAGGGAACAAGTGTCATATCCTAACACGATAAGCAACATGGAAAATATAATTTAACATATACACAACACACATGCACATTCATGTACAGCCAAATAGAAAAATGACCAAAGAATATGAAGAGGTAATTCCTAAATAAAATTACATTATAAGGGAAGGAGGGAGAGGCAGGAAGGGAAGAGGAGTAGAAGCGATGGCTCTGGATAGAGACCTGGCCTTCGGTCTATGAACAGCCTCTGGGTGTCTTTTTTTTTTTTTTTTTTTGCAATTTCCGGAGCCTTTCAGACTATTTGCACTTTTCCCCTGAAGAGTAATTTAGCTTATGGTCTTCTTAAATTACCTGGAAGAATATTTTTGACCTGTGTCTTTGGAGCACTCTGTCAGGACAGGAAAGAGGATATAATTTGAAGCACAGGGAGGAAGACTGCTGAGCTACCTTTGAGGCCAACACTATTCCCTGAGGTGCAACTTCCTCTTCCTCGCTGTTAAAAGTGAACTATTAAAGGGAGATTAAAATAAGCTAAAAATTTAATTAACAAAGTAATGAGATTATCAGAACCGGCAGATAGAATAAAAACAGTGCAGATTCAGGTCTGCGTCAAAAAAAACAACAACACAAAAAAAACAACTAAAGGCAGGATGACTTGTCTCCATTAGCAGCTAGAACATGCAGGCAGGCTCATTGCTTCACCAGGTTACATGGCAAGGTCCTTAAGACCTTGAGTCTCAGGCCTGAGAACTCTCTCTGTGTCTACCTACCCTAAAGGCTTATTTTTAGTCTTTGGCCTGATCAAGCTCCTAAGCTGTTTTCAAGTTCTCTGAACTCTCCCTTGACCCCTAAGAAGTCACATGCAAATTTTAGAACTATGGAGCCCTTGTGTGCTCCCCTAAGAAGTGGGTTTACATACCAATGGTACAAACAGCCTTCCTGTTATAGATTCTGCTCTTGGGAAATAGTCATCTGCTCTAATCATCTGCTCTACTCCATTTCTCTGTGCTTCCAAATGCCACGTCTATAAATGATTTCTTTATGGTGTAAAAAGATAAAACTGTGGTATATGAAAAATTTTGTTTTATTTGAGCAAAAATTGATTTGAATTGGGCAGCAACAAACAGAATGGTTCAAAGTACTTCACTAAGGGGCTAGAAGAGAGACTTAATAGAGAAATGGAGGAAATGAAGCAAAAAAAAATTTACTGATTGTCTACAGCTTAAGCATTGTTTGAAAAAGGCTGGTTGGCTGTTTGTGATTGGTTGCCCTAACATTTTAACTTTTTAGCCTTGAGGTATTTATTGGCTTAGGTTTTGATGTGCTCAGTAGACTGCCTAGTTGTTAGAACCACCTTAATCATGGTCACTTTGTTTAATGAATTTAGCAATGGACACAGAAGGCAGGTGTCCTGGAATTTTCAGTCTCCATTACCTATCTTAGAGGTGACCATCCTGACCACAAACATGACAGCTTTTTCTGTGGACAGCTTCCCTTTAGAAGTGGTAGAAAGCCAGTTTACTACCAAGCAACTATAAATGCTGTCCCAGAAGACAGCTTTCTTTGAAAGTAGGTTTTGACATTTTGCTCATCCGCAAGTTTAAAGCAGCTGTCATATAAAACAACTTAGAAATTATTGGTTTCATACAGTAGTGATAACATTTTAATTACAGTTATGTTTAGATTAAAAAACGGTATCAGTTGGCATGATAGTATAACTATAAAAGTGTTGCATTAAATTAGTTACACACTTGGTGTGTACCTCTTCCCATGACAACCATGGTTTCTGAGGTGCTCACAACTGCCAACCATGAAAGAAGAGCTAATCTGAAATCCATTCTCCAGGCTATCCCTGACACATTCTAAATCTTCCCAGATTGTAAACCAGTGGAATAATGGCAATGACATTCAAATCAGCTTTTCTGCCTTTGGGTTTCTCTGCTTTTATTGAGGAGAAGATTAAAATTCAGGTGTAAATTATTTGTAGACTTTAGTCCTCCTTGCACTGTTGCCACAGATACCAGAGAATCTCTGCTGGGTCATTAGCAACATAATCCTCATTTAGTAATTCTATGGCAGAATAGAAGACAAATCTAGACCCAGGGCAGGTGATAGACAAACTAGACCCATGGCACTTATTTTAGTGAAAGACAAAATCAAAAATTCAAATCAGTGAGAAAAAGGGAAGAAAACAAACATTCTCCAGACACACAAGTATTATATAGGTCTGGCATCAACTGGCCTGTCCCACTCAGCCAAAAGCATCAATGTCAGAGGATTCAGGGAAGTGCTGCAAGGCCAGGAGTGGTTTCTTGAACCTTTAACATTTCCTTCTGTTGTTATAGAATAACAAAGATGTTCTTTAAATCTGTAGAGGTTACTGAACTTGAAGGCTAACCTATTTTATGGAAATGGGTTAGGATAGGATATAAGGTTGCCAGATAAAATACAGAATACCCAGTTCAGTTAGAATCAGATAAACAACAACAATATTTTTAGTATATATCTCACAAAATGTTTGGGATATGCTCATACTGAAATTATCTTTTGGTTATCTGAAATGAAAACTTAACTAGGTATCTTCTTTTTGTTGTTGCTAAATCATTAACCCTAGGTAGGGGAGTCAATGTAAAAAAAAAAAAAAGAGCCTTGTTGGGCAGATAAAATATATTATGCTCACTTTGTTAAAGATAGTGCTGCCCACATGGAAGCCCGTTGCCCAGGTGATATTAATGTGTGTTGAGGGGGGGCTGTGGGCAGGCAGGATCCTTGTAGCCTGGGGCTTGGTTTTAGGACTAAGCCTTTCTCACCCTTTTGGATGTGGGGTGGTGCAATCCCATCATGCCTCAGATAAGTGACTTTGTATTAGAGACTTCCCTATTTTGTATATTGGATTAAAGATCTGGATTTCTACACTGTGAAGTGGGGCAGACCCGGAGCTTGCTCTCTAGGTTTCTGAGATTAGCATTAGAGAGAAGAGCAGAGAGAGGCCACGTGGAGGAGGCCAGGAGAAGCAGCCAAGATGGCAGAGTGTTGAGTGAGAGGCCAGTTTGTGCAGAGTTTGTGCAGGGAGAAGGAAGGAGATGGGGAACAGAGGTGAATAAGTCTGGTGAGCTAGAAACCTTTGATTCTCGGAAACTCGGATAAGTCAGTAGCTTTGTGAGCACTGAATGAGTGGGTTTTGGAGCCCAGTGTGCGTTTTTACTTGCCTGCCGGGTGCAAGCTAGGATTAAAGATGATGGCCCATCAGCTTTTGGCTCCATTGTTTCTTTACTGACTATCTGAATCCAATGCAAACCTGCATGGGCCAGGCTGCTGTGATGGTGGCTGTGGATACTGATTTTACAAGCCTAAACTGTGATGAAATAAAAAACAAAGGTATATGTAAGGCCACTAGCCACGGCCACCATCACAGCCGCCTGGCCAATGCAGGTTCGCATTTGATTTGGATAGACGGTAATGAAACAACAAAGCCAAGAACTAGTGGGCCATTAGCTTTAATCCTAGCTTGCACCCAGCAGGCAAGAAAGCACACAGTGGAAAAACACTTCCCTTTCCATTCAGGGCTCCCAAAGCCACTGACTTATCTGAGTTTTTCTAGAATCAAAGGTTTGTACCTCATCAACCTTATTCACCTCTGTTCCCCATCTCCTTCTCTCTGCACAAACTGGCTTCTTCTTCAGCAGTTCGCTATCTTGGATGCTTCTCCTCTCCTCCACGTGACCTTTCTCTGCTCTCCTCTCTAATGCTAATCTCAGGAACTGAGAGAGAGCAAGCTCCGGGTTTGCTCCATTTTATAGTGTAGAAATCCAAACCTTTAAGCCAATATACAAATAAGGAAGTCTCTGATACAAAGTCACTTATCTGAGGCATACATGGGATTCATCATGAGAGTGCATCACCTCACATCATGCAACAGTTAAGGGTGTGGGGAAGAGCTTAGTTTTGAAAAGATCTTAGTCTTAAAACTAAGCCTTAGGCTATAAGGACCCTGCCTGCTTATAGCCTGTCTCCCACACCCAATGCAAATGATAAGTGAGCAAACATATACATCATATTTGCAAACTTATTTGACCCAGAGTATATAATTCAGAGTGGTGGCATCTTTTTTTTCGAATTCAAAATAATCCATGAAGCTAAGGAAATACTCAGACTGTAGCATAATGAAGTTGGGTGAGAGAAGAATATAAACTGGGAAAGCTAGGAGAACAATGAGAAATGGTTGTAAGTTCCTGCGGGGTAGTTTTCTTTCTAAAGTATTTTGTATTCTCAGTTATAATCCCCTTTCCAGTGTGCTTATGACATTCTTGAAAAAAACTGGCTTTCTTTTGTAAGAAATTCATGACATTTATCTATTTCTTTGGGAAAAGGTCAGAGAATCTGTGTAGAGAGAGTACAGCCAAGTTTGGGTGTGACCAGAGTCATTAAATTGTAGTCACTCAATCCACAGGAGCTCAGGGATGCAAATTACCTACTTGAAACTGGGCTACTCTATTTGAGACAAGGTTACTCTGAGGAACAAGGAACACTCTGAGGTATTCCTAGATAGGAAGAAGAGTTCAATTAACAATTGAATCAGAAGAGGTCCACCTTGAAAGAAAAAAATCTAGAGAGCAGTCAGTGATGGCCAACCAACTTTCTTATAACCCTATGGGCAAGGAAGTGAGGGCCTTTTAAGCTTTGTAACTGCCCTGTTGTTATTTTTGAAATCCTCCTATTATTTCCCCATAGTGATTGACAGACAAACTCCTAACATCAGAAGGATGACTGGGTCTGTGTGTAGAGTGATAGCATAGAAGAAGACATTCAGAAGCTAGTCTGGCTTGGAAGAAGAAAGAATAACTGCCATCCCAGCCCCTACCCCATTTCGATGTAAGAGAGAATGAGTCTAAAGATGGTATAAGAATGGGCTTGGTCCCTTGGAAAGGAGCTAAGAATCTAAACATCTACTGAAAATACTTATAAATTGCATTTATGTATTTTTAAATGAGAAGGTCCATATCTTTTGTCATATTTTAAAGAGATCTTAGAGATGACTATGACTGAAGGTTGGATAGATATAAGTGGGCTTTGAAAAAGAGTTGTAAGCCTGACCTGTGGTGGTGCAGTGGATAAAGTGTCAACCTGGAATGCTGAGGTTGCAGATTTGAAATGTGGGGTTTCCTTGGTCAAGGCACATATGGGAGTTGATACTTCCTGTTCTTCCCCCTCCTTCTCTCCCTCTCTCTTTCTCTTTCTTTCACTTCACTAAAACAAAAAACAGTTGTAAATAATTCTGCTTACTCTTGGAAAAAATAAGATGTCATTGTTGCATTTTTTTATGGCAGTCATATTGATTCTTTACTGTTTTCTAATTTTTAAAAACAATACAACACTAGATTTTAAATATATCAATGCTCATTAAACCACTGAAAATCTTTGTGTTCTAATTGCCTATTCAGAGTATATGAAGAAGATAAGTAGGAAGGTAAGTAGGAAGATCATGAAAGTTTACCTATTTCACAATTTCACAAGGTCAGTTCCTTCTTTTTAACAACCTCAGATTAATAATTATTCCCTAGTAGATACCAGGACTTTCCAAAAGCACAGGAATATCACTTCTGAGCCTGATTCTAGGTTGATGTGGCTTAAGCCAGCACCTTCCAGCAGAAGTAGTTGTAGAAATATAATAAAAGCCTTGTGACACACTTTGTACATGTGATTTTCTATCTGAGGACAAAGCCTCTATGATAGAAAATATAACACCTACACTCACCAAAAATCTAGGTGGGATGGGGGAGATGGAGGCGGATTTCACTAAGTGTAGAGATAACACATTTGTGACATCCCAAGTGCTGGAAATAAGTGTTCTTGCACCTCGGAAGTTATTCTCACAAAACGAGGTGCTATGACAAGTTAACATCTAGCTTTCAGTTACCACTTAGCTTCAGGGGAGTATATTAAACCATTATATTTATGAAATTAGATTTGCTTTTTAAAATTTCCTTTAAAGAATCATACCCATAAAGAGAGACCAAATATCAACTTGTGTCATGGTAATTAATCTGTACTCAGTTAAGCAAATTATTTAGAAATCAATGACATTTTGTCTCAGTGAATTAATAATCAGAAATATATACATTTTTACTATACTTTTTTCCATTTCTAAATAAACATTTTTCTCATGACAAGAGACTCAAGATAAATGCTCTATTTTAAATTAAATGTTGCATTCCAGGTTTTTAATGTGTTATATATTCATGTTTATTTGCCTGGAATATTACTGGATGCAATCCTATTGGAAGCAAGGTGGTTGGATACCCAAGGAAGTTGCCTACTTCTGTTTAATTCAGAGGGCAGGGTCTATCTGGCTGGTTGCTTCTTTCTCCCTGTGTACCTTTATTTGGCAAATGTGCTTTGAATAGATAAATGAAGAACTGTGACAGCTGCAAGTTTTACTTTCCTGTGGGAGCACTCTCCAACCATCTGGGGATAAAAAACCATTTTTCTCATTCTGTGACTATAGTTCCAGAGACCCTGTTTAGTGTATATCTTCTTCAAAATATTGTGAACTCTTCAGAGAAACCACCTTTGTGTCCCAGGATCTGACATACAGTAGGTACTCCCAAAATATGGCCTGAAGTAAATGTAAGGTAAACGTAAGAAGTTGGAAGCATTTGAAAACACCACCATTTGAGCGGGTTGACTAGTGTCCCTCCAAAGTTCATGCCCACCCAAAACCTCAGAATTTGGCTTCATTTGAAAATAGGGTCTTTACAGATGTTATTAGTTGAGGATCACCAGATGATATCACTCTGGATTTAGGATGAACCCTGAATCCAATGACTGGTGTCTTTATAAGAGAAAGGAAGGAGACAAGAGATAGACCAATATAGAGAAGATAGCCATGGAAACACAGAAACAGAGATTGGAGTTATGCTGCCATAGAGTAAGGAATACCAGGAACCACCAGAAGCTGGAAGAGTCAAGAAATGCTGCTTCCCTAGGGCCTTCAGAGGAAACATGACCCTGCTGACACCTTGCTTTTCACCCCCAAAACTAAGAAAAAATAAACATTGGTAGTTTTAAGCCATCAAATTTATGGCACATTGTTATGGTAACCCTTGGAAACTTATACACCACCATTTTGACTGAAGTTTGATCCTAAATGATTGTAAGGACTGCCCACTCATTTCCCCTTATTTTCAAAGAGATAAGAAGAAACATATTCAGTTGAGTGAGTGTGTACTGTCATATGTTGGGTCATATGCCTGACTTTATGTGTGTCATGGCTAAAACCATTTCCTTATTTGACAAATGAGAACAATTAAGTTGAGAGAGTTTAGCAAACTGGTGTCAAAATGCATGTAATAATTATAGCTGACACTTGAATGCTTATTATGGTTTTTATTTATTTATTTATTTATTCATTTTTAGAGAGGAGAGGGAGAGACAGAGAGAGAGAGAGAGAGAGAGAGAGAGAGAGAGAGAGAAAGAGAGAAGTGGGGAGGAGCTGGAAGCATCAACTCCCACATGTGCCTTGACCAGGCAAGCCCCAGAGCCCTGAACCAGCGACCTCAGCATTTCCAGGTCGATGCTCCATCCACTGCGCCACCACAGGTCAGGCCAAATGCTTATTATGTTTTAGGCCCCATGCAAGACTTTTATATAAATTATCTTATCTCATCCTTACAACAAGACTATACAGGTAGGCACTCAAAGATTTCCATTTCATAACTAAAGAAACTGAGGCACAGAGTATAAATTAGGTGCCCACAGTCTCTAGCACCTGGCAGAAGCAGGATTTGAAACCAAGTAGTGTGATTCTAAAGCCTAAACGCCTAAGAAATTTGCTATGCTGTGTGCATATGGTGTCTTCATCATCCCCACCATGCCTGCCTCTGATCCCCAAGGCAACTCATGTACCTACTCACCGCGCATTATCCTCTGAACATATGATTATATTACCTTGACCATTTCCAGCTGGATGTTTTCTTTAACTTTTCATTAATACTCCTAGCACACTGAAACAGCAGCAAAGTATGCTCATTTACTGTAGTTTCAGAGCTAATTTTTACAAAATGCTTTTGATATACAAGGCGAGTCTGATGGTCAAAGTATAACCTCGTTTTCTACCATTTGTTTTGTTTGGATTCGAGTAAGGCAGCAGCAAAGCCACTCTATTTTGTCTACTTTGGTTACAGTGTTCTGCTTTTATACATATAGGCAGTTCTGAAGGGACCTTTCATTTGTCACAATTATGTAACTGTAGTTGATAAATATTATAGCATGATAAATGCTTGCCATCTTGGTACAGCTGATCTTAGCTTTTTGTTGTTGTTTTCCCCTTGGCTGGAATTGTATCAGTTTGTCCACACCCGTAGGATGATAAGCCTGGAGTGGAGGCCCAAAGGAGCTTGTGATATCCTAGGGGTGAGAAGCTTCAGTTAGCCTCAAATGTCAAACCATTTTCTTCCTGAATAATAAAAAATGTCAGTCCTTACTTACTTTCTACTTTTGGCATATATCTTGCACAAATCTCAAGTTTCATCTGATGGGTTTTCTAGGTGGGAGGATTCTTTAGAGACCTTAAATTTTTCTATATTTACTTTTTAGAGTGATGGTATATATTAGTTTAGTAATTCATATATGCTACTAATATATATTGGTAATTCAAATTACATCAATGATAAGCCAAAGTGAACAAATTAATTGAAACAAATTGCAAGTCTAACTACCTTCTTCAGTTTTCATAATTACTACCAATTCTGCTATGTTAGCCCACTGATCCAAGTTGGGTCAATCACAGGCTTTTCCTTGCATGTTTTCTTCCTGGGTGTAGAAGATTGGTTCAGAGGTGGACCTCTGATCCAAGGTCAGCCAATCTTATTCCTGCTGTTGTTTTGGAAATGTACCTACAAAGACATTAATTTCTCTTTGATGACAAAAATCAAAAGTGGGTAAATATGAGAGCTATTGGTGTACTTGCTGCTAAGGAGCAGGCAGAGTGGCTTGGTCATGATAGCGATAAATGTGGCAGACTCTCAGAGAAAAAGAGATTCAAGGAGTAGAAAAAAAATGTATTATACATTCCCCAGTGCTCTTATAGTCTATTGCTGATTATATTAGTTATAGTGGTCCCTCGTCTATAATGGGAGTTAGGTTCCAGAACCCCCAATGATAGGTGAAAACCAAAGTCATGATCTTATATTTATTTTATTATTTATATATATGTATTTTAAGGCTTTATAAGCCCTCCCCCCACTCTTATAAACCTTTCCCACACTGCTTTTAACTTGCCCACACTTTTTTTGCCGCAAAAATAATTAAAATAATAAATATATAAAAATACCTATATACTGCAAAATCTCACAATATAGCGAAAAATCTGTGATACAAAATTAGATATATACAATTTAAAAATCCGAGATACAGTGAGACTATGAAAAGTGAACTGCGATATAGCGAGGGACAACTGTATTGATTGTTGTGTAATAAGTTAACTCAAGACTAAATGACTTAAAACAACAGGATTTACTGTCCCACAATTTCGGTGGGTCAGAAATCTAGAAATGTCTGAACTGGATAGATCTGCGATCTCAGGGTCTCTCACAAGACTACATACAGTCAAGGTGCTGACTAAGGCTGTGGTTTCATCTGAAATCTTGGCTAGAGAAGGATAAGAAGGATCTTCTTCTGAGTTCTCACATGATTGTTGGCAGGATTCAGGTCTTTGCGGACTGTTTCATTAATAATCTCAATTCCTTTTGAGCTGTTGGCAGAGGAATTCCAATTATTCCTTGCCCTATAAGCTTCTTCATGTAACAGCTTCTATGTGGCATTTACCTTCATCAGAGTGGAAAGAGAAAGAACAAGGTGGAAGCCACAGTTTTTTATAACTTAATCTTGGAAGTGCCATTCCACCATATTTGCTATATTCAATTTGTTAGAAGTCACTAGATCCAGTTCACACTCATGGGGAGGGGATTATACACTATATAAATACCAAGAATCCAGTATTACTAAGAGCCATTTTAAAAGCAGCCTAACACACTGGCATATCTAAGCCCTTAGGTACTGAGAAATAACCTTAATATCTCCACAATAAATCTTAATTTTTGTTTAAACTAGCCAAAATTGTTTTTTATTATTTACACCCCAAACTTTTTACATTATTCTATAGTTTAATAAGATACACATTCATAATCAAGAGATAATTTTATTATGAGGAAATTTATCAATACATATCTAAATTTTCTTCACATACACCCCTCACAGATTATTTGATAGTGATAAAGGGTGAGATCTGAAAAACATGGTAGTGAGTCATATGAATGAACCCTTACCAATAGAAAAAACCGCACAAGAAAATAAAATCTTCTAAAATCTTTAATAGTCAGTAAACATATGATGATTAGCGGCCTTTGTTATTCTTCTCTTTTTTTAACTCCTAAATGCTATCGTGAAAGAAATTTAGTTTTCTATGCTGTTTGTTTTTCAAACATCTGAGTTTTCTTGTACTGTATTGTAAAGTGGAAATGCAAAGAAGCAAACAAAAAAAAAACACCGTATGAAACTCTTATCTGATTTGAAAATTTCTCTCTGCTTCAGATTATGAGATACCCTTTTGTAGTCATTATACAAATTAAAAAGTAGAATAGCGAAAACTTATCTTGAGTTACTATATCATTCTGTAGGAAGTGGGGTAGCTCTTCAGAAAAAACGTTTAGCAGAAATTCCCCTCCTTGGTTTTTCCTGCAAACATTAACCTCAAGTATTTACTTCCTCCCATATTATTTACACATTTAACCTCAAAATTTTGTCTAAGAAGTAACAAGCAGATATAGGAGAGAGCACAAATGTCAGCCATCTGTGGACCAGACCTGACAGGCTTCATGGTGGAGATGAAAACGTCTCATTTTATAAAACTAAGAAAGGGCCATTGTACACACCAGAGGCTGGACTGCACTGCTCTGGGCCTCACTGCCCAATCTATAAATATGCACCTCAACCGCATAAACATTTTCTTTTTAGTTTCTGGATTGCAGTTTATCTTTGCTGTGCAAGATCAGTTTAGCTTTGGATAGAAATTTTTGCAAAAAAAAAAAAAAAGTGGGTTTAAAAAGCAAACAAAAGGACATAATGTGCATTAATTTCTCAAATGTGTCAGGACAGAACCGTGTGTTGGATTTTACTTTTTAAAAACAAGGAAATCCCCGAAGGATTACCTCACAGTGGTTTCTCATTTTGGTAAAAATTTCATGTGTTGATAGGTTCTGTCAATTGAAGTAGGCCCTGCAGGATACAATGGTGTTAGCAATCATGTCCAGAGGACCTCCACCTTAGAAAAGGAAATCCGGTGCCACCCAAAAGGGGATGGGAAGTAAAGGAGAATATGATAAATGTGCATCACCTTTTTCAGGTGTCTCCTTTGGAGTTTGACCATTAAAAACCAGGGGGGGTGGAGATTCATACAGGTTTTTTTTTCTCCATTGAATATGACATAGATTTCTTTTCTTTCTTTTTTTTTTCAGTTGACAAATCCCCAGAAAAACATACATGAATAAAAAATCCTTACCACTAGCTGTTTTCTACATTGTGTTGTAAAGTATGGTTGGGGCCCAACTGTCTAACCCTGCTGATTTTTCCCAACAACGCATCTGCTACCTGATCCTGATTGGCACCTCTCATCTTTCAAGTATGTGATGCCCTGACTCACTGATAACACCAGATGGGCCAGTAAATCTCATACTTGACTATACATTAGAATCATCTGGGGAAGCATTAGGGGGTGGGGGTGGGGAACAAAAAGCAAACCTCATTTCCAGGCTGCTTCTGGACCAATTGCATCAGAATCTCTAGCGGGGAGATTCAGAGATTGATTTTTAAGGTTCACGAGTGACTACAATGTGTAGTCAAAGCTGAAAACGATTACTAGCTGCCATTTTGGTGTATTAACTATGATCTTAGTGTTGAACTGCTGGGGAATTTGATTAAGAAATAATGTATGTCAATGATACCTCAATAAAAATTTTAAAGTAAAAAAAATAAATAGAAAGTTAAAAGAAAAAGAAATGAATTTTCCCTTGGAATCAGTGATGACCCACTAATACAAGGCAGTAACACAAATATATTCGGTCCTTATTATTCTGCTTAAGGAAGCATATACAGTACCACAAAATTCCACAAATTATAGAAGACATGCTCTTCTCTCTTATGGAAGAATGTCCCATCAGGTTCATTGGGTGGAAAAAATGGTGCTGTTCTTGGTAAACTACCAAAAGTAATATTATAGGAAATGCATCTTATAACCAGATTAAAAATGCATGTACTATACTGCAAATGTGGCCACTTTTTCACCATTTGACCCCGACAAAGTAGTAATGGAATATTGAAGTCTGGAAGGAACTCTCTAAGACATGCAGTCATAGAATTCTATGTCAGGAGAAACTCAGAATCAGAGATAAGTGATCAGTCTAATGTTATATTGTTTTTGAGGGGCATTATAAAAACCATTCTTCTCCTCACTTCTAGTTCAGGCATTGTGTTTTTAACCTATGCAAAAGTGTTTCATTTTGTGTCTGGCTGATAGTAAATGCTCACTAAATTGTAGTAATTGTTAGAAGTCTGGTGGTAGTAAGGGTTGTATTCATATTAATAATGTCCACAAAGCTTTATTCAGTGTTTCCACCGTCTTAAAATACCTCACAAATAAAAACAGCTGCTTTTTTTGTTGTTGTTGTTGATTATGATACCTCTCTTTTTGAAATCTGGGAAATTTCAGGGCAAAATAATAAAAAAAGAGGAGTAAAAAGCCTTTTATTAGAGCTGCAAAGAAAACTTAGAATATCTTTCACTATTTAATACATAGTTGAACATTTTAGGTAATTAATTATATTTATATATGAAATGAATTACATATATAATTTGATTTGATTTTTCCTTTATCTAGAAAATTCTAATTATTTGATGAAAATTCTTTATATATCTAACATAAGTTAAAGAGTTAAAAGTACTTTCGGCCTGACCAGGTGGTGGCACAGTGGATAGAGCATCAGCCTGGGATGCAGAAGACCCAGGTTCAAAACCTTGAGCTCACCAGCTTGAGCGCGAGGTCATCAACTGGAGCATGAGATCATAGACATGATCCCATGGTCATTGGCTTGAACCCAGAGGTTGCTGGCTTGAGCCCAAGGTTGTGGGCTTGAGCAAGGGGTCATTGGCTCAGCTGGTGCCCCCCCCATCAAGGCACGTATGAGAAAGCAATCGTGCTCCAACAAAGAATTGATGCTTCTCATCTCTCTTCCTTCCTGTCTGTCTGATTCTATCTGTCCCTCTCTGTCTCTTTCGCAAAAAATAAAAAAAAATAAAATTAATTTTGTATATTACTTAATTTAATTCAGATAGAAAATATAGATATTATTACCCTTTCTTTATAGTTAAAAAAACTCAAGCTTAAAAAATAAGAGAGACCTAGGTAAGCTGGCTCAGTTATAAATGGCAGGGTTAGTATTTTATTATAGATTTTCTACCTTTAGTACTTCATTGGTTACATACTTGGACTGTGTCACTATAACCTTTTGAATACTTGACGTCACAGAGCTGCAGTGTAATGTTATGGCCTTGGCTTTTACTGAGCAAAATTTTAAACACTTGGCTTTGAAATTTTGTTTTTAAAAATACAGTGCATGATTATGCTGCTCAGTATTTCTTTTTTTTTTTTTTAATTCATTTTAGAGAGGAGAGAGAAAGGGAGAGAGAGAGAGAGAGAGGAGAGAGAGACATAGAGAGAAGGTGGGGAGGAGCTGGAAGCATCAACTCCCATATGTGCCTTGGCCAGGCAAGCCCAGGGTTTCGAACCGGCGACCTCAGCATTTCCAGGTCGACGCTTTATCCACTGCGCCACCACAGGTCAGGCAGTATTTCTTATTTAAAGGCTTTGGAGATAAATTATTCTCAGAATTCAGAGCCAAGAATGTATCTCTATCACCTTACAAGATGAGACTTTCCTTTCCTTAGATTAGGAGACTTATGTGATCCATTGAGTGTCCTCCTTGCCTTGGCTTCTAGGAAACTCAGAGCACAGCTTTATACTTGATCATTCTTGCTTTTCTCAGACCAGGTTTCTATGACATACGTCCCACCTCCCCAGCTTTTCAATACCACTATCTTTATACATAAATTTTGCTTTTCAATATTTTTCAGTGATTCAATTTTATTGTACTGTGATTCTGGTAGACATCTGTAGTGTTCAACTAGCTGAGGGATATTTCCCCCTTTCGTCATAATAGAACCTCAATACTTCTTGGTTACTTTTTTCCGTTCTAAGTTCATACGATTTAGAGTGGATTAATTTCAGTCTTTCAGAACCAAGGATGATCCATCCAGGCCAGACCAATCAGTGTGCTCTGTTATCCTGGCCACAGTCATTGGATCAAGAGTGAGCCCATGACATGCTACAAGTCAGCCCTATAAAAGCATGTTTAAATGCTTTTATCAGCACGATTGTGAAACTCTTGTCAGTCATTCACGAGACTGGCCCAGAAGATAGGATGAAAAACTCCAGCCTGGCTGCCATCTTACAGCCAGAGATTGGAGGAGGCAACCCAAAGAAACCAGATGTGAGGTTTGAAGATAAGGAGATCGTGGCCTATTGACCTCTGAATCCTTGGATCTAGTTGTGTGAGATATGGGTTCCACCTCAGGACTTCAACTAAATGGGTTTAAAATCCCTTTTCTGCTTAAACCATTGTAGTTGGGGTTTCCTGGACTTTGCAATTCAATGCAGGTTGACAAATAATGATTATATTTACCACCATAAATACTGTTTGAAAGTAGACAGACACAGGTCAAAATAAATACATATCATGTACAGGTTTTTATCCTTAATTGCACAATTAAAAGTTTTTGATTATCTGGTGGTATTTTACTTATCAACGCTCCTTTCAGAGACTGAATGATAACATTACAATATATTTTTTCTTTTTTTTTTTTCTATTTTGCTAATTGGGTAGAACATGGCAAAATTTAAAATGTGCTCATTTTTTTCTACTTTGGTACTAAAATTTGAAGCCATTTTTGATTGGATAATTTTAAATTTCAAATAAGTGGATTTAATGAACTTTGTACCCTTTTAAAACTAGGGTGTTTCAGCTCTTACAGTTCTAAGGTGTGCAAGTTAAATTCAAGTCTTTTCTGGCCTGGTTATCAGTGTTTGACTCTCCCGTTGACTATTAAAATATGAATATCTCTGATTTCTTGACCAATAATGTCAAATGCATGAACCATTTCTGTTTAAGTTTTATTTGTTTGCTCCTCTGTTGCAAAATGTTATTCTAATTAAAATTATTTTGATTTTTTGTGGCTCAGATTGTAATCTTCTTGTTAAAGGTTCAAAGGGTAACTTAAAATTGTGTGTGTGTGTGTTATCTCATGAATCAGTTTTATTTCTTTTAGTTATAACTCTTGATATGAACTGAATGTGATCCCCAAATCCATATGTTGATAGCCTTTGGGAAGTAATTGGGGTTAGCGTAGGTCATGAAGGTAAAACCCCTATGATAGGATTAGTGATCTTATAAGAAGAGGAAGAAAGAAAGGAGAGAGAGAGCTTACTTTCTGCCACATATGGACACAGCAAGAAGGCAGCTGTTTCAAACCAGGAAAAGAAGTCTCATCAGCTGCACTTTTACATTGGACTTCCCTGACCCCAGAACTGTGAGAAATAAATTTCTGAGGTTTAAACCTCCTAGACTATGGTGCTTTGTCATGGCAAGCCTAAGCTGATTAAAACACCTCTTAGAGTCTGTTTTTTTTGTGCTTAGACAGATATATATCTGTCTAAGTTTGCATATATCTGCTAAATATAGTAGTTTTGGGGAAAAGTCGGCAAAAATTTAGAATAAAAAACCAAACTTGTGAGTTGTATTTTATTTCTAGAATAAAATGAAGATTTCCCATTAAAAGGCAAATCTTCGCTTTCAAGTTTGAATAGAAAGTGCTTTAAAAAGAATTACATTGGCTTAAATATAGGTTGCTGGAGAGCCAAAAATCTTTAAAAAAAAAAGTTTTTGGCTTTTATCTCATAGCATTTTCATTCAAGGGTGAATTGGATTTACTTAAATTTATGCACAAGTCTGAAGTTTCCATGTATTTTTTCCTTTCACTGACAGGCATAAAAAGCACATTTTGTTTGTTATATCCATTAGTACTATTTCTTTCCTTTACATTATCTATTTTGCTCTGGAGGCTGCGTTGTTTGGTGAAAAAACACTGGTTTCAGAGTTCAAAGACCTGTTTCAGGCTGTCTTATTAGCTGAGAGAGTTTGAGCAAACCATTTAATTTTCCCTGTTTTCCTATCAGTAAAATGAGAACATTAATACCTGCCAACTTTAGCCCACGTGATTTTGTGAGGATTACATGAGTAATTCTGGCAACTGCAATTTTACTCAGCAAACATAACTCCCAAAGATCATTGTCTACGATGTGCCACACACTGTGCAGGCCTCTGGGAAAAGAATGATTGAAAAATAGAAGTTTAAAAGTATTATTTTAAATAACACATTGCTACGGTCAAGAATCTCATAGACTGATAGAGAAAACAAGACATAAATGTGAGTGAGGCATGCAATGTTCTCTCCTACAGTACTCTGTCCCAGCTTTGTCAAGGCTTGTCACTCTGTTATTATCTATGTACTTCTACCTTGTCTTTTAATGTCTCTTTTCCTTACAAGGTTATGGAATCCACGAGGACTCTGTCCATGGTGCCCTTAGCATAATTATTTAGGAAATAGGAGATGAAAGTTCTGGGGAAGCCACTTGAGAATTATTTCTAAAACCATTCAATTTTTTCAGTTTAATTCTAAAAGGAGAGAAACCCCCTACTTTTTCATTTTTTTCCTCTTCTTCTTTCTTTTTCTTTTTTTGTACCAACTGAGAGGTTTCCTTCTTATACTTCTTTGCATGTCAGTTAGCTATATATATATATAATCCCTTCACATGACCTATTTTTTTTTTCTGGACCTTGATTATACATGAGTAAATAATAAAGTCAGTTTTCACTTTCTTGGACAAAATTATATGAAACCACCAACAATGAAAATGAAAGGAAAATTGATTAGCTTCATTTCCCAGGTACACAAGGGTGTTTGTTGAAGTAATAGCCTTAAGCATTTTATGGTTAGACTCTTTGCACACATTTCTGGTTTTAAGCTGCGGCTGTATCTGGGTTGTCCTTACAGTAAATATATATATCATCAGGGTGCGCAATCTTGTTCTGTAACCTCCTGCAAATCCCAGGGATGTGCAGAATGCAGCAGCTCCAAGGTATATATGCGAGGCCGGAGCTTGAAGAGAAAATCCTCTCCTTCTTACAACTCCAAACATATTAAAGAAATGCCCCTAGCAAGGATTTTTGCTGGTAGTTCCCCTTCACCTTAGTGTTGTGACTATATGTTTAATTCTTTTACCAAGAAGAGTTTATGGAAATTGGGATTCTGAAGGATCGCTGGGTTTTGACTGGTGTTTGCCATTAATTTATCCTGTTTTCTAAAGCCTGCTCCCCAGAAAAGAGATGCATTAAAAGTCGTAATGGAAAACATTTAATTCTGGTGAGGTTGAGATGATATTTTTTAAAGATATGCATTTCTATAATAATTTATATTGTGCCCTACATGTTGAAAAACAAAATCAGAAAAATGTGCATAATTTGGAAAAGTTTCAGACACAATAATTTTTTTTTTTACTTTCCATTATAAGGAAAGATTGAGGAAATGTGCTGTTATAAACAGGCCCTTTGACTCAGACGATCAGCTTCATGGTAAATCGCTGAGATTTTTCTAGCCATTGTTTCCTTATTGGAGAAGATTATATTCTTTTTCAGGTCAGAACTTGTGTCAGAAAGCAAATCATCAACTTTCCACTTAAAGATCAGTCAGGCAGGAGTCAGTATGTCTGCTTACACAGGACACGATCTGTCCTCGACCCGAAGCAGTACACTTGTTTTTTGCTGCAGAAACAGTTTTCCAAGAGATCTCAGAAAGGCGCTGATGTGTAGGGAAAAAAAAAAAAAGTTCATCTCATTATTTTTCTCTAAGCAGCAGATTCTTCTGTGATAACAGGAAAATAAGAATATTATTGTGTTTGTCTAATGACGTCAACTTACTACCCTCAAGTCTGGTATTTTTCAGAGCTCATTAAAGGCTGGAAACCATTTGCTTTTCTTAAAAAAAAAAGAAGAATCTACTATTATGTACACTAGAATATGTCTCTAAAAGCTATGAATATTTATATTAATGAATAACTTAATTTCACCACATTATAACTTTTATTAGGAACAATTCATGCTGTCTTATACTGTCTATTAGAGAGAGAGAGAGAGAATGAAAAAATTACTAAAATCTCTCAACTAAGTTTGCAGTGGTAATTTGATTTTTTCCTCAGGGCACACTGGGAATAGTATTAACTGAGACTAAGGTTATCAATATGGTGAAAATTCACCCTTGATCTATATATACATTGGCTTTGAGATGCTGCAGAAGTAACTGTAGATAGGTCAGGCTTACCTTTGTTACTCAGTTACTCAAGAAAGATGACCTACAGGCCTTGCCTGATTTCTTACTAGTCCTTCTTTCTCAGCACATACCCTTTGCCCACAAAGTATATTCTAAATTTATAGTCAGATAACAGTCTGCTGGGGAGCACAGCCACTGAAGTAAATTGTTTCCCATAAGTTACGTTTGTGATTTGCAAAGAAATGCTCAAAAAGCATTGCTAAACTGTCATTTTTAATGATAGATCACCATTGAGAACATTTAATTCTGGTGCAACACATCTTTACCTAGCATATTTGAGTTGACTTTATTTTTGCAAAGATCTAGTTTTGTTTATACTCAATTCTTAATTTATGTGATGAGCATTGGGATAATTAAAATATAACTTCAATGGATGAGTTCTGAAAATGCCTACAAATTGATGTTACCCTTTAGTTCACTTTAAAAATGAATTGAATAGGCTCACAAATGTTGGTAAGAATTCAATTCACCATATGTCCACTTAACAATTATTTGGAAACAACAAGGAACAAACCTCCCAGGGACAACTCTCTTAATTACAAGAGTTCTTCAAAGCATAGGCTCAGAGTACAATGTGTTTTGAGCTTGAGAATGGATAAGAAGCTGACCTCAAGCAGACTAGTAAATGAATTTAAATGATCTCTTGGATGATTATACAGAAAAACTCTTATACAATATATGCAATCAATTGTAGCCTTTTACTCCTTTGTATTCAAGGGCATTATCACTCGATATTAGAAAATGTGGAGTGAAATGATCTTAATGGTGAGTAAAACTGGAAGAATCTACCATGTTAAATTCATGCAGTACCAAAAGAATCCTGACTCTGGAGAGAAAAGATCTGGGTTCAAGTTTAGTAAATCAGTAAGTTTTCATATCCTTTTCTAATATAGTAATATAATAACTATTTCTCTTAGTTGCTGTGAGAATTAAAATAGATGTTATGTGGAAAACGTGATTTATAAAACAAAGCATAACATAAATGGGATATATCACATTATTTGAATTACATGACAGGAAAGGTCTGGGGTATCAATATATCTGGTAAAGTAAGTACTATTTATGTAAGGATTATTTCAATGACTGGGCCAGAACTTGCCTGTGCTGATTTACACTGGCTCATGAGAGCTGATTATTAAAATTTTCAGCAATTATGTGAGCCAGTTGACATGGTGTTGGTAGTTTGAAGTTAGCCATAGTGCAGGTATTTACACCATGGAAATGAGCAGGTACTGTAATCAGGCTTTTTCCCCTTCCTCCTCACTCTCTCTCTAGAGACCTTGTTTACTAGTACACCATGGGAAACTCATTCTGTAAACAAAGATATAGTTTCAGCAATCTATTGATATGTGATAAAACCACTATGATATTTAGCAGTTTAATATAATAGCTAACATTTATTATGTCTCAACAGCTACCATTTATTATATTCTGTGAAGTGATTGGCTTTGGCTAAATTTTTTTATGATCCATTGTGGTGTCAGTTAGGGCTTCAGTTATCCAGAGGCTTAACTGAACAAGAATATCCAAGATAGCTTATTCTCAGAGTTAACAATGACTATTGACTAGAAGCTCACCTGGGCTATTTATAGGAGCAGTTAGGGGTTTTTTTGTGTATGTGTTTTTATTAAGTAAGAGGCAGGGAGGCAAGAATGCAGAGAGATAGACTCCCGCATGCACCATGACCAGGATCCACCCAGCAAGCCTCCTATAGGGCTATGCTCTGCCCACCTGGAGCCGCTGTTTAGTTGCTTGGCAATGGAGCTATTTCAGTGCCTTGAGGTGAGGCCATGGAGCCATCCTTAGTGCCCGGGGCCAACTTGCTAGAACCATTCAAGCCATGGCTGTGGGAAGAGAAGAGAGAGAGAAAGGGTAGGGGTGGAGAAACAGATGGTCACTTCTACTGTGTGTCCTGACCAGAAATCAAACCTGGGATTTTCACAAGCCAGGCTGAGGCTCTACTGCTGAGCTAAGAGGCCAGGAGTGTTTGCTAGTTTTTATTTTGACTTTTTTACTTACTCTTTTCACCATTTTTTACCCAGCTTCAGTCCCCCTCCCCTCTGATAGCTGTCAGTCTGTTCTCTGTATCTATGAGTCTGTTTCTATTTTATTAGTTTAGTTTGTTCATTAGTTTCTGCATATAAGTGAAATCATACGGTACTTGCTTTTCTCTGACTGGCTTATTTCACTTAATAGTCTCCTGGTCCATCCATGCTGTTGCAAAGTGTAAGATTTTCTTCTTTTTTATAGCTGAATAGTATTCTATTGTATAAATGTACCACAGCTTTTTTATCCACTCATCTACTGATGGACATTTGGTTGCTTCATACCTTGACTATTGTAAATAATGTTGTAGTAAACACAGGGGTGCATATGTTCTTCCAAATTAGTGTTTTCAATTCCTTCAAGTATATTCCCCAAAGTGAAATTGCTATGTCATAAGAAAGTTCCATTTTTAATGTTTTGAGTTAAATCCATACTGCTTTTCACAGTAGCTGCACCAATCTGCATTCCCACCAGCAGTGCATGAGAGTTCTCCTTTCTCCACACCCTCACCAGCACTTGTTTATTGATTTATTGATGATTGTCATTCTGACAGGTATGAGGTGATATCTCATTGTGGTTTTAATTTGTATTTCTCTGATGATTTATGATATTGAGCATCTTTTTCATATATGCATTGGCCATCCGTATGTCCTCACAGGTATCTTGATATAGTAAAGGAAATATAGCTAGGTTAAATAAAGCTGGAGGTGTTAAACCACCATCAAATCTAGAGAGGCCCTTTTGATCAGTAAACATCACAGAAAATGCACAGTGTGTCAGTGATGCTAATTCCATATTTTAAAAATGGAAAATCTAACTAAATGAGATTTATTAACTTACAAAATTAGAATTTTTGAGTTTAGTGGCTTCAGGGCTGCTTAGTTTAATAGCTCAGTCATGTCAAATGTTGTGAGTCTGCCTCTTTGTTTTTTCTCTGGGTATTACCCTCACACTGGTAACAATATACTGTGTTTCCCAAATCCAAACACCAAATCTTCATACGGCAAAGTCTAAGGGCAGAGCAGAAGATCAGGTAAGTGAGAAGTGTGGTGGCCCTGTTTCCCTCCTCTCTCTCTTTTTGTTAAAGAAAATATTTTCCAAAAACTACTTACCAGATTACTCTTTACATCCCATTGATCAGGAGTGGGTTCCACGAGTATCCTTCAACCATTCACCAACAAAAGAGAATAAATAACCATAGTCCATTTGAGCCAATTCTCTGGAACTCTGGGGAAGATTGTTTCTCTTGAACATGGCATTATTTGATATCTGAATAAAACTGAAGTTTTACTGGAAAGAAAGGAGGATGTGGCTTTTGGGAGGAAACGGATAGTAAGTGCCAGGTCGATTCTTAAAATGGCATCATGGTTTTCTAAAAAAAAAAATTACTTTGATCCATCTAAAGTAATACCTCATCAGGAGCTAAAAGTGCAAGAACATGGTGCAGTCCAAAGAGCTCGGTGTAGGGCCCTAAACAAATAGGCTAGGGTTCAGGACAATGTTAGCAGAGAATTGAATAGTAGCAAAGAGTAACTTAGATTTATTAAGCACTTACTATGTGCCAAGTACCAAGCAAGGCACCCCATTTTTTTCTAAAAATTAATAAATGAATTCAGTAAGCTTACATGATACAGAATCAACATGCAAATATCAGTTCCATTATGTTTCCTACAAAAACACAACAATAAGATCTGGCAGAGAAATTAAGAAAACAATCACTATTACATTAGCATGACAAACTATAAAATGCCCAGGAATAAATTCACCCAAAAAGGTGAGAGATCTATACATTGAACATTATAAGACAGTGAGGAAAGAGATGGAAGACATAGACAACAGTATGGCGAGCACCGAGGAAAAAGTGGGTGAGCACCGAGGAAAAAGTGGGTGAGAAGGAAGGTAGAAGAGAGTACAGTGGGGATAAGTGGTGATGGAAAGAGACTTGACTTGGGGTGGCAAACACACAATACAGTGTACAAATGATGTGTTATAAAATTGTACACTTGAAGCCTATATATTTTTTTGTTATTATGTGTGTGTGTGTGAGAGAGAGAGAGACAAGAAGGAAGAGATGAGAAGCATCAATTTGTAGTTGAGTCTCTGTAGTTGCTCATTGATTGCTTCTCATATGTGCTTCGATGGGGGTGGGGTGGTGCTTCAGCTGAGCCAGTGACCCCTTCCTTGCTCAAGCCAGTGACCTTGGGCTCGAGCCAGTGACCCCAGGATCATGTTGATGATCCCACACTCAAGCTGGTGGCCTTGCATTCAAGCTGCCCAGATTGCACTCATGAAAGCAACCTTGGGGTTTTGAACTTAGATCCTCAGCGTCCCAGGTCAACACTCTATCCATTGTGCTACCACCAGCCAGGCAAAACCTATATATATAATTTTATTAACCAATGTCACCCCAATAAATTTAATAAAAAAATCAAAGAGAGAGAGAGAGAGAGATGGGAGGAAACACAGACAAATGAAATGACATCTATGTTCTTAAATTCCAATATTTAATATTACTAAAATGTCTTTACTACCCCAAGCAATATGCTCATTCAGTGCCACCCCATGATCAGAATTCCAATGGTATTTTACACAGAAATAAAAAAAAAAAGAATTCTGAAATGTATGCAACCTCAAAAGACCTCCTGCAGACACAACAGGAAGAACAAAGCTGGAGCCATCACACTTCCCGACTTCACTCTATTACAAAACCAGTGAAGAGAAAAGGGTGGAGCTCTCCAGCAGCACATCCTGGTGCAGGCATCTCTGAAGCTCATCAAGGAGGGACCGTCCCTCCAGGGAGAAGTACACCAGCCACGTCCTCATAGGTAACGCCAACCTCAGCCAGCTGCCCCAGCCGGCCTCCGCCCGCGCCCCGACTGTGCGGGAGCACAGGTCAGGAGAGGGCCCCAGGCTGCAGTCTCTGTCCTGGCCCTGGCGCAAGTCACCAGGGCGGTGTCCCTGAGCATCACACATGCTGCGGTGACCACTACTCTAGCACCTTCTCCACTGGATGCTGCGACCAGGAGCTCCTGACCCTGTAAAATGAAACTGGCACTCCGTTTCATTTTACATATATATTTAAAACTATTCATTTTAGAGAGGAAAGACTGGGAGAGAGGGAGAGAGGGAAAGAGAGAGAGAGAGAGAGAGAGAGAGAGAGAGAAGGGAGGAGCAGAAAACATTAACTCTCATATGTGCCTTGACCAGGCAAGCCCAGGGTTTTGAACTGGCGACCTTAGCGTTCTAGCTCAATGCTTTATCCACTGTCCATTTTTCAACATCCTATTTAATATTCAGAAATAAAGATAGTATTACCTCTGTTGTAGGATCCAGGCTCAGAGAAAACTGTTGAGAGTTAGTGAAGCTAGAAAGTAAAGTGTGTGCGCGTGCACACACACACACATACACACATTTAAATCAGCACCACATTGAAGAGAGCTATTTCATGCTCCACCTTATGCTAGACACCCCTCTTTTTCCAGTTCCCTCTTCAGCATCCTCACCCTCTTGCCCACCCCCACACGCCTTTTGAAAGTAGAGGAGTCAGAGCCAGAAGGTTCCTATTTTCCACTGTCTCAAAGTTCTGCAGTGAGAGAATAAAGAGAAAAGCAAAAAGCAGTCATAACAAACAATGGTGACTGTACATTGCAGTCCTTTCTTTAATGTCACCGACCTCATCAATTTGACCAATTTAAGGCAAAGCGATGGTTGGATGCATCAATATCAAGGGTGAATACCCTGTCTACTCAGATTAAACCTCAAATTGGTTTTGAAATTCAAAATTATTTTGATATTGGATATTTTCACGGTTAATGGCACTGAAAGACCTCGCTGCATGAATGCTTTGACCTTAGAAATTTGGTAAGATATACAAGAAAGATTACCTGCCTGTCCTTATCCCTTTGAGCTGTCTGGTGGAGAGTGTGGATGGATGACTGACCTTCACTAGAGAGGACGTTTCAGCAAGAAAACAGTCATTAAACTCTTCATATAGCTTTCTCAACTAGGCAGCCGAGTTTATCAAGGATGATTATGTTCTCCTCTGAATCTTCAGGAAGACGCTATAAAGGTGCCTCTCTTTGGGGAACATTTCAAGAGGAGCTTATTTTAGGAGGCTTTTCTGGGGGAGCCAAGGTAGCCAGGGGTCATTTTTGGCAAGGTATTTTTAGCCCATAGATGAGGTTGTTTATGGGTGCACAAACACATTCCTTTCTGTTAAAGAGAGTGCAACAAACTTACATCACTCCCCATAACATTTTTTAACATATAATGTTTCTTTCTTTGACATACAAGCTATTTTGTAGGATGGCAAGCAGCCAAAAGGAATTACAAAATTCAGGCAATTACTGAGATCCTTGAATCCCCACATGTTTTAATATTTATTTTAATAAAATAGTTTGCAAATGGCCAGATAACTATCTAAGTTTTGTAGCTTTTATCATAAAAGCAATGCTATTTAGATGGTGCTTCAACTTAAGCCTGCATTAAGTTGTATTATATTTATAACTTTCTTTTCTTTCTTTCCATTTTTGCCACAGCGCCTTGTTTTCAGTAAAAGAGATCAGGAACTTGGTGATAATGGATCATGAAACAAACAGAAAAACTACCCAATAGTGCCTTTATCCTAGTTTCTCTTGGCTCAAAACATCTTTTAAAGGGGCAGGCATTTCCCTGGGGAGATCATCCAATCAACAGCTTGAAGAGAAAAAAAACCCCAGGCTTTTAGAAGCTTTTGGTTGTGAGAATGAATTGAGGTGATTACTAGGATGCTTGTTTGTCCAGAGTCTTTTTGTTCCATTAGTAAAATGGCAGCAGTGAAATATGGAAGAAGCACAAATTTAAATAAAAGAAAAGCAACTCAAACAAAAACACATTGCACTGCCTATAGTGGTCCTTAGGTTCTGGAAAATTAGGGCGATTGTCTCCAGTGCCCATGTGTGAGGTGTGTGTGTGTGGTAGAAGCGTGTGTGGGGGGAGGGGCTGTGCTGCAGCCGGGCATCTGGAGGAAGAAAATCCCTCCAGCTGTTGCTGGACAGGAGTGGAGTCTAACTCATACATAATGCAGGTAGTCAATTATGCATGCCCATGCATATTATCTGACATATATGTCTCAGAGGGAACAAATAGCCATTTTCAACCTCACATCCTTCTAGGAAGGGTAGAATGAAAGGCTCTTTTGTATTTTTGTGTATTCTAAAGGTGGGTCTGCAACTAGGTCTGCAAGTAAGGCCTAACGAGAAATGCTGGCTCCATTGGGCAGCCCCTCTTTGACCAGTCTGGAGGGGAAACATTTTGAAGCTTAAGTTAATAAAGTATATATCCGATTATCAACTCTTTTCCACGGGAAGCACAAATTCTCTGATTAATTTCTCTAAGGGTTTTACACACAATGCCATCCGAAAAATATATCTTAAGCTTTTTTATCTCCTACTCCTTTTATTCAATCTTACTGAGACATTATGATCCTGCTTCGGTAAGGAAATATTTAACTTCCAAGATGGACCAGACTTCCTGCTCTATCTTTTTAACCCTTTTTATTTTGGACCTTACCAAAAGAAAAAAAAAAGCCTTTCATGATAAGAGTCCAATTTTTGAGCTGCTTCCAAGCAAAACCTGCCTGCTATCTTTCACTGAATTGCTAAATTTTATGCTGATATATTTCAGAGACATCTAAAGAAAGTAAAAAAAAAAAACTGCTTAATGCCAAAATTTATCTAGTTCATAAGTTATGAGTACATGTGATGAGAGTATATGGTGATTTTTGTTAACATCCCTGCCCCTTCTTCCTCTTTCTGGAATGTCAGCCTCTCCTTCTGCTTCTACCCACAGGGTATAGAAAAGGTAAACATATATTACACTGTAACTCTGATCCCAGGTCAGGGGTGACTGGTTCAGATCTGGCTAATGAAGTGGGATATTTTTTTCCCTTGGGACAAAGAAAATAGACCAATCTTTCTATACAAAGCTGTAAAGTTCCAGAGATGTTGGCTGTAAGGTTTTCCACATGTGGCAAAGAGAAAGTGGATCCTAACAGTTTTGTTGTTCTTGGTTGCAGTTTTATTCTTTCTTTCTTTCTTTTTTTTTTTCTGAGATCAAGTAATATACTTTTTTTAGGTTCCATGAAACATCTCAGTACCCTCATTCATAATAAAGTATCTTCTCTGTTTAAGTTAGTTTGAATTGAGTCTCTGTCCCTTACTGGGGAAAGAGTGCCAAGTAACACAGCAGCTGTCTTTCAAAAGAAAGTCAAGCTCAGCTCCTGGTGTGAGTCTGTGTCCCTTACTGTGAAAAGAGGCGGCACCTTACTTTGAAAAAGGACAACAGAATTTAGAAGCAAAGATCATTTTAAATTCCTGTTTTGTCTTTTACTAACTCTGTACCCTTGGGTAAGTCACTGTTGGATAATATTATCTTCCTTGCAGTACGGTTTTTAAGTTTAGAAATAGCATATGCAAAGTAGCAAGAGTATGCTAGGTATCCAAAGAATGGTAACTGTACTTTAAAAATAACTATTGTAATCACTTAGAAAGAACTCCCTCATAGTGTAAAAAGGCCAAGCAGACTCAGAGTTGATTCAGCTCACTTTTTTCTTCTTTGTTGCCCTTACTCTTTCCTCCTT
The DNA here is from genome assembly GCF_036850765.1 of Saccopteryx bilineata. Classification (NCBI taxonomy): domain Eukaryota; kingdom Metazoa; phylum Chordata; class Mammalia; order Chiroptera; family Emballonuridae; genus Saccopteryx; species Saccopteryx bilineata. The sequence goes on along the minus strand of NC_089491.1, from coordinate 121,691,870 downwards.
TCCTCCCCCTCTTCCTTTCTTCCTTCCTTTCAGTTTACTTCTCTTTTAGAGAAACCAATAGGAACTCAAATATTCACTGATTGTATTGCTAGGAAGAAGCTGGAGGGTTAGTGTGGTATTCCTTGTGAACGCACTTCTGCCAGAATAATTTCCTCAACTGCCTCAGATCCACTGCTTTATGGATCAATGTTTCCAATATGACCATCTGTCTTGGGTTGGGAACCTCCAGGATTCACAGGTAGAGATGGACATTTTGGTGGTAAACTGGGGAGTGCAGTGGGAACAAACAGCTGTGTGGGTGGGTGAGCAACAATGCAGGGTGTAGGGAGAGGCTGCATTGTGATGCCGGTGCTCCTGGGGTCCCAGTTCATCAACTTACACAGCTCTAGAGCTGAGGTGGCCTTTCAGAGTTACTCAGAGTTATTCCAAATAGAGGCAAGGTGGCTGGGTAGGCCTGTGTGCCCTGCATCCAGGATGATCTCCAGGTGTAGGCTACTCCCTGGAGAGGGTGTGACCTGGGATAAAGCCATTCCCTTTATTTTAGTTTATTTCATTTTATTTTATTTAGTTTTTAAATTCACACAAGAGAAACAGACAGATAGGGACAAACAGGAAGGGCGACAGACTAGATAGAAGGTGACAGAGGACAATCTGACTTTGGGTGATGGGTATGCAACATAATTGAAAGACAAGATAACCTAGACTTGTTGATCTTTGAATATATGTAACCTGATTTATTGATGTCGCCCCATTAAAAAAATAAAATTATAATTAAAAAAAATAAAAATAAAACAAAACAAAAAAACAAACAAAAAAAAGAGAAGCATCAACTTATAGTTTCAGCACCTTAGTTGTTCATTGATTGCTTTCTCATTTGTGCCTTGACCGGGGGGCTCCAGCCAAGCCAGTGACCCCTTGCTCAAGCCAGTGATCTTGGGGTTATATCTATGATCTTACGCTCAAGCTGGTGACCTTGGTTGGGTTTTAAAACCTGGGTCTTTTTTAAATTTTTATTTTATTTTATTTTTCTTTATTTCATTATTAATTTTTTTTTAAAAAAAACAACTTTTCAATTTTTTATTTTTTTAACTTTTTATTTTTTATTAAATCTCATTAATACTATCAACAAAACCACCCTCAGATGCCATTAAGGAAGAGAAAATTGAATATCATGGATACAAAAGAAAGAGAGGTAACACAAATAGAAGAGGAAAAATCTATGGAGAAAAAATTTAATATATTGGAGTTAAATGACAGAGAATTCAAGATAGAAATCCTAAAAATACTCAGAGATATACAAGAAAACACAGAAAGGCAATTTAGGGAGCTCAGAAAACAACTCAATGAACACAAAGAATATATGTCCAAGGAAATTGAAACTATAAAAACAAATCAAACAGAGATGAAAAACTCAATTCACGAGCTGAAAAATGAGGTAACAAGCTTGGCTAATAGAACAGGCCAGATAGAAGAGAGGATTAGTGAAATAGAAGACAAGCAACTTGAGGCACAACAGAGAGAGGAAGAAAGAGACTCAAAAATTCAAAAGAATGAGATAGCCCTACAAGAATTATCTGACTCCATCAGAAAGAATAACATAAGAATAATAGGTATATCAGAGGGAGAAGAGAGAGAAAATGGAATGGAGAACATACTCAAACAAATAATAGATGAGAACTTCCCAAGCCTGTGGAAAGAACTAAGGCCTCAAATTCATGAAGCAAACAAAACTCCGAGTTTTCTTAACCCCAACAAACCTACTCCAAGGCACATCATAATGAAATTGGCACAAACCAATGGCAAAGAAAAAATTCTCAAGGCAGCCAGGGAAAAGAAGAATACAACATATAAAGGAAGGCCCATTAAATCATCATCAGATTTCTCAGCAGAAATTCTACAAGCTAGAAGAGAGTGGACCCCAATATTTAAAGTTCTGAAAGATAGGAACTTTCAGCCATGAATACTATACCCATCAAAGTTATCCTTCAAATATGAAGGAGAAATAAAAACATTCACAGATACAGAAAAGATGAGGGAATTTATCATCAGAAAACTCCCACTCCAGGAATTACTAAAGGGAGTTCTCCAATCAGATACAAAGAACAAAAAAAAAATAAAGCCACAAGTGAAAGCTCCAAGAAGAACAGAATAAAACCAAATTTAAACTGTGACAACAACAAAAAGAAAGGGGGGAGAGGATGGAGATTAATAGTAGCAAAGGACGATGGAGTGCAAAAGTACTCACAAAATAGTGTGCTACAATGAACAGGGTAGGAACCCTTTTCATTACCTAAAGGTAACCACCATTGAAAAAACCACCACAGAAGCACATGAGATAAAAAAGATAGCAACAGTGGAAAGATGTATGGAATACAACCAAATAAAAACAAAAGATAAAAAAATGAAAGAGAAGGATCAAACAAGACACAAAACTAACAGGAAGCAATCTATAAAATGGCAATAGGGAACTCACAAGTGTCAATAATTACACTAAATGTAAACGGATTAAACTCACCAATAAAAAGACACAGAGTAGCAGAATGGATTAAAAAAGAAAATCCTACTGTATGCTGCCTACAGGAAACTCATCTAAGTAACAAGGATAAAAACAAATTCAAAGTGAAAGGCTGGAAAACAATACTCCAAGAAAATAACATCCAAAAAAAAGCAGGCGTAGCAATACTCATATCTGATAATGCTGACTACAAGATAACAAAAGTACTCAGAGACAAAAATGGCCATTTCATAATGGCTAAGGGGACACTGAATCAAGAAGACATAACAATTCTTAATATATATGCACCAAACCAAGGAGCACCAAAATATATAAGACAGCTACTTATTGACCTTAAAACAAAAACTGATAAAAATACAATCATACTTGGAGACCTCAATACACCGCTGACGGCTCTAGATCGGTCATCCAAACAGAGAATCAACAAAGACATAGTGGCCTTAAACAAAACACTAGAGCACCTGGATATGATAGACATCTACAGGACATTTCATCCCAAAGTGACTGAGTATACATTTTTCTCCAGTGTACATGGATCATTCTCAAGAATTGACCATATGTTGGGCCACAAAAACAACATCAGCAAATTCAGAAAAATCGAAGTTGTACCAAGCATATTTTCTGATCATAAAGCCTTGAAACTAGAATTCAACTGCAAAAAGGAGGAAAAAAATCCCACAAAAATGTGGAAACTAAACAACATACTTTTAAAAAATGAATGGGTCAAAGAAGAAATAAGTGCAGAGATCAAAAGATATATACAGACTAATGAAAATGACAATACGACATATCAGAATCTATGGGATGCAGCAAAAGCAGTGATAAGAGGGAAGTTCATATCACTTCATATATGAACAAACAAGAGACAGCCCAAGTGAACCACTTAACTTCACACCTTAAGGAACTAGAAAAAGAAGAACAAAAACAACACAAAACCAGCCGAAGAAAGGAGATAATAAAAATCAGAGCAGAAATAAATGAAATAGAGAACAGTAAAACTATAGAAAAAATTAATAGAACAAAGAGCTGGTTCTTTGAAAAGATCAATAAAATTGACAAACCCTTGGCAAGACTTACCAAGGAAAAAAGAGAAAGAATTCATATAAACAAAATCCAAAATGAAAGAGGAAAAATCACCACGGACACTGTAAATATACAAAGAATTATTGTAGAATACTATGAAAAACTTTATGCCACTAAATTCAACAACCTAGAAGAAATGGATAAATTCCTAGAACAATACAACCTTCCTAGACTGAGTCAAGAAGAAGCAGAAAGCCTAAACAGACCTATTAGTAGAGAAGAAATAGAAAAAACCATTAAAAACCTCCCCAAAAATAAAAGTCAAGGACCTGACAGCTATACCAGCGAATTTTATCAAACATTCAAAGAAGACTTGGTTCCTATTCTACTGAAAGTCTTCCAAAAAATTGAAGAAGAAGCAATACTTCCAAACACATTTTATGAGGCCAACATAACCCTCATACCAAAACCAGGCAAAGATGGCACAAAAAAAGAAAACTACAGACCAATATCTCTAATGAATACAGATGCTAAAATACTAAACAAAATACTAGCAAATCGAATACAACAACATATTAAAAAAATAATACATCACGATCAAGTGGGATTCATCCCAGAATCTCAAGGATGGTTCAACATACATAAAACGGTTAACATAATACACCATATCAACAAAACAAAGAACAAAAACCACATGATCTTATCAATAGACGCAGAAAAGGCTTTCAATAAAATACAACACAATTTTATGTTTAAGACTCTCAACAAAATGGGTATAGAAGGAAAATATCTCAACATGATAAAGGCCATATATGATAAAACATCAGCTAACATCATATTAAATGGCACTAAACTGAAGGCTTTCCCCCTTAAATCAGGAACAAGACAGGGTTGTCCACTCTCTCCACTCTTATTTAATGTGGTACTAGAGGTTCTAGCCAGAGCAATCAGACAAGACAAAGAAATAAAAGGCATCCATATTGGAAAAGAAGAAGTAAAGGTATCACTTTTTGCAGATGATATGATCCTATACATCGAAAACCCCAAAGAATCCACAAAAAGACTACTATAAACAATAAGCCAATACAGTAAGGTCGCAGGATACAAAATTAACATACAGAAGTCAATACTTTCTATATGCCAACAATGAAACAATTGAGAATGAACTCAAAAGAATAATCCCCTTCACAATTGCAACAAAAAAAAATAAAATACTTAGGAATAAACATAACAAAGAATGTAAAGGACTTATATAATGAAAACTATAAACCATTGTTAAGAGAAATTGAGAAAGATATAATGAGATGGAAGAATATTCCTTGTTCTTGGTTAGGAAGAATAAATATAATCAAGATGGCTATATTACCCAAAGCAATATACAAATTTAATGCAATTCCCATCAAAATTCCAATGACATTTTTTAAAGAAATAGAGCAAAAAATCATCAGATTTATATGGAAGTATAAAAAACCCCGAATAGCCAAAGCAATCCTAAAGAAAAAGAATGAAGCTGGGGGCATTACAATACCTGACTTCAAACTCTATTATAGGGCCACGACAATCAAAACAGCATGGTATTGGCAGAAAAATATACACTCAGACCAATGGAACAGAATAGAAAGTCCAGAAATAAAACCACATATATATAGTCAAATAATTTTTGATAAAGGGGTCAAGAACATACAATGGAGAAAAGAAAGCCTCTTCAATAAATGGTGCTGGAAAAACTGGAAAGCCACATGCAAAAGAATGAAACTGGACTACAGTTTGTCCCCCTGTACTAAAATTAACTCAAAATGGATCAAAGATCTAAACATAAGACCTGAAACAATAAAGTACATAGAAGAAGACATATGTACTAAACTCATGGACCTGGGTTTTAAAGAGCATTTTATGAATTTGACTCCAATGGCAAGAGAAGTGAAGGCAAAAATTAATGAATGGGACTACATCAGACTAAGAAGTTTTTGCTCAGCAAGAGAAACTGATAACAAAATAAACAGAAAGCCAACTAAATGGGAAATGATATTTTCAAACAACAGCTCAGATAAGGGCCTAATATCCAAAATATACAAAGAACTCATAAAACTCAACAACAAACAAACAAACAATCCAATAAAAAAATGGGAAGAGGACATGAACAGACACTTCTCCCAGGAGGAAGTACAAATGGCCAACAGATATATGAAAAGATGCTCATCTTCTTTAGTTATTAGAGAAATGCAAATCAAAACTGCAATGAGATACCACCTGACACCTGTTAGATTAGCTATTATTAACAATACAGGTAATAGCAAATGTTGGAGAGGCTGTGGAGAAAAAGGAACCCTCATACACTGTTGGTGGGAATGTAAAGTAGTACAACCATTATGGAAGAAAGTATGGTGGTTCCTCAAAAAACTGAAAATAGAACTACCTTATGACCCAGCAATTTCTCTACTGGGTATATACCCCAAAAACTCAGAAACATTGATCCATAAAGACACATGCAGCCCCATGTTCATTGCAGCATTGTTCACAGTGGCCAGGACATGGAAACAACCAAAAAGCCCTTCAATAGACGACTGGATAAAGAAGATGTGGCACATATACACTATGGAATACTACTCAGCTATAAGAAATGATGACATCAGATCATTTACAGCAAAATGGTGGGATCTTGATAACATGATACGAAGTGAAATAAGTAAATCAGAAAAAACCAGGAACTGCATTATTCCATACGTAGGTGGGACATAAAAGTGAAACTAAGAGACATTGATAAGAGTGTGGTGGTTACGGGGGGAGGGGGGAAAGGGAGAGGGAAAGGGGGAGGGGCACAAAGAAAACTAGATAGAAGGTGACAGAGGACAATCTGACTTTGGGTGATGGGTATGCAACATAATTGAAAGACAAGATAACCTGGACTTGTTGATCTTTGAATATATGTAACCTGATTTATTGATGTCGCCCCATTAAAAAAATAAAATTATAAAAAAAAAAACAAAAAAAAAACACCTGGGTCCTCAATGTCTCAGGCTGGTCTATCCACTGTGCCACTGCCTGGCAAGGTAGTTCCCTTTACAGGACTGACTTGAAGAGACACTCAGTTGTGAGCAGTCAGTAGCCAGCTCTCTCGACAACTGAGTTCCTAGATCCTGAAGGAGGTACTGACAGTGCTTCACAGCCACTGGTTGGCGCATCATAGTGACCACTTCAATTTGGTAGTGTGCCTTTCAAATCATGTTGTAATGACTAAATGCTGAGCAAAGGGCTCTATATAATACAGGAGTCAATTGTTAAAACATCTTAAGAATATATATGTAAAACATCATTCTTTGTTTCTTGAATCTCCAAGTATCTGCTGACTGACTTTCATGATTTGAGATAAGTATACTTCAGTCACAAGAAAAATATTCCATAGGGCAGAAAGTGATGGTAAGATCTTACCTATTATAGTTTCAGTTCTGCTGTCTAAAGGAGGGGCTAAATTCCATGTGTTGAGCCCACTTCCATTTTAGGAGGTGCATTTTAAATCCCTAGATGGGCTGATCCTAGGAATTGTATTCAGCAATCTCTTGTAATCCAATAGGGTACCAACACAAAAGACCTATATTGTCAGTACAGATTAGGGAAGGACTCAAGGCACTAAAACTGTTGGGGTATGAAATTGGGGTCCTTTAACCCTTTGAGTAGTGAGTTTCTTTTCATGCTCACTGATCCCTGGAAGTTTTGTGTTTTTTTTTTTCAAAAAATGAAATTAGTTTCAGTTACAGTTTTATTAACTTAAAATCATGCTTGTTTGATAACCAATTTATGGAAACAAGAAGAACATACGTTTGCCATTTTTTTAATGTTGCCTTACACATTTTTAAAATAAAAATTTTTGTACGATTGTACTCTGGATGGTCTGAAGGCATGAGGACGTACATGAACGTTCATATTATTTAAGGGTTAAGGACTAGATGTAATGGGTTAATAAAGTAGAGAACTAAATATAGGAGGATTTAAAACTTTGTTTTCTTAATTTAAACCTCATTCAAAATAGGGTGACAATATACTGTATTATTAAAATCAGTTGGATATAGTTCTCTTTTGAGGACATCTTAATGATTCATTAAGATGAATCTTTGTTTGGGTCCCAACCCATGGCACTTACCTGTAAACATACTCTTGAGGGATTTCTACACTCAGGACTTTGTTGAAGACTTCATTATACTTTCACTTATTGAGCTCCTATGAGACTTAAAAGTCACTGGGTAGTTTTATTCATGTTTTCCAATATATAGATATTGCTATCCTCATGCCATATAAACTTCTAGTCAAATTACTAAGTTCAGAGTGGGAGAAAATATTGTTTGGCATTATGTTTTCTAAAAAAATGAATAGGTGGGAAAATTGTACTTTTAAACTAATAATGTTAATTTATGTATCATGGTAAATATGTGTGGCTTTGGATGCCCCAATTTTTTTCTTTATCCTGGAAACTATTGGCCTTCTAATCCCATTCAGATGGTTGTGTTAAAGAATACAAGTTCTCACACAGTTATGCCATTTCCCTACCATAGTTGATTGTTCTAGGAGTGAGCATCTGACCAATACAGAATTTAAAAAATGGATTGAGGGCAGAGAAGTCAGACTCATTGCCAGGGTGACCCCCCCACCCCAGATGCAAAGCTTGAGAATTACAGTTGGCCTTGGTCCTGTGATGTACAGCATGCCATTATGAAGAGAGAAGCAAAGAAGAGAGAAAATAATGGATGGGGAAAGAAAGAGAGAGAGTGGACCAATTTCCACTTTTTCCTAAAGTTTAAATAAATCCTCAACTTTTGTAAAATTTGACTAGTCAGTTCCTATTTGATCATTTCAAATATATCAATTTCCTCCCATGAATGCCCTCTGTTGCCAAGTGAAAATTGCATTTCTGTCATCTGTAAATTAAATAATAATTACAACTAAATAAGCATGCACATAATAGGAACAAAAGCCTTTCTTTCTCTTAGACTAGTGGTATATGAGTTTCTTAGAGCTGCAACAAAAAATGACCACAAAGTTGGTGTCTTAAAACCAGAAGTGTATTCTCCAACAGTTCTGGAGGCCAGAATTTCAAAATTAAGTCATTGACCAAGCCACATTCTCTAAAGGCTTGAAGGGAGACTCCTCCTGTACTTTTTACTGCTTCTGATGGCTGAAGGGTGGCTTTTGGCAGCATATGTATATCAATTTCTGCCCCTGTCTTTAGTATCTGTCTGAGTCTTTGTATCTTCCAAATCTCCTCTGCCTCTCTTTTATAAGGACACCAGTTATTGGATTTAGGGTCTACAGAAATCCAAGATTATCTCATCTTGAGATCCTTAACTATATCTATAAAGATCCCTTTTCCAAAGAAAGTCACATTTTCAGGTACTGATCTGGTGAAGTAATCTTTTGAGGGGTCACTATTCAACCAACTCTATTGATTCTCAATCAAGGGTGATTTTACCATCCAAGGTCATTCTGTCGGGAAATATTTTTGATTATCACTAATTGGGTGGGTAGTGGTACTGACATGTAGGAGAAAGAGGCCAGAGATGCTGCTTAACATCCTAAAACACCCAGCCCAATTCATTACAACAAAGAATTATCTGGCCCTTAATGTCACTAGCGTTTGAGAAATTCTACTTTAGACATATGACCATTGTGGTAATATACCAATCTGGCTGATGCTGACTATGGACAACTAATGTAAGTGCTAACTAAACACTGAAAGTGACATCATAGTACTGGCTTTCTATCGCTGAAGGAAGCCATTACTACATAACTTAATAAATAGCCAATTGCAATGAATATAAACAATATGAAGCAGAATAGTTATCTAATTATTTCACACATGTGATGTTTTATAGTCCCCAAAGATCTCATATTCTTATTTCCACAAGTTTAAAATGGAGATAAATATTTTAATCTTTCTGAAATGCACATAATATATACATTTATTGTGTATATTCAATGTGACATTGTTATATATTTTTTCTTTGGCTTTAAAACTATTTTTAAATTGATTGTATTCCTTAAAATATGTTATCTTATAATCAAAGACATAAATGATAATATATATTTTTCTTCTAGAAAGCACTGAAATAAGTAGGTAGAAAGTGTTCTTTAAGTTTATTTCTTTTTTTCCAGCACAACTTGCAAGCTTTATACAAGATGTATAAATCATAATCTTGGGAGATGAGATCAGTAAGCAGCATTTTAACACACTTCCCAGGTGATTGACCTTTAGGTGATCCAGTAGGTGTTCATTCTCCAAAATTAAGTCATTGACCAAGCCACATTCTCTAAAGGCTTGAAGGGAGACTCCTCCTGTACTTTTTACTAATATGAAGAAAATACTAGGTTTGGAGAGAGGGTTTTATTGCTCCACTAATTTGGAGACAGAGTTTTAATTCTCTACTAAATTACCTCTTTGGACATCACTTTCTTTATTCAAATAGTGGTTCCCAAACTTCAATGTGCATTAAGATCACCTTGACTGACACAAATACTATCTCAGAGAGTCTATGAGTCCAGATGATATAAGCTAAAAGATGAATAAATAAATGGGAAAGAAGGGACAACTCTTCTTTACAGTAGAATGTCAACTAGTACCTACAGAAGAAACAGTAGAGCGAGAAAGTTATCAATACACGCTAAAACTAGTGTTGGAAATTTGAGGCAGAACAGGATATGCATATGCTTTTAAAATGTCTCCTCATGAACTACTTACTTATTACATGGTGAAAAACAGTATCTCTACAATAGAAAAGCCTAGCAGACACCTCTTTAATGAAGTGACCAAAGCAAGTGTTATCAACATAGGGACAAAGAGACATTCTGTACCTTCTGATACTATCCATCAAGAAGAAAACAATGCTATCCTAGTGATATTATTGTCTAAAATACATAATTTATATTTAATTATGAGAAAACATAAGACAAATTCAAGTTTAAGGGCATTCTAGAAAATAACTGGCATGTACTTTTCAAAAATATCAGGGATAAGCAACACAAAGAAAGACTGAGGAACTCTTCCCGATTAGAGGCAATTAAAGAGGCATGACAATGAAATACAGTGAATGGCCCCAGATAGAACACGTGGCAACATTTGAATATATACTGTGGATTAAATAATAATAATAATATATTAATATTGTTTTTTGATTTTGATAACTGAACAACAGTATGTAAAAGAAATGTCATATGTCGACTGTCGTAACCCAAGGACCCCTGTACAGCAGAGTTGAGTAGTTGCAACAGAGACCAAATAGCTCGCAACACCTTAAATAATTATTATCTGGCCATTTTATGGAAAAAGTTTAAGGATCATACAGTGATTCAAAATTACAGACTGTGGAATCAGAATGTCTGAGTTTGCATTCTGGCTTTGCCATGTATTTATATATACCTTTTGCTGTGGGTCTGTAAGTTTCTCTGAATTAGTTTCCTTTTCTGGGAGGGAATAATAACAATACACATTTCACAAAACTTTTGGAAGTTTAAGTAAAACAATACAGGTAAAAAAAATTAGCATACAAATGTGAGTGTGTCTATGATACCTGTCTAAATGACAAATATTTACCTGTCTACGATTCAAAGTTTAAATTCCTATGTTCCACTTCCAGAGATTTGATTTGGGAGGTCTGGGGTTGGGCCTGGGAATCTGTTTAAAACATGCTTCTCAGAGGATTCTGATACAAGCAATCCATAAGGCCATATTTGGAGGCAAACATTTAGCAAGTTCTTGTGTTCACCATATGTTCATTCTACTTCCCGCATTTCCCCCCTTCCCCGCCTTTATCTCCTCGTTATCTTTATCATCCCCAGGCATGGGAAGTTCTGTCTTGCTGCCCTGCCTCCTCTCTGACTCCAGATGCTCCATGCCCAGTTTTGCTTTCCAACTTGTCCCCATGACTTCAGCTTTAGGCATCTATTCCTAACTTATCAACAACTCTCTGCAATGGACCTTTAACTCGCTTTATGCTCAGAATTCCTTTTGAGTGATTGTGATTTCCCCAACCCCCTTGGCACATCTGTCATTGCCCTTCCTTGACCCCATCTTCAGATGGTGCTCTGTAGTTTCCTCCTCGCTGTGACCAGACTAACCTCTTAAGTGGGTCTTGACCATCATGTATTTTGTTGGAGGAACTGGAGAGAATCAGCGAGTGTAGGTAAGTAAATTCCTATTGCCATTGCCTGAAGACAGTTGATAGAGCAGCTGAATATCTGGTCCACAGGTGATCTAAGAAGGTTATTGTGGTTTCTCAACATATGGCCTCTTTCTTTGAATATACTCTTCTCTAGAAGTAGCAGGTTCAAAGGAGTTTGGAAAAATCAACGTTTTTCCTATCTTGCCTTACAATATCTATTCACTAATATAACAGCAGACTTTGTGAAAGGTTTCTCAACTGCCACTTCACCCCCACCTACACACCTTCAAATACAAAGAAAAAAATCTCACTTATTTGAACAGATTTTGGTATTTTTGAAGAAAGAAAGCTGAGAAGTGAATATTAAGTCTTAATGTCACAATTTCTTAAGAATTTTTTTTTACCTGTCAAGCATTCAGTGGTATCTAGTAATTTTTTATTATATACCAGTAATTAATTTAGCAGTTAACAAAATCAGACACTGAATCTTCTGAAATCACCTCAAATTACCCTTTGACACCTCAATTACTGGGAAGATAAAAAGTGTCATTTCTGAAGACATAGAGAGTGTTAGAGCTCATTTCTGAGCTAATTAAAAGTCACGTTTTACTATCTTTTTCACAGTTCAGAATTTCTCCTCCGGAGCTACCTCTCTTGCCCGTGATTGGACTGTTCTCAGGATGTTAATATTTCCCCCTTGTACAATCTGTATCTGGTGGAACACTGTGCTTAATGAAAGTTTGAACTATTTGGCAAATGCTTTGAATTTTTTTTATATAATGTAAAATAAAAATAAGTCATATTTAGCTCATCTTATTTCCAGCCATAGATATTGTCATTGCTTCAGTTTCAGAAATTGAGGCTTTGGCTATACAGTGTGTCTGTAAAGTCATGGTGCACTTTTGACCGGTCACAGGAAAGCAACAAAAGATGATAGAAATGTGAAATATGCACCAAATAAAAGGAAAACCCTCCCAGTGTCTGTAGGAGGATGTGGCAGCATGTGCACATGTGCAGATGATGATGTAACACCGTGTATACAGCAGACCAGCCCACGCCCATGCCAGTTGAGATGTGGACGGTACAGAGGAAAGTTCAGTGTGTTCTGTGGCTCGCTAAGTTCGAATCCGTGACCAAAGTGCAACGTGAATATCGGCGCATTTATAAGGAATAACATTACTCAGTGGGATAAGCAGTTGAAGGAAACCAGCAGTTTGGTGGAGAAACCCCATTCTGGTAGGCCATCAGTCAGTGACGAGTCTGTAGAGGCTACGGGATAGCTACCTAAGGAACCCTAAAAAATTTGTGCGTGAGCCCACATCGAACTGCACTGAATAGGTATGAAACTAGGAGAGTTTTCCTTTTATTTGGTGCAGATTTCACATTTCTATCATCTTTGGTTGCTTTCCTGTGACCGGTCAAAAGTGCACCATGACTTTACAGACACACTGTATATATAAACTGAGTGAAACTTATTTAATCAAGCAGAAATGGTTACATTTGGTTTTAATTTTTATATCTTACTATTTCTCTTTAGCATGATATGTAGTCCTTTAACTTTCTTTTTTACTTTTAGTGGCATGCTAAATTATAAATTCTTCTCATTTTTGCCCTCTTATCTCCCTCCCACCTCATTCTATAGGTAAGGGACATATTTATGTGTTGAAGCAAACATGTAAAGATGAGAAGTTGAAAGAATAGAGAGAGTAATGTTCAGGATGAGGAGAACATGAGGAAGAAATTATTCTTGTATTTGCACATCTCTTTTTTTTAATCACAAAAACCCAAATATGAGTAAAATAAAAAAAATTAGTATTCTTTCAAATCTAAGAGAAAAGCTTGTCTCACAGCAATGCTAATACTTATTCATTACTTTTTGCCAGGCCATGTGCTAAACAATTCATTTGCTTGCTTATTCATTCACTTTTTTTCAATAATAATTTTAAAAATGTTTGTTGAGCCTCAGCTCGTGTCTTATTTTACTACCAAGGCGCGAGGAATAATACAAAAGTTCTTCTCCCATGAGAGAAGACATTCTATCATGGAAGAGAAATGCTAAGCATAAAAACAAACATATAATATGTTAAGTACAATACAAAAGGGAATGGAGAGAGGAGGGTGAGAGTGTCAACTTAGATGGGCTCTTCAATGAAAGCTGCTTAATAAACTGGATTTCGAACATGGATCTGAAGACAGTACAAGAGTAAACCCTGAGAATATCTAAGAAAAAGGGTATTCTAGGTAAAGGAAACGTAGATATTCAATGAAAAGTCTGGTAGCCAGTGTGGCTGTAGTGGAGTGACCAAACAGGGAGAATACTAAGAAATGGATCGAGGAAGTGGATGGGAGATAGATCATATAAAACCTCAAAGTCATGATAAGGACTTGAGAATAAAGACAAATGAAAAGCTGTTGGAGGCTTTGAGCAAAGGAGGAACATGATCTGAATTAAGTTTTAAAAGAATCATAGGGTTGCTATGTTGAGAGCACACAGGTGAAAATGAGAAAACCAGTTAGAAAATGTTGGCAATTAGCATCTAGGATGTGGGAGATGGATATAGCCTAGCTAGTTACCATACCCATCTCTTCCTCCTACGCACACAGCTGAATTGTATTTCCCAGCCCCTTTGTGGTTATGTATGATTATTTATCTGATTTCTCACTAATGTTATGTGAGTAAAAGTGATGTATGCCACTTCGAGGCCTAGCACACCAAACCTCCCAGGTGCCACCGTCCATGCTATTTCTTTTCCTCAGCTTTGATGCCAATGCGGAAGGTGCAGAGCCACAGGATGAAAGAATTTAGATCCCAGAACCACTGCTTAGATGACAAGGATGAAAGAAGTTAGATCCCAGATCACTACTTAGATAATAGCTGCCTGTTGGTCAAGAGTGCAAAACAGCCTGACCAGGATAGAGCAATGAATTGGGATGCGGAGGACCCAAGTTTGAAACCCCAAGGTTGCTGGCTTAAGCACGAGCTCACCAGCTTGAGCACGGGGTCACTGGCTTGAGCATGGGCTCATAGACATGACCCCATGGTCGCTGGCTTTAGCCCAAAAGTTGCTGGCTTGAAGCCCAAGATCACTGGCTTGAGCCCAAGGTCACAGGCTTGAGCAAGGGGCCACTTGGTCTGCTGTAGCCCCCTGGTCAAGGCACATATGAGAAAGCAATCAGTGAACAACTAAGGTGCCCCAACGAAGAATTGATGCTTCTCATCTCTTTCCCTTCCTGTCCGTCTGTCTCTATCCGTCCCTCTCTCTCTCTGTCTCTCTTTCTATCTCTGTCACAAAAAAAAGTAAAAAAAAGCGCAAAACAAATTTCTTTGGTGTAAAATACTGAAATATTCTGATGCAGAGTCTACTATTACCTAAAAATTAAGAAGTTGTGGGTCGTTTTTCCTTGAACCAAGGTGCTAGAGGTGAAGATGACAGAAAATGGTCAGATTCTACATGTTTAGCAGAGCAAGCGGGTTTCCTGAGGGCTTGGATGTGGTATGAAAGGAAGAGTGGAGCCAAGGCGGATTTGGATGTAAAAACACTGAAGGAAGGAATTGCCGTGCATCGAGATGGAAAGACTGGAGGAGGAATAGTTCCGGAGGGCAAAAAATTAAGAGTATTCTTTCAGACATGTTCAGATAGAATTGCCTGATGTATCTTCATAACTATCTTATCACATAAATATTGTTTTCTTTATTTTTGGGATGAGAAAGTAGAGGCTGGGTGAAGCAATGACTTGCTCAAGGGGATGTGTTAGGACAGGACTTTGAATCCAGTTCTCTGTGACTCAGCACTTGAAGGGAGCTCTCAACCAGTCTGGAAACTCTCTTTTTTCTAGAATATACCAGGAAATCAAATGTTCTTGCCTTAAATTCTTTAAATACAAATTTTAAATACACTTAGTAAATTTTAAAAAATTACAATGTGGTGATACTCTCTGACTTAGCTAATGTAAAGAAGAAAAAAGAAAGAGAAAAGAAAGAGAAGGAGAAAAGTAAAGTGACAAAAAATTTACTATTTTAGGAAAGAAGAATGGATGTGCATTTTTTCTTCTGCCTTATCTGCTATGAAATATCTTTCTTATTTTGCTAGTGGCATCTATTTGCCTTGAGAAGAATTAGGATTGTGTCCCTGGTAATGCAAAGCACAAGTCAGAGTAAGTATTCTGTCCTTAACATACAGAGTAGAGTATTTTAGCACCCTTGGCAAGACCGTTTTGAAAGCGGGACTTTAAAAGAAGCAAATGAGCAAAGGATTTATTTCTAAACTCTCTTAGCTACCATTAATATTAAAAGGCAAGCCTAGATCCTGGGGTTTCTTCTACAGCATAGTGAGGATGCCTCTTCTACAGACTGTGAGGCTTAGCTCCCTTAGGGAAAGGATCCCCTACTTAGGGGAAGTTAGTGCCAAAGATTTGAATGAGGAGAAATACCATTCTATCCCAATGGTATATGGAAGAAGGGTGACAAATAGAAAATACAGGAATATGAGGCTCTGGCCAGTTATCTCAGCAGACAGAGTGTCGGCCCAACCTGCAGACATCCTGGGTTTGATCCCTGGTCAGACCACACATGAGAAGCTACCATCTGCTTCTCTTTTCCTCCCTCTCCCCCTTCTCTTTCTCTTCTCTTCTCACAGCCAGTGGCTTGATTGGTCTGAATATCAACCTCAGGCACTGAGGATAGTTCCGTTGATTCAAGCATCAACCTCAGATGAGGGTTGCTGGGTGAATCCTATTTGGGGCGCATGTGGAAGTTTGTCCTATCTCTCCTCCTCTGACTTAAAAAAAAAAGGAAAAGAAATCTAGTAGCTATATCTAAGTTCTAATATCAATTTCCTCCTTTTGGGCTAGAATCTTGACCAGGAAGAACATGGCAAATTCATTTTGATATGTAAGGTTTTCTTTAAATTATCTATATTTGTGGACTAACTTGAGGAAGGTTGGTTGTAGTTTTTTTTAGAGGGAGTCCAGCTTGTGGCATGAAGCTGTGTCCATCATAATGTGGGAGCAATAATGTCACATAGTGAGAGAAGGAAGCAACTCAATAGGTGAGTCTGAAAAAGTTACCCTGCTTACTGGTAGCCTAAATTGTGCAGGGACTTGAAATGTTCCTATTATCCTGATCAAGTGATATGAGGTTCTAAAGGCCTGGTGGCTCCACTGAGTCCTGCGGTTGGGACAAAAAGCTGCAGAATGCAGGGACTTTGCTTCTGGATACTGCAAATCCAGAACTTAGATATGTGGTGTTTTTTTTTAAGATGCTCATCTTTTATTTATTTATTTATTTATTTATTTATTTATTTATTTATTAGAGAGGAGAGAGAGAGGGAGGAGGGAGAGAGAGAGAGAGAGAGAGAGAGAGAGAGAGAGACAGGGGAGGAGCAGGAAGCATCAACTTCCATATGTGCCTTGACCAGGCAAACCCAGGGTTTCGAACCGGCGACCTCAGCATTTCCAGGTCGACACTTTATCCACTGCACCACCACGGGTCAGGCAGATATGTGTTTTAAACTGTAAACCAGAAGGAGCAAGGCATATCTCAGCTGATAATAGTCCAGAAACTACAATAGATCAGATTAGCAGCTGCTAATGGCAGGAACCAGTAAAGCCTTTCCGATAATCTGCAAATTGAAGGTTCCCTCCGAAAATCTATCAAAGCAAACTGTCACTGTCCCATACATAGATAACATCTGGAGAATGAGCAAGCAGAAGGAAAGGAAAATCTGAAAGAATGAGAACTTTTTTGCAATATAATGAGTAATTCAAAAGAGATTATTTGAATGGAAACATATCGGGACAACTATTATTTGGTACATTTAAAATCTGACATCTCATCTTCCAGTGGGATTAAGGTTCAAGAGGAAGATTTGAGCAGTTCTAGGAAAGCAGACTTATTTATTTATTTGCTCAGTTAATTCTCTATGCATGGGAAATTTATGGCCCATTCCACTGTTGAGTTTATTTAAATGGTACTTTTTCTTCTGTCTATAAAGACAAGTGTGCAAATACAGATAATTTTCTGCTCTTGCCCATTGTCTGAGGAAATTTGATATGATTTTTTGCCTGGGTTTTTTGGAATTTGTTATTTTGTTTTATGTCAACTTGAAGTGTCACGGAATTAGGGAACTCTGGAGTGAACTTCAGAGAGGATTTCGGCTAACCATAGCAGCAAGCTACTGAAATCAAGAAATTGGAACACTTTCATAAAGAAGATGTAGAAGGGAAAGACCATCAATCATTGTGCGTTTGCTGCTCCTGCCGCTTTCCACTTGCTCCTCTGTAATTATAGCTGGGCTTACTCTTCTCTTTCAGGAATTTCTGGTTTTTGCTCCTGGAGCCCTGCCAGGGACTCTCAATTTTCTGATTGCTACTGGGCCTGATTTTTTTTTTTTTTTTTTTGATCTGCCATCACCATTTGGTACGGTTTCAGCTTTCATCATCTTCTGTTTTTAAGGAAGAGAGCGCTTTCGGATTGTCTTTTCCGTTCTCTGGAAGAAGGGAGTGAACACGCTCCCTTCCACGGTCCTACACTGCCAGCCTTAGAACCCCTAGAACCTGTCTGCTGCAACGGGCAGGCGTTTCCAGAACTTCGTGGTGGTTAAACCCGGGGGAGGCCATTTAGCAGCATCAACCATGATAACACTGGCAAGAGAGACAAGCAACAAGTATATAAATGAAAACTGAGCTAAATGCAAGAATTAGCTTTCAAGAGAAAATAAAAATGAAAAAAAATCTTTCATCTAAGCAGAAAAACAGAAAAGTAGATTTTACATAAAAAAATGAAAAATTCCAGCTATTTTGTCTGACTTCAAATGGCAGAAGTGGAAACAATTTTTGTAATAAAAAAAATTGTTTGTGGTACTATTTACATCTGACAATGACTTGAAAATATAAAAACTATGAAAACATGCAAAAGTAGAAAGAAAAGCATGATAAATCTTCAAATACCTGTTATTTTAGAAAAAAAAATCTTCTACTTTGGAAGAGGAAATAAAACCTAAGACTCCTGAATTTTCTAATATTTGGGAACAATTCCACTTATATGATACCTGCAAGAAAAAAATGTTTTGTGGTTGTTACTGTTAATGTTGTTAAAAATATAACTTCTGCCTGACCAGGCGGTGGTGCAATGGATAGAGCGTCGGACTGGGATGCAGAGGACCCAGGTTTGAAACCCCAAGGTTGCCAGCTTGAGTGTGGGCTCATCTGGTTTGAGCAAAGCTCACCAGCTTAGACCCAAGGTCACTGGCTCAAGCAAGGAGTTACTCGGTCTTCTGAAGGCCCACGGTCAAGGCACATATGAGAAAGCAATCAATGAACAACTAAGGTGTGGCAATGAAAAACTGATGATTGATGCTTCTCATCTCTCTCCGTTCCTGTCTGTCCCTATCTATCCCTCTGTCTCTGTAAAAAATAAATAAATAAATAAATAAATAAATAAATAACTTCTTAGTTCTTACCTTCCAAATTTTTTATTGAAATATAATCAACTATAACATTATATTAAGTTTAAACATATGATACAATGATTTGATTTTTGTATGTATTGTGAAATAATCACCATGATAAGTCTAGTTAATGTTCTGTCACCACTCAGTTACTAATTATATTTTGTGATGAGAATTTTTAAGATTCACTCTCTTAGCAACTTTCAAATATATAATGCCATAATATTAACTATTGATATAATCACTGTACTATATATTACATTCTCAGAATTTATTTATTGTATAACTGAAAGTTTGTACATTTTTACCACTTTTACCCATTTATGCCCAACCTATAACTCTGCCCTTTCCCCCTTTTTCTGTATAGCAAAGGAAAGCACTCAAGTAGGAGCAACTAACCCTGGTGATAGTGCAGGGTTGGGCTGCGGTCTTGTGTTTACTGTACAGCTGATCACTGTGGTCCCTCCTTTACTGTGTGGGGCAATTAGCTAGATCATTCTGGAATTCTAGAAAAATCCTCTTCCTCCTTTAAAGATGCTTTTTTTTTTTTTTTTTTTTTAAGTGAGAAGCAGAGAGGCAGAGACAGACTCCGCATGTGCCAGATGGGAATCCACCTGGGACATTGCTCTGTTCCTTGGCAACCAAGTTGTTTAGCACCTTAGGTGAGGCCATGGAGCCATCCTCAGTGCCCAGGGCCAACTTGCTCCAAGGGAGCCATAGCTGAAGGAAACGAAGAGAGAGAGAGAGAGAGAGAGAGAGAGAGAGAGAGAGAGAGAGAGAGAGAGAGAAAGAGAGAGAGAGAGAGAGAGAGAGAGAGAGGGAGAGAGGGAGAGAGAAGGGAGAAGGGCAAGGATCGAGAAGCAGATGGTCCCTTTTCCTGTGTGCCCTGACTGGGAATCAAACCTGGGACTTCTACACGCCAGGGAGATGATCTACCATGGAACCAACTGGCCAGGACTAAAGACTAAAATATTAATCAGGTTCTGAGAACCCATGATTTATATGTGCTGGTTCTATTGCATTGTAATTTATTTTAAGGTATTTAGCCACTCTACATCTTCTTTTAAGTAAATTCATCATCTTTCTTGTCACTGTTGTTTTTAAACTAGGTAAATTATAATAACAGCTGATGTTCATTGGAAGTTGACAGCTTGATAAGTTTTTTAGGTGGGCTTTTCAATTTAATTCTCATATTAATCCCATGATAGATATAATTTTTAGCTCCATTTTACTGATGAAGAAGTTGAAATATGGATGACTGATAACTTCATTCAAGACTTTAAAACTACAGAAAGTGATAGAGCTGCATTTTGAACCCAGGAAGGCTGACTCCACAGCTAAGTTCGTAGCCTTAATATCATAGTGTCTCCTATACATGAAAGCACATGGATCCACACTTACCATTAATTTTTAGTTAATAATAATTAAAAAACAACCTGTCTACCTACCTTTAAATAATTTTGTTTCTAACTTAAAAAAAATTTTTGTTGAAGGTCAATGCTAAGTTTTCACAAATAGAACACATTAGTTCCTCTTGTTAAAGTTTCTAGCACATTCACATATAGTACAGGATATACTGATAGGCTTCTCATGAATTATGTTTTTGTTCTTGAAGTCTTTATTTTTAAACAACTTTATTGAGATATATTTGGTATATAGTGTTCTTGATGTCTTACTAATATAAAATTAATTTGAATCTGGAAAAAGCTCTTATTGTTTTTTAAACATTCATAAAGATTGACTCTAATATTTAGTGAAAACAAATAATAATTGACAGCTTTTCTTCAGTAGCTGAAGAAGTTGGTTGTCTTTGGCACATTCATTTTTGTTCATTTGATGTTTTATATGTCTGGTTGCTCTGTGTATCCAGTTTTATATCTCTCCAGTTTTGTAAAAATGCTCCTAATTTCTTAGCCTCGATGGTAAAAATAAAGACTATTAATTCATCAAATAGTTTTTGAGTGACTACTCAGTACTGGTTGGTCTCTCACTGGGAAGACAATGGTGAATAGGCACAGCCTTTTATTCAAATTTATAAGACAAGTCTAGGAGTGGGGCTGACTAGGAATTAAAGTATAATGTGAAAAGTGCTATAATAGAGGTACATATGAAGCTCCAAAGCACTAGGTAGCCTGAAGGAGAGAGTGAAGGGAAGGACATCATCTACTCAAAGATTGGAGAATGAAAAGAAGGATTCCAAGAAGAGGTGCTTTCTTTTAAATTTAGAAGTTGTTTTTTAATTGAAGGACAGTCGAGTACTGAACAAAGGAAGTAGATGGTGGTGGGATCATTCCCGAACCATGATGGAAAGTCATGGAAATCATAGGACTTAGGGTGTTCAGGGGGTCATAAATAGTTTGACTGGGCTAGGGCATCACATTCAAATCAGGGGGATAGTAGGTGAGGAAACTGGAAAGGTAAAGATAGGTCAGCAGCTACTTAGGAAGGATTGTGGGTGGCATGCTGGTGGATATGTGATATACATACTTGGTGCTAATAAATGATTTTAAGTGACACAGTAACAATGATCTTTGATTTTAAAAGACAGCTTTGGCAGTGGTATCAGCAGTGATCCTGAAGTTTACGTCAGATGCCAAGTCTAAGCTTGACATAATTTTCAGCATTTACGTGTAGGGAAGGTCATGAATTATAGTTGTGTGGTCAGGACCCAAAACATCACACACTTTCAGTATATATTAGGTAACAATACAGATTTCTTCACATATAAAAGAGAAGAATTAGGCAGGTTTCTTCATGAAAAAGCTTGAAATAAAAGAATAAGAGATTCATGAGGAGCTTTATACCAAATAAAACTTTATTGTTAGTAACTCCAAGAAGGCAGTATCTCGGGCCATCAGAGATTATAATTTCCATTTTGTGGAACATCAAAGTCATATAACAGTTTTCAAGAGGTGGGTTAGTGTATTATTCATTTTTTCTCCTTTCTGTATCTTTCTGAAGTGAGAAGTGGGCAGACAGACAGACTCCCACATGCTCCCAACGGGGATCCACCCGGCATGCCCACCAGGGGCAATGCTCAGCCTATCTGTGGCATTAATCCACTGTAACCAGAGCCATTCCAGTGCCTTAGGCAGATGCCATGGAGCCATCCTCAGTGCCCAGGGCCAACTTTGCTCCAATGGAGCCCTGGCTGTGGGAAGGGAAGAGAGAGACAGAAAGAAAGGTGAAAGGGACAGGTGGAGAACCAGATGGGCGCCTCTCCTGTGTGGCTGGGAATCGAACTTGGGACTTCCACACACCGGGCCAACGCTCTACCGCTCAGCTAACTGGCCAGGGTCAACATTATTTATCATTTAATTTTGTCTTAAATGATGACACTCACATGCTATCTGAAGGGTTAAACTATATACTATGTGCTGGTCAAATAAGTTTGTAAATGTTATGTATATGTTTGCTCGCTTATAGTTTGCATTGGTGTGGGGAACAGGCTGTAAGCAGGCAGGGTCCTTATAGCCTAAGCCTTAGTGTTAAGACTAAGCCTTTCCCATCCTTTTAATACTAAGATCTTTTCAAAACTAAGCTTTTCCCCACACCCTTGACTGTTGCATGATGTGGGGTGGTGCACTCTTATGAGGAATCCCATTTATGCCTCAGAAAAGTGACTTTGTATTAGAGACTTCCTTATTTGTATTTTGGCTTAAAGGTTTGCATTTCTACACTATAAAAGGGGCAGACCGGGAGCTTGCTCTCTCTTGGTTCCTGAGATTAGCATTAGAGAGGAGAGCAGAGAAAAGCCATGTGGAGGAGAGGAGAAGCAGCCAAGATGGCAAGTGCTGAAGGAGAAGCCAGTTTGTGCAGAGAGAAGGAGATGGGAAACAGAGGTGAATAAGGCTGGTGAGATAGAAACCTTTGATTCTGAGAAACTCGTATAAATCAGTGGCTTTGGGAGCCCTGAATGGAAAGGGAAGTGTTTTCGCACTGTATGTCTTTCTTGCCTGCTGGGTGCAAGCTAAGATTAAAGCTATTGGCCCACCAGTTCTTGGCTCCATTGTTTCATTACTGTCTGTCCAAATCAAATGCGAACCTGCATGGGCCAGGTGGCTGTAATGGTAGTCGTGGCTACTGGCTTTACACTATGAAACATCCCTTTTAATTTCTCTCTATAGTTATTTACCTGACTAAAGAAAGCTCCCTATTTCTATAGTTTTCATCTGAGGAAAAGTGCAATTTTATTCTAAATCCTAGCCAAGAATTCCCATGAATAATGTGCAGAGGCTGCCATTTCATCGTTTTCATCTTTCATATGCACACTAAGTTTTCACAGGTTTAACTATAAACTTTCAGCTATATTTTACCACCAGCTTTTTTAACAGAAAAAATATATAATTAGAAGCATTGTATAATAATTTCAACTTACAATTTTATGGGTAAGAGAAAAAAATATATTTTACCATTGGAGCAACTAAAAAGTGTTTGTGGAAAATTATACAGACTTAATCATACATCATACAGCAGACTAAGAGATACAGTTTTGTGCCAGGACTGGGAATTTTGAGAGCAGGGATTGAAGGGAATAAAGAAGACACAGACAATGCAGTAAGGCAACAGCTGTGTGTTTTACTCCAACATTTCCCACAGATAATGGAGTTTGTTTACAATTGAATTGAGTTATGCTACAGGGGAAAAGTAAGAAAAGAACAATTAGATTGGGCCATGAGGGGTGGGGCAGAATAAGAAAGGGTAGAGATCTTGGCTAATCATACAGATGTGCACAGCTGGGCTAGAATAAACTGTAAATTTAGAATAAAGGAGGTAGGTAGAGGAGGAGGAGGAGGAGGAGGAGGAGGAGGAGGAGGAGGAGGAGGAGGAGGAGGAGGAGGAGTGTGGAATTGGTAGGTCTTTTTGGAGAAGGGATTAAACAGGATGAAAATGCAAATACATATCCAAATCCACCCTGGCAGCTGTGGGTGTGTTTGCGGGCAGCATACAATGTTCCTCTTTTAGAGGTGCTGCCAGAGGTCTAATAAGGAGTGTACTCGAGGCTGGCCAGCAAAGGATTTAGATTAAATTCAAAGTCAGCTATGTTTGTCGAGGGCCAGACATCTTGCAATGAGCTTTCAAATAGCTTAAGGAACTAGTCAAATTTTTGCAATAATCCCATAAAATACATATTAAATTAAATGGTTTTCTAAATTAAAAAAAACTGAGCCTTAGAAAGGTTAAGGTACTCACCTAAGATTAAAGAGATAGTAATTAGAGTAGTCTGGATTCCAACCCAGGACACTCTCCTGGGTCAGATGGGCGCCTCTCGTGTCTTTCCTCTGAAGGTGCTGCCTCTCCCGTTTCATTCCTGTCCTGTGATTCAGTGAAGACAGAGGCTCTGAAATGCACGT
Source organism: Saccopteryx bilineata (assembly GCF_036850765.1). Taxonomy (NCBI): domain Eukaryota; kingdom Metazoa; phylum Chordata; class Mammalia; order Chiroptera; family Emballonuridae; genus Saccopteryx; species Saccopteryx bilineata. The sequence goes on along the minus strand of NC_089491.1, from coordinate 121,667,383 downwards.
GGTCAGGGTGACTGGCAAGGACAGCTCTTTGTTTGCCAAGTTTCAGGAAACAAGTTAGAGCCAAGAAGGCCAAATTGGACCCACTCAGGTGGCTTCACAGATGAGTTAGAATACAGAGAAGGTTCAGTTTACAGGTTCATACAAATATACTTGTTGGCTCTGCTCCTGTCTTGGAATTTAGGGAGCAGCACAGATGTAGTTCTGAATGTAGCCTGTGGCATTTGAGTTGAGAAAGTAAATATTCAAGACGCTTCTCCAAAGAGGACATACAGATGGCCAATAGACATGTGAAAAGGTGCACAATGTCACTAATCATCAGAAAAATGCAAATTAAAACCACAATTAGATATTACCTCACACCTGTCAGAATAACTCTCATCAATAAATCAATGAACAATACGTGCTGGCAGGGACATAGGAGAAAGCAAACCTTTGTGCACCCTTGGGAATGCAGATTGGTGCAGCCACTGTGGAAAGCAATGAGAAAGTTCCTCAAAAAATTAAAAATGAAACTGCTTTTGACTCAGTGATTTCCCTTCTGGGTTTCTATTCAAAGAAACTCAAAACACAAATTCAAAATGCACAAATGCACCCCTATGTTTATTACAGCCTTATTTATAATAGCTAAGATTTAGAAGTAGCCCAAATGTCCATCAATAGACAAGTAAATAAAAAAAATGGTGGTACATATACACAATGGAATATTACTTAACCATAAAAAAAAGTAAAATCTTATTATTGGCAACAGCATGGATGAACCTAAGAAGGTATTATGTTAAGTGAAATAAGTCAAACAGAGAAAGACAAGTATGATATGATTTAACTCATATGTGGAATCTAATGAACAAAATAAACAAAATAGAAACAGACATAGATACAGAAAACAGATTGAAAGTTGATAGGAAAGGTTTGGGGGGGGGCTGAGGAAAATGATAAAGGGATTAAGTATTCCATTGTGTAAATGCACCACAGCTTTTTATCCACTCATCAACTGATGGGGACTTCCAAATCTTGGCTGTTGTAAATAATGCTACAATGATCAGAGGAATGCATATGTTCTTTCCTATCAGTGTTTTGGGTTTCTTTGGATATATTCCAAGAAGTGGAGTCACTGAATGATAAGGCAGATCTATTTTTAATTTTTTGAAAAAAGATAATACTGGCCTCATAAATGAGCTTGGGAGTTTTCTTGCCTCTTGAATTTTTTGGAATACTTTTGGAAAAATAAATAAGTATTAGTTGTTCTTTGAATGTTTGGTAAAATTCACCTGTGAAGTCATCTGGTTGAAGACTTTCGTTTGCTGAGAGTTTTTTAACTACTGTTTCAGTTTCATTATTTATCATTGGTCTATTCAGATTTTCTCATTCTTTCTTATTTAGTTTTGAAAGATTCTATGTTTCTAGAAGTTTATTCATTTCATCTAGATTGTCCAATTTGTTGGCATATAATTGTTCATAATATTTTCTTATGATTTCTTGTATTTCTGTGGAATCAGCTGTTACTTCTCTTCTTTCATTTCTGGTTTTATTTATTTGGGTTCTCTCTGTTTTCCTTGATGAGTCTGGTTAAAGATTTGTCACTCTTATTTATCTTTTCAAAAAAACAGTTCTTGTTTTCATTGATCTTTTGTAATGTTTCTTTAGATTCTTTTGTTTACTTCTGCTCTGATTTTTACTATTTCCTTACATCTACTAACTTTTGGCTTTGTAATTCTTTTTCAGGTTCCTTTAAGTGTAAAGTTAGATTGTTTATTAGAGATTGTTCTTGTTTCTTGAGGTAGGCCTGTATTGCTATAAATATTCCTCTTAGGACTGCATTTGTTGTGTCCCACAAATTTTGGGTTATTTTGTTCTCATTTTCATTTCTTTCAAGTTATTTTTTTATTTCTTCCATGATCTCAGTGTTAACCCATTCATTGTTTAGTAACATGTTATTTAGCTTCCTTATCTAAGTGTGTTTTTATGATTTTTTTCCTTGTGATTAATTTCTAATTTCATACCACTATGGTTAAAGAAGATGCTTAATATGATTTCAATTATCTTAAATTATCAAGACTTGTTTTGTGTTCTAACATGGGTTCTGTCTTAAAAAAATGTTCTACACGAACTTGAAAAATATATATATTCTGCTGCTTTGGGATGAAATGCTCTGAAGATATCAATTAAATTAATCTATTCTAGTGTGTCATCTAAGGTTATGTTTCCTTGATGATTTTCTATCTGGAAGATTTATCCATTAATATCAATGAGGTGTTAAAATCCCCTATTATGACTATCCATAAGGATTTTCTTTATATATTTAGGTGTTTCTATGTTTGGTACATAAATGTTTACAGCACTTACATTCTCTGGTTGAATTGACCCTTTTATTTATTTATTTATTTATTTATTCATTTTTAGAGAGGAGAGAGACAGAGGGAGGAGCTGGAAGCATCAACTCCCATATGTGCCTTGACCAGGCAAGCCCAGGGTTTCGAACCGGTGACCTCAGTATTTCCAGGTCGACGCTTTATCCACTGCGCCACCACAGGTCAGGCTGACTTGACCCTTTTAACATTATGTAATCTTCTTTGTCTCTTGTTATGGACTATGTTTTGAATTCTATATTGTCTGATTTAAGAATTGCAATGCCAGCTTTTTATCCTTAATATTTGTATAAAATATCTTTTTCTTCTTTTTAATTTTAGAATCTTTGTATTTTTTATTCTGGGTGGGTCTTTTATAAACAACATATATATCGGTCATATTTTCTTATCCATTCTGCAACCTTATATATTTTGATAGGAGTATTTAAACATTTTCATTTAAGATAATTATTGATAGGTACATATTTATTGCTATTTTATACTTTATAATTATGTTCTTCTTTTCTCTTCTTCTTCTTCTTTCTCTCTTTTTTCCTTCTCCTCTTTCTTCTTCTCTTTCTCCTCCTCCTCCTCCTCCTTTTCCTCCTCTTCTTCTATTTCTCCAAGAAGATCTTTTAATATTTCTTGTAATACTGGTTTGGTGGTAACAAACTTCTTTAGTTTAATTAATTAATTTATTTTTGTCAAGGCTCTTTATTTTTTCTTCAATTTTGAATTACTGCCTTATTGGATAAAGTAATCTTAGTTGTATGTCCTTGCTTTTCATTACATTGACTATTTTATGCCAATTCCTTCTGACCTAAAATGTTTCTGATGAGAAACCAGCTGATGGTTTATGGTACCTCCCTTGTAGGAAACTGCCTTCCTCATACTATTGAATATTTTTAAGATATTTTTCTCTTCGTTTTTAACCTTTGCCACTTTAATTATGATGTGTCTTTGTATGGGCCTTTTTGGATTCATCCTGTTAGGGACTCTCTGAGCTTTCTGAACTTGTGTGTTTTATCATGATAAGGCACTTTTCAGTCATTTCTTCAAATAGGTTCTAGATGCCTTTCTCTCCTTTTACTCCTCTGGCACCCTGTGACATGGATATTGTTATACCTTACATTGTCCCAGAGATCTCTTAGACTTTCCTCGATTTTTAAAAATTGTTTTCATTTTGCTGCTCTGATTGGGTGTTTTCTTCTATCTTGTCTTCCAAATTCCTGATTTGAGACTTGGTTTTGTCCAACCTACTGTTTAGCCATTCTGGTGTATTCTTCATTTTAAATATTCTTTATTTCTGACTGTGGGGTTGGTTTTTATTTTTATTTTTTTATGGTTTCTTGGTCCTTTTTTTATACTCACTATCTTTTTTTTTTTTTTTGTATTTTTCTGAAGCTAGAAACGGGGAGAGACAGTCAGACAAACTCCCTCATGCGCCCGACTGGGATCCACCCGGCTCGCCCACCAGGGGCGTCGCTCTGCCCACCAGGGGGCGATGCTCTGCCCATCCGGGGCGTCACTCTGTCACGACCAGAGCCACTCTAGCACCTGGGGTAGAGGCCAAGGAGCCATCCCCAGCGCCTGGGCCATCTTTGCTCCAATGGAGCCTCCGCTGTGGGAGGGGAAGAGTGTGACAGAGAGGAAGGAGAGGGGGAGGGGCGGAGAAGCAGATGGGCGCTTCTCCTGTGTGCCCTGGCCGGGAATCAAACCCGGGACTTCTGTACGCCAGGCCGACGCTCTACCACTGAGCCAACCGGCCAGGGCCGATTCTCCTGTTTTAAATGAGTCTTAATTGATCTTGGCCTATTCATGTGTAGGGTCAACCCTCAGGCTGGCTAACTGTGAGGATTAATCCTGAACATAGTGTACAAGCTGCTGGGCATGTGCTGACTGTACGAAGCAGAATTTACCTCAGCAGGGTCAGGCATCTGACAAGATCTCATTTTCAATATGCTGCTTGTAAATCTAATTGAATTCTGCTCTAATGTTGTCTGAATCTGGCCCCTGGGTGTGTTCATTCTGGAACCTCTTGGGAAGGATTCTGGTACAGACTAATGTCAAATGTTGTTTGTGACTGGCCCTGGGAAATCTGTTTGTAGCTACAAAGTGATCCATAGTTGGTGGCTGACTCTGCTAGGTCTGCGTGTGCACAGGAAGGACAGTGCTGTGCACCTAGGCTGGCTTTTATCAGCACCAAGCCCAAGGGCAGGTGAGCAAAAGTCTCGGGGTACCTCAAGTTCTGCCTTCCCCTTTCTCTGTTTGACAGTTGCCTAATAGGCTCAGTCACTGAAAAAGCCTGTGGTGGTACTTGAGTTGCATGAGGTAGGTTCTTAGTGAGTCACCAGGTAGGGGTAAGTGTTGTTCACAAGATTGATACATGTTCAAATTCATTGCCAGTGCTGAGTCTGAGGCCATTCAACAAATGTCTCAGAGTGTACCAAGTCTAGCTGCCACCTCTGGGTTCCCGCAGACCTTTGTGGTGGTGTAGGGTCTCTGAGAGTCATCAGGGTGAGGTCAACAGAATTTATCTGGCCCAAACAGACCAAGATTTGGTCACATAAAGTGAGGGATATCCATCAGTTAGGGATGCAAAAAAACACAACAATTTCCCTTGACCTAGAGCCATAAAACTCAAACTGTCCAGATTTTGTTAAAAGCCTGGTCTCAGTAGGGTGTGACTTCCAGGAGTTAGGAGTATGAGGCTAATGTCTCTATCATGAAGGAGGTTGCTGACCAAGTTTGGTGAAAGGTAGAAGGAGTACTCCCCACCCAGAGCCATATAACTCAGTCTGTACCAGATTCTGTCCAGACCTTAGCAGGGCTAACCCACCAGGACTTGAGAGCATGGTGCTAGAGGATCTTCCATGAAGGGAAGGTACCAGTCAGATTCATGGGAAAGTAGGTGAAGTATTCTCCTTCCCAAACCAAACCACTCACGTCGTTGACACCCTCCGAGTCTGCCCAGACTTTACTACTGGACTCAGGAAGCTGACTGCTCAGCTGTGCATGAACTCCATAGGGTGGTGGGGGTCAGGGGGTCCAGAGTGTAGAGCTATTGTTTCCTTCCAAAGCTGATACCACATGGAAGGCAGTACTCTACCCAAGAAAGATGGCATCATGGTGTGGGAGAGTGACTCAACACAGGGGTCCTGGCAGCTATTCCCATAGCTCCCTGATGAGAGCCAGAAATCTAAGTCTCTTCTCCTTGACTCCAGTCCACTCTGCCTTCCCTGTGCCAGGGTCCAGGGTTGGTCCTTAAAGGGGGCACCTTTATCTCTAGAAGACTCCTGTTTCTCCCTCACAGCAGAATCTTTGCTGATTTTCTCCAACCAGATGCTATGTGGACACCTGTTCTCAGGTCTGGTGCTCTGCCCTTGGGAGCTAAGTGTGAGGTTTAGACCCCACAGTCCTCAAGGGAAAACTTTTGCAGCTGAGCTATCCCTCCCTAATGTCAGCCACTGCCTGTGGGAGCAGGGCCAGCCCTTTTCACATCCCAACCTTCCTACCAATCTCAATGTGGCTTCTTCTGCAAATACTTGGTTATAAGACTTCTATTTAGCTAGTCTACAGTTGGTTATTTGGGATGATTCTTCTATAATTGAGTTGTAATTCCAGTTGGGTTCTGGGAGGAGGTGAGTGTAACCTCCACCTAGTCTGCTGCCATCTTGGATCTCTCTATAGCCAAATCTGTATCTCAATTTCTTCATTTAAAACATGAGAACAAAATAAAACAAAACAAAACAAAAAACATGAGAACAATATTTCTTGCCTCATATAATTGTTGTGGGAATAAAATGGGCAAATATATCAGAAAATGTTATATAAAAATAAGAAATACATACATTTAAAAAATTAGCATGGTGGTTTCTATAATCTGCTAATGTCCCTGATAATTGCTTTGAATCTGATTGTACAACACAGCAGTAATATATAGAAGTTTAGTTACTTTCTAGATATTAAAAATCTTAGTAGGCGGCTAAGAATGGCTGTCAGGCTTCCTGGTCAGAGGAGTGGCTTTTTCTAGGAAGTGAGTTGGGATGAAAAAGTAAAAATGATAGTTTTTCCCTCTTCATACCTGTATGTATGTTGCCTGAAAAAAAACACAACTAACATTTCATAAGCTTCAGTATTTTTAAGTCATTTAACTATATTTTATAAATCATCCAATTGCATACTTATAGGTCATCCAATAATTTTTTTAAATCTCTTAACCAGATAGTTTTGTTATCTGATTTCAAATATTACATAACTTTTTAAAAAACATTCTCTGATGAAACATTTTGATTATACATTTTTTTAATTCAAGATTTTAACAGGTCGACAGAAAGAATTGTTGCAGAGGCAACAAGATTCATGTCCTCTTATTTTAGAACTGCATATTTAAATTCTGCAGCCAACCTAAGTATTTTTTTCTTGAGGGTAATTAAATATTATTAGAATGGCTACTTCTCCCTGAAATAATTTTAACTTGGAATTCATTACTATGTCCTCAGCTAGGGAAACACAGTGTTCAAGTTCCTGAAAGTCCACATTTCCACACGTGTACTTTATTCTTTTAATGATGAAAGAAATAAAACCCTTTGTACTTCTAAACAGAAGGAGCTTGGCTTTTCAAATTGCAGGGTCTTTTTTATTACACGCATTAAGGCATTTGCTTGAAATCTACCTTGGTTACAGGACCTGGTTTATGGTTGGGAATAATAGCCAGCCTAGTAGGAAAAAAAAAAGTGATAAAGTTTATATTCACATTTAAATGGTTTATTGCAGCAATCTTCCACTTTGGGTTTATGAAACAAAGCTTTTTACTTAAGCCTTATTCTTATGTCTAACTCTCCATGCCTCTATATCTGTAATTATCTGTAGCTCTAGTTTAATCAAGGAGATTTTTCTTGGGTTTCTAGTGAAGTGGGTATTTTTTTCTTTAACATGCACATACCTAAAACCAAATCTGAGTGTCATTTCACAAAGGAACAGTATGAGTTTTTAGAGTTTCTCTTTGAGAATACGCTCTACAAACACAAGTTTATTTAATCTTTGGATCCCAAACAGCTACTGGGATTCTTTGATACCAAACAAGAAAAAGAAATGCTTGAAAATGGCAAAGGTTCTCCCTTTCTTTGGTTTATTTACTTCTTTTTTTTTCATTTTCCTACTGGCCCACTGTGACCTTGGTGATGGCTGATGCAGAGGAAGGATGATGTCAAGCTGTTGTCAAGCCAACTGCATGGAAATAGAAGAATTAACATGTTCCCCCTTCAAAATGATTAATTCCGTGGTTCCACATTCATCATCTGGTTCATCATGATCAACCCTTCTTAGCCCACTGCAGGGTGACCTCGTTAGCACTGCCTGTGCCCTTCCTGCCACAGCAGCTGCCTAGAAGCTGTCTGTGTGTGCTGTGGGCTAATGAGGATCTGAGTCATGTTAGACTCTCACCTTTCCAGCCATTAGTGCCAAAAGGACTGAGGAAAGGCAAAGGGACCACACTCAGATGGGCATCCACTGACTAAAGGGAATGTCCTCATCTTCTCAGTGAGATCATACACGTGGCTTGTGCTGAATGATTGTCAGACAAACCAAAGGCCCTGAGCCCATGGCAAATTCATGCACTATCTCAAGGTAAATTTATCATCCAAGACAGCCTGCTTTGTAGACCGCAACATGCATATTGTTAGCAGGAGAGGTAGCTGGAATAACACAGCATGAGTCCCTAGAGCATCTGTTTTATTATACTGGGAGATTTAAAACCTTTTATAAAAAACAAATGAGTTTGTATGATGTCTAATGCCAAAGTGGGATAAATCATAAAGGTGAAAAAAGAAAAGAAACTTCAAAGAAATGTTGCCATTGGGCAAGGCCTTCCTATTCCTTCTCTCAACTTTCTTCTTCAACCTTCCAAAAACTTTCCCTCTCTGCCGCTGCTCCGGGCGCTTCAGTGGGAAAGTTTAAACAGAACATCCTAAGACAGAGTTTTCCAAACAGTGGGTCATGACCCACTGGTGGATTGTGAAAGTAAATTTAGTGACTCACAACTAAGATCTTTAAAAAATGAAATAAAAAAGAACACCTGGGTTGTAATAAAATGCATTCCTAATTGAGGATCATGGGAAAAAATATATATTTCATAGCTCCTGAGCTAAGTGATAAATTTCTGTAAGTTCCTCCTGCATCTAAAACAAGCATTTAAAAATCTTGAAGACAAATATAACAAGTATTTTATAAAGGCTGATGCTCACCTTAAATCAGTTTTTCTGTCTCATTATTTCTTCTTAAAAGAACTTTAAATTCTCATGGCAAAACTGATTTGGGGCATGGTGCATGCATATCCGTGCATGTGTGTGCATGTGTTTGTGTGTGTGCATGGGAGGATTTAGCCTGGCTCCTATGGAGAGGAAAACACATTGCTAGAAAATGGAATATTTTGTTGGACACAGTTTTTTACTTCAAGGTTTTTCAGTTACATAGTATCTTTGAAAACTTTGACATGTGAAATTGTTTGAATATTGGAATCTAAATCATGCAATTCTTCTTCCAGATGTCTCGTTTATTTGTGCATTTCTTTTTAAACATGTGTATATAACCCCAATGCTCAAGAACACTGCTATATGTTAGAATCATCTGTTTTGGTGACCTTTGCCTTTATTGATTTGTTTTCTTCTTCCCTATTTTTAATGTTGCCTTTGAGATTAAAGACATTTTTCTTCTGCAATAGTAGGGGAGTGATGACTTTGCTGTTAAAAAAGAGAAATTTTGATTAAAAAAAAAAAGAGATGTGTCTGTGCATAGGTGTTTTGTTTGTTTTGTTTTTCTCTTAAATCTATTCAGAAAGCAATGGGACATATACACTGTCTATTTCTTTTGTAAAAACAAAGGTTATATATCAGAAACAAAAAATAACCTCAACAATAACTAACATTTACTGAGCACTTACTATCTACTACTATTCTAAGCACTTCAGTAGTACTACGTCATTTAATTCTCTCAACTTGAGCAAAAGGCATTAATATATATTATTCTAATTTTTCTGAAGCTGAAAGTGAGATCTAGTGGGTTAAATAGTTTGCTCAAAGTGACACAAGTAGTGAGCAGAAATGAGAGACGTGAAATGACTCCACCTTCCTTCTTCCCCAGCACTGACTTCCTGCTAAGATTTGATCACTGTACTCTGCTGCCTCCCTTAAAAACAAAACAAAGCAAAACAATGCAAACAACAGATAATATTTCTCAAACTCAGTTCAACAGCTATTTATTGACTACCTTCCATGTACCAGGGTCTATGCTAGGTACTAGGAATGTACTGACTAGCTGAGCCAGAGAAAATAAATCTATAGTGAACAGTAAAATAGGTAAAGATATATGTTTCCCAGGCTCAGTTCCAATTGCAGTCATCTGTGAACTGTATAAGTGATTGGGAGAAAGAAGAGCGCCATTCTGTGAAGTCTATTTAAACAACGTTAATATAGTAGCCCTTTAAAAGTGTATCGCAATGTAATTTTATAGCCAGCATCCAGTTATGATTGTGATGGAATTGTACAGCTTATTTGCTTAGCTTCATTACAATATTAAAGTGGTTAATAAGCTAGCTATTTTTTTTATAGCATCTCATTCCAATGTGTAGCAACAGCAACAACAGAAACAAGGAAAGGGACTCGTGTGAGCTTTTATCATTCTTCTGAGTGGCATGGGTTCCTTCATCATAACACACAGGCTCACTTGGTTTCTCCTCTCTACTCCACCACTAGTTACAGGGAGATTCCTGATCAAACCTTTTATCCCGAGATAAACTGCGTTGCCCCCTAAAAGACTTCAGCATCGTCCAACTGACTCAGGGATATGGAGGAGCAGGGCGTGCAGCCTCCAGGGTCAGTGCACTTGGGGTCGAATCCAGCTCTGCCTCCTCTTTAATAGTTGTGTGACTTTCAGCAAGTTGCTGAACCTCTCTTCCACTTTATGAATCCCTACAAAATATTCTAGCCAAGCAAAAATGTGTAGGAAATGACACAATGATTACCTATAGGCTCCCTTCTCAGGGTAAAAATAAGAGGAATGAAATGGAAGTCCCCTGTGCACTCCATCTGACTCCATTCTTTTTTATCAGGAAAAAAAACCACCCACAGCATTTTGAATTCGATGTTCGTCATTCTTGCTCATATCCTTAAACATTTCATACATATGTACTAATGTCTAGGACATGTACACTGTTGCCTGGCATGTTTTGAAAGAGTATATAAAATATCTTATCCTGTGGACTTCCTCTGTAACTTGATTTATTTCATTCAACTTTCTGTTTGGAAGATTTCTTTATCATATGACCTCTTTGAGTCCTAATTTCTTCATCTAGCAAATGAGCACAGTAACATATTGCATGAGGTCAGTGTGAAGAATGTAAGTACAGCAGCACAGAGGCCGTGAGTGACAGAATACTGTACTTGGCACATTGTAGACATGAAAAAGAATGCCATTCCCTTTCCGTTCCTTGTGGACCCGTGCTCTGCATCTGACGACTCCGAGGAAGCAGCCGCTTGACTTGCTCAGCTGCAATGTTCACATTATAATTTGCCACTACCAATCATTCCCATTGGTATCAAAATGGCCTCATGCAGGACAAGCAGGCTGATTATGAGCATTAACATCTAATGTTTCCTGAGAGGCCTCGGCCTAAGTATGCCGCATTATGTAGTGATGGGTATAATTTCCTTCTGGTTCTTCAAAATCAGAGTCAGTTTTCTGAATATAGACAATCTGACTACCATACACAAGGGCATTTTATATGGAGGACATTCTGAAAATTTTGTTAATCATCCTGACGAAGATATTATGGAAACATAAACAAACAACAGTGTAATCTAATGTACTTTATTTCTATTTTCCTCAATCTGTTCTTTCCACATTCTTGTGTGCAGTTCTCTATTTTTGTTATTTTATATTTAATTGCTTCTGCTAAAGCAAACATATTGCAGAATTGCCAATTACCTTATAAATATTCAAATCATGCATTGCTTTCATTGAGATGGTTTCAGTTTTTCTGGAACTGCAACAAATTTCAATCAATCATTCACACTATAAAAATGTGGTAGTTTAGAAATCTTTGAATAATTTATTGGAGTTTTAGATTTCTTATAACATTTTGCCTAATGTTGGCTAGAGGGTTGTCTACACAATGTCAAAACATGTGACAATCTAATCATTTCAGTAAAAATGCTGTCATTTTGTAGGAGAAAGGGGGGAGAAATTCAAACTGAGTTTTGAGTTTTGTACAGAGTAAACAACTGATTTACTAATGAAGTATTTTGCTTTTCTCCAGATTATTTGTTGTGTCAATGTAGCACAATCACAGAGAACACATTTTTTTACAGTCAGCAACATTAAAAAAGAGAAATTATTATGATCTCAATGTAGTAAAACATGTTGAATCACACACAAGCAGTAAATGTTTGGTGGGAGGACTAGAACCTGTACTCCAAAGGTTTATTATTTTCCAATTGAACTTGACTTCTAAGGAAAAGCCAGCGCCTAGTCTTCAAGGTGAAATATCAATACATAGGATGACAGTTTTGTGTAAATTTAATTAATAACATCTGAAATCCTACTCACACACCGACTAAAGGGAACCTCTGAATTATGCATATAAACAGTGAAAGTAATTATTAAAAAGATAGTGGTTGAAGCCCCAATTGGTAGCACTCTTTTTGAAAACAAGCTGATCCCAAATAAATTAGTAATGATTTCCAAAACATCCATAAAGAGTTATTATCACAAAGCATTTAGCTTTGCTTAATTCTTTTTCCTTTTGTAATTATGACATAGTATCTTATTGTTAAAAAGATGGTAAAATGTACCTTATTTCCATCAGACATTAGTCATCATAGGTGGTAAGAACTGTCTACAAATTATATTACACATTATCAAATATTTATTTAAACTAAATATTATTTTATTTTGTATTTAATTAAATTATTAGAGTGACATTGCTTATAAGATTATATAGGTTTCAAATGTGCATTTATATGACACATGATCTGTATGTTCATTGTGAGCTCACCAACCAAAGTCCAATCATTTTCTGACCTAAATATTTTTCTTTTCTTTTCTTTTCTTTGTTTTTCAGATTCAGAGAGAGGGATAGACAGAGATAGACAGATAGGAACAGAGAGATGAGAAGCATCAATCATTAGTTTTTCATTGTGACACCTTAGTTGTTCATTGATTGCTTTCTCATATGTGCCTTGACTGCAGGCCTTGAGCAGACCGAGTAACCCCTTGCTCAAGCCAGTGACCTTGGGTCCAAGCTGGTGAGCTTTTGCTCAAACCAGATGAGCCCGCGCTCAAGCTGGTGACTTCAAGGTCTCGAACCTGGGTTCTCCACATCCCAGTCTGACACTCTATCCACTGCGCCACCGCTGGTCAGGCATAAATATTTTTAAATGAAATCTTTAGTGAACATTGGTTAGCTTGGCTTTAATATAGTACTTCACATAGCCAATGGTACAGGATTCATTTATACAACCAAGCTTTGCTCACACCCCCTGCTCTCCCCTACACTGTTTCACTAAAATAATTGATTGCCTTAGAAGAGTTCAAATGGGGTCAGGATTCATGTGTAATGGTTATCTCAGATATTGTTTAACAAGTAATTATATAAGAATAAGACCAGTGATTTTGGATGCATTTTTGGTAATAGGCAACACAAAATTATTCTAGTTTTCTAAAGAATGAACATCTTCTTAGCACATTTATTACTACTGTTACTAGTCCAGAGATAACTGTAAATTCACATCTTCTATGGGTTATACAGGCAGTCCTCATTGTGCATAGTACAAGATATAAAAAATAACCATGCAAGCTGAAATGTGCAAAGCTATCTTAATAATCAATGAAGGAAATTACAATTGTTCTATGACCTTTAACATTTTTTTGTCAAAACATTAACATTACCGTGAATATTCCTGCTAATGTAACAGTAATCTTGCTGTTGGTTATACATGTATAATGAAATTTAAAAAACAATAAAACTAACACTTACTCAGTATGCTATAATTTACCACATTGGAAACACTAAGAAGCAAGGTGTTTTATTTCTTCATAAAACAACTTATCAGGAGTAGTCTGAACGGTACTTGTCATATACCTTATCCTATGGAGCAAGCATCGTCACATACCTTCCAACATTTTCTCTTTTGCACTTTTAACAGCATGAAATATTTTTGAGCTAGTTCTGCTATTACTCCATTTATATTAAGGTCAAAATTCTTCTAATGGTTTTTAGTTTCTTTCCTGCATTTTCACCTTTCTTGGTGAATTCCCTTTCAATTATTTGGTTTTGTAAAATGCCTACATGGGTTTATCACTGAGGGACAAGGAGGTAACATAACTGTAAGCTCTGCTGTCTGGATATGAACTCAATAGTAGACACACAATGACCAATAAAGTGACAAATTTTGAAAAAAAAGTGATGTGATTAGTCACTAGTCATGATGCAAACCTGTTATTTACATAGTGATTTGTGGACTGAAGAGCTAGCAGTGACCTTATGGAATTCCTCACAGCTAATATACCATGGTAACTGAAATTTGAACCATGTTGTCGGAGCACTGGTATCGTAACTAAACCATGGTAACGGAAATTTTTGTGTGTTAGAACCATGAAATCAAGCACTGCCTCTATTGGATTCTTTAAAACAATTGTCGAGGAAAAGATTAGAACTGCCACATCTGGTATCATATTAGGAGAACCAACAAATATTTATTTTTGTGTATCAACAAAGCTTGTGTCTCGGCTTTAAGTCATAAATAAAATAACTTTTTGCAGTGTGGAAGATTAAGAAAAATCTAATTTAATTGCCAGTCACCCCTTAGAATTAATAATATAGATGTTGACCAATTTCACAATTGAAATGCTTTAGATTAACATACAAACTAATTTTCCTGGGATCATATTTGAGCCATGATTTATTTTAAAATTTTTATTTATTTATTTTATTAGAAAGAGAGAAGAGAGAGAGAGAGGGAGAAGAAAGAGGTACAGAGAACAAGGGGAGGAGCAGGAAGCATCAACTCCCACATGTGCCTTGACAGGGCAGGCCCAGGGTCTGAAAGGGCGACCTCAGCATTTTAAGTCGATGCTTTATCCACTGCATCACCACAGGTCAGGCCAAGCAGTGATTTTCAATATTTTTCATCTTATGGCACACATAAACCAATAACTAAAATTCTGCAGCACATCAAAAAAATATATTATTTGCTGATCTGGCAAAAAAAAAAGTTATAATTTTGATTCATTCACATTGGAGGGCTTTCATTGTGTTGGCGGTAGTCATTTTTTTATTTGACAGTCTAAGGGAAAAGTGGTCAGTGCCCCTGACTAAACAGTCAGGTAGTGCATGTTTTAAAAATTCTTGCAGCACAGTGGTTGAAAACCACTGTATTAGAGTAATACACTATTACTTCTAATCAGATTTATTGTACATTAACATAAACAGACACTCACCCATGGTCTCTTATTTGTCCATTTTGCTTAATGTTGTGTGTAAAATGATGACATGGATTCAGAGGCTAAGCTTTCAAATGTAGGAATAAACATTAATGTATGTAACTCATATACAGAACTATGGCATTAAGCACACATGCACAGAGTCAGCTCTGCTGTAATGCTTGTTTGAGAATATGAATTTGTTCCATTAGGGAACAATTTGAGCTCAATGCAAATTTTGCATTTGCTTATGCATGATTTTATGTGAGGGAAGTACTGCAGAAAACTGCACCCAGATGAGCCAAGCTGATTATAAATACACAAAACGCACACAGGCACACATCTCAAACAACTACCAGCTACATACTTTTACCACATATGTCATAAGCTGCATTCATCCACTCAGAGGGTCACACCTTTCTGCTTCCTTTCAGATAACTCTGCCATTTCACAGTAACTCACAAGCCACAGTCCTTCTGATGCTCACTCACTTCCATAAGCGAAGTTCAAGTCCTTTTCAAGATAAAATGTCATAGTGTTGTAGTACTTGTGTATTTATTAACCACTTAAGAAGGGAGAGAAAACTGTATTACTTTTAAATTAGGTTCCTGTCTCATTTTTTTTTGACGTATGACTGACAATGATGTATGCCGACTCTACAAGGCCTGTGGTTTTTATTATGTGACAGCAAAGTGCCGTCTTTTTTTCTAACACACATATATCACTTTCTATAGATGTACGTAGACTGTAACTAGAATGTATATAACTCTTTATCTCTCAAGATAATTTACAAATATATAACTATTTAAATTCTGTGTGGTTGGCTCCATTAGGTAATATTGCTTTTTTAAAGCTTTAAATGTCTTCTATATGATACAGCCAAATTTGACAAATAGTCAGAAAAGTGACTGCCCATTCTTACCTCTAAAGTCAGACCTAAAACAATGGAGGTCATCTGCTTACCCTATCAGTGAAATCTGGAGCCGATAAAGAGAACTTGCAGCTTCTTCAGAGTAAGGTTCAAGCTAGGGAGCTTTGAATTGTCTGGGCCAGCTGTTCTCAAAGTTCTCCAACTTGGATGTGATCCAGGATCACCTGGAGGGTTTGTCAATACACACAGCTGAGTTTCTTGTTAAGTCAAGGTCAGGGGCCAAGAATCTGCATTTCCAAGTTCCCAGGTGACTCCAGGACCAATTTACTCATTAGATACCGTAGGCCTAGTGCCTACAGTGCACTTTGTTTTTAGTGGCCCATGAAAATGGTTTGATTTTAATCTCTCTTAAATGTATCAGAAAAAAATAGCATAATAATTATGAATATATAAATATAATCACGATTCCAACCTGGACTATATTCATCATTATATCAATGCAGATTAAAAACATTGATTCTAATTATTTTTCCTTTTTAATGAAGGAAGTGGTACATGCACATAAAAGTGTCTTTGGCCCACAAAAGTCATGATGTGGCCATCACGTGGCCCCAGTGTGGCTGTTCCTGGCAGGAAGTACACGTGCAAAACCACTGCTCTGTACTTACTGACCTCTTAGGAATTGTTAGCGTTCTGCTCTTTATTCTGAACTGTTTTGATTTTGTGCTGTTTTGACTCAGGAGAAATAAACACTTAGGCCCTCTCTGGAACACAAAGGAAGTCAATGAAACAACCTGCTAATTTAAGTTTGCAAGGGGATATGGGGCTCAAGAAATGGTCAGAAATGAGGATCTGATGTGGTCATTCTATTCCTTAATCACATCTCAGTTGTATCTCTATGATTACAAAAGGACCATTAAAAACTCAGCCGGTGAAAAAGCTGGATTGTCTGGCAATACCTCAGTAACACTGGTTGTTTGTACAGAACTGTAGTATCCAAAAAGTGCTTTCTTATTTTGGGTCCTTTTTTCTTACAAGCACCTGTTTAGTGGGTGATGCAACACTTTTATATTTGGTAGCAATAAGAATAAACAAAAAAACATCCCCACCCCATAAATAAACCACGAGATAAACAGAGCTGAAACAAACAGCCCTTTATTAACATGGAGCAACTCTAGTTCAACGCCTCCTCCTTCCCAAGCCACCGTGGTAAGAACTACAAAAACTCAAAAGATAAACTGCATTAATATTTCACCAGAACACTGTAAGCATTATCAGTATTCTTCCCTACTTATTATAATCATCAATGAAAAGGAGGTTCTAATTAAAATGAACAAAACCTTCAGTGTATTTTGAAAGAGGTAATTTTTAGGCTTCTGATGCATTTTTAAATTGTGCTCTAGCTCTAAAACTTGAATTCACACTGGAAAGGAGGTAAGTGTAGTGAGATGGGTTCCATTCTCCAGTATAAAAAGACTAACTCTAAAGTTACATTTAGGCTCTGGCTGGTTGGCTCAACGGTAGATCATTGGCCTGGTGTGTGAAAGTCCCGGGTTCAATTCTCAGTCAGGGTACACAGGAGAAGTGCCCATCTGCTTCTCCATCCCTCCCACTCTTTTTTCTCTCTATCTCTCTCTTCCCCTCCTGCAGCCGAGGCTCCATTGGAGCAAAGTTGGCCTGGGCGCTAAGGATGGCTCTGGTTTCAACGGAGCAGTGCCCCACATGGGCAGAGCATCGCCCCCTAGTGGGCATGTGGGGTGGATCCTGGTCAGGCACATATGGGAGTCTGTTTCTCTGCCTCCCTGCTTCTCACTTCAGAAAAAGACAAAAAAAATTTTTTTAAAAAAGGTACATTTAGCAATAATTGGGATCTGGGCCAACACACACAAAATGTAGTCTTGAGTTAAAAGGAGTGTGACGAGGCAGGCTGTGGGATGGGAGAGAAGAAGCAGAAGAGGAGACAGGGCACCTGGGCCATGGACAATCGGCTTTGACCTCTGCTCCCTGGCTGCTTCCATACAGCACGCCAGCTACTGACTGTTCTCTGTTTGGCCAGAGAAATCTTTCCCCAACAGCTGGAGAGACAGTGATGTTGGAAGAAATATTATAGAATCTTTAAAAATGATCTTGCTCTTTAAACTGTGGTACCTTGGAGTAAAGCCCTGACCATATCATCCACGTTATAGGTGTGAGGGACTCTCTTAAAACAAAGGAGACTTACTCTTTCTGTTTTTGCCTTGTAGTGCTGGAGAAGTGGTACAGCCCAGCCTCAATCTCAGATGACTGTAGAAGAGATGCTTCCAATGTAGGATGATAAATAAATTTGACTCTTAATGGCAATGAATGTAGGCGGCTAGCCGGAATGCTGTATAGAGAAGGATCCTAAAGCTGCAACCAACACCGGGAGGTGGAGGTGGCGGGCAGGGTTGTGATCAGTTGGCAATGTCTGTTTTAGGCACAAGAATGAACACTGGCACCACAGACACACAATTTTATTATTCTTTTTGTCAAAGTTTTCTTAGAGTTAAATGATTTACTGTTGGTCCCAGGACTTGTATAAGGCACACCTTGCCCTCAGTCAGAGTGATGGGAATCCATCTATGCAAGCCTTTGTTTTTCTTTTTTCTTTTTCTTTTCCTTTTTTTAAAAATAATAAGTGGAAATCCTTTATTTGTATATTTACAGTGTTTTCCCAATTTTGGTTTCTTTTCTTTTTAAAGAAAGAAGGTGAAAAAGTAAAAGCTCTATTAAAATATCTTTCAACTTCATGTTGTGAACATTTGATATAAATTAGAAAACGAGATTTGGTAGTAACTCCCTTATCTGTAGTTTTACTTTCCATGGTCAACTGTGGTTCAATTTATATATTAAATGGAAAATTCCAGAAATAAACAATTCGTAAGTGTTAAGTCGTGCACAGTCCTGAGTACTGTGATGAAATCTCCTGTCGCCCCACTCCATCCCACCCAGGACGTGAATCAGCCTTTTGTCCAGAGCCTCCACACTGTGTACACTCCCTGGCCATTAGTCACTTAGGAGCTGGCTCTGTTATCAGATTAACTGTCATGGTATCTCAGTACTTAGACTCAAGTAACCTTTATTTTACTTAATAATGGCCCCAAAGCGCAAGGGTTGTGATGCTGGTAATTCAAATATGCCAAAGAGAAGCTGTGAAGTGCTTCCCTTAAGTTAAAAAAGGGGAGGAGACTAGTACAATAAAATATTTTGAGAGAGACCACATTCATATAACTTGTATTAAAATATATAACTTTTACTTTATTATTAATTATTGTTGTTAATCTCTAACTGTGCATAAGTTACTAATTAAAATTTATCATAAGTATACATGTATAGGAAAAAACATAGTCTAGTGAGGCACCGATGCCTATGCAATAAAAAATCTGTATATAACTTTTTACTCTATAGTCAACCCTTCATGTCCGTGGATTCAATTAAGCACAGACTGAAAACTGTATTTGTATTTATTGAAAAAAAATCATGTGTAAGTGGATCTGCGTAGTTCAAACCTGTGTTGTGCACGGGTCAGCTGTATAGGGCTCTGCACTATCCACGGCTTCAGGGACCCACTGGGCGTCTAGGAAAGCAGCCCCTGCCGAGGAGAGGTGCTGACCACGGGGTGGGGGTGGGGGGATGGAGTCAAAAGGAAAATCAACGGTAAGAGGAATGGGATTTGAAGAAGAAGTAAAATGTACAACTTATGTGGCAGAAGAAAAAATTAGGGTACACATAAACATGAGCTAGGGAGGAAGGAGAAAAAAAGAAGATAAATTGAGGGGGGAACAAAGAGAGAGAGAAGTCCCATAGTTTTTGAAAAGAAAAACTATTCTACTAAAAATAAGCAAAGAGTGGGATAGACAGAAATCTCAAGTTAATCTTCCAGATGTCAGTGGAAGTAATCTTTGAGATGTTGTCCCCATGACAGCCCAGGATTTTTGTTGAATGTGCAAATTACATGCTGATTGAAGAGGCTAACAAGTTGTATTAGCCAATTTCTTCTAAAAATTTGCTTCAGGGCATTCTTAGCTTCTATTAAGGCTGATAGTTTGCTTAATGAATCACAATGGTTACATATCATATAGTCTCATATACAAATTCCCTAAATTCATAGAAATAAAGGCAAATCCACTGTCAGAGGCACTAAAATCTAGCAAGACATGATATAATCAATGTGAGGCTGTCATTGTTACAGCAAGCATTTAAAATGGAACTCATTGCCCCAAATTTTAACACTCAAAATAATCATGTAACAGCAATATGCAGTTTTGACCATAAGTTTCTCCAGTCACTTTCTGTGAAAATACTGGTGATTTTGGAGAGTTTTTCTGCCTGACCAGACAGTGGCACAGTGGATAGAGTGTCAACATGGGATGCTGAGGACCCAAGTTCAAAACCCCCAGGACACTGACTTGAGCATAGGATAGACATGACTCCATGGTCATGGACTTGAGCCCAAAGTTGTTGATTTGAAGCTCAAGGTTTCTGGCTTGAGTCCAAGGTCACTGGCTTGAGCATGGGGTCATGGCTTGGCTATAGCCCCCCATCAAGGCACATATGAGAAAGCAATCAATGAATAACTAAGGTGCCACAACAAAGAATTGATGCATCTCATCTCTTTCCCTTCCTGTCTACCTGACCTTGCTAAAAATAAAATAAAATTTTTTTAAGATTTAAAAAAAATTTCTTGGTATATACTGAACCTCTATGTAATCTTTTGTTTTCTGATTCTTCTATGAAAATAAAACAAAGAAAAAAAAGAGAGTAAAATGTTAGGATCTCTATTTTAACATTCAAAAAATATGTCAGTGTATAAAGTTACGACTGAGTATTTGCTCAAAGAGAAGGAAAGTTTCTCATTTTCCAGTAGCAACTACTATTAAGAGTGTGGTGGGTATTTTTCTGGACTATTTAAAATCCACATACAGACATATATACAGTAGTTGAATACTTCTTCAAGCTCTTCTCCTAGGACTCCCCTCCTTACTCACCATGTTCTTGTCACACTGCTCTTATTCCCCTTTCTCCAACACATCAGACACATTTCAGGCTCAGGACCTTTGCACTTCCTATTGCCTCTGCTTGGAATTTTCTTTTCCCAGTAATGCTAACACATTTTGCCCCTTCACCTCCTTCAGATCTTCATTCAAATATCACTTTCTCAGTGAGGCTTTCTCTGATTGTCTTATTCAACATTGTGCCCCCTGTCTACATTCTCTATCCCCTCTTTTTGTATATTTCATCTATTAGCATCCTATGGATTTAAATAAATTCATTTATTTCTTTCCTCTCTCCAATGAAATGCAAGCTCTATGGGGGCAGGGATTTTTGTCTGTTTTGATTCCTGCTGAATCTCTAGAGCCTACAACAATTCCTTTACATAGTAGGTACTCAGTGTATATTGTTGAATAAATGAAGGCATATTTATTTTTAGAAATATCACAATACAGTATATATGTACAGTTTGACAACTTTTTCCTACTAAAACATGTCATAAATATCTTTCCATGCTAATAGTTAAAGATATTCCTAATTTTTTTAATGACTACAGAGTGCTCATTATGAAACAAGTATTATGATAGAACCATTCCTCTTCTAATGAATATATGATTTTGTTCTTTATAATACAGTAAAAAATACTGTAATGAATGTCCTTGTTTACATATTTTTTTGGATCTTTTTAATATCAAAATGACGTTCAGGCCATCAGACATTGCTTTCTGGCAGACTTCATATATCAATATATATTATATACATGTATATATAATTTGTAATGTGTTGCATTTTTATGATTAAGAATATGTGATAACCACTTTGTGAAATACTTAACTTTTTTTATTATTCATAAGTAAGATAAAAATTTTATTCTTTTTATTTTTGAGAGAGAGGAAAAGAGAAAGAGAGAGAGGAAGGCATCAGCTTGTTTCACCTAGTTGTGCAACCATTGATTGCTTTGCATATGTGCCCTAACTGGGGCTCCAATGAGTACCCTCTGGGTCTGGCCCTGACTGGGGCTTCAATGAGTGCCCTCTGGGTCTGGCCCTGACTGGGGCTTTAATGAGTGCCCTCTGGGTCTGGCCCTGACTGGGGCTTCAATGAGTGTCCTCTGGGTCTGGCCCGGACTAGGGTTCCAGCAGGTACCATTGGGATCAAGCCAGAATGCTCAAATTAAGCTGGTGACTCTGGGTGCTTCAGGATGATGCTCTATCCACTATGCCACTGGCCAGAAAAAAAATTCTTATTTTTTAAATTCACCCTCATATTCACCAAAAAGAAAATGAGACAGTCAGAATGAATGGCAGAAGTTTAGTAAAAGAGTTTAGTAAAAGAATTATTTAGGAAAGTGTGGGCAGGTGTCAGGGAAACCAACAAGAGTCAGTGAAGCACCCAGGACTGGCAACAGTGGGAAGCTAATATCTGTTCCAGCTGAAGGAAAAGGGAAGAAATGGTTACTGGACCTGCAGCTGAGAAGAAAGTCACTTGTAGGAACTATATTCTCAAATAGACTTATATAGCCACTGCTAAACAATAGACCAGCAGAGAGTGAGCTGGGAGGAATTAAGACCTGAACCTCTTCCTCTTCCTATTTTTCTAGTTCGAACCAGAGGCTTCTATTGGCTGGAACCAAGCAGAAGCAGGGGTCAAGGATGCCATGCTAATGGGTCCAAAGATTACCAGGTTCCTGAGACCAGAGCAGTGTGGGAAGAGTGAATAGCACATCTATGGGAACAAACAAAATATCTAGCACCGATCATTTCTCCATTAATTTTTGCTTCCTACATTTATATTGGGTTAGCTTGCAGGAGAGAGCCAGGTGTTTTAAGTGCCCATAGTAGGTGGCACTGCCTGTATAGGCTTCAGTGGCAGATTGCCTAGGGAGCCAGCTTTTTTGTGCTCATCCAGGCTTAGACATAAAAAAGTAGGTATGAGCACTAACTGAAAAGTTCTAATGGTGCAAACATCACAGCCTTTATGGAGCCCCAACTAGGACTAATTTTTAAAGCATGACTTTGGAGTCAAAGAGTCTCAGGGTTGAATTCTTACTTCTGGCACTTGCTAGCCATGTGAACTTGGTCTTAGACCTGCACTGTCCAATATGATAGCCAACTAGCCACATGTGACTACTTAAGTTCATATTTACATACCTGAAATAAAATAGAAAAATGTTAAGTAAAATTTGAATAAATAAAATTTAAAGTCTAATTCTTTATTTGCTATCGCTTCATTTCCAGGGCTCAAAAACTAACGTGGCTAGTGGTTACTGAACTAGACAGCACAGAATATTTGCTTAAGCATTTAGCCCATTACTATCAAGCTGAACTTTCTACAATGATGAAAATGTTCTATTTAATAAACAGATTTTTACTTATCACATGATGCATACATGAGGCATGTACTACATATAATAAATACATTAAACTCACCAAGCTTAACTCATGGGCTTGTCTGAGGGTTTCAGAAGATAACATACTTAAAGGTCCTGGTAATTAAACAACAGGGCACAGAGTAAGTGCTCAATGAATGGTAGCTGTAATAATGGCAACAGGAACAACAGAAGCGGCAACATAATTGTGTTGTATCATCTTCCTGATAGATACTTCTGGTGATATTGTTACACAAGGCTCTTTGCCACAGCTGTTGAGGCTGCCAGGCCTTAACAATGATCACACAGCTGTTGCTGATGAGAGCTACATGTCATTGAGCTGAGAGGCTCCTTTGTATGAAAGATCCTTGGCATTGCTAGGAACTGGCTAGCAGGCTTCCATCTTGCAAGCGTGGTCACGCACATCTCATGTTAAAAGCACTATCCTAAGACATTTTGTACTTAATAATCTGAATATGATGTGATTCCAATTTTTTTCTGGTGAGTTGGACTGGCATGTTTTGTCAACACACTGTTTTCACAGAATCTTTGTTTTCCTTGCATCTGCAGACAAGATGTTGCTCTGTCTTCTGTAGGACTTTTAACTATGAGCTTCAGCTTATATCCAGCCATACAATTGCCTCTCTATATCATGTCAAAGTACTACTTTGATTCATTTTTAATGGAATTGTACAGGTATTATGTAGATCTACAAAATACACTAGTGATTTGGGGGGATTGGTTTTACAATCTCTAGAATATTATTCTATTCCTTAAGTGAAATGAAGACCCATTTCCTTCCACTATTCTTCATTTTCACATCTCCATCTCCGTGTTCCAAACACCCATTATCTCTTGCTCTCCTGCAATCAATTTTCCACCCTGCTTAAGATACCCAGTGGCTTTGGATGCATTTAAAAAAGAATCAAAATGCCTATCCATGGTCTTTTATTTTTTCCTTAGAATTTAATTTGGCCCTGGCAGAAAGCTCAAAGGATAGAGTGTCAGCCTGGTGTATGGACATCCCAGGTCCAACTCCTGGTCAGGGCACACAAGAGAAGCAACTATCTGCTTCTCTCCCCCCTTCCCTTTCCCCTTCTCTCCCTCTTTCTCTCCTACAGCCAGTGGCTTCATTGGTTCTAGCATTGACCCTGGTGCTAAGGATAGCTATGGAAGGCTGGTACAAGTGTCAGCCTCAGGCATTAAAAATAGCTCGGTTGATTTTAGCATTGGCCCTAGATGGGGATGGCCAGGTGGATCCAGGTGGATCTGTGTCACTATCTCATCTCCTCTCACTTGAAAAAAATATTAATTTTATCTTTAATTATTTATTTCATCTCCTGTTTGTTTTATCCCACCCCATCCCTCTAGACATAAATATAGCTCAATGAACTGCTCATTTAATGTGGTTTTCTCAGCACCTGAAAAAGTGGCTCATTCAGGTTAGAGGTTTCAAAAGGCTTCAAGGCCATCTTCAGACAGCACAGGAAGAGTAGGCTGCAAACTACTAAATTACAATCTAGCACCATCTTTACTACATCCCAATGCCTTTCTCCAAGAGCTGGGTATATACCTAAGGGCATCCTTAACCTTGTTATGTTTGTGCTATGGCTCTTCTGTGAAGGGGTGTCTGGTGAATCCTGTGGACTCCTTTTCCAAATAGTGTTTCAATTCACAAAACTTAAAAGAATTACAAAGGAAGCTGGTGATTCTAATACGCAGTTATCAAAATACTTAAAAACTTAAAATTTGTGATATAGTAATAACTATGTTTCTTTATTACTATGTTGAAGAACAAAAGCTAGTGGAGGGTCTAAAGCAGGGGTCAGGACCCTATGGCTCATGAGCCAGATGTGGCTCTTTTGATGGCTGCATCTGGCTCGCAGACAAATCTTTTTTTTTTTTAATAATTTTATTTTTTTAATGGGGTGACATCAATAAATCAGGATACATATATTCAAAGATAACAAGTCCAGGTTATCTTGTCGTTCAATTATGTTGCATACCCATCACCCAAAGTCAGATTGTCCTCTGTCACCTTCTATCTTGTTTTCTTTGTGCCCCTCCCCCTCCCCCTTTCCCTCTCCCATTCCCCCCTCCCCCCCGTAAGCACCACACTCTTATCAATGTCTCTTAGTTTCACTTTTATGTCCCACCTACGTATGGAATAATGCAGTTCCTGGTTTTTTCTGATTTACTTATTTCGCTTCGTATCATGTTATCAAGATCCCACCATTTTGCTGTAAATGTTCCGATGTCATCATTTCTTATGGCTGAGTAGTATTCCATAGTGTATATGTGCCACATCTTCTTTATCCATGCAGACAAATCTTTAATAAAAAAATAATAACGTTAAAAATATAAAACATTCTCATGTATTACAATCCATTCATTTCCTACCACTCATGTTCATGGTTGCGGCTAGCTGGAGCCAATCAGTTGTCCTCCAGGACAACACCAAATTTTTATTGGATAATGTGTAACGTACATGGGTTGTTATATGGCTCTCACGGAATTACATTTTAAAATATGTGGTGTTCATGGCTCTCTCAGCCAAAAAGGTTCCTGACCCCTGGTCTAAAGTGACTCAATTTGAGGGTAGAGAAGTTCATAACAATATTTTGAGAATATTTTGAGATGTCTGTAATGATTGTAATGAGATATGAAAATATCAGTGGTTTCTATTGGTGACAGTCGCAGGTACTACTAACCCTTCTGCGGCTTGTAGCCTATATCCTTGATTTTAGAAACTGCTAAATTTCAATTAGAGGTTAAGAAAAATGCAGATGTAATTTTTTTTTCTTTTTCAAATTTACAGACCTCCTGAAATCTATACATGGGTTTTTATGAGTCTCTGGGCCCAACGTGAAAGAGCCTGAACTGGGCTGTAAGAGAATGAATCCTGGTTTTAAGTTCCTTCTTAGCCACCGTACTCACCTTGGATAGCATCTGCAGTCTCAGATGAGATCCTAGGCCTTTATTTACTTCTTTTCTTCCTTATTTCCTTCCTTATTTCCTTCCTCCCTCCCTCCCTTCCTTCCTTCCTTCCTTCCTTCCTTCCTTCCTTCCTTCCTTCCTTCCTTCCTTCCTTCCTTCTTCTTTCCTTCCTTCTTTTCTTCCTTTCCTTCCCTCCTTCCCCCCTAAGAGAGTGGACACAAGATGTCTACTTTAAGGGACTTCACCTTTATAAAAAGGACCAAAATATTATAGTAAATATTTTTAAGCTGATTTAGTTTTTATTTTTAAAATAAAATAAAACTCAGGAAATTAGCTGATTTTGTCTTATATCAAGTTTAATCTTAAACATTTAGTCATTCTTAAAACATACAATCACAATTATTTTAATAATGGGTAAGGTATAAGTCAAATTTGTATTTTAGTATTTTAAGAAGCTTTTCAGAATATTGGTGCTTCCTCAGTATGGTCATAAGGGAGACCTATTTTGCAAAACTATGAGAGGATCGTTTTTTTTCTTCCTAAGAATTAATACAGACGTTTTTAACTGGTACAACTCCTCTGAATCCTCATTTATTGGTGACTTTGCTTATGATTCAAACAAGTCTGTAATTAACTTCACAGAATATTGAAACATTCATAGTTTTGTAATTTCACTTAGCAATTAATTTATACTGAGTTAAATAGTTTACATAGTGTTTGCAGCATCGGATAATCATTAGTTCATTGACACAATGGGTGAAAATAGACATAGTAGTAATCATGGAAAGAAGTATGATATTAATATTTATTTGTGGGCATTTTTTTGTATTATGACAACATAGTATTTTGCTGACTGAAAAGACTTGGAAAACAAGTACTCTGGGGACTGGAACCTGTAAGGTCGAACCTATTCTTTTATAACATTTTCCCATGATGGCTTCTGGGTTCTCTGTCTTGCTTTGTTTTCCCCAGACTGATGGTAATATTTTCCTATTTATTTTTTCTAATGATTTTTATTGGTCTGCCTTTCAGAATCAGATATTTACTCAAGCTGAGATTTATCTGTGAAATATCTGTGAAACTTTGTTGATAACTTTTGTCTTCTTATTCAGAGAATAACTAAGTTCCTCAACATGCTTTTGAATAAAAATTTTGATAGTAAATTTTGGATTTTATAGACAAGAAAAGTATAAATAATTGTGAAACTGACATATAGTTGTCAACCTTTAGTTTATCCAAGTAGGGACTTAAAAACAAACAGAATACCATCAATTACCTTTATCATTTTTTATGAATGACACCAAAAAGTAGAATTTCAAAATTAAAACAAAATGGCTTTATTAAAACCTTCCTTCTTTGATCTTCCCCATTGGATAAGTAAAAATTTGATCACAGAGTGAAATCAGTGTGGACCAGAGATCAACTGCTTTGAATAGTAACAGAACTCTGTGATGTCATTCAAATCACAAACACTGATTCTTAGCTACGGAGGTCATCTTAACCTCTGCATCTTAGAGCAGATGGATCCCAACCCAGAAATGAGACATGTTCTTATATATAATAATGACAATACTCTATTTTTCACATTGTAAAGAGTGTGAAGCTCTGAACATGACCGCATTACTGGAAGGAATGAGAAGCTGAAATGGATGGGACTCGTGGGGAATCACATAGAAGACACTTTCAATAGAAAACACCTGATACTCAGCACAGTTCACAAAACCCAATTATAAACAATTGGTTGTGTTGAATGAGATTAGCCCCACCACAGTCTGAGGCAACAAGGAGGTCATTAGAGATCTCTAGTTTCTCATATAAAGGAAATGGGTGAAACATTGCAAAAGGAATCAGGTATTGTTAGCATTTATTATAGAGGATTATATTGCTGGATGATAAATTGTTGAAAATTTGTATTTGATGATTAATTTTTTTACTCTTCTATACACATTTAGATAAATTGTTTCATCCCATACTCAGGAAGATTACATTAATGCAATAATGAAATTCAACTGTCACTTGACATGTTCCTTTCTTTATTCATACGTCTGGCTGTGTGAGCTACTTATTTACATAGTCTTTCTGAATAGCACTCACAAAGCTATCATTTTATTCACCTAGAGTTTTCTGTTTTACAAATAAAAACAAATCTCTTCAGGCATCACTTTGGGATTGTTGCCCTTGAAATCTTTTAGTAAACTCGCTGCCTCAGCATCTGGAAAGCTCAGCTCATTCTGTCACCTCCCAGAATTATAATTCTCCATTTGGAGTTTTAGAAATGCAGTAATGGAGAAAAATAGCTATAAGAAAAGAGACATCTGATCAAAGAACTCATGGTCATACAAAATGGGTTTTTATATCTTTGTTCCTTTTCTTTTCTCAGTATGAACAGGTGTTGCATTTGTAGAACAGCTATGTTTTCAAAAAGTTTCCTATAAGGTGAATTTCTGTATAGCAAAGAAAAGCAGTCTTATTGATGTCTATAAAATTAAAGGTATGTGTTTTCAGGAGGAAAATATTGATCCCCTCATATTAAAACTTATGCATGTATCACAAATGCATTTTAAAAACAAAACGTAAAAATTTTAAATAAAACATGAGAACTAAATCCAAGAATAAATTACAGAATAAAAACACAAAGGCGCATGGGTTGTTTTTGCATTTGGAACAAGAAGCCTGAAGATTTCAAAGAAAAATAACGACACTGTATTGAATGGAACATGCCAGGGGCAGAGCTGAACGACTATCTTATGAAAGACATTTTTCATTTTTAACCAGCGTATGCTTGTGTGAACAAGATGACAAAGTAATCAAGTAAAGAGTGAATAATTCAGCTCATCAACAGGTCGTTTTATGCCAGGCAGTTAATTTGGATATTTTCCCCCTTGAAATATTTGCCTAATCAAATGCTTTTAAAGGAAGAAAGCAGCTAAACTAGTAAAAGAAACCCTTAACTTAGATTCTGAAAACCTGGAGCCTGTGCCTGGCTTTGTCTTTCTAGGCATATTACATGAGGATTCCGAATGTCCGTTTTCTGATCTGAAAACAGAGGGCATGATTGCTTCAAAGTGTTGTGAGGGTACAATTAGAAAATGGACACAAAAGGACATGGTGAATAATAGACTCTCAATGCAGGGCCCAAGGATGGCTCGGGCATTTGTCTTTTAGGGTATGCTGTAGATTTGATATAATTTTCCACAATTTGGCTCTATATTGAATGAATAGTTTACATGTGACAAAGAGAACCATGACATATACAGAAACTCAACCTTCCCAGGGAGAGCTAGAATGTATCTTGAGATCAGAAAGAAAGCTTGGATACCACTAGTTTAGATTCAACTATCAGATGACTTTTAATCATTCACTAATTCATTCAATAAAACATTTACTGTTCACCGGGTGCCACATGCATGCTAGAGCTGACTCAGCTGGCCTCTGTCTGCTCTCATCTTTATAATCCAGTTGAGAAGATAGATGATATGCAATAAACTAATAAAATATCACAAATGCTATAGCAGGGGTTGGAACAAAGTATGGAAGGAAAAAATTTTATACTACTAAAAAGTGTTACATAGAGGCTAATGTTTAATACATGTTTTTTTTTATTTTTTAATTTTTTTATTTTTATTTATTTTTTTAATAAATTTTTATTAATGGTAATGGGATGACATTAATAAATCAGGGTACATATATTCAAAGAAAACATGTCTAGGTTATTTTGTCATTAAATTGTGTTGCATACCCCTCACCCAAAGTCAGATTGTCCTCCGCCACCCTCTATCTAGTTCTCTGTGCCCCTCCCCCTCCCCCTAACTCTCTCCCTCCCTCCCTCCCATGTCCTCCCTCCCCCCACCCCTGGTAACCACCACACTCTTGCCCATGTCTCTTAGTCTCGTTTTTATGTTCCACCAATGTATGGAATCATGTAGTTCTTGTTTTTTTCTGATTTACTTATTTCACTCCTTATAATGTTATCAAGATCCCACCATTTTGCTGTAAATGATCTGATGTCATCATTTCTTATGGCTGAGTAGTATTCCATAGTGTATATGTGCCACATCTTCTTTATCCAGTCTTCTATTGAAGGGCTTTTTGGTTGTTTCCATGTCTTGGCCACTGTGAACAGTGCTGCAATGAACATGGGGCTACATGTGTCTTTACATATCAATGTTTCTGAGGTTTTGGGGTATATACCCAGTAGAGGGATTGCTGGGTCATAAGGTAGTTCTATTTTCAGTTTTTTGAGGAACCACCATACTTTCCTCCATAATGGTTGTACTACTTTACAGTCCCACCAACAGTGAATGAGGGTTCCTTTTTCTCCACAGCCTCTCCAACATTTGCTATTACCCGTCTTGTTGATAATAGCTAATCTAACAGGGGTGAGGTGGTATCTCATTGTAGTTTTGATTTGCATTTCTCTAATAACTAATGAAGCTGAGCATCTTTTCATATATCTGTTGGCCATTTGTATCTCTTCCTGGGAGAAGTGTCTGTTCATGTCCTCTTCCCATTTTTTTATTGGATTGTTTGTTTGTTTGTTGTTGAGTTTTATGAGTTCTTTGTATATTTTGGATATTAGGCCCTTATCTGAGCTGTTGTATGAAAATACCATTTCCCATTTAGTTGGCTCTCTGTTTATTTTGATATCAGTTTCTCTTGCTGAGCAAAAACTTTTAATTCTGATGTAGTCCCATTCATTTATCTTTGCCTTCACTTCTCTTGCCATTGGAGTCAAGTTCATAAAATGTTCTTTAAAACCCAGGTCCATAATTTTAGTACCTATGTCTTCTTCTATGTACTTTATTGTTTCAGGTCTTATATTTAGGTCTTTGATCCATTTTGAATTAATTTTAGTACACGGGGACAGGCTGTAGTCGAGTTTCATTCTTTTGCATGTGGCTTTCCAGTTTTCCCAACACCATTTGTTGAAGAGGCTTTCTTTTCTCCATTGTGTGTTGTTGGCCCCTTTATCAAAGATTATTTGACCATATATATGTGGTTTTATTTCTGGGCTTTCTATTCTGTTCCATTGGTCTGAGTGTCTATTTTTCTGCCAATACCATGCTGTTTTGATTATCGTGGCCCTATAATATAGTTTAAAGTCAGGTATTGTAATGCCCCCAGCTTCATTCTTTTTCCTTAGGTTTGTTTTGGCTATTCGGGGTTTTTTATAGTTCCATATAAATCTGATGATTTTTTGTTCCATTTCTTTAAAAAATCTCATAGGAATTTTGATGGGAATTGCATTAAATTTGTATATTGCTTTGGGTAATATGGCCATTTTGATTATATTTATTCTTCCTATCCAAGAGCAAGGAATATTTTTCTATCTCATTGTATCTTTTTCGATTTCCCTTAACAATGCTTTGTAATTTTCATTATATAGGTCCTTTACATTCTTTGTTATGTTTATTCCTAGGTATTTTATTTTTTTTGTTGCAATCGTGAAGGGGATTATTTTTTTGAGTTCGTTTTCTAATATTTCATTGTTGGCATATAGAAAGGCTATGGACTTTTGTATGTTAATTTTGTATCCTGCGACCTTACTGTATTGGTTTACTGTTTCTAATAATCTTTTTGTGGAGTCCTTCGGGTTTTCGATGTATAGGATCATATCATCAGCAAAAAGTGATACCTTTACTTCTTCTTTTCCAATATGGATGCCTTTTATTTCTTTGTCTTGTCTGATTGCTCTGGCCAGAACTTCTAGCACCACGTTAAATAAGAGTGGAGAGAGTGGACAACCCTGTCTTGTTCCTGATTTAAGGTAGAAAGTCCTCAGTTTTATGCCGTTTAATAGGATGTTGGCTGATGGTTTATCATATATGGCCTTTATCATGTTGAGATATTTTCCTTCTATACCCATTTTGTTGAGAGTCTTAAACATAAAATTGTGTTGTATTTTATCAAAAGCCTTTTCTGCATCTATTGATAAGATCATGTGGTTTTTGTTCTTTGTTTTGTTGATATGTTGTATTACGTTAACCGTTTTGCGTATGTTGAACCATCCTTGAGATTCTGGGATGAATCCCACTTGATCATGATGTATTATTTTTTTAATATGTTGTTGTATTCGGTTTGCCAGTATTTTGTTTAGTATTTTAGCATCTGTATTCATTAGAGATATTGGTCTGTAGTTTTCTTTCTTTGTGCCATCCTTGCCAGGTTTTGGTATGAGGGTTATGTTGGCCTCATAAAATGTGTTTGGAAGTATTGCTTCTTCTTCAATTTTTTGGAAGACTTTCAGTAGAATAGGAACCAAGTCTTTGAATGTTTGATAGAATTCACTAGTATAACCGTCTGGGCCTGGACTTTTATTTTTGGGGAGGTTTTTAATAGTTTTTTCTATTTCCTCCCTGCTGATTGGTCTGTTTAGGCTTTCTGCTTCTTCATGACTCAGTCTAGGAAGGTTGTATTGTTCTAGGAATTTATCCATTTCTTCTAGATTGTTGTATTTGGTGGCATATAATTTTTCATAGTATTCTACAATAATTCTTTGTATATCTATGATGTCTGTGGTGATCTCTCCTCTTTCATTTTGGATTTTATTTATTTGAGTCCTGTGCCTTTTTTCCTTGGTGAGTCTTGCCAAGGGTTTGTCAATTTTGTTGATCTTTTCAAGGATCCAGCTCCTAGTTTTATTAATTTTTTCTATAGTTTTCCTGTTCTCTATTTCATTTATTTCTGCTCTGATTTTTATTATCTCCTTTCTTCAGCTGGTTTTGGGTTGTCTTTGTTCTTCTTTTTCTAGTTCCTTAAGGTGTGAAGTTAAGTGGTTTACTTCGGCTCTCTCTTGTTTGTTCATATAGGCCTGAAGTGATATGAACTTTCTTCTTATTACTGCTTTTGCTGCATCCCAGAGATTCTGATATGTCGTATTTTCATTTTCATTTGTCTGTAATACATGTTTTTTGTTAAAGATTAAAAGTAGATTCAGCTATCACAAATCATCTTTTTATTTTGTTATACTTATGTATATGTATGTGTATATTCTTCCATTGTTTTAGTGTCTTTAAAAATTTTTTTTTACATTGGATCATTGAGAAAGTATCTCTTTATTTTTCTTTTTCTTCTTCTTTTTTTTTTTTAGGTGAGAGGAGGGGAGATAGTAAGACAGACTCCCTGCATGTACCTGGACCAGGATATACCCAGCAACCTCATCTTGGACTGATGTTCGAGTACTGAGCTATTTTTAGTGCCTGAGGCAGACACACTTGAACCAACTGAGCTATCCTCAGTGCCCAGCGCTGATGCTTAACTTAAACCACTGGAGCCAGTGGCTGAGGGAGGGGAAGAGGGTGAAAAGGGGGAAAGGGAAATGGAGAAGAAGGTGGTCACTTCTTCTGTGTGCCCTGATTGGGAATTGAACCCAGGATGTCCATACATCCGACTGATGCTCTATCCACCGAGCCACTGAGCAGGGCTGAAAACATCTCTTAAAGCTAGATATTCACCAACTTAACTCCCTCATGAACACAGATGTTAGGTTTTGTTTCAAACACAAAGGACAGTAAAGCAGCTAGCTAATGGAATCCTTTCTTTCAAATACTATTTTGGTGCGACTAACCTTGATGTTTGTTCAAATAATGCAACTCTGTGTTGACTATAATAGTTAACTTACACAGCTTAGATCAGGGGTCCCCAAACTGCGGCCCGCGGGCCACATGCGGCCCTCTGAGGCCATTTATCTGGCCCCCACCGCACTTCCGGAAGGAGCATCTCTTTCATTGGTGGTCAGTGAGAGGAGCACATTGACCATCTCATTAGCCAAAAGCAGGCCCATAGTTCCCATTGAAATACTGGTCAGTTTGTTGATTTAAATTTACTTTTCTTTATTGTAAATATTGTATTTGTTCCCGTTTTGTTTTTTTACTTTAATATAAGATATGTGCAGTGTGCATAGGGATTTGTTCATAGTTTTTTTTTTATAGTCTGGCCCTCCAACAGTCTGAGGGACAGTGAACTGGCCCCCTGTGTAAAAAGTTTGGGGACCCCTGGCCTTAGATGACTGCTTTTCATGTAAGGAAAAACTCTAAAAAAATAAAGCAGCCATGGTGTGTAATCTATATATGATCTCTAGTCTTACTTTTTTTATTGCTTAACATTCTGAAAAACAAAACAAAAAAACACAACCATCATTTTCCCAGTTCCTCAGCTCAGATTATTCTTACCTGGAATTTGTTTCTCTGAAAGATGTAAGAATGTCTAAGCTTATTTGCTTTTATACAAATGTACTTGCTAAGGAGATTTCATAGAAAGCAATTTAACTCTGTCTCCTAAGGATATAATAGATGAAAGAAAGTCATTGGGTTTTCAGTTTTGTTCTCTCCACCAAGTTCACTCATTTGGTTTTTCTTTTCCTCCACAGGGACTGTAAAGGCAGTATTCTTCAGCAGTGACTTTGTTGTACTGTTGCACAGTCTGCCTCTGAGCCTGCTCTGCTCCACAGGTGTGAGATTATGGGAGGTGTGAGGGGCAGAAGGTCAACAGAAAGGTCAGAGGTGAGTATCAAAATCATCAGAACGCTTTTGTAAAAGTATTCTTCCTGTTTACTTTTCTCCTCACCTCAGTCTTATAGAAACAGTGGTCAGATGAGCTCAAATGGCTAGTGGTCCATTCTAAAGGCAGTGCAGGGCTTAAACCATTCATACCTCTTGTCAAGGATAGTGTTTATAAGGGGCAGAAAGGAAATTCAGGGATGTAGAATAGTTGTGAATTTGTTGGTAGAGATTTTTATCATTAAACAAAGGTTTTAGTTACCATTTATGTGAGAACCATTTATAGCCACTCAGGAAACTTCTGAGCCAACATGAGTCATCTTACTTAGCAGTTCATGAAAGTTACCTTATGAATGCAAACAAATAAGCTTCACATAACATGTTGGTGATACATTCCAGAGGGGTGTCTGCCAGCATTGCTATAAAATCAACTGATTAAGGAATCATATAAACTTGATTAATCCCTTTGCACAATCATGCAGACATGTAAGATATACAACTATGATTTGCAGATTTTAAAAAAATCAAGACTCACTAATTCAGACTCACTGATAGAAAGAGTCAGCCTGGGTTTCCCCAGAAGCAAAGCCGGAGTCAATTCTGTGTGTGGGTAGTGAAACAAGGAAGGAGGAGACCTGGAACAAAGATGGCTTTTCCAGTTGACCATTGCTGTGATTAACTGGTGCTTGTTGCTACAGGATCTTTGGAGGAGGTTTAGCAGATGCCCTTGGGAGCCGTTGCTGGGTGACGTAAGGGGGAAGTGGCTCATTGGCTCCTGCCCCATATTTCTCAGGGTGAACTCATGGGCATTAGCTCCCGAGTTCTTTTGCATTGTGTAAGCATGAGTGGCATGATTTCCCACAAATGTCCAAGGCCGAGTATCAGGGTTTGAGGTAAAGTATTGACAGCTTGCTCCTGCTAAAGCTTGTCAAAGCTTCATGGAACTAGTTACTGCAGCTGTGGTTAGATAATAAGGAGAATTGAGAGGACTTTAAATCTGTACCAGAGCTGTCTGATATATTGAAATATAGAATATCTTTAAAAAGTGAAACAAACCTTTTTCACAATGTGCACATGCAGTATTCAGACCAACACTGGGATGCTCTATGCAAATTTTTAATAAATAGTAAGCACGGGAAATAGATTTGGAGTAAAAATAACAGGTCCTAAATCTGACACCTTCTGGCAGTGTGAACTTTAAGCCAATGATTCGATTTCGCTGAGCCTCAGTTTTCTGATCTCCATAGATGGGGATAAATGATACTCTCCTCATGGGATTCTTAAATGCAAAATGAGATGATGAATGTAGTAGCACGATTAGCATTTCAGAAAATGGGCACTTCTAATAATAATTGTTAGCATTCAATCAAAGTCAGCACACAAGGCAACATGGAGGGGCCTGGGCCTTGTTAGGGCTGTGGATTTTATTTGGCCAGGACGCCAAGAGAGAGAACAAAAGTGTCAACAGCTGGTGGGAACTAGTGGAAGAGCTCGCTGGACCCTGGGGGACTACAGACTGTGCAGGACAATCAAAACCAGTTGGGGGTTGGCAGTTGGGAGTCAGAGATCACACTGAGGTCAGAGGTCAAGTGTGGTGACCTCTGATCCAACGCTAGGAAATAAAATGCTCAGAAACTGGAGGTCATGTCCTGTCAAGGGTCAAAGGCAAGCAAATGAATATCCAACACATGTTGCTCCATTAGAGTCCTCCTTGTGAGAAAGCTTGCCATTGCATTTCCTTCCACGCTGAAATCAAATAGCTAACTTTCTGGGTGTGGTCAGCCAGAAACCCAAGAGATCAAAGGATACACTGCCCTGCAAATGGATAGGTCATGTGGCACTTTAAAAAGTCTAAATAAAACAGCTTATCATGTACTTATCCCAGGGAGCTGTGCAGCAGTTTTAATGATGCCTAATACTTAAGGAGAACTTGTTTACAATTTACAAGGTATGATTCATTCTTCTGATTTTCTCTGAGCTCCTGCACCTTTCAGTCCATATAGCCCTGTGGCTTTAAAATGGTACAGTGAACAGAATTTACTTAAAAGCTCTCTAACCCCATGCTTTTAAATGTTGTACGTCTTCCATGTTTTACACTGTTCCACACTTCACTGATTTAAAACATCCAACTATCCATCTGTTTACCTTAGTTCGCTTGGGCCACAATAATAGAATATGTGACAGAATACCATAAGTTGAGTGGCTTAAGCAACAGGCATTTATTTAGCAGTTCTAGTGCCAAATCAGTCAAGGTGCTGAAGGATGCCAAATCTGGTGAGGGCCTAAGAAGTCAAGGTGCTGAAGGATGCCAAATCTGGTTCATAGACAGCTGTACTCCTGATGTGTCTCCACATAATAGAAGACTTGAGGGAGATCTCTGGGATCTCTTTTATATGGGCACTAATCTCATTCATGAGGACTCCCTCCTTGTGACCTAAGCATCTTCCAAAGGCTTACCTCCAAATACCATCACACTGGGGATTAGGTTTCAACATATGACTGGGGGGAGGGAAAGGTTGGCACAAGCATTCAGTCTATCTCACCCTTCATGCATTCATTTTTTTTATTCATTCAACCTTCAATAACTTTGTCATTTAAACAAAACATATTGATTATGTGTTTTCTAAATTATTACTGCAAAATATTATAAGAATAAAATAAGATAATCCACCTAAAAGTATCTGGCAAGTATTACAGTGCCAAGGATGAGCCATGCACTTGTCTTTTATAGAATGCTATGTATTTTATAAATTTTCTATATTATAATTTAAAGCTAAAATTTACATATGACATATGAGGAGGTAAGTGCGTAGTACTATCTCATTGAGGTTATAACTTCATTTAAAGGCTAATGATGTTGAATATTTATTCATGGGCTTGTTATCTGTATACTTTCTCTGTGAACTGTCACTTTATGTTGTTTGCCCATTTTCTGATTGGACTGTTTGTTTTTTACTATTAAGTTCTGAATATTCTTTATATATTCTATATATTAGTTTTTTTGGATAAGTGGTTTGCAAATATTTTCTACCAGTCAGCCAGAACTTGCATCCTCACAGAACAAAGGGTATACAAGTCTAACTAAGCTTAATTTATTGATTATTTTTATACATTTTGCTTTTGATGTCAAATCTAAGAATTTTTTGCTTAGCTCTAGATCTTGAAAATTCTTCCATTTATTTTTCTAAAAGTTTTTAAGTTTTATATTTTACATTTAAGTCTATGATTCATTTTGAGTTCATTTTTTGTGTAAGGTATAAGACTTAGGTCAAGTTTCAATGTTTGCTTATGGATATCCAATTACTCCAGTGCCATTTCTTGGATATGCTATCTTTTCTTCCTGAAATTACTTTTGCACTTTTTCCAAAAATTAGCAGGGCATATTGTGTGGGTTTATCACTGGGTTTGTTCTCTTATTTCCCATTGATATATGTACCTATCTCTCTGCCAATGCCTTACATTTTTTATTATTGAAGCTTTATGATAAATCTTGAAATCAGATAGATGATTCCTCCCACTTTGTTCTTCTTGGCTTATCTATCTTAGTTTCTGTGATGTCCTACATAAAAAGAATTAGAAATAGTCTAGTCTATAACTACAAAACTCTTGCTGAGATGTTAATAAGGATTGGGTTAAACCTATGTATCAGTTTGAAGAGAACTGACATCTTTCTTGTCAACTCTTTTTTTGTGTCAATACCTGAATATAGCATGGTCTCTCTTCATTTAATTAGGTCTTCTTTGATTTCTTTCAACAGTGTTTTATAGTTTTTAACACATAAGGTAGCACTTGTTTTGCTAAATTTACACCTAAGAACATCATTTTTTGATTGACTGCAAATAGTATTATATTTTTTTCATTGTGCTGTTTATGTGTTCATTGCTAGTATATAAAAATAAAATTGACTTTTTTTTTGCATGTTTTTTGTATTTTTCAGTCTTCTTAAATTTACCTAAGTGTTCTAATCATTTTTTTTCTTTGTAGAAAATCATGTCATCTGAGAATAGGAGATTACATTTCTTTTTTGATCTGCATGCCCTTTATTACTCGTTTAAAAATGTAATTAGCCAAAATACTTCCTCAATGTGCATGTAGAACCACATGAGAGAGCATAATTTTTGCTTCAACCATCAAACATCGTGTAGAAAACTCAAGAGAAGTAAAGCTCATTATATTTAACCTTATTTTTGCTTATCATAGTCTATCTTCCTTTCTAACATTCCAAGATTCATTTTTTATCATTTCCTTTCTGTTTAGAGAACTTCTAACCATTCTTTAGGGAAGCTTTGCTGATAACAATTTCCTTAGTTTTTCTTGCTTTCCCTTTCATTTCTAAGAGATATTTTCACTGGATATAGGATTCTGCACTGACAGTTCTCCTTTTCCAGCACTTGAAAAATGTTGTGCTTCTCCCTTTTGATACGATTTTTGGGAAGAAAACCACTATCATTCAAGTTGTTTTACCTCCGTGGGTAAGATATTCTCACTACTTTCAAGAATTTTTTGTTTTCAAAATTTAGTAATTTGACCATGATATATTTTTATTGTAGATTTTACTGTTTCTTTGGGTTTATCCTTTTGGGGGTTAGCTCAGCTTCTTGAATCTATAGGTTATTATTTTTTTTTTTTTGCCAAATTTTGAAAGTTTTCAGCCATTATATATGAGTCCTATTCGGCCCCATATTTTTTCCCCTCCCCTTCCAGGACTTCAAAGACACAAAATTAGATCTCTTGTTATTAGTCTTACATGTGTCTGAGGTTCTTTTCATTTTGTTCCCAGTATATTATCTCTTTGTTCTTTATAGATTCATTATTTCATTTTTAAAAAGAGAAGTAGTTTCAAAAGTTAAAAGGTAAAATATTTCAAATGCTCCCTGATGAATGAGATTAGAGAAACCTCTAGCTCAGGATGTCTATAAATTTTAACCCTATCACAGGCCAATCAGTAGGATAGGCTTGGATCCCCTATTTGATGGAAGCAGTTGGTTCAGTGAGGCGTCAAGAGTCTCAGAGAAAAATAATAATATATTCATTATATTATCTAATCCACATGACAGAGTAGGTACTACTATTATTATCATTTCACAAATGAATGTGATGGAGCATTGAGAGAGTCAAAGTAATTTGCTAAAATAACACAGCTAATTAATGGTGGATCTAAGACGTGAACCATGGGGTCATTTATGATCTCCAGCTACAGGATGCAGTACTAATCAAGGTGCCCAGCTGTGGCTCACTGAAATCCATCGCAGGCATGCTCTGATAGGTCCAATTCCTGGATGAATGTCGATCTTCCCCAGCTCACTTTGCCTTAAGAACCTCTTAGACTTCACGGTAGTTTAGGATGCTTCCACCCAACACTCCTTCCCTCTCTCCTTCACTTAGGGTTAGGCAAGCAGCATCCAGTATGGCTCGCCCAGCTTATCCTATCTCCCTTTCTCATTTTCTTCAACACAGGCATTTCCCTTAAGAAAATCCTTGCATGTTTTATCCCATTTTTGGCATTTCCTAGAGGACCCAAACTAACACAATGAGGTAACCTGACTTAAAAGCACCAATTATTGACTACCACTCCTTAAGTTGTAGAAAGAAAGAAGTGTTTCTATGGAAATACTTGAGGTTTCGCTCAGTGGATCCAATAAAATAATATATGTGGGAAGATTTTTCAGTCTCTTAAACTGACTGCAAATGCAGTTTACTGAACTCTAAGTAATTGTTGTTACTTAGAGTTCACACAGTGGTTTGCCCCGTGCTCTGCTGCGCTCAGCCACTGGCCTAGCTGTGCATTTCCAATGTGCCATTTCATCTAATGGTTGTTTCCTTTGAGAAATGCAGACTTGTCACCTTAATTTTTACAATACTTGACATAGTCATGATTTACCACGCACGTTAGTGATATTACAACCCTAAGTTGGTTTTTATCCAAATAAACAGAGTTGGCAACAACTTTGTAAAAATTGTTATAATGTGAGCCAGCAATGATCCCGTTCATTACCACCCCAATTTTCTAAATTATCTTTAAACAAGGGTGTGGTGAGTTCTTGGGGAACTGATAATAAACTATATTACCTGTTTTATCTGTTCCACATCGGCGGTAATTAAAAGCTTACCTATAATTATCTGGCCTCCTCACCTGGGAAGCAAGAACCTGAGTGTGAGAAGCTCTTGTTTGTTTGGGCCACAGGAGCTGATCTGAATGAACCACGCAGCTACTTGCAATAATTAATGTGGTATGATTCTGTTATTGTTATTAAATAGACTCCTGGCATTTCATAGTGTCAGAATGAATTAAAGTTGATCAAAATGCCAAGAACATTAAATGGAATATTTCAAAGGATTCTTGGAATAAGTAAAAAACACAAAAAGAATAAGCTGACTACTTGGAGCAGAAAGTACATAGTTAATGTATGACAAAAACAAGAAAAAAATCTCTATTCTTTGGCATCTTTATCTTTCCTATCAAAAAGAAGTGAAATGGAAAATATGGAAAAAAAGGAATTCAGTTTTAAATAGAGAATTAAAGCCCAAGACTGGTGAGCTGATGGTAAGAAAGCATGTAACAGTTATATGAGGTCGAGTGTGCATGCTTTACTTTCTAAGGTGGTGATACTCATGGCAAATGTTGATCAGAGGGACAGAGTGCTGCTTTAAGTCCCTGGTATATATTCCCTAGCTCACAAACACCTAGAATATAGATACTGTTATAGCCCTATTTTTCAGGTGGAAAAACTGAGGCCTCGGAAGATTACATAGCTTGTCAATGGGATTTGAGCCCTGACAGTCTGACTCTAGAGCCCTCCATTTGGTGCATGTGTGCCAGCAGTGTGGTATCTCAGACTTACCGAATCAGACTTGGCATTTTAATATGGTCTCCAGGTCATTCTTACACACACTGCTCTAGAGCCTGTACATTGATGGGCTTTTGCTGCCTTCATAATTCTAAAGACCAAAGGAATATGAGTGCAGAGCCCTGTATGTAACCTCTGAGGAATCATTAAGTCCTAGAAGGGTAAAAAGAAGAGTGGTGGTGAATAAACACCGTGGTTTTCAAAAAGAATGTTTGAGGGAGGAAACATCAAGACACACACACACAAAACAGTGTACAGGACATAAATTCCTGGAAAATTCTAGAGTACAGAGCTAAAAGATGAACACAAGGAACCAATATGGGCTCACTAAGAAATCGCTTTGTCAAATTAGCCTGATTTGCTTTTTGAACCAACACTTGGTTACATACCAGGAAAATACTGCTGTTATATTATTCAAGAATGTTAGCATCAAGAATGAATTTTGGTAAAGTCTTTCTTGATATGCCTGTGGATAACATCAACACATAAGCAGGACTGGTAGTTAACTGAACAACTATGTCCAAAGGGGGCTGATTAATGGATCATTGTAAATAAGCAAAAGAGTTCCCATTCTCAATCACTTACAAAGTGTTTACTGAACACATGCTATAATTCAATGTTCTTCTAGGTGCTGAGGGTACACGGATGAACAAAACAATACTCTGCTCTCATAATAAAACTAAACAAAGACAATTACAGGTGTTAAATAGAAATAAAGGGTGCGCATTAGCTAGAGTGAGACAGTATTGACATTTGACCTGAGACCTGACTATTAAAAGGGAAGCAGCCATGAGGGGATCTGATGTCAGAGCATTCTCTAGACCAAGGGACTATAAGGTATCAAGAAGCTGGGGACAGGCCCTGGCTGGATGGCTCAGTGATAGAGCATTGGCCCAGTGTGTGGATGACCTGGTTTCAATCCCTGGTCAGGGCACATTGGAGAAGAACTCATCTGCTTCTCCACCCTTCCCTCTCTACTTTTTCTCTATCTCTCCCTTCTCCTCCTGCAGCAAGGGCTCCATTGGAGCAAAGTTGGCCCAGGCACTGAGGATGGCTCTATAGCCTCCACCTCAGGCACTAGAAAAGCTCTGGTTGCAACAGAGCAATGGCCCAGATGGGCAAAGCATTGCCCCCTAATAGCATGCCGGGTGGATCCTGGTCAGGTGCATGAGGGAGTCTGTCTTTCTGCCTCTGCACTTCTCACTTCAGAAAAATACCAAAAAAAACCCCCCAAAACCAGAAGCTGGGGACAGGGTGTGGCTTGCTGGATGAACAGAGAAGAGGCAGATGAACTCTGGGAGGCCAGAGTAGTGCAGTCTTGCAGGTCATAGGGAATATGAGGGAATTCACTCAAGCACTTTAATTTGGAGCATGATGTGATCTGATTTATGATTTTTAAAAGTAGTAGGCTGTCACATAGGCAAATGGCTAAAAATGGGGAGAAGCAGAACTCTGTTCTTGATTTAGTTCTAATCATTTTTATCAGAAATTTAGAAGAGAACTCGGCAGAGACATAAGATTTAGTGACTAAATTTGTACATACATCTTAGCTAAGGTCTAGCAGTCTAGAATTAGCTTCTAAAATTAGCAGGTGAAACGTAAAGGACATAAACTCCTAGTTCTGAACTTAAAACCTAAACCCGCATAGGTTCAGTATGGGTTGAGAAAGACCTGGTTTAGCTGAATTTATAGTAAAAAGTTAGATTTTAGTTAACTTTGTGGATAGCTTGAGACAATTTGATGATTTTCAAAATTCTAATGAAGTTCTTCTACACTGCATGGCAAGATTAGAGCAATAATCTTTTTAAAAATTACAGGTGATATACCATATTATATTAGTTTCAGGTGTACAGCATAGTGGTTAGACATTTAGATATGTCACAAAGCGATCACCCCCCTAAGTTTAGTCTCCATCTGGCACCATACATAGTTATTATAACATTTTTTACTATATTTTATATAAAGCTGTGATTCTTAAACTTGAGTAAGCATCAGAATCACTTGGAAGACGAAGAACAAGCATATGCACACAAATGCACACACATAGTGCTACAGAATTTTTGGGCACCCTCCCAACTATGTCTCTGAGAATTGGGCCCGTTATGTAGGTTAAACGGCCCAACTTTTCTTCAATTCTCAGCTCAGGGATTTGGACAGATGCTCACGGAGTGAGTGTCACGAAGAGGCACTGTTATTGATGGGAGTATGTCATAACCCCAGCATAATGGGGTGGATAAAAAGTGGAGAAATGATGTACCCAAAGAAACCATTCTTGTGTTCTTACTCGAAATAATAAGATAAAGCAGCACTGATCTTCTTCAGCACATTGTGGCTGACATTCACCATGCCCTTACCCCCATCTTCATTGTTCATAGAGCCAGCTCATGATGCTGGTCTCCTTTGCCAACTACTGGCTTTCCTGACTCTTCTTGTAGCTGTGGGTGGCCATGTGACTCAGTTCAACTCCTGGGAAATATTTTCTTTCATTAAAGGAAGAAGAAATGCTTTATATACTGTGGGTAAGAAGTGGTGCTTGGGATTGCTCAGTCATCCTGCAACCATGAGAGGAAGGCTGAAGGTCTCAGAGATGCCAATTTAGAGCCACTAAAAAAATAAAAAATCAAGAATTACATGTTTTGGACTTCTTTTTTTTTATTTATTGATTTTTAGAGAGAGGGGATAGAGAGAAAGAGAGAGAGAGAGAAGGGGGAGGAGCAGGAAGCATCAACTCCCATATGTGCCTTGACCAGGCAAGCCCAGGGTTTTGAACCGGCAACCTCCGTGTT
This sequence comes from Saccopteryx bilineata, assembly GCF_036850765.1. Classification (NCBI taxonomy): domain Eukaryota; kingdom Metazoa; phylum Chordata; class Mammalia; order Chiroptera; family Emballonuridae; genus Saccopteryx; species Saccopteryx bilineata. Next base: position 121,623,243 of record NC_089491.1, on the reverse strand, counting down.
CCAGGTCGACGCTTTATCCCACTGTGCCACCACAGGTCAGGCCTGGACTTCTTTTTAAGTGTGATAATGTGTGTCTGCATATTTTTTAGCAACATAAGTTGGGCATTCTGTAACTTGCAGTAAAGCACATTCTAATTTATGATCTTTGACTTGGAAGGTTACTTGGATTAAGCATGAGTACATCCCAGTGATTAAAAGCTTCAAATCTAGGTTATACTGCAAGAGTGTGAAAGTAGTGCCGTCTCTATAACATGACAATCTTTAGCAATGTGATTAGACTCCTCCCGCTTTTGTTTGCTCATCTGTAATATATGGATAATAATAGTACCTACCCACAGAGCTGTCACGAAGAATTAACGAGTTAATATATGTGAAACATTTTAAAAAGCATCTACTGTAGTAAGTGCTCAATAAATGTTACCCATTGCTATTGTACAAAAGATGCTGTCATTGCTGAAAGCTTTTGTAGAATTTTTCATCTGAAATTGAATCACAGATTGCCTGAGGACCAGACAAGGAAATCAGACTCTATTGGTCACTGTATCTATTTTTTTAATTAATAGACTTCAATTGTTAAGGCAACTTTAGGTTTACAGAAAAATTGAGCCAAAAATACAGAGGGTTTCCATACAACCCCTGACTCCAAAAATGCATAACCTCCCCCATTATCAACAGTACCAATCAGAGTGTTACAGTTTTTGCTATTGGTGAACCCACATTGACATATTATTATCACCCAAAGTCCACAGTTTACATTAGGATTCATGCTTAATGCTGTACATGCTATAAATTTTGATATTATATCTTAGTGAATCAAAGAAATTTGTTGGTAGAATTAATATTTAATGGATAGGGATTCTTACAATACAAAGATATCAGAATTCAGTGTAAAATAAAAAATAAATTCAGTGCCTACTGTTGGTTCTAGTCTAGGAAGTTTGAGAGAAATTTTATGAAAAGTCTTACCAATCCAGTGAGAGAAATGGACATGGGAGATAGATAATAACAGAGTATCTACAGGGTATTATGGGCAATAACAGAGAGGAACAGTGGGAGTTCGCGAGAGGTTTCTTGGAAGAAATAATGCTTTAGCTGAGCATTAAAGATGAGTCAGGCATAATTAGCCTGTGAAGAAGTGTGGCATGAGTGTTCCAGATAGAAGAAATAACTCCCACAGAGGAAGGGAGCTGGAAGCAGCATGGCACATGTGGGGAAATAAAAGGGTTATTACAAGAGCGGAGATGACAGGGGAGAGGGAAGTCAAGAGGGCCTGGACTGTAGTTTAGTGCCGAGTTTGGTGAGTGGTAAAGAGTCTCTAAATATTTGAAGCATTTATATAGATCATCCAAGATACTGTGTAGTCTCAAAAGAGTTAAGGCCAGAGACAGAGGGATCAGTTGTAAACAAATCAGTATGAATCTAAGAGCTTGCATTACAGCAATAGTAGTAGAAATTTTAAAAAGGGGAGAGATACATTAAAAATATCTCTTTAGAATGTTAAATCAGCATAATTTGATGATAACTTGGATATGTGTGAGGGCGGGTGAAGACAGAGAAGTAAAAGGTAGCTAGTTCCAGAGACAGGTGAGGTGTGGTACCACTCACAGAGCTGGGAAATAATGAATAAGAACAAGTTTTAAGTGGGTTTGTTTTGGATATGCTGTTTGAGGTGTCCATCTTAAACTCAGGTTGAGAAGTTCAGGCTGAAGTTCAGAAGAAAGTCTGGGGTTCAGAAGAGAGATGGATTTTGAGGTCATTAGACTATAGGTAACAATTGAAACCATGAGGCTGGAGAAAGTTTTACCCAGGGACAGTGCATGAGGCATGGTGAAATCAGCTTGCCCAAATTTTCCAAATGATGTCTGGTGTGAAGTTAAGACAAAGTCATGATGGACTTAAACTGGTTGGGTCTAGGTAAGGAAGACTGTCACAAAATGGCCCCTGCTTAAAGACTCAGGAAATTGGTTAGGAAAATGGCAAGTTGCTCAAACACTAAGAAAAAATAAGTTAAAAGACTTAAGCCAAAAGACTGAAACTAGTTATTTTGAGGAAATCCTTAAGCTCCATCTTTTAGAGATATAGTTGACTCATACCCTTATAGGGTATTTACCTTTCATTTGTCTTTATTCATTGAAGTTTTAAGGATGTAAGTGTGAAAATATGAGATCATGCTCTTTCTCAGTGGTCAACAATTTGTCATAGACAGAGTCTGACAACTTGCCCATAGACAGTAAGTGGAGAACACTTTCCAAATCCAAATCATTAGGAAGGACTTTCCAAATCCAAGACTTGTTGCTTCTATTGCTTGTTTTGAGCCCTTAGAAAAGTAAAATTATCCCAAAAGCCACTGGACATATGCCATCTTCCCTGCAGGAGTAGCCTATCTCTATGGGATAAGTGTCACTTAGGAGACAATAAATTCCTTGAGCTTGTCCACACATGACAGCTTGTGAGGGCCCCCGAGGAAATAGAGCTTACCGAAGAAAATACCAGTGGTTAGCATGCAGGTCTGTCCTTCCCACTTCCGATGTCTTTTGCTACTAAGCAGATGGTGCTATGGCACTTGTTAGGAGCTTGGGCCCAATTTAAGAGCATATCTCTGCTTTCACTGAAGCTACTGAATTTGAGGGAACCTGGGGAGAATTAATATACCTCAATATTCCTCTAACATCTTTTCCCTGTGTGATACATTCATTCTCACCTGCTGTTTTCATAGTGTGCTCCTTCCTTCCCTCTGTCTCATATTGAAAGCCCGCTGTGCTGGAACACAGCCTCTATCATTAACAGGCTGCATGCACTGTCACAGTCTGGCAATGGAAACGTCCTTCTAGTGGAAATCTTTTCCCAGGGCCTCCTCCCCAAATGCACCAGGCCAGCAGGGGTTAACTGGAGTTCTGCGGGTGAGCCCATCTCTGGGAAGCTGACTTGCTCCTTCTTGCCTGGCTTGGAACTTCGGCAGCTTGTTTCAACATCTTTTTAAGTTGAGCAAGGTGGCTATGGGATAACTGTGAAGGTCATTGCTAGTGAGAAAGTCAAAGCAAGAGTAGTAATTAGATGATTAAATTGAAATGTATTCTTTAACAAGCAATTCACCACAGTTCACGATCATATTTATAGTCCGCCTCTCCTCCAAACTCTCATATGGATCCCCTCCTGCCCTGAGAGCAACTTTATCTCTTAATTCAAGTGTCTGGAAAGAGCTTAATGGGAGGCAGGACCCCATCTTGGGTAGAATTGTGGTATTCTCCAACTACTGGTTACATCCCTCACATAATCCTACTAGTCTAATTCAAAGGCTCATTGTTTGATAAAAACCCAATTTAACACCTTTATTTGTGGGTCACACATTTTTTTGTACTTTGTTATTCTAGATTTACCGATAGGGTGTGTGGAGAGAGAGAGAGAATGAGAGAGAGAGAGAGAGAGAAACGGTTCATTTTAAGTGTCAACTTGGTTGGGCCATGGCACCCAGATATTTGGGCAAACATTATTTCAAATGTTTCTGTGAAGGTGTTCTTTTTTGGATGAGATAAACATTTCAGTCAGTAGACTGAGTAAATCAGATAACTTTCCCTAAAGTGGGTGGGCCCCATTTAATCAGTTGAAGATTTTAATAGAACAAGGACTGACCTCCTTGCTTTTGAACTCAAATTGCAACTGTTTCCTGAATTTCTAGTCTGCTGGTTTACCCCATCAGCTTTTTAGACTCTCCAAGCCTCCACAATCACACAAGCCAACTCCTTTTTTTTTTAAGCCAACTTCTTAAAGTAAAGCTTTCTCCTGCTCTCTCTCTCTATACTCCCTGTCCTCTGCATCTTTGGAGAACTGGTAGGTAGATAGATACATAATATGCTTTATCAATATTGCCCTAACATAACAGCCCCAGCTAGGTAAATAGCTGACTACAGGGGCTGAATGTGTGGGAGTGAAGGGTTTCTGGCAATTTATTTTTTGAATGTAGACTTAAGGAAAGCCTTGAGTCTTCTTCAGCAGATGAAGCTAGGATGATAAGGAGCCTAGGTATTTGCTTGACAGTTTAAATGAATTATTGTTTTCTGGCCTGCTTTTATGAGAACACACTGGGTACCTTGGACAAGTCATTCCAACCCAGCAGTGCAGGGTAGTCCCTGACCCAGGAATATGAACACGGACCCCCGACACACACACACACACACACACACACACACACACACACACACACATTCCACTTCAAAAGAAATCACTGCCCTGCTTTCTGTGACACAATAGCCTCACTTTAACTCCTTGCCTTTCTTGGCCTCTACATACCTGTTTGAATAATTATTATTCCTCTGCTGGGCCCTGCACAGATTTCCAGCTGTAAACATCATCACCCCCATCACCACAGCTAGTAATGAAGAGAAATGTGTCGGGTAATGCGGGGCGCGACCGCCACTCCAGTAATGAAGAAAAATGGACAGGAATCAATCGTACCTCCACCATTTCCTGGGGTAATTGGCATGAGGTAATTGCTTTCTTATCCTCTCTGCCTTTAGCTTTGCTAACTACTTCCCAATTCCTTACATTCATCACAAAATAGAAAACTGAAGCTGTGTAATAAATTTAAAAAATAAAAGGCCAAAGAGCTCAGCTTTGGAGTGCCAGTCTTAAAAAAAGGAAGGACATTCACGAGGTTAATAAAAAGGATACTAGTGGGGCATGTAGGGGGAGGGGGATCATTCCTTTTGGTCGTGATTTTTTGTCATCGTCCGCTAAGCCTTCTTTCAACTGTATACAAAGACTCCCAGGGGAGTGACTCTGAATAGACTCTAAACACACTCACGCAGCCACCCCCGCCACTGATGTGGTGCCCACGCGCATGGGGCAGGTCTGCTGTCCTCTCCTGCTGGTAAATCCAAGCCAGAGAGCACCATAGAAATTAGATGTGTATCCATTAGGCCTTGTGTGTCATACTAAGCCCTGTTAGGAAGTATTGACAAGGCATATTATTTTCCTGGTTTGCCCATTTTCAATACCGTGCTGTGGTTGAGACTATTCTGGGTGTTGTCCCTAGAAAGATTCTTTTCTTTTTTTTTCTTAGAAAGATTCTTAAACTCAGGGTTTTATAATACCATCAGGAGAAATAAGGACAGTGACCAAGCTCCATGGCAGAAAAAATCAGGTGCAATTAGTAAAATTAAGTATCTTTTTTAAAAAATACATCCACACACTCTTTACTATTCTTTTCTTCCCCTTCCCTTGACAGTGGGCTTGGTTTAGTGACCTGCTTCCGCTGAATGAGTTGCAGTAGAAGTGACAGCATGTCACTTCCAGATTAAGTTATAAAAGACTGCAGCAAAGGCAGTGGTGGTATTCAAATAATTTAACAACTGGTTCTCTACCCTAATGTCTATTTTAAGTATAAAAAAACAATATACTGAAAGGTGGTTTATTATTTCATGCATTTAATTCTTAAGAACAATAAAGAGGTACACAAAACTAGATTATGTTATGAGTTTTAAAATATTAATGAAAAAATATTTAAAATACCTAAAAAAACAATAAAACTGTTATTTAAGATATTTCCATATTGATTCTTGATTGGCATTCTCACTTGCAATTTTTTCACCTATGGATGAAATGAACATTACTACAGGGTGCTTAGAATATGCTGTTTTGCAGATAAAGATTAGAAAAGAGAGGCATGTAAATTTGTAATTTCCCTATTGGGCAGCTGCTCAGGCACAAACTTTAGAGAGAATCCTGATTACAAGTGCCATTTTAACAGCCGGTTCACTGAACTCAACAAAAATTAAGCATCGGTTCTTTTGAACCAGTGCGAACCGACTGAATCCCACCACTAAGCAAAGGTGGGAACAACCTAAATGTCTATTGTCTGATCAATATGTATATGCACATGCAATAAAATATTTTTCCCATAAAAAGGACTGAAATTCTGATATCTGTAATAAGATAGCTGAATCTTGAAAATAGCGCTAAGTAAAATAAGCTAGACATAAAAGAAAAATGTTATGTGACTCCGCTTATACAAGGGATCTAAGATAGGCAAGGTTGTAGAGACTGAAAGTAGAAAAGAGCTTATCAGAGGTTGGGAGGAGGTCAGTGGCAAGTCATTGTTTAGTCATGGGTACAGAGCTTCTGTCTGTGGTGATGAAGAGGTCTGGAGGTGGATAGTGGCGATGGCTGCGCGTAATGTAAATGTACTTAATGCCACTGAATTGTCCACTAAAAATGGTGAAAATGATAAATTTATGTTTTATATGTTTTACCACAAAAATCCCCCCCACACAACAGAGATACCAATTTTTATGTTCAGTGCTGTCCCTGTCTGTCGTTTGGATCATTCGCTCTAGGAGAAGCCAGCTACCATGCCTCGAGTCTGTCCAGGAAGCTCTATGGCGATGTCCATGTGGTAAAACATTGAGACTTCTGGACAACACTAGAGAGGAGGTGACTCCACTGAGTGAGCTGTTTGGAAGCAGATGTTCTAGGCCTATCTAAGTCTCCAGATGATGCTACCAGACCTGGTCGATATCTTGACGGGAATCTCATGAAAAACCCTGATTTATAGCTAAGTCACTCTGAGATTTCTGACTCTCCGAAATGGTGAGATAATAGATATTTGTTCTTTTAAGACTCTAAATCTTGAGGCAATTTGTTACACAGCAATAGATATTGAATGCAATATAACTATATAAAAACAAATTCACAATAATATTAAAGGATATAAATTCATAATAATATTAGATGATAGTGTTCATCTGAATTAAAACAAAGTTCTACTTCTTTGTACAAAGCAGGTAAGAGAGTGCCAGCTACCTGAGGTTAGGAAAAATATCTATGTCCTGATCCTATCTGTATTTCAACTCTGGACATGTATCTATTTGGTTTTTGCAAAGACAGTAGTGTGACACTAAATGGGAATGCCACAAACTAATCCCCACCATTTGTTTTTTTTTTCTTTCTCTCTCTCACTCTTTCTAAGCCCTGTCTATCTTTATTACAGTAGTGACAAAAATAATTTGTATACAGCTCTGAAGTTTGTAATTATATATAAGGACTATCACTGTAAAAATTCTTCACCGCTCACCAATATCTAGTACAGATGGGGTGGGGGCCATCTGCAAGCAGCATGTAGAAGATGAGGCCTGGGTTGGAAACCTGGTGGAATGTTTCATTCATTTAGGATAAGCCTAAAAACTCTACTCAGGGCAACCAGGCATTTGCATGAAACTTGGTCTGGGATACATACAAGGGTGGTGTAATGCTAAGGAGGAAGAATCCCAGAGGTTCAACTACGTCAACTTCGTTGTTTTGACCCACTCTGGTGGCAAATAAGTTTAGCATGGAGCTCTGAAAGTGTTGTGGGTGAAGTGAAACACCAAGTAATTGCCTTTTTTTTTTCTTAAGAGACTTCACATTTCTCATAAATAGAATACTCCTTGTACAGGAGTATCAACCACTTGATGAGACTCTACTGGCAGATCAGGAAGCCAGATCTGATCTGATAGTGCTCAGGTCAGCCACCTGGGAGTGACAGTTCCCCAAGGAAGAATGAAACATGCACTGGAAACTCCCCACCCCCATCCCTTGACCTTACTGCTTTAGGGGAAATGTAAAGCAGCTTCTCCTGACAGAAAGACTGGGAATCCCTGCGGCAGCATCTTTCTGTTTCTTTAAGGCCTCCATGGCAATGAAAGACGTGCGCCAGCAAAGCTAGGTCAAACCCATTACAAGAGTGGGTGAGGCATCCCCCCCCCCCACCTGACACCGGAAAATAACAGAAAAGGACCTTCTCTGACAAAAGAAGAGTATCTTCTTGTTTTACTGGGTTTGTTTCACATTTATTCACGGAACAATAGGGAAATGTAATTTATTTGGGGTATGAAAATATGTATTCACTGAACAATAAGGAGATGTAATTTATTTGGGGTATAAAAATAGCTAGCTATTAGAAGAAAAAGGAAAGGGAATTCAGAGATGGAGCCCCTGTGGTTTTTGCACTGTGCATCTTTGCTTTCTCCATCCTTCCTGGTCCCCTTCCTTCAGCAATTCTGTTTCCATCTTAGCAACTCCCAGAAAATCATCAAAAAGCCGAGTTCCGGCAACAGTGGCCTAAAAGACATTTTATTCCTCTCTCCAGCCCCAAATGGACCATCTTACCAGAATTTGTTCTGTCATTAGGGGGGAGGAGATAAGTTGAGCAAGCTTTTTCCTCCAAACTACCGCCACATTTTTATATTAATCTGACACCTGCCATCTGTTTTATTTCCAGAGAAATTCTTAGCAGGAAGGCGGCACTCCAAAGGGGTGAAACCTGGCTGAATGTCTAGGAGGATTCATTAGATAATATCCAAAAAACCCTTCAGAGGGCCTTGCAAAATGCAACTGTGGGGTGCAGTGATTTCCTAAAGCTAAGATTTCTGGTTTATCTTTGAGGTTCCCTGGACACTAGCAGTGTTTGGTTATATAGAGGAAGCAATATTAAGTAATTTTTATTTCAGCTGACCTTTTACAGAGAAAAGAAATAATTTAGGTTAGATTCTCCATTTCAGTATAGGACACTAACAGCTGGGCAGGGATTTTGCCCAACACTTTGTGAAGTTTATACTCATCTGACTTTGTCAGATTGGCATTTAATAGTAAATCAATAGAGCACTGCTACAACTTTAGGAAGAGTCTAAACCAAGAAACTTTTTCTGTACCACTAGCGTCTCCATGACTGTAAAAGTCTGCTGTACTTAAAAGACCTAGTCCAGCCCAGGAGGCCTTATAGTGGAATGATCTGAAATCAGACTGTCTGGATTTGAGGATTAACCCTACCATTTGCTTATAAATGCAGTAATTTTGGGCAGTAGTAGATTACAGTGGTTACAAATACAGGCTTTGGAGCCAGACTGCTTGTATTGAAACCATGATTCTACCATTTACTTTCTGGGTGATCTTAAAGAAGTTCTTCAAATATCTGGGTCTCAGTTTTATCATCTGTGCAATGGGGATATGAATGGCATCTAATCTCCAGATATTGGGGAAAAGATAAACAAAATTGACACATGTAGAATACTTCAAGTAATGTCTGGCACATAGTAAGTGCTCAATAAATGTTAACTATAGTGATTGCTGTTATTCTTTCCAGCCAATGCCTGATAATAATCAATAAAGAAATGGAGCTAATCAAGGAGAACTCTGGGGGAAATGCTGAATTCAGCAAAAGTGGGAATCAGGTAAAACTTGCCTTTTTACATCCTCTCTCCATCTTCTCTTTCCTACTAGTGACCAGGTCCCTTCTGCATCACTGCACCCATACTCTAGATATTTTTCTCTGCTCCCCACCATTGTGCCTTTCATTAAGTAATTTTACCAACATTAGTTTAATTCCTTCAGGACTTTGCTTTGAGCCAGATGATGATGATGATAATATGATTTAAGGTATTAATGAATGCTGATAAATGAATATTATGCTATGCTTTTTGGATATTACATTTACACCTCACAAAATGAAGGTTGCCTTATTACCAGGTGCAGTGATGAAAATCCAGAACTTTAGGTAATCTGAGTGATGGGTAATGATGATATTTGGGGGTAGGTAGAACATTCAGTTTTCTCTGAATCACAGATAAACCTCTGTTTGGATAACTCATAGAGCTTGTCCTAAAGTGAACTGATTAATATAAAGCATCACAGACAAATTTTGAGGCTAAAGCAGAATGCCCTGTGCTTGAACACACCATTATTAAGTTGAATGGTATGGCATTGAGACCCCAGTGTGACTGGTCCTGCAGTGCCCAGGCCTGCTGTCAACAAGTCATGACAAATTGGACTAGCCAAATTTTTAGTCACATTTGGTCTTCCTGAAGGTATAAATACTGGCTGAAGATGTTCCAAACAAAGGAAAATCCAGGCTGCAGAATGGAGTTAGCAAATGGAGAAAATGGCAAAGGCTCAGTTTTGGTCATCATAGCCCTGGCTAAGGAGCTTTAAAAAAATACAGATGCCCAGGCTCTTTTCCAGAAAAGGTATATGGAACTTTCTGGATTTGGGTCTAAGCTTTGATATAATGTAAAAGACTCCTAATATAACCCTAATGATCAGCCAGTGGTGAAAACCAGCAGTGGTAGACAATGCTAGTTTTTAACGATAAAAGGAATTAGCTGCATGCAGGAGACTTTTGAAGGTGACTTGGGAGGATTGCTAAGGGATTGTACAGAAAAGGTTAAGGGTCAAGAAAGAGACCAAAACAACTTATATCTCAAGCAAGTGTGCCTAGGAGAAGTGCGGAGGTCCACCGCAGTGGAAAAGAAATTATTTTGGAGGGAAGATAAGTCTGAACTGAATTGAGTAGCGGGAAAGCTGAGTGATTCAATCACTTTACAATATCCAAAGTAATGGGCGGCCTCATCTCTACTCTGATCAGAAAATTTAACCTCAAAGTGACATCATTAGCTTTATCAAAAGCCCAGCTGAAACAAAATGCAGTATGAGAAAGATGGACCAAGGGCATGCCATATATTTCTTTAGTGTTTGTTGTTGTTGGTTTTGGCTTAACTTGTTTTGGAGGGTTAGAAGTTCTTTGCATGCTTATCAAAGTTATGGACCTTATTCCCAGAAAAAAAATACCATTAGATACATACATACAAAGTTTTGTATGGAGCCCAGTTTAAGAAACTCTTTTTTAGATAGGGACTAAGGGGGGCACCAAGCCAAACAAAGTTGTTGGTGCTGTTATCATTACTGTTAGTGTTCGTTATTATTAACTTATTATTTTATTAACTTAATATTTTAAGTTAGAGATGTAGAGACCAAAAAGAAATGTAAGGAGGGAAGAAAAGTTAGCTTGGAAAGAGTTGTGTTAAATGGACAGCTTCTGATCTAACATGAGGTCACTGCTGAGTCTCAAAAGGAAGCACTATCTTTCCTAAATGCTTTGGAGCATTTTGTGTCTTCTCACTGTTCTTTATTCTTTGATTAAAATATTGATATATTATGTGCACCTGTCCTTAGCTTTGTTGTTAAAACGTCCTGGCAACCACAAGAAAACATGCCAGCTTATAATAACTCTCTGCCTATTTAATAATCCCTAGCATTTCCTGAAAATAGAATTTCAGTATCTAGAACTTTTGATTTGGAAAATGAAACAGCTCTTGTTAGTTCTAATAGAGGAAGACAGCTTGATTTCCAACACTCTCTTTTAATTTGGGTTTTACCAGCCAGTGATTTTATTGAAAGTGAAATTCATATTCCTGTTTAGCTTTAGCTTCTCAACTCTAAAATGGGAAAAATCACAGCTTCAGTAACAGAATTGAGAATGAGGTCCTGACATCTTTCTTAAAAGGAATTTGGATAAGGCTTCAAGGTAAATGCTTGCAAATTACTCACACTATATGCCTACACACACACACAAACAGGTTTAGAAAACCTTGTTGAATTCAATGAAATAATTAGGTATGAAGAAAATAACTGGAGCTTTTATTGCCGGATTCTTTTCAACATGGTCCAGACTTGCTCTAAGGCAATGAGAGGGGTGTGGGGTAGGGGATAAGGTTATGTCTAAAAAGGAATTCATGTGCTCAAGATTTCTTTATCTTTGTGAAGGAATGTTGCACTTTCTTGAGCAACCGAGAGAGGGGTCCATCCAGGGTCCATAATTTAAATGGAAACTTTCACAAATGTCCAGAGCCCTTGGTGTTCTGTAAACGAAGGGGGAGAATGTCCTCAAATTCCTTGCAGCAGGAACCCACCAAGGTGGCTCAGCCTTGACTTGGAAATGGAACAAGTACATCTACAAAAGGACAAGGGATGACGTTTGCACCATAAATCTGAAGAGAACCTGGGAGAAGCTTCTGCTGGCAGCTTGTGCTTTTGTTGTCACTGAAAACCCTGCTGATGTCAGTGTCACATCCTCCAGGAAAACTGGCCAGCGAGCTGGGCTGAGGTTTGCTGCTGCCATTGAAGTCACTGTTATTGCTGGTTGCTTTACTCCTGGAAGCTTCACTCACCGGATCCAGGCAGCCTTCCAGGAACTTTGACTTTCAGTGGCTACTGATCCCAGCGCTGAGCACCAGCCTCTCAGAGATGCATTATGTTGACCTGCCTGTCATCGCTCCGTGTAGCACAGACTCTCCCTCTGTGCTATGTGGACATTCCATCCTGTGCAACAATACAGAGAGCACCTGGGAGGTCTGATCTCAGCAGTGTGGGGCTGGGAAGGCCTGTGCATGCACGGGCACCATCTCCCATGAGCACCAGAGGAAGATCATGCCTGATCTCCCCTTCTACAGAGAGCTTGAGAGATGAAGAGAAAGAGCAGGCCACTGCTAAAAAGACTGTGACTCAAAAGGAAGTTCTAATTTAGCAGGGAAAGAGTGTTGCTTTACAAAGTTTCCTTTCTCTTGATGTCTAAATTGCAAGGTTCACAACAAAGACCCCTCCCCCTGCCCTGTCAGTCTACTTCATGTGAAGAGGGGTAGAAATCGCTTAGGAAAAATACGAGTGCCTCCTGATAATATTGTGTATATATGGTCACGAGTCATCTGGAGTCTGGGTTCAGCCTGTACCCCTGGTAGCCACTTAGAGCCCCATCCAAGCTGGGATCTTCCTAAACGGTGATACAGAAAGGAGACAAAAGTAGGCATCTCAGCATTCAAAACAGGTGAGTGTAAGTCCCAGCCACCCTATGACTGGCCGAACAGACTAAAAAGTCACTTTACTTCCCTGAACCTTGATTTCTTCGATTGTAATACGAAGGTAATAATATCCAACTAATGGCTTCAGTGTGATGGAGGTCTCCAATCAACTCAGCTCCATCTTTCCTGGGCTCCCCTCCCCCCTTCCTCTCCCTCTTGAGTCACAGCCAAGAATTGCCAGGCCTGTTCCTGGTCAAGTAGGAAGAATTCTGTTTGTCTTATACAAACTCAAGGCAGAGAGTACCCTTCTGGATGGGAGGCTGAAAATCCACAGGACTGGGAGATTACATTTTAGACATTTCATTTATTCTCTTTCCCTCTCTACTTTCTTCCCCCGTTGTACAATACAGGCAGTATTCCCTCAACATATGCAAATTTGCTTTAAAAAAATTATTTCTACAGGTGTATGTGGATTGATTCAGAAAAGAGAAACAGTGGTAGCACAGAAAAGATTTTTTCAACTGTAGGATTCAGTTCAGAAAGGGAGAGTTTTTTTCATGATGAGCTAACATCTGAATACTTGCTAAGTGCCAGGCACTATATTCCACACATTTAACACATCATTCATCCTCACAACATCATGAAGTGAGTAGTTCTACTGGTAGACAAGGAAAGTGAGGCACAGAGAGGTTTTGTAAATTACACAAAGTCACACAGCTAATATGTGGTAGTACTAAGATTTAAGCCCAGGCTAATCTAGTTTCAGGACACTACATGTTCTCCACCAGTTCAGCAGCTGATTCATCTCCTGTCCCCAGAGGCTCAATATAAAGAAAACTGAGGGAAGATAAATGGGAAAACATAAATTAGAAGAAAATGAATCATGAAGGACATTTGAAATAGATATTGAGCTTATGTAATTGAAATTTGATGTTTTTTCAAATATTCATAGCAGACACACTAATATTTCATTTGTGGATCGGAAACTCAGTCTGATCGGCCTTGATGTCCTAAGTAATGATGTCACGAGGCCAGCTGAGACTCCTGATAAAGTGTTTGGGGGTTTGCTTTGTTTCTCTGTGCTCATATCCCTTTACTAAAAGAGAGTCTCAAGGTTTCTAAGGATGGCCAGAATATCCAGTCTGCTTTCTTTGCAGGGGAAATACTTCCAGTATGAGAAAGATGAAGTGGACATTTTCTTGGCTGCATTTTTGATGAAGTTCCTCTATTGGGAATACCTACATTTCTCTTTCCTGGATGAGACTTCTAGAATTTTCTTTTTTTTACATAAAAGCGGCCATTTTATTTCTGTCCTTTCTATGGTTGTGAAGAAGGTGAGGTCAAAGGATTTCGGTTCTCACACTTATCTAGAAGAAGCCAATCTGGGACTCAAACCCCGTTCTCCTGACACCCTATCCTGTTCTGCCATTCAACCACATGTGTTTCTTTCTCTTACACACAGGCTCTTTTTGGCCACCAGTAAACACACTGACCTTTGAAATATGGAAAGAAAAGCGCTTTGAAATAAAACTGGCACAAACAGCAGTTAGACAGCCGTCATCTGGAGGCCGAAACAAAGAGGGGCATAGTTTTCAAGCTGTCTTCATAATTACACGAAGCAGTTATCACTCAGGCCCCAGTCTGAGCCTTACCCCCCAAATAAACAGCCGAGGTTTGGGAAGCACATAAGCCACTTTGTTGCTCTAGCATGTTGGGGGGTGGGAAGTCCCCTCCTCGCCCCTCTCCCCCCCACCACGCTAAAAATCACATGTGGCTGGGACTGTTTTCCAGAGCTCCAGGCTCTTTCCTTTCTTCCTTCCCCATTAAACCCCTCTGCTCTTCTTGGCAAAAGCCTTCAGGTGAGGTAAGTGCCAATTAACAACAAAGAGCTTGATGTATTTCTAGTTTATGACTTAAGCTGGGTTCTCATGAAATATATTCTTCTTCTCTGGTCCACACGCCTCCATGTGCAAAGAGCAAGGATTCTAAGTGTGGTTAAAATTCAGTTCATTTTTGTTACCACCCGAAAAGTGATTTTTCTTCTGGGGATTTGCTCAAATAGAAAACCAGACAGAGAAACCCCAGGAAAAAAAATAAAATTTAAAAAACCTAACTGTAAATATCAGTGGCAAAGGAGTAGGAGCTGAGCAAATTGGGGTTTTAGAAAATATGGTCTTAAATTTCTCATGGATATTTTGGCTATAAATGTAGCCAGACTTCAGAATGAGGAGGAGGGATGAGAATTATCTAGCCCAAAGGATCTCTAAAGCCTTTACCAGTTTTTAAAATTTGGATTGTATTTTTTTAATCCCATGAATGGTTTCAATCACGCTTCAATCATTTGAGTGTTATCCAGTCAATTTATGAAAAATATTTTTGGGACTTGTTCCTAAGTCACAGAGCTCTGAGATCTGACCAATAAAATGATCTGATTTGGCATTGCAGACCCTTAAAGACCCAAAGATTTGGCAACAGGAATATACATGGGTTAAAATACACTTCAAAAACAATTCCTCTAATTCTTAACTGTATAGTCCTCAGTTGTTTAAGATTATTAGTGCCGATGGAATTTAGCAAAAGGAATGACAGATGCATATTGAAATGCAGGCAAATACGTTATGCAAGCCACATTTTAATATAATTTTTGCATTCATAATTTTAGTCTCGTGATTTGTATTTTCATTTGCTTGGGAACAATGATTTTCTTCTTTCCCTGCTTGGAAAACAAGGCAAGACTTGTTTCTACCAGCATCCTAATAGTCTTCCTGAAAAAGCAGCAAACTGGCTAGTTCAGGAACTGCTTTCTACCACCTGCATACAAGCTTCTTACAGAGCAGCTGCATTTACAATACATGGGAAAGGTGAAAATATGCAATCAGTCAATTGCTTTGTTGCATCGTGGCAGGTAATCATCTGTTTTTGTTGTTGTATTAAAATTGAACAGACAGCTTTTTAAAAAAATAGACTGTTTAAATATACAATCTCTTTTCAAATGGAGGTGTGACCAAGTGCCTGCTATAAACCCACCAAATCCCATTCCCTTTTAATCCAGAGTCGCAGACAGAACACATATTCCAGCTTCCCGGCAATTTCTGGTTAGTGGAATGTGGGCCAAAGTAATTTACACAATGTCCAAGTCTGGCCACTAGAATCTACTGGGCAACCTCCAGTGGGGCTCTTCCCTTGCTCCTGACCTCCTGGCTAGACATGGAGGATCAAGTGGAGAACTTGGGAAAGAGCATAAGGAGGAGCCTCTGAATGGAAGGGGGTTAGGTCCTGGAATAAAACTGTGTAGTGCAGACTCGCTGCCCCCGTCAATCTCCCCTGACCAATGACTCACAATAGACTATGACACATACTCATTGTGTGGTGGCCAGCCTCCAGTGGTTGCATCTCCTGGTATTCATATCTTTGTGTCACCTCTTCCACAGTTCCAGGGTTGGTCTGGGGACCACTAGCATATGACAGAAGTGATGTTATGTCACTTCTGAGATTAGGTTATGAAAGACTTTATTTCTGTCTTCAGCGCTCTCTCATTCATTTTCTCTCTCTCCATTCTCACTGGGATTACTTGGGGTCTGCAATAACTTGGGGTCACTTAGGCCACCTGTGGAAATGCCCACATGGTAAGGAACAGAGACCTTTCTCAAACAGTCAGCAAGGGTTTGAGGCCTGTCAATCATCAAGTAAGTAGCTTAAAAAAGAATTCCTCAGCTCTAGCTGATTCTTTTTTTTTTTTTTTTTTTTTTGTTTTGGATTTTTCCGAAGCTGGAAATGGGGAGAGACAGTCAGACTCCCACATGCACCCAACCGGGATCCACCCGGCACGCCCACCAGGGGCGACGCTCTGTCCCTCCGGGGGGTCACTCTGTCGCGACCAGAGCCACTCTAGCACCTGGGGCAGAGGCCAAGGAGCCATCCCCAGCGTCCGGACCATCTTTGCTCCAATGGAGCCTCGCTGCGGGAGGGGAAGAGAGAGACAGAGAGGAAGGAGAGGGGGAGGGGTAGAGAAGCAGATGGATGCTTCTCCTGTGTGCCCTGGCCAGGAATCGAACCCGGAACCCTTGCACGCCAGGCCGACGCTCTACCACTGAGCCAACCGGCCAGGGCACTAGCTGATTCTTGAAATGACTGCAACTCCAGCAAATAACTTGAATACAACTTGGTGAGAGACACTGAGCCAGAACCACCCAGCTAAGCTACTCCTGGATTCTCGACCCTCAGAAATTGTGTGAGATAATAAATAAATGTTTGTTGTTTTGAACTGCTAAGTTTTAGGGTCTTATGCTACAAAGCAATAGATAGCTACTTCAAACGTCAATAAAAAGTAAACCTCTACTGAGACACTGAGACATTGGGACTGTTTGTTACAGTGCTTAAACACTGACTGATACAGAGTTCAAGGCTTTCAGCAACTATGGACATACTATGAGCAGCATCCTAAGATTTCTAAGGGCAAAGGCTTTGGTTTGCTCTTTTTTTAAAAAATATCACTTCCTAACACAATGCCTGGGCAAGAGTAAACACTAAACAAATGACAAAATAATGAAGGTGGCTTTTGGTAAGATGCTTAATGTTATTCTGTACATGGTATGTGCAAAGTCAAAAGAGAAATTACCATTTTAAGGTTAGATGGGATCAACTTAGCTTTATTCAGGGTCAGAAAAATTCTGGGATTCTATTCTTATCAAATGCACAGGTTGTGGTTTACCAGACTTTCATGTAAAGAGGTGAAAAACACAGTCATCTAATTATGTTTTTATTTGCTATATTTGTGTTTCCAGATGATATTGCTTATGATTGTATGGGCCAGGTGCTGTTCTAATAAATACATGTGTTAATATGTTTAATTCTTATAACAACCTCATCAAGTGTGTGCTGTTGCAAGAGTAGGTAAACACTGTCCTTGCCTTATCCCATGACCACATTAAAATGATAACTAAAGAACAGCCATCATTGAGAACTGCCTGAACTCTAGCTAAACAGAACTTCCATAACAGAACATAAAGAGGAAGACACATCGACATGCAGGAGGGGCAGAGACACGAAACAGGCTGGTCTCACACCTACACGTGGTGGTTAAAAACAAGAAGTGTCTCAACTGCAGTCCACCCTGAAAATTGAGGGGTCCCAGCTCCACAGTTGGATCCCCAGCCCAGGGTTCCAGTACCAGGAATATATGTCCATATAAGTTCTCACTGTGAAAAGCAGTGGGAGTTGCGGCTGAGTGAGGCCAAGAGTTGTTGGAACCCTACGCTTCTCTTCAGGGACCCACTTACAGACTTATTTTCTGACAGACTTGCTCTGAGCTCCCATGCTGAAGACATAGCTCAGAAAATATGAGGAACATATAAGGAGGAGCTGAACTGTCTCATTTCAGGCAGAGGGCTAGAGGGACAGCTTTCTCCCAGACTGAATGCTAGGAGAAGCCCTTGTTTCTTTTCTGATCCCTCCTTATGAAGGAACATGTAGGCTCCACATCTGAGTTTCCATCAACCAACCTAACACTGTTCACCCAGCCCAAAGACCTTGCTTCACCCAAGTCATTTCCAGTGACTTTTCCATATAAATGGCCTGTCTTGCCTCATGCTGCTGACTTTCCTAAAATTTTTCAAAAGTTCACAACCCCCAAATATGCAGCATCTGGTCTCAGAGTGTCTCTTACCTTTTAATAAGCAGCCTCAAGCCTGGCACTAGTGGCAGCCAATCTTGATTCACAGCTTGGCCTTTCCCAGGCACCATCAAGCCCAGGAAAAAGAAAAAGTAATCCAAAAATTGGGGTTAGTTTATAGGGCCTCTGGTACAACTTCAAGTGTACTAATATTTGCACCATGGGGGTGCTGGAAAGAGAAGAGAGAGCAAGAAATTGAAAACCTATTTGAAGAAATAATGATAGAACTTCCTTAACCTGGTGAAAGAAATAAACATACAAGTCCAAAAAGTGCTGAGAATCCCAAACAAGATGAACCTAAAGAAGTTCAAACCAAGTCATATCATAATTAACATACTAAATGGTAAAAACAAAGAAAGAATCCTGAAAGCAGCAAGAGAAAATCAGTTAGTTACCTACAGGGGAACTCCCATAAAACTTTCAGTTGATTTCTCAACAGAAACTTTGCAGGTCTAAAGGAAATGGCATAAAATATTTAAAGTGAAGAAAAGCAAAGACCTAAAAAATTACTCTACCCAGCAAAACTATTATTTAGAATTGAAAGAAGATAAAAGAGCTTCCAGACAAGAACAAGCTAAAGAAGTTAATCACCACCAAAAAAGTATTACAAGAAATGTTAAAGGGTCTCCTTTAAGAAGAACAAAAAAATTAAAAATACAAACAATGAAATGTCATGAACTACATACCTTTCAGTAATTACTTTAAAAGTACATGGATTAAATGCTCCAATAAAAAGACATAAGGTACCTGAATAGATAAGAAAACAAGCTCCATATGTACACTGCCTACAAGAGACCCACTTCAGACCAAAAGACACACACAGATTAAAAGTAAAGAAATGGAAAGAGATATATTATGCAAATGCAAATCCAAACAATCAAAACAGGTGGGATAGCAATTCTTGTGTTAGAAAAAATAGATGTTAAAACAAGTGACAAAGAATAACCGAGTAATTCCACTTTTGGTATATATCTGAAGAAACTCAAAACACTAATTCAGAAAAATATTTGCATCTCTCTGGTCATTGCAGCCTTCTTTACAATAGCCAATATATGGAAGCAACTTAAGTGTCCACTGATAAACAAATGGATAAAGAAGAGATGGTACATATATTTATATATAAGGGAATATTACTCAGCCATATGAAATCTTGTCATCTGCAACAACATGACAGGGGTATTATGCTAAGTAAAATAAATCAGGCAAGGAAAGACAAATACCATATGATTTTACTTATACATAGAATCTAAAAACAAAATAAATAAACAAACAAAACAAAACTCATTAATGTAGAGATCATTTTGATGATTGCTTGATGGGAGAGGAATTGGGGAAAGGGGGAAAAAAGAGGAAGGGGCTAAGATATGCAAATTGCCAGTTATAAAAACAGTTACAGGGACGTGAAGTACAGCAGGGAATATAATCAATCATATTATGATATAATATCTATGTATGGCATCAGATGGGTACTAGATTTATTAGGGGTGCTCACTTCGTAGGTTATATTAAGGTGACCAGTCATCCTCCTTTAGGGAGGAGAGTCCTTTTGTAAGTTCTGTCATCCCTCAAAAAGTGTCCTCCTACATGTCCTCCTTTTTGATATTGGAAGATTAATCTGTAAATGTCTATATTCAATTGATGCAGAGTCAATCCATTGCGTGTGATGTGACGTATTTGTATTTGACATGACGATTCATCAAAGATCAATACAGTGCGGCGAGACATGATTACAAGATGCATGTGCTCCTCAGGGGAGACCTTGAGAGATCATGCAATATACCAACCATGCAGATGGCTTTGTGTACTTCTTACTGAAACATGACACATAGCACATACGACATTGTAGACATGATGATTTCTTTCTCAGTGAATATTCAATCATAGAGAGGTAAGCACAATTTACGTAAAATTCAATATGAAGGATATTTCTTGTTCAGAATTTTTAATATATTGTTACAAGATGATACATTGACAAAAATATTTATTCAACGAATATTCTTACAATTATTATTAAAAATTAATAAGCATTTAAGCATAATTACAATATAAAATATTAAAAATGTTTTTATTATGCATTTATCATATTATAGCATATTATTGTTGCAATGAATAAAATGTTTCTTTTATTTATGATATTGTGTTCTTCAATTTATTTTTGTCCTCCTTTTCATTGTAAAAAAGTTGGTCACCTTAATTTTTAGAAGTCTAATCACTATGTTGTACACCTAAAACTAATACAACATTGTGTGTAAACTGTAATTGAAACTCAAAATTAATAATAAAAAAGGGTATTGTTGCTCCTCAGACTTAACTGATGAGAAAATAGTCTCAGTAAAGTTAAGCACCCTGTCTCAGGTCTCAGGTCACAGAGACGTTCCATAGCAGAGACTGTGCCTGATCTCTGGACTTGCAAACTTGCAATGACCATGAGGTCACCTATTATACTGTATGTATTGTTCCCTGAATTCAATTCTCAAAAGAGATAGGACAAAAGTGTGAAATGTAGGAAAGGGCCACTATATCAATGGAGTGGATTAAAAGATAGCCCTGTGAGGACAGAATAGAATTATCAAGACTTTTAGGTCTTAAGAGGTTCACATTAAGAAAGGCTATGATCAGAGTTTATAAAGTCCCAGAAGATAAGAAGTTCTTCATCCAAACTAATACACATCACGGGGATGGTTTCTCCCTTGAAACTTTTTCGGGATGGTTTGGGAGGACTTAAATAAAAGCTGCTTGTAGATGGCGGGATCCATCTCTCTTTGCCTTCTCGTCAGCCATACAGCGACTAGGTTGATAACCTCAGAGGCTGTTACGGAGAATAACACCCAGAACCACAGGGCACCCTGTGCCATGTGGAGCAGCCAGGAGGGGGTTTGGCCTCCCTACCAATTGACAAAAACCTTCATAACAAATTGCTCCCAATGTCTGTAAATCAGCACTAGCCTCCAAGAACTCAGAAATGTGCCAAAGAAGCACCGGAATGGATAGATCTCTAACCCTTTCTGCCAGCCCCTTTTTTGCTTTTTTTTTTATAATGGAAATGTGCATAATACATCATTTATGAAAATTTTTTTACAACATTCTGAGTACATATTTGCTGCAGGCAGCTCTCTGAGTTCTTGCAGCTCAACGTTTTGGGAAAGAGTGTGGAAGACACTGTTTATAAGGAACACTGCCAGTGGGCTAATGAGAATTTTTCATGACTCTTGGATGTTTGCAGAACAAAAGACTTTTGAAACTCGATTCTCAGGCTGACCTAGAGTCTGGAGACCAAGATGATGACTTGTGGAAAGAAGCTGTGGATTACATAGAAAAACCTTGCTTATTCTGACTTTTCTGAATTTTGGTTGTCAAAATATGGTCCTCTCAACTTTAGAGAGTGAGACAGATTTTTAATTGTTGTGACAGTTGATGCTGTGTCATTTCAAATTTCTCACTTCATAGGGGAATGGGTTTTCTAAAGAAATCAATGATGCATTAACCTTTTGCAAGGAGAATATTAAAATTGTGTAGACTAATATTGTATTCTAAAGAATGTGGAAAGACTGTTGACATCAAAAGAAATTAATACGTTCATTTACAAATAACTTTAAATAATTTAAGCAGGCCTCAAGGATGTAATTGTAACAGGAACTAAGTTTGAATTCTTATACATGAGAACAAGACCGAATACTTTGTCATCATCCACAACTCAGAATATTCATATATTCATGCTGGTGACTGTTCTTTCCCCATCATTGTGAACTGATGGAGTTTTGCTCGAGAAATAAGGAGCCTACATTTATGCATCCTCATACTCCATTCCAGCTGTGGCTTACAAAATCAATCCCTTGGCACTAATTCAACACTTGTAGACTTTTCCATTAGAAAAAAAAATGTGTGTGTGTGTGTGTGTGTGCGTGTATCTGTGTGTGTATTAGAAAAACAGCCAATCTGGGCTTGAGAAGATCCCCCTCCCCATTATGTCACATGTTCAATCTGCATCTTTTCCTTTAAATATTCCTAAGGGAGTAGACATTTTGAGTTGGAAGAAGAGGTGAGGAAGACACAAGATAGGGAGGAAGCCAGTGAATGGAGAGGAAGGTGAGAAGCAGGTGCAGGCAGAGTGCCTGCTGAGTGCCGACCCAGGGGCTCCCGGGGGAAGGTCCTGGTGGCCTGGCCCCTCTGGGGTCCCTGTTTTCTTTGGGCTGGCTTTCAGCTTTCTTTACATGCTTATTTTCACAACCAAACAATACTTTTTATTTCTATCCTGACAACACACCTATTATTTTAATGCTTAACAACATTAGTAGAGAAACTGCCCCCCAGTGGCACCTCCTGCTTTCTATAGTGTTTGTTTTTTATCCAACAGCGCACAGACGCCTGAAAAATCTGTTTAAAATACAAATTTGATCACATTACCCCCCTGCTACAAAATGGTTTCTCACCCACCGTTTCTCAATCCTACGTTGGCTTTCAAGGTTCTACATGACCCGCCTCCAGCCTACCTTTCAAACATTGTATTTGTCATTGTCACTCTCCTTCTCAGCTCCTCTCACAGGGCACCTAAACAATGATACTCTCTCCTCTGATGTCCTCTCCTCACTTTCCTCCCTGCCTGCCACTCTCTCTCCATCAACCACCCCACCTGTGGTATTGACTGCTTGATGAAACTGGTTCGCACTGGTTCGGCAGAACCAGTACCTAATTTTTTGTTGAGTTTGGCAAACTGGTTGTTAAAATGGCACTTGTAATCAGGGTTCTCTCTAAAGTGGGTGCCTGAGCAGCTGCCCAATGTAGAAATCACAGATTTACATTCTTTACTCTTTTTTAACATTCATCTGCACAACACCATATTCTAAGCGCCTGTAGTAATGTTCATTCCGTCCATAGGTGAAAAAAGTTTGATGAAGCCATGCTTGTAGTGTTTATTTATTCATTTCATAAAACTCATTATATATTTGATGAAATACTACATTTTAATTCCCTCAGGTTTGTCACTTCAATAAACACACTTATAATGTAAAAAGAAAAATTGCCAAACAACCAGGGGGTGACAAGTTGTTGTGTCAGCTTTGTGTTACACCCAAAGTTCCTCCAAAATATTTTGAGTGTGCTGGTGTTCCCCCAAATGGTGAAACCAATAGGAAACTAGGACACAATGAACCAACAGAAATATAGATTTCAACAGCTATCTTATTGCCCATTTTGGAAGCCGTGGAAGAATGCTCACAATTTTCTTGTGACAAAAAGGTTTGTTGTACACATTACTTGATTGTATTTAATCTGCATAGCCTATGCTATTTATTAATTCAGCCTAGAAATTTTTGTTTAGTATTGATAAAATGAAGAAAATGTATGTTACATTAATATTTTTCATTAATATTTAAAAATTTCTTATAATATAATCTAGTTTTGTGTACCTTCTTTATTGTTCTTTTTTTTAAATAAATTTTTATTAATGTTAATGGGGTGACATTAATAAATCAGGGTACATATATTCAAAGAAAACATGTCTAGGTTATCTTGTCATTTGATTATGTTGCATACCCCAATCGCTCAGAGTCAGATTGTCCTCCATCACCCTCTATCTAGTTTTCTTTGTGTCTCTCCCCCTCCCCCTTTTCCTCTCCCTCCTTCCCTCTCGCATCCTCCCTCCCCCCACCCCTAGTAACCACCACACTCTTGTCCATGTCTCTTAGTCTTGTTTTTATGTCCCACCAATGTATGGAATCATGTAGTTCTTGTTTTTTTCTGATTTACTTATTTCACTCTGTATAATGTTATCAAGATCCCACCATTTTGTTGTAAATGATCTGATGTCATCATTTCTTATGGCTGAATAGTATTCCATAGTGTATATGTGCCACATCTTCTTTATCCAGTCTTCTATTGAAAGGCTTTTTAATTGTTTCCATGTCTTGGCCACTGTGAACAATGCTGCAATGAACATGGGGCTACATGTATCTTTATGTATCAATGTTTCTGAGGTTTTGGGGTATATACCCAGTAGAAGGATTGCTGGGTCATAAGGTAGTTCTATTTTCAGTTTTTTGAGGAACCACCATACTTTCTTCCATAATGGTTGTACTACTTTATAGTCCCACCAACAGTGAATGAGAGTTCCTTTTTCTCCACAGCTTCTCCAACATTTGCTATTATCTGTCTTGTTGATAATAGCTAATCTAACAGGTGTGAGGTGGTATCTCATTGTAGTTTTGATTTGCATTTCTCTAATAACTAATGAAGATGAGCATCTTTTCATATATCTGTTGGCCATTTGTATTTCTTCCTGGGAGAAGTGTCTGTTCATGTCCTCTTCCCATTTTTTTTTTTTTGTATTTGTATTTTTCTGAAGCTGGAAACAGGGAGAGATAGTCAGACAGACTCCCGCATGCGCCCGACTGGGATCCACCCGGCACACCCACCAGGGGCTACGCTCTGCCCACCAGGGGGTGATGCTCTGCCCCTCCGGGACGTCACTCTGCCGCAACCAGAGCCACTCTAGCGCCTGGGGCAGAGGCCAAGGAGCCATCCCCAGCGCCCGGGCCATCTTTGCTCCAATGGAGCCTTGCCTGCGGGAGGGGAAGAGAGAGACAGAGAGGAAGGAGGGGGGGGGTGGAGATGCAAATGGGCGCTTCTCCTATGTGCCCTGGCCAGGAATCGAACCTGGGTCCCCCCGCACCCCAGGCCGACGCTCTACCGCTGAGCCAACTGGCCAGGGTCCTCTTCCCATTTTTTATTGGATTGTTTGTTTGTTTCTTGTTGAATTTTATGAGTTCTTTATAAATTTTGGATATTAGGTCCTTATCTGAGCTGTTGTTTGAAAATAACATTTCCCATATAGTTGGCTGTTTATTTTGTTGTCAGTTTCTCTTGCTGAGCAAAAACTTCTTAGTCTGATGTAGTCCCATTCATTTATCTTTGCCTTCACTTCCTTTGCCTTTGGAGTCAAATTCATAAAATGTTCTTTAAAACCCAGGTCCATGAGTTTAGTACCTATGTCTTCTTCTATGTACTTTATTGTTTCAGGTCTTATGTTTAGGTCTTTGATCCATTTTGAATTAATTTTAGTACACGGGGATAAGCCATAGTTGAGTTTCATTATTTGCATGTGGCTTTCCAGTTTTCCCAGCACCATTTGTTGAAGAGGCTTTCTTTTCTCCATTGTGTGTTGTTGGCCCCTTTATCAAAAATTATTTGACCATATATATGTGGTTTTATTTCTGGGCTTTCTATTCTATTCCATTGGTCTGAGTGTCTATTTTTCTGCCAATACCATGCTGTTTTGATTGTTGTGGCCCTATAATATAGTTTGAAGTCAGGTATTGTAATGCCCCCAGCTTCATTCTTTTTCCTTAGGATTGCTTTGGCTATTCGGGGTTTTTTATAGTTCCATATAAATCTGATGATTTTTTGTTCCATTTCTTTAAAAAATGTCATAGGAATTTTGATGGGAATTGCATTAAACTTATAAATTGCTTTGGGTAATATGGCCATTTTGATTATATTTATTCTTCCTATCCAAGAACAAGGAATATTTTTTCATCTCATTGTGTCTTTTTCGATTTCTCTTAACAATGCTTTGTAGTTTTTGTTATATAGGTCCTTTACATTCTTTGTTATGTTTATTCCTACAAAAAGATTACTAGAAACAATAAACCAATACAGTAAGGTCACAGGATACAAAATTAACATACAAAAGTCCATAGCCTTTCTATATGCCAACAATGAAATATTAGAAAACGAACTTAAAAAAATAATCCTCTTCACGATTGCAACAAAAAAATATTGTTCTTATTTAAATATTAAATGCATGAAATAATAAGCTACCTTTCAGTATATATTTTTTTATACTTAATACAGTCATTAGGGCAGAGAACCAGTTGTTAAATTACGTATTTGAATCCCACCCCTGAATGAAACCCTGTATCATTTTGCAAGATCCACATCTTCATCTTGGAAACCTTCTCCAGCCTCCCAAACACAGATGAACCCTTGTACCTTCAAGCCTGCACTGTGACAGGTGCAGTATTTGTTTTGTTATTTTAGCAACTGCTGTTTATACCATTTCAACTTTTATCAGTATTTCTCAAAGTATAGTCCCAAGAACAAGCATCAAAAATATCTGCCTATGAAAAGTGCTGATGATGTCTTGTTTCCATTTTATATTAGCTCTGTAGGTGACTAAAGTTTGAGAACTACTGGACTGAAGTTTAAACTCCTCAAGATCATCATTTATTAGTACATTGTTCATAACAAATGCATAGAAATAGTTAATTGCTCTGAGTCCCAGGTTGGGCTTCTGTAGCTCCTACTATGTGTGATGTTTGTGAAGCAGCTCAGACTCATTGTTGAGTCTTATTCACCATTGTATCTGTCTCAGATCCTATTCCAGGGCCCTGGGGCATCAGAGGCCCTAAATCAATGCTTTTTCACTGACCTAAAGACACCATGGCTTACAGAAGCTCTGTGTGCTGTGCAGAGAGCAGAGCAGAAACGCAGAAACGCAGCCTAAGCATCAACCCGATTAGCACGAGGCCTGTTCAGTTACCCTGGAGGAGGCACTCAGAGCAGGAGCATCCCTGGCAAGGCTCTGGTGTTTCTTTGTGGAAATCCTTCATGTGGGCTATGAAATCTCAAATCCAGATTTGATTAAGCCCAACTCCAAATCCCCAAGGCAAGTGTGTATCCACGGTCTTAATGTAATTATTGGAGCCACCTCTGTCTGTTACTTTCAAAAGGGCTGAGCCAGCACCCCATCCAATGACAATGACACCAACAAAATGAAGCCTGCATTTAATTCGGCACATCTCAGGCAGAGGATGTTTAAAAAGCTAGATCTGGCTCAGTTTTGAAAACTGAAGTATTAAATATATATATATATATATATATATATATATATATATATTTTTTTTTTTTTTTTTTTTAAAGAGCCCTTCTATTGTGAAGAAAAAGGGTGTGTCCCAAATTCTACAGTAAAAATCAAAGGGTTGCTTCTTTTGCTTTGGGCTGGATTGTTGTCTATCTGGAACTTCCTACTTCTGCCTTCAAATGATAATCTATCAATTTTCAGTTAACTCTTACTTAGAATTTTTAAAGGCAGAGCCCATAAACAACATGAACTATTGCAAGGGCTATGGACATTTAGATGAATGAGTCAGTAAATACAAGTGGAAACTTGGCTTCCCTTGCTTATACACACTTGAACAACGGGCAAAAAAAGTCAGGCCAGAACCAAGTCCCAAACCAAAGTAAGGCGCACGTTGGGATCTATCAAATTAAACCCAAATGCCGCAGCTTCACTGGGGCAGACCAGATTTTGCCACTGTGTTCTCAGAGGGCTGAGGGGTGGGGGCCTCTCCATCCCAGCTCAACCACAAGCCAGAGTTTCACTTTGTTCTGTGAAATTCAGAACACATTGGTTCTCCACCACCCCCACCCCCATCAAAATGTACTCCTGCCCTTACTTAAGGTTTGGCTAGAACTAAAATCTTAAAAGCCAAAGATAGCAGGGGGAAAGCAGATTTATTGTGAAATCTAACCTGAGTTAAAGCAAGACAGATCAGCAATCTTTTTCACCTTAGCTGGTGGTGAAGTCTAACCGATCCACATGGTTTGAGAACTTAACAAATGTCTGATAAGCTGTCAAACCGCTGAAAATTTAGTTTTGCTTTTCACCCTATGTATATAAAAATGATTTCAAAGTTCTTCACATCCCAGAAACTTCCTAGAGCAGGACCAACAAGTCTGAGGAGACACAAGTCTTTGGTTGACTCTAGAACCAACCTCATGTTTCTGGGACTCTTGAGATTAGCCCAGGTCAGATACCTAGAGGCTGTAATGGGGTTTACTGCTTTTGTGATACTGCACCAGACTTACCACAAAATCAATTTCAAACCAATGTCTTCTACAGGAGAGTGGGAAAAGCAGATGGCTTTCACCATTTTGTTGTTGTTGTTCCTATACCAAATCTAATACCAGACATGGCAATGACATTGAGGCAGGGGCCCCAGCAGCAGCTGCCACTGAGATGCTTGTTTTAAATAGCAAACACTCTTTTACACATAAATTAGATATAGTTCATGCCTTTCAGGCACTCCCTTGCTTAAATACACCCATGGTCTCCTTCTCTCTTGGGTTACAAATGATATCCAAACTTATATAAGTTTCTTCCAGCTTGCCTTCACTTACTCCTCCACGATCTCATCATTTCTCCCATGCATTCCACCCTCTAGACCAATGGTTGGCATACATTTTCTGTAAAAAGCCATATAGTAAATATTTTAGGCTTCTGGCCGTGTGGTATCTGTCACAACTATTCAACTCTGCTGTTGTAGAACAAAGGCAATCACAAATAACAACATAAATGAGTGTGCATGGCTATAGTTCCATAAAACTTTACTTAAAAAAAAAAAGACAAGTGGTGGGATTGATTCGGTCCCCAGGCTGTAGTTTGCCAAAACCTGTTTTTGATAAACCAGATTTATTCTTTAGTAGGTGCTGATTTCTTCTGCCTGAGAGCATTGGTCCTTTTCTCCCAGCTCAAATAAACAAATTTTTTTAAAATTAATTATGGATTGGAAGACTATTATGTGCCAATTACTGTCTTAGAATCTAGAGGTACAACAGTGAAAAAAAAAGATAATATTTGCTGCTGTGATAGAGTTCAGATTCTAGTGGAAGTAAATAGGCAATAAACAAGTAGGAAAAGCATAATGCCAGGTGGAATTAGGATAAAGAAAAATAAGGCAGGATTAGGGGATGAAAATGCTATTTTTAATAGAGTACTCAAGGAAGGCCACTTTGATGAGACTATGGAAGCAGAGATAGAAAATAAAGCAGCAGTTCAATCTATGTAGATATTTGAGGTAGGAAAAGCATTTCAGGTAGAAGGAACAGCAAGTACAAAGTGCTCTGGTTAGAGCACTTCTGACATTTTGGAGGAAGTGTTAGGAGGCCAGTATGGTAAGTGGAATAAATGGGTGGGGAATGAGATCAGAGAGGTAGCTGTAAGCAAGATTATGTAAGGCCTTGTAGGCCATGAAAAAGACTTTGATTTTTACTCTGAACAAGATTGGAAAGCATTAAAAGGTAGAGAGCAAGAGAGTGATATAATATGCCTTACATTTTAATAAGATTATTCTGACAGTTGTGTGTAGAACAGAGTATATAGGGCATCAAGAATAAAAGCAGAGAGACCTGATAAGAAGCTATTGCAATAATCCTGGTGACAAATGCTGTCCAGGGTAATAAGAGAAGAGGTGTTAAAGAGTTGTCAGATTTTGAATATATTTTAAAGGCTAAGTTGAAAGGTAGAGTATGAAGAAAATAGTTTAGAATAATGCCAACAATTTTGACTTGAGCAACTAGAAGGGTGACATTGCCATTTGTTGAGATGGAAAAAAACTGCAGGAAGACCAGATAGAATGGGAATAATCAAAAATTTTTAAAAATCATGTTATGTGTGAAATACCCGTTGAAGCTCTAAGTAGAAATGTGAAGCAGAAATGTTGAATAGATGCTTTGGAGGTTAGTGGGAATATTATGGACAGAGGTAAGTGCTTGGGAATTATCTGCCATAGGTAATATTTAAGGCTCTGAAATTAGGTAGAATCACTGAAGGAGAAATGAGAAGAGAATAGAGGTCAGGGGCTGATTTCTAGAGCACCTCAATATTCAGAATTTAGAAGGTTGAATAAGAG
The DNA here is from genome assembly GCF_036850765.1 of Saccopteryx bilineata. Classification (NCBI taxonomy): domain Eukaryota; kingdom Metazoa; phylum Chordata; class Mammalia; order Chiroptera; family Emballonuridae; genus Saccopteryx; species Saccopteryx bilineata. The sequence goes on along the minus strand of NC_089491.1, from coordinate 121,593,283 downwards.
TCAACAAAGAAGACTTACAAGGAATGACCAGTGGGACAGGAAGTGAAGTAAGAGTGACCTTCCAGAGCCAAGTGAAGGAAATCTCTTAAGGAAGAGGAAATGGCCTGACCAGGTGGTAGCACAGTGAATAGAGCATTGACTTGGGAGCTGAGGACACAGGTTCAAAACCCTCAGGTCACTGGCTTGAGCATGGGCTCACCAACTTGAGTGTGGGATTGCTGGCTTGAGTGTGGGATCATAGACATGGCTGCATGGTCACTGGCTTGAGCCCAAAGGTCACTGGCTTGAAGCTCAAGGTCACTAGCTTGAGCAAGAGGTCACTGGCTCAGCTGGATACCCCAGGTCAAAGCACATATGAGAAAGCAATCAATGAACAACTATAGTGCCACAACTATCAGTTGATGCTTCTCATCTCTCTCCCTTTCTGTCTGTCTGTCCTTGTTTGTCTGTCTGTCTTTCTCTGTCTCTCTGTCTCTCTCTCTCTCTCTCTCTCTCTCTCCCTCGCAACAACAAAAAATGAAACGAACAACTGTATAAAATATTACTAACATATTGAGCAAGATGAGGACTAAGACATTTTCCAGAGTCAGCAACATGGGAGTCATTGTTAACTCTGACATGAACACTTTGAGGCATGGTAAGGATTAGAGCCTGTACAAGGTACTGATAACAGAATGACGAAGGCTCAGATAGTACCTTCCTTTCCCTGGAGTCCCGTAATACTTCATACTCTTATAACATCTTTCCCAATTATAATTATTACCTAATCTTTCTGTCTTCTCAACTAATTTCTGAGCAATTTGAAGAATGCAACACAACAGTAGGCACAAATTAGGTGCTTATTAAATGGTTGTTAATATAAATTTATAATCTAAAAAAGAAAGTTTTATATAAGTTTCAGACTAGAAAAAATAACACTAATAAGCAGGACTTAAAAAGGGGTGTTAGCTTGACCAGGCGGAGGCACAGTGGATAGGGATAGAGCATCAAACTGGGATGCAGAGGGCCCAGGTTCGAAACCCCAAGGTTGCCAGCTTGAGCATGGGCTCACCAGCTTGAGCACGGGGTCGCTAGCTTGAGCATGGGATCATAGACATGACCTCATGGTTGCTGGCTTGAGCCCTAAGGTCTCTGGCTTGAAGCCTAAGGTCGCTGGCTTGAGTCTATGGTCACTGGCTTGAGCAAGGGGTCAATTGCTCTGCTGTAGCCCCCCAGTCAAGGCACATATGAGAAAGCAATCAATGAACAACTAAGGTGCCGCAACGAAGAATTGATGCTTTTCATCTCTCTCCTTTCCTGTCTGTCCCTATCTGTCCCTCTCTCTCTGTCTCTGTCACACAAAAAAATAAATAAATAAAGGAGGGGATTAGTACTGTGTATTCATGTAAAGTGTTATGACACTATAGATATTTGGATTTATACCCTGAACTTTTAAAAACTCTTTTTGTGTTTAAATCATACATAAATTATTCTCTGTATCATCTAGTGAGTTCACTCAGTACAACTACTTTAATTTTCCTAAGAGGATAGCAAAGCTCTGGGGCAGTTAGAGAATTTGCCCTCATCCTATAGACCAGGGGTCCTCAAACTTTTTACACGGGGGGCCAGTTCACTGTCCCTCAGACCGCTGGAGGGCCGGACTATAAAAAAAACTATGAACAAATTCCTATGCACACTGCACATATCTTATTTTAAAGTAAAAAAACAAAATGGGAACAAATACAATATTTAAAATAAAGAACAAGTAAATTTAAATCAACAAACTGACCAGTATTTCAATGGGAACTATGGGTTTGCTTTTGGCTAATGAGATGGTCAATGTCCGGTTCCATATTTGTCACTGCTAGCTGTAACAAGTGATATGACAGGCTTTTGGAGCAGTGACACGTGCGTTCCGCATCACCAGAAGTAATACTGTACATGAGCGACACTGCGCTTTGTGGTGCCACCACATACAGTGCTCCTCTCACTGACCAATGAAAGAGGTGCCTCTTTGGAAGTGCGGCGGGGCCGGATAAATGGCTTCAGGGGGCCACATGCGGCCTGCGGGCCGTAGTTTGGGGACCCCTCCTATAGACTGTATGTATAAGATTTTGTAAACTGTCTATTTACTTCCTTTTTCAGTTTCCAAAGTTATCAACTCACCATCACTGTAAGAAGCTTCCAAAAATGCCTATTTCTTTCTTTTTTTAAGATAATATTTTTATAAGGGAGAGTCACTACAGTGAGTTACTTTGGGGTCTGAATAACGTTGAGTTGACTAATTCTCTTTTTTGTTGGAATGATTATTTGAGCATTCAGTTATTAAAGCCATGCCTACTAAGGTCCAGAAGCACAACTTATTACATGATGATTCAAGTGACTTTCTGATTATACCACTTAATAACATTAACACTGAAGTCTGAAACACTGTCCAGAAATCAAATGGTGATTTTTGCAAAGATCTACTTAAAAAAAAAAGTAGCCTCATTAGCTTAATTTCAGAGGATGAAATGTTCAATCCTTCTGTCTTCAAGTAAGTAAGAGTTAGTGCAGTTACTTATTGTAAATTAGTGACTCGGTTATATTTTATTTATCCAATATGGGAGAAGTTTCTAAAAGTGTTAGGTGAGTCATTTTGTAAAACCAAAGCCAAGCAAAATTAGAACAGTCCCTGGTTGAAGGTATTTTTATTGCAACGAGAAGGTCTTTTTCTGGGCATTGGATACACAGGTGTGGTTAAACTTTGGCATGGAAACTAAGAAGTTATGAATTCTAAGAAAATGACTTCTAATGTCTTGAATATATAATGCCACAGATACATCCAGACAAACTTGCTATGAGAAACCAAAAATATATGAAAGATAAAATTAAATAGAAGGAGTTGAACTTTTTTCTCCTTCATATTCCACTTATTAATGATCAATGATCCCAATGACTCAAATACCTTCTGTTTTCATAAAGGGCATTTTTTTATTTTACAGAGAAATAACCATATAGAAAACTATTCTTGTGAATTATTCTTTTGCACCTATCAAGCTTCCTCATGTGGGTCATGGGCTTAGTAGGCTTTAATATTATTTAAACATCATGGAGCCCTGGCAGGGTAGCTCAGTGGGTTAGAGCATCATCCTCATAAGCTGAAGTTGTGGATTCAATTCCTGATCAGGCAACATATAAGAATCAACAAATGAATGCATAAATAAGTGAAACAATAAATTGATTTTTTTCTCTCCAAAATCAATTAAAAAATAAAATAAATAAAACAATTTTTTAAAGAGGAAAACAGTAAAATAAACACCATAGAAACTTACTGCACCATAGAACTTTCTAAGCTATGGAAAATTACAAAAATTTCTCAGTGTCATGGTCACAAAAGTGAATGATCTTCTCGACCCAGACTTCAAAGGCGAAGTGAAATTACATTTTCCATAGGTTCTTCAGTATCTGTTGACCAGTCACCATAGTCTCTCAGAATTTCACCCAGGTCTCTTTTAAGGGTTGTGCTTTAGCCAGTCAGCCAGCCCTCAGCTGCCGGGGCCCTGGAAACTCAGCTCTGGAAAATCTCGGGAGCTTCATTGACAATGCAGCCAACAAGTTGCAACCATAATTATCTTCTGGTCACACTAAATAATTACCTTGCACAGGTCAGGAAGTAGGTTTCTGGTGCCTTTGGTATCAGAGTAGTGGCTGTTTAATCAGGACTTTTTAGGTCTAAAGAGAGTATTGATCAATAAAACAATCATATAACAAGTGCACATGATCATCAATTTTGACTAATATAAATCAACAGAAAATTTTAAATTAATACCTAAAGGTTATAACTGTATAGATTTCCATTTTAGGATGTGAAAGTATGTAGAAGGGAATAAAATATTATGGTCTGAGCACAAAGTGGAGGTGTGCAAGCAAGATGAAGTAATCTTTTGTTTTTAAATTTCTTCTCATTTGTATACATATTAAAAGGTTAAGAGAAAGTTTATAAAATTGTATTTGTTTGGAAACCAGAATTTTATGCTTTCTTTACAAAAAGGAAGAAGTATCTTCTCCAAATCAATAACGGTCACTACTAATTCATAAAGATGATTGTATGTCAGTTCAGTGATTTCTTAGTGATTAGAGATAGGCAGAGTTTGCATCAAATTCGACAACTGATTTTTTTTAAATTCAGTGAGAGGAGGAGAGGCAGAGAGACAGACTCCTCCATTGTGCCCCTACTGGGATCCACTTGGCAAGCCCACTGGGAGGGGGCGATGCTCTTCCCATCTGGGGGGCATTGCTCCCTCGCTCAGTAACCAAGCTCATCTTAGCACCTGAGGCAGAAGCCATGGAGCCATCCTCAAGGCCCAGGGCCAACTTGCTCCAATCGAGTCATAGCTGCAGGAAGGGAAGAGAGAGAGAGAGAGATTGAGCGAGAATAAAGTGAGAGGGAGAGGGGTGGAGAAGCAGATGGGCGCTTCTCCTGTGTTCCGTGACTAGGAATCAAACCCAGGACGTCCACACCCCTGGCCGACACTCTACCACTGAGCCAACCAGACAGGGCAACAACTGATTTTTAAGCATGGCATTGTCTGTAACCATTCTTGGAAACAGGATAACCAGGTCACATCCTTTCTTGTATCAAATTAGCTCTCTACAAACCAAGTGTTCTCTGCCCTGCCTTACCGTGGCTGAACAGTTCTGAATAGGTACGCTCCCATCACCTACCATCAGCTGCATGCTATGTACAAAATAGGAAAGTTTTTATTTTAATTTTATCTCTTCTTTTCCTTGTCTTTAGAAAATGTTTTTCTCCCTCTTTCTCTCCCTTTTCAAAAATTTCAAGAAGGCAGAAAAAAAAAAAAAAAAAAAAGAAGGCAGTGCATGTTTTTGAAAAGCAGTTTAGCATAGTGGTTAGTACAAAGGCTGAGAGATAAAGAGCCCTGGGTTTGAATCTCAGGTCTGACAGCTACTAACTGTGCCCCTTGGGCAAGTTATCATACTCAACTCCAAGCTTCAAAATTTTCATCTATAAAATGGGGATCTCAGTAGGCACCTGTAGGGCTTTTATGCTGATTAATTGAAATAATATAGTTAAAACACCAGAGTATAGCAAGCATGCATAGTTATCATTACTGAAAAAAAATGACACATTGACTTGTAAAAAACATAGGCAATATTATAATTTTTTCACAGAAATAATATTTGTAAGAATCAAATGGGTTCGTTTACTCATTGCAAAATTTGCTCAAGATGACATAGAAATGAATAGAAATGAATAGAAATGTCAACTTGTAGACCTATGTCACCCAACTCCAGGCAAGCTTTGCGTAATACAGGCACATAGGAAAAAAAAAAAGAAACAGAAACAGAGAAGAAACATAGAAAGGTGCTAATGTGACACTTAGAAATTGTATATTTCTTCTTTTCACTTGGTCCAAGAAAATGTATTTCGCCTAACAAGCTGAGTGTGATATGGGTCCATTAAGTCTACAAAATAACACAAAGAATAGGCCCTTATCAGAGTGTGGACCTTTACAATAGATGAAAAAGCACAGAGATTAATCAGCTCACATGCATCTGGGTTTCTCTTCTTTACTCTTAGAAGAAGAGATCATGCTTTATTCTGGCTATTTCCTGAGGAGAGCCCTCCTCCCTCCCTCAAGTATTCAGACTAATTACAACTGGTGAAGTAGTTTCCAGTCTGAATAAAAAATCAAAAGGAAAGGGAGGGGAGGTGGTGTGGATTTCAGAGAAAAAATAACTTAAGAAAAAGTATGTTCTCAAAGGGGGGAAAATTAGAGAATCAGGTCACTGAGTTGGAGCCAGGAAAAATCCACATGAGTAGAAATTGGAGCAGTGAAAGTATTTTATATTAACACATCTAAAGGCTGAATGTGTCTGGCCCAGAGAATGTCCTTCACCCTCCTGGAAAGGGGCTGGGGGCTGAAAAGCCTCTTGGTTTTGGCTTTTCTATGTCATATTTATTCACTAATCAGTGCTATTCAACCAGTCGCACATGTGGTCTTAAATGAGGTTCCCTGGAAAACACGAGGACCACATAACAATGATTACAATCAAAACCACTGGGACTCTTTTTTCAGCTTCTGAAATATGAAGTTTCAAAGGCAGACATGCCTCAATGACATCCAGCACTTTCCTTCCTTCTTCCTTCCCTCTTCCCTCCCTCCCTTCCTTTTTCCTTCCTTCCTTCCTTCCTTCCTTCCTTCCTTCCTTCCTTCCTTCCTTCCTTCCTTCCTTCCTTCCTTCCTTCTCTTACTCTCTATTCTGCTAAGTCTACAATTTTAGATTCAAGTACCTGATAATTATGTATCAACAGAGACAATGCATTTTGCTTAAAGCAAAGGTATAACTGGTTTAAAGGGCAAGGTGTCATGTGTCAGTAGACATTAGTTGAGGTTAAACTCTACTGATGTGACTTGAATATTGACATCTCAGTTAGAGTCAATATTTTGAAATTGGTGATATGGCTTGGCATACATATTTCCTTAATAGCTTTCTAATGTAATGAGAAAAATGTATTGTATAATAACACTGCACACATCTTAACTCCTTTCTCTTGTGTTTCCATCAAAAACTGCCAAAACTTTTTTGCTATCCAAACTTTAGCTGAAAATGGGAAAAAATACAATTCTGAAATTGTATTTTTTTTATTGTGTGGTTTATTATGTTTTATCCAAAGTAATTCAGGGACTGAATTTGGGGACTAGAAATTAATAGGCCACCAACACTGCAAACTTAGCTCAAGACATTACTAGCAATGAAATGCAGACTTTTGTCACTCAACTTCAAGCAATCTTCATTTAGTATAGAAACACAGAAAAGATTGACATAGAAAAAACAGAAAAATATTTTGCTCAAGAAAATAACTCTTTCATTTGCTTATTTACTTATATATCTCTGATTTCCATTTTCCTTTATTTGCCCTTCTGCTGCTTGCCTGACCTAATGAGGCATGTTGTAGATGACAAGGAGGAATTTTTGTGTTGTTTTATTTTGTATATATGGTACTATAAATCCCAGATACTAATGACATGATAAAGACTTATCCCTCTATTTCTGCTCGGCTTGACTTTCTAACTCAGTGCATAGCACTAATTTCACCTGGTTCTAAAACTTAGATCTAAACCTTAGTTCTCTGTAAGAGTCTAATAGAGAGCTTTTGAAATACATCAATCCCTGACCAGTTGAATCAGATTACCTAGAATTGGGACCTGAGAGCTAACCAGGACTCCTTAATTTAGAAACTGTAAAACTCTGTCTCAACCACTATGTCTTACTTATCTATTGCTTGTAACAAACCACCCCAATACCCAATGGCTTAAACAATGAGTTGCTATTTCCAACAATTCTGCAGGAATTTGAGAACAGGGCTCAGCTGGCTAGCTCTTCGACTCTATACAATGTCACCTAGAGTGACTCAGCTGCATTCAGAGGGTCTGAAGATCCAGTAAGGCTCTATACACATGATTGGACTTCAGTGATCTTCCACATGTCCTTCTTTCTCCATGTGGATACCTTGGGCTTCCTTCCATACAGCATGGTGGTCTCAGGTTAGTCAGATTTCTTAGTTGGCATCTGGTTTCTAAAAGAGAAGAAGCAAAATCTGCTAGGCTTAGCTTCAGAAATCCCGAGTTACTTCTAAATTCTATTTGTCAAAAAAAAGTTACAGATGACGTCAGAGTAATGGCGGAGTAGGAAGCGATACCGATAAATCTCCCCCAAAACTCAACAAGATCTTCAACCAGAAACAGAAAAACCTATACTTGGAGCCTCCAGATGCTTCACAATACACCCGAAGGTATGGTCGAGTGAAAAATTGGCTAAATATATAACCAAACACTGAAGGAAATAGGGAGTAAGAAATGCTCCGCCTTCCTCACTAACCTAAACAGGGCGGCTTTCTCTGGTAACTGTGAATATAGAAACTGAGGCGGGCAAAGGGGGTGAATACATCCAGGCCGCGCACAAAAGGCCGAACCAGGCTGTGGCATGGAGATCCTAGCAGAGGAAAAACTGTTCCTGTGGCAAGCCGGGCAATACAAGCTAACACTTGCGCCAAACCCAAACAAAGAAAGACAAGCGGGGAAGCCATTTTACCCGGTCTCCTGGTCGGTGCGCAGTTAGTGGGCGAGAGATCTCTTCCTAAGCCCCAGAAGTGGGTGTCCGTGTTGCCCCACAGAGAGGCAGGGTCAGAGGCCTTTCTGTGGGCCGAAAGCAGAATCTCTGGGCAGCCCCAGCGCCCTGGGAAAGCCGCGCACGGGAGGGAGCGAGAACTAATTCCAACGGTGGAAATTTTCTGTGCTGGTGAGGGTTTCACTCAGGGAAACGCGGCCGGCCTCATATCCTGGTGTGCGCGCACAGATAGGTAGTGAGCTATTCCTCCGAGTGCCTCGGCAGGGCGCGCCCGTGTTATCGCACAGAGGGGCAGAGTCAGGGGCCTTTGTGTGGGCAAAAGCGGAATCTTGGGCCGCCCCAGCGCCTTGCAAAAGCCGCGCACGGGGACGGAGCGAGAGCGAATTCCAGCGCTGCAAATTTCCATACGGTTGGGGGTTTCACTCAGAGCGTGAGACTACTGGCCGGATATCCTGGTCTGCGCGCGCAGATAGTGAATGAGAGTTTCCTCCAAGCACCCCGGAAGTGGGTGCCCGCCTGTGTTACTGGACAGAGTGGCAGAGCCAGAGGTCTTTGAGTGGGCGGAAAGCCCGCCTGATTATGCTAGCAGCTCTGACTGACTGAGCCTTACCCAGAGCCCTGTGCTGAGTGGAAATAGAGTGGGGAGTTGCCAGCTCTTTGAGCCTCTTACTATCCAGGCAGAGGCAGCAACAACCCCATAGCTGGATTATCAGGCTACTAATTGAGGAAGGAAAGACTAGGAGAAAGGCTCCAGGAACACGGACTCTCTCACTGTCGGAGCCTATGAAAGCTAATGAGCCTTGATTCCCAACGAGACTAAAGCACAATACATGACATTGCCATAGAGACTTATCAACTGCAAACCTCTACCTGAGCGTGCCAAAGGGGCAGAACCTGGGGTACAGAGTCACCGACCAGGAAGAAGGAGAGAAAAGAAAAAACAAGAAGATAACCTCTCAAAATCAAGAATAATCTGCAGACTTTATAACCTATCCCATTTTATTATATTTGTTCGTTTGTTTCTCTTATCTTCATTCTTGATACTTTTTTTCCTCCTCCAATTTGGCCGATTAACTCTCTGCCGGTCTTACTCTCTCCTCTCCTTGAACTACACTACCCATAAGTGTTACATCTCCCATTATCTTTTTTCTCCTCTTCCTTTCTCTCTATGAGGGTTGCACTCCAAAACCCTTAACTCTCTCTCTCTCCTTTATTTTTTCTTCTTTTACTGGTTCCCTCTTTTTTTCTCTCTCTCTCTTTCTTTTCTCCCTCTATATTAGTTTCTTCCTTTCTCCTTTACATCTCCTCTCATTCAAACCTCAATAACAAACAAATTATCTTATCTGGGACTCAAACTTATGTTTGTGGCATTTTGGGGGTTTTTTACTTCACCTTTTTAACTCACTAGCAGTGCTCCCATCCCTGGCTCTCCATTTTATCTAGTTCTTGTTCCACTAAATACAATAGTATTTTTTTAATTTGTCCCCCCATTTTTCTGTTCTCTTATTCCTCTCATCATAACTCTTAGGCAACACCAACACCTAAAAGCAAATCATTTTATTCTTGACCCAAATTTTTTCCTTATTTGCTTTTTGTGGGTCCATACCGCCCCCCCTTGTTTTTTCCTTTTTTTTTTGCCCCTTTATTACTTTTCCCCAATTCAGGACCGCCATCACAGGCATTGTTTGTTATAATTCACAGTTCACCACAAGATTTTCTCAAGAAAAAGGGGAGAGGAGAGGAAAAAAGGAGGAGGGGAATAATTTCCTTTTTTAAAAAATTATTATTTTATTTTTCTTTATTTCATTATTAATTTTTTTAAAAAAAAACAACTCTTTTTGATTTTTTATTTTTTTTAACTTTTTATTCTTTATTAAATCTCATTAATACTATCAACAAAACCACCCTCAGATGCCATTAAGGAAGAGAAAATCGAATATCATGGATACAAAAGAAAGAGAGGTAACACAGCTAGATGAGGAAAAATCTATGGAGAAAAAATTTAATATATTGGAAACCTTGGAGCTAAATGACAGAGAATTCAAGATATAAATCCTAAAAATCCTCTGAGATATACAAGAAAACACAGAAAGGCAATTTAGGGAGCTCAGAAAACAACTCAATGAACACAAAGAATATATGTCCAAAGAAATTGAAACTATAAAAACAAATCAAACAGAGATGAAAAACTCAATTCACGAGCTGAAAAACGAAGTAACAAGCTTAGCTAATAGAACAGGTCAGATAGAAGAGAGGATTAGTGAAATAGAAGACAAGCAACTTGAGGCACAACAGAGAGAAGAAGAAAGAGACTCAAAAATTAAAAAAAATGAGATAGCCCTACAAGAATTATCTGACTCCATCAAAAAGAATAACATAAGAATAATAGGTATATCAGAGGGAGAAGAGAGAGAAAATGGAATGGAGAACATACTCAAACAAATAATAGATGAGAACTTCCCAAGCCTGTGGAAAGAACTAAAGCCTCAAATTCAAGAAGCAAACAGAACACCAAGTTTTCTTAACCCCAACAAACCTACTCCAAGGCATATCATACTGAAATTGACACAAACCAACAGCAAAGAAAAAATTCTCAAGGCAGCCAGGGAAAAGAAGAATACAACATATAAAGGAAGGCCCATTAGATTATCATCAGATTTCTCAGCAGAAAGTCTACAAGCTAGAAGAGAGTGGACCCCAATATTTAAAGTCCTGAAAGAGAGGAACTTTCAGCCACAAATACTAAACCCATCAAAGCTATCCTTCAAATATGAAGGAGAAATAAAAACATTCACAGATACAGAAAAGATGAGGGAATTTATCATCAGAAAACCCCCACTCCAGGAATTACTAAAGGGGGTTCTCCAATCAGATACAAAGAACAAAAAAAAAAAACAGAGCCACAAGTAAAAGCTCCAAGAAGAACACAATAAAACCAAATTTAAACTGTGACAACAACAAAAAGAAAGAGGGGGAGAAGATGGAGATTAACAGTAGCAAAGGACGATGGAGTGCAAAAGTACTCACAAAATAGTTTGCTACAATGAACAGGGTAGGGACCCTTTTCATTACTCAAAGGAAACCACCATTGAAAAAACCACCACAGAAGCACATGAGATAAAAAAGATAGCAACAGAGGAAAGATGTATGGAATAAAACCAAATAAAAACAAAAGATAGAAAAACGAAAGAGAAGGATCAAACAAGACACAAAACTAACAGAAAGCAAGATATAAAATGGCAATAGGGAACTCACAAGTATCAATAATTACACTAAATGTAAATGGATTAAACTCACCAATAAAAAGGCACAGAGTAGCAGAATGGATTAAAAAAGAAAATCCAACTATATGCTGCCTACAGGAAACTCATCTAAGTAACAAGGATAAAAACAAATTCAAAGTGAAAGGCTGGAAAACAATACTCCAAGCAAATAACATCCAAAAAAAAGCAGGTGTAGCAATACTCATATCGGATAATGCTGACTACAAGACAGGAAAAGTACTCAGAGATAAAAATGGCCATTTCATAATGGCTAAGGGGACACTGAATCAAGAAGACATAACAATTCTTAATATATATGCACCAAACCAAGGAGTACCAAAATATATAAGACAGATACTTATTGACCTTAAAACAAAAACTGACAAAAATACAATCATACTTGGAGACCTCAATACACCGCTGACGGCTCTAGATCGGTCATCCAAACAGAGAATCAACAAAGACATAGTGGCCTTAAACAAAACACTAGAGCACCTGGATATGATAGACATCTACAGGACATTTCATCCCAAAGTGACTGAGTATACATTTTTCTCCAGTGTACATGGATCATTCTCAAGAATTGACCATATGTTGGGCCACAAAAACAACATCAGCAAATTCAGAAAAATTGAAGTTGTACCAAGCATATTTTCTGATCATAAAGCCTTGAAACTAGAATTCAACTGCAAAAAAGAGGAAAAAAATCCCACAAAAATGTGGAAACTAAACAACATACTTTTAAAAAATGAATGGGTCAAAGAAGAAATAAGTGCAGAGATCAAAAGATTTATACAGACTAATGAAAATGACAATACGACATATCAGAATCTCTGGGATGCAGCAAAAGCAGTGATAAGAGGGAAGTTCATATCACTTCAGGCATATATGAACAAACAAGAGAGAGCCCAAGTGAACCACTTAACTTCCCACCTTAAGGAACTAGAAAAAGAAGAACAAAGACAACGCAAAACCAGCCGAAGAAAAGAGATAATAAAAATCAGAGCAGAAATAAATGAATTAGAGAACAGAAAAACTATAGAAAAAATTAATAGAACAAGGAGCTGGTTCTTTGAAAAGATCAATAAAATTGACAAACCCTTGGCAAGACTCACCAAGGAAAAAAGAGAAAGAACTCATATAAACAAAATCCAAAATGAAAGAGGAGAAATCACCACGGACACCGTAGATATACAAAGAATTATTGTAGAATACTATGAAAAACTTTATGCCACTAAATTCAACAACCTAGAAGAAATGGATAAATTCCTAGAACAATACAACCTTCCTAGACTGAGTCAAGAAGAAGCAGAAAGCCTAAACAGACCTATCAGTAGAGAAGAAATAGAAAAAACCATTAAAAACCTCCCCAAAAATAAAAGTCCAGGCCCTGACGGCTATACCAGCGAATTTTATCAAACATTCAAAGAAGACTTGGTTCCTATTCTACTCAAAGTCTTCCAAAAAATTGAAGAAGAAGCAATACTTCCAAACACATTTTATGAGGCCAATATAACCCTCATACCAAAACCAGGCAAGGATGGCACAAAAAAAGAAAACTACAGACCAATATCTCTAATGAATACAGATGCTAAAATACTAAACAAAATACTAGCAAAGCGAATACAACAACATATTAAAAAAATAATACATCATGATCAAGTGGGATTCATCCCAGAATCTCAAGGATGGTTCAACATACGTAAAACGGTTAACGTAATACACCATATCAACAAAACAAAGAACAAAAACCATATGATCTTATCAATAGATGCAGAAAAGGCTTTTGATAAAATACAACACAATTTTATGTTTAAGACTCTCAACAAAATGGGTATAGAAGGAAAATATCTCAACATGATAAAGGCCATATATGATAAACCATCAGCTAACATCATATTAAATGGCACTAAACTGAAGGCTTTCCCCCTTAAATCAGGAACAAGACAGGATTGTCCACTCTCTCCACTCTTATTTAATGTGGTACTAGAGGTTCTCGCCACAGCAATCAGACAAGACAAAGAAATAAAAGGCATCCATATCGGAAAAGAAGAAGTAAAGGTATCACTTTTTGCAGATGATATGATCCTATACATCGAAAACCCCAAAGAATCCACAAAAAGACTACTAGAAACAATAAGCCAATACAGTAAGGTCGCAGGATACAAAATTAACATTCAGAAGTCAATAGCCTTTCTATATGCCAACAATGAAACAACTGAGAAGGAACTCAAAAGAATAATCCCCTTCACGATTGCAACAACAAAAATAAAATACTTAGGAATAAACATAACAAAGAATGTAAAGGACTTATATAATGAAAACTATAAACCATTGTTAAGGGAAATTGAAAAAGATATAATGAGATGGAAGAATATACCTTGTTCTTGGCTAGGAAGAATAAATATAATCAAGATGGCTATATTACCCAAAGCAATATACAAATTCAATGCAATTCCCATCAAACTTCCAATGACGTTTTTTAAAGAAATAGAGCAAAAAATCATCAGATTTATATGGAACTATAAAAAACCCCGAATAGCCAAAGCAATCCTAAAGAAAAAGAATGAAGCTGGGGGCATTACAATACCTGACTTCAAACTCTATTATAGGGCCACGACAATCAAAACAGCATGGTATTGGCAGAAAAATAGACACTCAGACCAATGGAACAGAATAGAAAGTCCAGAAATAAAACCACATATATATAGTCAAATAATTTTTGATAAAGGGGCCAAGAACACACAATGGAGAAAAGAAAGCCTCTTCAATAAATGGTGCTGGGAAAACTGGAAAGCCACATGCAAAAGAATGAAACTGGACTACAGTCTCTCCCCCTGTACTAAAATTAACTCAAAATGGATCAAAGATCTAAACATAAGACCTGAAACAATTAAGTACATAGAAGAAGACATAGGTACTCAACTCATGGACCTGGGTTTTAAAGAGCATTTTATGAATTTGACTCCAATGGCAAGAGAAGTGAAGGCAAAAATTAATGAATGGGACTACATCAGACTAAGAAGTTTTTGCTCAGCAAGAGAAACTGATAACAAAATAAACAGAAAGCCAACTAAATGGGAAATGATATTTTCAAACAACAGCTCAGATAAGGGCCTAATATCCAAAATATACAAAGAACTCATAAAACTCAACAACAAACAAACAAACAATCCCATAAAAAAATGGGAAGAGGATATGAACAGACACTTCTCCCAGGAAGAAATACAAATGGCCAACAGATATATGAAAAGATGCTCATCTTCTTTAGCTATTAGAGAAATGCAAATCAAAACAGCAATGAGATACCACCTCACACCTGTTCGATTAGCTATTATTAGCAAGACAGGTAATAGCAAATGTTGGAGAGGCTGTGGAGAAAAAGGAACCCTCATACACTGTTGGTGGGAATGTAAAGTAGTACAACCATTATGGAAGAAAGTATGGTGGTTCCTCAAAAAACTGAAAATAGAACTACCTTATGACCCAGCAATCCCTCTACTGGGTATATACCCCCAAAACTCAGAAACATTGATACGTAAAGACACATGCAGCCCCATGTTTATTGCAGTATTGTTCACAGTGGCCAGGACATGGAAACAACCAAAAAGCCCGTCAATAGATGACTGGATAAAGAAGATGTGGCACATATACACTATGGAATACTACTCAGCCATAAGAAATGATGACATCAGATCATTTACAGCAAAATGGTGGGATCTAGATAACATGATACGAAGCGAAATAAGTAAATCAGAAAAAACCAGGAACTGCATTATTCCATACGTAGGTGGGACATAAAAGTGAAACTAAGAGACATTGATAAGAGTGTGGTGGTTACGGGGGGGAGGGGGGAATGGGAGAGGGAAAGGGGGAGGGGGAGGGGCACAAAGAAAACAAGATAGAAGGTGACAGAGGACAATCTGACTTTGGGTGACGGGTATGCATCATAATTGAACGACAAGATACCCTGGTCTTGTTATCTTTGAATATATGTATCCTGATTTATTGATGTCACCCCATTAAAAAAATAAAATTATTTAATAAAAAAAAAAAAGTTACAAGTCTAGACCAGAATCGAGGGGAGGAGAAATGCATGTACAGAAGCTGATGTGTTGCTGGAAGCTATATTTTAAGACTATATATCATGTACTACCAGTTCCTGGTCATAAAATAATGGCAGACATTCCTAGCCTGTCATGGTGGTCTCTCCCATTGTTCCTGTACAATGTCTCAGAATTGCTCTCAGCAGTGAAACTCAGATGCCAGAGGTCAATAGATTGGAGTTATCATGTACTTTGAGATATATTGACAAGCCTGCTCTATCGAGAAGAGATGAAATTCTCATCTTTCCCTGTGGTAGCTTAGGAAGCAGAGGTATTATATTCTCCAGGAAGACTAAGAAAGTGCCACTGACCTTATGGTCCTGCCTGGAGGAAACTCAAGCTCATGAATTCTCACAATATTCTTATAAACTAGGTATTGTCAATTTTGTTAGTCTTCTCTAGTTCATAAATGTGGAAACTGAGGTTGACTCAACACAAGATGCTATTTTAGATGCTGAAGAGGACATAAAGCATCTTTAAACACTGTTGCAATTCTTAGTATCATTTTTGGCAGAGGAAAGGCATTAAAAGTTTTAATACCCAACTGAATGAAATAAAGATGATCAGAGAAGTAGAAACGGAATAATCCTGAAATTCAAAGGCAGAAGATTAACTCTAATTGGAGGGATCTGGTCGGACTTCATGGGGAATGAGGATGATACTAGGGTAGTTTCTTCATTGGAGAATGATTTGAGAATCAGAGAATTAAGAGAAATATTGGGAAAACTATGCAAGTTATAATTTTTTTTTTTTGCAAAAACATACTCTGTAAGATCATATTATATAGAACAGGTGCATTACAGGACATCATACATTTGGATTTTAAAAATTGTAACAAACAAACCTGAATTGTGTTGTTCCTTATTCATTACAAGAATTCCCATATAAATATGCATCAATAACATAAAATTTTAAATGTGTATTTTAATAAAGTTTGGTTTATAATTTTAGTTTTCTTTTTCAAAGATGAATATCCAATCAAATCTATTTTTTCCATTTTTTACCATGAAATTTAAGATCCTATTTTGGTCAATTCATTAAAAGAGGCATTTTTTCTGGAACCTGTTGTTTTGGGTTTTAAAGTTAATGCAGTAAAAGTGCCTATTATATCATGAGTGCTTCATAATAATTATTATTATTTCTTATTTTTTTCAGTAAACTTTTTATTTTACAACAGTTTTAGATTTACAAAAAAATGTGAATAGTATGGAGTCTCTATATCTTATATTGTTTCTCTGATTAGCATCAGTGAATATGGACTCATTACTATTACCTAAGATCCATATTTCACTCACATTTTCTTAGTTTTTACCTAATGACCTTTTTCTGTTCTTGGATCTCATTCATGGTACCATATTAAATTTGGTAGTTATGTCTCTTTAGGCTACTCTTGGCTATGACAGTTTCTCAGATTTTCTTTGATTTTTGATGACCATGACAGTTTTGAAGAGTATTGGTCATATATTTTGGAGAATGCCCCCCAATTTGGATTTGTCTTGTGTGTTGTTTTTTTTTCATGATTATACTGAAATTATGCATTTTGAGGAGGAAGACCACAAAGCCAAGTGTTATTTTATTTACATATCAAAGGTACATGTAAACAACATGACTTAACATTGTTGATGTTAACCATGGTTACCTAGCTAAGGCAGTCTTTGTCAGTGTTTTAGTGTTTCCACTATAGAGTTACTCTCTTTCATCCCTTCCATGCTGTACTTACTGAAAAGAAGTCATTATGCACAACCTACAGTTAAAAAGTGGTGTGTTACACTACACTTCCTTGAGGGTGGGCTAGCAACATAAAGCATTGGAAAATCTGAATGGGAGATCTGTCTATTCAATTCCTCCAACCCCTTTCCTCCTCCAGCCTTTTATTTTTATTAATTTACTCAATTCTTTATATCAGTATAAACTCATGAATGTTTATTTTATATTTTCTGTTATAATCTAATACTACTTTATTTTATTGCTTATATTCTTCCACCTTTGGTAATTGGGAGCTCTTTCAATCAACTTTTATTTTTTATTTTTTTATTTTTTTTTCATTTTTTTTTTATTAAATTTAATGCAGTGACATTGATAAATCAGGGTACATATGTTGAGAGAAAATATCTCTAGATTATTTTGACATTTGATTGTGCTGTATACCCCTCCCGCAAAGTTAAATTGTCTTCTGTCACCTTCTATCTGGTTTTCTTTGTGCCCCTCCCCTCCCCTAACCCCTCTCTCCTTCTTCACCCCCTCCCCCCTCCCCCAACCCCCCAACCCCTGTTACCATCACATTCTTGTTCATGTCTCTGAGTCTCGTTTTTATGTCCCTTCTATGTATGGATTCATCTCAGTTTTTTTTCTGATTTACTTATTTCACTCCATATAATGTTATCAAGGTCCATCCATGTTATTGTAAATGATCCGATGTCATCATTTCTTATGGCTGAGTAGTATTCCATAGTATATATGTACCAAAGTTTTTTAATCCACTCGTCCTCTGACGGACACTTGGGCTGTTTCCAGATCTTCGCTATTGTGAACAATGCTGCCACAAATATGCGGGTGCATTTCTCCTTTTCGAGCCGTTCTATGGTGTCCTTGGGGTATATTCCTAAAAGTGGGATAGCTGGGTCAAAAGGCGGTTCGATTTTCAGTTTTTTGAGGAATCTCCATACTGTTTTCCACAGTGGCTGCACCAGTCTGCATGCCCACCAGCAGTGCAGGAGGGTCCCCTTTTCTCCACATCCTTGCCAGCACTTATTCTGTGTTGTTTTGTTGATAAGCGCCATTCTGACTGGTGTAAGGTGATATCTCATTGTGGTTTTAATTTGCATTTCTCTAATGATTAGTGATGTTGAGCATTTTTTCATATGCCTATTGGCTATCTGTATGTCCTCTTTGGAGAAGTGTCTATTCATCTCTTTTGCCCATTTTTGGATTGGGTTGTTTGTCTTCCTGGTGTTGAGTTTTACAAGTTCTTTATAAATTTTGGTTATTAACCCCTTATCAGACGTATTGTCAAATATGTTCTCCCATTGTGTAGTTTGTCTTTTTATTCTGTTCTTGTTGTCTTTAGCTGTACAAAAGCTTTTTAGTTTGATATAGTCCCATTTGTTTATCCCGTCTTTTATTTCACTTCCCCGTGGAGATAAATCAGCAAATATATTGCTCCGAGAGATGTCGGAGAGCTTACTGCCTATGTTTTCTTCTAAGATGCTTATGGTTTCACGGCCTACATTCAAGTCTTCTATCCATTTTTAGTTTATTTTTGTGAGTGGTGTAAGCTGGTGATCTAGTTTCATTTTTTTGCAGGTAGCTGTCCAATTTTCCCAACACCATTTGTTAAAGAGGCTGTCTTTACTCCATTGTATTTCCTTACCTCCTTTGTCAAATATCAGTTGTCCATAGAACTGTGGGTTTATTTCTGGGTTCTCTGTTCTATTCCATTGATCTATATGCCTGTTCTTATGCCAGTACCAGGCTGTTTTGAGTACAATGGCCTTGTAGTATAACTTGATATCAGGAAGTGTGATACCTCCCACTTTATTCTTCTTTTTTAAGATTGCTGAGGCTATTCGTGTCCTTTTTTGGTTCCATATAAATTTTTGGAATATGTGTTCTATATCTTTGAAGTATGTCATTGGTATTTTAATTGGTATTGCATTGAATTTATAAATTGCTTTGGGTAATATAGACATTTTAATGATGTTTATTCTTCCTAACCATGAGCACGGTATATGCTTCCACTTGTTAGTATCTTCCTTGATTTCTTTTATCAATGTTTTGTAATTTTCCGAGTACAAGTCTTTAGTCTCCTTGGTTAAGTTTATTCCTAGGTACTTTATTTTTTTGGTTGTAATTGTGAAGGGGATTGTTTCCTTAATTTCTCTTTCTGACTGTTCATTGTTGGTGTATAAAAATGCTTCTGATTTCTGAGTATTGATTTTATATCCTGCCACTTTGCTGAATTTATTTATCAGGTCCAGTAGTTTTTTGACTGAGACTTTAGGGTTTTCTATATACAATATCATATCATCTGCAAATAATGATAGTTTTACTTCTTCTTTTCCAACTTGAATGCCTTTTATTTCTTCTTCTTGTCTGATTGCTGTGGCTAGGACTTCCAGGACTATGTTAAATAAGAGTGGTGAAAGGGGGCACCCCTGCCTTGTTCCTGATCTTAAGGGTATTGCTTTTAATTTTTGCCCATTGAGTATGATGTTGGCTGTGGGTTTCTCATAGATGGCTTTTATCATGTTGAGGTATGTTCCCTGTATTCCCACTTTGCTGAGAGTTTTGATCATGAATGGGTGCTGGATTTTATCAAATGCTTTTTCTGCATCTATTGAAATTATCATATGGTTTTTCTCCTTCTTTTTGTTTATGTGATGAATCACATTGATTGATTTACGAATATTGTACCAGCCTTGCCTCCCCAGAATAAATCCCACTTGATCATGGTGTATGATTTTTTCCATATATTGTTGGATCCGGTTTGCTAATATTTTGTTGAGGATTTTAGCATCTATATTCATCAGATATATTGGCCTATAATTTTCTTTCTTTGTGTGGTCTTTGCCTGGTTTTGGAATCAGAATTATGCTCGCCTCATAAAAGGAGTTTGGAAGTCTTCCTTCCTCTTGAATTTTTTGAAATAGTTTGAGAAGGATAGGAGTTAGTTCTTCTTTGAATATTTGGTAGAATTCCGTTGTGAAGCCATCGGGCCCCGGACTTTTCTTTGTTGGGAGTTTTTTGATAACTGTTTCGATCTCCTTTGGTGTAATTGGTCTGTTTAGGTTTTCTGATTCTTCCAGATTGATTTTTGGAAGATTGTACGTTTCAAGGAATTTGTCCATTTCATCTAGGTTGTCTAGTTTTTTGGCATACAGTTCTTCATAGTATTTTCTTACAATATTTTGTATTTCTGTTGTGTCAGTTGTTATTTCTCCTCTCTCATTTCTAATTTTATTTATTTGAGTCCTCTCTCTCTTTTTCTTGGTGAGTCTACTTAAAGGTGCATCAATCTTGTTTACCTTTTCAAAGAACCAGCTCCTAGTTTCATTGATCCTCTGTATTGTTTCTTTAGCCTCTATGTCATTTATTTCTGCTCTGATCTTTATTATTTCCTTCCTTCTACTACATTTGGGCTTTACTTGCTTTTCTTTTTCTAATTCTTTTAGATGCAGGGTTAAGTTGTTTATTTGAGCTTTTTCTAGCTTCTGAAAGTGTGCCTGTAGTGCTATGAACTTCCCTCTCAGCACTGCTTTCGCTGTGTCCCATAAATTTTGAGTTGTTGTATGTTCATTGTCATTCGTTTCTAGGAATTTCTTTATTTCTTCTTTGATCTCATTCTTAATCCATTCATTATTTAACACCCTGCTATTTAGTTTCCATGTGTTTGAGAATTTTTGAGCTTTTCTGCTGTGATTCATTTCTAGTTTCATGCCGTTGTGATCGGAGAAAGTGCTTGATATGATTTCAGTCTTCTTAAATTTGTTGAGAGCACTTTTGTGCCCTAACATGTGGTCTATCCTAGAGAATGTACCATGAGCACTTGAAAAGAATGTATATTCTGCTGCTTTAGGGTGAAAGGTTCTGAAGATATCTATTAAATCGAGTTGATCTAGTGTTTCCAATAAGTCTGCTGTTTCTTTGTTAATTTTCTTTCTTGAGGATCTATCTAGTGATGTTAGTGGGGTATTGAAATCCCCTACTATTATAGTATTGCTGTTGATCTCGCCCTTTAAATCCATCAAAGTCTGTTTTATATATTTGGGTGCTCCTGTATTAGGTGCATAGATATTTATAATAGTTATATCTTCCTTTTGGATTACTCCCTTTATCATTATGTAGTGGCCTTCTTTATCTCTTACTATATCCTTTGTTTTAAAGTCCAATTTGTCTGATATAAGTATTGCTACCCCAGCTTTTTTTTCATTTCCATTTGCATGAAACATTTTTTTCCATCCTTTTACCTTCAATCTGTGTGTGTCTTTTGTTCTAAGGTGTGTCTCTTGTAGACAACATATGTATGGGTCCTGTTTTCTTATCCACGCAGCTACCCTATGTCTTTTGATTGGATCATTTAATCCATTTACATTTAAGGTTATTATTGATATGTAGTTGTTTATTGCCATTTTCTTCTTTAAAGGTGTATTCCTTTTTCTTTTTTTTTTTTTTCTGTATTCTTTTCCCACTTTATCTGTTTACACCAGGCCCCTTAATATTTCCTGCAGCATTGGTTTGGTTGTAATGAATTCCTTGAGTTGTTTTTTGTCTGGGAAGCTTTTTATTTCTCCTTCAATTTTAAACGATAGCCTTGCTGGATAAAGTAGTCTTGGTTGTAGGTTCTTGTTCTGCATTACTTTGAATATTTCTTGCCATTCCCTTCTGGCCTCAAGTGTTTCTGTTGAGAAGTCAGATGTCATCCTTATGGGGGCTCCTTTGTAGGTGATAACTTTTTTTTCTCTTGCAGCTTTTAATATTTTCTCTTTATTGCTTAGCTTTGGCATTTTAATTATGATGTGTCTTGGTGTAGGTTTCTTTGGGTTTCTCTTTAATGGAGTCCTCTGTGCTTCTTGGATTTGTGAGAGTTTCTCTTGCATTAATTTAGGGAAGTTTTCAGCTATGATATGATTGAACAAAGTCTCTATCCCTTGTTCTTTTTCTTCTTCTTCAGGAACCCCTATGATGCGGATGTTATTTCTCTTCATGTTGTCACAGAGCTCTCTAAGAGTTTCCTCTGACTTTTTGAGTCTTTTTTCTCTTTTCTTCTCTGCTTTCATGCCTTCATTCCAGTTGTCTTCTAACTCGCTGATTCAATCCTCTGCTCTATCTATCCTGTTTTTAATTCCTTCCATTGTGGTCTTTATTTCTGATATTGTATTTGTCGTCTCCAACTAATTCTTTTTTATACTTGCTATTTCTTTATTTAGGTTTTCAAACTCCCCCTCCATTGTTGTTCTAAGATCCCTAAGCATCCTTACAATCATTATTTTGAACTCTGCATCTGGAAGTTTGATTATTTCCATATCACTCAGTTCATCTCTCGAAAGTGTCTCTTGTGGTTTCATTTGGATTGCACTCCTTTGTTTTCTCATCTTCTTCTTTTTTTTTTATTTGTAGAGTTGATTGAGTCTAGGCTTGGTGTTGTTTGCCTCCAGTTTTCAGTTGTGTTATTTTTAGGTCTTCGTGGGTTGGTATCAGCTATTATTTGTAATCCACTTTCGGATTTGGGCAGCTTTGAAGTCTTGATTTGTTTGTTTTCTTAACAGGTGATAGTCTTGTTAACTGATCTCAGCAGGGGGCTTCCTTGAAACTGTATCCAGGAATGCTGTGGGTGTAACCTGAGACGCTGAAGGTCTCTTCCTCCAACTAATCTCACTGGGGGCAGGGTTTTATCTCTCAGCTTCAGTAGGGAGAGGTGTATCTCAGATCTCCATGGAGACCTGAGTTACTGCCCCTCCTCCCCACTTCTTGTTTTCAGCTGTGTCTTGTTGTGCTGATTGGAGCTGGATAGATGTCCGGAGATCTCTGATCCGGAAGCACTTCAGCTCTGTTTTGTGAAAGGTTCAGTCCCTCCCCCAGCTATGGCCGCCTCCAGCACGAATGAGTCAGCTTTTTTATTTTGTTTCTTGCATACCTTAGCCCCTCACAGTCTGTCCCTCTCCCTGTCTTTTCCACTTGGGAGATAAGCTGGTCTTTTCAACCCACCTTGCTCCCTGGTCGCCAGGTAAGTGGCTGTGAGCAGTAGTTTCTGCTCTTTTTCCTCTGTGAAATCCTCTCTGGGCTCTCAGCCTCACCCCCCTCCTTCCCTTCCTGTAAGCAGAGGAGATTCAGGCACTCCTTACCAGGATTATTGTGGCTTCCTCTTTGCTCCTTGGTTTTTGAGAGCTGTTCTTGCAGTTCAGTGTTGGTTTTTCATGCTGATTTTTTCTAAATTGATTTGTATTCCAGTTTGGTGTTGAGAGCTGGGTGTCTGTGCATCCGCCTACTCCGCTGCCATCTTCTCTGTCTCTCTCAATCAACTTTTATGTAGGGTTTTTTTTTCCATATAATCCCTTTGATATAGGGTTGTCTTTTGTTGTAGGGGTGTTTTTGTTTGTTGTTGTTTGTTTGGGGATGTTTCTGAGAAATTGCTTATTTTCTGCCACTACCAGATGCTCCAAGCTCAGTTTGGGTATTTCCTGTCTCAGTCCTGGTGTCAGCCATTTCTCTAAGGAACATTGCTTTCTTCTATTGGAGCATAGTGTCAGAAATCAAGGTATGGTGCTAAATGTGCTCATTGTTACTGAGTGTTGTTGCTTTTAGATCTCTCAGCTGACTGAGTGAAAAAATGAATATTGCTCATGTATATACACATATCTATAAGTATTTTTACATATAACTATACTTCTATCTATATTAAACCAAATATGAGTTAGTACTAATGTCTCCACCTCTGGCCTGTTGCCACATAGATAATTCCTTTTGCTCATCTGTACCTTCCCATTCCTGGCTCCAAACACCTGCCATCCATGTACTTAATTGTTCCATTCCTGTGCACATATGTAGTGTTACTAATATTTCTAAGCAACACCTAACTCTATCAGCCTAGAGTACAGTGCTTAAGATATAATTGTCGGTGGTGTTTTTTGTTTGACTGTTTTTTGCCTATAGCCTTACAGATTCCACCCATTTCGAAAGTTACTTAGGTTGCTGTCTTTCCCTACTCCTTCAGCAAACTTGTTTTATATATTTGTCATACAGCTAGATTGTTTTCTTCTTCTGCATTCCATCCAGTATCTTAAATAATCTTTTAAAATTTGTGTGTACTAAGCTTCATTCTTCGTGCTGTAAATTTCCATGGGTTTTGACAAATGCATTGTGTCTACTATACCATTATTATTTTTATTTGTTTAAAAAGAGTTACGTGTTACTTATTATGTGATATATGCTAATTCAACTGATTCTTTTAGCAACCTTATTAGACAGATACCATTAGCATATGATCTACGCTATAAATAAAAATATTAAGACATGAAGAGGTGGTTAAGTATAAAATCACAGAGCTAATATGGATAGGTCTGGGTTGAAATTCTAGAGCACTTATGCTCCTAAACACTAAACTACCCTGATGTCATAATTACTTTTCCTACTTTGCTTTTATGGCTTTCTTCCATTGCTCTACTTCATCTTGAAACAATTTCTCTTTTACCATATTTTGAATTTAACTTTTATCTGCTATATGTTTTTACCAGCTGTCTTAATTGTTTTTTTCAATATGTTTATTCTTCATATAAAATCTAATCATAATTCTAATAAAAGTTTCTAAAGCAAGCACATAAAAATTAATTTATCCAATGAGTTGAATAGAAACCAGAGAATAATATAGAATGCAGCACATTCTTAATATTTTTATTGAGGTATAGTTGACATCTATAATTGACATATATTACTTTCAGGTGTACAGCATAATAATTTAATATTTATGTACATTGTGAAATAATTGCTACAATAAACCCAATTAACATCCAATCCACTGTTATTAAATCTTTTTTTTTTTTTTGTATTTTTCTGAAGCTGGAAACGGGGAGAGACAGTCAGACTGACTCCTGCATGCCCCCGAGCGGGATCCACCCGGCACGCCCACCAGGGGCGACGCTCTGCCCACCAGGGGGCGATGCTCTGCCCCTCCGGGGCGTCGCTCTGCGGTGACCAGAGCCACTCTAGAGCCTGGGGCAGAGGCCAAGGAGCCATCCTCAGCGCCCGGGCCATCTTTGCTCCAATGGAGCCTTGGCTGCGGGAGGGGAAGAGAGAGACAGAGAGGAAGGGGGGGGTGGAGAAGCAAATGGGCGCTTCTCCTATGTGCACAGGCCGAGAATCGAACCTGGGTCCCCGGCAAGCCAGGCCGACGCTCTACCGCTGAGCCAACCGGCCAGGGCCACCAATCTACTGTTATTGAATACAGAAATTGGAGGTGTGCAGATAGGCGCGCCATGCTAAAATCATCACCCAAAAGTTGAAAGTCAGTTTGATGCCACTAATGTGCTGTGCATGTGAGCCACAGCAGCTCTGCCAAGTGACCCTCTTTTGTTTTAGAACCAAAGGTGCCTAAGTGTCACAACTGAGATTTTAAAGTAAAGGCAATCTGAAAAGTTAATACAAGCTTTCAGTCATTAGTAAATGGTGTCCCTTTCCTTATTTTTCTTCAAAAAAGAAAAGAAAAACAGTCTATCACTTTTAGAAATTCTAGGAGCTGCTGAAGAAGTAGACAATATTTTGGAGAAATGAATTGCAATCACCTCTAGGTCTCTTTCTTTTGAGGAGGGGGAGAAGGTGCACATCTTGGAGATGTGCATTCATAAATGCTTTTAAAGAGACAAAAGATCTGAACCAAGATGATTCCCTTCTCAATGAATTTATAGTGAAAACGCAAGTTAGGAGAAGGCAAATTTATTCAAGCAAATATCATATGGATGTTTTAAAAAAAGGTCATCCAATTAACAAATATCCTGATATAATAACAATCAAAGTCAGTTTCTGCCAGAGAAAGCTGAGCTCAGAGAGAGCAGACAGCGCAAATTTAATATTCACTCGGCTTTAAAAATCTCAAAAGGCAATGTTTTTTGTAATTCAAAGACATTACTTTTCATTGTGCTATGAGCAAGGCCAAAATTCAGGCCAATGGCAGTAGAAATTGTGCCTCCAATTCCTGAATATTTTCCTGAAGTTCTCCCATGGATAACAAGAGGATGGTAATTAATGTCTGAGTGCCTGCAACATACCGGATACATTCAATATATGTTTCATTTAAACCTCACAACCGCATGTGGATCTTGTAGATCAAGTAAGAAATTTGTTCTTGTTGATTTTAATGCAAAGGAAGCTATTGAATGTGAGAAAACTGAGACCATTGGAGATGTTCAATCTCTTTCTCGCACAAGCAAATTGTGGAGTTAGAACTAGAATTCAGATCTTGAGTCTCTAAGTTCCACATTCATTTATTCCATAACATCTGTCATTAGCCTCTGATACCCTGAGCTTACAGATGGGTGCAAACCATGAGGTGGTATGAATGGTAGGGCAAAGGGATGAGAATGTACAAGAGGGTGCTTCATAGTGGAAGCAGGGGACCGGCAGGCCAGGGGAGACGTGAAGCCTTAAGATCCCAGGTTTGATTTCAGTTTCTCTCCACCAGTTAGATCCAGTTCATGAGTAGTTTCCCACATCCTGTTAGGAGACACTCCCCTTCCATTAGTGCATCACGTCAACCAGAAAGCCGAGGTGTTGTAGGCTTTCTTCGGCATCACAGTGTTTCCTGTCGTTAGCTTGTTTTCCTCAGGGCTTAGCTCCTGAGAGGTCTTGACTTCTCAGCCAGAGGAACCTGGAACGGTCAGGCCGTTATTCTCCAATTTATTGCCCCTGTTCTACATTCCTGACCTATGAGTATTTGCAGACACAGAGACCAGCTTTCCAAAGCCCAGCATAAGCTGCTTTAATTTTGTCATTGTCCTATAATTTCATGGAAATAGCTGCTGTGAAGCCAACAAATGACTAATAAAATCCTTCTGCCCACTCATTTTGAATGTCATTCTGGAACTCCAGAACAGGGACCATCTGGTCATGATGCTTACCTTAATATGAAAGAGCAGCTGAGCTGAGAATCATATTTCTGAGAGGAGGCTAGAGTGAGTGTTCTCTTTGTGAGCCCAAAGAACAGCAAAACAAGTACAGCGTTTGATCTGGGTGGTGATGAGATATGCCGACTACCACATATTCAGCTCTGCCTGTTGTAAAGTTCAAGTTTCACACACACACATAATACGAGGCTATCAATTGATACTACCAATAACTGTCACATTTGTTAAACAACTACTCATGTACCAGTGGCAATGGGCAAAGCACTCTAAATTATTTCGTACAGGGTAAGTATTATAGAGTACTCATTTTATAGGCAAAATAAGTAGGTGCTTACAGAAGTTAAGTCAACCTGCTCCAAGTCACACAGCTGGTAAATCAGAGCCAGCCTTGGAACCAAGGTCCGTCAGTTCCTATATATGTGTCCTCAGCAGTTGAGTTATTTGACTGATGGCTGTAGCAAAGAGTTCTGAAAAAATGCCATTCTAAGCAATAACTAATCCTTTAAGTAAACTGTAGAATCAGGAAGCTATGTGGAGAACTGCTTTTTTAAATTTTAGCTATTTTACTATGGAATAATTTTAGATTTTATAGAGCAGATCCAAAGATTGTAAACAGTTCTAATATTAACATATATTCATGCTCCATTTGTCAGAACTAAGAAGTTATCTTTGGTACGCTAAGTTACAGGTATTATTCAGATTGTGGTATAATTTTTACTTGCAAGCTTTTTTGTAATTTGTGACTTGACCATCCTTTGTAGGATCTATGTAGTTTTGCCTTTTGATTTTTTGCTTTTTAGTAAACTTGATTTTATTTTTTATTTGCTGACTTCTTAAAAGAAGTTTTAGATTCACAGGAGAAATGGGGGGAAGGTATAGCACTTTCCCATATACTCTCTGCCCCACGCAATCATAGCCTCCCCCATTATCAGCATCCCCCACCAGAGTGGCACATTTGTTACAATGGATAAACCTATTTTGACACATCTTAATCACTCAAAATCCATAGTTTGTTTACCTTCAGGTTTACTCTTGGTGTTGTACATTCTATGGGTTTGAGCCAATGTGTAATGACATGTATTCACTATATAATATCATACAGAATATTTTTACAGCCATAAAGTCCCTCTGCGCTCAGCTACTCATCTCCTACCCTTCCTGCCAACCTCTAGCTACCAGTATCCATGGCTTTGCCTGTTTCAGAATGTCACATAGTTGAGATCATACAATACTCAGCTGTTTCAGATTAAGAAAAGTTAATATACAGTTAAGTTTCCTCGTGTGTTTTTATGGCTTGAAAACTCATCTCTTTCTTAGCACTGAATAATATTCCATTGTCTGGATGAACCACCGTTTATTTAGCCATTCTTCTCCTGAAAAAGATTGTTTCTGAGCTTTAGCAAATATGAGTAATACTGCTATAAACATTTATGTGCAGGTTTTCAATGCTTTGGGGTAAACACCAATGAGCATGATTCCTGGGCTGTATGGTAAGAGTATTTTTAGTTTCGTAAGAAACCACCAAATTGTTTTCTACTTGGTTAAAGCATTTTGTATTTTTACAAAGAATGGATGAAAGTTCTTATTGCCAACATTTGGTCTTTTCGGTGTTCTGGATTCTAGCAGGTGTGTAGTGGTGGATGTGTTTTTGTGTGTATGTCCCATGGGAAGTTGAGTGTAGCTTTCAATTGTAAGTTGTGTACTTCACCAGCGCTGCCCTTGCCTGGGTTTAGGGTGAGTACACACTTCCTGGTCAATCACAGGAACTCTCCAGACACTCTCCCTTCTGCTGATGTTCTGCACCTTCTGATTTCTCTATGTGAGTCTGAACTGTGTGACTTAGTCATTTTGACCCTGCTCTCAGGTATTTCTTACTAAAATTTGGCAGCCTGACTCAAAACTTGCACATTTCTGACCTCATTCCAACTATCATATCAGTTTTTCTTCAGGGACCATATTATCATTGGACTTTGATTTTAATTGTCTCTCTTGCTTGACATGTCCGTTGTTGTGTTCTTATCACTGGACTGTAGCCTGTCCGCCTCTGCTTATCTCAGTAATCCTACTTCATAAGGAAGGACCCAAATTCCCCGCACTGCCTATGTTAAACAATGACGTTAATTTAATTTTATGGAGAAAATGTGAGCCTTAAGTGATTGGTGCAGAATTACATAGCATGTGACGGGAAAATTGAAAGACAGGGAAGGAGAGGAAACTTCCTAAGTGTTCTTAGCTGTTAGGACAAGTGGAGCTTAAGATACAAATTAAACAGAGATCAAACATCACAGAAAGGTATATTTTGGAAGAGAACTTAAAAGTCTTCTCTCTGCCAAATGGCAGAAAGATTTTAATCCAGTTTTGGAAAGAAATGCTGTTATAAGGCACACTATTTCAACTTGGGCTTTCACCAGGCCAAACAAGTATTAAAATCAGACGTAACATGTCTGAAACACATTTATCATCTTTCTAAAGCCAGGCCTCCTCTAGCTTTTTTTGTTTTTACTACTAGCTCTGCCACGTTCCCAGACAGCAGGCTAGAAAAGTCACCTTTTATTCTGTTCATGTTGACATGCAACCAACTGCTAATGCCTTTTGATTTTGCCTCAGCTGTTCTCATGTTTGCCCATGTCTTTCTGTTTCTACTGTCCCTATTCCCTTGCTTAGGTTATTTCACAGACCTCTTGATCTATATGACTCTAGAATATGTGTCGCAGAGTAATTTCTAATGCAAAGTCACTGTAGGTTACCAATTTGCTCAAAAACGTCAATGGGATTCCAATACCTGGCGGGTTTAGAATGAACTCCTGCTCTAGCACGTGAGGCTTTTCGTTCTCTGGCCCCACGTTTCCAGATTGATTATTATTATTCCTGTGCTTTGCATGCCATAAATTAGCTCTACTGGTTTGTGTTTTTTTCTAAACATATACTGTCACGGGGCACTTGCGCAGGCTGTTTCTTCTGCTTGGAAGGCTTTCTCTATTCTCATTCCTAAACTCAGTTTGTTGGCATACAATACATCAGGGGCTGTCAAACTACAGCCTGAGGGCCAAGTCCAGTCTGCCAGCCTGTTTTTGTACATAAAGTCTCTTTGGAACACAGTCACACCCATCCATTTGAATATATTTTCTGTGGCTGTTTTTGCACCGAAACAGGGTGGTGAGTAATTGCAACAAAGAACTCTATCACCTGCAAAAGCTTAAAATATTTACTTTCGCCTCTTTCAGAAAATGTTTGCCAAGTTCTGCAATACATCCTTATCCAATACTAATTTTCCTAACTGTATATCCCATTCAATATATTTTAGCAAAAAATAGTTGATTCCTCCAAAATTTGTTTATATGAAATTGAGACCAATTTCATGTGGTAAATATACAAAAAACAGAAATGATATGAACTGTCCTTCAAGGAGCTTACTATCTATAAGTGATGACAAAACTATAAATAAATTATTTCTCTCCAACAGCGATTTTCAACTGGTTTGCCAAGAGGCACACTGGTCTGCTTCGAGAATTTTTAAAATGTGCAGTACCTAACCATTTAGTCAAGGGCATTGACGTCTTTTCCTTTCAATTGACAAATTTTTTTTTAAAGTGACAATAGCCAACACCAAAATAGCCATCCAGTGTAAAGAAATCAAAATTATACCTTTTTTATTTTATTTTGGTCAGATCACACACAAAAATATTTTTTGATGTGCCGCAGAATTTTAGTAATTAGTTTATGTGTGTCATGAGATGAAAAGGGTTGAAAATCACTGCTCTACAACATGATAAGCAAAATAACAGCACACACAGGAGACCCCTAGAAGCACAGACGAGAGTGTTACTCACTTTTTCCAGGGGGAAGTGCTGGGAAAAAGAAGTTTAGTAGCCAAGGTGGGTTTGAAGTTATACAGAGGAGTTTATCTAGAAGATAAAGGGTTAAAGTTATTTCAAGCAGAGCAACAGCATACACAAAGGTGAGGCGGAACATGACAGCATGGTCTCTGTGAGAAGACTCAGGTAGGCCATTAGGGAAACAAAATGGAAAGAGAGTTGGACTTTGGAGTCAGATTGATCTGGATTTGAATTCTGACTCTTAACATTCAGTAGCTCCATGGCTGTGCATAAACCCTTAGCCTCTATTAGTTAATTTTCTTTTCATATCAGTATTTATATGAATTAACTGATGTGGCATAAATGAAAGTTTTTGGCACAATGTTTGACATGAGTGTATGTCAAAAATGTAGATCTTATTATCAGTATGTGGCAAAAAAAATGTCTACAGAGGTTAGCATGGGGCAGGACAGGTAAAGATAAAAGATGCACATCTACTCAAAATAGAATGATGGCTGCTCTTTTCTCTGTGTCTTAGTCTCTGTTCCTCCAATGGCCCAATCTTTTCCACATTGTATATGGTGGGTATGCAGATCTTTCTTCTAAATTGCAACCTCCTTATTGGCAGGGATCTTTCCTTATACCTTTTTGTGTCTCCAAGAGTACCTAACATGGTGTCGTATATAAAACAGGTCTCTGATGAAGGTTTGTTGAATTTTTAAAATTTTTATTTATTTATTTTATAGAGGAGAGAGAGAGAGAGAGAGAGAGAGAGAGAGAGAGAGAAGGTGGGGAGAAGCAGGAAGCATCAACTCCCATATGTGCCTTGACTGGGCAAACCCAGGGTTTTGAATCAGCGACCCCAGTGTTCCAGGTCAACACCAACTCTTTATCCACTGTGCCACCACAGGTCAGGTAAAGGTTTGTTGAATTTTTAAACCTTAGATTGTGAAGATATTTTCACACTGATTTACCCATTATCTTATATAAAATTAAGACCAGTGGGTTACAAGACGTGTGGCTTGCTCAAGCTTACCCAGATTGATGAGCAGTAGTCTAACTAGTAGTTTCCAAGAAGATGGGAACTGTTTTTATTCTTCCTTCTTCCCTTCCCTCCTGCTCTCACTCTGGTGCACTTCTCACTTTCAGAACGTCCTCCATCAGATGTCCACTGTTCATGCAAATATGCCTGTATTTGTTGTTACATTTTCACTGAAATGCTCAGGATTTCTATCATAACCTTTTCCAGGTACGCCTGTGGAAAGAAAAATTAGTGATTAGAAGTGGATTGCAAGTGTAATTTTAGCCATCATTATCTTTACATCCTTCCATAACAGCAAACCCTAGACTGCCACATATAAGAACCATCTTAGAGGTCCTAGAAATAACAGTGCCATTAATCATAGCAGTATTACTAATTATCATATATTGAGAGTCTACTATGTGGTAGATACTGTGCATGAGTTATGTCAACCCTTCACAACACCATGCATGCTATTCTTCACTTTCACAGATGGGGAAATTGAGCTCAGAAAGGTTAAGCAACTTTCACAAGGCCACACAGCTAAGGTGCAGAGCCCAGATCTGCCCACATCATCAGAGTTCCTGACAATGCCCTCTTACTGCCCTATGTCTGGGAAGCAAATTAGCTAATATTTTAGGCTTCACTCCCTGCCATGCATTCCTTCTTTCCAGCATTTTTCCCAACTGATGTTCTTTGGAATAACTTCATGAGAGCAAGGCTAGCTATGTAATATGTGGGGGGAAGAGCAAAATATAAAGGCACAGCTCTTTGTTGAAAAAGCAGTGGGGGTAAGCACCATTACAGGTGTTAAAAAATAAACATTTTCCTTTTTTCTGTGGCTTCTCTTGACTTGTTATTGTGATTTTTAATGACTTAATGGCATTTCATATAAAAAACTGACATTTTGAGTTATTACTATGAACTCTACTGTTCATTTTTATATTGTGCAATGACAGCTTTAAATGCAAATGTAAGAATGTATGCAGAATCACCGAAATGCCACAGGTCATATTTCAGAGCTCACATACCCTGTGTGTTTTGTTTTCCTAGAAGAGTGGAAATGCTGCCCTTATTTTATTTCCCCTCCTTATCTACATACATTCTACCAACATTCTCGACCTTCAGCATACTGATGAGTAAGAAAGAATTGAGAGGAGAAGAAACCATCGGTCTCCATATTGCTCCCTTTCCTCTCTTGGTCATTATTTTTCAGTGAAAGTGTTTGGCTACTACAGGGGAATTCCATGAGTAAAAAACGAAAGGACTCTTAAATTGTTGATGTTTCTTAGAATCGCATTGATTGCCTTCTTTTTCTGTTCAAAGCACACTTTGGTTCAGACTAAAAGTGTAGACTCTTGGGGCTGTCAGTATCCCTCAGTAACTCAGCTTTAAACATTGCCTTGAATTTACTTTCTCTCTGGCTGGGTTTGCCCGCATCACAGGTCCACCACTACCCTGGGCTCATGGGGCATCACGAAAGGTACATGTGAATGCGGTGACAAGGCATGACAGACAGGCACATTGTGCATATACTCTTTGCTCATGTGCTTGGCCCATTGCCCCATGGAACCTCATGTACAAAATGCAAGTGTTAAAATAAAATTCTAAGGAATTTTAAAGTGGCCACAGCAAAGCATTAAACTAATATAGAGTACCTCTGACAACACAGATTTGATGGGCACAAGCCTGGTCCTGTCTGGGAGATGTGAATAGCTGTGACAAAGAAGGAAGGTTCTATAAGCCAAGTTTGTGCTCTAATCTCTTAGGTCCCTCAACCACTTACCAACCTTCTTTGATCAAGTATTTATTTATTTATTTATTTATTTATTTTCCTTTTTGTGGAATTTATTGGGGTGACACTACTTAACAAAATTATACAGGTTTCAGGTGCACAATTCTATAATACACAGACTTAACCTTATATTGTGTGTTCAGCACCCCAAGTCAAGTTTCTATCCATTACCATTTATCCTCCTTTACCCTCCTCCTCCTTCTCCCCCCTCCACCCAGAATCATTACACTGTTGTTCTTGTCCATGTGGTTTTTTTCTTTCTTTTTTTAAATTTTTTATTTTTGGCTCAATTCTTTCATCCCCTATTCCTGCCCTTGACAGCTGTCAATTTTCTCTCCATCTATAAGTCTGTCTCTATTTTGCTTGTTAGTACATTTTGTTCATTAGTTTCCACATATGAGTAAAATTATATGGTACTTGTCTTTCTATGACTGGCCAAGAACTTAAATCCTACTTGAAAGTCTTCTTAAGAAACAGAGGAAGAGAAACCTCAAGCATCAACTCAGCTCATTTCTGGTTTTTCTTTTAATTCAACATTCAAGAAGCATTGACCAAATAGCTTCCATTATGAGTGACAGCTCTTTTAGAAATGAGAGGGTGTAAAAGAAAAGATGCAGTAAATGGCTGATTTCCAGAGAGTTGTGCTCAGCCCCTCTGAGCCTGGAACATGGTTACTAAACGTATCATTTATTTTCTAACTAATTTCCGAACCTAACTTCAAAGAATTATATACAAGGTTTATAGTGACTGTGGCTTCTTCCATTTCCCTTAAACTCTTGGTCAACCATGTCACTGTATCAAACTTGATCTCAATGCCAAGAGTATAAGGACACTTTCAGTTTGAAATTTAAATTAGCAAAATATTTGACTTGAATGGTTATAGAGCTGTAAACACTCTTTAATATTAGTACTGAAGTGATATTTCAGTTTTAAAAGTGGTGGATTGAAGAATTATAGTTAAAGGACCCTCTTCCCTGGAGTGGTGGTGACAGGAGTCATAGAAGTAGAAAGGACTTCCTTTTCTTAAAACCACTTTAGTCTATGATATGGGAAATTGGATTATTGTCAACAATGCTGTTTCATCATGGCAGGAGTTTTATATTACACTAATTAGTTAATTGTTTTTCAACAAATGATTTCTTAAAAGTACTGTGCTTAGTTACCATGCTTAGCTCTGAGAGTACAACAGAAAACAAGACACAGCCCCTGCCCACTAGGCAAGAATGACAATGCTAAGGCTGATGTGGTGAAGGGAGAACATGGAAAGGCTAAAAATCCTAGTTTTGAGGAGGATCACGAAAGACTTTCTGAAATAAGAACTAGTTAAGTATCTCAATATTGGTTTTCAAATTTTAGAGAGACCTTTGATTCCCTAGGTCTGAGACTAGCCAATCATCTGCATTGTAAATAACTTCCAGAGGTCTTCAGAATACTCTTCAAAAAATATTTATCTGAGCAGCATTACAGTTCCATTACCATGGTGTGTGTGTGTGTGTGTGTGTGTGTGTGTTACTCCTGGAAAAAAGAACATACCTGTACTATTATTTTCTTCACAAAAAGAATTGCAGTTTGTTAACACATGGTGGAGAGGGCCGTTACTATAATGTTCTTCTTGTAAGAAGGTTGTGAGGTTATGTCATGATGTTCAAGTCAGCTGTTAAAAGAGACTGATGACTCTTATAGAATTTGCCCAAAGACCCACCGTTATTGCAAAGAATTAAACCATGCAAGGTTAGCAAATAGTTTTGTAAAAAAAAGAATCTTGTATTTTCTTGAGATTTTAGAAATAGGAAGCAAGTAAAAATGCACATAAATATATTAAGAAACACTATCTGGATTAGAGCACATTCACTTTCACAGAATATTCCACTCAATTTCCTTAGTGTGGTAATTATTTTGTTAAGATGTAGGTGACTAGTGATATTTTAAAGACATAGTCTTCAAAACACTGAAGTTGATATTTTGAATTAACATTTTATTTTAAAAAATGTAATTTAAGCTGCCATGCTGAGGAACTTATTTGTGTCTTTTACTTGGTTGAAGGTGGAGTTGTTGCATGGCGGCTTCCATAGTGGCTATAGCAGCCCCTGCATCTTCCAGGGACCTGAAGATGGCAGCAGAGTAGGCGGATACACAGACGCCCAGCTCTCACCACCAAACTGGAATACAAATCAATTTAGGAAAAATCAGCGTGAAAAACCAACTCTGGACTAGAAGAACAGCTCCCAAAAACCAAGGAGCAAAGAAGCCACAACAAACCTGGTAGGGAGAGTCTGAATCTCCCCTGCTTACAGGAACGGAGTGTGGGGGGGGGAGGGTGTGAGGCTGAGAGCCCAGAGGGGATCTCACTCCAAGGAAAAGAGCAGAAAATACTGCTCACAGCCAGTTGCCTGGTGACCAGGGAGCGAGATGTGTTGAAAGAACCAGCTTATCTCCCAAGTGGAAAGGAGAGAGAGAGGGACAGACTGTGAGGGGCAAAGGAATGCAGGAGATGAACTAAAAAAGCTGACTCATCCATGCTGGAGAAAGCCATAGCTGGGGGAGGGACTGATCCTTCCACAAAACAGTACTAAATTGCTTCCAGATCACAGATCTCCAGACATCTCTCCAGTTCCAATCAGCACAACAAGACATAGTTGAAAACAAGAAGTGGGGAGGAGGGGTGTAACTCAGGTCTCCATGGAGATCTGAGATACACCTTCCCCTACTGAAGCTAAGAAAGCATCCTACCCCCAGAGAGATTAGTTGGTGGAAGAGGCCTTCAGAGTCTCAGGTTACACCCATCACATTTCTGGATACAGTTTCAAGGAAGCCCCCTGTGAGATCAGTAAACAAGACTATCACCTTTTAAGAAAACAAACAAATCAAGACTACAAAGCTGCCCAAATCCGAAAGTGGATTACAAATAATAGCTGATACCAATCCAAGAAGACCTAGAAATAACACAATTGAAAACTGGAGGCAGACAACACCAAGCCAGGACTCAACCAACTCTACAAACAAAACACCCAAACACAGATAATGAGAAGACAAAGAAGTGCAATCCAAATGAAACCACAAGAGAAACCTTCAGGAGATGAACTGAGTGATATGAAAATA
Source organism: Saccopteryx bilineata (assembly GCF_036850765.1). Taxonomy (NCBI): domain Eukaryota; kingdom Metazoa; phylum Chordata; class Mammalia; order Chiroptera; family Emballonuridae; genus Saccopteryx; species Saccopteryx bilineata. The sequence continues at coordinate 121,556,457 of NC_089491.1, read as the reverse complement.
ATCAAACTATCAGATGCGGAGTCCAAAATAATGATTGTAAGGATGCTTAGGGATCTTAGAGAACAACAATGGATGGTCATTATGAACACCTAAATAAAGAAATAACAAGTATAAAAAGGATATTGAAATATTAAAAAAGAATCAGTCAGAGATGACAAATACAATATCAAAAATAAAGGCCACAATGTAAGAAATTAAAAACAGGATGGATAGAGCTGAGGATCGAATCAGCGAGTTGGAGGACAACTTGAATGAAGGCAAGAAAGCAGAGAAGAAAAAAGAAAAAAGACTCGAAAAGTCTGAGGAAACTCTTAGCTCTGTGACAACATGAAGAGAAATAACATCCGCATCATAGGGGTTCCTGAAGAAGAAGAGAAAGAATAAGGGATAGAGACTTTGTTCAATCATATCATAGCTGAAAACTTTCTTAAATTAATGCAGGAGAAACTCTCACAAGTTCAAGAAGCATAGAGAACTCCATTAAAGAGAAACCCAAAGAAACCTACACAAAGACACATCATAATTAAAATACAAAAGCTAAGTGATAAAGAGAAAATATTAAAAGCTGCAAGAGAAAAAAAAGCTATCACCTACAAAGGAGACCCCATAAGGATGGCATTCGACTTCTCAACAGAAACACTTGAGGCCAGAAGGGAATGGCAAGAAATATTCAAAGTAATGCAGAACAAGAACCTACAACCAAGACAACTTTATCCAGCAAGGCTATCATTTAAAATCGAAGAAGAAATAAAAAGCTTCCCAGACAAAAAACAACTCAAGGAATTCATTACAACCAAACCAATGCTGCAGGAAATGTCAAGGGGCCTCTTATAAACAGATCAAAATGAAAAAAGAATATAGCAAAAAAGGAATACAGCTTTAAAGAATAAAATGGCAATAAACAACTACATATCAATAATAACCATAAATGTAAATGGGTTAAACGATCCAATCAAAAGACATAGGGTAGCTGCATGGATAAGAAAACAGGACTAGTACATATGCTGTCTACAAGAGACACACCTTAGAATAAAAGATGCACATAGATTGAAGGTAAAAGGATGGAAAAAAACATTTCATGCAAATGGAAATAAAAAAAAAGCTGTGGTAGCAATACTTATATCAGACAAAATGGACTTTAAAACAAAGGACATAGTAAGAGATAAAGAAGGCCACTACATAATGATAAAGGGAGTAATCCAACAGGAAGATATAAATATTAAAAATGTCTATGCACCTAATATAGGAGTACTGAATGTAGTAAAAGATAGGAAATAAAATCAGAGCAAAATAAGTGACATAGAGGCTAAAGAAACAATACAGAGGATTAATGAAACTAGGAACTGGTTCTTTGAAAAGGTAAACAAGGTCGATAAACCTTTAACTAGACTCACCAAGGAAAAGAGAGAGAGGACTCAAATAAATAAAATTAGAAATGAGAGTGGAGAAATAACAACTGACACAACAGAAATACAAAATATTGTAAGAAAATACTATAAAGAACTCTATGCCAAAAAACTAGACAACCTAGATGAAATGGACAAATTCTTTGAAACATACAATCTTCCAAAAATCAATCTGGAAGAATCAGAAAACCTAAACAGACTGATTACACCAAATAAGATTAAAACAGTTATCAAAAAACTCCCAACAAAGAAAAGCCCGGGGCCTGATGGCTTTAAAACTGAATTCTACCAAATATTCAAAGAAGAACTAACTGCTATCCTTCTCAAGCTATTTCAAAAAATTCAAGAGGAAGGAAGACTTCCAAACTCCTTTTATGAGGTGAGCATAATTCTGATTCCAAAACCAGGCAAAGACAATACAAAGAAAGAAAATTATAGGCCAATATATCTGATGAGTATAGATGCTAAAATCCTCAACAAAATATTAGCAAACCGGATCCAACAATATATGGAAAGAATCATACACCATGATCAAGTGGGATTTATTCTGGGAAGGCAAGGCTGGTACAATATTCATAAATCAATATCACATAAACAAAAGGAAGGAAAAAAACCTCATGATAATTTCAATAGATGCAGAAAAAGCATTTGATAAAATCCAGCACCCATTCATGATCAAAACTCTCAGCAAAGTGGGAATACAGGGAACATACCTCAACATGATAAATGCCATCTATGACAAACCCACAGCCAACATCATACTCAATGGGCAAAAATTAAAAGCAATCCCCTTAAGATCAGGAACAAGGCAGGGGTGCCCCCTTTCACCACTCTTATTCAACATAGTCCTGGAAGTCCTAGCCACAGCAATCAGACAAGAAAAAGAAATAAAAGGCATTCAAGTTGGAAAAGAAGAAGTAAAACTATCATTATTTGAAGATGATATGATACTGTATATAGAAAACCCTAAAGTCTCAGTCAAAAAACTACTGGACCTGATAAATAAATTCAGCAAAGTGGCAGGATATAAAATCAATACTCAGAAATCAGAGGCATTTTTATACGCCAACAATGAACAGTCAGAAAGAGAAATTAAGGAAACAATCCCCTTCACTATTACAACCAAAAAAATAAAGTACCTAGGAGTAAACTTAACCAAAGAGACTAAACACTTGTACTTGGATAATTATAAACCATTGATAAAAGAAATCAAGGAAGATACAAACAAGTGGAAGCATATACCATGCTCATGGTTAGGAAGAATAAACATCATTAAAATGTTTGTATTACCCAAAGCAATCTATAAATTCAATGCAATACCAATTAAAATACCAATGACATACTTCAAAGATATAGATCACATATTCCAAAAATTTATATGGAACCAAAAAAGAACACGAATAGCCTCAGCAATCTTAAAAAAGAAGAATAAAGTGGGAGGTGTCACACTTCCTGATATCAAGTTATACTATAAGGCCATTGTACTCAAAACAGGTTGGTACTGGCATAAGAACAGGCATATAGATCAATGGAACAGAACAGAGAACCCAGAAATAAACCCACAGTTCTATGGACAACCAATATTTGGCAAAGTAGGTAAGAAAATATAACGGAGTAAAGACAGCCTCTTTAACAAATGGTGTTGGGAAAATTGGACAGCTACCTGCAAAAAAATGAAACTAGACCACTAGCTTACGCCACTCACAAAAAATAAACTCAAAATGGATAAAAGACTTAAATGTAAGCTGTGAAACCATAAGTATCTTAGAAGAAAACATAGGCAGTAAGCTCTCCGACATCTCTCGCAGCAATATATTTGCTGAGTTATCTCCACTGGGAAGTGAAATAAAAGACAGGATAAACAAATGGTACTATATCAAACTAAAAAGCTTTTGTACAGCTAAAGACAATAAGAACAGAATAAAAAGACAAACTACACAATGGGAGAACATATTTGACAATACGTCTGATAAAAGGTTAATAACCAAAATTGATAAAGAACTTGTAAATCTCAACACCAGGAAGACAAACAATCCATTCCAAAAATGTGCAAAAGAAATGAATAGACACTTCTCCAAAGAGGACATACAGATGGCCAATAGGCATATGAAAAAATGCTCTACATCACTAATCATTAGAGAAATGCAAATTAAAACCACAATGAGATATCACCTCACACCAGCCAGAATGGCGCTCATCAACAAAACAACACAGAATAAGTGCTGGTGAGGATGTGGAGAAAGGGAACCCTCCTGCATTGCTGGTGGGTATGCAGATTGGTGCAGCCACTGTGGAAAACAGTATGGAGATTCCTCAAAAAATTGAAAATCGAACTGCCTTTTGACCCAGCTATCCCACTTTTAGGAATATATCCCAATAACACCATAGAACTGCTCCAAAAGGAGAAATGCACCCCAATGTTTGTGGCAGCATTGCTCACAATAGTGAAGATCTGAAACAGCCTAAGTGTCCATCAGAGGATGAGCGGATTAAAAAGCTTTGGTACATATATACTATGGAATACTACTCAGCCATAAGAAATGATGACATCGGATCATTTACAACAACATGAATGGACCTTGATAACATTATACGGAGTGAAATAAGTAAATCAGAAAAAACTAAGAACTATATGAATCCATACATAGATGGGTCATAAAAATGAGGCTCAGAGACATGAACAAGAGTGTGATGCTAATGGGAGTAGGGGGGTGGGGCGAGGGGGGAGGGGGCGAGGAAGGAGAGAGTGGGTGGGGGAGGGTAAGGGCACAAAGAAAACCAAATAGAAGGTGACAGAAGACAATTTGACTTTGTATGAGGGGTATACAGCATAATCAAATGTCAAAATAATCTAGAGATGTTTTCTCTCAACATATATACCCTGATTTATCAATGTTACTGCATTAAATTTAATAAAAAATGATAAAAAATGTAATTTATAAAACCAGACTATGAAGGATTCAGCTGATTATTATAGTCTGGAAGAGGCTTCAAATCTATCTTCTTGGTCCTGTATCAACCAATCAGCCAGGGGCCACACTCCAATTTTTAAGCAGCATATTCAATAATTAAACAGCCTATCAAATTATATTTTGAACAACTGTCACAGCCTAATTTTTAAAACACTTAAAAAAAACTATAAATGTTTCATTAGAGGTAGTTTTGAAGCCAAAAATGCTAATGCAAGTCACATGGAAATGCTAAAAGAAACTTGGCATGAAACAGGGAATGAACTCGCCGCTGGAAACAACAGATTATAGAAAAATTCTATCAATGTGGCTTTAACTGAGACATTGGCAAACAGATGCAGTGGATTTTTATGGTAAACAGGCTGATGATCTAACTTTTTCTCTTTGCATCAATTTTACATACTTTCATGCATGCCTTTGTTTAACCAATTTTATAATTGATTCCTCTGTACTTTGTTATGGCCATGAGTGGAAAAGTACTTCATGACTTTTAAAACAGTAGGCCAAGAGCTACAGAAAAATATATCAACTTCACATTTAATTTCCCATCTTTGTTGACAGAATTCCTTTGTCCTGAAACAGGAAAAAAGCTGTTAGATATTCTATGATGATTGCCAGTGTACCTATGAAATGGTACATTTTCCATTGAATTGTGCTTAAGAAATGTTAAGGTAGTGCTGGTTCTTTTCTTCATGGATGCCATTATTCTGTGTTCCAAAAAACATCGAGTTTTATTAGTCAAAATTCAACATTTATTTGATTTAGATGTTATCACAGTCTTTCAATGCTTTCTCTTTCTTGGGGTTTTAAGGATATTGTTTTTCTTTTATATGACTTCAATTCTTTCTCTCTCTCTCTCTCTCTCTCTTCCTTCTTCCTTCCTTCCTTCCTTCCTTCCTTCCTTCCTTCCTTCCTTCCTTCCTTCCTTCCTTCCTTCCTTCCTTCTTTCCTCCTCCCTTCCTCCCTCTTTCCCTCCCTCTCTCCCTCCCTCCCTCCCTCTCTCCCTCCCTCTTTCTTTCTTTCCCTCTCTCTCTCTCTTTCTTTCAGACCCATTTGGGGCCAATGCTGAATCAACCAAGCTACCCTCAGTGCCTGAGGCTGATGCTTGGATGAGCTGAACAGCTGGCTGTGAGAGGAGGAGAGAGAGAAGGGGGAAAGGGAGGGAAAGAAAAGCAAATAGTTGTTTCTCATGTGTGCCCTCACCAGGGATCAAACCAGGGACATCTGCACACTGGACCAATGCTCTATCAACTGAGCCAACTGGCCAGGGCCAACTTCAGTTCTACAGAATAAAATCATCTTTGGCTGAGAGGACATGATGGCATAATTCCTATAATTACACAAGACTATACATTTTACATGACATGCCTAATTTAATTTTTGAGAAATATAATGATCTGGTGTTCTTTATATTGAGGTTAAGCTAGAGGAGAGACTGGCCTGGGGAATCCAGAAAGAATTGACTCTAAAATGTTAATCAGGTGTAAGTCTATTCTTCAGCATTGTATTGAATAGTTCAACTGAAAAAATATACCTAGTTACAGGAGCTTGAGTTTATTACATCAGTTCAATCAAAACAACTCTGATTCAATGACCATCTCGGTTAAGTCATTTGAATAGGTATGGAAGGCAGACTTTGAAGCAAAAGGGAGTCAATAAACTTGGTTTCTAGTTCCAGTTGTCACTACTACTTATGTGGCCTTGGAAAAATCATTTCATCTCTCTGTGCCTCTATTTTCATGAAATGATGGATGACATTCACTAATCTCTAACATCTTTCTGGCTGGAAAATTCAATGATTTATTTACAACCATTGTTCAACATGCATGTTAAAAGTTAACCTAGAAGTGAGGGTAAGGAGGAAAAACGTCAAAGACCTTGGCCTGCTGACTTGTACCTGCTGCTCCTTGTACGGAATGATTGACTCATCCCTGACCACCCAGTTTACTCATTCAGGGTTGACATCTTCACAACATCCTTGTGTGAGGGATGAGATAAGACTGATTCTAACCTTTCTGATGCAATTACAGAGCAACCCTAAGGCAGCTGGGTTCAAAACATCAGAGAGGACAGATTCAGACCTGGGACTGTGCCAGAATAGCAAACTCTTCTTCCTTCTTGTGAGTCCTGAAAGATAAACAAGATAAACAGAAGATACTGGGGTGGGGGTCTTGGGAAAGTGTAAGGTTGAGGCTCTCAACACTCTCTGCAAATGTGCATATATCTGAAGGTGTCGGGGCCTGCATGTTCTAAATCTCCATAACCAATCAACAAAAGGGGAACATTTTTACACATAGCATGTGAAAACTATATTACACTTATATTTTTTAGCCTGTCTGGAGACATAAAAAAGTCACAGTTTTCAAAATGTGACTGAATATATGACTGCTTCAATTGTGTTAAACAGAACTTTTAGGGCTAAACTGGGTTTAAATTTTAGCCTTATTTCCATCTCAAAGGGTTATTGATATTAATATTTTTTGTACTGTGTTAGCATGGAACCTAAATCTATAACATTTTCTTGTGTGAAATGAATATTTTAAAGAACCATTCCATTCAATGTATCCATCATTTCCATTTTAACTGAATTTCCTCTTAGACTGTATATAGCTCTTAAATTGTTAGAAATAGCACAAGGCTTTTCACGGCTCAAGGATTACATATTCAACATATAGTACTCTTAAATCCAAATTGGATTTTAAAATGTAACATTTTGAAGCCAGAAGCAAATAAAACACCATATTATTTGCAAAAAGATAAAGAGGACAGGTCATGGAATTTGATTTTACTTGACCCGGGTTTTACTGTCAGTTCTAACATAAACTCTGTAAACTTGAGAAATTAATTTAAATGTCAAGAAGCTTGATTCTGTCATCTGTAAAATGGGTGGATAATACTTTACCTGTCTACTTATGAAGGTGGTATTGAGATCAAAGGACACATTGATATAAAATGCAATGCTTCAAACACTCAGATAAGATTAAACTTCATGAGAAAAATCACTACTAAAATCTCATGTCTACCCAGATTGGACTATTCATTCTAAAACTTTAATTTATTAACATTGTCAATTGGGGATTTAATTATTCCTGGTGTCATTAATAGCAACTGAAGGAGCTTTGTAATGAAAGGAATGATTGAGAATGACCAAATATACTACAGAAGGAGAACGAGAAACACTTTAAGAACAAGAAACAATTCACTATAAGTTAATTAGGTAACAAATAAGTGTGGGCCTGGTGTTAACTTCTAGTCCCTCCTCATTGGGGAGTTAGTCACTTCTTTGCCTTATGTGATCTGGAACCTCTTATCTGTCCATCTTCTAATTCTGCATTTCCTAGTGCAGGGGTCGGGGACCTATGGCTCGCGAGCCAGATGTGGCTCTTTTGATGGCTGCATCTGGCTTGCAGACAAATCTTTAATAAAAAAAATAATAATGTTAAAAATATGAAACATTCTCATGTATTACAATCCATTCATTTCCTACTGTTTATGTTCATGGTTGCGGGTGGCTGGAGCCAATCACAGCTGTCCTCCGAGACAACACCAAATTTTTATTGGATAATGCATAACATACATGAGTCGTTGTATGGCTCTCACGGAATTACATTTTAAAATATGTGGCGTTCATGGCTCTCTCAGCCAAAAAGTTTCCCGGCCCCTGTCCTAGTGTTTGTACGCCATGTTTCCTGCAATTATCCAGACTGGATGGATTGCCATTTCCACTTTAACTACAGATACGATTCCATGGAATTTGTATTGGTCAATTCCATCTGACTGGAATTGGCTTTTCTGCTAAATGTGCTTCTTGTTTCTTCTTGGTTCTATTTATTGAATGTGTACACTGTGTTAGAGGTTGTTTGGGACCCAGTGGATGCAAATATGCATCACTTATGAGATACTAACTGTGAGGCACACACTTGGTCTGGTTCTCTATCCTTCCTATCCAGGCCTGCATTTCTTTGAGCTGGTTGTAAGAATAAAGAGGGCTGGATATACCTGAGTTTTTGGTGAGATGAAATTATTGTTTGAGTGACTAGAAAATAATCCCTCTGTCATGCAAAATTTATGGAGTCCATGGCACTTCTTGACTCTCTGCTTCCTTTTCTTTCTCTATATAACTATCATTTATTGAGTACTTACTATGTTCAAAGTACTTATATGTGTAATCTAATCTAATTCCTATAAAGATTCTTGAAATAATCTTATATTACAGATGTAAAAACACACACGTAAAAATGTGACTTCACTTCTTTCCCAAGGTATTGCAGCTAGTTAGGCTCAGAGTCATGTTTTAATCCTAATTTTATTTGCCCTGATACCAAAGCCCTTGATTTAATCACTCACTCTGTCATGTCCCATGCCCACCCCAACTGTAACCACTAGGACTCTAATGTTTAACTTTTTCATGTCTATTTTTTAGATAAATTTTTTCAGCTAGAGGTTTTAATTAAGTTCAAGTTTTTATTGTTTTACTTCCAAAATGTACATGTAGCAATGCATGATAGAGTTTTCACTTTAACTTTAAAAAAAATGTAATCAATATGTGTTCTTAGCATCAGAAATTCTCAGAGTGAGAAGTGGCATTAAACAGCATTTAATTGATGCCTAAATTTCCTCTACAGCCTTTCTGCTAACGAGCTTCACCACTGTCTGCCTAGACATCCCATTCTCTTCTTGAAGAGTGTAGGCTGTGAGACTGAGTCTCTGGTTACTGGGCAAAATATTAATATTAGACTGGGAAGGCATGGGACCAGGGAAGTTATAAGCAATTCATATCTGGACATGTGTTATACTCCAGGCACTAGGACTGATACTGAGAAATTTTTGTCTTGCCCTTACTTGTTGAGATTATTAGCTACTATAATCAAGGAATGTATTTTCCCAAGGAACAAAGTCTACCTTGAGTGATAGTATTCTGGAAAATTTAGCTTTATAACCACAGTACATTGATATTTTTTATTGATGATTGATGATAATAGTAAGTTAATATTTCTTTATGCATTGTCAGGCACAGTGTTAAGCATGTAAGGCATTCTTTTATTTAATCCCTTGAAAGGGAAATGCCACCAACGGATGTGACAGGACTAAATGAGATAAGAGAGAAAAAGCACTTGAAATCACACTGTCTGGATGCACTGTAAGCCTCAGTGAATGTAGCTATGATTGCGATCAATTACTTCTTTCTCTTAAAGGGAAGACTGGAGCAGGCTGGTAATGGATAATTGCCTTCAATATTAACTCATATTTTTTTTTTACCTGATACTATTTTCAACCTGCTGTGAAACTCTATCCAGACCCTAAGCTGACCCTGTACTGACTCTCTTGGCAATTCCAGCATAAAGTATTCTACCTTTCATTGCTGAGTAAGTCTGTTTGGGGCAGAGGCTCATCTGAGGTCTGAGCACAGTGAAACAGAATCCACTGCCAATAATAAAGAATGAGCCTGGCCGGTGAGGATCAGAGACTTGACCTTAAAGTGTTGACACAAGAGCTGAACGATTTGAACACTCAGAATGAGCAAGTCACAACAGCTCCTGCAAGCTTCAAGGACTAATGCACAGACAATGACGAGCATTTCAGTAATACAGTCCAGACAATGTGTGCCAGGGAAACCTGAGGGCCAGCCCACAATACTCAGCATTCTTAACTTGTTTACCCAGAACTCGAGGAAGGAGAAGTCAGTGATTACTAAAAAATGTTTCATTAACAAGTTTAATCTTGGGTGCAACTTCCTTTATGGAATACCAGAATTTCCACCCACCACTCATCTTGATTTATAATAATGCATCCATGAGTTTTATCTTCAGGATGGGAAACTGGAAGGAAAACTGTTTTTCTTTAATGTGCTGAGAAAAATATCTGGGGGCATAAGTAATCTTTTTAATTAATTAATTACACTGAGTGATATTAGGAAAACTATATAAAACTGTAAAGAAGCTAATTACTTCTCCAGATTCTAATCACTGTATATTTGTAAAAATGCTTTGAGTTAGCAAAATTTTGAATGGTAAAGGGATTAAAATTTACCTGACAGAAACCCTTTCATAATGGTTTAGTCATTGTAAGTTTATCTAGGTCAGTCTGCATGGCCTCAGATCATAGTTAATCAGTAATTTCTCAAGCAGAAATTGTGAGAAAATAGGAGGTAATCAGAGGCATAAGTAGAGACTTGTGAAATCAGGAATGACAAAGAAAGGAAAACTTGATTTTTCAATATGCACTTTATTTAAAGAATTAACTTTGTTCCCTTTTTAAAAGATAAAACAATGCACATTCCAAAGTTTAAAACTCAAATACAAAAACAAAACTTAGTACCAACTTCTCTTCAAATCCATTTCCACTTTCAACCATTTCTGCAGTTCCTTCTGTTATTGACTTTTATACTTATACATAATATACTTATAATGTCAGTTTTCGGTTATTTTAAAAACTTTTAGATATTGCCTACTGAATCATAAAACTAGGAAAAATGAAAATTACCTTTTTATCTCAATTCTTTTCCCTGTAGACCTACTGTGATTATATAAAAAATATAGCTAAGTCAGTAGAAACAGGAAAGGCCACCAAGCTGATAGGTTGAATGACTGAAGAGAAAGATGATTTTTTTATTTGGCTACTTGTTTTTATTTGAAATTATCCTTAAATCAATAAGCAATGCAAAAGATACACCTTAGGATCAAGCTATAGTTATATGGACTCCAGACCTGGGTGCCTTCCTGGTGTTCTCCAAGCTGCAGCCTGAGTTCAAGGTTGCAGCAGTCCACACATTGTACTGGCTCCTCCAAGTCAAAGTGGCATGTGGGGTCACAGCTCTTCAACTTGCCTTTGGTGATGGGTCTTTGGGCTATGCCAGCATGCTAGGTCCTACACTATTATTATATGTTGGTTGGCATATAAAGTAATTCTACTCAAAAATATTTTTCAAATTCCATCTAAAAACTCAAAATAATATATATGTTCATGTACAGTAAAGTAAAAAATAGCTTTATATTGGTTATCTGAATATTAAAGATAATATAAGGAGACCAATTATTATTGGTATTGATCTATCTAATTTAAACATCTAAGGCTATATCTAGATCTGATATCATGACATTAGAAATTTCTGAAGAATGTATTCTTAATGGTCTTACTGTTTTTATTTTTCCCACAGAATTTCCTATGGTCTTTTCTTTAAACTTACATTTTTAAAGATTAGTAAAGTTGACATTTTGACAACCTTAATTGACTTCTCTGTTCACCATAATTTTTTCTACTGAGAAAATATTTTCTCACAGCTGCTGAGGCATTTGGTAATTGTAGAGTAAATTCTGCTCAATGGTGGATATTCTTAAGAGAGCATATTGAATTGTATGAATATTTGTCTATTTTAAAGGTACTGTTTAAATTCTTTATGCAGAGTGCTTTCTTTTTCAAATATTTTTAGAAGACAAAACACAGCAAATAGGTTTCTCTATTTGTGATTATTTTAATGTTTTGCCAAATTTTGTTGCTGCAACATCATTAATTTTATTCCATTTTGGTATCTATAGAAATTACCCATTTTAGGCCCTGGCCGGTTGGATCAGTGGTAGAGCGTCGGCCTGGTGTGCAGAAGTCCCGGGTTCAATTCCCGGCCAGGGCACACAGGAGAGGCGCCCATCTGCTTCTCCACCCCTCCCCCTCTCTTTCCTCTCTGTCTCTCTCTTTCCCTCCCGCAGCCAAGGCTCCATTGGAGCAAAAGATGTCCCGGGCGCTGGGGATGGCTCCTTGGCCTCTGCCCCAGGCGCTAGAGTGGCTCTGGTCGCGACAGAGTGACCCCCCCCATGGGCAGAGCATCGCCCCCTGGTGGGCGTGCTGGGTGGATCCCGGTCAGGTGCATGCGAGAGTCTGTCTGACTGCCTCCCCGTTTCCAGCTTCAGAAAAACACACACACACACAAAAAAGAAATTACCCATTTTAAAAAGGAGCACTTGAAAAGATTTTCTCACAAGTTGAGATTTTTCAAAACACAATTATAGAATTTAAAAATTATATATATCTGTTCACCATGTGAGCTACCTTCATTTAATTTGTTCAGTTTCTTCCTTTCTTTTGTAAGAATATGATAAAATGTTTTCTTCTGAAGTTTATTAATTTTAATTACTAAAAGTTTTAAAAGCTAGTTTGAAGCTCCATTTACTAGGAATATTTTCATTAAAGTTTTTTAACCATCTTTGAAAAATATTCAGAATTTAGAATTTCAAAACAAAAGTTTAATCCTGTGGTAGAATACTTATAATGGTATTAAAAATTAATTCTTCAAAGCTTTAACTATTTTTTTTTTTTCATTTTTCTGAAGCTGGAAACAGGGAGAGACAGTCAGACAGACTCCCGCATGCGCCCCACCGGGATCCACCCGGCACGCCCACCAGGGGCGATGCTCTGCCCACCAGGGGGCGATGCTCTGCCCATCCTGGGCGTCGCCATGTTGCGACCAGAGCCACTCTAGCGCCTGGGGCAGAGGCCACAGAGCCATCCCCAGCGCCCGGGCCATCTTTGCTCCAATGGAGCCTTGGCTGCGGGAGGGGAAGAGAGAGACAGAGAGGAAAGCGCGGCGGAGGGGTGGAGAAGCAAATGGGCGCTTCTCCTGTGTGCCCTGGCCGGGAATCGAACCCGGGTCCTCCGCACGCTAGGCCGACGCTCTACCGCTGAGCCAACCGGCCAGGGCGCTTTAACTATTTTTAAAATCTAATTAAAGATGAGTTGTAAAGAGAAAATGCTACTCCCATAGTGTGGTTTTCTTTGTTCCTTTTCTAACACCAACTTCATTAATTAATTAATTAATTAATTTTATTGATTTTAGAGAGAAGAAAGAGAGTAAGAAAAAAACATCAACTTCTTGTTCTGATTACCCATGCATTCTTAGGTGGATTCTTGTATGTGCCCTGATGAATGCATGGATAGGTGGAACAACAAATCGATGTTTCTCTCTCTCTTTTTCTATAAATGAGTCAATAAATAAAATTTTAAAGGTAGAAAATATTATGGTTAACTTTAACTGTACACGTACGAAACTACAGTTGACTCTCAAACCGCACAGGCGTTGGGGTACTGACTACGGTACAGTAGAAAATTCACATATAACTTTGACTTCCCGGTTGTTTCTCTGTATTTGGGGAGAGGAGGATTAAGTCCCTGGCAGATACCAAAACCTGAGGATGCTCATGTCACTTATACAAAACGGTGGGGAACAGTGCACACAGTTGGCTCCCCCTGCATCCTCAGATTCCCAACCACAGATTGAAAATGCTGTTTCCAATCCATGGTTGGTTGAATCAAATGTAAAACCAGGTAATATGAAAGGCTGACTGTATAATTATTCAAAAAATTCCATATATAAATGAATCCATGCTTTTTAAATTTGTGTTGTTCAGGTCAGCTTTATATGTAAGGTTTGACTTAAAACACTTTCCTATGATTAGCATGCACAACTACACCTTTGATTTTCCTACACTTTATTTAAAAGCACTTATAGAGTATGTGTGTACTATAACCAATTTCAAGTGCTACATTTTTGTTCCACGAGTTTCCTAATTTGATAACCAATTTCACATGACATTACTATTGGTTGGGCAAATAAGTTTGTAAAATATGATTTTTATGTTTGCTCATTTATAGTTTGCATTGGGGGCTGGACAGTGTCAGGTATATGTGGTCTGTGAAATTGCAAATTACCTTCCTGCTTGGGAAGGGCCGTTGTTTTGCTAATGTTTGCTGGAGGCAGAAAGTTTTGAAAGAGAGAGGAGAAGAGGCAGAGAGAGAGAAGCCATGTTCTGCAGGGAGAGCAAAAGGAATGCAGAGTGCTGAAGAAGAATCCAGTTTGTGCAGAAAGAGAGAGAGGTGTGCTGATGGGGAACCAGAGGTGAGGGGCTTTTGTGAGCTCCTCTGAGACTGGTAGGGTCTTTGATTCTAGGAGAAACCTGAGAAGATTCTCATGGTTGTGCAACTGGATAATGTGTAAGGGCTTTGTGAGCTCTGAATGAATGAAGAGGGAAGTGCTTTGCTGTGTGTTTGCTCGTTGGCCTGTGCGAGACTTGAATAAAGGATGGCCCACCATTCTTTGGCTTCACTGTTTTTTTTTCTGTCTTCCCAAATCAAATGGGAACCTGCATGTGAGTGGCCATGATGGGAGAAGCTACTGGCCATACACTATTGCAAAAGAAAATATTTTATCTTTAATGTACAATCTTTTAATTCTTTTTACAATGGTATTCTTAATACTATCTGATATTTTACCTTTAATAAAATTTCAAAATCTTTATTTTGATTCCACAAATTAAATTTAAAAAACTAAATCATTATTGTAATAAACTTATTTTTAAAACATCCAATGACATTGGTATTAAATTTATATAACTTAACTATAGAAAGTTCATAATCTACAAAATCAGCACATAACAAAATATTGCTTCATTTAAAAAAATGTGTACAAATGAACAAAATTAACTTAGTAAAATTATTTAATCTAAGTAAAAAGTCATGCAACATGGAATGATAAAAAAATATATTTTCGGCCCTGGCTGGTTGGCTCAGCGGTAGAGCGTCGGCCTAGCGTGCGGAGGACCCGGGTTCGATTCCCGGCCAGGGCACATAGGAGAAGCGCCCATTTACTTCTCCACCCCTCCGCCGCGCTTTCCTCTCTGTCTCTCTCTTCCCCTCCCGCAGCCAAGGCTCCATTGGAGCAAAGATGGCCCGGGCGCTGGGGATGGCTCTGTGGCCTCTGCCTCAGGTGCTAGAGTGGCTCTGGTCACAGCATGGCGACGCCCAGGATGGGCAGAGCATCGCCCCCTGGTGGGCAGAGCATCGCCCCTGGTGGGCGTGCCGGGTGGATCCCGGTGGGGCGCATGCGGGAGTCTGTCTGACTGTCTCTCCCTGTTTCCAGCTTCAGAAAAATGCAAAAAGAAAAAAAAAAAAAAAAAATATATATATATATATATATATTTTCTTCAATTATACTTGTTAAATTATTAGACTCAAGCAGTTTTGTTTAATTAGTAACTTTTAAAATAGATGCTGATGCTTATCATCAGATTTGTGTCTTCTGTCATGTGATTAATAATAATAGTGTGACTCTTATGATGAAAAAGTTGATAGTTTGGATTAGTGCTCAGCAAATAGTCACTTTCCTTATATATTAATATGCTTTAGCCAAGGAAATATTTGCCATCCTGACAGAAGTCAAATGCTTAAACATGGTTATGAGATCTTACTTGTTCTTGTTAGCTGATACTACATAAACTGAACATGACCTTGCAGTCCCATAAGACATAGCCATAGTTAAACAAACATACCTGGGGCACATCTAAATCAAACCCGCAGGCTAGAATCAAGACCAGGCAACCTGCATCTCAATCAGAATCACCCAGTCTTGCCTAGATCAGCCAAGCCATAATCAAAACAGACCCTTGAGCATGAACATAATAGCTTGTTGGTGAGGCCAATAAGTTTTGAAATAGTTTATACACATCATGGTGACAATTGCTAGTCCAGGTGGGAGATGTTGAAAAACAGTCTATGAAAGTTAGGTACTCATCCCCTCAACATTTTTTTAAAAGAAGAAATTAAGTACATCATTTTAAATTAAATATAAACATTCACTATCTTTTAATGGTCTAGGGCTAAAAGAGCTTTGTTATAATAGTTTTAAAAAGCGTTATCAAATAATAGGATAAATAGTTTTAGATTTATGCCATAAACTAAATGACAAAATCACTGTAGCATATATACTAAGGTGCCTCTCTATATGCTCTTTGCATAAGCTCAGCCTCTGTTTCCTAGTCATATTTTGCCAGACGTTTAATCTGTGTTTCCCATATCTCCATTTCCTTACTGACAGGGGGCCTGATGGCTTCATGCACCTTGCAGAGACATAGCACAATCAGGTGCCACCCAAGTGCCTGGCAGAGTAAAGGTGTCAAATACTACCTCTGACCAATTTAGTGACGAAGTGCTTTTTATTTGTATTCTAAGCAAGAAATGCTGTACTCTAAAGGGAGAGATTACTTACTCTGCATAAAGAGAGGATGAAGAATATCTGAGCATATATCTGAAGGGAATGGATCAATATTTCAAAGAGATATCTGTGCCTCAACATTCACTGCAGCATTATTCACAAGAGTGAAGATATGGAAACAATCTAAGGGCTGTTTATCAATCCACTAATTGACGAGTGAATAAATAAATGTGATACCACACATATACAATGGAATATTATTTAACCATGAAAAGAAGGAAATCCTGCTATTTGTGCCAACATGGCTATACCTCAAGGGTTTGATGCTAAGTGAAATAAGTTAGACAGAGAAAGACAATATTGTCTTAATTTCACTTATGTGTTGAATCTAAAAAGATTTAGTTCATAGAAACAGAAAACAGAATGGTGATTGCCAGACTAGGATGTAAGGGAAATGAGATGTTGGTCAAAGTTTCAGTTATAAGAGGAGTAAGTTCTGGGAGCTGATACACAGCATGATGATGTATTATACACTTGAAAATTGATAAGTCAATAGATCTTACATGTTCTTACCACACATACAAGAAAGTAGTTATATGAGGTGATGATGTTAACAAACTTTATTGTAGTAAGCATTTCACAATATATAAGTATATCAAATCACCATATTGTATGCCTTAAACTTACACAATGTTATATGTGAGTTATATCTTTGTAAAGTGGGAAGTTAAAAAAAGAAAGTGAAGAAGAGAAAGATGGATAATTGGTCATTGTCTTTCAGGTTTAACAATGCGTTAGAGTGAGTATCCTGTTCATTACATGTTCATCTCATAAACTGTAGACGAAACTTGTAGCAGAAGCTGGAAATAGAGACCTATAAAAAACATTGGTATGCAAAGACACATGCACCCCCATGTTCATAGCAGTATTATTCACAGTGGCCAAGACATAGAAACAGCCAGTGTTCCTTGATAGAGGATTAGATAAAGAAGATGTGGTACATATATACAGTGGAATACTACTCAGTCATAAGAGATGATGATATATTGTCATTTGCAACAACATGGATGCACCTTGAGAACATTGTACTGAGTGAAATAAGTAAATCAGAAAAAGCTAAGAACTATGTGATTTCACACATAAGTGGAATATAAAAATGAGACTAATGGACATAGACAAAAGTAAAGTGGTTGCCAAAGGGAAGGAGTGAGAGGGAGGGGTGTAAAGAGAAACAAACATACATTGATAGAAAATGATTTGACTTTGGGTAATGGGCAAAAAATGCAATCAGCAGTTCAAATGCTATAGAGACATTTACTTGAAACCTATGTATTCTGACTGATGTCACCCCATTAAATTTAATTTCTAAACAAAAATATTAAATAATCCATTATTTTAATACCTCAGTTAATAGTAATAATTTGTTAAGAAATGCTAATTTTAGACAAACAACAAAGCAAATGGGATGCCAGAACAAGTGTAAACAGTCTATTCTAGACAAACTAGACTGTATGGTGACCTGTTGGATTCTTTGCTCTCTTCTGGAAGCTTTTAGAACTTTATCTTTTAGTCTTGGTATTCTGGATTATAATGATGCTATATACCTTTATGTATGTTTTTTTGTTTGTTTGTTTTTCTATCTTGCAACTCATGACTTTAATTTTTTATATTATTTCTTTGATTATCCTCTTTCCTCTGTTTTCTCTGATTTCTCTTTCTGAAATTTGTATTAGTCATAGACCCAAGGACACATCTCTTGGATGGGTCCTCAGATTTTCTTTTATCATCTATTATTTTCATATTCTTACCTTTTTTTTTTACTGTTTGATTTTTTTTTCACTTGTTGCATTCTTTCTATATCCTATAGTGTTTTTTCTTGTTGTTGAGTTATTTTCTCACGTTTTTTTCAAACTCTGGAGGCATCTGTTGTCTCCCTGAGTCTGGGAGGCACTAAATAAAAGTACTCTGTGTAATAAAGGCTTTTAACTTGTCAACTTTACAGTAGCTTTTTTCTTCTACTTTATTCTTTTAATTATGCTAATATTTAAAAATATTCTCTCTAATAGATATAAACAGCTGCCCATACTCATTTGACCACAAAAATTTGAACTTAAAATTTATACTTTGATCCTATTGAGTCTCCATTATTTGATAAAACTTTAACAAAGTAAGAATGTCATACAGCTTAAAATATACATAATTTGGCATAGACAGAAAATGAAGTGTTCTGCTTAATAAAATGTTATAGTTAATAATAATCAGATATAAACCATGAAAGGAGTATCAATTTTCAGATATCGAGACAAAAATATAACATGTGCAATATTATTTTTATACAGAAAATAATTTAATATTTTCTTGGTGATCTAAGAGATATTTTAAGATCATGGAGGCCTTTTATATTTTCATTTTGAATATAAGTATATTATAGATATGTCAATATAATAATAATAGTCAATAGAGTATTCTATTACATTCTAAGAAATAATAGAATTTCCTGTAATAAAATTAATAGAATCTTTTGCATTCTGATGACTTTTATAATCAACAAATGTGTTCTGTAAAAGGTAGATAGTAAATAATTTAGGCTTTATGGCATAACAGTTTGTTGAAACAACTCAATTTTGCATTTATGTTGCAAAGCAGAAATAGATAATATATAAGCAAGTGAGAGTAGTTGCATTCCAATAAAATTTTACTGACAAAATAAGTGAAAGGCCAGATTTGGCCTGATCCCTGATCTATATGCAGACAATTCCTAACCCAAATTTCTATTGCATTTTAAATCATTTCTCTTTAATTATAATTACATTTATAATACTAGCATTTTTACCAAAAAAATCCAAAATAAAATTTAGAATGTTTCTCTAAATCAGATAGCTATAATACTATTTCTCTAATAAATTTTCTTTCATTCTTTGTTCTTCTAAATGCCTTCCTCTTTCTCACTGTTTAATTCCTTAATTCTTAGTTCTCTTGTTCCTGTTTTTAGGATGTATTTCACATCTGTCTTTTTTTTTTTTTACTACATTTTCTTTGTCACTGTCTTTTACTAGGTCCTCTCAGGCTTCCCTTAACTTGTCTGGACTTTCACTCTAATCTTGCATGTGACATATCAGCTTCTGTGATGTCTTTTCCTGTTCTATATATCCCCAGTGGCCAGTTTAATCTTCCTATGTCATAGGGCTGATGATACCACTTCTTAGCTTGGGAATTATTATCTTCTCCTTATTAATCCCAAACAAATGCTCAAAGTGAAAAATCTTTCATGATCTGTATCCAGTCAGTTTTACCAAATATCATTTCTCTCTTCACTGCCTTATAAGTTCCATGGCAGCTGAAATAGACAACTTGCTTTTTCTTTCATGCAAATGCTTTCCGTTTTTCTCATCCTATACATTTGCTTGTGCTATTTCCTTATTTGTCTAGAACTGCAGTGCCAATATGGTCGACATCAGGCATACAGTTACTGAATTAGTCACATTTCAAGTGCTCAACAGCCATATGTGGCCAGTATTTACCATGTTACACCAGGAAGAGATAGCATATTTTCATCATGGCAGAAAGTTCTGTTCAACTACACTGGCCTCACATGCCCTGCTCACATTGCCTCACATTTAATCCCATACGACCTTATTGCTCAGCTTCAGTAACACCTCCTCTATCCATCCAACCTTTTTTTTTGCAATAGTATTTTATTTGCATTGGTGTTATAGTATTTATCCTTTTCTATCTTAAAATATAGTGACTTAAAAATGTTATGCTCTAGACTGTGTATTTCCTTTTGTTTTATTCCTTTGTGTCCTTGTCAACAACCAATCCAATGTTATGTACATAGTAGGTGTTCAGAAAGGATTTGTCTCATAAAAAGTTCTCTAAAGCTCTATAAATGTGAAAATAGTTTTGTTACAAAGAGTGATAACTCTGCTTTGTAATTTACCAGTTAGAATTAGCATAACATTTTGAACAGAAACTATATTTGTAGAAATAATATTCACATGATTTCCCTAAATTGTGATTGATTTTCATTGGCTTGGGGAGGCAGCAGCATCACGCACAGATGGAGGTTATCACCAGACTGCCCGCATTAAAGTCCGGTTTCCAATTACTGATTCTGCTTAGCCAAGTTATTCAATTTCTCAGAGTTCATAGAGAGCTACCTGCATTTGTTGAAATTCTTTGATAACAAATGACAGAAATAGAAATAAAAACTAACTTAAAAAAAAAGATATTATGGATTCATATAACTGAAAGACTCCGCTGTCTTCAACATGACTGGATTTGTGTTCTCTTATAAATAATATATAGTTCCATTTCCAAGTAACTTCTTTCTACATAGTAGTAATTCAGCCTCTCACAGCTTAAAGGCCCACAGCCCCTACAATTTGGGATCCAAGAAAAGATTTTTCCCTTCAGCTCCAGAAAGTGGCCCAGCAGGTACCCTCATTGGTATGTCTTTGGTCAAAAACATCCTTAAGTCTATTGTGGCTGAGAGATGGAGAGTCAGAAAGTTCCAGCCTGGATCAAATGACTGAACTGACACCTACTGCAGGGGCAACAGCCAGGCCCACAGACCCCTGTCAGTGGTGCCAGACTGCTATGGGGGAGGCTAGTTCTCCAAAGAATGGAATACAAGATAAATGAAAACAGGTTATGTCTTCTAAGTTAGGGTGTCTCATTGCTACAACTCCATGCAACAAGGACTCTCTTTGCTGTATCCCATGTGCGTAGTGCCTGCTGGAATTGGGTAACATAAGGGTTTTCTCCCTTAGAGCTTTGTAGTGATGATCAAATGGTATACTAGAGACAAAATGACCAGTAATTAGGATACTAAAAAATATTCTCTTTTTCTTCCTTTGCACCTTTCTTTCCCTGCTTTAACTGAAAAAAAAAATCATATGATTCAATAGTGATCAAGGTCTGGATTAGACTACTCAAGATTCACTAGCACTTACTCTAAAGTAACAGAGAAGAAATTATAGTTTCCTCCAATATTTCTACCTCAAAAAGCACTCTACACTCAATACAGAGGGTCTTGATTCTAATAAAATAGAATAATTTATAGATGGACCCTTATTTTATTGTTAGTGCCTCCAGAAATGCCATATTCACTCAAAGTTGTTTAGTAACTATGCTGTAATTCAAATACTATGATGGGTACAATTCTGGTCTCTACCACCTTTATTTTAACCAGAGACATATCTGATTTGTCAGTTTAATATTCAACAGATTAATCAGTTTAATGATAAAATTACCCTTTTGCTGCTAATGCAGAGACCTTCAAACTATCATATAAAGAAATAAAAGAAATCTTTTCCTCACATAAACAATAAAGAAATAGGCAATTTAGAGGTTCAATGACAGTTTCATGACACTGTTAAACGCCCAAGTTCTTTACAGCTTTGTGTTTCCACATCTTTGGAATATGACTCCATCTTCATATTTTCAAGGAAGCTGCCAGAGCTATAACCATCATGTGCATAATACAGTCTGGAAGGGAAAAAGAACACCAAAAAAGGTACATGTCAGACAGTTTAGATCTCTGAAGAACTTTCTTGGACACTTAATACTTTATTGTCTTTTGGCCAGTTCTGTGTCATCTCAGCACCTGTAGAAAAAAGGAAAGCTGAGAAATTTAGTTTTTATTGTTTTAAGTTGAAATATTGCTGCTCCAAATAAAAATTAGGGTTTTATTAATAAAAAAAAGGGAATATGAACGATGGGTTTGTAACTAGCAAATTTTGTCATATAGAAATAAACATCATCTCTATGATTTTGTTTGAAGAAAAGGTTTCAATTCTTTAAAAAAAACTCTTAAGAGCCATTGATATGCCTGACCTGTGGTGGCGCAGTGGATAGAGCATCAACCTGGAAATGCTGAGGTCGCCGGTTCGAGACCCTGGGCTTGCCTGGTCAGGGCACATATGGGAGTTGATGCTTCCAGGTCCTCTCCCCTGTCTCTCTCTCCTCTCTCTGTCTCTCTCTCTCTCCCTCTCTCTCTCTAAAATGAATAAATAAAATTACAAAAGGGAAAAAAAAACTCTTAAAAAAAAAAAAGAGTCATTGATAAACTCTAAGCATCAGTCACGTGTGTTTAATTTAATGGAATGATGTGCAAAGAAGACAGGTTGTGACATTCACACATTAGGTTCAGAAACATTAACCCTAATGCTACTCATTTTAATACGAAGCAATACTGATGAACAGTTTTCACTGTATCCTGAAGAGGCCTTTGAAAATAGAGTTTGTAGCCTTATGCATGTGTTCCCATTCAGCATTTCCCTCTCATGATGTCCCTGTACCCATTTGGATCAAGAGGGTGGCTGAATATGCAGCCAAATAGCAAATGGGTGATGTGTGCAATTCCACATCTTGGAAATGAAATTCCGGGCTGCCCTGGGGACTCCCTGATGGGGTTCATGCTCTGTCACCTCCAAAACCACAAAATAGTGTTTATGTCAGCAAGGCAAATGGCCCCTTCATGTGGTAGGGAGTGAACATTTGGAAAACACCCACATATTTAAATGGATCAAAATGGGTTTTCTGCTCAAGCTGCCAAGCTGGTTTGCCTATATCATTGGCGACTTGGAAGAGGAGAGGGAACCATTTTTATAAGTACTTATTCAGCCTGAAAAAAAAAAATATGGTTTGCTTTTATTTTAGCACTCTTTCAAAAGAAGGTTTTATTGCCTGGTCTCCTTTCTTCACCACCTCTTTGAATTCTACATGTTTTTCCAGAGCCAATTTAGCCTCATCTTCTTCAAACAGTTTAGCAGATGGCTGAAGCCCTCAGCAGTCTCTCCTTCTTCTCAAATGTGGTTCCATCCACTGAAGGCACTGATCATTGATTTGGCATTTATTACATATTGCTTTGTTGTGTTAGTTGTCTCTTTCTATTGTGTTTCCCATGTGCCTAACTAAATTTAATTCCTCTAGGGGACAACACACTTTTGACAGGGAAAAAAAGATGTGATTATTAACTACGTTAGGAATCCTGGTACAAACCTGGACTGTCTAAGCAAATTATGGTGTGTGGCCACTCTATTAAGGTTGGAGGTCATTATTTAGGGTTTCTCTGTCTTGTCACCCAGAGGGCCTAGTGCAGCGGTCGGCAAACTCATTAGTCAACAGAGCCAAATATTAACAGTACAACGATTGAAATTTCTTTTGAGAGCCAAATTTTTAAAGCTTAAACTATATGTAGGTACGTTCCTTATCGAAGTAGCGCCCGCACGTGGTATTTTGTGGAAGAGCCACATTCAAGGGGCCAATGAGCCACATGTGGCTCGTGAGCTGCAGTTTGCTGACCAGGGGCCTAGTGTAATTTACATGCAAACAGATATTAAACTCTTAAAAATAAATATCTTAGCAAAGCAGTAAATAATTTTCCCAACAACAGTTGTGAAATAGGTGTAAGATGGAGACAGACCATACTGGGGGAGATTCAATAGTTCAGTGTAGGTAGTAACCACAGAGTGGAAGGCTTTAAATAATCATCTGAAGACTGTTCACAGCAGAAAGTAGCCTAGAATTTACGTTCTTATCACCAAAGGCCATGCAGTTCAAGTAGGCACTTTCACTACAAGAACAGAGGGGACTTGCTACAGAACAGAGAGGAAAAGTGTTTTCTCTTTTTTTCTTTAGGAGAGAGGAGGAAAGATAGTGAGGTAGACTCCCACATGTGCCCCAAACAGGATCCACCTGGCTACTCCACCTAGGGCCAATACTCAAGTACCTAACTATTTTTAGCACCTGAGGCTTATACACTTGAACCAACCAAGCCATCTTCAGCACCCAAGGCCATGCTCAAACCATCGAGCCACTGGCAGTGGAGGGGGAAGAAGGAGAGATGGGATAGTGGGGAGGGAGAGAAACAGATGGTTGCCTCTCCTGTGTGGCCTGATCAGAAATCGAACCCAAGACATGCATATGCAGGATCAACACTATCCACTGAGCACTGGCAAGGGCCCAGGAAAGTGTTTCCAACGGACATTTTTGTAGATTCAGAAGCATCATACTTCCTAGCTATCACACTAAGTTTTGCATCAATCTGAACTGGAGGGACTAGCAACAGGATCAGACAGAAATATAAACCCATAGCTAAGACACTAGGAATTCTCTACATTTAGTGCCCTTTACTGACACTAAAGTTTGAAATTCTCTGGTCAGCTCAGCTGAGGACTACAACAAACTAGATCGTCCTCAGTGGAAAATGACACTTGAACCACACACAGGTTTTCTACACCAGTGTAGATTTTGCATATATCTCACTTTTTGATAACTCTCATTGCTGTTGAAAATGATGGAAAGTGGTATTTTTTTTTCGTAATGAACCCCAACCAAATACAGTATTTCTAAACTTCCAAAGCATCTGCTTTCCATCATTTTAAAACAACAATGGAAACGTTGTGCTTCTTTTACATGTATAGGCATACTATTTTTATATCACTCCTTCTGGTCTTCATCAGATTATAATCTCCTGGAGGAAAGTCTAAGTTTTTCCTGATTTTGTATCTACTCTAACTATGTTGACCACGTAAGTTTAGAGTGAGGAAGACAGTGGCTCTAAGCAGACAGGACACTAGGGCAACTGGCATATATCAGGACTATTTGGGGTAAAACAAGATATACACTCCCTCCTCCCTTCCCAAATAACACTTACACTGAGCCCTACACATTTTAGGAATATATAAATATGAGTTGATATGAACTTAAGTCACTTTCTACTGAAAGTATTTTGAACTTAACCTAAAGTCTCAATTCTATTGCTTTGTCCACAACATGTTTTTCTTAGTGACTTATTTTAAGATAAATTCCAGGTCGAGTCCAGAACTAAACTTAACAAAAATGAAACTCAAGGTTATCAATAAATGTCATATTTCTTCGAGATTCCTAAAATGCAAACAGTTTTGACATATGACACACATATGGCCTCTTGATATCTGACACATAGGAGGTTTCTCGTAGAGAAGCCCAAAATGAGAATTCTGACATGTGCGTATACTACAATAAGAGAAAACTAAGCAACACGAAAACCATGGTTCTGACCATGATTTATCTGAGCATGTCCTGGACTTTTGAAATATAAAGCGGGGCCAGAATTTGGAGGCAGAACAGCTCTGCTTAAATCCTACCTCTGTCACTTCTCTTTAAATAATGTCTTATCTGAAAGTCAAGGACAATAATAGTACCTTTATCTGGAGAGCCTTTGGGATGATTAAATGAGATAATGTATGTAGAAGTGTAATAAATTCCAGAACTATTTAAGGAGGCACTTTTTCTTGATTATTGCCTCTTTGAATCAACTCTTTCAGTCCTGTCTCTATCAGTAGCTTAAGGCTGGGTCACCAGAACACAAATGTACAGTTACAAGGTTTGAAAAAAAAAATCAGCCAAACAACGAGTTGTTACATGATCCCTGACAACAGTTGGATGGACTTTTCCCCCCAAATTAAATGAAGTGTTTTGGCAGCCTGTGGATGTAGCCTTAAATATAGCAAGAGAATTATTTTCCTTAGGGAGGGTATAATTTTAACAGAAGTTCAACTTACACATTTTTAGATCTGTACTTTGAATGTCTCGGTTAAGTGCAAAATGAATATAATTAGTTACCAGATATCTTGCCATTGGCTACAGTATGCATGAAGTTGCAGCATAATATCATTCTCAACCTATTCATACTCTGTGGTATATTTTAGGACTTCCTGTGCTGTAGTTTCTTAAAGCAAATACTGTATGTAGTTTCAGAGCCTAACAGTTGTTCCTTCAGAAGGGTTGGGAGTGGGGGCAACACATCTGTGGCCTTCAAATAGTCTAGCCAGACATATAAATTCCTATTCCTTTATGGACAGGCTCTACATCTTCTCCTGTAAGGGACCCTAATGTGGAAATGCAACCAGACACAATGAAGTAAATGTGTGTAGAATAAATAACAGAAGGGGCAGAGCTCTGAAATATACCAGTGATGTAGTACACAGGAAATGGCCATTCTGAAGCATTTTAGAGCCCTCAAACCTACCTCGAGCCTTCATTTTCTCCCCGTTTATCCTCTAGAAGTAATCACTGTAATATAGCTATGACTACCGAATGATTCTAGTGCAGCTGAAAATGAACATGCCCTTCCCGGTACCTCCTAACTTTGTGACCATTGTCCCAATGCATATGGAGATCTGAAAGGTCACTAGAGAAAAGGTGAGCATGTGGCCCAGACCCAACGTCAATAGGGAGGTGTTTCGTAATAATTTATGTTATCGAGTATGTTCATACATCGGGAATTAAAAGAAAAAAAGGTTGGCCTTCCTCTTATGTGGTTTTCCTGAGTGCTTTGTAGTCTAGAAAAGTGAAGAGCACAGTACATACAGTTTCTTCTGTTTGTGAAGCCCATCGCAGGAAGTGATGCTACATCTGTTTCTAGAGCATAGTTAGACTTTCACAGCCCAGAGACAAGATCCGTAGCTTGATAATTATTTAGATACAGGATTATAACACAAGCAGTGTCGGAGCCGCCTGACGATAGATGTGGCTGATTTGTGTTCTGATCCTTCTTCCCATTCCTCAAAGCACATGCTGGACACAATAAGTGTGCAATACATGTTGAATAGTTAACTAATTTAAAAGGTTTTTAAAAAATGACATTTTTTTTCTCCTGATGTTTATTATTTCCTTCCTTCTACTCTCCCTGGGCTTTGTTTGTTGTTCTTTTTCTAGTTGTTTTAGGTTAGGGTTAGATTGTTTATTTGAAAAAAAAATGACATTTTAAAAACTTATAACTTCTTAACCAGTTAATTAGTAGGTTTTAAAAAAGAGTTTTAGTTAATTATGCTTTTTTATAGAGTAAAAGCCATATACGAAGCATTACACCCCAGGAGAGAGTATTAAAAGTATGAGCAAGGTACAGCTTTTGCCCCCAAGAAACCACAGTGATGTGGCTAACTGGAAACTCAAACAAAAGAACATGTCAGTTGACAATATTTATATAAAAACACTGCACTAATTTCTGCTGGACATTATACAACTGTGTTTTGCCACAATTGCAAACATTTGATATTATAGGTCTAAAATGAGCCTGTTTGGTATCATATACATGTGAAAGCAATTGGCTTTCCATAATTAACTTCTCAAATTATCTACACCTAAATAGACCCAGAAAAATAATTCAGTTTCAATTGTTTCAATTCAATAGATTGGTAGGTGACTGAAATGTTTGTTTTTCAGTTCATGGGAAGGGTTTGTGAATGTAGCCTATTAAGGGCCAACTTATATCTTCTCTAATACATTCAACACATTAAAAATGCTTATAGATGTGTATATGGACACACACATACTCACATGAGTAAATATATATATATATATATATATATATATATATATATAAAATTTGTATTGTACACACACACAAATAGACCTGAAACTTATACCATTTTTGATTTCTCATTATTAAACTAAGCATAGATCTATTGGTGAAGCTTTTCACCCAGACTACAATAGGCAGCTGTCTTTAGAAGAGTGTTGCTGAGTCTTTGCCATGCAGACAAGAAAAGGAATATTTGAAAGTGTAATGACCCTGCAAGTGCTCAGATATTCACCGCACATCATGATGATTACATCGGAGAATCTATTCCTGCTTTATTCTATTTTTTCTTAATATTCTTATCTTTAGGAATGTGTGGAGGCAAAGTGACTAGTTTACAACAGATGGTATTAAAAACTGTTGTGAGTACAATGCAGAAATGCAACAGTAAAATGACAAACTGTGAAGAGAAATCCAACAAGAGCAGAAAAGCATAAGATTTAAGAATAAATTATGTGTGAGGCAAGCTGCGAAACCTTTTGAAAAGGAGAAGAGAGGTGGATTTAGATGCTCAAATAATAAGAAGTCACTGTTTGGTAGAGGCTATCTAGTGTGCTGTTGAAGAGCATGGACTCCACCCCTAGACCTAAGTTTGAGTCCTGAATCTCCCATTTACAAGTTGTGTGACTTGGAACTGGAACTTAAACTCTCTGAATCTCTTACCCCCTGTCCACTTTGCAAATAGGGAGAGATGTACATACTTTGTGAAAATGGTGGTTTATGATAATATGTAGCATTTACTGAGTACTTATTATATGTCAGACACTGTAGTAAACATATCGCATGAGTAAGTTTATTAACTCCCATATTTAGTCAATGAGGCAAGTACTATTATCATTCTTTCTGTTTAACATATGAGGAAACAGAGGCTAGACTAGATTAGGTGACTCGCCTAAAGGGATAAAACTGAGATTTGAACCTGGTGGAATGATTCTAAAGCTTGTGGTTTAAGAACTATGTTATCATATTGCCATATAAAGTGTTGGCACAGAGTAAGGCTTCAATATAGTATAATAAAGGGTTACCCAAAGAGATCCATTAAAAATGAACTGAGAAAGAAAGCCAAATCACCCACCAGAAGAAAACTGACTTGCCCTTTCTTCCACTATGTCATGTGATGTGATGGGTAGAGATGTAAGATGATGCTAAAATGGCTGATGGTGCCAAGTTGGAATTGAAGGATGAGCTGACTTTCATTCCGAGTGAGCCCTGATTGTCCACCTGACCTCAGGCTCAGGGAGCTGACACATCCTGTCCAAAGCGTGTGCAGCCCCACTTCCTGCCATGGCATGTTCCCTCTCCTTCCATCTATCCTGTTTCATATTTCAAAGGTGTAGATTAACCAAGGTAGCACATGTTCGGGTGTGAGCCTTTATCGTTACAGCTGATTCAGAGTTGCTCTAATCTCATCAGCAGGCTGTGAGTGTGAAGACCTAGTTAAAGCTGACCTTGAGTCCAATTCAAAGAGCAGATTCTGTTAAAGAGTCTGACACCCTGAAGATGTTCAAAAGGAGGGGTGGGCAGGGGGTGCTGGATGTGGTGCTCAACCACTATGGCCCCGGTGCTTAAGGTTTTTGCCCATCTCTGTCTTTCAGAAATATTTATATTCCATGGATCAAAGAACGGGCCACTCTGCCTCCCTGTCATCCTTCTCTACCCTCAACACAGGCACGGGTGTGCATGCTCCACACAATAGCCCTTGTTGGTCGCAGGGCCCACAGGAAACCTGTTACTGTGAATAACTGTCACATTCTCATGTGCTCAGTCACAGGGAAGAATTTTAGTTTCTCTCTCCTCTACCATTGAAGATGGGGTTGGGGTCATGGGACTGAAAGAATCCTCTCTTGTCTCCCAACAAGAGGGGTCTGTGCAGCTGCTGTGCCCACAGCAGACGGAAGGCATGCGGCAGCTGAGGCTCTTCAGAGGCCCTTTCCACCCACTTCCTGTGTCTGGCTTTGATTTCTCGGAGGACAGATGCACTTATTCCCGAGGCCCTCCCCAGTTCAGTTGCGTGAAAAAAAAGGCCTAAGCAACCCTTTCCTTTTCCGAGTTATCTGCTAGCAACTCCATCTCTCCTTCCGTTTGGAGCAGCATGTGGCTGAGTTTTGTTGAGTGCTAAATAACACTGATGTTAATCATAAACAGCCTCAGCCAAGAAGAACTGGGAAAGCTAAGCCCAGGAAGCAAGAGGAGCGGGTAGTAAAATGGAACCCAAACCAAGTTTCCAGAAAGAACAAAAAAAAACCCCCAGAAAAAATGATCACCAATATTTAATTCATCCTCTGAGTTGGAGCCCCCTGTGCACTGACTACTGTTCATTCTTCCTTTCCTCGTCCCTTCAAACTTCATGTTTCAGTAACAGTGCTGATTTGATCACCGATAGACAGAGCTCTTCTGTGCTTATGATCCTCTGTGACATCCTCCCTCTGAATGAAATGCCTTCATACTATGTCATTCTGGAAATTGCTTATTTGACTTTTAAAACCTGGCACAGACATCGCTTTATCTACCCCCAGTGGTTCTGATTTAACTGGTCTGGGCTGTGGCCTGAGCACTGGGAGTTTTAAGCGTTACTCGGGTGGTAATAACATGCACCAGAGCGTGAGAGTCACCACTCTGGGCCAGTGGTTTCCAAACTTGAGCAAGCATCAAAGTCAGCTGGGGTGGGGGTGGGGAGCAGTGTGTTGTCACAGCACAGATTGCCCAGTGAGTCTCGTGAGGTTAGAATTCTGGGGCCTGAGAATTTGCATTTCATTAGAAGCTAAGGACAATAGCTTTCTTATCTCACTGCCTAACACTGCACCTGGTATATAGTAGATACTCAATAAATGGTTACTGATTGAGTAAATATCCAATGTCTAGTTATCACAGAGGAATTCAGTCATGTGCCAGATTTAGGCCAATCTTTTTGGAATACTGGTGCTAACACATATCTCATGCATTTAAATTAAAATCTAGAAGGCAGTTTTCTTTGCTTCTATGGATTACATCTTGGATTTTGGTGATAGGATTTGGTTGGCAAATACTCCGCAACACACTGGAATACAATGCTTTGTGCAAAAGCAGATTATATTGCATTACATCAACAACACCTCTTTTCAAACTGACATTTAATGAGTATCTCTGTCAATAAAGCCTTTTAAGAGCTCTCCATAAAATGTTGTGAAAAATGAGAACATTTAAAATACAGGCAAACAATGAGGCTCATTCATACAGCTTTATTGCATTATTTCTCTAGAGTATCATGGATCTCAAACAGGCTCCCTCACTCTCTTCCAGTGAAGTTGGCGCATGTTAGCTATATTGATTGGCTGATTACAAATATAGGCTATGGCAGTGAAGAACTCATTTGTCCCTGCGGCTTATATGTATATCTCAGACTTAATTTACTCTCAACTACAAAGCAAGGGAACCAGATAGTAAAATGTTATTTCCAAGGTGATTACACTCTGACACAGAACACTGGTTTCATTGTTTCATATAACCTTATAAAGTAAATCTAAAGGGATGTTTTAAAAAGTTTCCTAATCCTTGCTAATTTCTTAAATACCTATCCTCAGGAAGAATAAATTTGCTATTTATTGATCTGTAGAACATTAAACACACACACACACACACACACACACACACACACACACACAGAATTTGTTGTCAGAGCTCTTTCTGAATTCAAAACCCAGAGCTGGGAACACAGTATTTATTGTTTATGTGCATATGTTCAATCATGTCTGTGTGTGAGTGTGTGTGTGTGTTTGTTTTGTTTATTGCACATTTCAGCTGCCTTCTACCTTGATGACCATCTGACTGTTCTAGAAAGAAAGTGCTATCCTTGGTGGTTTAAAAAGTAATGACATTTCACATCTGACTAGTATCCAGCTAACATTTTTCAATGAGTCTGTGAGGGACCCAAGATGAAAGGATTGTCTGTCTGAGTTTCTGGTCAATCTCTGTTATTGGAGTTCTGTGTACCTGCTCACCTTAAATACTTCCTACAACTCTAAGAATGTCAAAATATCTGTCTATTGACTTTCTGAATTACATATATTACAATTAAATTCCACTTTAACATTAACAGGTGTCAAATGGATTCAACATAATCAAATCAGGAATAAAAACACTCTGTAGGCTGTGTCTGTCTTTCTTAAAGAAAAAGAAAAGTGATATGTAAAAAGGACAAATTTGCCTAAAATTTATGGGTAATGCATTTGGTGGTTCAGAGTGACTATGTTTAGGATGTAAAGTCCACGGTGCTTTTCACTAGCTGCTTTCTGTTGGTATCTGTTCTGTCTTTTGTTGGTTGGCTGGTTGATTGGTTAGTTGGTTTTCAAATTGGCATAACCGCCTTCATTCTTCCTGTCTCTGTCTTATCAATGACAGGAGTCATTGACAGGACTATGTTCACCTGGAAAGTTGGCTCTCAGCCTTGCTCTGATGTCAGGAAAACAAACAGAAGCATATATACCTTACATCTAACCATTTAAAAATTATAACTCAAGCTTACAGACTGCTTAATAAAATACGTTCTATCCCCTACCTTAATATATATATCTTCCTAATGACAAACATTATTAAAATATGTAAAGCTATTTTTTATGTAATTGAAAGTCTGAAAAAGATCAAGGATGAGTAAAATTAATATCTGCGCATGCCTGTATATTCATTTGATGAACTGTCAAAATATGGGTGAATAATTAAGTAAAAGCATACTTAAAACTTATTACAGATTTATTTCATAAAATTTATTTTTTACTTTTATTTCACCAAAATTACTTATTATATTATCATATTATTCTTTTTCTTTTATTCCTTTTAGGGAGGAGAGAGAAAGAAGGGGGAGGTGAAGGAAGCATCAACTCTTGTATATGCCTTGACCAGGCAAGCCCAGGGTTTCAAACTGGCAACCTCAGCATTCCAGGTATACGCTTTATCCCCTGCACCACCACAGGTCAGACTATCATATTATTTTTATCAAGATTTTTACAAAGCTTGGTTCTACCAGCAATGATAAAAAAATTAAAATGCAGCCCTGGCCAGTTGGCTCAGCGGCACGGTGTTAACCTGGCATGTGGAAATCCCAGGGTCAATTCCCAGTCAGGGCAATTAGGACAGTTGACTGAGTAGTATTATCCAGTCCTCTATTGAAGGGCATTTTGATAAGATGTTGCTACTTTACATTGGCAACTAAATGTAGGATTGTGAATAGTTTAAGTTTTATAAAAGCATTTAATAATATTTATATTTTTGGAAAATAAATAAAATATAACCTTTAATTATTTTTATAATACCTACTTACAATTTTTCTTTTTCTTTTAATTTTAATAAATAATCTGACTGAGGAGAAAAATAATCTACTTCTCCATACCTCCTCCTTCTCTTTCTTCCCCTCCTGCAGCCATGCTTTGATTGGTTCAAGCACGTTGGCCCCAGGCACTGAGGATGGCTCTGTGGAGCCTCTGCCTTAGGTGCTAAAAAATAGCTCGGTTGTGAGCGTGAACTAAAATGGGCAGAGCATCGGCACCAGATGGGGGTTGCCAGGTGGATCTTGATCAGGGCACATGCAGGAGTCTGTTTCTGTATTTCCCTTATTCTCATTTTTAAAAAATGCAATTATGTCCAAAGTACACAATTTAATAAAAAATATAAAATAAAGCATCCTAAAACATAGAAAAAATATTTTATGTACTTTCAAAAGTTATTTTTCTCCTCAGTCAGATTATTTATTAAAATTAAAAGAAAAAGAAAAATTGTAATTAGGTATTATAAAAACAATTAAAGGTTATATTTTATTTATTTTCCAAAAATATAAATATTATTAAATGCTTTTATAAAACTTAAACTATTCACAATCCTACATTTAGTTGCCAATGTAAAGTAGCAACATCTTATCAAAATGCCCTTCAATAGAGGACTGGATAAAGAAGGTGTGGTACATATATACTATGGAATACTACTCAGCCATAAGAAATGATGACATCGAATCATTTACGACAATGTGGATGGACCTTGAAAACATTATATGGAGTGAAATAAGTAAATCAGAAAAACTAAGAACTGTATGATTTCATACATGTGTGGGACACAAAACTGACTCAAGAACATAGATAGGAGTGCAGTGGTTACCAGGGGGAGAAGAAGGGAGGAGAGGGTGAGGGGTAGGAGGGGAGGAGGGGCATAAAGAAAACCAAATAAAGGTGATGGAGGAGGATTTGGCTTTGGGTGATGGATATACAACATAATCAAATGTCAAAATGATCTGGAGATGTTTTCTCTAAATCTATGCATTCTAGTTGACCAATGTCATCCCATTAAAATTAATTGTCCAAATTAAAAAAAAGAAGCAACATTTTACTTTATACATGCTTCATACAGGAAAATTTTGACAAGTTAAGTAATTTTTCAAAATTTCTTTTTTAAATGCTGCTGCTGTTCAAATGCTCCCTTGTTTTCTAAGTAGTTTCTGACTTCCATAGCAGCAGCAGCACAACGCCGCACCCTCCACAGTGTGTAGATGCAGTTGTCTTTCATCTGAAGACAGAGGTCAAGTGCTTTAGGTCTATGCCCAGGGCCAGTCTGCTGTTACCCAGGGGCATGAATGTCTGGGTCATGCTGTGCTGGCTCTGAGAACAGTATTCCAAGTCACAGAAGCCCCCATGTGAATTTTTAAGTCACTTGTGAATAGACAAGATAAAGCAAATAAAAACATACTGAAATACATATGTGGCTAATAAAACACTCTTATCCCTTCACCCAAAATTTATTGTGCCAAAATGGAACTGCTAGTTTGGGGGGGGGGGAGGAGTGTCCTGATTCCAACAACTGACAGGCAGGCAATATTTAAGATAGAAATATGGCTTTATGATTAGTGCCTATCATCATTGCATAGCTGGGCTCCACAGCAAAGCATAAAATAATATCCAATATTAATTGAGCATTCACTATGTGCCAGGTAGTTTGCTAAGAGTATATGTATTATCTCATGTGATTCTCCCCATTGTCTTGGAGTGAGGTAATACTATGAAGTTCTTTTTAAAGATGGAGACATTGAAGTGTCAGAGGACTTGAGTAGCATGCCTAAGGTCACACAGCGTGAAAGTAAAGGCAATGGAATTTAAACTCAGACTCTGCAACACTGAAGTCTGTATACTGAAACACTGTTCTACTGTGCTTCCCTGGCCTGTGTCTTACTGGCATTGGGCAGAGGAATGGGAGAGTCTGGGACTAGGTAAAGCCAGGACAGCAAAAACTGAATCAACTGCCAAATTGTACCCCAAATAACACAACTACCAATCCAGTATAACAAGTCCAAAAGGAAGCAATGATTGTTTGTTTGGGCTGGTGTCACTTGTAGTGAGTTATGGAAGTAGATCCATGTGGAAGTCAAGGAGTCTCGGAAGTGAGTTGGTAGGTAGACATTGCAGCAGAGTGTAGAATCTGGGGTGATACTTTCAATGGACTTACTGGGTTGACAGAACAAAACTCTAGCTCAAGGGAATTCAGAAACAGAAATATTATTGGGTACCTATGTGCTAGGGCCTTTCTACACCTCTGCTCATTTAATTATTGAAGTGAACCTGCTATGCAGGTATTATTTCTCCCATTTCTTAAATGAAGAAAAAAAGATTACATAATTTGTCCCAGACTAAAAGAGATAGAAGTTGGAGGAAGAATCTAGATTAGCTTTACTCCAGATTTTGGGCTATTTCTAGTAAATATATTACATTGCATCTTACACACTTCCTTGGACTCAACTAAAAGACTAAATAGGAAAATAGAAGCAGAGATCTATATTCTCATACTTAGCCCCTTAATCGTGTTGAATCACACCTCTAAAATGCCCGCAAGTGATGAGGACTGACCTTGACAAGACATAGGTGGGTATGGCAGGACTGGCAGTCAGGACTAATGAATTCTGGGGTCCACCCACTGGTGGGCCCCACAGTGTTGTACTTGCATTCTGGGTTAATACTGACTCACAAATTGTGCTGGGTTTGAGTGCATTGACAAGAACCTTGGTGATGGGCAACCTAGGGACAACACATACTGAATTCTGTCCAGTTTATAGAGACCACACTGGGACACTTAGCCTACTTTTTTTTTTCAAAGGTAAGATTATTATGGTTCTTTCTTTCAACCTGGAAAATTCTTGAAGTCCTTGAAGCTATTCCCCATGATACTGTCCATGATTAGACCTAACAAAAGTATTTGGGACTCAGAAGGTCCTAGGAGAAAATAAGGGCATCACATTACCAAAACATATTATAAGGGTGAAATAAAAATCAATTTACTACAGGAAAAAAACCCTTTATAGGGAAAAAAAACTGGAGCTTATGATGGATTTTTAATTGAAGGATGACCAGGAGTAGTAATGAAGACGCTCAGAGAGTATTATCACTTTGGGTACATAAATAGAAGCGCAAGAACTAGAATCTGTAAGCAAAAATCCATGAAATATTTGATTCAGCTCCTGAACCCCTCATAGTTGTCTGAGGTATTCTCTTTTTTAACTGGGCTTCTTTGTTCATTTGTTTGTTTAGAGATAATCTGTTCTTCTATGTTTTTTAAACTTTTGACATCGATTACCATCATCATAGCTTAAGTCATGAATACTCCCTGATTTGAACCTGCGCAGTCAGGTACTTCAATGAAATAAAATGTGTGAGGAGGGAGAGTCATTTTCTTTTTCTATTGGAGATGGACTAATGACAGTTAATAGAAAGAATATGAGGCTTTATATATTTTGGATCAGAGGACATGGCATTCAACCCTCAGTCAATTGTTCAGCCAACATTTATAACACATCTACTACATGAAAGACATTTCAGAAAGTATTAATATAGAGAAGACTGAGTCCTTGTGCACAGGAAGCTCAAAATATAGTGTCAGAGATAGAGATGAACAACTAGCAATCTAGTCAAAATAAGAGTTAAGATACAGATACAAAGAATGCACTGTGAAAGCAGAGGAAGAACCATTGCTAAGAGGAGGAAGACTCATCAGCCTTGGAAGGTGGAAAGTACGGTGTTTCAGGATGGAAGAAGAATAAACCAGTAAATAATTTCAGTCAGAAAAAGGATAGCAAAGAGAGGGTGGTGTCATGACAGTCAACAAGTGTGCTTAGGTACCTCATCCCCTACATATTGTTCCTTGACTCAACTTCCTTCAGCCATTGGTCTGATTCTCCCCTGCCCTGAGGGGCCAGAGTTCTCACTGCTTTACTCCATTCTTGACAAACTGAGTCTTAAGCCACTTTAGGTTAATTAAAAGCTATGCCTTTCCAGTTTTTCTCTTTCCTTTCAGCTAAAACTGATTTCACTGAGATTTCCTGATGCTCAAGGTTGATTTGTGAGATGTGACCTCTATTACAGCATGCCTGGGATACCTTATAATGACCATGATATTAGTTGAACTACTGCTATGGGCCAGGCACTACTTAAGTGCTCATAAGATATGCAGGTGTGGGACCCAGACTTGAAAGTAGCCTTTAATTATCCCCACCTCCTCTGTACTCCCCTTCCAAACTGTACTGGGGCTGATCTGTGTGACCAACGAATCCCTGTGGAAGTGATGGTATGCCACTTCTGAGATGAGTTATAAAGACTGCAACTCTGTCTTAAGTGTTCTCTCTTTAGGATCATTCACTCTGGGGAAAATCATGTTGAGAGTAGCCCTGTGGAAAGACCCGGGTGGTAAAGAGATGAAACCTCCTGCCAATAGCCTGTGAGTGTGCAAGGAAGGAAATCCTTCAGCTTCTGTCAGGTCTTCCAAGGTTGTGGTCTTGGCTAATAGCTCGACTACAACTTCATGAGTCAGAATCATCCAGCTAAGCTAATACCAGATTCCTGACTCTAAGATACTATGTGAGATGATATATATTTGTTATTTTAAGCTTTAAGTTTCAAAGTAATTTATTATGTAGCAATAGACAACTAGTAGGGTATGTGTATATATGGTGGGGCAAAAGTAGTTTTACAGGTGTTCATATGGAAAATAATAAAGTAATTAATAAATAATAATACAAGAATAAACTGTTTCACATACTCACAAATGTCTTGTAAACATACATCTGCCCACTTGGCATTATTTTACCATTTTTAAGGTATAATTCACATAAGATAAAATGTACAAATTTGAAGCTTTCAGTTCAATGAGCTCTGACTATTGTATGTAATCATAACCACTATTCAAAGAAGTCAGACATTCTCATCAGCTCTGAAATTTCCCTTGTGCCTTTTCCCAGTGAATTCTCACTCAACTCTTACCAACAGGAGCTGCCATTTTGTTTTATTGACATTGTTTTAACATGTTGTTGCATATATCAGGAGTTAGCTCCTTCCTGTTTTATTGTTGAGTAGGGTCATATTTTATGAATATACCACAATTAGCTTATTCAAACTAATGGACATTTAAGTTCTTTCTAGTTTTTTTAGCTGTTACAAATAAGGCTGCTATCCTTATACAAGTCTTTTTGTGGTGTTCTCTATTCACTTAGGTAAATGCCTAGGAATAGAAATGCTTGTTACCAATATAGATGTACAATTAACTTTATAAGAAACTGATGAAGAATTCTCCAAAGAATCTGTTTTATCTTATGGCCCCATCAGCAATGCATGTGAGTTCCAGTTATTTCTGTCCTTTCCAGCATTTGGTATATTTGGCCTTCTAGATTTTATCCATTTACTGGAAGTGAAATGGTATCTCATTGTGGCCTTCATTTGCATTTTCTTGATAAGTAATGATGTTGAACATTATTATTGACCAGTCATATAACTTTCTCTGTGAAGTTCCTGCTCAAGTTCATCATTGATGCCACCCCGCCAACAGGTGCTTCCCTAAAATTGCTGCTCGTCAAAGCAGATCTGAAGCTGCCCCTTGAGCCTAATGTCAGTTTTTCTCCTTACTCTCTTTCCCTCACTATCTCTTGTCTCTACCCTCTTCTTTATTTGAAGCTCAACAAATCTTTTCTTGAAAACTGCTGCCCTTGTAATAATCTACTAATATCCACCCTAGTCTCCATACTGGACGTTAAATGTGGGGAATAATAAAAATAAAACCTGTGAAATGCTCATAAATATTTAATACCCAGCTCACTGAAAATGTCAGGTTATACTGCTCTGATTTGTGTACTGGTTTTCTGTGCTGCAAGCACCCCCTGTGGTTGAGCACAAGCTCCCGACCGCACCTCAGTAAAGGGTGGAGCTGGAGAGAGATGCACACAAATGTCACACCCTGAGAGATCCTCTTTCCATCATGACAGTTGGTTTTCACAAGCCCATATGAGCCTGTTCCAGCCTCACTGGATAGGAGCTTATAAAGAATTAAGAGAGATGATTGATAAATTAGAGAGAACTGCATCAAATGACATATAGTTAATTCCTCTTGTGTATTGCAAAATCATAGACAATTTAGAAGTGAAGAAAGTACTTAAGGTTGAAAGCAGTAGTTCTCACTCTTGACTGCACATTAAAATAACCCTGGAGCTTTAACAAACACTCATGCCTGGGTGCTAACCCCTAATGATTTGGATTTGGTCAAAAGTGAAGACTACACATTGTATTTTTTGTTTGTTTGTTTCATTGTTTCATTTGTTGTTTTTCTTTTAAACCTCATCAGCAGCTTGGAACTAGATCATTCTAAAACACAGCCAAGATGAAAAACCACCAGCAACGGCCTGACCAGGTGGTGGCGCAGTGGATAGAACATCGGTCTGGGATGTGGAGAACCCAGGTTCGAGACCCCAGGTCGCCAGCTTGAGCGTGGGCTCATCTGGCTTAAGCAAAAAGCTCACCAGCTTGAACCCAAGGTCGCTGGCTCAAACAAGGGGTTACTTGGTCTGCTGAAGGCCCGCTGTCAAGGCACATATGAGAAAGCAATCAACGAACAACTAAGATGTTGCAACGAAAAACTGATGATTGATGCTTCTCATCTCTCTTCGTTCCTGTCTGTCTGTCCCTATCTATCCCTCTCTCTGACTCTCTCTCTGTCCCTGAAAAAAACAAAAAACTCACCAGTGAAAAGGATGATAAAGGCTTTGACAAATTTGGATAATTGGGTCAGTGTGAGCAGGCATCCAAGCAAAAGAAATGGCATAAACAGATGAGTGGGGGGCTCTGGGGAGAGTGAGAGATGGATTCCTAGTCAGATAAATAAAAGCTTTTTTCCATGAGAATCTGTCCCCAGCTCCAAGAAATCTGGGTCTCTGAAGAAAGAAGGTCTAAGGGTCCCTATTGGGACTGATGTGGCACTACCCAATTAGCCTTGAGAGTTAGTGATCTGAAGTGCAGGACCACCTGCCTCAGTCCCTGGCAACCCAGGTAGGAGGTCAAGTTTAGGCCTATCTGACTAAAGCCAGTTTTATTTTGAAGAAAAGTCTACCAGGTATGTGTTGGCTTCTAGTAGGTCAATGCTCCACAACTTTTATGGATATGTGGATCACCAGGGGATCTCAGTACAATTCACATTTTGAGTTAAGGATCTGTGGTGGGGCCTGAGAACCTTTATTTCTAAAGAACTTTCAGGTGATGTCGGCACTGCTTGTCCTTGGATCACACTTTGAGTAGCAAGACCAGAGTTCACAAGGTGGTATTCCCCTACAATTGTTATAAAGAAAAAATGCCTTGTTTATCTTGATTTGGACACTCATATTGGGCCCAGAATTTAGTCCTATTTTGTGGAGTAGGTTCACCCTTTGGTCTGAGCTAGGTCAATCACTAACACAAGGCTCTGTCCCCTTGTTTTCTGACTCCAGCTTGTCAATAACTCCTGTTAAGTTGTCTTGCCATTGACCTTCTAAATTCATCTTAGTTAGCCCTGCTGGGAACTCTTACCTGGATAACTAGACTTATGTCCGGAAGACCAATAGCCATCATTTATTGAACTATCAATGCCACAATTTATATATATCATTTTTTATCCTGTATGAACTAAAAACACAAGTGATAATATTTACATTTCTTAGCTGAGGAAGGTGAGGAGGCTCAATGAATGATACAAAACCACAAAGCTAGTGGCAGGGCCAGGGTCCAATCCAGGCTTGTTTATCTGCCAAGCTCCCAGTCTTTCCACTCTAATTCACCTGGTTGCTTCCCACTCAGGCCTAGCACAGTGAACTCTGAGTCTGCTGCTCAGCCCCCAAACCTCAGCCCAAGGGACTATTCTAGGGACTTCTAATTTAAATTGTGCACTTCCCCTTCAGAAAGAGCAAATGAGGGTGGTTTCAAAGACCTGGTACAGAATGATTAATTTATTTATGAGGTTGAAAAAAGTTGAGACAGTGTTTTTCAAATCAGTGTCTCAGTTGGATTTCATAAGTATTTACTGAGTACAAACCATGGGCTTGGCAGTGCTAGGTATCTGGAGATAAGGAGAAGAAAAGAATGAGAGAAAATAGATACAAACATAAGTCTAGTTATGTATACTAGACTATAAACATAATACTAGGAGGGTGAGAGGCTGAGTCAAATTAGAAAGAGAATTAATTTTATAGGGAGGGGAAAGATATGTTGTTCTAGGTTTTTATTTATCTTAGCAGCTAAACTATGAGGGTTTTATATAATCTCTGCCTTTTCATCAACAATGAATAATAGCTAGTAATTATAGCAAATGTGTATTGCACACTTGCTATAGGCTACACACTGTCAGTCACTTTACCTGCATTTCCTTAGTCCATTGTCACTTTGGCTATAGGAGGTGAGTACTATTATTATCCCTACCTTACAAGTGAGAAATTGA
The DNA here is from genome assembly GCF_036850765.1 of Saccopteryx bilineata. NCBI lineage: Eukaryota > Metazoa > Chordata > Mammalia > Chiroptera > Emballonuridae > Saccopteryx > Saccopteryx bilineata. The sequence continues at coordinate 121,515,027 of NC_089491.1, read as the reverse complement.
GGATGTTAAAGTAAGGAGAGAATTGAGGATGTTAAAGTAACTTGCTCAAAACTCACAACGAGTAATCGGCAGGGCTAGAATTAAAACTTAAACTTTGGTTTCCAAGTTTTTATCACAGAGTTTTATTGTGACCAAATGAGGAAATATAGATAGAGTGCCCAAAATATGATATGCACTTAATATACCATAACTCTCCCCACCATTCATAAAACTCAACCATGGAAGATGCTATACATTTCCATTTTACATATCAAAGTGTTGAGACTCAGAGAAGTCAAATGTCTTACCCAAGGTCACAACTAGAAAGAGGATAGTTTTCTGGCTCCAAATCCTGGCTCAGTGCAGTATTTTTCTATGCAACCTCTGGGTTTGGAGTTGTAGTTCTATGCAAGTCAGACACCTGAATGAGAAAAAATATTAAGAGAGGTCTTTTCTTTGAAATCAGCCTTTGATATTAACAAAGATTGTTATATTATTTTAAAATTAAATACCTTTGTGAAATGTTTTTCCTCAGAAGCCCATGTTCAGACCTCACGCTCTTACGAAACAATTGCTTTATGCCTTACTACTATTGATATGTGTTTGAGTTCAGACATTTGGTAAGTAGGTGATGTTTCTGAAGTTATTATCAGTCACTATGTCTTCAATAGTTGGATGAAAGGATTGTATCACGGTCATGTGGCTTTTCTAAAATGCCCCTGTCTTATCTTTATCTGACAGCAGCAGAGCATGCCAGACAGGAGGATATTGGCAGAACGCTTCTCAAGTCCTTCACCTACACTGAAAACAGATGACAATACAGTTGGAGAAACCTTTCCAGGTACCTAGGAATCACTACTACATCAACTAGAGTAACAAAGTTGCATTGAGCAATCTTTATGATCTCTTTTAGCTCAAAAACACTAAATTATTCTATTCTACTTCTTCTCCACCCAATACCAGTTTTATTGTTAACCTCTCAAAATTTGGTCAGATCTAAGCATAAAATAAGATCAAAGCATTCCCACTGAAAAAAATAATACTGAGGCGAACCATGACCTAGTCTGCCGAAAATACCCTGTCGTATGATAATGATATTGCTGTCCCAGCAGTGAGGTTTTTGTTCATGTGTAGATAAGCTTGAAATATAAAATTTATTGGCATTATTTTTGGAAGACATAGCCAACAAGTCATTTATTTGTCCATCCAGCTGGTCCTCCATTTAACTGTGTATTAATTTATTTACTATTCAAACGTTAATTGGTCATCTCCTATGTTCCAGGGACAATGCTAGACAGGGGCTGCAGTTGAGACCTAGACTTTGCTCTTATAAAAATTGTAAGAGGAAAGATGCCAAACAAAAAAATTATTTTATAAATAATTATGAGAATGAGTACTTCACATAGAAGGATGCCAGGAGTGAGCAGATAGGAATTTCTAAGAGAGACAGTTTAGACAAGTGGTTGGGAGAATGATGGGCTCTGGAAGCAAACAAGGAGGTTCAAGTGTTGTTCTTCTTCATAAAAGCCTGTAACAGAGGGCCAATTGTTTAATTACTCTATGCCTCAGTTTCCCCAACTACACAATGGTGCTATTGCAGTAATTTCCATTCATAGTTGTTGTGGGGATTAATGAGATAACACACGCAATGCATTTAGAACAGCTTCTGGACCTAGCAAGTATTCAGCCTGGGATAGGGAAGACACACCTGACCTGTGCTATCTGGGGGATCTTTCTAAGGAAGGGAAAGCTGAGACATGAAGGATAAGTATGGAAGGATAAAGAGAGGTTAGGAGATAGGGAAAACAGGGCATGGGGGACAGGAATGAGCAAAGGAAATGCAGTGGGACATGAAGATCATGAAACAGAAGGCACATGGATGTGCACTATACTCTGGAAGAAATTAAAAAACAAATATAGAAGGCATGGAGGAGCATGGAAAGCCAGCAGAGTGTGGTTAAGATGAGGCTAAGGAGGTCAGAGAACCAGATCTTCTATCTTTGTAGACCAGTCAGTTAAGGATTTGAGAATCCATCCTAAAAGCATCAATCATTCAACCAATCATTTGTTCTGCCAGAAATGGCTAAAGGAAAACGCACATTCCATTTGTTATTTTTAGATGAACCTATGTTAAGTGATAAGGAGTCAGTAGGGAAATCAGCAGTAAAGTATCCAGGGCTTCTCTGTAAATGTGGTCCTTTCACGCCTGGCTCTATCTGTATCTTTTCTCTTCTTTTTAAAATTTTTATTTTTAATTTATTGTGTTGACATGGTTTCAAGTGTCCAACTCAATATAACACCCTCTCCTCCCCATATCATTCCCCCCACCCTCCAGGCAAAGTCCCTTTCCATTCCTAATTCACCCCCTTTGCTCCCCCTCTTCCTATCTCTATCCCCCTTTTCTCTCTGGGAATTGCTACCCTGTTGTCTGTATTTATGTGTTAGGTATATATAATTTAGCTAATCCCTTTGCCTTCTTTGATCCTGTTCCCTCTTACCCCTTCCCTCTGACTGTATTTTTATTATCTGTCTCTGGAGGCCATAATTTTTGTCCTTGAATATCAAAGTACACTCATAGAAGTGCATTTCGTCATCAATGATTGAATTCAACATAGCCATAATACTTATATTATGGCTTTTAGGGACACATGATCAATTTTTATAACATGTCAAAAAGAGTCTTGAAAAAACTCACATTTAATCCTTGTTTAATTCTATTTTCTTCTACTCTATCTTTTGCTTAGGGCCATAAAAAAACATGCTGTCTTCCTAAGTTAGACTTTTCAAGTTTTTTCTTTTTCATTAGCTTTAACATTAATGTTTAATAACTCCCAAAAGACATTGCTATTTTTCAATGATGACTTTTTTATTTTTAAGTATTAGAGACAAACTGATAAAACAAATGGATCTTGGAGTTTTTCAATCCTGGGTTAGAACTGTAGATCTACTATATGATCCTGGGCAAGTTATTTAATGCTTTTGAAACTCATTGCCAAATTAGAAAAATAATTACAATAATACTTATATTTCATTGTTGTGAGGAATTGGTAAAATAGTATTTATAAATACACCTAAGTCTAGTGACTAATAAGGAAAAAGGAAGGAAGGAAGGAAGGAAGGAAGGGGAAAGAGGAAGGAAGGAAAGAAAGAACGAAGGAGGGAAGGAAGGAAGGAAGGAAGGAAGGAAGGAAGGAAGGAAGGAAGGAAGGAAGGAAGAAAGAAAGGAAGGAAGGGAGAGAGAGAGAGAAAAAGAAAGAAAGGGAGGGGGAGGAAAGAAAGAGATAGGAGGAATAGAGAACAGAAAAAAAAAGTGGCAAAAGATGCAGATGGCACCATGAGTGAAGTGATTTGTTCAAGAATCATTCAGAGGTTTCTCCTAATGACCTCTTCTGAAAATATGGTGAAAGATATATTCTAAAAATTATTTAGCAGGTGACGTCAGAGAAATGGCACCATGAGGAGCGCTCCCGATACCTCTTCCCAAAATTTCAACAAGTTCTACAACTAGAGACAGAAAAAAACAATCCCAGGAGCATCTGTAAGTCCCACACACTGAAGAAAAAGGTATGATTGGGCAAAAAGGTGGCTAAATATATAATCAACTCTGAAGGAAATAAAATAGAGAAAGGAACACTCACCTTCCTCACTTACCTGAGCAAGGGCTGCTTTCACTTGGAACTGAGAGAAAGTGAGGGCTGGGGGCGTGGAAAGAGCTAGGCTGGGCAGAGAGGTTCAAGCCGAGGAAAGAGTTTGCCTGAGGCGGCTCAGCCAATGCGAGCTAACGCCGGCGCCGGACCTCGGCAAAGGCAGTCGAGCGGTAGCCTTCATTACCCCCGATTTTCTGGTCAGCGAGCACAGACAGTGTGCAAGTGGTTCCTCCTAGCACCCCGGGCATGGGCGCCTGTGTTTCCAGACAGAGGGGCAGGGTCAGAGACTTCTGCGTGGGCTGTGACCAGAGTCTCGGGGTGTGATCCCTGCTCCCCGAGCAACAGTGCATGGGGAGTGCACAAAAGCAGACTTCCCTGTGCCAGGATCTCTCTGGGAGCCAGCCATACAGGCTAACAAAGAACATTCCCGGGGAAGAAAAAATATGGAAGTGCTAGGGGGAGGGGCACGCAGGCAGCTTGCAGACAGTCTCTGGAGCAGATCCGGGGATCCAATCGCTGAAATTAGCTTAACCCACAGTCTGCTTACTGCCCAACTGGCTTACACCGGCAGTGGCTCTGGCAGACTAGGTCTTCTTTCTTGGGTCAGCAATCTAAGACAAGAGAGGTGATACTTTTTTGGTGCCTCTTGCTCTGCACATAGTGGCGAGGGCAACTTCTGCCAGCTGAAACAGGGTGAAAAACACATTCCTATGGAACAGACCTCAGAGAACACTGCAGAAGTTGGACAGGCTAGGCTGTAGGCTTTTTAACAAGGAAGAAGCCTGCAGAGAGTGATCCCATGGAAAGCTAAGGCAAATTTAACTAAATATACCTGGGGAAACTTAGAAAGGAGCCTGAACAGAAATCAATATGCCCCCCTACCTGCTTAAGCTAGTGGCTTTGATTGGCAAAGCTTTCATACTCAGGGCTGTGTGCTAAAAGGAGGGGCATGGCAGCTTTTAAGACCTCTTGTTCTGCAGGCAGCAACTAAGGCATCTTTCTGCCAGCCAATACAGGTTACAAAGTGCAAAAAGCCTGGGGAAAGTGGTCCCACAGAGTGCTGAAGCATACTAGACATGCCTGGAGGTTCATAGAAAGACATCTTGAGAGCAATTGGCTCCCAGCCCTGCCTGATTACACTGGCGGCTCTGACTGCCAGAGCCTTATCCAGGCCCCGCACTGAGTGGGGATAGAGTGGGGATTTGCCAGCTCTTTGAACCTCTTACTCTCCAGGCAGAGGCAGCGCGGCAACCTCATAGCTGGATCACCAGGCTGCTAATTCAGGAAGACTAGGAGAGAGGCTCCGGGAAAATGGACTACCAACAAGACTGAGGCCTAGTATATGACATCACCATAGAGACACATCAACTGCAAATCTCTACCTAAGAATGACACAGGGGTAGAGCCTGGGTACAGAGCCACTGAACAGGAAGAGGGAGAAGAAAGAAAAAAGAAGAAGATAACCTCTCAAAATCAAGAATAATCCACAGTCTTTTAACTTTTTCCACTTTTTTTTATTTCTTTCATTTTCTTATTTATTTTTTTCTTCCACCTTGGTCCTTTTATCCTCTGCTCATCTTATTCTTTTCTCTTCATCTTGAACTACATTACCCATAGGTGTTACATTTCCCTTTTTTTTTCTTTTCTTTTTTCTTTCTCTCTATGAGGGTTACACTCCAAAACCCTTAACTTTCTCCTTTTTTTTCTTTCTTTTTCTTTTTTCCTCCCTCTCTCCTAGTTTCTTCTTTTCTCTTTCACTTTTCCTCTCATTTGATACTCACTCATGAACAAATTATTTTATTATGAATTCAAATTTTTTCTTTGTGGCATTTTGTGTGCTTTTAACTTTGCTTTTTAACTCATTAGCATTCCCCCCAACCCCAGCTCTCCATTCTAGGTAGTTTCTGTACCACTTAATACAATAGTATTTTTTTCTTTTTCTTGTTTCCTTCTTATCTCTTTCACCATATCTCTCATTCAACCATCATTTACAAGCAAATTATTTTATTCTTGATCCAAATTTTTTCTTTTTTGCATTTTGTGGGTCCCTACCTCATTTTTTGCCCCTTTATCACTTCTCCCCAACTCACGCCCTCCATTATAAGTAGTTTTTGTTACATTTAGCACAATATAATTCTCAGTTTTTCACAGTATTTTCTCAAAGAAAAAAAAGAAATAATAATTTTTTAAATAATTTTTTATTGTCTATTTTTTTACTTTTTATTTTTTATTAATTCTCATTACTGTTATTAACAAAACCACCCTCAGGCTCAGTGGTAGAGCATCGGCCTAGCGTGCGGAGGACCCGGGTTCGATTCCCGGCCAGGGCACACAGGAGAAGCGCCCATTTGCTTCTCCACCCCTCCGCCGCCCCTTCCTCTCTGTCTCTCTCTTCCCCTCCTGCAGCCAAGGCTCCATTGGAGCAAAGATGGCCCAGGCACTGGGGATGGCTCTGTGGCCTCTGCCTCAGGCACTAGAGTGGCTCTGGTCGCAACATGGCGACGCCCAGGATGGGCAGAGCATCGCCCCCTGGTGGGCAGAGCATCGCCCCTGGTGGGCGTGCCGGGTGGATCCCGGTCGGGCGCATGCGGGAGTCTGTCTGACTGTCTCTCCCTGTTTCCAGCTTCAGAAAAATGCAAAAAAACCCCAAAACAAAACAAAACAAAACCACCCTCAGATGTCATTAAGGAAAAGGAAATAGAATATTATGGATACAAAAGACAGAGAAGCAGCACAGATAGATGAGGAAAAATCTATAGAAAAAAAAATTTAATACATTGGAAACCCTGGAGTAAAATGACAGAGAATTTAAAATAGAAATCCTAAAAATACTCAGAGATATACAAGAAAACACAGAATGGCAATTTAGAGAGCTCAAAAAACAACTCAATGAACACAAAGAATATATTACCAAGGAAATTGAAATGATGGAAACAAATCAAACAGAGATGAAAAACTCAATTCATGAACAGAAAAATGAGGTAACATGCTTAGCTGAAAGAACAGACCAGATAGAAGAGAGGATTAGTGACATAGAAGACAGGCAATTTGAGGCACAACAGAGAAAAGAGGAGAGAGACTTACAAATTAAAAAATTGAGAGAGCCCTACAGGAATTGTCTGACTCCATCAAAAAGAGTATCATAAGAATAATAGGTATATCAGAAGGAGAAGAGAGAGGAAATGGAATGGAGAACATATTCAAACAAATAATAGACAAGAACTTCCCAAGGCTGTGAGAGAACTAAAGCTTCGAATTCAAGAAGCAAACAGAACACCGAGTTATTTTTAACTCAACAAACCTACTTCAAGGCACATCATAATGAAATTGGCACAAACCAACAACAAAGAAAAAATTCTCAAGGCAGCCAGGGAAAAGAGGAATACAACATATAAAGGAAGGCCTATTAGATTATCATTAGATTTCTCAGCAGAAACTCTACAAGCTAGAAGAGAGTGGACCCCAATATTTAAAGTTCTGAAAGAGAGGAACTTCCAGCCAAGAATACTATGCCCATCAAAGCTATCCTTCAAATACAAAGGAGAAATAAAAACATTCACAGATACAGAAAAGATGAGGAAATTTATCATCAGAAAATCCCCACTTCAGGAAATACTAAAGGAGGTTTTCCAACCAGATACAAAGAACAAAACAAAACAAAACCACAAGTAAAAGCTTCACCAAGAAAACAATAAAACCAAATTTAAACTGTGACAACAAAAACAAAAAAGGGGGAGAGGACAAAGATTAACAGTAGCAAAGGACAATGGAGTGCAGAAGCACTCATAAGATAGTGTACTACAATGAACATGGTAGGTACACTTTCCATTACTTAATGATAACCATGCCTGAAAAAAACACCACAAAAGCACATAACTTGAAAAAGGAAGTAACAGAGGAAATAAGTATGGATTACAACCAAACAAAAACAAATGATAGAAGCCCTGGCCGGTTGGCTCAGCGGTAGAGCGTCGGCCTGGAGTGCAGGGGACCCGGGTTCGATTCCCGGCCGGGGCACATAGGAGAAGCGCCCATTTGCTTCTCGATCCCCCCCCCCTCCTTCCTCTCTGTCTCTCTCTTCCCCTCCCGCAGCCAAGGCTCCATTGGAGCAAAGATGGCCCTGGCGCTGGGGATGGCTCCTTGGCCTCTGCCCCGGGCGCTGGAGTGGCTCTGGTCGCGGCAGAGCAACACCCCGGAGGGGCAGAGCATCACCCCCTGGTGGGCAGAGCGTCGCCCCTGGTGGGCGTGCCGGGTGGATCCCGGCCGGGCGCATGCGGGAGTCTGTCTGACTGTCTCTCCCCGTTTCCAGCTTCAGAAAATTACAAAAAAACAAACAAACAAAAAAAAAAAACAAATGATAGAAAAACAATGGAGAAGAATCAAACAAGATACAAAACTAACAGAAAGCAATATATAAAATGGCAATACGAAACACTCAAGTGTCAATAATTACACTAAATGTAAAAAGATTGAACTCACCAATAAAAAGACACAGAGTATTAGAATGGATTAAAAAAGAAAATCCAACTGTATGCTGCCTACAAGAAACACATCTGAGCAACAAGGATAAAAACAAATTCAAAGTGAAAGCCTGGAAAAGAATACTCTAAGCAAATAACATCCAAAAAAAAGCAGGTGTAGCAATACTCATATCTAACAATGCTGACTACAAGACAGCAAAAGTACTCAAAGACAAAAATGGTCATTTCATAATGATTAAGGGGACATTGAATCAAGAAGACATAACAACTCTTAATATATATGCATCAAAGCAAGGAGCACCAAAATATATAAGACAGCTACTGACTGACCTAAAAACAAAAACTGACAAAAATACAATCATACTTGGAGACCTTAATACACTGCTGATGGCTCTAGATCATTTATCCAAACAGAAAATCATTAAAGAAATATTGGCCTTAAACAAAACACTAGAGCAATTGGATATGATAGACATCTACAGGACATTTCATCCCAAAGTGACAGAGTACACTTTTATCTCTAGTGTACATGCAACATTCTAAAGAATTGACCATATGTTGGCCCACAAAAATAACATCAGCAAATTCAGAAATATTGAAATTGTACCAAGCATATTTTCTGATCATAAAGCCTTGAAACTAGAATTCAACTGCAAAAAAGGTAAAAAAAAAAAAAAAACCCACAAAAATGTGGAAACTAAACAACATACTTTTTAAAAAGAGTGGGTCAAAGAAGAAATAAGCACAGAGATCAAAAGATACATACAGACAAATGAAAATAACAATACTACATATCAGAATCTCTGGGATGCAGCAAAAGCAGTAATAAGAGGGAAGTTCATATCACTTCATGCCTATATGAACAAATAAGAGAGAGCCCTAGTAAACCACTTAACTTCACATCTTAAGGAGCTAGAAAAAGAAGAACAAAGACAACAAAAAAACAGCCAAAGAAAGGAAATAATAAAAATCAGAGCAGAAATAAATGAAATAGAGAACAGAAAAACTATAGAAAAAAAATAATAAAACAAGGAGTTGGTTCTTTGAAAAGATCAACAAAATTGACAAACCCTTGGCAAGATTCACCAAGGAAAAAAGAGAAAGGACTCATATAAACAAAATCCAATATAAAGGAGGGGAAATCACCACAGATATCATAGATATACAAAGAATTATTGTAGAATACTATGAAAAACTATATGCCACCAAATTTAACAATATAGAAGAAATGGATAAATTCCTAGAACAATACAATCTTCCTAGTCTGAGTTATGAAGAAGCAGAAAGCCTAAACAGACCCATAAGCAGGGAGGAAATAAAAACAACTATTAAAAACCTCCCCAAAAATAAAAGTCCAGGCCCAGACGGCTATACTAGTGAATTCTATCAAACATTCAATGAAGACTTGGTTCATATTCTACTCAAAGTCTTCCAAAAAACTGAAGAAAAAGCAATACTTTCAAACACATTTTATGAGGCCAACATAACCCTCATACCAAAACCTGGCAACGATGGCACAAAAAAATAAAACTACAGACCAGTATCTCTAATGAATACAGATGCTAAAATACCAAACAAAATACTAGCAAATCGAATACAACAACATATTAAAAAAATAATACATCATGATCAAGTGGGATTCATCCCAGAATCTCAAGGATGGTTCAACATACATAAAACGGTTAATGTAATACACCATATCAACCAAACAGAACAAAAACCACATGATCTTATCAATAGATGCGGAAAAGGCATTCAATAAAATACCAGATAGAAGGTGACGGAGGACAATTTGACTTTAGGTGATGGGTATGCAACATAATTGAATGACAAGATAACCTGGAGATGTTTTCTTTGAACATATGTACCCTGATTTATTAATTACACCCCATTAAAATTAATAAAGTTATTTAAAAATATTGTCATTTGTAAAACATGAATAGACCTTAAGCACATTTTGCTAAGCTAAACAAATTAGAGACAAATACTAAAAAGAAAATACTAAAAAAAAAAAAAAATTATTTAGTGTTACAACTTTCTTCCAATGTACTTTGATATACTTATGGGACAGACATTATAAACCTATCAACCTCTTACTCTTATGAAGGGCTGAAAAACTTCTACAGCTCATTTGTTGATTGGAAAATAGTAACTTTAAAAAGTCACCTTTTGGGAGTCACCTAAAACCTTTATGATGTATTTTGTGACACTAACAGCCAAGTTTTTTCTTTACAGTTTTCTTTTAGTAGTAAAATCAGATTGTGATGCTGGGTACTTAGTACATGATGTCAAGGCAAGTGATTATGGAAGAGGGAATATAGAACCAGTTTCAGTGTTATTCATTAGCTATCCATTCATTCATTCATCCACTCACCAAAGATTTATTGTTTATTGGGCATCATCATCAGTAATACTAGAAAATTCATTTTAAATGGACATTTGGTTCTTGTCCAGAGACTGTAAGTCTGATTATATTAGAAGATCATGTTAGTAGCCCTTGCAATCCAATAAATTATTCTGAAGTGAATGTTTAAATGCTGTTGTTTTTGTTTTTAAGGAATTAACAATCAAAGGTAATGAGTTAAGTTGACTAAGGTTGTTTCTTTGAAATGATGACATAGACTTCTGAGTTTCTGAGTTTGCTGCTTAAAATTCTTGAGTAGTATGGTTTTCACTCAAGAAAATTCATTTAATTTAAATAAATACTCTGTAGCTACAGATGAAGGAATGGTAATATAAGGTATTACCTGATAGCAACAATAACAAGAGTTGAGCAGTCACTTCCACAGTGCTTTGATCTGTAGTCAGGGTCTCAGACCCTGTGGATTTTCAGCCGTGGTTCTTTCCAAAACCAGAAGCAAATGGCCTCAACTCTCATGGGGGGAGAACAGGTCTCAGGACCTTCCACATTTCTCCTTTTTTCTTCATTGCTGGGACAATGTGGGGTGACTGAAAGTGTTGTGTATTATATGATAGGTTCCATAAAAACCTCCTACATTCCTCGTGATGATCTGGTCAGTGATGAATGGATGTGTTTGAGTGTCTCTTTTTGCTTCATGAATCCCTACTTTACAGGGCCCCAAAAGAGCAGGATTTGACAGGGCTTAATACAGCAAAAAATCTTTCTTGATTTTTCCATTCAGGAGGGACACTGAAATAGAACCTATATCATGCATTTGGGATAAAAATACATATAAAGCTCAGTCCTTTTTGTTAAGCAGACTAGTAGGGAAAATATACAGTACAGCGTATGATTAAGTACAGTAGAGTCTTGTGTGTAAGAGGGTATAGGTGCTAAGAAACCCAAAGGAAAGAGCCATTGGTTACACCTGAGGAAGGAGTGGGGGTTAGAAAAGACTTTAAAGAAAGAAAATCTGTACTGTGACTGCTCATCAAATAAGTTGGCTATATGAAATCTTCAGTTCTACCACCCCAGGTTGACGGAGAGGGGATGGTTGCCTGTAAAATAAGAATGCCCGGTGTGTCTTTAGAAATCTTACCACAAGTAAAGGCAGGTGGTCTTTTGTGTATTTTACAGAAGAAATTGTTCCCACACATTTACCTATAAACTCACTGCACCTCTGGAGACAGCCCTGTTCTAGAATTGACCACAGTGTGAAGTGGGCAGGAATTGAGGCACCTGATTTGAGAGACCCTCTCAAAGACCGTTTAGCTTCTAAGTTGTGTTTGTTGATGCCACTTGCCAATGCTTTTGAAATGTTCTTTCTTTGCCTTCAAAAGCCATTATTATTTCCTTTCAGCTCTGTGATAGCTTGAGTCCTCCGTAAATAAACATAATCTTTCCTGCAAAGTTACCAATATTTGACATAACCCTTGGTTGAAAGAGCGGTGACGGAGATGTTGGTAGAGACAGAAAATAAACAGTACCCAGGAGCATCACTGTTCTAACTGAGTAGAATTGAGATGTGGGTAATCTGGCCCCTCCCAGAGCAAAGCCTCCCCATCAATCAAACACGGGAGAATAAGTACCACAGCCAGAGCTGAAAGAACAAGACTGAAGCTGTGAATACCATTTTTAGACTCCAAATGGTATTAGTATAAAAGGCAAGTGCATTTTATTTTTAAGTTCACTTAGAGGAAATTTAGAAGGCACTACTCAAAAACTACATGAGGAACCAGCAGAATTTTTTAAAAAAATGGTCTATAAATTAAATCTGGAAAGATAGACTGGGGATAAATATGGATTTCTGAAACCCCTTTATAGGGATATCAGAATTTTTTAGAGGTACTGAATTAAACCATGAGTGCTAATGAAATTATAGGAGTCACGATCACTTATATTAGTATTTAAAATGTATCACCTCATCTATTTTTATCTAAGCTCACCAGTCTGAAGAGTGGGAACATTTGTGCTTCCTATTTAAAATCTTTTCAGGGATGATGTTGTCTATCTCAGGGTTTGGGGGGCTTTTTTTTAGTGGTCTTGTTGAAAAGAAATGTGGCTGTGCATGTATGTGACACTAAAGCTAAAACAGGGTGCTAACAAAATGCGCTGTGTAATATTTAAATCAGTGGACCAAGACAGGATTGCTTTGGGTCTATCATTTTCAAACTTTGTGCTTCGTAGTCTTTTCTTTATTCTTAAGCCCTAGCTTCAAAGTCAGCCAAGGAAATGATGAAAAATTATTTCCTAAATTATAAGACGACTTTAAAAATGTCTTTCTATACACAGCACCATTCCTTATTCACCATGCAATATTCAATTCTGTCTCTGCTGGCCCGGGACCTCTTTAGACATTTATTGGAAAGCTGCCTGGAGGGAGAGGAATAAAGAAAAACTTTAACCTTGATTCCCCAACAGTAAAGTCATTACCAGCTTCACCCAAGGGAAATCTTTTTCTCTGTTTTACTCCTTTAATCATTCTCTACATTTTCCATTGTTTATTTATTTTCAATACTTATGTGTTCTTTCCCTAATCATCAGTTTTTATGAGGGAAGGTCATATCAATTCTAAATGTATTCATTGAGTATTTACTATGCTAGGCATTGTGCTAAGGTTTGGGGACACAGGAACAAACAAGTCCTACCTCTTTCGTTTTCATCCCCACTTCTGCCACCATTTAATCCCTTAGTGAGTCCTGTTTAGTGCAATTCCAAAATATTTCCATTGTACCTGCTTTCCTCTATTTCTTCTGTTGTCATGTGAATATAAGCCAAAGTCAGCTTTTGCCGGGAGCATGGCAGCATTCAATAACTGCTTCCGTTTGGTCCTTGTCCCTCTCCAATTCATTTTCTTTAAAGATCTCTGAGTGATCCTCTTGATATATAAATCAAATCATGTCACACTTGTGCTGAACATCCTGCAGTGGTTTGCTGTCAGCTTTGGAATAAAAGGAAGAAGAATCCTGTATGACCTGAGTGTTCTCGAACTTTGCTGTGAGCCTCTTTATCCCACTCACCTCATCATCACTGCACATCTCTCAGCTGCTAGGTCACACCATAAGCAACTCTTTCTAGAACATTCTTCCTCTCAGGCCTTACTCACATACATCTATTTCTCAACTCTTGATCTCAGTGTGAATTTTCCTCTGCTGAGAGATCTCTTCAGACTGACCATCTAAACTTCCCCTCTTCTGTTTATTTGTTTGTTCCTTTTTTTTTCATAATATGAAACCAATTTGGAATGTTTATATTAGTTTATTATTGGCTTCTATTGCTAGAATATAGATTCCATGGGACAGGGATTCTTTCTTGCTTATCTTTGTGCTACACCCAATGCTTGGCAAAGGTATTGGTTATATAATCAATATTAAAAATGTATATGTTGAAAGAATAAATATAGAAATCCTTAATGCCCTCAAGATTCCGAGTCTCCCATGTAGCTGAAATGGTAGAGATAAACCTGGAAGGTTGAAAAACATGCCATAGGAGAACATGGCCAGGTTATGTTGCTAAAATAGTTCTCATTAAATGAAGAAAGCATGTCATTTTTAATGCAGTCTAGAGAGCTCTAAAATTTTTAAATGTCTATTTAAATGTAACACCTTGTTTTGTCTATATAACAATCAAAATATTCTGTTGTTTTTGTTGTTCTACATCATATTGTTGAGTAACACTTCACCTTCTGGGTGATGGCAGAGGATGGTGCATTTGAATCACCAGGGAAGGCTGAGGCTGTGGTTCAAACACCAGCAACACAAGAAGCTTCTAGACCTAAAAATCATAACTTTTCTGATTGTCAGAATGGTTAGAGACTAAGGTGGGCAGAGAACTCTAGAGATAGAAGACTAAAGCCAAATGACAAATATAGAATCTGTTATGAGCCAGCCCATATTTGGTAAAAAGTGAGGTGAGCTGGTGCCATTATAAATATAGTTCAGGCCACATAAAAAAGTCAGAGAAAGAGAAACTTTCTACAGAAAGGAGGATGGTTTCATAAAAAGTGAAAATGATGAAGCTGCTTGAAGTTCCTTCTTCATCATCTGTGCAAGCTCAAACAATAAATCTGAATGACTGTTGTTTAGCCAACCTACGATATGACTTACTAATGTGTGATAACAATTTCTCTGCAAGTTTGGAGTCATTTCTTTATGTCTAAAACACTGAGGTCCAGAGACTTGTTAAAAATGTTCTCAAGCTTTCTAATAACTGGCAGATATTGAACTCAAAGGTTCTTTCAAATCCAAATCTGGTGCTATTGTTGAGGCTGGCTAGAGAAGGGGACTTGAATTCCTCAGATGCACATGTTCGTCTCGACAATCTCCTCAAGCACTTGGTGGCATAACAGTCATCTAACTTTAGCAGATTAGAAGTGTGTTTGGAGCACCTCAGTAGGATATTTTAGTTTCTGTAGATAAGAGGTGTTTTCTGAATGCACTGTATTTACTACATTAAATTATACAGTGAAATAAAGATGATACAAATGCACTTGGCTAGAAATGGGAAAAGAATCATTTTAGGCATTTTTTTTCATTCTGTTGAAACCGACTGAAAAGTCTTTTTGGCAGGAGGCCTGTGTTTAATCAGTGTTACTGGATATAGAATAATCATGGGTGAAGAGTATGTTTTCTTTAATTGAGTATGTTTTCTTGAGATAAATGTGGATCTCAGGCTCCTCACCAGTCAGAGCAAAAGTTTCTGAGTTGTCTGAAGTTGTGAAAGTCTGGGAGGTAATACTTGGAGCCCATGCAGAGACAAGAAGCTCTGAGCCAAAGTGCTTACAAGGAGGTTAAAATAGCACTGACAGATTGGACCGCTTCCACTCCGTTCACTACCCGCATCCTCCCTCGCCTCCTGAACATCTCTCCTTACCCTCTGTTAGGCCATGTCCAAGGACGTAATCCCCAGGAGACCTCAGTCAGTGCTTCCTTCACCACTGGAACCCCTTTGCAACCTGTCTCACCGTAGACCTAGACACATGAAGGGGTATGCATTTGAGCAATTTGGCCAGATGTGAAAGCTGAGCAACTGGTTGATTATTCATCTGGCTGCACTCAATTATCTTTACTCTGATGGTATAGGTCTTTGAACTAAAGAGGAATAGGTTGCCCCTTCTCTTCCCTGTCACTATTAATCTAAGAGGGCAGAGGAGGCCAGGATGCCCATTCTGGCAGTATCCCCAAATATACACTTAACTGCTCTATTGGCAGCTCAGCTTCCAGAGAGAAAAAAGACAGGAGCCCTTTGAACATTGAGCTCCAGGGACTCTGTTGGCAATTGGGCTGACCTTGGCCATTCAAAGATGGTGTGCTAGTTTCCTAGGGCCAGTGGAAAAAATTACCACAAACAGGATAGCTTAAACAACATTAATTTATTCTTTTACTGTTTAGGAGGTCAGAAGTCCAAAGTCCAGGTGTCTTCAGGGTTGGCTCCTTCTTGGAGTCTCAGGGGAAGGATCTGTTCCATGCCTCTTTAATACTCTCTGGTACTTGCTAGCAGCTCTTGACATTCTTTGGCTTGTGGCAACGTAACTCCCATCTCTGTCTCTATAGTCATATGGCATTCTCCCTGTGTGTCTTATCATCATGTACTCCTCTCTGTGTCTCTCTTCGTCTCTGTATGGCACTTCCTATAAAGTCAGCTATTGGATTAGGGCATACCCTAATGAAGCATAACTTTATTTTAACAAATTATACTGCAAAGACCCTATTTACAAATAAGATTCTGGGTAAACATGAATATTTGGAGACACTATTCAAACCGTTATTTGAACACTGAAAATAAATTGCCTTTTTTACCCAGTGCCCCTCTAACACCTATCAGTCTATGAATTTATTTTATTTGTTTATTTTTTCTTTAGATTCCACATATAAGTGAAATCATATGGTGTTTGTCTTTCTCTGACTGACTTATTTCACATAGTACAATATCCTCTAGGTCAGTGATTTTCAACCTTTGTTTCTCACACACTCATAAACTAATTACTAAAGAAAAAGGGGCCCTGACCTCTTCTTCCTTAGTAACTAATTTATTTGTGCCATGAGATGAAAATGGTTGTATTTAGTCAGGGGCATTGACCTTAGTAATTAGTGTGTGTTTGTGCCATGAAAAAAAAAGGTTGAAAATCACTGCCTAGGTCCATTCATGCTGTTGCAATTCATTTATTTTATGGCTGAGTAATATTCCATTGTGTATGTGTACGACAGCTTTTTCATCCATTTTCTGTTGATAAGCACTTAGGCTCCTTCCATGAAGGGCTTAATAAGTGCAAATTTATAGATACAGAATAGTTGTGAGATGTAAATTACAGCATAGGTAATATAGTCAATAATATTATAATAACTGTAATGGTGCCAGGTACTTAAAATATTAAGGAGGACCATTTTTAAAGTATATGATTATCTAATAATTACGATGTATACCTGAAACTAATACAGAATAATATTAAATATAAATTATAATAAAAATAAGTTTTTAAGTGGCAAAAAAAATTGCCTGAATTTACCATTCATTTTGTCCAACCAACCATTGATTGGATGGCTTGACATTGTAAACACCTGTCTAGTAATTTAAGGGTTGTCAACAAAGCATCTTTCCTTTTATATAAATCAATCTAAAATTTCTAGATTCACATTTTATCCTTGGATCAAACTTTTTTAGATATAAAATTGATTTCTGACTGAGTCATACATTAAGGTGTCATTCCTCACACACACACAAAAACTTAGTGTGAATTAATGTAATTAATTTTAAGTTTTGCATACAAGTAATGCAGCCATGTGAAGAATCTATCTGACAAATGGATTCCATACTGAAAGATAGTCTGATTGCTTGTTGGTTATAATTAGCATTCTACTGAAGAGCTCAATCATTCAAGTGGCCCGGGGGAAAAAAAAATTGCCTAGCTACTAAATGTGGCCCATAGACACACAACATCACAACCTGTTAGAAATATATAATCTCCCAGGAATACAATCAAATTACAGAACTAGAATGCACATTTTATCTTGACCCTCAGGAACCCTCGCATGTACATTAGAGTTGAAAAGCAGTTCTCTAGCAAAACCTTTAAAAAGTTAGACTGGGGGAAAGTAAGAAACAGTGTTCATTAAGATATGCTTTAAAGCCAGGCTATTGGCTAATATCCTAGCCATGGTCGGCAAACTCACTTGTCAACAGAGCCAAATATCAACAGTACAATGATTGAAATTTCTTTTGAGAGCCAAATTTTTTAAACTTAAACTATATATTGTAGGTAGGTACATTCCTTATCGAGGTAGTGCCTACATGTGGTATTTTGTGGAAAAGCCACACTCAAGGGGCGAAAGAGCCGCATGTGGCTCACAAGCTGCAGTTTGCCGACCACTGTCAGACCTAAGGCATAGGAGGTTGCAGAGAGAGAAGAGCCCCTAGGAAGTCTTGAGAAGGAACAGAGAAAGATAAGAAAATATGCAACAATGATTACCATGGGCAGGACACAAGCCTAGTTGGCTTCATTTTGCATAGATTATTTCTTCTAATATTGACAACAACCCAATGAATTAGGTATTATCATTAACATGACGATTTTATAGACGAGAAGCTTAGAAATTTACTGTCTGACTCCAGAACCAATTTCTTAACATCTGTGCTCTCCTGTCTACTGGAGAGTGGGTATAGAAGACCAAACTTGTTAGCAAACTTATTAACACTTGATTCCTAGTTCATAGCCCTGTGAAAAAGTTTATTTCAGCCCATGCTATTTTGAAGACATGAATAGTCCTGGCATTAGTCCATTTCCTTTATATTAATCAAGTCTGCCAGTTGTGCATGGAACTCACTTCAAGTCCCAGACCCCAGCTGGTACTCAGGGCTTTCAGACCTGGTACACTTCCCATATCCCGCTAACACACGAACAGCAAGAACCAATCTTAAGCCGGGTATCTTCCCTCTCACCAGTCTGCCTTCATAACACATGCCTGGGGAGAGGTGACTAATGCCGTGTTTTTCCAATTTTGTTTCTCCTGGATCACTGGAATGATTTATTCTTTCTCGGTGAACCAGTAATTGTGTGCTACATATAAGTGGTAAGATTTTTAGGCAGATGTGGAATCCAACTGCCTGATGTGATCCTCAAATGGCCCCCATATTTTACACAATTGTTTTCAATTTGGTAAGATCTAAATTACATTTGGGATAAGAAGTTTATTTTTTAGCTTTTTGTGTGTTCAGAGAAAAAAAAAGTCACCATTGATGTTTTTGATTTATTTACACTTAGCTCCTAAAAATATTGCCCTCAGGATGGCTGTTTGTTTGCCATGTCAAGAATGTTTTATTTGGTTTTCTTTTAAAGAAAATCCACATACAGCCAATTTTCAGCCAACTAGAGTGCCCCAAAGATGTTTGCAAGTTTCAAAACTGTTTCTCCTCAAACACTTTCAAAACATAACTGGAGCTATGTGGAGGGGATGGAACGGGGAATTTCATGAGAAGGTGCAGAAATCAGAAAAATAAAGTGAACTTAGAGAAACCCATTATTTATAATAAAATATTCACATTTTCTGAGGATTGACTTTTAAGTTGATGTAAATTATGTTTAATTTTATTTATTTATTTATTTATTTATTTATTTATTTATTTATTTAATGAAAGAGAGACACATACACACAGAGAGAGACTGAGAGACAGAAAGGAAGAGAGAGCGTTGAAAAGCATCAATTTGTAGTTGCGGCCCCTTAGTTATTCATTGATTGTTCTCATATATGCCTCATACGTGGATGGGGGGCTCCAGAAGAGCCAATTACCCTTTGCTCAGGCCAACAACCTTGAGTGTCAAGCCAGTGACCTTGGGCTCAAGCCAGCAACCATGGGGTATTTCTATGAGCCCACATTCAAGCCAGCAACCCTGTGCTCAAACTGGTGAGCCTGTGCTGAAGCCAGATAAATTTGCGCTCAAGCCAGTGACCTCAGCGTCTGAACCTGGGTCCTCAGCATCCTAGGTCAATGCTCTATCCACTCCATGACCTCCTGGTCAGGCTTATTGATTACTTTTTACTCTCAACGTATTATATACAAATGCATTTACGAACTTAAAAACATTGATAACTGTGCTTTGATGTCACATTTCATACTTTATTTGATCTTAACTTTGGGCCTGAAATAGGCCCCATTCCATCTCTTCTTTCAGAGATGGAAAAACTGAGTCCCAGATAGAATATGTGAGCTCCCCTTTGGTATACAACATACATATGGCAAAATCAGAAGTAGAAATTTTATGTCCTTGTTTTTATCACCTTGGTTATCTTTGGAGTTTCCTAGAGACTTTTTAACTAGAGTCAGAGCCTTCCAGGTCTTTTAGTTGTAATATAAAAACATTATTATTCTGTTGGTAAGATGTGGGCTTTAAGGAAGCATTCCAAAATACTATGGTTAAATCTCAGTTTTTTATTGAGCTTGAGTTTAGTATTTCCCTTTCCCAACTTTGTTAAGCCCTTTGTAAAATCCCAGTAGGTAAAGCTCCAGTAACATAGCTTCCCTGAGGGCAGGTCTTATTAAGGAGAATGAAAACCTCCAGGAGGGCATCAAAATGGCTGTTTTTCCTCTCCTTCTGAAAAGAGCAGGAAAGGATCTCCTGTCTCCGTCTTCACAACTGGAACCTGATGTGACTCCTGGAGGAAAAACTCACAGAAGTGTGAGGAATTTCACTAAGACTGGGCCTCCTAATAGTTTTTAATTCTCAAACTTATCTACACAGAGCCCCCAGCAGATTGTCAATCACAGGTTAGATTTTCTTACTCTAGTATCAGTTTCTGCTCCTGGTAAATTGTAATTCTCTGTATTCATCTGTCTGTCTCTTCAGTTTTGGGGACAATGGTTTGCCCTGTGACCTATGTTCTCTGAAAGAGCTAAGAAAATTACTGGTTTTTAGTTTTTCACTTTTGTGCTTGTGGGTGGCAGCGATGACTTCCAAATTCTTAAGGTGTCAGATCAGAAAACAGACGTGTCCTCAATTACATATACAATGTTCTTTCTCCCCAGTTCCCACTAAACCTGGAATCTTCCCAAGTAACAGTTATGGACCCAAGTCTGAGGATCAATAAAGTCAATGGGAATGAAGAGTCTGAATTGAACAATTTGAGTGAGCCACAGGGTAGGGTCTAAACATAAAAATTGCTTCTCTCTCTTATTGGACAGTTTCCAAACTGTCCCACTGAGGGTAGCACTGACCTTTCAAACTCCACTGCTTAAAATGGGCAATTTTAACACAGGATGTTCTATTATGTACAGGTCAACTGTTTCTACAAAGAGGCCAGTTGTTTATGGCTGCCTCCTGGGAAAGCGATTGAGTTGTTTCATTTTGTAGATATTTGTGTACAAAATGCATTTGCTCCAAATCTTGAGTGTGACATTCACAGATCAGTGAATGCCAGTGAAAAGGAAGAAGCAAATGACGCACAGAAGTGATAGAAAGAGGATGTTGGGTTTTAGGCAAAGCAGTAGAAAGGAAGCATCACTCAAGTCCCTGAGTTCACCAACAGTCAACTGGGCCTCTCTAGAAAGGGAAAGAGAGTAAGGGCACAGAAGGGCAGAAAAAAGAATATTTTTGCCCTCTTCAGTCTCAATTTGGGATCTAAAAGAAAGAAAGTGAGAGGAGTGAACCTTTCTCTAGAGCAGTCTTTCTCAAAGTTCACTCTGCCTGTGAGTCATATGAAGAATCTTACTAAAATGTACATTCTGATATAACAGATCCAGCCCAGGGTCCAGGAATCTGCATTTCTAACATACTCTCAAATCATAGGGGTGGTGCTAGTGCTCAAACAACACTTGGAGAGGCAAGGGTCTCATATGCCTTCCAGTGGGACATTTCTAAGCTCCCGCTCTGTGCTCACTTCTGGCAAGAGCAGCCACCATCACCACCTACCTTGTGCCCTGAATCCAGCGTTTTTGACTCAGAATGATCCCCTCTTGGACAGCTGCTGGCCTCTCTTCCATGTTCCTTGGTCTTCAGTTTTCTTCTAAGCCTCACTGAAATCTTTATCCTTCATGAGGACCCTGTAATCAGTGATTCCTTGAATTGATACTTACTCTTTTTGAAAGTATATGCTGCTCTTGGCCTTTTAGATCTATTTGTCTCTTAACTCAGTTGTAAGCCTCTTGAGTATAAGGTGCATATTTTGTCACTTTTTAATTCCTCAAACTTAAAAGAGAGCCTTGCTCATTAGGAGACTGTGTAGTGTAGTGAAACACAGCCCAGGGAGACACGGTTTCAAATCCAGCTTTACTGCTCACTAGCTACTGGATCCTAGATAAAGTGCTTACTTACATTTTGAGTGTTAGTGGTGGTGGTGGCAGTGGCAGAGGTGGTGTTAGTAGTATGTGTGTGTGGACAAGTCCTGCTGGGGGTGAGGATGATGGAGACACAAAGACCCAACTCTGGGGACCAGGTTCAGTGATGTAGATTCACTTTATTCAGGAAGTAAGCTAGCTTATATACATGGGTTCAGCCAATAGGATGTTACAGCATGTCCTTCATAGCCAATGGCTGAAAAGATCAGGGAGCTGCACGGTTGGCGCTAAGTCACTTCCTTATGGCGGGTGAGCTCCCTTTCTGGGTATGCCCAGGAGGCTTCTGGGAGCTGGAGTCTTCTCACAGCATTGCTTCAGCCACAGCTGCTAGGAATGTGCTCTGCACTCCACCCACATGTGTGGAATGTTTATACTTCACAGAATTGTTGAGAGGAATGAATAAAATAAGGTTAACCAAGTGTCAAGCTAAGTGGACAGAGTCAACATTCGATAAATTTAAATCCTCTCTCCTCCAAACCCTTTTCCTTCTTATTCATATAGATTGGGATGGTACTTCCTCTCCCTGACACTCTACTTCTTAAAAAAATAATACCACATTATATTAAAAAATCTTGGGTGATTTTTTTCTTTCATCCCAATAATAAGCCCATGGATACCCAGGAAGACAGGTCCCTATTTCATCGAAAAGGTTTCTCAAACACACAGTTCAAAATAATAGCATCCCTGATAGCATCTTCTGATCTGATCAAAAACAGAATACTTTTAAGCCAGTGTTATCAATTCACATGAAAGCTATCTTTATCAGATTCCTATTTCACTCCAGTATTTGCATTCTCAAATAGAGTTCTTTGATCTTTGTGGTGAATGTCAGTGTATCTAGTGTGCTGTGACGTTGGTGTTCACATCTGAGGAATGATGTGTCTTGTGTTAGGTGGAAAATCACATTGGGAAGACTAACCTTCAAAAGCAAAATGCACGTGCTTGGGCAGGGTCTTGCCAGAGAGGTATGGAGATATGAATTAGTAGTGGAAACTCCATTTGGGGCAAGTTATGCAAGAAAGTCAGGCCCACTAGGTTATAAATCAGATACTAGACTAATCTCCTGGCAGAGCAGAGGTGAAGTGGATATGAGAAGATGGGACAAACCTAGGTGTGGCGACCCAGATACTCAGTTAAATGTCAGCTCCTCACTTTCCCTTCTCCTTTGATTTCTCTTTTCCTCCTCTTGCCTCCTCCTCTTCCTCTTCTTGAAATTTGTTTTAAATGCTGGATAGATTACTCAAAACTGGAACAAATGGGTTATTCATAGTAAATAATTCAGGATTGTTTGCAAATAGAATGGAAAGCTATGAAACCCTTGATTCCTCAGCAATATAGCATATGAGCAAACTCGATATGCTAGGCGTTCTTCATAGTGTGAACATCTCTTTTGGCTTAATTTAACTTCAGCTCTGAACTTTGGTTCCTACAAAACAAAAAGAATGTATTGTTAGTTGTTTATACCATACACAAGAACATATGGAAATTGTAGAGAATAAATATGGCTACCCAACTTCTTTCAATGACAGTGTAACATGAAGGCTACATGTAACCACTTAGGAGGGATTTGGCAGAGGTTAGGGGAAGAATAAATATTTTTCATGTTGTCTCTTTATATGAAATTTAGTGCAGGAACCAACCATGTAAATGCTCTACAAATATGCACTTAAAATCATTATTAGTGTTTCATTAGACACATTTGTTTCAATAAAGTTCCACAGTATATTCCATTAGTATATCCTTACTGACTTCTTCTGTTGATGCAAATTGTTCTTGGGCAAGCCTAGAGAACTTTCTTTAGATAAAAATTAAGTCAAGCCCTGGCCAGTTGGCTCAACAGTAGAGCATTGGCCCAGTGTGTAGAAGTCCCAGGTTTGCTTCTCAGTCAGGGCACACAAGAGAAGTGCCCTTCTACTTCTCCACCCTTTTCCCTCTCCTTTCTCTCTGTCTCTCTTTTCCCCTCCCATAACCAAAGCTACATTGGAGCAAAGTTGGCCCGGGCGCTGAGGATGGCTCTGTGGCCTCTGCCTCAGGCACTAAATGGCTCCTGTTGTAACAGAGCAACACCCCAAATGGGCAGAGCATCGCCCCCTAGTGGGCATGCCAGGTGGATCCTGGCCAGGCACATGCAGGAGTCTGTCTTTCTGCCTCCCCGCTTCTCACTTTGGAAAAATACAAAATAAAAAATATTTGTCAAAAGTACATCGTACCTCCTAGCAAACAAGCCAAGTGTCCTCTGGCTGCTAGTCCCGCAGCTGTCAGGGATGGAAGCAGTGTTATCACAGTGGTTGCTACGCTTTTATTCAGGAGTAATCCACTTTATGGCATCAGAGTTTCTAATTGAAGCCAGGGGATGAAGAAATGAGGAGCTGTGCTGTGTTCAGATGATATCCAAGTCGGAGGCAGGTTAAAGATCCTCTAGCAAAGTTGAAAGTTTTCTTGTGTATATCTCTCAAGATTGGGGATTAGTTTTCAATGTGTTTCTACAGAAGGAAAATGTTAAGGAACAAAATAAAGTGGAGAAGGGTTGGGACTAAAGGGCATTTCATTCAATGTTAAGCCTTAAGAAAACTTCACATGTGCAAGTGAACTTGAAAAAGTCCAGTAGCCTCTTGGATAAAAGGAAATATGCATAGATACAGGAGCTGGTAAGTGGAAGTGTTAATACTGCTGGATAGATGGTGACTGATTCACAAAAAGCAACTACACATCCACTCATTTCTTTGAAAATCCCCAGCTGTTGGCTGACAGACACCTTTCCTACACAGGCTCTTGCTCAAATGATAAGAAGTGAAAAGAACACTAGGCAGGGCTATTTTGGGTTCCAGGCGATGTGTGTTGCTATGAGATCTGAGATTAGTGGTTAAATTTGTGCAGGATGTCACCCATCAGCTGATCATGACTTCTAAAAGTTCAGTTCATTTCTCAGAAATCAGCTAAGGATGTGGGCTGTCAGAGAAGGTGATTGGATTGTTCTGTTTCTTGGGGTTTCCCCACCCCCAGCAGAGGTGAACTAAAGGGATTAGTGGCCTTGGTGCTGTAAGGATTTTTTTTCTTTAAGTCATCATGTTAAAATGCTATACAACCTCTCCTTGTGTTCTCTGAAGTGCCACTAATTCACTGGTAGCCCAACACTTTAGGCTGATCCTTTTGAAATTACATCAGAATACCATTTTAGTTTCTTACCAACTGCTGGGTTAATAGAAACTCTTTTGAAGCATGATAAAAAGTCAGGTGAATTTGTGAAGAGTGTTCACAAAAGGGCATGGGTTATGCGTGGCCTGAGACTTTACTGTGGCATCTTGGCAGCTAAGCCTGCAGCCTCTGGGGTGGTGAATGGCAGAGCTTTTGCCCACTTCTGAATGGTGGTTCACATTCTACAGTTAGAGTACCTGTTCAACTAGCTCTGTCCCTAGGCAACCCTGGGCACATTAATTATCTATCTTAGTTTTCACTTCTGTACTGAGTGATAATACTATAATACCTACTCTATAGTATGTTTCTGATACATAGTATCTGTTCAAGCTGTATTATCTATTGAATGACTATTATTTAGAAAAGGCCAGTGTATTAGTCTTAAAAAAATTATTACCAAAGGTGACTTTAGTAAAAAAGGCCAGGGAGCTTGGTGGATTAAGCTCCAGGTCAAGCTTTCATAGTGATAAAGAGGGTGATTGTGGAAGTAATGATCACAGAAGAGCTATTAAGAAGAATGAATATCATTCTTGATCTGAAAAGAGAGTACTCAGAACAAGTATTTCAAACATTACAATGTTCTCACTTCCCAGGTTGGTACATTGAGTCTTCTGGAGCTGGAATCCACTTATTTATGACACAGAGTCTTAGAATCATTGATTTGCAAGGAGCCTTTGGAGTCATCAAGTTCAACTGCTGCTGTGTCCAATTCCTGCCAGAAGTGGTATCTGCAGTAGCCGCCTGCTTATTCCACCACATCTTTTGTCTTCTTTCTTATCCTTCCCCAAACCCACATGATGTGGCAACACGCCCAGGGAAAAGCCTGCCCACAGAGAAGAAATGGCCAAAGAAATTTGGGTTGAGACAGTGGTGTCAGTCTCCATGTCCAAAAAAATGTGCTGATGTTTTTTTCTTTAAAAAATTTTTTTTAAATAGGAAAAAAAGAAAAACCTAACCACCACTTTAGTAAATATCCCTGGGGTTAGTTGGTTTTTTTTTTTTTCCTGTGTACTTTGGGCCATAAGAAATTTACACCAAAGGTGAGTTTTAGTCACTCTCTTTGGGAGTCAAGTAGACTATATTACCTAACCACTGTTAGGTAGCAGGAAAGCTCGAAGGGTACAGTAACTTATCCTTTTAGATTGAAAATATAAGATAAGCCTGACTAGGCGGTGGAGCAGTGTATAGAGCGTCGGACTGGGATGCAGAGGACCCAGGTTCGAGACCCCGAGGTCACCAGCTTGAGCACAGGCTCATCTGGTTTGAGTAAAGCCCACCAACTTGGACCCAAGGTTGCTGGCTTGATCAAGTAGTTACTCGGTCTGCTGTAGCCCCTTGGTCAAGGCACATATGGCAAAGCAATCAATGAACAACTAAAGTGCCACAATGAAAAACTGATGATTGATGCTTCTCATCTCTCTGTGTTCCTGTCTGTCAGTCCCTATCTATCCCTCTCTAACTCTCGCTCTGTCTCTGTAAAAAAAGAAAAGATGAACTAGAATATAATAAAAAATTTTAGTTATACATAGAAGAATCTACTCTTAAAATAAAAAATCTACAGCAAAGAAAGATTACATTTTATAAAATTTTATTAATTTTAGTTGAAATTAAGATCAATAGGTATCAGCTGGATAAAGTAGTGACTAAAATCCTAATGAGATCTTAGGCTACATAAATAAATGTATAGTAGCTAAAGATAGGGAATTTATAGTGTTGTTGCTCTCTATCATGGCCAGATCATACTAGAATCTTATATTCCAATAAGGGTGCCACACTCTTCAAAAGGCTATAGATACTCTGGACCACAATCTGAGAAGGGTGATCAGGATAGAAAAGGAATGTTAAATGAGGTCACATGAAAAACAGTTGAACATTATGGAAGATGTTCAGAATAGGGACAGAAATATCTAAGGATGAGGATGTATCTCTGTGAGGACAAGGGATGGAATAAGGACATATTAACAACTTACATTTATTGAGAATTCATTACATGTTAGGCACAAGGCAAAGCAGTACATAGATTAACTTATGCGAAACAGACTCTGAGAAGTGAATAACTGCCTAGAGTTGATAAAGTTGGAATACAAACTCAAGTAGTCTGACTCCAGGACCCTCATTCTTTAAGTACTATGCTATCTTACCAATGCAGGAACATAAATTTCTACTCAATTAAAAAAAGACCTCTCTAACTGTCTGGAATGTTTAAGGATATATTATCTTATCCAAAAAGTAATGAGTTCCCTGTGACTGGAAGAATCATAGGGAGACCATATTACCACTTGATGGCTAAGCCAGAGAGTGTATAGTCAAGTCATGCACTTCAACTAGATGTGCTAGTCTCCTTTGCAGGTAGGTATGGGCTGCGGATGAGTTCTGGCTGATGCTATGGAGTGACAGTGGTACATGCCACTTCCAGGCTGCACTTCACCCTCCATCTGTGATCCTTACCTCTCACTTGTCTGTGGCTGAAAGAAGATTTGGTTACCTAAAGGAAAATAGGATGGAAGAAACCTGAGTCCGTGAATGACACAGCTTCTGCCTGCTAATCTGCATTGGAATAAAACATGAATGTGAAAGACATTTCATTGTGATAAAGCTAATGAAATTTTTGAGGTTCTTTGTTAAAGCAGCAACCCTGCTCTGACTAATGCAGAGAATATACTGTGGGAAAAATTTAAGTACTTTATGAGGGGTTGACATATTTATCTTTGAAAATCTATTCAAACTTGACATACTTTGATTTTTTTAATAAAAAAAGCAAAGTAGATTTTGAGACTATCCCAGTAAATGAACATATAAATCCAATCATTAATACATTCCTAGACAAAAGTAAAATAAAATCAGAACTTTGTAATAAATTCTTGACTTGCAGGTATTTGGGCACTAGGCTCAGGATCAGCAAATTAACATTTATAAAAACATGAGCAAAAATAAATGGTAGGTTTGATCTTTATAAGTCACTCCAAGCAGTGAGTTTGAAAAGTCATTTCCTTACTGAATTGCAACCAAACACACATCAACACCATCATGCCAGGCAATTTGTTAGGGGCTAGAAACAAGGTTCCATGAAACCCCGTGCTCTGTCCTTGTAGAGTTCATGTTATAGGACAGTGGTCTTCAGAATTTTGAGGGCATAAAAATTATCTGATAACTGGTTTGAAATGAAGGCTTCTGGCCCTGGCTGGACGGCTCAGTTGGTTGGAGCAGCATCCCGAAGCGCAGAGGTTGCAGGTTTGATCCCTGGTCAGGTATCTCTCCCATCCTCTCTCTAAATTCAATAAAATAAGCATTTTAAAACAAATAAAAATGGTCCTGGCTGGTGGCTCAGTGGATAGAGTGTCGATTCAGTGTATGGATGTCCTAGGTTTGATTGCCGGTTAAGGCACACAGGAGAAGTAACAATCTGCTTCTCCCACCACCCTCCCTTTTCTCTCCCTCTTCCCTTCCCACAGCCACGGGCTTGATTGGTTCGAGCCTAGAGTGTGACCCCCAGATGGGGTTGCTTGGTGGATCCCTGTCAGGGCACATGCAAGAGTCTGCCTCATGCCTGACCGGGTGGTGGCACAGTGGATAGAGCGTCGGACTGGGATGTGGAGGACCCAGGTTTGAGACCTCGAGGTTGCCAGCTTGAGTGCAGGCTCATCTGGTTTGAGCAAGGCTCATCAGCTTAAGCCCAACCAAGGTTGCTGGCTTGAGTAAGGGGTCACTCAGTCTGCTGTAGCCCCCCAGTCAAGGCACATATGAGGAATCAATCAATGAACAACTAAGGTACCACAACGAAGAATTGATATTTCTTGTCTCTCTCACTTTTTGTCTGTCTGTCCATATGTGTCCCTCTCTCTGACTCTCTTTGTCTCTGCCACACACAAAAAAAAGCCTGACCTGTGGTGGCGCAGTGGATAAAGCGTCGACCTGGAAATGCTGAGGTTGCCAGTTCGAAACCCTGGGCTTGCCCAGTCAAGGCACATATGGGAGTTGATGCTTGCTGCTCCTCCCTCTTCTCTCTCTCTCTCTCTCTCTCTCTCTCTCTCTCTCTCTTCTCTAAAATAAATAAAAATAATTTTTTTTAAAAAAAAGAGTCTGCCTTACTATCTCTCCACCTCTCACCTAAAATAAATAAATAAATGAATAAACAAACAAACAAATAAATAAATAAATAATGAGAATTTCTGGTCTCACCTCCAGAGACAGCTTTAAGAGTTCTGGGAAGAACATTACAAATCAACATCTAATAAAATGTCTATCACATTTACTCAGAAAATAGCTCTGATAAATTAATGACTGAGTTAAAGGAACATCCCAGGAGAGTCTAAAGCAGAATGTCTACAAGCCACCTTCTCAGGAAAAGTTGACCATCTGGGGAAAATCTGAATCAGGTATTGTTAACTAAGATGCTTTGAAGGCTCTGTAGGTCAGCATGTTCTGGGAAGAAAAAAAAATAACACCACTTCTTTATAAAGTTGACACTTGTTTCCTTTTAAAAAAGCTGAATTTAGTTTAAAAGTAAGTAAGGAAAAGACTGTAACCAAAGGGGAAATAGAGACATATCCAGGAATTTTAAGCATAATGAGGTCATAGGAAGCTGTTGTTTTCCTGCATTTTTTTTAAAGCAGGAAAATTCCACCCAAGAAACAAACCAGTTGATGTTGCACCTGTGCTCCCATGTCTGACACTTATTTGGGTCAACTCAGGGAGAGCAGCATTCAGGCCTGAAAATAAACAACCCACCTTGTCGCCGAGGCATGCAGACACTCAGCGTATATAGCCATCCTTATCACCAGACATTCTTACCCAGCATTCGTCTGGGAGCGGATTCCATGACATTAAGGCAGCATACCAGACTGACAAAACCACACAGGGCAGTCTGACCAAACTGCCTTTCTTTCACGCATCCATCTCCCCGTCCCAGACCTAGAAGGTGCCTCCCTCAGTGTCCATGTAAGTGTGTCTACTGTGTTTTGCTTTCAGAAAGATTTAAGAGCTTGTGGATTCAGGAAGCCTGGACTCAGCACTTACTGGTAGTTTCTTAAGTGTGTGCCTTAGTACCAGCTGCACAAACTCTCTGTGCCTCAGTTTACTCATCTCTAAGTTGAAGATCCTAATGACCCCTACACCCTGGGGTTCTTGGGAGGGTTAAATGAGATCATCCCTGCAACAGTAAGTGCTAAAGGAAAAGTGAATTGCATTTCGATGCCATCTGTTAGGAATTCTAGTCTTGTCCCTAGCCAGCCCAGCACTCTAGGACAGTGCGTACTTCAGAGCCCTGGTGCCTCACTGTAGCTGCTTCGGAACTCATCTGGACCACTGCTGCCCAAGGCGTACTAGCTTTCCATCAGCCACTTCCACATGTGAGCACGGGCTCTTCGCCTGCCTCATTGGAGGCCTGTGTTCTGGGCCTGTGCAGTAACCACGGCTGTTTTCCACAGAGTAAAGTACTAATATGTGTTACCTCAATGATGAACACACATTGAAAAATACAACTTTTCAAATTAATTCAAAGGTTAATTTTTAACCTTTAAGTCACAATTCTTGACCTCTGAGTCTCATTTGCAAATGTTAATTATCTTTGTTCTATAATGCCTGTGCCAGTCCTACCTGTGTAATATAGGGAAACTGAGGTACAAGCAATATTGTTCAAACAGCACCTCCAATTTTTTTCCACCAAGCACTTATAGATTTTTCTTGTTCCTTTCAAAAGCCTACTGAAATATTGTTACATATATTTTGCAGATGAGGAAAATTAACATTCAAATGCATCTTGTCTAAGGCCTCACAGCCAGAAATGGGATTTAAATCGAAGCTCTCCTGTTCCACAGTTCATGGACTTTTTATTCCACTGGGGAATGAATGTAGAACAAACCTGCTTTCAGGTATTCCAAATGTCTGTAAAAACTTGTTTCCTACTAAAATGTTGTACTCAGTAAGGTCACCTACTCTCTGCTGGTTACTTGCCCTTTGATCTTTATCACTGTCAGTGGGACTTTTCTTTGGTAGTTTCAATGTTATTAAAAATAATTATTTGATTATAAGTGGAAAATCCTATAGGTCATGTTTAACAACATGGCTAATTTCAATATGCAATGTCTAACAGTTATGTAAAAAAGTCTTTATGTTAAGACTAAGCAATAATGAAATTAATTACAAAAGGTATTTTTATAAATGGAAGTTATTTCTACATAGCTAGATTTCCAATGGTTACTTTTTAGAGTTGAAATTTACATTGATTATCAGGTAGCTTCTCTAGGTAGCATTTGGGATCTCTCTGTTGACTGGTGGCTCTTACCATTCAACTGGTCAGCATTAGTTGAAGTATTACCATCTTCAACTTTTTTGTATGAAGTCAATAAATGTTCAGACTACATTTAGTTTGTTAGTTATTTTTTAATTCTTTGGTGGAGTTAATAATATTCTTTAGCACTTTGCATTCCACAAGTGAATAGCTTAATTATGATTGCAAACCCTTTTTTCTTCCTTACCCTATTAAATGAGTCAGAGATGAAAATTAGCATGGCTGGGTAAGAACAAGGAAGGAAATGCATTCAACTAGGAAAGTGAAAAAAGAAAAATCAATGTGATTCAAAACCCTGTGCAGTTACTGAACACTGGTTATGTACCCTGTTGGAAATTAAAAAGTGATAAATGTTTTCTTTCTGGGTCTCAAACATTTAGAATCTAGTTGAGGGAACTGGACTTACACATAAAATACAATTGGATTACTCTATAAGCCAAAGTTTATGGCACAGATATTTGGTAAGATGAGAAATAATTGTGGGCTGAAGTGGGATGGGAACATGAGATGGGGAGTTGACATGTGGCTGGAGAAGACTGGAGAAAGGATGGGATTCAGAGAGATAAATCAGGGAGAGAGAGAAAATAGAGATGGAAAAGCAGGTTGCCTGGAGAAACAAGAAAGGATAGAGGCAGGTAAACAGTGGTGTTGCTGAAGGGAAAGCAGTGTAAGGAGACATGCCAATCCTTAAGGGGTTTGCTGAACAAAATGCACTTTTGCCTTCACAGGTATGTCCAGAAATTCAGGTTTGGAAGTTCAGGATATATGATTATAAATACATACATGTTTCAGAAAAAAAAAAAAGA
Organism: Saccopteryx bilineata; assembly: GCF_036850765.1. Lineage (NCBI taxonomy): Eukaryota > Metazoa > Chordata > Mammalia > Chiroptera > Emballonuridae > Saccopteryx > Saccopteryx bilineata. The sequence continues at coordinate 121,482,904 of NC_089491.1, read as the reverse complement.
CCAATAACCATTTACTTCAGTCTTTTTGAAGAGCATCTATTCCACACTATAAAATATTTGTCAAAACCCCAGTTTCAAAATACTTGCTCAACTTCTCCAAGTCAAATTAAGGAACATTTTTTTCTGTCAAACTCTCTGACCTTACAGTCACCAGTTTCTCCACTGCATCTACTCTTGCACTCTCTTCAGTACCACGGTTTTTTATTGTTGTTGTTTTTGTCTTCAAATAAACCTCCGGGATGGTATTATTATGAAAATATTCATGCAATTTCATGCCCACCTCTTTGTAAACTTCAGCAGGAATGGCATTTCTAGGAGAAGACCATGAATCACATGGATTTTCTCTCTCTCTCCCCAGCTCCTGATGGCTCCTGACTGTGGCATTTCAACTGTACAAAACACTTGAAGAACATGGACAAAATATGTACTTTATTTCCTTAACGGTCACTAAAATTTTAAGATACTTGTGTCAGTACAGGGAGATTTAATTTGCTTCCTAGACACATTCAAATTTTTTATGAGTTCTAGTAAGATAAATTTCCTCTCATGTTCAGAAGCTCTCACACAACCCAGACTAACTTGGGAAATTAGTGTGTTTGCTCTGGCTAAAAATGAGAGCAGGAGACTGGCTATTTCTGGAAAAGGCACTATGAGCACAGTAATGCCATTAATTGATGGTAAGACTAGACCATTAATTATTAGATGTGTATTTTAATTTGAGGGTATAAAAATTAGGAACTTGTTTAATGTAAGGAGTCCTGTGTCCACCTCCAGAGGCACTAATTCAAAAGGTATGGCCACATGATACATCCTTTCATATGTACCACAAGATGTAAATGTGAGAGGCATATAGCTGTACTTACCTTATACAATTGTGGGTGATTTAAATGAGATTTTACATATAAAGAAACCAGTAAACTTTAGTTATTAAAATTCTTACTAAACAAATATTTATTTATTTATTTATTTTTAATAAATTTTTATTAATGGTAATGGGATGACATTAATAAATCAGGGTACATATATTCAAAGAAAACATGTCTAGGTTATTTTGTCATCAAATTATGCTGCAAACCCCTCGCCCAAAGTCAGATTGTCCTCCGTCACCCTCCATCCAGTTCTCTGTGCCCCTCCCCCTCACCCTAACTCTCTCCCTCCCTCCCTCCCATGTCCTCCCTCCCCCCCCACCCTTGGTAACCACCACACTCTTGTCCATGTCTCTTAGTCTCATTTTTATGTTCCACCAATGTATGGAATCATGTAGTTCTTGTTTTTTTCTGATTTACTTATTTCACTCCTTATAATGTTATCAAGATCCCACCATTTTGCTGTAAATGATCTGATGTCATCATTTCTTATGGCTGAGTAGTATTCCATAGTGTATATGTGCCACATCTTCTTTATCCAGTCTTCTACTGAAGGGCTTTTTGGTTGTTTCCATGTCTTGGCCACTGTGAACAGTGCTGCAATGAACATGGGGCTACATGTGTCTTCACGTATCAATGTTTCTGAGGTTTTGGGGTATATACCCAGTAGAGGGATTGCTGGGTCATAAGGTAGTTCTATTTGCAGTTTTTTGAGGAACCACCATACTTTCCTCCATAATGGTTGTACTACTTTACAGTCCCACCAACAGTGAATGAGGGTTCCTTTTTCTCCACAGCCTCTCCAACATTTGCTATTACCCGTCTTGTTGATAATAGCTAATCTAACAGGAGTGAGGTGGTATCTCATTGTAGTTTTGATTTGCATTTCTCTAATAACTAATGAAGCTGAGCATCTTTTCATATATCTGTTGGCCATTTGTATCTCTTCCTGGGAGAAGTGTCTGTTCATGTCCTCTTCCCATTTTTTTATTGGATTGTTTGTTTGTTTGTTGTTGAGTTTTATGAGTTCTTTGTAAATTTTGGATATTAGGCCCTTATCTGAGCTGTCGTTTGAAAATATCAGTTCCCATATAGTTGGCTGTCTGTTTATTTGATATCAGTTTCTCTTGCTGAGCAAAAACTTTTAATTCTGATGTAGTCCCATTCATTTATCTTTGCCTTCACTTCTCTTGCCATTGGAGTCAAGTTCATAAAATGTTCTTTAAAACCCAGGTCCATGATTTTAGTACCTATGTCTTCTTCTATGTACTTTATTGTTTCAGGTATTATATTTAGGTCTTTGATCCATTTTGAATTAATTTTAGTACACGGGGACAGGCTGTAGTCGAGTTTCATTCTTTTGCATGTGGCTTTCCAGTTTTCCCAACACCATTTGTTGAAGAGGCTTTCTTTTCTCCATTGTGTGTTGTTGGCCCCTTTATCAAAGATTATTTGACCATATATATGTGGTTTTATTTCTGGGCTTTCTATTCTGTTCCATTGGTCTGAGTGTCTATTTTTTTGCCAATACCATGCTGTTTTGATTATCGTGGCCCTATAATATAGTTTAAAGTCAGGTATTGTAATGCCCCCCAGCTTCATTCTTTTTCCTTAGGATTGTTTTGGCTATTCGGGGTTTTTTTATAGTTCCATATAAATCTGATGATTTTTTTGTTCCATTTCTTTAAAAAATCTCATAGGGATTTTGATGGGAATTGCATTAAATTTGTATATTGCTTTGGGTAATATGGCCATTTTGATTATATTTATTCTTCCTATCCAAGAACAAGGAATATTTTTCCATCTCATTGTATCTTTTTCGATTTCCCTTAACAATGCTTTGTAATTTTCATTATATAGGTCCTTTACGTTCTTTGTTATGTTTATTCCTAGGTATTTTATTTTTGTTGCAATCATGAAGGGGATTATTTTTTTGAGTTCGTTTTCTAATATTTCATTGTTGGCATATAGAAAGGCTATGGACTTTTGTATGTTAATTTTGTATCCTGCGACCTTACTGTATTGGTTTATTGTTTCTAATAATCTTTTTGTGGAGTCCTTCGGGTTTTCGATGTATAGGATCATATCATCAGCAAAAAGTGATAGCTTTACTTCTTCTTTTCCGATATGGATGCCTTTTATTTCTTTGTCTTGTCTGATTGCTCTGGCCAGAACTTCTACGCACACGTTGAATAAGAGTGGAGAGAGTGGACAACCCTGTCTTGTTCCTGATTTAAGGTAGAAAGTCCTCAGTTTTATGCCGTTTAATAGAATGTTGGCTGATGGTTTATCATATATGGCCCTTTATCATGTTGAGATATTTTCCTTCTATACCCATTTTGTTGAGAGTCTTAAACATAAATTGTGTTGTATTTTATCAAAAAGCCTTTTCTGCATCTATTGATAAGATCATGTGGTTTTTGTTCTTTGTTTTGTTGATATGGTGTATTACGTTAACCGTTTTGGTATGTTGAACCATCCTTGAGATTCTGGGATGAATCCCACTTGATCATGATGTATTATTTTTTTAATATGTTGTTGTATTCGGTTTGCAGTATTTTGTTTAGTATTTTAGCATCTGTATCATAGAATATTGGTCTGTAGTTTTCTTTCTTTGTGCCATCCTTGCCAGGTTTTTGGTATGAGGGTTATGTTGGCCTCATGAAATGTGTTTGGAAGTATTGCTTCTTCTTCAATTTTTTGGAAGGACTTTGAGTAGAATAGGAACCAAGTCTTCTTTGAATGTTTGATAGAATTCACTAGTATAACCGTTCTGGGCCTGGACTTTTATTTTTGGGGAGATTTTTAATAGTTTTTTCTATTTCCTCCCTGCTGATTGGTCTGTTTAGGCTTTCTGCTTCTTCATGACTCAGTCTAGGAAGGTTGTATTGTTCTAGGAATTTATCCATTTCTTCTAGATTGTTGTATTTGGTGGCATATAATTTTCATAGTATTCTACAATAATTCTTTGTATTTCTATGATGTCTGTGGTGATCTCTCCTCTTTCATTTTGGATTTTATTTATTTGAGTCCTGTGTCTTTTTTCCCTTGGTGAGTCTTCACAAGGGTTTGTCAATTTTGTTGATCTTTTCAAGAACCAGCTCCTTGTTTTATTTATTTTTTCTATAGTTTTTCTGTTCTCTATTTCATTAATTTCTGCTCTGATTTTTATTATCTCCTTTCTTCGGCTGGTTTTTGGTTGTCCTTTGTTCTTCTTTTTCTAGTTCCTTAAGGTGTGAAGTTAAGTGGTTTACTTCGGCTCTCTCTTGTTTGTTCATATAGGCCTGAAGTGATATGAACTTTCCTCTTATTACTGCTTTTGCTGCATCCCAGAGATTCTGTATTGTGTATTTTCATTTTCATTTGTCTGTATATATCTTTTGATTTCTTGCGCTTATTTCTTCTTTGACCATTCATTTTTTAGAAGTATGTTGTATTGTTTCCACATTTTTGTGGGTTTTTCCCCCTCTTTTTTGCAGTTGAATTCTAGTTTCAAGGCTTTATGATCAGAAAATATGCTTGGTACAATTTCAATTTTTCTAATTTGCTGATCTTATCCTTTGTGGCCCAACATATGGTCAATTCTTGAGAATGTTCCATGTACATTAGAGAAAATGTATACTCTGTCGCTTTGGGATGAAGTGTCTGTAGATGTCTATCATATCCAGGTGTTCTAGTATTTCGTTTAAGGTCCACTATATCTTTATTGATTCTCTGTTTGGATGACCCGATCTAGAGCCGTCAGCGGTGTATTGAGGTCTCCAAGTATGATTGTATTTTTGTTAGTTTTGTTTTAAGGTCAATAAGTAGCTGTCTTATATATTTTGGTGCTCCCTTGGTTTGGTGCATATATATTAAGGATTGTTATGTCTTCTTGATTCAACTTCCCCTTAATCATTATGAATGACCATTTTTGTCTCTGAGTACTTTTCTGTCTTGTAGTCATGCATTATTAGATATGAGTATTGCTACGCCTGCTTTTTTTGGGTGTTGTTTGCTTGGAGTATTGTTTTCCAGCCTTTCACTTTGAATTTGTTTTTATCCTGTGCTTAGATGTGTTTCTTGTAGGCAGCATATAGTTGGATTTTCTTTTTTAATCCATTCTGCTACTCTGTGTCTTTTTATTGGTAAGTTTAATCCATTTACATTTAGTGTAATTATGACACTTGTGGGTTCCCTACTGCCATTTTATAAATTGCTTTCTGTTAGTTTTGTATCTAGTTTGATTCTTCTCTTTTTGTTTTTCTATCATTTGTTTTGTTTGTTTGTGTTCCATACTTCTTTCCTCTGTGCTACCTTTTTTAAGTCAAGTGTTTTTGTGGTGGTTTTTTTTAAGAGTGGTTACCATTAAGTAATGAAAAGGGTACCTACCACTATTCATTGTAGTACCCTATCTTATAAGTATTTTCTGCACTTCATCTTCCTTTTGCTACTGTTAATCTCCATCCTCTCCCCCCGTTTTTTTCCTTTGTAGTCACAGTTTAAGTTTGGTTTTATTGTGTTCTTGGTGGAGCTGTTACTTGTGGTGTTGTTTCTCTTTTGTTCTTTGAATCTGGTTGGAAAACCCCCCTTAGTATTTCCTGGAGTGGGGGGCTTTCTGTTGATAAATTCTCTCATCATCTTTTCTGTATTTGTGAATGTTTTTATATCTCCTTCATACTTGAAGGATAGCTTTGATGGGTATAGTATTCTTGGCTGAAAGTTCCTCTCTTTCAGGCTTTAAATATTGGGGTCCTCGCGTGGGGGGGGGGGGGTGGGGGGGGGGGGAGGGGGGGGGGGGGGGGGGGGGGGGGGGGGGGGGGGGGGGGTGTGGGGGGGGTTGGGTGTGGGGTTTTCCCTGCTGGAGAATTCTGATGATAATCTAATAGGCCTCCTTTATATGTTGTACTCTTCTTTTCCCTGGCTGCCTTGAGAATTTTTTCTTTGTCATTGGTTTGTGTCATCTTTATTATGATGTGCCTTGGAGTGGGTTTGTTGGGGTTAAGAAAACTTGGTGTTCTGTTTGCTTCTTGAATTTGAGGCTTTAGTTCCTTCCACAGGCTTGGGAAGTTCTCGTCTATTATTTGTTTGAGTATATTCTCCATTCCATTTTCTTTCTCTTCTCCCTCTGATATACCTATTATTCTTATGTTATTCTTTCTGATGGAGTCAGACAATTCCTGTAGGGCTTTCTCGTTTTTTATTATTTTTGAGTCTCTTTCTTCTTCTCCTCTGTTGTGCCTCAAGTTGTTTTGTCTTCTATTTCACTAATCCTATCTTCAATCTGGGCTGTTCTGTTAGCTAAAGCTTGTTCCTCGTTTTCTTCAGCTCGTGAATTGAGTTTTTCATTTCTGTTTGATTGTTTTTAATAGTTTCAATTCCTTGGTAATATATTCTTTGTGTTCATTGAGTTGTTTTCTGATCTCCCTATATGCCTTTCTGTGTTTTCTTGTATATCTCTGAGTATTTTTAAGATTTCTATTTTAAATTCTCTGTCATTTAGCCTCCAAGGCTTCCAATATGTTAAGTCTTTTCTCCATAGATTTTTCCACATCTATTTGTGTTACCTCTCTTTCTTTTGTATCCATAATATTCGATTTCCTCTTTCTTATCGCCATCTGAGGGTGGTCTTATTGATAGCACTAATTAGAATTAATAAAGAGTAAAAAGAAAAAAAAAAAGCGGTAAAACACCCCACAAAAAAAAACAGTAATAAATTTATTATTTCCCTCCTTCCCTTTTTCTCTCTTCTCTTTCCCTCCTCTCCCCTCCTCAGCGGAAATATCATGCCTATAATGAGGGCCTGATTTGGTGTGAAGAGTTCAAGGTGGCAAAAAAAAGGGAGTAGGGACCTACTAAATGCAAAAAAAAAAAAAAAAAGGAAGAAAATCTTAGACAAGCATAAGATGATTTGCTTGTATGTGATGGTTCAACTAAGAGATATAATGAGAGGGATAAGAGGGAACCAGAAAAAAGGACCAAAAAAGAATAATAAGAAGAAACAAATAAAAATAATAAGTAAAAATCTGTTGTATTAAGTGGATGCGAAGGACTAAAATACAATGGAAGACCTTGGGTTGGGAGGACCCAAATGCCACAATAAATAAAACAAACAAGAAAAAAAAATAAAAACAAAGCAAAAGAGAAATAAAGCCCAAAATAAATGCCTTGAGTCCCAAATTAACTAATTTGTTCGTGATTGAGGATTATATGGGAGGAAAGTAAAATGAGAAAAGAAAAAACGAATAGAAAGGAAAAAATAAGAAAAAGAGAAAAACGAAGGAAGAAATAAAATAGGCACGAGAAAAAAAACAAAATAAAGCAAGACAAAAAAAAAAACAAAGATGGAGAGAGTGAGAGTTAGTGTTTTGGAGTATAACCTTAAAGGAGGGTGAGATGAAGAAGAAAATAAAATGCAAACTCATGGGTAGTGTAGTTCAAGAAAGGGGAAGCATAAGATGGCAGAGAATAGAAGGGACCGAGGTGGTGAGAAATAAAGGCAAAAGATAGAAGAAACAAGAACAACAACAACACACAAAAAATAGTGGATCAAGTTGTAAAGTCTGTGGTTTTTTCTCTGATTTTGAAGAGGTTAACTTCTTTCCTTTTTCTTTTCTCTCCCTCTTCCTGGTCGGTGACTCTGTACCCCAGGCTCTGCCCCTTAGTGTCACTCTTAGTTAGGGATTTGCAGTGATGGGAATTCTATGGCAATGTCATATAATTGGCTTTAGTCTTGCTGGAAGTAAAGGCTTGTTGGTTTGGTGTTGGCGTTTGCAGGGTCCAACGATGAGAGAGTTTGCTTTCCTGGATTCTCTCTCCTAGTCCAGCCTTATAGCTGGTGATCCAGCTATAAGGCTGCAACTGCTTCTGCCTGGGGAGTAAGAGGCTCAAAGAGCTGGGAAATCCCCACTCTATCCCCACTCAGTGCAAGGCTTTGGGAAAGGCTCTGACAGTCAGGGCCTCCAGTGTAATCAGGCGGGGGTGGGAGTCAATTGTTGTCAAGGTGACTGTTCAGCGCCTATCATTTAGTTGGACCTCTCAACCCAGGCTTTCCACACTTTGTAGCCTGTTTTTGCAGGGAAGAAGAGGCACTAGTCTCTGCTTACAAGTGTAGTATAGACCTTATTATCTGCCAAGTCCTTCTTGTTAGCGTTTATCCCTGAATATGGAGGCTCTATCAATCAGAAGTTGCCCCCGCCCCTTTAGCGAGAGGCACTAAAAAATATCACGCCTCTTGTCTTGGATCGCTGAACTGAGAGAGATCTTATCAATTAGAACCGAGGTGCGCAGATTTCATGGGTTAAGCTAATTTCAGTGATTGGGTCGCAGCTGTGCTTCCGAAGGTATTTTAGGCTGCCTGCGCGCCCCTCCCCCAACGCTTGATTGTTAGCTTGAATGGCTGGGTGAGGTGCCCCGCCCACGGAGAGAATCTCCCAAGCCTCTCCCGCTCGCCCGCCGCTGGCGGCTGGACGCACCAGGCGCAGGATAATGGAGCCCCCTGGGTGTGCGGGCCAGCAGGGCGCCCTGGGCGCGTGGAATGCCCAAGGCACGCGCGCGAATGGGGCGCTCCGGGCACCGGTGGCCGGCGACCCCCACTCGCAGTGTGCGGGCCGCTGGGAACGTCAGCGGTGCTCAACCGGGCGCGCGCGGCTGCTCGCGGCGACGGTTCGCGGCGGTCGCTCCGCTTGCGGTGGCTCGCGGCGGCTCGCTGTGGCGGCTCGCGTTGGCCGCTCGCGGCTGCTCGCGGTTCCCAAGTATATGGGCTGACTCACCACAGGCGCACTTCCTTGCGGTTTGAAAGAACGTCCCTGTGGTAGATTCCTCCACACCCTCGTCTCTCAGATTCAAGTGATAACAGTCCTTTCGCTATCAGTTTGTGTGGAACTCCGGAATGCTCCGAGGATAAATTTTTCTGTTTCTAGTTGATAAATTTGTTGTGATTTAGGGGAGAGCTGTAGGACGCGCTGCTCACGGCACCATTTCCGTGACGTCACTCACAAATATTTAAATAAAAGAGCTTTCTGCTAAGAACACCAACAATAGTAGACTATTTTGACCAATCTGAATGCTCTAGCTGTTCCCTCCTCTGTCCCTACTAATGATTTATGTAGTGTTTAATGTTCCTAAACTAATGTTTTTATATTAACTTTTTACTTTAGGATAACCTTAACTTTATAATAATTGTGTTTTTATAGATAATAGATAGATTTTTAGCTAACTGAGTTTTGTTTCACTTTTGGTCAACTTTTGTTTTAATTATGATTCAGCATAAAATAAAATAAAAATTGCATTTTCTCTCCACTGTTAACCAAGTCACTGGAAAGTTAACTTCATGAACAGAATCCTAATGTATAAATGTTCTCATTGTTTTCCTTACTAAGGACATAGAAACTTGACTTTGTAGCCAAGAATTAGTATGTCATAAAACTTTATTACAAATATCTTCAGGTAATAGAATGTAATTGATTTCACCTAGATGTCTTTTTTAAATGAATTATTTAATCTTGTTTTTAAACTTTTTGAAATACAGTATTCTTTAGTTATGGAATTTATAAATTATGATTTATAAGATATGATTTTTATGGTATTGCTATAGATTTTCACCAGCATATGATGTTATAACCATGGGTTTGTATCTTTCCATAAACTACCATTTAAATGAAGACCTATCCAGACAAAGGCAAGCACACATTTTATAAGTGTTGTGCATCTTGAATTTTTCAGGCCTTCCATGAAAAAAATCAGTAACTGCTTATCTCTTAGGACAAAGAACCTAGTGTTCCTGAAATCACCGTAACACTTCACACTTATCTCTATGTGAAAATAGGTGACCACTCTTGAATTCTAGTGAGAATGACACCTTTGAAGTCGCTCAGCTTCACAGCTCCAATTAAAGCCCTTAGAGAATCTTCTTACATAGTGCCAAGCATATTTAGGAGGTGATGTTCCTAGAATGAATTGGTTTCCAAAATTAAAAAGGAAAACAAGTATGGGCAGTGGGAGAAGGTGAGGTTATAATCTACAGAAAGATAAGGCTAATGCTAACAAAAAACAAGAGACAGTATAACCTACGAAAATGACCGGGAAACTTCAGGAGATGCAGGAAGAAATAAACAATTTTTGTTTGAATGACACTATTTGACCCAGCCCATAGGAAGATGGCTTTTATGCAAATTTCCTAGCAGACTTATTTCCAAGTAAGACAATGGTGTTCTCAGTATTTGGGTCTATGAGCCAGGAAGATCAAGCATCCCCATGTGCCTGATTGAGGGGATTCCCCTAGAAGTGGGACATCCAGTGTTAAAATTAGGAAAGTCCCAGGCAAATCTTGGTGAGTTGGGCTCCCTATGTGAGCCTCCTCCTACAGAGCTGATAAATGCTTTCCCAGGCTCTCCCAATAAGTTGCTTCACTACTCACTAGAACTTCCCTACTCAGGTTGGGCAAAACCTAAATTGCAACAAGAGCAAATGCTTCGTTGATGTTTCTTCAGTTCCCTTCTTTGGCATCTGTTCCTTCTTTTCAGTACTCCTGTTTGTTGAGAGACCCAACATTCTTTTCCTTCCCTAGAGCTGTTCATGGTGACATTTCTCTTAGCTCTTTTCCAAACCACTTCTATTATGTCAAAGTAAAACAGTCCCATGTCACAACTGCTCACAGCCTTCTTTCCTTCCGTGTGAAGACAGGATTCACTGCCCTTCCTAATATGTGGCTAGATAAGAAACACGACATACAAAAATGGCATCTTCAAGAAGAAAACCTTTTAGTCGTGTGACAGAGGTGAGAAAGGAGAGAATATTCAGTATGGCAGGACTTTGACCACCCCCAGGAACAGCACCAGCAGTGCTGCATAAGGGATGGGTAGTCAGGTAAATGGCAAGCTTCACAATGGTTAGAGTCATAAAAAAAAGACATGCAGCAGACCACTGTGAGAGTCTCCAGCTTCCTTTCTTTCCAAATATATGTCCATTGTAAATGGATCTCAAAAGCATAATTGCCAAGCAAGTCTGTGTCCATGAATATTTCAATGTCTCTCATGAAATGTGTTCCCATCATTGCCCACACTATTGTATGTATAGTATTCTGCACAAACTAGGTGCTCAATAATTATTGATTGGCCAATGAAGGGTTATTACCTAATGCACTATGATCATTTATACAAGAGGCTTAGAGGCTCACAGGAATCAATGGGATCCCATAGGTGTCTTTTTTTTTTAAGAAACGGATAGTGGCTTGTCTTGGACTTCTTGTTGCAGAGGATGGGGTATGGAAAAAATAATAGTAGCATAAATATGGAGCCACAGGACAGGAAAAATGAGAGAAAAAGGAAAGGAAACATAAATTACAGAGGCAAGTAAATTAAACCCATTAAAAACTGAGAATTTGCTTTGGTACTAAAATACACATTCATTAAAAAAAAAAAAGATTCTCAATGACAAGACTTCTCTGTCCTTGACCACAAAACAAAAACAAAAACAAAAACAAAAACAAAAACAAAATAACAAAAAATTAACCATCATGGCTAAACTGCCTTAGGGGATGAATAGTAGAGTCAAACCTAAAGCACCTAAAATTTAAAACAAAAGGCAATTTATATTTCATTTAAGAGAAGCAAACAGATGGGCCAAATAATTTATTATATAAAGAGAAAAACAAATCTGGAGCCCAAAGTCAAATGAGTTTGATATAAAAAGCAAAGCAATGAAAAGAAATAAACATGTACAGAAACTACTTCCACCTTCCTCAGTTACATAATTCTAGAACTTCTCTTTCTCCCCAACTTCTTTTCACACCCTGGGCAGGGGCAAGCTGAAACACTTCCAGAGTTATTACTTCCCCGTATGGCATTAAATTCATAAATCACAAACTCCAGGAAATATAAGAATCATAATTAAAGGCCAAAGTTCTCCTTGTTATCCAATGTGAACTTTACAACAACAACAAAATATTTGCTTAAGAATATCTGCCTATGAGTTTGAACCATGTTAAATTGCAATTTTTCTAGGTTAAAAATAAATGCATATTAGCAATTTTAAATGATTGAAACTATTACATTATAATTTTGAGTATAAGAACATTAATATTTTAAACATACGCAGCTACATATAAAATTAATATTGTTACTTATGGAATTAACTGAAAGATAGGTTCCTTTGGCCACTAATTGTTCCAACACAAAGTGTGAACTCAAGTTCAGTAGCCTAAGACGTGCAGATAGAGGATGGTTTTCTACCTCTCACTTGTTCTTCTATCTTGTTCATGTATTGTGTTCTGAGTTGTCATATGAAACATCTCTTGTGGCTTCACTTTCTCTTGTTGGGGTGGATCTCATTCTTGACACTTTGTTCATATACTTAATACATTGGTTCCAGTTTCAAAATTGGTGATGGTTGCCATGTTTATTGCTGCTTTCCTGCATTTCACATCTTTCTTCTACTCTTTCTCTGCTGTCCATTTCTTGCATTTTCTCCAGTACTGCCATCAACCTGCAAATTGCCTGAGAGAATGTTCTATTTCTTCTCCTGCACACACTTCCTTCTCCTGCTGTCATCTACACAAAGACGGCACATTGTTCCCTGCACCCTTCCCCCTGAAATTGCAGTTTGGGAGGCAAACTTTTAGCAATGCCATTGGGAAGCAAATGCCTCCCAAAAGGAAACAAAGTCACTATCTCTCATTTCCTAGTTTCTAGAAACAAGATCCAAAAATCTCATTGCCTCAGCACTTTTATCTGAAGTTCAA